>NC_136063.1:1212455885-1213943385 GCF_964261635.1 Lissotriton helveticus
AGTTAAATGTTCAAACACATATTTGCAAAAGATTGAATCAACCAGAGGAGAACATTTGGGGAAGGATTTTGATCTTACTATGTACAGGAGGGTACCTATACCACTCATCCACACTCTTAGACTGACAAAATTCCATTAGAGTCCCATTGAATGTGCTAATGTGGCCGGGGTACAGTGATGACTGAGGACCTGTTTCCGATGTATTACTAACTTTCAGTTGCCATTGGGATGCTTGTTTCTTAGATCTTACTAGTCCTGGACCAATTCTTTCTGCTTTTTGCTGGTTTGAGGTTCCGGACACAGCTTCTTGAAGCCGTCCGGGCCGATTCCATCTCACTTATTGATACAGCATTTCAACACAGTCCAGGAGCCCCTTCTTAGGGAGCACCTTGTTGCCCCACTGGAGTTCGGTAGAGAGAGCCTACTGTTTAAAGTAAAGCAGGCTGACTGTCCTTTCTACTGTCAAAGGCTTGTATCTCAGAAGCATGGCCATTAGGATATCATATATGTGCCCTCCTGAAGCTGGCAATGTTGTAAAGTTGAGGGGAACAGCCATTACCTTGGGCACGGGACTGGACAAACTATTCTGTCCCTCTGGCCGTTCCCGGGAGACTGCTGGACAGGGTGTCTGCTTCTGAGCGGGGTGCCGTGGCGTTATCCAATAATGAATTCCCCATTTGTCGAAAAGGCTTTGAATGTCCAACTATCAGCCTTCATAGAAGCACACCATCTACTGGATGACTCCCAGTTTGGTTTTCGCCAACACCACGGGACGGAGACGGCCCTGATCAAGGCCACGGAGGATATTAGAGCTATTCGGGATGCCGGGGGAACAGCAGTCTTGATACTGCTGGACCTGTCGGCAGCCTTCGACACGGTCGATCACACCATCCTGGATCGACCGTGTCGAAGGCATGGGTGTTCAGCAAAGGGCCAAGACCCTTTTGGCCTCCTTTTTGGCAGAAAGAACCCAGGTGGTTACTATAGGACCATTTCAGTCCTCCACCCTATCACTGCCATGCGGAGTACCACAAGGCTCATCCCTGAGTCCGACACTTTTTAATATATATGTGTCGGACCTCGCCAACACTATCCGAACTCATGGGATGAGCCTTACATCCTACGCTGATGACACCCAGCTGGTCCTAGCCATCAAAAATGACGGCCAAAAAATCGCCGATGACTTCAATCTGGGCATGCAAGCCATAGGGAACTGGATGGCTTCTAATTGCCTCAAATTGAACTCAGATAAGTCCGAGGTGGTTATTTTCGGAAATCTAACCCCGGAATGGTCTTCCCGCTGGTGGCCACAGTCCATGGGTCCTCCCCCCACTCCAGTTAGCAAGGTGAGGAACTTGGGAGTCATGTTTGACGACCGTCTCACTTTCCTCCCTCACGCTAACCAGATCACTTCCTCGGCATTCTATAAGTTGCGACTCATAAAGAAAATTCTTCCCTTCCTTCCGGCCTCAGCAGGCAAAACTTTGATCACGTCCCTGGTTCTGTCCACCTTGGACTACTGCAATGCCCTTTTCTTGAATACTCAAGAAAGAGTTCTTAATAAAATGCAAGTTATTCAAAACGCCGCAGCCAGACTGCTGGGTGATGTTCCCAAGTTTCAATCAGTGTCGGGAACCATTAGAGAACTCCACTGGCTTTCTATCAGGAATAGAATAAAATTTAAAGCTCTTTGCATTGTCTATAAGGTTTTGCATAACCAGGGACCAGCCTTTCTTACTCAACAACTTATTCCTTACCGGCCCACCCGGTCCCTGCGATCCACTGATCTGTATCAGTTGGTGGTACCCCGCACCAAACTGGTCTCTTGGGGCGATAGAAGATTCCTCGCATCAGCACCTAAGCTCTGGAATACTTTGCCACCAGCCATAAAAAATAGCCCATCCCTTTGGTCCTTTCGAAAACACCTCAAAACCTGGCTTTTTAATCAATGATCCCACCTTCCATCTTGGTTGAATTCAGCAGATACTTAGCGCCGAGATGCCCACGGGCCTTCGTTCGCGCTCTAAAAGTGTTTAAAATAAATAAAATAAATAAATAAATAAATACAGTCATGGGCTGTTTTGAACAGTTTTTGAACAGTTTTTTGCAGGCAGCCAACAGAGCTGCCTTTCCACTTTAACAGCACCAGTGCTTAATTGTAGATCGATAGATTTTCCGAGGACACCGCCAGCACTGTCGAATGCCACAATACCAAATATCAAGGTTGCCTGATCGTGTTCCCGCCTCCTGCTGCCTCTTCCCCACTCTACACTTCCTCTCTCTTTGTATCCATCTCTTGTCAGCTTTGTCATCTCTGTTTTCTCCTTCTGTCACAGTTTCCTCTTATTCCTTCTTTCTACCTTTTCGTCATTTCAGTATCTTGTACCCAGTCACATTTCAATTAGAAAATGAAGTCCGGCCCCCGAAGAATGAGTGCCGATTCCCCGCACTGGCAGCACCTCGAGCGCGCGCTCACCTCGATTCTAGCAGATCACGGCGAGGCAAACTTCCTTGTTTTACCATCAGAAACCCTTCGTCTGAAAAGTCGAAAAGATGCTGCTAGAGCTCGTGCACTCCATGAGTGTGTGGGGGAGCAAGGGGGGGGGAGAGAGAAGGCGGATAGTGTGAAGAAGTTCCTTCCAGGGTTTGTGTCTGCTAGTCAACGCGGCTAGTGGTGCTAGTAATGAGCGCTGCAGCTACAGGCAGACGTGACGTCAGGCTTTGGAGTGCCCGGTCCGGAGAGTGAGTGAAAATACTTGCATAGTACCACCCGCCAAACCCAAGCGCCTAGAGGAGTGACGTGCACTTCTGAAAACAATGTTATGCACCGGGTCAGAAACAAACGCCTCATACCGGCGCTAGACCGCTAAATTCGGAACTTTGGCAATGCTCTCAGAGTTTGCCAATCACTGAACGTTCCGTAATGAAAATGCACATGCCCTGCGTCGAGATCTGAGGAATGCTTGAATGAACCTCAGAAATTGGTAATTCCTCTGGGCTGTACTCCGGTCCACAGTTTTTCAGTTCACTGTTTGATGGAGTTCTGCTTCTAGGAGCTTGGTGTTTGAAATTCATCGGCAAGGACTTTTCACCCCTGGTCCTATAGAACCCACGCTGTGCCCAGCACGGCCGAGTGCTCAGTGTCTCCCTACTCCCAAGCGAACTTCAGTCTGCCCGCGCCTCCCTGGCATTGGTAGGCGCATGTCCCCCCACGTGTTGACTTTATCCCTGATGCCGAATCTTGAAACTGATGCACTTTCATCTAAATAGCTATGAAAAGCATCACAACTCTAAGCCCTTGGGCATCGCATGGGGAGGGGGGGAGGGGGGGGGGGGGAGTCTATGCAAATACCAATAAAATATATACAAAGAAATCCCTGTGACTCGCTGTCGTTTGAAGTACCAGTCGTCGTTGCTGAGTGGGAGTATGCACAGGAGCACAATCCGCGCGTGTCTTGAGTCTGGGGCGCACTCCCGACTTTAAAAAAAATGGGGATGTTATGCGCAATATTTCATTTCTGCTTCCCGTGTCTATTCCAGACTACGAACTATAGTCACATAAACCTGTGAAAGAGGCGTTTTTAGGAGAGAAAAAAATGAATGCATTCTGGTCTAACCGTGATAACAGCTGTCCTCTACCATTCTTGCAATCAATATGAACTTAAGGAAATACATTTTCAGTAGTTAGGTCTCAGGACTTGTTATTCCAACATTGTAGATTTTAGCACCTTGTAGAACAGTTTTAGGACCCAGAAAAAATTGCCACCCAAACTTAACAGGCGAAGCATGGCTTCAATTTGTCTCATCACCCCTTGGCAGCATGGTTCATAGCTGCCAAATGACCCTTGACTTGTGGTGACCTGCAACCAGGTGACATTTAGCCAACAGCATTTTACATCCCCTGACTTGTAGTCTCATGACATAAGATGACGTGCAATTGTATGGCGCATGTTCTTCCCGGAAGAGTAACTTGCGGCTGTATACCTAATTCAGTGGTACTGATTTTATCAAACTAAAAAGAATGAAAGGCTAAGTTAACTTGGCCGGGGTGAGCAGGAGGGCTGGATCTGTGTCCAAGAGCACAGATGAGCCATGCATCTGTGGCATCGCTTCAGATGGACCAGAGAGGCACAGTGCCCGCTACCAAGCGGAGAAGGCGAGAGAGGCTAAAACTTTATCTTACCTCGAGTCTCTGGGGGAGTCGTGCTGGGGCTGCTTGCAGGTGATATTGAGCGCGATGCTATCAGCTCCTGGGGACTCTGCTGTGACCCTCCTTATCTCGTAGAGTGAAACAACCGCCGCGGGAGAGCTGCTGAGAACTTTAGACTGACCTGAGCAGGACTCCCTTGGCGCAGCACCTGCTCGTGCCCGCGAGGCTCCAACGGGCTGCCCTGGGCTCCGGACGATAGCGGACAGGTCCCCTTGCCCCCAATCTTGGCCCAGACGTGGGCACCCCGCCACCTCCTCTGCGCCTCGGGGTCCCCGCTCTGAAGCCTCCTCCCCGTTGCATGAGCCTGCTGGCTCGCCTTTCACAATAACTCACTGGCCCGTGCGAGGAGCAGCTTTGTCTGCCATCCCTCCGCCCCCAGGTTGCTCCGCAGTCCACAGCAGCAACTTTTTGTTGCCCTTCCTCTCTGGTGATGCCCTCTGAGGTGGTGAATGAGGGGCCACTGGCAGAGACCACCGGGATCTGCGTCCTCGCGCGCCTGCTCGTTTGAGGCAGGGTCGGAGCTCCACGCGCGCACCGAGACCCTCCTCCCCTCAATGGAGTCCACGGAGCCCCAGATGCGAGAGGAGCCCGCGCCGCGCAGCTGATGCCTCTAAAGACGCACGCTTCTCGGAGCGCATGAATATTTCAGCGCCTGCCCTCGGATGATGTCATGGCACTGCCTGCTTTGGTGACTACCAATCCCCCGAAGAGGAGATGAGAAGGGCAGAGAAAAAAAAACAAGACAACAGCTGAGGAGCACTTGCTATCATATGACCCTGAGGGCTCTGGCTAATAGTGGACGGTGGTGAGACCGCGGCGGGAGGGAGGAGGCACGGACAGTGGGCGGGAGGGAGGAGGCACGGACAGTGGGCGGGAGGGAGGAGGCACGGACAGTGGGCGGGCGGGCGGGAGGAGGCACGTACAGTGGGCGGGAGGGAGGGAGAAGGCACAGACAACAGGAGGGAGGGCGGGGGATAAACAAGACGAGGTAGGCTCGGATGAACTTAAGAGTTCATAGATAGGTTGGACAGCATCGAACACGGACAGTGGGCGGGAGGGAGGAGGCACAGACAGTGGGGGGGCGGGAGGGAGAACTTCGAGAAGGCACTGACAACGGGACGGCGAGAGGAAGGGTGTGAGGGGAGGGACTTAAAAAAAGAGTCAGAAACCCCCACAATTCGCGTTCTGACGGGGAAAGAGTGATTGACAACGATGTCTTCCAATGGCTAGCCTCCATTTATGGAGCTAGCCAATGGAAGAAGGGGCGGGTTCAAGTCCCCCATACTGTTCTAACATTAGATTTCGCCTGAGCGAACGCTGCTGCGCAGCGGATCGCCAGGCGAAACCTAAAAAGAAAACATGCTGCTATCTAGAAACGGTGGGCATACACATGCAATAACATAGCAGAGGGTGTCAGTCTTGCAGAGGCATTGTAAATAGTAGATCGATCAAATTTCTGTGATTTAAAAAAGAAGAAAACATGTTACTGTCCACAGAGAGGCTGTTAAAGTAAAGCAGTCCATGCAGCCTGGACAACGTTGCAAACTTAGTCACGTGGCTGCCAAGAGCCCAGGCTGAGACGTGGGCAAAGTCATTGACCTCGACTTTATACAGAACAGCTGCGCCGATAGCGCAATACAAGCAAACTATGACGCGCTGAACTTCCTGTCATCCCCAAAAGACCCAGCTCCGAGAAGGTCATTTTAAATCTATTCAGCCCACCTGCGAAATGGAATCGTCAGCTTGTAGCGGATTGGTAATTGTAGTCTGTTTATCACCTAAAACAACCTTAAGGAAGGAGCTTCCGGGGCTGGTACGCTGGACTACAAGATCCAAGAATAGCAGAAATGGCACTGCTCGCTCAGTTAAGAACCTTTACAGTGCCAGCAATAGTGCTAAACCTATCTACCATCTAAAATTAGCACGCGATATTGGTTTGGAAAACCATCCAGGGAATAATAATAAAAATACAAAAGCAATTCATAGAGCAAATGCCTTATCTTTCCAAGGAATCGACTGAATCACAATATCGAATTAAATGAAACCCCGATCGCCACACTTTGACCGATTACTTGTTGAACAGTACCAAATTCCTCAAAGGGTGGCACAGTAGCGCCCACTTATAAAATGAGCACTAGCTTTATTCCAGAGTTATTGTTTCATAACACTACTTGAGTTAATGGTAACATTTTCTGACGCCTTTTAGTCTCTTCTGAACTACTGTGTTTATCAGGATAGGATAATCATATTCCCAACGAACAACCATGATTCATCTGGAACAAAATTGCACTGTGCCCATGTAAGCATATGCCGAGTTCAAAGATTGTTTCACTGCATCAGATTTAGTGAACTGTAGCATGCAGGTCAAATGACGCCTAAAGGGTTTCCGAATATGCGGACTGATGCTATTAACTTTATATTTTCAGATACCTTGTCCCAAGTCAAATAGGTCATGGATGCTGCCGAATATTCCTTTAGAGAATGCCAGCAAGTAGAATTGTCTTTGTGTACAGTTTTCTGTAAATATATCCTGCTCTATATAGACTATTAACATTACAAAGGTTTTAAAAGCGTAGCTGGGAAGCCTTCAGACATTTTTGTTCTCCACACGAGAGAACGGGACATTGGTTAATTTAATAAGGCATATGCAAGTACAATTTCAACAATGTTACTTCATGGAGCAGCCTGCCTGCCAATGAAATACTAGCAAACAGAGCACATCGACAGTCATTTGGAAAAAGTTATTTTATCTGAGGCGCTCTTCATATCCTCAACCATTAAGATGTGAACCTGCCCTGAAAACAACATAATTTAAAGTTTCTACTAAAGTGCTGACAGATACTAGAAAGGATGAGAAAGCAAGTTTAATATATTGCTTGCATAAGGACGTTTTTTCCAACACCTTATGCTGCACATTATCCAGTGAATGTGCATAATGACCCTTGAACTGGTCAGTGAAAAGGTCTATTTGGCTGATTCTGAGGCTTGCAAAATCAGCGGCATGGAACTAGTGGTAACATCTGCAAAACATACGGATTTCAGCCTTGCTTTAAGCTTTGACATGATTAAATATAACTGACAGGCGCTGTCACCCCTTCCATCACCCTTTCCAGTTAGGGGGGTTCCCGGAGCTGAAAATTGCTATTTATTTTAGATATTTTGTCTCTACCAGAAAGACTTACATTAGAAATACATTTTTTAGAGAAAAAAATCGTAGCAAATGTAACAGATGATGTTTGTGTTGACTTCCACAGGTCATATTGTTTCATATAGATTGTACCCAACACACAAAAGGTGAGGGGAAGAAATCTTGTAAACAGTCGAAAGCACTTGCATTTTGATCTGGTGGCAGTTCAGTACATCATTTCCCACCCACTGTGCCTTATGCAAATTAGTACTGACCCAGCCTGCTTATGGGAGCAGTCATCCAGGATGAACTGTCCCCGTGAGGCGCACGGTCAGCAATGATTTGCATACACTGGGCCTTGCCTAGAATAGTAGTGAGCTAAAAGTAATGGCTTGAAATGCTACCTTGAGCAATTATTAGTCGTTAAGACAGATTGCAAGAATTCTTCCCATCACCATTTGTGGATTTTTTTAATATTTCTTTTTATTTAAGACAAGGCATCAAAAAATAAAGGCATAGTACAGAGGCGACACTCTCCCACATTGTATTACATCTTACCGGAGAAGGTAGGGGGAGGGGAACAGGGAGCAGAGTACATATGTATTAAGAAATCACAGGGAAACAATAATATCAAAGGTGGAGTCTACAGGTGGTACACAAATCTCCCCCCTATATCGGTTCCATAATCTCCACACTGATGCCCATTTACGAGGTCGGCCCCTTGCCAAGTAAACAGTCTTTTCACGAAACATACACCAATCCATAATTCTCTTTCCATCCCTCAAGGGTGGGTGGCCGCTCAGGTCCCCACTGTTGAGCAATATTCCTTTTCGCTATCATCGCACCCAGTGTCGCCCACCTCGTCTGAGCGGAGTTAAGATTTGTAGGTTCCCAAATATTAAGGAGGCATCTTCTTGCTTCTGGCAGCACCGCCACCCCCAGGACCTCTCGCATAGTATCATTCATCTTACTCCAATACTCCACTATTAACCGACACTCCCAGAGGATATGGAGGAACGTACCCACGAGACCACTCCCCCGTCTGCACAAACCAGATTCAGATCGCCCCATCCGAACTAGACGGAGCCCTGTGACATACACCCTGTGTAGTATTTTCAACTGAACAAGCCTCAATCGTGCTGGGATCGCGACTTCCTTCGGGGAGGACACAGACGATTGCCAGTCCTCATCATCTAATTCAATGCCATCTCGCGTCCATTTATCCCTCAGTTCTACAAGAAGATCTGCCCTATGATTAATCAACTTCTTATAAATCAGGGAAATAGTCATCTCGGGCTAATGTCCATCTAAAATTCTATCTTCTAGGGGTGAGGCCTCGGGTAGGTCTGCCTTTGCCGGTAGAGCCGCCCTCTGCGCATGTACGACTTGCGCATAGTGGAAATACTCAGTTACCCTCAACTCAAATTCAGTCTGCAGCTCAGCAAATGTTTTAATCCTCCCCTTAACCCAGACATCGCCAATGGTTGAAATCCCAATCAGGTCCCACTTATCAAAACCGCTTGCATTCCAAAGCTTGCCCAGCTTTTCCGAATCAAACAGCGGGGTGGCCAGCATCAATCGGTCCCTCCATCCCAGGGAGCTAGTGGCGTCACACCAGATCTGCACCGCATGTTTGGTCGGCCCCGTCAAGCACCCCCTTGATGACTTAGCATATAATGCCCTATTATAATTACCTACAGGGAGAAGCCACCTGTCCATCACGTATCCAGGATCTGAGGCAGGCCCATAAGTACCCTGATTAATGGCCGCCCGCCGAGAGGCCCAATAGTAGTGCTTGACATCAGTAAGGGCAACACTGCCGTCATACCATGGGAGCGTCAATTTAGCTAAAGAAATACGGGGTCTACCCTCCCATAACAGACTACGCTGCAACCCCTCCAGCTCTCGAAAGTAACTATCCGGCACTATATCTAATGTATTCGGGAGGGCATAAAAGAAGCGGGCAGAGACATTTTAAAAAGGGTTGCGTGCCCCAGCAAAGAGAGGGGAAGCCTCTTCCAGCTGGCTAGGTCACTCTTCAATCTGATCAAAGGGGGAAGGAGATTCCTCGCGTAACGGACTGTACGGTCTAGTGAAATGAAGATTCCCCAGATACTTGAACCCGTCTGTAGCAATCTGAATCGGACAATTACGCGGGGGAACAGGAGTCTCCCCACTAAGAACGAACAAAAGAGGTTTCCCCCAGTTTATAGACAGTCCGGAGTTCCTACCAAAGGAGGCCAACACATCACAACCGACAATTAGGGACTTTCTAGGCGAGGTCAGATAAAGTAGAATGTCGTCCGCATACAGTGAGATCCGGTCCTCCCACTTCGGGGACCATCGAATACCCCGAATAGAGGGTTCCCAGCAGCTCCAGGCCGCTAAAGGTTCTAGGGCCAATGAAAACAGAAGAGGAAAGAGGGGACAGCCCTGTCAAGTGCCCCGCCCAAGACAAAATGGCTTCGAGACCCTGTTATTTACCACCACCTGAGCGAGAGGTTCAGTATATAACAGACGCACCCAACGGATTAACTCATGTCCAAAGCCAAATTTAGCCAGGACTGCCCATAAATACGGCCATTCTACAGTGTCAAAGGCCATCGTTGCGTCAAGCGAAGCTATTATGGCCGGCTCCCTAAGGGTATGAGCCCTGGCTATCACCCCATGTAACCTGCGCAAGTTTAGGGCCGTGTTTCTATGAGGAATAAAGCCCGATTGATTAAGGTGATCAGCGGGCTGATACATCCCGATCAGTCTATTGGAAAGGAGCTTGGCAAGTATTTTGGGCTCCGCATTCAGTAACGAGATAGGCCTATACGGAGCACTACTCGATTTTGGACTTACCCTCCTTATGAATAACCACAACAGAGGCCACTCTCTGATCAAAGGGTAGTATCCCTTTGTCCCGGGCCTCAACAAACATATCTCTACGGTAGGCAGCAATCTTATCAGGCCTAAGTTTATACAGCTCAATTGGGAGCCCGTTAGGTCCCAATGCCTTACCCGCATTCAGAGAGCGTACCGCCAGGGCAACCTCGTCTGCGGTGAGGGCACCATCCATGAAATCACGGTCCTCCCTGGTCAAGCATCGAAGCTGCAAATCTCGCAGCAGCAAGTGGGAGTCTTCCTCCGGTAGATCCGAGATCGAGGTGTACACAGTTTGAAAATAATCCGCAAAACTATCCACTATACTTTGGGGCTCTGTGAGTCGTGCTCCCTCCGCTGTCACAAGTTCCGGAACAACACGATCTGCCCTATCCTTCTTGTCCAACCAAGCAATAAGTTTCCCTGTTTTATCTCCGACGTCATATAACCGACCCTGCTGCTCTCTACTCAGGGCTCTGGCGCCATCAGTGACCAGTGATCTATACTCAAGCTGCTTAAGATTCAATACGTACAGTTTAGTACGCGTCACCTACCACTCCAGTCCCTTCTCCAACCGAGCTATCTCAGATTCTACTTCAACAATTTCCTTGTTCCTATCTTTCTTCACTCCCGCAATCGATGACAGAGCCTGGCCCCTAATACCTGTCTTGAAGGCTTCCCAGAGTGAAACCGAAGAGGACACAGACCCCTCATTCTCAAGGAAATAGTGATCTAGAGCCTTAATCAGGTCCTTCCGGATTTTAGGATTACGCAAGTGCCAGGGATTAATGGGGGCTACCTTACCCCACGACCCCAAAGCAATACAGAATCGGAACTAGAGCGGAGAGTGGTCAGATATGCCCCTAGCAAGGTGTGTCGCCTCCGCGATGTAAGACGCTTGGGCCGCAGGCACTAGACAATAGTCTAAATGGGAAAGGCTACCATGGGCACCAGAGTGAAAGGTGTATTGTGGTCCGGATGAAGCAGTCTCCAACCATCCACCAAACCCATAGCGTCGAGGAAATCAGGAAGCGATCTCTGAACCCGTCCTGCATCCCTCGGAGGATGTTTATCCATAACTCCAGAGACAACCGCATTAAGATCTCCCCCCAAAATCAGTAGTCCCCACCATTTGTGTGTTTAATATAGATTGCACACATCTGTATGAAGTTTATAAAATAAAACAATGTAATTCTGTAGGTTTGAAAGTGCTTAATTTAAGGGCTGCTAACAAAAAATACCTTTTATTCGAAGTTCCTGGTCATCAGCCTACTGAATGAAGCACGTGCACCCTCTTACAGTCCAACAGAGCACACCCAGATATTTTGTTGCAAAATACATAATCTGAAAGGTCTTTTCAATCAGACAAAACAAACAGGCATTGGAAAAGCCAAGAGCTCTGGCTTGAATTTAGTTTTGATTGCACGATAAAAAAAGCTTTATGCTGTGGAAAAAAATACAAAACAAAAGCCTGTATCAAATTAATCTTTGATGTAATTAGTTTATTATGATTCTGAGCTCTTTGGAGGCCGAAATTAGTTTCTTTTGGATTGCAATCTAAGCACTACATAAGAACTAGAATGATACACCATACAACCTATCACAAAGTAAGGGAGATCTACTACTGTGGGCAGATCCAAAATCCACACTACATATTTTAAAGAACAGGTAACAATATGTCAGGTAAAAGCAGTGCTGTTATGCCAGATCTAAAACTGCGATTCTACACAGACACATGGTTAACTTGACAGATTGCCTGCCACAAGTTGCTCAGCCAGGACCACTGTCACAAAGATGGATACTTTGCGCAGACTTTCCAAGCTGTGACCCACAGACTCTGTAACACACTGCTCATCACATTCAGAAGGGCCCGATTTTTCCTGGAATTTAGAAGACCTGAAAATATTTATGTCCAAGGCACATCACAGGGAACATCAGCCGCAGTCTAAAGAAAAACAATCAACCCAAAGAGACGTCAACACTGTCAAACTTACAAACAAGCTAATCATTCGATCATTTCATTTGTAAAGCGCGCTACCTACCCGTGAGGGTCTCAAGGCGCTGGGGCGGGGGAGTGGACGGGGCACTGCTACTGATCGAAAAGTCAGGTCTTGAGAAGTCTTCTGAAGGCCAGCAGGTCCTGGGTCTGTCGTAGGCTTGTAGGGAGAGTGTTCCATGTCTTGGCGGCGAGGTAAGAGAAGGATCTGCCGCCGCCGGTTTTCCGGATGTGAGGGACTGTTGCGAGGGCGAGGTTAGTAGAGCGGAGGCTGCGGGTGGGAGTGTAGAAACTGAGTCGGTCGTTGAGGTATGCTGGCCCGGCGTTGTGTAGAGCTTTGTGTGCGTGGATGAGGAGTTTGAAGGTGATCCTGTTGTTGACGGGGAACCAATGCAGGCCTCTCCGGTGTGGTGGGATGTGGCTGCGTCGGGGGATATCTAGGATCAGTCTTGCCGAGGCGTTCTGGATGCGTTGCAGCCGTCTCAGGAGCTTAGTTGTTGTTCCTGCGTAGAGGGTGTTCCCGTAATCCAGTCTGCTGGTGACGAGGGCCTGAGTGACTGTTTTTCTCGTGTCGGAGGGAATCCATTTGAAGATCCTAAGTGCTAATGCCTTACTACCATACCGGTACAAAGGGGGTTCAAAAGGGGGTGGTGATGGACGGAGCATCTGAACCAATCAAACACTCACACCCAGTCAAAAGATCTGGGTTTAATCCATCACCGTTCTTTAGCCCACTCTCCCCAGTTCAGACATGGCCATATGCAAATCAGTCTGACCCTGTGCCTCATGGGAACAGTCCAGCCCGAACTGCCAAGCCATGCCCTCCCTGGACCGGAAACAAGCTTCCGAGGACCGGTTTCTGGCATTACAGCCGTCTTCAGCCCGGCTTGCTTGAATCCAGTGGCAAAGTGAGCAAGGGAATCACGTCTGAGCATACCCTGCCACACTTATGGCGGCCAAAGCGGTACAAAAGGGGGTGGTGATGGAAGGAGCATCTGAACCAATCAAACACTCACACCCAATCAACAGATCTGGGTTTAATCCATCACCGTTCTTTAGCCCACTCTGCCACCCCAGTTCAGACATGGCTATATGCAAATCAGTCTGACCCTGTGCCTCATGGGAACAATCCAGCCCGAACTGCCAAGCCATGCCTTCCCTGGCACCACCCCCTTTTGTACCGCTTACTACCATACCTGCATCTCCCCACAATACCTGTCCTACCTTGTAGCTCTCATGGTCATAACATATTAATCCATTCTGCTCTAAGGCTACCACTGCACCTGTAAAGTACTTTGCTGCCTCCCATGCTTTCATTATGGGCTCAAAAATAGCGTACAATAACATTTATCAGGAAGTATATATAAACAAACTGGCTATGATGCATTTCCGTTGCCGAGGTACGTTCTTTACTAGATGAGTGTTCTGTAGAAGCGTTGTCTTAGAATGATGCAAACAACATGCAACAGACAGCTCATCCATCTCATACAGATTTGCTATTGCTCACTAAACACGGACTTGCAGACTCTCCTTCTTGGGTCTTGTAGGGTAAATCCTTCTTTTATCCTCAAACTGGTTTCAATGAAGGGATGTTCCAACAATCATTACTACATGAGCAGACAGGACTTATAAAAACGTACTTTATCCACACTAAAAACCGCAAAAAAAGTCAATCTCTTTTAGATTGCTGCATGCGTGTCAAAAAGTCCCCTCAGTGGCCAGCAGCGAAAGGTGCTCCAAGTCAAGAAGTTCACAGGACAGCAGCCAAATGTACTGCATCCAATTCCTAACCCCCTCCATTCTATATAGATATCTGTAACTGGTCACACGCGTTAGTACAAATACAGTCATTTGCCTTCCTGCCCCATTCTTCAAGAAAAAACGCAACAGAGATTGCATATTTTTCTTAGGAGAAAATAATTTCTAATAACCTAAAAAAAAAAAAAAGTTAGCATAAAACTAGGTACAAAGGCATTTCTTAAAGCTTTCATGGAGCGTTTACTTGGCAGTGAACCCAGAAGGCTGCAGGGTGCCTAGGACCACAAAACACAGCAGACTGCCAACTGTAGTGATCAGTACGAGAACGCAGAGGCAAAAAGCAAAGGCACACCCAATAAATAATCCACTGCATAAAGGAACTCCTAAATTCCTGGCTAAATCTCAGAGATGTACACATGTATTGAGCGGACAACTAAACTCGTAAGGCGGGAGGGGTGCCTGCTGCCAGTGTTCTGAACGTGAAGTTCTTACGGCTTGACCCGAACATGGAAGAAAGGTCCCTCGCAGCATGAAAGCTTTTCTGAGCTGCACTTTGGCCAGAGTCTTTTTCTTGGAAAAATGAAGGAAAGGTCATTCATACCAGCGTGCACAGAGAACTTGCTATGGAGTTGTACGTCAAGGTCATGGAGGCGGGGCAGGCATGGCTGTCGCGGGAAAACTGTGGTGGATAGGAAACGATGCAAATACATTCAAACGTGCCCTATTTTCGTTCGTTCTACCCACAAACAAGGTCCCAAAAGGTACTCCTGAAAGCAGTTCTAAAAAATATTTGGGTGACTGCGAAGTATTTGAGCATTTTCCGGCAATGCCCCAGTAATGGAGGACCACCCTGGCTTAAGGTGCAGTAAGCATACATCTCCTCTCCTACTTGCGATATTACAACACATCCCACTAACTGCACAGATGCTCGGGGTCTGCAGCTCAGCACACAGCACTATTGTTCTCGCCTTCTCTCGCGCAACCCTCCCCCGCTCCCAGTCTCCTCTGTACCATTCGTGACTGTCCTCTAACAAAACAATGTGCACTTGAGCGAAATCTGGCCACTCACTGCAGTATGTGGAGCACCCTGTTAAGCCACAACAAAGGATGTTGTTTCTACCCGAGCGAATTACTCAAGCGTCCCGTAATGAGCCATTCACAAGTTCAACGCTACTTGTCCGACTGAATTAATCACGCTAGCGTCGCAGCGCCGGCGTTCTGTAAATGGCGGCAGTGTGCTGTGCTTCGTTAGCTTTCGATCAAATTGTTCAAAATATAACACGCTGCTTCCAACAAAACCGCGGGAAACCGGCCATCCAGACGTTGCTCTGTTGGCGGTACATGCAAACGTCCCAGCACAGTGCTGAAAGAGAGGGGGGTGTTGACTTTATTGTATTCATTTTTTGGGTAACATTACATGTTAATTTGAAAATACAATGATATCACAATAAGAGCATCAGGCGACCAACTTTCTGAGGAGGAAGAAATAGGGACAGACCTCTGACGGTGGTCAATAACTCCAGCAACGGACCCTTGTGGAACCAAAATTCATGTAGCAATAGTTATTAAATCAAAAAACGCACACACTATCGCCAACCTTGTGCTGGAATCGAACTTTAATTCACAAACTCAGAATCGGATGCAAAAGTTTAAGATCAATTGAGTCTCCGGACCCTTCCCCTACAAAGTCTGGGATGACCAGAAATCTACCGTTAAGAGAACCACTGTAACTTATCAGGTTGAATAACAGGGATGGGGTACTACACAGTAAGAGGCAATACTGGACAAAAACGTGGACCTTATCAGTGACCTTGATTGTACTACAGACAAAAAGTAGAAATGCGAAAAGTGGACTCGGGGGCCTCCCACATCCCACTCTTATTTTCTCCCTTTGTATGATCCCTTTCCCATTTAACACAGAACATATTCGTAACTCAACCACTAAACCAAAATACAGGAATGGCCCTTTAACGAAGTGAACCTCTGGAATGAATGACAATGTCCAGTGTAACCCAGTATCTGGTCTGTCTTAGCAGCGGCTCAGGTTGGCCTTCAAGGAAACATCTTTTAATGAGGTGTGAACCAGATGCAGAAAAGTATTTTTATCTGCACAATCAGTAAGTAGCAGTCAATGCGAGATGTACTTTACCCTGCAACAACTCACCTCATTCTAGAGAGCAAGCATGCCACAGGGTCGCAGAGAGCAAGATTTTCTTATAATAGAGATGGGTCTCTGCAACACAAGCTACATCATCTTGTAGGCCGTTATTCGTTTTTCATGCTAGTTTCGCTGCATGACATGCAGTTTACAAGCAATAACGTTTCAGCTGGAATAGAGTTGAGATCCTCTTCAATAGCAAAACTGAATAAAGTGGATCTTCGGGAAGCTAACTCTGCCCTTCTCATCAGTGCTTGAAATGAAAAAATAGAAGTGTTCGTACTCTGTGCCAGAGTACCTGCTTGCCTCTGAGAAGTGCCGGTACTCTCCAATTAAAAGTATTACGTCTTTCTTGAGAAGTGCCAGTACTCTCCCTTTCAAAATAAAAAAAAGTGCTGGTTCTCCGTACCGGGCAGTACCGGCCCATTTAAAGCACTGCTTCATTTCAGTGGGCAAAAGAGGAGGCTGGTGCACAAACCTGCTTGGCTCAAGCTTTATAGAGAGTTAATCTACCTGTGATGACGCTACAAATGCCAGCTCTCCATGAAGATCAACATATATAAATGTGGAGTATAGCTAGAGTCGCAAATTGAAAAAAATATATAAAGGTGACTCTAAAGAATGATGTACAATTTATACAAACCAACACATTTTCTGGATGGGGTGTTTGAAGTTGCAACTTTTTTGGGGAAGCTGTACAAATGTTATGGAAAAATGCCACTGTTCCTCACTTGCCTGTGAGAATCAGGACTTTAGCAACAAATCTTTACATATACTAATGCAAAACTAAGCAAATGGTTCAATGCAAGGTATACTTAACAGATGTTGCTTACTGTTCTTCATTGCACAGTGAAAAGCTCTAATAGAAGGTTATAATGTGGGAAAATATTTGTTCACACACTTTGCAACCTGGCTGCATTTAATTAATATCAACATCGTTTCACAATGCAGAGAAATGCTTAGCTTCAGCCTCAGTAAACTGGGTAAATTTTTCAAAGGTTCCATTCCACTACTATAAGCCTCATTCTAGAGAAATCATAAATTGCAAGCTAACTGTACAACAATGCACAAGGGCAGCAGTTCTTAACTTTTCGACTTCTGTGTCCCCCCACTGAATCATGATTGGAACCCAGGGACCCCCACTGAGTAATTACTAGAATCCAGGGACACCCACATAGTCATTATTGGAAGCCACGGACGCCGGCCAGAGTTGCTTTCAAAGATATAGACCTCAAAATAATACAACCCCCCCCCCAAAAAAAAAACAAGCATTCAAACAAACAATGACATATTTTATGTAAGTTATAAGCAAATAGAAAAATAAAATCAACATTTGAATTTTGTTGAGAAGGGTGGAGCTTTTATAAATTCAATTGAGTCCACTCATTGTCCATACTATATTCTGTTTGATGCACTAGCAATGCTCTCAATCAATCTGATAAATACCAACTTCCTTTTTAGCCTTCAATTTAAAATTCCTTCACATTTACAGAATGTTTTACAGTTTTACATTTTGCTTCTGTATTTATATATACTTTTTAGGTCTCAGCTCAAAGATGGCGCGCACATGTGCAGTCTCAAACCGAGACATGGTGTATCTACATCGTTGGCTTCAGACTGCCCATAGGCTGCAACCATCGTCGCTCCATTTTACGGTCTCCTTATTTGTCAAGGGCAGACATGGGTCCGGTTTTTAGCCCTGCCTGAGAGAGACTGCCCCAACTGCTGTCGAACAAACGCAGTGGTCATTGTAGGGTATTCTTTTGTAACTACTTTTTAGAATCACCAGCTCAAATGAAAAAGGCACAAGACGCAACCCCTCTTCTACTCGTCTCCAATCCTAATGGGGCATCTGCTACACTTGACTTTTTTGTTTGTTTGGCTCTTGTGCGTACTTTACCAGAGCTATTGGAGGTTCCTATCCGAAGCCCGCCTTGTGGAGACCCTGCTGGTGGCCAATACCTCCATGGTCCACTTCACAGAAAAGACCTACAAGGTAAGGAGAACTGGAAATGCCACTGTTTCATAGATGAGGTCACGGTTACTTCAAAGATTGATATACAGTTCTTGCGGTTGCTTTTCTTTTCCACGTGGGCTTCTGTGTGGTATGGTCCTTTTCATTTCTCAATTATGTGGCATTGCAAGGGGAGGGCTGGTGTTGATTGGTGCAGCAGCATCTGTGCAAAATCTGGTCATACACGAGTCACAGACTCCGCAACTTTGCTAGATGTTGACGCATGCGAGTTAGGAATAGACTATGAGCGCAGGTCAGCCCAAAAGTACAGGAGAACATTCTCTGATATAAATGGAAACTAGGCGTCCATTTTGAATAGTAAACTTCAGAGTTGAAAAATGAGACAGTGGTATAATTGAAATACACTAAGTTTTATTATTATACAATAGATTTATTCATGTTCAAGGGAATATATACATGTAGTAGGGGTGGACACAAAAAATGAATGCACCTTTGGGAAAAAAACCTCAGAAAGTAACATAGCATATTATTATTCAGCTTATAAAGCGCCTGGTTACTCCAACGGAGTAACCTCGCGTTAAGACACCGTAGACCACAGCAACTGGCCCAGACCCCCCTCCCCGTTCTCCTAGGCCCTAAGATGCGAGAGGCCTGCTACCAGCCCCCCGGGGTAGATTGAAAGAGCCACGTTTTCCGTTTTTTTTCCGCAATATTGTCTCCGATGGACATGTCCTCAGTTCCATAAGTAGGTCATTCCAGGCCTTGGCGGCGAGAAAACCGAATTCTTATAAATGATATTGTAAAAAACCAAACGGATAAGCTAATGATTTATTAAAAGACAAGGATGTAACTAATATTCTAAAAGGGCGGCCACTTCTTCGCAAGCCAATGCTGCCCTGTTGTCCTCTTTCTTACTCTGCGCTGTAGCAGGCAGGTTTTGGTATTTCATAGTTACTGCTGCTGAGAAGACTGTGGGAGAGCGCAGTTACTGTTTCTCTATGACCACTTTTAGGTGGGCACACTGAGGCTTTAGCTGGTGTTGTGGCCAAAGGGCAAGGAAGTGGGTATTTGCCTGTGCACTTAAATTCCCAACTTTCTTTATTGGAATGGAGACAGTTGCACACAGTAGACAGAGTGGTACCAATGGCTCCGCTAAACATGGCAAACACACAGACATTCTCTTTAGGCTGGCATTCCATTAAGACACTGGGTAATACAAAGTTCAACCTTCAAAATCTAGACATGAAGTAGGCAGTAGACGTTTCTAAACGGTGTCCAGCTGTCTGGCTGTACTTCAGATGAGGTTCAGTTATGTTTTTGTGCTCTAACCCCTATGATTACAAGTCAACAAGCAGTCCAAGATGAAAGCAGGCAAAACCCATTAAAATTAAAGTGTAGACTCTGGAGGATGCAGGCCTTTAAATCAGGACCAACAACTAGCATACCTGCCTCTAAGCAAATGCACGCTATCAATTAACTGAACACTCATATTCTACATGTCATACTTTCACCAAACAAGACCTTGTCTTAGTTTTTTTTTTTTTTAAGTTGCGTGTGTCGACCTAACTCCCTTTAATAGCATGGGCTGAGGCTGAACTACAAACTGGCAAATATCCTAAGTTATGAACTTCGAGATACACAGCATAGGCTGTACCAACAATGGTGAATGTTAAAACAACAGCCTTAGCGTGGTCTTCCAACTTTTTGCCTGCCTCCCTTACTTTTCTGAGCTCGTTTTTGCTGGTTTTAAGACTGCACACTTAAGCACTGGTCTGTAGTGTTAAAGGGCTTGTGCTCTTCCCCCTAAACATGGCAACATTGGCTTTACCCCCGACGGGCATAATTAATTTACTTATAAAACCCAAGTAAAATTCAGTACAGGCCTGTAAATTAAATACTATTAAATGCAGGGCCTGCTTCACTCCTTGTGCCATCCATTTAAGTAGCCCTCTAACCACGACTCAAGGCTGCCACTGTATAGTCTGTATGTGCAGCTTTAAACTGACACTTCGACCTGGCAAGATAAACCTCTTGTCAGGCCTAAAACTTCCCTTTTTAGGTCGAGCCTAGAGTTAGCGCGCATGTGCTGCTCTGTGAGGTATGCTGTATTCCGTGTGAGGAGTTTGGCACGCCCACCACTTCTAATTGGTTCCTTCCTGTGCCTTTGCAACTACTTTTCTTTTGTGTCGTGAATGGTGCCATTTGTCCCTCCTTCAGGTGTATCTGTCACGCCCATGGCAACTGACCCTCTTACATGGGTCATTTCACTTCAGGCCATTTCATACTTGTGCCGCACTTTTTAACATGCGTTTTTGGCTGGAACACTAGCGTTCGTGTTTTCGGTTGCTGTGCGCATGTGTTTTGTTTAACATATGTTTTTGGGCCGGAACACTAGTGTTCGCTCCTCCTCCTGACAGCCGCTGTCACAGCTTTAGTTTAGTTTGCGATGTCGCTCCCAAAACTATGGCAGGCTTTGCTTTATTAAAGGGACACTTTACTGCCCTGCCCCACTTTGCCTTGTTCCAGGTTACTTCCCTTTGCCCCTTTTTTAGATACCTATTGCTTTCTGTACGGTGTCCTACTATTTCCTATTGTGCTGCAGTCGTTAAAGTATGAGAAATTATCTTGACGTGTTTTGGTGTGTTTTGGCAGAAGCCACGAAGAAGTTGGAAACCAAAAACAAAATGAGTTACCTCAAATTCTTGGGTACAGGATTTTAAAACTAGGACAAGATGTTTCAGCACACTGGTTATAGAACTCTTTAGTACTCAGTGCTGGCTTTAGGTTAGGTCGATGCGACCTGTGCGGTCACACCTGGAGCCAAGCTGGTATGGGCTGTCTTTGAATGACAGGCTGAGGTGAAAACAGAATAGCTTGGTTGCAGAAATCTTTGTATGCATGATATTTTTAGGCAATAATTACATCATCATCAATAACTCTGGTGGTAATGCACTCGATGGAGAGGGTGCGATTTGTCAAGTCACAGTTTTGGCTCACGAAAAAAGTGGTATACAGGTTTGTTTTTTGGCCAGCATGACTAGAAATAATAATCAGAAAAGGATTCTAATGCATACAGAGCTAATGCACCTAAACAAAGTGCATTAGCCCTGGCTGCTTCATGTGTCCATAAATGTTTCCTGAAGCAAGCATGTGCTCCTGAATCACACTAAATGACAAATTGGTAGTAACTGCACAGCTCTTCAATCCCTGGCGGCACAGCAACCAGGATGATGTGCTACATGGCTAAAGGCTTAGAAGGTACCAAAGGCGAGACATATTAGCTATGCCAATACTTGTTATACTAAGGTATGCCCTGTATGACCCACAGGGCAGGGTGCAATGTATGGAAAAGGCAGGACATGTACTTTCAAGTTTTGCATGTCAAGGTAGTGAAAAAATGCAAATGTTGCTATTTCACAACTGCAAGGCCTATCTCTCCCATAGGGTAGCATTGGGATTAACTTAGTACATCTTTTGTGTGTAATTCACACTTGTGAAGAGATAGACTTTTCAAGTTTGGTGTTAATTGACTCAATTTAAATTCACAACTTACGGTGAAGTTGAATTTTAAATTACAGTTTAGCAAATGCACTTTTAGAAAGTTGGCATTTTCTTACTTTTACCATTCTGTGCCTGCTGCCTGTCTCTGAATACACATCTGTTGTGGGTGACAGCTGGGCTTTGTGCATTCCCGCTAGACATCCAGACACAAACAGAGCTTTGGTGGTACTGATGGGCCATTCACATCCTTATGGACCATCATGGGCAGGATGAGAGGGCCTAACACACGTGAATAGGATTTGTTCTGTCCACACACAAAGGTCTGCATACCCCCCCTGTAGTGAGTCTGGAGTAAGGGAGGACCTCTGTGCACTTCAAAGCTTTCCTTGAAGTCTCCCCTACTTCAAAGGCACAACTAGGTATGTGTACTGGACCTCTGAAACAATGACTACATACACTTCATGACCCATGACCACTCTGCCAGGAAGAACTGCTGTGCTGCTGGAAGGACTGCCACTCTGGTGGACTGCTGCTTTGCTGGACTCTTGCCTTGCTGTGCTTTTGCATTGCTGAGCTGCCCTGCTGCCTGCTGTTCTGCTGCGTGCTGTTCTCCTGCCTGGGTGATAAGGACTGGACCTGCATCACTTGAACCCAGAGTGACTCCAAGGGCTTGTCTCTATTCCAAGTCTCAGGCATATCAAAATCTCAACTACGAGCATTTGGACTCTACAAGCTGCAAGTCTACCCTGCCAAGTGGTGCCACCTCAGTCCTGGACCCTGGGAAGTGAGGCCTAAGGTGTGTCTGCAACCAAAACCCATGCATCCTCGTCAGAACCCGCGCATCTTCACCTTCGCATGGATCTGAACAGGTGCATCCTCGTCAAAGCATAGAACGGAGTTGACACATCGCACTCTGAACCAGCAGCGCCTGCTGCGGGAACAGTAGCCATGCCTCACCTTCGGAACTAGTGCCTTGCACTCTGAACCGACGCATTGCGTGAAGAATTTTTATGTATCTCGCCCACTGCAGGGCTGACACAGACTCATTGCTCATGTAGGTCCATGTATCTGGCCTGTGCTCCATCAGCGCGGACCTTAACTTTTGACTTTGCCCTGGTCTTGTATAACCAGATAACCCATTTAAGCGCTTATTGCCTCTAAGCGCCATTATGCATATATTATTTCAAAATTCATATCTTGACTTCTACTAGTTGGATTTTTGTTGTTTTGGTCTTGTTTCCGTTAGAAAATTGATCTCTAGTTATATAACACGGTGTAGAGTCATTTTTGTGGTGTTTTCAATGCGTTTCTGTTTGAAGTGTTGCATAAATACTTCACACTTTCGTTGCCTCTTAAGTTAAGCCTGCCTGCTCTGTGCCAAGTCACCAGAGGGTGAGCACATGATAATTTAGGGTCTGTTGTGACTTCCACCTGACTAGGATTGTGGTTCCTGCTTGGACACAGAGCATACCTATGCCAATCAGAGACCCAGTTTTTAACAGTGAACACAAAAGTTCCTCAACTAAAGTGAGTGTTATCATGCACTTCATTTAGCACAGTGCACTAGACAATTGTGTGCTGGCATGCCATGCAGTGTGCTCCCTCCCCAGTTATGGCGTATGTCAAGGAAAGTTAGGCAATTCAGGGGTTGGCCAAGATACTGTGGTTTGAGGAATTCATTTTTTTAAATTACCCTTTAATAGAATATTTTCATTTGCATTGACATTTTCATAGATACATTCAACAAAGTACAATTAATTAAAAAAAAAACGTAAAAAGATGTATAAACACCAAGTGTTTCCAACTGCCAAACCAATCAACTGTCCCGGGTTGGGATCACCCCCTCCCCTTATACCAGTGCAATACATTCCGTATTGTTTCCTGTTTTCGTGGAAGTACCCGGGTTCTCAATTCGCGTCATACAATCGCTCACCGGAAGACATAACACATAGCTCCACCACCACTGTGGATTTAGACCTATTGCTCGTCCTCCCGGGGCCCTCCCAGACACCGCCCCTGCAGAGAAATTCAAATCTTAGATCTACTTTAACAATCCAAGCAAACCAAACATGTACTTGCCTCAGTCAACCTGAAAAGATTTTTTGGGGTGGGGGCTGAATGATTGAAGCTTTCCTGTCCGTACACAGCTATGCAGTTTGTACTGTGCTTCTGTCTGGACTCTTCACTGCCACATCAAGCGCATCATCTTTCCCAGTGCAAAAAAGCAGAGAAGCAACACTGAAATACGAGGTACCACTGAGCGATTTGTATTAGTGCAGGGAAAAAACAGCAATTACGCTATAAAGGCATCTATTGCCGACAAAAGATTTGCAACCGATATAGTTTTGTCGCACTACCAGAATGACATACAATGACATTAAGAAGCAACATTCAGGATGATTAACATGGCGCAGCCAGCGTCCTAGTTTTAAAGGCCTTTGTGGCTGTGGAACAGCCAAGCGATAAATGTTCCACATCAAAATTATTCACACCCTCCTGCTGACCTACAAAGGCTTGAACATGCAAAGGTGTTCCCGGGAGCCTTGGTTAACAAGAAGCACAGGACTGAGACCTTGGTTTACCTACTTAAAAGCAGACAATGCAGCCGATGTAAAAATCTAATTAAGCATTGTCCCCAGAGTGCATCTTTATTGCTGCCTGGATCTCGCTTTAAGTGAACATGCAATCATGCGCATCCTGCCGTAAAGGTAAAAGCAAACTCCTAAAAAAGTGCATTTATTGACCCTATTGTGATAACCCTCCCGGTAACAAGGGCCAAAGCCTCTGCGGTGACCTTTTTAGTGGCGAATGTTAAAAGGAGAAAGAGACCGGACTCATCATGTGAGCGCATTGGAGGAGGGTGCCATGTGTCAAAATGCAGCTGTGCAATATGGGACCGCCGTGGCTGGATTGCAAAAGGCAGTCAAAACGGTGGTGCATTAGGCCTCTCAAGAGCACTGGTCCCTGGTGTCACTGCACCTGCTGCAGTGTTTCTGCCGGCGACCCTCCAGAGCAAAGAGGAGCAGCATGCAGGCTCCATGCGTGCTAACCTTCACAAGTGCTATGAAAGTACGGCAAGCCAGCCGAGCCAGCACAGAAGCCCACGACCCACGCAGAACGTGCTCTATTTATAGACCTGGAGCTGGCAAGAAACGTGCCAACGGCGCTGTCACTTGATTCAACGGAGCCAAAAATAGCAGGTTACATTTGTGCACGGGAGCGGGCTTTCTACCTCAGGCAGCCATTGAGCTTCGAATTTCCTACAACACTGGTAGCTTCCCCTGAGCAACGATGTCAAGTATAAGATGCGCTTTGTCCACAATAACCGTCCCCTAGATGCTGTCTGACAGCCCCTCATATCAAATCTCAGGGGTACACAGACACTGGTCAAAAGCGGATTCGTCTCACCTGGCAAACATGCCCGCCTTGACATTTTACATTATGCACCACTGCAGCAAGGAAAAGGTAACTTAATATGAAAAGATGTATGCACATTAAAAAAATCTTAACACTAGCTCAGGGTCTGTTGACCTGTTGCTAAAGGTGGATATAAGTGGAAGACGCACCATTTTTTCAGTTCAACGTAAAAGGACCTCGGTGTACATATAATGTGTGGAAGGACACGGACCACTCTTAAACAAGCATTTACAATGCAACAGGTCTTGCAATTACGAGTTTCTAAGTAATTGGCATTGTAACTGGCAAAGCCTTTTATATTATTAAAAGGAATTGTCATTTACAATACCAATAGTTCAACGTTTTGCAAAAGCAATACCTATTGTATTGCAGAGCGTGGTGTCCATGAAGCGGGTGCCGCGCTCAGTATGCAAGTTAGAGTGGCATAGCGCTCAAAGAAACTGGCCACCATTGTCCCCATCAGTGTCAATAAACAAACTAGCGCTCACCCAGTAGATGAAACAGACCGTGTGACAAGCCAAGTAAATGGTCCAGTCGTTATGAGCGGTAACAAATGCAGACAAGGCGGTACTGAGGCGGGACTAACAAGCCTATTTACGAATCAGAAGCCAGCATTTACTTAGGACAATGACACAAGCCAATGAGCAATATGGGTGGAGAGTGGGCAGGGCTTCCAGTGCATACTCGAATACTGCATGCCTCGCATGCGCGCTGCCGCTAGGCTCGACTTAAAAATGTAAGCCATGTTTTAAGTCTGTATACTCATTCAGACCTGTAAGAAACCAGGCCTTTTTTCAGATTCCTTCCACTTTTTGCCCCCATTTGGACTACTAGATGCTGGATTTTGTCTGGCAGTGCACTGAAGCCTGCTAACCAGGCCCCTAGTGCTCTCCCTGAAATGGATATGGGTGAATTGGTAACCTCAACTGGCAAAGGACTTTAACCCCCTTAGAAGTCCCTAGTATATGGTATCATTGGTACACAGGGCATGCGTGTTAAAGAGGTCACCGGGGCCTGAAGTACTGCTATGCCACCCTGAGTGACCCAAGTAAAATACTGATAGGAGTCCTGCCATTGCAGACTGACTGCAGGGGCAGTGTTAACGGCTCAAACTCTACTATGCTTCACTATGTGAGACAAAATCCATGTACTATTTTTAATATATGCCAGTTATCCCTAGGGAAGGCCTCCTGAGCCCAGGAGGCAGGGTGCATTATATTAATGGTGTGGAAATGTAAGTGCAAGCTTACATGTCCCTATAGTGACCTTTACCATTAAAGGACACTAAGTGTAAACTGTCTATAGGATAACATGGGCTGGCACCTGGGTAAACCAGTTGTTGGCAGCTCCAATATGGTACCGCCTAAATATGTTGTGTTTGGTGTCAAACAACGTGTCTCGTCACTCCTGACACAAATCCTGTGTCAAGGACAATGTGGAATGCACTCAAGCGGCTACCCCCACCTGGCTGCCCCAGCCTTTCCTGTGCTCTGGCTGCCAGCCTGCACTTGCTGCCGCCAAAACAGTAATCTTACCCTTAGCCAGGAGGTGTTAACTCTCACAGGAATCAGAAACAATAGCCTGGTTGGCAAGGAGGTCACATCTCCCTCCCTGGCTATCTAGTGAAGTGGTACATCAAGGTGGTGAGCTTCAAATGCAGCACCGCCTGTGATATGCAACCAGGCTGCCTCCCAAAGGAGGAAACGGCCATCCCTGTTTTCCCAGGCATATTTGCACCCAGGTAGAAGGGAAAATTACGTATTCAGGAGATGTATACCCCACAGAAGGCTATCCACGCCTCTAGGTTGGACTACCAGGTCTGTACAGCTCAGGAAGACTTCCCCTGGTTTTAGAAATGGCAGAATAGTGGGTACTGGGTAGAAAAGGTGACCTACAACCCCAGATGTGGTCGTCGCAGGGGCAGGTTAGCCGTTGGGCTTACTAACCCATTGGCAACTTGTACCCACAACCTTAGTGCCCCTAAATCTAGGATTTCAAGGATACCTCGGACACCAGAACCTCAATTCTTAGCTAACTTACAAGGAGAAAAGAAGAGACCGGTGTCCGCAACAACAGGAGCTGCACAAACCAAAGGCGCGATACTCTGCACCTGAGACAACCTTTCTTGGATCTGCACCAACCCAGCTCGTCCAGTACTAAAGTTCAGTTCCCCCAGACAGAAGGGCCCCTTTGCCCATGGCATCACCAGACTTCCCAGGACTAAGATCACTAGTGTCCTGCAACCACAGGTAAAAACAGCATACCAGATATGAATAATCGCTGGCCATCGGGTGCCCTCTGAGGGAATCGCCCAGAAGTAGATGGTCCAGTGCATTGTGGGAAGCATAGTGCTGACCTCTACTAAGTTTCATGAGGCTACTGTCTTCCTCAGGAGCGCCGGACGTTGAAATAACTTTCTACTGTACTGACTGCTGCCAAGGCTTACTGGTCGCCAGTTCGGCAACCACCCAACTTTACTTAACGCTGTACCTCGGGGGAACTCAGTCATACCTTTATCTGACATCTGCAGTGGCTTCGTTGTTGACTTTTTGCACCCTACTAGCACAGTGTAAGGGGTAGAAACAGCTCTCCCGCTGTGGTCATATTTGACATGTGAGAGATGTACTCCTTAATGGGCAGTGCCGCTGGCCGGTCTGGCGACAGGCCTAATGTGTCCTCAAACAGGTCTAGAGTTTAGAAGTCAAAAAACAATTCTATTGGTTCCGAAGGGACAATAGCCAGCTTCCCATTGCACTCGATATCAAACCCGTAAAATCAACAGCTCCAACACTGAGAAATTCCTCACCACAAACAGCATATTACCCAAAATCCCGGTACCTGACCCATTAAGATACCTCAATAGTTCGAAGCATCTTCTTTCTGACAGTTTCAGTCATCCAATTATACTGTTTCTGATAGGTCATGTGATCGTTCAAATTTTGACCAGTGTGCATGAACATTTAGTGCACTCTTTTCTCTTAACTCAAAGTGCCAATTCATTCAAATACGTCCAGGGGGTCTACAAAATCACATGCATTAGGTGACCTCGGAAGGAACTGGCTCACAAGCCTTGTATCAGAACTTCTGAATTTTAGGAAGCAAATGCCCTGTTAGACTTGCATTCAGGTAGGTCCGCAGAAGGGAATCTGAAATGTTACAATGACACAAAATAACACAAAAGCATACACGTGGCAGTCGGAAAACTATAAATATTCTCCATAGGCAGCTACACACCATGCAGCAACCTTGTTCAAAGCCACACAGTGAAGCGAAAGTAAGAAAACATTAGCTTTAATGGTACCAAATCCAAGCTACAAAAATACCGTCTAGAGCATGGATACAAAGGTAGGCCCGCCCTTGCTTGCGGGCATCAATCACCTGAGCCGGAAGGAGATTTGACCTTGGACTGGAAGGTTGAAAGTTCAGCCTGGACATGGAGGCCGACAACTCTACTCTGCTTTTCAAACTGGAACGCAGCATTACTATGCGCCATTAAACTGCATTGCAGTTTTACCTGCTGCACATAAGCAATCAGTGCTTTACGACTAGACGAAAACCAGTCCTAGGTATGTGGGCCTGAAAAGGCTGCCAGCCGTATCTTTTGCCCAGGTTTTAATTTATTTTGGAGACTAAGATGATATATTATTTTCAGTTACACATAGAAAAAAACACGTTTGGCCTTCAGTGTTAAACATAAAATCAGATGAAAGGCAGATCTCCCCCCAAAAGATCCTCGTTCGCCAGTTTGTGTTCGCCACACAGAAACAGTGAATAACATGGATACAGATTCTGCAAAAACAAGAAATTAACAGAAGGAATGCCTACATTTCTGTTGCATTTTTTGCAATCCTCAATCTACACAAATTCACCAAACTTTAGAGGTAGTGACACCTTTGACCTTTAATTAGATGACAAGGTTCATCCTGCGTCCAGCCCTAGCTCCTTAATAGTGTCCTTTGAGGTTGCTAACTGAATAGTAGATTGGCCGAGTGGAAACCATAGAAAGTAAAAGGTGTACCGTTTCTCTTTTGTTCCTAGTGGGGTTTTCATAACCACTAAAAACTGAGATGCAGTGGCACTAATAGAAAAGGAGAAGCCAAGTTATCCTTTAAAGTAGGTATGCAGTCACAATGGCTGGAGGTACAATCATAAGTGTGGTCTCTTACTACAAGGGCATATAGCTGCGTTGTTTACAGAAAATCGTTCCTCTACATGAGATGAGCAGCAGCAGCGGCTGGCACGCGTCGGGGCAGGAGGGGAACAATTAAAAAGAGAAAACGTACTTCCTCGAGTCTCTCAGTGTTGTCCCTCGTCATCGTCCCTCCGCTCCAGCCGGAAGAAGCAGCAGTCAGGCTACCCTGACCAATCACAACAATGCATTGCAGCGTTGTGATTGCTCGGAGCACTGTAGTTAGGCCCTCAGATGGGGAAGGGGGGCCTGGACATGTTCTCCATGCAGGCTATAATGCAGACTGCATGAAGAATATGCAAAATGCGCACAACTGTTTTACCGGCACAAGAGGGCTGGTCAAACATTCATCCACACTTTACAGAGTGCCGCCACTCCTTCCCCGCTCGAAGAGTAGAGCAACCGAGCCTGCAAAGACGCAGGATCAACTAAAATGATAATTTCCAGTTATTATCATTTAATTTTTCCTTCATTTCCTCTGCTAAAAGCAGTGGGGTGGGGCCTGCTCTGCTCTCAGCAGAGAAGCCGCCACTGTAGTGCAGAAACCACTTTTTGTGGTACTGGGAAAGCATAACTATTTTGAAGTAACCACCAACTGGAAATTCTCCAATTTATGATCTTTGGCTAGGCTACGGTCTCACTAGCTGATCATGAGCCTGCATAAAGCTCTAATAATGGAAGTAGAGCATTAACAGGTTCCAGGCAACTTGCTAGTTTGTTTTCTATAAGACTGTGGCTTTAGATACAAGAGTACAAAAATGTAAATTTTAAAGTACACGAAAAAGAGGTACATTTACAGCATGGACCACAATTCTCATCTTAATGGAGTGTTTGGCAAAGATTGTACAGATTCATTGCTGCCACAAAGCCCACACACTGCATTACCAAGGCATTTTGTACAGCGCAAGGCGAAAGCTCATTTCAAAATAAATGATAATTCAATCGTTCCTCCCACAGCTTGTTACCAAGACAATCTTTGGGTTCGATGCATCCTCCACACAGTAGCTGGTCTTTATCCTTCCACAAACATACTAATGCTACCACATCTGGCTTTTAAAGTATCTCTGCTGAAAGCTAGAGCCATCATAATTTCAGGCAGGTTGAACTTGTGAAATAGAAGAATAAGGAAATCCTTCTAATGCTTAATTTGTTAATAAATAAACATGTGCAGAGGCTTTAAGTTTTTCTAAGGTGTCTGCTGCTGACAGTGCTGAAAGCTGGGATTGCTGAACACAAAGGCTGCCTGGTACTGATTCTACCTCAAGCTTCTTACTCCTCCTCCCCCAGCCCCACCCCCACCTCCCCCACGTTGCCTGTTCCTTTACCTCATTACAGAAGGTGTAGTGTAGTTCCTATATTCCCAATAGGCTCTGCGCATTGGAATAATATATCCTATAGAAGGGATGTAGGACTTATGTCTACTAGGGTCGCTATCGAATATATTAAACTTAATTGTGAGTGCGAGCTAGCTCAGAGGTCACTAGAAACTTTCTCGAATTCACAAGAAGGCATTTAGTTTCTGACAACCGCGTAAACATGACAGCTTTGTTTCCCCAAAATAAAACAGATCTTCAGAGTCGTGGGAACAATAGATAGATATTTTATTCGGTCATTCGCGCATACTTCGTTTCACCAGAGGTGCAGAGAAATAGAGAGACGGGCATTGTCAATAAAAGTATTTATTGAACAGTCTTCTTTCTCAAGCAGAACAAAATGAACTGCTACAATCGTGAAACAGGTTACAAAGAATAATGCGTACAGTAAGGAGAGCATTATAAAATAATACTGTAAAAGCATTGTATGATTCCTTGACCATAAATAAATACATACATAAATAACAAAGGCTAAAAACTACTCAACTGGTGCTTCTAAAATACGCCTACCCCGATGTACCTAACCTAAGTCTTGTACGAGGGAAGAAGTAAGTGTGGTGTAGCATAAGTTTAGTATTCTTTTTTCCAAGAATCGATCCAAGATTTCTCTTAGGGTCTAATCAGCTCCGTACCTTGGTTTAGAATAAAGGAGGCCTGTCTCAGGACTCGATTTACCACCAACCCGCAAGGGTAGCTTGGAAACACTGGAGCTGGATTTCTCGGCCAGAGAAAAGACAGCGTGTCTCTCAGTGCGTCTGCTGAAGGGTCTGCTTCCTTCGGCACTTGCTGTAGCGAGATGCGTCGGGCAAGTAGATAGTCGAACTGCTCCAAACCACTGTGTGTTTGCTAAGGCAAGTGTGGGCATATTTATACCTTGAAGGTGCCGAGTTTGACGTAAAGGTGGACATAATACCGTCATCTGAGAGTCTCAGTTTTGAAAACTCCATGAGTTCTTGGACAAATCAATATTCAAGCAAGGGAAGTCCCTAGCTGCTGAAGCCGAGTTTTCCAAGAAGTCGCTGTGGATTTTCGCAACTAGTGGAAGTACCCATGCCGTATTTGGACTGCATGAGCTATGTCTAAATATGGTTATGATTTCTATGCCTATATTCGGATATGGTGATTTATACCTATATAAGGACATGAATCAGGAAAATTACACTAGGGTCCTAAAATGCTATACAACAAAGGTTCTTTTTCATCCTTTCTTTCTCCCTTGGTAACGGTTTTCCGGTCTTTCTGCTTTTTTTAGGTCGAGCCGGGGCAGCGCATGCGCTGCTCTGCAAACCATGCTTCAGACCACAGAGATTACCAAACATACTGAAGACGCTCCTTTTAGCCATTACAGCTGTTTACCCAATTAGAATACAACCAACTAACAGATCTTTCTGGCTACAGAAAGCCCTGGGCTGCTGGCCCCTGGGCGAAACACATGTTCGCGTTTTCATATGTTTGCACGTCTTCAAATAAAGAAGAAAAGACTACCGCAAATGAGTACTCAACTCTTTCTGTATACCTGTCGTTCAAAACAAAAATTGGGGGTGTACTCACCCTATGAATCTCTATGAACAAAAACAAAAAAGAGCACAAACCAATCACACATGGTAATACCTACCTTGTAAAAAATGGTAACTGGGTGAAACCACCGTTTTGGTATGTGCCACCGCCCAAATTGGGTCACGACAAATTGTGTGTGAACCCTGGTAACATCCACCAGCTACAACGACTACCTGTATAGATTTGAAGCTCTGCCCATATTTTCATTGGCCTGTGATTTTCCTTTGGAAACTAGAGCTTTTCATTGGTCAGTAGGCTTAGTACCGCTTTGTCTCAATTTGTAACCTCCCATGATTACACGCCCGGTTACAAGTGTTGTTACTCTGTAAGCTTTAATTACGGCCTACCAGCACTATTTTGCTAAATGGGCAGGCAGGACAAGCTCTCTAGCAACACTTGATTTTTTTAAACTTAAAAATAGGGGCCGCACCCTTCCTCTAAACGCAGCTCATGTAAAGAACGGGGAGCAGCCGACATTATCGTGATATCGCGTCATGGGGCCCTTTTCCAAAAAAAAAAAAAAGCATTTCTTTGTCAACTTACCACATGCTTTTTTGTGCGCCCATTTAAAAAAGTGAAAATAGCTGCAAGGCCACAAAAATAAATAAAACAAAAGGAAATTGTTACTGCGCCTCTCTCAGAAGGGGAGCAGATACTATAAGTTTCACTGCACTAGGGAACCTCGTCCCATATTGCTTTGCTGGGCCCTTTATCCAAAACGCATTTTTGGCCATAACTCAGCATGTGGTGGTCCTTGTACGAAGGGACCACCACAAAATAATTCTGCACAGCATGCTTTTCTTTTCCAGGTCAGCATCTGGGTCCTCACCTTAAGTTGGGGGGGGGAGACTCAAAATAATTACCTTTCCCACTGTGGGATGAATTTTAAATTCACTCTCCCATAGTTGAGCGAATGCTCTACAACTGGGAGGATGTGTTTAAGGTAACGTCTTACAAGGCCAAAGGAAGTGTAACGCCATATGTTTAAGGGGTGATTGTATGGTTATGGTGTATTGCTTTTCATTATGCTGGTGAAATAAAAGGTTTGCGTTCAGTTGCCTACATTGCTATTTACAATGCCAATAGCTGTGAAACTCTAATATGAGATTGATTCCATTTCCAATGCTTCTTCTTGCTTGCTCTAGGACAATGTTTGATGGTAAAAAATCCTCGTCCCAAAAACGAGTGCAGCTGCCCACCAAATGCGACCCTAACAAAAAATAACCATTACTTCCATTATTATAATAAAAGCAAAATCATTTAAATCAATTCTAGTACAAATAAGGCATGTACGGGAATGTGATTATGCAAACTAATTTATCATGAGCACTCCTATAGAAGGAGTAAGCACATTACTGATTTTTGCACACCATGCTTGGAATTATTTGATCTGTAATGGTTTGGTGTGAAATCTCAGAAAGCCAAAATGCCTCTGTGTTTACATCATAGACTCTGCTATTGGCCCCTTCACATTCATGTCATGGAGTATCAGGGACCTTAATAACCCCCACAAGGTTAAACAGGTATTGTAATATTTGACCCGACAGCACACAGATTGCCATTTGCAAAGATGAACATCTGCTTCCTGGGAATTCAAGCTCCTTTGCTTCCTCGTGGGGCCCACACCAATATTTTTCGAGCTACAGCTCATACTTGGGTGGAGTCTCCATGTTAATGCAAAAAAAAAAAAACTTCCTTTACATTCCTCTGCTAACTACCCTGATGAGAACCGTATATATGTATTGGTTGCTGGGCTACGAGTATTGTTGGTTAATGTATACTCACCGAATGTTGATACTCCTGATTTCTTTGAGACACTCATGGCCCTAATAAGGTAAATAGATAGACCATGTCATTCTGGCTCCCCGCCTGCTAGCCATGTAACCGGAGTTCTCGAAGCTGGGGTGCTACCACTAACCTGGAGGAAAGAAATGATTACCTTGCTACGGAAACCTGGCAAGGACCTGGCGTATTGCCGCTCCTACAGTCCCTAGTCATTGCTCAGTTTTGATAATAGGTGGAGAAGCGTGGCTCAGTGGTTAGAGGCGGCAGACCCGGAAGCTGAGATCGGCTGTGGACCAGGGTTCGGTTCCCCGGCTCGGCAGGACTCGGGCTCAAAAATTCCACGGACTCGACAATTCTTGCTCCGGTGCCTACTCGACTCACGGGGTCACACTCTGCGACTCTGGGCAATAGCTTGCTTAATCTCCACTACGGCCCCTCGCAGTGGGATGCCTGGCTTTCACCTTGTGGATACCCTGCCGGGGTATCTCACAGGGGAATACCAGGACGGGTTCCCTAAGCAAGCGCCTTGATGCCTTCGGGTGATACGTGCGCTATATAAGTCGCAATACATTATAAGTCGCAATACATAATAACATATTAGCTAAGGTTACTGCCAATCCCGTATCCCTCCTGATGGATCAGATTATCTCCCCCATTCAGTTGGGTTTTCTCCCCCACCGCTCCACATCCTTGAACTTGTGCAGTCTCTTCTCGGTCCTTAATAGAATTTCCCCCAATGTTATGGCCACCGTAGCCCTGTTGGACGCAGAGAATGCCTTTGTAGTAAGGGCCACTCCAGAGAATCAATCCAAACTCTTCAAACTGGGTATGCCACACGGTTTCATTTCATTGATCATGCTCATGTATTACCAACCGGTGGCCAGATTTGGGCCAACGACTCGCTCCCGGTCCAGCAGACTCGTAACTGACTGCCTGAAGCGGCCTACTCTGTGGCTACACTGGGTTGCTTGCTGCTTGTATCTCCCTTACGGGTACCACGGTTTGCGGTTATTCATATACCACCTGCTGTCACCTGTAGTCTCTACGATGCACTGCTTGCTATATTGTTCACACTTGAGTGCTTCCCATACTTTGGGACTGTTCTTTGTCTTGTTTTATAGGCCATGAGAAAATGGTAAAGTTAAGAAAAAAACATTAAGGAATTAGAGCCCCCATTTTCTGTTCAGCACATTACCTCAAACAAACAACTGCTCCACACTCAGCAAGTTCCCAACAATTATTTTCTAAGCACATCTCGTCAGGGTCATTATACCGGTAAACCTGGATGTTTCTGCGCAATGCTAGTACGGATAGCAGAAAACGAAATATTCAATGTGCTGCAATCCTATCTACCCACTACCCGCAAGCTGTAAATCATTCCCTTTGTAACAGATTTGTGACATAGCAAGTAAATACCTATAACGTAAAACACATGCTCTATGGATCAAGTGTTACCTTTTTGACAGTGTCAATAGCCTATTCAAAAAAGTAGCAATTCTAACAGAGCACACAAATAACGGATGCAAGCAGGTTTTAAAACCGAGGGTGAAAAATACCAGTGCATTCAATTTCGGGGAAAGAGGGGAGCAAAGGCTTTACAAGGAACGATGTGGCCCGGACCATGAGGAAACTCGAACTGAAATGCCAAATGTCACTCAGCTACAAGCATTTTTTGCTGCCCTTGCCCAGCCTGCTCGTCAAATAAGGAGGCACCAGCACAGGCCCACGGGCACAAGTCGCCGACGCCTTGAAACAAAGGCTGGCGGTGACAAATGGGAAACGGGGTCATCACAACTGACCGCAGCAGTAAAGCCGGTCCTCAGGGAAGGACTCCACCAGACCGAGCGCTTGGACACACCGTGCGACGGCACAAGGCGAGGGGCTAGAGGTCAAGCGAGCAATTACAGAATTCAAACAAATGGGGCAGCGCTCTCCTAGCTCAGACCGCAGCACACTCGGGGAGTAAGAATGAGACAACTAGGCCACCCAAAAAGGGAAACTAAAGTACCAGAGGAAGCCGTAGTGGCTGTTTGACAAGGTCCTCGAATTAAGATACTGTGTAATTTATGGGCCCTTGAGAACTAGAAACCATTGGTCTTCGTTTGTGGCCTCAAACACGAAACCTGCCCGGTCCCCCATCCACTTCTAATATACCTGGATACAGGTACTAATTGCAGTACTTCATTCTTTACACAAAGAGTCGGCCAGGGTGTTGTGTTGGCTTAAATTTTTTTTTCATGCTCCTTGAAGAGCTGCAGCCTAACGCCAGCTTATGCATGGCGCTCAGGTGTACCTCGCCAAACTGTGCCTAAAGTGCACGTAGAGTCTTCAGGCAGCTGCCAGGCAGAATTAGGAAAATATCAAAATGCTAATCGGTGGTTAAAAAAAGTAAAGAAAATATCAGGCTCTTCACATTCACACAAAACAACGGAATCGCTTATTTCCCCATACCTTACTATCATGCCAAACCCCTTAAATGGAACATATAAAGTGCTACTGCTTCACTGCAACTGGCCTCAGAATATCCTCTGAACAGCACCCTCTTCTCAGTATCACCCACTCAGAAACCATCCTCTATCTCTTCCTGCTCGCCTAAAATATACCACTCAAAAAAACTCGCAGGCATTTTGGGGGGAAATTCTGGGGTGACGGGAGAGGGTCGTTATTCACCGTCAGTTAATATCTTCTCCTATACACAGTAAATTAGCAACTTGCACTCACCTCACAGGTAGCCAAACCTCGCATTCCCCATACCACTTTCCGACAGTCTCTGCTTCCAGTGCAGGCTTTTTGAAACTCATCCAGTTCCAAGTTCGGTTCTGCCAGCCACTCGCCACTAACTCCGAGCTTTAGACATCCCTGAAACTAAGAACGGACACCCTCCCGAATTAGAAACAAAAACAAACACGTCCGAGGCACAGCAGCCATGACGGGAACCCCTGTCGCCACAGCCAGAGAGCAACCAAATCACAGTGAACATTTGCTTCTTGCTGTGACATTAAGTGAATCAGCATAGCTTCAAAAAGATATCATTTAGTGGGAAGATTACCCCAGAAGTATTGATGATTAGGTAGCAGGCACGAAGCGAAGGGGTTCCTGCCGTGATTCATCTTCTCATTAAAGAGAACAGCGTGATTTCAGGCAGACCTCCTCTACCCTGTCATTAGCAAGTTACAATGATTCAGAGTGATTCACTGTCACCCCAAGCCCACAGAGGAGGCACCGACTGGGATTTAGGCGTAGGCCCTGCGGCGCTGGCTGCGTAGGGGCCTGCCGCCTTCACGTAGGTACGAGGCCCTGAACGTACTTGTCGTTATCTCCACTCGGCGCGTGGCAGCAGGCACCATCAGTGTTCGGAGACTGCAGCGTGACTCCCACACACCCAATGAAAGCATCGATCGGCTGCGCAGGGACTGCTGGGAGTCTGCGCTCTTGTAGAGAGTACTGATGGACGCATGTACAGCAGGTGCCATTATTTCACATCGAGCTCTGACGTTCAGCTCAGATCAGGAGACTAATACTGCCTTGCCTGTGGGCATTTTTCAGACCGAGGCACTTAATTTTACTCCAAGGAAGGGCAGGTAAGCAATCTCATCCCAGGGACAGATATGGGAGGAAGAGTTGCTGATTTCCATCGAACTACACTGGGGGCTTCGTGGACGTATAAGAGTTTGTGCAGGGCTTTAAGTGGGCAGGGTCCTGCTAGTGCTGAATACCTGCAGTTTTTAAAAGGGACCTCTAAACGGATCTCTATCGGGCTCAGTTTTGTGCCCTGCCACAGGCAGTCTTTTTTTCCGCAGTGCAGTGACAGCAGGCATGTTGTGTTCAATACATACCGTTTATGTTAAACTACTTACTGGCCAACTGGTGTCCAAGTTCACCCGACCCGCTAAAGCACCACTCCAGAATGTAGGGAAGGCTTTGTCACTCATGTACACATTACACAATACACATCTTGACTAAACAAGGTCTTCAGCTGCCATGCACCAAAATATGTTTAATTAGGAACTCCTTGGAAAAGGCCTTAAATGGATCGTTCTGCAAGTCAAAAATGCCATGTCCAGTGCAGAGCTCAGCTTTGATCATTGTTCTGCTCCGAAACACAAAACTTGCACACATTTCCAAATTTTGGCCAGCACAAAAGCGGAGTCTTCCCTCTCCACACTCCCTGGGCAGAGCAACCTTGGCAAAATCTTTCCAAGACTGCTTCAGAAATGCGACACGGTCAGTCAACAACTATTTCACAGTAAGAACAATCACCCACAAGGACATAGACCAGGTTAACAGTGCCAATAAATATATTGATCTCCAACTACCACAATGAACATCAAGAGATAGTGTTGAACCTTTTCTTTCAAGAAGACATGGCCTTGGTTGCCTGTGCTGGCTCTTTAACAAGCATCACTCAAACAATAGTACACGTTACACAAACGTTTAACCATTTCACAGCTCACACATCTATCTTTGCACCAAGAAGTTAATTAATACCGGTTCTTCTCTATCCACCCTTAGTTTCTATGTTTAAAGTGTGCATGAAACTATGCCTGCTTGGCAGTAGAATATGTCTGCCCATCAGTCCAAGGCCTTTGTCACGTTTTAACTCCTTGCAAATCGAGAAACAGTACAATTTATGCATGGACTAGTAAAAGAAAGCACAAGTGAAAAGGGAATATTAATAGTGAAATGAAGGATATCTCTACTGAAATTAAAGAACCAACATTACCACAGAACACATTTGTTTAATTTGGCAGCGCTATACTTCAAGCCAACATTTTACAAGAGAACCAACCGTAAGATATACTTAGTAGCTCCGAAGGATGACTGGTTAACACATTCCAGGTTGATAATTCAAAATAAAAAGTGATACAATAGTAACTGTTAAAAACATGCACAAACATATATTGTATGTGGGATATGTGAGGCAGATCTCACCGTTTCCCTCTGGTGCCAGAAGATTATTCTTTTGGGACAATTTAAAATCGTGAATGGAGGGGCTGGCCTGGGTAACTGGAGGAATGGCTTATGAGTGATGGGGGCTTTGAAGAATCTGCATGAAGCACAGGGCGGTGTAGGTCAAACCAGATTCTTCAGACAGGCAGTCTCTAGACAATGGGTGGGGGGGGGGGGGGATAAAGCAGGTCAGTGTGGTCGAAAGGTTCTGGAGATAACCTGTGGATAGCTTTGAAAATGAAGATCAATGATTTATAAAGGTCCCTGTTTTTTGCGGGTAGCAGAGGGTGGTGAATGGATGAGGTGGGAACATAGCCAGGGAGATCATAAAGTGTTCTTATTGCAAAGTGCAAGTCTTTGTCCAAAGATGCAAAGGAGCGTTGGGGAGAGGATGTAGCATTACGGCTAGAGCAGTCGACCCCGAAGATGGGGAACCGGGTTCGAGTCTCGCCAACGACACTCAACATCCTGTGATTCTGGGCAAATCACTTAATCTCCCCGTGCCTAACAAAAATGAATGTGTCCATCTGTATTGAAGCTGGTGCTCATGTAAAGTGCTCCGATACCCGATTTCTCGGTCTAGTTCGCGCTACATAAAACTCTACAAAAAAAAAAAAAAAAGAGGTCAACTAGCAGAGTGTTATTGTAAAAGTTTTTGGACGACCAAGGAAATGAGTGTTAACTGCATAAAAAGGAATGAAAGAGTGTCTTTGCTATATATTTTGAACTCAATACCAAGTTTTATTCAGTGATTAACGATTCTATTTGTACAGAAGGATTGGAAAAAAGATAGATTATTTTCAAGGGAGGCAAATGTGAGCGGCAGGAGGGAGGTGTGTATTAAAGCATTTTTTTTTTTTTTAAACCGGTTTTGTCATGGTTCACATAAACTGCATTGCTCCACATCCCGGAGACTACTGCACACATCAATAATGCAAAAATAATGACATTGACATTTTTGAAAATGAATGATCCACATTAGAACAAACCCCCCTCCCCAAACCCTACCCCCCCAGATTGCACTCACGTCACCAGAGAAAAGTACAATGCCTCAGGAGCAAAACAACAAGCCCATCAGCCACCCAACATAGTCCTGAGTTCACACACCCATCAATCCGGCAAGCGAACATCCCCCTCCAGCGGCAGATCTAGATCTAGTCCCCGGTAGTCTGCCCACGTTTTCCAAATTCTATAGTATTTGCAGGGGCACCCCCTATCAATGAAGGCTGCTCGAGCCCCATACAAAAATCCATCCCATTTTTCCAGGCAGCCAGTGACAGGGCCTGGGGCGCCTTTCAAGCCCTGGCAAAATCCCTCTTAGCCAACGTGAGACCTAGTAACAGGAGGTGACGCTAATATCGATTGCCCCCAACTCCCTCTAGAACATGTAGCAATGCCAGGCGCGGCGTGTAAGGAAGCTCCCAGCCCAATACCTCAGACAAGCAGGAGAACACCCCCCTCCAGAAGCGAGACAGTGAGAGGCAACTCCAGACTGTGTGCAAAAGCGCACCCTCCTCCCGCTGACAGCAGAGACACTCTGGCGACCCGATCATTCCTGCTCTCCACAACCGTAGTCTGGTGAAATACACCCTGTGCAGGTATTTGAATTGTATCAACCGCAGGCGAGCGGTTATTGCCGCCCCCGCGGACTTGCTAAAGCCTCTGCCCAGTCGTCTTCCTCCAGTTCACCTACATCCTCCTCCCATGCTGCCTTTAGCCTCTGCAGATTCGTGGAGCACTGAATTACCAATGTCTGGTATATGCTAGATATCTTGCGGTCCGGTAGTTCAACCATAAACACCTTCGCTTCTATGGGGCTAAAATTGGGGAGAGACTCCAGACCCTCCAGACTAGGTGCCAGGGCATGTCGAAACTATCGGAAGAACTGGGAACGTGGCATCCCATATTCGTCCTGTAAATCCTGGAACGATTTAAGTGTCAGGTCTGTCATAACGTCCCCCAGGGCCGAAATACCTTGAGTCCCAGCCCCACAAACCCTGCAAGGCCGCCATCTGAGGCAAACGCCCGTTGCCCCAAAGAGGAGTCTCCCGGGTCAAGGCATTCCACCAACCCATCCTTCCTTCCTTCCTTCCTTCCTTCCTTCCTTCCTTGGGCCTGCCTCCAGATATGGAACACCACTCGCGTGGCCGTGGGCAGAAGCTTCCGAAGCGGTGCCGAATATAACAACGTGTGATGCGAGTTAGCGCCCATAAGCTGCCACTCAACCTCGTAGGCTGGGTCCCCCCTGTCCCCGTACCACCACTCATTGAGGACCAACAGATGTGCAGCTTGGTAATAGGAGAGAACATCCGAGGTAGCAAGACCACCGGTGTAGGTAGATAAAAAAACAGGTAGGTAGGGCCACCCTAACCGCGCCCCCTTCCCACAATAACCCACCCAGTGCTGAGTTCACCTGCCGGAACCATCGAGGTGAAATCTGGTAGGGATGGTTCTGTAATTGATATAGGAGACGGGGAAGCGCCACCATCTTGAAGGTGGCTGATCTACCATATATGGTCATGGGCATGCGGTACCACACCAAGAGGTCTTGCCGCGTTCGATCCCACACCGGGACCAGATTGCGTTCCCTGGACACTGCCGGTATATCTGACAAAAAGACCCCCAAATACTCAGTCCCCCCTGTCGCCAGTTGAAGGGATGAGGCCCATGCTCCTACCCTCGACGCACCCCCCAGGACCCAAAGCGTGGACTTACATGGATTCATGTACAATCCAGAGGTCTCCCCAAAGATCTGTAGGATACGCAGCAGCCGTGGCCCGACCTGTCCAGAGCAGTAAGAAAGAACAAGACATCTGCGTAAAGTGCTATTTTGTCCATGACGCCTGGTGCCCACTCAAACCCCCGAAGTTGGGCATCAATGCGCACCCAGGCCGCCAGCGGCTCCATGGGTAGCGCAAAAAGATAAGGGGAGAGGGGGCAACCTTGGCACGTGCCCCGCCGGATGGAGAACGAGCGAGAAACCGCCCCTCCCACCCGCACCGAAGCCGTGAGATCAGTGTAGAGCAGCTGCAAGTAGGCCAAAAAGCGCGGGCCAAAATTAAGTTTCTTCAGCAAAGCAAACAAATACACCCAGGTCAGGGAATCGAAGGCTCTATCCATGTCGGCCAGCAGTAACGCTGCTGGCTCCCCAAGCCGCCCACTGGCCGATATAGCAACATGCATGCGCCTGATATTATGACGAGTCGCTCCCTGAGGCATAAATCCTGCCTGGTCTGGGTGTACCAGTGCGGTGATGTGTGGCTTGAGCCTATTGGCCAACACCTTGGCCAAAACCTTTGCCTCTACATTGAGGAGGGAGATAAGGCAGTACGACGTGTGCTGCTCTGGAGGTCTACCCAGCTTGAGGAATACCACCACCTCCGCATGTCTCCAGTCCGAGGGAAGTAAGCCGCGCTCCAGCCCCTCCTCCACCACCGTCCGAAAATGTGGGGACAGCTGTACAAAAAAAGTTTTTTAAAAAAACTCACTGGGAAAGCCGTTAGGGCCCGGGGCCTTCCCGGGATTCAACTCCCCCAGGGCCATACCAAACTCGTCGTCCGACATACGCCATCGGAGTGGCTGCCTCCCCGGGCCAATTTGGAATGTAAGAGCAATGGGTGAGTGGTCCGACAGGCCTCTGGGCAGAATATCAGCTGACAACACTCTGTATACTAGCCCCCTGGGGACGAATATGTAATCTAACTTCGAGAAGGAATCATGTGTCGTAGAGAAATATGTGTAGGCCCGGCTAAGGCCATGTAGATGTCTCCATGCATCCGCCTAATCTAGCCCCGTCACCAGGGAGTGTATTTTGGTGAGGGGCCCCCCCACACTGTCGGCATTCCCACTCCTCCATCTATCCCGACCCAGCTCCATCACATCATGCCAGTCTCCCCCCACAACAGAAAGTGAATCTGGCATATCCCCCCACAGAGCCAGAAGTCGTTCCACTAAGGACCACTGTAACGGCAGTGGAGCATACACGTTACCCAGCGTCAAAGTATCCTCCTCAATTCTACCCTGTATGAAGACATACCTTCCCTGAGTGTCCAACCAAATTCTCTTATGTGCGTAGAGGAACCTGCGATGCATTAATATCGTCACACCCCGTGAGCCCCGTGTGAAGCCTGAATGAAAGACATGATAATATCCGTACCGCTGTAGATATAGGGCTTTAGTACCCAATAAGTGTGTTTCCTGTAGCTGGAGCACATCAGCCTTAGCTCGTTTGGCATAGTGAAGAACGGCCCCTCACTTCCAGCACCCCACGAACATTCCAGCTAACTATGCGCAGGGTACCAGGGACTATCTGCCTTCCCTTCTGTGTGCCAGACATTCCAAGTGACTTGTACCCTTGTGGCCTCTGTATGTGTACCCCGGTGCATGCGATGAGCTGCAAGCTACCAACCTAGGCGCGCAATCAAATAAGTAAAACAAACCCCCCCCGCCCCAACAAACCCCCCACCCCATACCTCACGAACATGGAAGTATCTGTCGCGGTCGGATAGGAACCAAGTCCCCAACCGGGGAACATGAGCCATACCTCCCAATGGAGCCCCAACTGGCCACCCATAACCCGCGGGCCTCACCCAGTCTCGCCCACCACTGCGTGACCAGGTGCCCAGCCCAAAACATTGTGCCTATCTGAACATCAAATCATAGTCTCCAGATTATCAGCCCCAGCCAGATCCCCAGATCAGTCCGCTGTGGCCGGTCTCTCAGGTGTCAAATCCCTCTGCCTGAGGGCGGCGCTGGACAGCGAACAACGCATGGACCTTGATCTCCTATTGCCCCTCCGCTGACCTCAGAGGCCCCTCCGGGCCGCTTCGTCAACGATGAGTCCGATTCTCTGCCTGGTGGCGTATGAACTCGCACCCTCACAGTCTCATCAGTCTATTTAAAGACTTTCTCCGGAGAGTCAAAGAAATGTGTGCAGGATTGGTAAATTACTCTCAGGCGGGCCAGAAACAACAGTGCATACTAGAGCTTAAGGTCTCGGAGGCGAGCATTAGCCGCCACGAAGGATTGTCGCTGCTGCTGCACCTGACGCGTGTAGTCTGGGAATATGAGGATACTTGCGTTCTCACTGGTGAGGGATTTCTTAACTCTGGCCTGCTTCAGAATAGTGTCCCGGTCCATATAATTTAAGAACTTGGCAATAATTGGCCATGGGCGGGCCCCTTGTGGAGGTTTCTGCATTAGAGCCCTATGAGCCCGCTCCACCACGAAGCAGCGCGAGAGGACATCTGGGGGGAGCCAGCCCTCCAGCTACTGTGTTAGAACTCGCTGCGCGCTATCTTCCTCGCAGCCCTCGGAAATCCCACGAAGCGGAGATTGTTTCGACGGGCCCGCCCTTCAGCATCCTCAGCCCGCATCGCCAGACCTTTCTGGACCTTCTCCATGACCGCCATTTTTTTCTTTAGGATCGGGACGTCGTCCTCCACCTCCGATATGCGGGTCTCGGGGCGCCGTAATGCGCTCCACTGCGTTCCGCATGTCCTGCCTCAGAAGCATTATATCCGAGCCCAAGGCCCCAATCTTAGCGTCAAGCATATCCCATGACTGGGTAATGGCCGCCAGGAGTACAAATTGTCTGGTACCTGGCCCTGAATCCCCGCAGTGCCTGCCGCTGCACCGTCCCCAGTGAATTTGTCATTGGTGCCTTGCTTGGTGTGGCCCCCTCCGCCCTTATCGCATGTCATGGCGGCAGATCAGGTGCGCCTCCTAAGCAAACAAGGGCGGTCACTCTGAGGGCAGATCGTGAAAGCAGCCTGACAAACAGAAATCGTGACCCCAAGACAATCGTCGCCTCCTCCAAGCCACTCAGCAAGTTGTGACCGCCACGAGGCCGCACAAAATGGCCGCCGGATCACCCTCGCCCCACCACAGAGAGCTTCACGGCTATGGCCCGATCAGACCACCGACTGCCGCCACTGACCGCGGCAACTCCCGGGGGGCTGCCGAAGCTACTGTCCAGGCTTTGCCCAAGCGTACCTCCACCCGGGGCCACGTCGTCCTCTGCTGCCTCAGGGCTCCACTGAGCAGCTCGTTCGGGGGGCACGCACACCTGGCACCAGGCGGCCCCATGACTCCCGGTGTCCCAAGACAGGTGTCAGAGCACACAAGGGCCTCGGGGCGCCGCCCTTCCCCCACCACCACCGCCGCGGCCTGGCACAGCCGCCGAACACAGATATCCACTGGGGCCCGAAAGCATTTCTTTATCCCTTTCTTTCTCCTTGACAAAGTCCATAAAAACCTTCAGGTTGGTAGAGCCAGAAGCTACTCCGTTTGTTATACAGGTTTGAAGAAAAGGGTGTTGGGTAGGTTAACACTTATGGATAGGGTTTTCAGGCTAGAGCTACTCTCCAGATTAGGTGTGGAAATATAGCAGCAATATATACCTGGTGCAGTATGCAAAGGAAGGGTGAGGCACAGTTTTGCAAGCGATGTTGAGAAATTACTAGGATTTGTAGTCGGAATTTTGGAAGCGGCAGGCCTGAACTGCATTCCTAAATTCTAAGCAGCTGTAGATGATTCTTACTCTCTTTGGGAGTGGTCCAAGCCTTGAGTATCTGGCCTGAGGAGGAGTTTCACCAACGATTGTTTTTGTAAAAGCACACCCAGGGGTCAGAAAAGCCAATTTGTCGATGTACTGTTAAGCAATCCAAAAGTCAATCAATCACATCCACTTTATTCGATTTTAACAAATAATAAAATCATACATTTATCATAAAAACAACGATATGCAGTTTTAACCATCATAAAATCAATCTATAAAACCAATCTTTCCTGAGTTGAGTTAAAACTTTACACATGTATATTACGACAAAAATAGCAGGTAAAGGTAAAAAAAAAAAAAAAAAAAAAATCTATAAAACCAATTTTTTCCTGGATTACAAAACTACACAAATTGCAACAGAATAGCAAATCGATAAAGAGGGTAACTTTTGCAAATACAAAAAATCTGGGCGACATGGATTAAAATTAAGGTTGCGCAAAATTGGTATAATTTAACATTTCCTCAAGTCCTTAAAAAATTTACAGAAGCCCTAAAAGTCATACTCTGGGTCCAATCCAGAACAACACAAGGCCATCACTAGATGAATTGTTAAGCCCCCTCCGATCAATGTACGCCCAACCATTGGAGACACTGTTAGGCCACCTACACATTTTTAAGTACATACTATAGTGTAGTCCTTAGCTTTTAGCCAACTTTAGGTTCACAAGAGCACCTGTGGAAGGTATGAAATAGAGGCGGGACAGAGAAGACAAAAATATTAAATAAAATAAAAGACAATGGTCAAGACAAAGAGACAGGGGCTCTGGCACCATGCAGGACCCTGCTTTAAGAAGCTCTTACAGGAAATTCACCTGGATGCCCAAACTAGGTGCACAGGGAGAAAACATTTCGCAGCAAGGGGAAAATACAGTTGCCACTGGTCTGAATAAGGTAGAAACCGGTGCAGTAGAACAAGGAAAAAATGAAAAACTTTGGTCTTTGATGAGTTTAGCACGAGAGAGCTTAACTCCATTCAATGGCAGATCACGGTTAGGCAAAGGGGGTGAGAATTCAAGAAAGGATGGGCAAAGGATATATGGCTCAATGTACAGGTAGAATGAAAAAGCAAAAAAAAGAAAGAAAATTAAGATACTGAGTGAGTTATGGGGATATAACAGTGGACCCAGGAGTAAACCTTCAGGGATGCCAATTGGTACTGCAGTGGATGTGAATAGTTTTTTGTCCCAGGAGACTGACCATCACTGGTCAGAGAAATAGGAGAGCCTTTTCCAGGCTAAACCAGTGATACTTAAGAGTTGAGAAAGCTTAGACTAGTGAGTTGATTAAACATGCTGAGATTGCAAGGTGTAGAAGAATACATTATTATGATCAGCCAATGTGAGAGATGATGTGATGAACATATGGAAAGCAATTTCTGCAGTCTAGGGGCGGGAAAGTTGACTGGAGGGGTAAAGCATGTCATTGGTGGAGTGGTATAGTGTAAACAAGTTAAAGACTAGGCATTCAGGTTTTTTTTTTTTTTAAAAGAAAGGTCGCACTGGTACTCTATGACAGAAGGCAAGACAGGATGAGTAAGTAGACGGGTTACTCTTGCAGATTTGAAGCCCTGGGTGTTAGTGCTGAATACGAGGTAATGATTGAAAAGAAGGGTAAGGCAGATGAGAACCTTTGCAGAGTGTGCGCTGTTTAATGCTTGGGAGCTACATTAGGATGACCAGATTCTCAAAACAGAAAACGGGGACAGGTCATAGACATAGAAGTAGGACTACGGTTTGCAGTAACCATCGACATAAAAGTAGGACTATTTGACAGCTGTCATAGACATAGAAAAGGGACTACAATGGCAGCACCCTCCACAGACCGAGCATTACAGACAACAAATCCGAGGTCTTTTATTGGCACCCCTCTCCTTTACGCAGCAGCATTAGTACTTTTTATTACATTTACACTTTTAAGGACTATAGCATATATTTGTCAAACATCAATAAAACATCGCAGGCTAGCAAACGCCAGATTTACTAGCTTTATCAATGCTAGTTTCTATAGCTGCGCGTCAGCACCACGTAAAGTACGACTCACTAATGTTGCTTAGTTGCTCATGACAGAAAAGCATGGGAGGTAAACTGCGGAATGCTAAATTGCCAAAGGGCAGCCATGGACCAATGTAAGAAAAACACTTCTCTCCAGGTATTACTGCCTTAGGGTCTTAAGGGTAGCAAAGGCTGGCTGACAACACACTCCGTAAACAGTGCAAAGAGAACATACGCGTGCATGCTCAACCGGAACAATGACAAACAGGGACATTTCTGTGTTTAACCAGGACACAGTTTGAAAACAGGGACATTTGAGTCACTTGGAGAAAAGTGTCGGGACAAGGGGAAACTTCTCCAAAAACGGGGACCGTCCTGGGAAAACGGGGACGTCTGGTCACCCTAAGCTACATGGATCATAAGAAGCACACAAAGTCACAGAGAAAAGTAGAGCCATTAAAAAGGAGGTGCCTACAAACTGTTCAAAACGTAAACTTTAACATAATTGTACATTCTCAGTATGGACCACCAGCAATTGATGTGACTGCACAAAAGATGGGGAGAGGAAGAGGAGTTGGCCTAACGGCCTTGGGCTAGGGCGTTCGACCTCGGACCTGGGGATCTGGGTTCGAGTCTCGGTAACGACGCCAAAACCTCCTGTGATTCTGGGCAAATCACTTAATCTCCCCGTGCCTAAAATGAAAGTGTGTCCTCATGTAACGTAACTGGAAAATATGTAAAGCGCTCTGATACCTGATTCGGTTCGGGTCTAGTTCGCGCTATATAAAACTCTGCAAAAAAAAAAAAAGGATTTCAAAGATCAAGACATCTTTCCACGGAAAGCCTTCTTCGGGTCACATGGACGATTTATGTGCCCCTTCACTCTCAGGGCTACATTTTTTAACTGGTGCTTAACAATAACATTGGACAAGTATAAGCTCAGATGTAGATAACCGAATTCTAACCTGGACAATGCAGCTGAAAACAATAACACTCCTTCATTCTAGGTAACACTGATGTGTGCACAATTATTATCCACCCATTCCAAATGCACATCTGTTCACTCCGACAGTCAGCACGTAAAGCATGAAGAAGAAAAAACAGACTTGGTGGTGCTCGGCCCAGGGGGAACCTCTCTTTGAGGCCAGGGGATGTCCTGGGACGTTCCACAAGGTCTGGGGCATGTGGCTGAACCTACTGTTTTAAATGATTTGCTCTGTTTTTCTCATGCACCAATGTAATGCCTTTCAGCCTGGGGTGGCTTGCTTGAATATTCCTATCGGGGCTTTGGTTTTCGCTGTCCATTGGAGATGGATTTTGATTTACCATGCAAACTGTGTGCTGTCATTTTGTCGTTTGTTTATTTTCCAATGCTAATAAAATGTATCCCAAAAAAAAATAACAGATTTGGAAATCCACATTGTAACTAAATTGTAACTAAATTTTGCTGCCAATTAAAATTTCCAACCACTTGAACGGTACCAAATTCAAAGCATGACGGTCTCCAAATCAGAAAAACTGAAATTAACGACAGATGAAAGATTTAAACGGCAACAAAATTATTTACAAGCTGTCTGTCATTTGGTCACTGTATCTTTAGTTTCGTACAAAACCGACTGATGTTGTATCTGCTAAAATCTGCATTTCTGTATTGAAAAAAAGAATACTATACGGAATGAATCTGTGAAATTGTAATACACCATTAGTGGTTTGTGTTGCCACTCCGTAACCCTGCCAAATCTTGGTGTAGCAGCGGTCTATGCTTCAGAAGCAATGTGCAGAACTTACTTATCTGTACAAGGACCACTGGCTTCGACCTGAATCTTGCCCAAGACAGAAGTCATAGACCATGCAGAAAGAGTTCCATCTGAAGTCTTTTCCAGGGAGTCTACAAATTGACACGATCATCAAGATTCTAAAAATAAAATCCCCAACAATCCATTTTTACTGCTAGTCAGCCATTTGAAATCACCTTTAATTCAAAGCTTTGGACAAAAACTTGGTGGTCGGTCTTCTTTGCCAAGTGCAATAAACAACACTGCCTGCATGAAATTTAAAATAAGCTTCATTACATGGGAATGAAACTGCACTAGACCACGTGGGATAACCTGCTTAGGATTGCAGATGAAGAGCACAAAGCTACAGGCGTCCTTCTAGACAATTCTGCACATGCTGTCTAACTGGGATACACCATCAGCTTTCATCAAACTAGCCCACAGGAGTAGGTAGCCCAGAGACCTTCAAGGTTTATATAATCTTATTAATGTATACGTCACTAGCAATGGGATTAGAATTGCACTCCGAGTAACTACCCAACATCATCTAAACAATGTATGTATGCTCTTGGCTAACTTAAATACTTCCACGGCATCAAGACATATGCCGAAGGCAAGAGATACCATCAGAGCACGTAGTATACTCCAGCAGTCGAAAGAAAGCAATAAACAGACACATTTTACTAGCGTAGATTCATTTTGTCGTGCCATCTACAGTGCACTATATTCAGTTTCTGAAAACAGAGTATCAACATTGGTAAAATCAGATCCATAAACAGTACTCCTTTGTCTTATGTAAAAGCAAAACAATTTGTCACAGTGTGTGTTGCAAAAACCATCCAAGAGCATAATATAAAATAATCCCAGAATGGCCCTGTGTAAGGATACGGGCCACCAAAATGTCACAGGGGTGTGAACTCTTAAACCCTGGGGCCATAAAAAGCGAAAGAGGCAAATGAAGAATTTAGAAGCAACTGAGCACCCTTCCCGCATGACCATAAAAGCAAAGCATAACATCTCCCAGTGAGAGCTCTGGCACCGTGTGTCTGACAGAAGTGCACAGTGAGATAACAAGGCGAGTTCAAATGAAACATGCCATTCCCTAAAGCAAGCAAGCGTGCCAAAAACGTGTTTGTTTTGCAATTCCATTTCCAAGAACGTACTATTTCATTTTTCAGCGAAAGCAGCAGGAATTCACAGGCTAAAGCTGCAAAATGTCGTTTAGGAGTAGAGTGCCGCCTCTAACGAGCATGCATCGCTGCACTAACGCCACTGCCCAATGTAACTTAGATGGACATGCATCATTACCATCTGCAGCTCATCAACGCTTTCTGTAAATGGTTGTCACTGCGGGCTTAATTTTATTTGCCATTGTTTGTTAACATCCAGGGGCCGGGCCGTATTACATACGTAAAATAACCTAACCGCTGGTTTCGATCCCACCTTCAGACTGCATAAAACAGGCTGCTTCAATCAGATCCTAGGGCGTGCTGTTTCCACTATCTATTCAAAGTAAGCTCCCTTTAAGGCCAGGCTTTCGGAACGGATCGAGCATTCAGTGCAGTGATGGGAATGGCGCGGCTCTTAAACAATCGGCAGGCTCGCTCTTACTGTAGTGTAGATACACCCGATGAAAGCCCGGGGCCGTTTTATGGTAAGGGCGAACTCCCACGATCTGCGTCAGGCGAACCTTTAGCAGGCGTCCCCCCAGATCCAATAAGTATTTAAAAGCAGTATTCTGCTACCGAAAAGGCAGAACAGCGGGCAAAAGGCAGCGTCAGAAAGATTACTTTTTCTGCTGCTGGGCGTTTTAGCATGCCGACCTTACCTCCAATTGTCAATTTTAACTGCAGTCAAACCACCCTCTTCAGCAAATGAGAATTTGCAAGAAATATTAAAGAAATGTACAAACAAGAGTATGAGATTGATTTTTGTTTCAATACCCGAGGAGTCGAAGGTCACTTGCAGCAGCAGGTAAATATAACATTTAAATGTCTATATTTTATGGAATCAAAACAGTTCTATAATACAAGAAATAATCTCTGTGAGAACGACTAACTTCTAGCAAACTAGAAAAAGGTCAACAATGCCAATAGGGTAAGGCCAGAAGAGGCGAGAGCAGATAGGACATCATAAGACAACATGCTGAAAATCTTGTGGCGACCTCGATAACTATTTGTCATACAGTTGGGAACAAATCAACGAAGAGAACCAGTAATGCAAATACAGGCAATTTATTTAGCTCTTCCTTATAAAGCCATCTAAGCAATTTGTTTAAGGTTAATGTTTTCGAGGAGGTGTGGTATGGTTCAAGATCAGTCAAGATTTAGGACGGTGGAAATTCATTCTCTCCAAAATGTCAGAATAAATCTTCTTCGCTTATCTGAAGCTTTACACACAGTACACCAAATATTACTACTCAACGTGGGAAGTCTAGGGACTCTCAGAAACATACTGAAATTAATCTTCTACCTCGAAGAGACAGACAATGGGTGGAAACCACTGCCCATCCAAGTCCAAGCTGTGGCATCCCACTGGGATCACTCATCTTCCCTCTTCTATTCGACAATTACCAAACACTATTACTGAATCAGAAGGAATCTTTTATAACATGCTACTGTTACAAGAATGGCACACAATTCATTCTAAAAATGGCCAGTTCTGGGGACCTTCATTCCAGAGATTCAGTTACTACCTCCGTACCACTTTTTTCTTTGATATTGATTTGTGGTTTATTTTAAGAAAAAGTGTTGCAATTGTTACAGTGAAGGTTTTCAAGTGCATAATAATTACCTTCTTGTTTCATTGTATGTATTGTATACAAGTACCCTGAAAAATTCAAATATAAAATTTAATACTTTCATATATACACCCGTTTTTGTCTGTTCTATACACCTCTTTGAGATTCACTCCATATGATTGTTCGCTCTTGAACGGAGTTGCACCCGTTTACAAGAAATTGCCTAAAAGAATTGACAAGTTGAAAGAAATCAATTAGAAAGCATATCTTCCATCTTGCTCCCAAATGTTAGCTTAAAATAAACTAATCATTCAATTGAATAAATCCCTTGAAGGCACATTTACCCATCCCTCTTACTTTGCCTGAGCCCTCAAGGGTAGTTTGGGTTGCCCATTTCTCTCACCATTGGTGTACAATAGAGCGCTGTAGAGTGGAGTGTAGAGCGTGGAAAGTAGAGTTGAGGGCCAATGACCACTATTATTGAATGCGCATGCGGTTAACAGAGACCACACTAGGCGCTAAAAATGCTTCCAAGATTTCTCTGCTTACCTCCACATAGAGCATCCTAAAGAGGAGTCTATGTAATTATATAGCACTTACTACCCCTGATGATGCGAAGCGTTTTTTCAGCGCGCATGTTATACATCTCAACACAATTCGGTCAAATGAATTCCAACCTAATATCCACCGACTGACGGTTCCACCAAATGCATTAGGAGGCCAATTTAACATAAGCATCCAATGCCAGATAGGTAGAACACCTTTAATGAATCCATCTGCTATACACAGCGGGTGACCTGGAGGACTCTAGCAAAGATAATTCCTACAGATGCCATATCAATTTAATCAGCCTTCAGCTTTTATACCAATCACAAGAAGAATGACTAGGACAAGCCATTCAGGTGGATATCTGTCTCGGCCCATTCCAACCCAACCTTCACCCATTCCTGAAAGACTGATTTCAGAATCAGGCATCTGGAGAGCTATCTCATAGCCATGAGGTACTACAAGTTTCAATTTCAGTCTCCATCTCCTACACTGCTTTCATCCATTACACCATTAAATACAGTACCATAAGAACATTTAAGATCTACTCTTTGGTCACTGACACAGAACACCAAAACCCTTTCCACATCGGCATACTTTTATTGACAACACCCTTTTAATCACAGCCCATGATGGTGTGGCTTGATACCTACCTAGGAACGCTCTCCAAAGCTCCAAATTGGGTTATTAAGTCCAATATAAATGTTTCAATACAAAAATATTCCTATTAGAATTAGCTACATGCCACCAACAGCTTTTTTTATCCTCCTAGTAGTTGCTTGGTACCTTTCCTCTAACCAGTTTATAATCTTCATCCTGTAGGCACGGTCGCACTTACACCCTCCTCATGTGGTTCTGGTTGAACACTTCCACTCCGTGGAGGGGAACACTGCATTGCAGGAGCCATTCAAGTCCACAGAACTACCCAAGAGCAAGGCACCCTTCTACCTTGAGCCCTGCATCTGCACTGTAATGGTGAGGTCTTCCACATGCGCCGAGGGCCTAGCCAAGACCACAATACCAAATGCTTGCTGAGGAAACCAGCATTCACACTGCAGAGCTTCCACCAGTCTCCCATGCTGGCTGCAAAAGCCCCAGTAACCCACCTACTCCGAAGACTGGCACCTCAATCTCAGATGACCTTCATAACGGCAAGAAACCAGAGACTGACTCGTATAATACCCCACAAACATGAAGTAGGCCTTGGTGCAACAGAAACCTCACATTTTACAGCACAGAAGTCAACACACCAGATAACAATTACCAGATGAATTCCCAAGTAACTTTCCAAAGACATTTTTTGCAGCAGCCAGACAAGCTTTGCTTTAAGAGAACTGAGCCTCAAACGTATATCTAGAAGTCCAGACGAAGAACAAAATAACCACCACCAACAAATGGCCAAATGGAATCTAATATATTCCTTCACGCTAGAACGTCGTCCCTGATTAATGGGATTAACAGAAGAGCTGGCACCAACAGTTCAGACTTTCAGGTTGGTCTGTGTTTACGCTTAATTTGAAAGCATGCAAAATAATTTACTGCAAAGACAGATTTTCTTCATGTACCTATTTTGGACTTTCTCAACTGAGAAATAGGTATTTGTGAGTGCAGGAGCACATGCACTTTAGAGCTGTTCTTGCTTTCACAACAAGGGGGTTAGCAAAAAAGAAATGGGTAGGAAATAGCAGCCAGAGGAATCAATAAGCGGGGATGAAGAAGCCATAAGAGTGGTAAGCACATGAGGTTGACAGCAAGAAGGGATGGAATAGAGACAGGCTGAAAGGGTGAAAAGACTGACAATTGGACTTAAGTGGTGGGTTCTCCCACTGACTTTACTGAGGAAATACCAAATGAATAGGTTGTAATTTAAAAGTGCTATTTCGCAAATTACAATCCTGCTAACCAAGCATTCAGGAAAGCTGACAAATTGAAGATCATGTCCGTAAAAATCTGCACCACAAAAGAACAAGGGAAACAGCAGATACTAAATTGTAAAGGCTCAATACATCGGAGAATGAGTAAACCCTGACAGGCTTAGTAATTTTCACACTACAGATGTTTCTAAATCAGAAGATTATGTGGATTAATGTGCTATTTCTGTGATCTGGGCAATCATTCTGCAGGAAAGCCAGCACTCTGACGCCATTTATCTGTTCCAGAAAGCACAGGCATGCTAAAGGGAGCAAGAAACAGCCCGTTTGCTCCAAGTATCTTACATTTGTGCATTTTACTAGTAGTAATTCTTATGCTTTACAGAGCTACACATCTGAAAGCAAAGTAGCTCGATCATAACATGTTCTAGTGTTCTGTGCTCTGCAGAGCAAGAGCTCTGCTTTCTAGAACGCATACCTTTAATGACAGTGCTCGCCTGTGTTTAGAGAAAGCAAGAGAGAGCTAGAGAGGGAGCTAACTAGAGAGCTAGACAGATAAAGAGAGAAATAGGTAGCTTAATAGGTCTTTCGTAGTTACCAGTTTATGAGCTTTCATGCCTTGGCACATTATTAAAGTCATGCTGACTCATCTTAAACGAAAACATTGCATTTGGACAACGGGTTATCGACGCAGCAAGCATCTTCCAGCATGATCATCAGACTGGCGTAACAAATCACCCATACCCTGCTGATCACCACCCGGACAGAACAGCCACGAGGTCCATCCATGCACGGAAGTCTTGCAAACCACAAAAAGCCCTCAGACACACATTTCCTCCAATACACCGCATAAAAAAGGCAGCACTAAATCCGCATTACACAGGATCTTTGATGTACAGAACTGCTGATAAGTAGCTGACAATACCAAAGCTGTTTTCTTACAGAGGGGCTCTCAGTATTATCTTAAAAAAATACGAATCTAAAGTTGTCCATGATATCAATCAGAACCTAGAAGTGAAAACCTCTTAGGCAAGCTACCCATAAAAACATTTTTTGGGGGTTTCTTCCGACGAATTCCATTCAACAGCTGACCCACAGAACAGTAGTGTGGGGTGGGAGATCTAGAGCACAATTTACCTAGGAGCCTTCTGTGATATGTTCCTCCCCAAAATAACTAATCTCTTGCTACTCAAAGCCACTCTTGTGTTCCACCTCCACTGAACGTACAGAATGAATACACAGCATTTGGTGAATGACCACCCCACCAACTTGCTACATGTTTTCCATGCTCTCTCCCCCCTCTGTACAGTGCACGCGGTCCTCCTCTATTATGAAACGATGAGGAGACACCATGCACAGCAAAAGCTACTATATTACTGCTGCAGAGCATGGCAGCGATTCTCAGCTGCCGACATTTCTGTACAGCCCAGAAAACGGCAGGAGATTCAGAGGCAAGTGGTGCCACAGAACCCCACCATTCCAACACGGCAACCCAGTCTACGTAGAGCCAGATTAGGTGATAGCTCCACATCCACTTGTACACCCCTGGCTTAGGATCTGGGGAGGCCGAAGGTCAGGGGGTAAGAAAAGGAAGGCAGTCACTACACCAATTCCCAGATGGCAGCAGTGAAAAAACGCAGCTTACATTTGCACTGCCCTGTACTCCCACTGTGAGATAGAGTGGTCATAAAACACACCACTTGGGTGGTGTGGATATGTTTATTAGTTTAAGATGCATTCCATACACTTTCCAAGTAGATCTTCCTATCCAATGGTAGTATCAATAAATAAGTGGCGAGTGTCTATCCACTCTTTCTACAGATGTAAGTACCAAAGGTCTAAGCAGGATTGGTGTATTTGGGGGGTGGGGGGGTAGTCGAGAAGGTATGTTGGATAATCTGTGGAACCGGGAACTCTTCACACCCACCAATGAATTATGAGAACATATTTTTGCTGCAGCTAAAGCTTCCCGTTGAAGCCACTTACTAGTTTACTAGTAATATAAATAGAATGCTTATCACAATCGTTCTAGAATGTCAACCTCATCCAGGTAATTGTGCTGCCGATAGCAATGCAAAGCATCCTTGTTGCAACTGGCAATGGGAAAACCAGAGAATTTACATTTTGTCACCATTAAGTCAATGAGAGAGGTTTGGTTTGTTTCCTGCAAGCTCTGTGAACAAGCATTTAAGAAGATATTCTTAAATTGGGTTTGGAATTGCCCACTTCAATAACAGTTTGACCTCCGTGTTCCCCTTCAAAGTGCGTACTGTAGTCCCACACTGACTGCCTGGTTCTTGCAAAACATCATCTTGTTTATGGCCTGAATGCAAATGGCTAGTTTTATTAGAGGTCAACAGAGACTAGCAGACTTGTTTTAACAAGCCCTCCAAATCTGTAGTGGTGAAGAAGCCACAATAATTGGGTGGGGGATTTTGGAGAAGCCCATTAATACAGAGAGACATAGTAGAAGGAGAATTACTCTAAAGATGAGGTGTGGAAAGTATACTTCAAAATGCTATGGCAGTGGTTCACATCAAGGGGCAAAGGGGTAAGAAGTTCAAGCTGGAAATAGGTAGGAATGAAAAAAGAAAAATGTGTGAGGAAGGAACACTAGGGCTAAGAGTTTTTGGGGGCACAACAAAGGATAAAAGCAGAGCAGAAAGTATTGGCATCGACAACCTAGAAAATAGAGAGTCAAGGAGTGGATAATGGAAAGGGAAAGGCAAGTGGGTAACAGATAATGAAGTAGAATGTAACCGACAAACTGGCAAATGGATGTGCTACAAGAAAGAATAAGGAAATATTTATAATACTTGGTATTGATAGCAAAACAGTTCTCAAAACTTCCCAAGTTAATAGCCCTCAAACACACTCAAGATCTAGACTACACGACATGATTCACAAAGAATAATTCAGTAAAAAAAATACCTGGATGGGAAATGCTGAACACTTGTGGATCATCGCAGAAAATCCACCACCATCCTTTTCCTAAGCTCTGGCCCAGCAGGATCACTTCAAATTCAGGAAATAACTGAAAATCACAATTTACTGCCAAGACTTCCCCGAGAGTCCAAGGCCTTCTTAAATCTTTGCTCAATGCTGTAGTCCTCTTTTCTTTTCCCCTCCCTTGTTCTTTGCTTCCAAGTGCCTACTTCAAATTGAAAGAATCTTTCTTCTTACTTAATCCCAATCTGGTTCCAGAACGTTCCACTTTTGCCTGCAGATCAAACCCAAACCCGCTTACAAGGCTGCCTTAATTTGGTTGTGGTTCCTTGCATTCTCCTTCCTGGTTTCCCTCTCAAGTCTACCATCCTCCCCCAAGCCTCCTTCACTGTTCAGAGCTCTGCAGCGGCTTAGTGGCATATACTGCTTGATAAATCAACTCTAAATAAATAAATGACTTATTTTGGAACTAAAAATGCATTTTAAAATTAGACTTCTCGAAACTTGATAACTCGGTAAAGAATTCTTCTTCCAACTTCTTGCAAGAGATACATCGCTGGCTAGTGATTTAAAACTAAGTCAAGACCTGTTTCGCCAACACAGCTTCAATCACCAGAGAATCCAAAACCCCTGACTACCACGGATTTTGCAAGGCAACGACCACCGTGCAAACTCAAAGGCAAAGGTTTCACCCCTTTCATTACTTTGTGGCCCTTAACACTTTCTAGTTCTCCCAAAACCGCTTTCATGATTACTGCCTAAAAGTGAACGGAAAAATAAATGTGAACCGACTAGGATTGTGTGTAGGTGCAAAAATGTCCTTGCTGGTAAAATGGGACAGCAGATATGAATAAAAGAAGATGTAAGATTAAAATCCCAGCTGGAAGCCAGCTCAAGCAATCAAACAGATAAAGTTCTACTTGGTTGTACAGCAGTTACAACAGCCTTAGGACCAATACACACAAGTGGTCTGTGTGTACCTAAGGAATTGATTGCCCTTGTGTAACAGGACCCTCTCTAAATTACCCTATAATATATTGGTGATTTAATCTTGGGTACGGATATCCAAATTAATAATAATTAATATTGGCGCAAGCTGTGCAAAATTAATTGCCCCATTATTTCAACAACTATCAAGATATACTTGTCGCAGAAGTTCCAATGCATGATACAAAAGTGTTATAAATTGCAGCATGCAAACGTGCAACCACTTTTACCAGGGGTGCTGCAAGTGAATACTCAAAGAATTACTGTGGTTAACCCTGTCACACTTAAGTTGTGCGCATTATGTTTCCCAGAATGCAAAAAACAGACTTAAGCTCAGACCGTTTCACCAGAGTCACTTGTGTTTTGGTTCATTCAATCATTCATTCGCAGCCAAGGATCTCTGAGTGAAATCTACATTCAAGATTACAGCTCATAGGACAATCTCCGATGACACAAAGATCTCACTTCAAGTGACACCTGCATAACGCTTTCATGGTTCCTGGACTACAGATGTGGGCGTGGCTGTTGCAAGTTTAAAAAATCAATACAAATTCTGACATGAATAACCTAGCGTCTCGATTTCAATAAATGGTCAACCTTCACTGGTGAAATTTTAGCATCATTTTGCGGTTTCAAACCTATAAAACCTTAGAAGAATTGTTAGTCAGTCCCATGCACAGGTAAATTCGCCGTCAAGCACATATTGGTTACAAAACACCCTTTCAATACCATGCTTCATGGCCGAAAATTTCAAAAAAGTTTATGGATCATAACAGCCCAGCTTCTTTGCTGCAGAGCAAAGACGATTCGCACAGAGTCAACGCTTCCTTTAGGAGTTCGCAGGTCTTTACAGTCACGTTTCCAATCCAAACCACGTGAATCCAATGACGTTATTTACTGGGACAATTTATTTGCCTGCTTGCTGGGAGACTGCGCTCCCTGCCTGCTCACTCTAGCCTGAACCCGGCCAACAGCCTCATCCTTTGACAGAAACTGGAAGGTCATGGCCTCCGCTGAACTGCAAATTGCGACAGACTTGTCACCTGGGATCCTGCCACGGTCATGCTTTCACATCAGCTGCTTGGCACTGCCTCGGATCACGTTCATTTTGTCGATCACCTGACTTTTCTGCCATCTTATGTATGAGAGGTTACAGAAACTTTAAACTGTTGTCACCTACTTTGTTCACGACAACTATTGGCTTTTGATCAGGTTTCTGTGAAAGTACTCATGATAAATTGTCCCTTGTTTCATCTGAAACCAACCCCCTGACGTGTAGCTCGAAAAGACACGGAATTAAATAGTCTTAAATAAAATAAACAAGGAAATAAAATGGTAGAGATCATCTTTTAATAACAAGCATTAGTAATGCAATAGGTCTCGCATTTCCGAAACGCTCGTAAATGCAAGATCTATTGCAATGCACATGCTTATTTGTAAAAGCGCACATGCGTCGATTTCACTTTAATGTCGACTGCCCCTTTGCTTAGACAAGCCGCGTCCAAGGAAAGGGGCACACATTTTTTTGGGGGGGGAGGGGGGAATCTCCCCATGTCACGGTTTCACTAATGGCAGCCGTGCCCCTTTCCTTAGACGCGACTCGTCTAAGGAAATGGGCGTGTCCACCATAAAAATTAAAGCGCAGCATAGGCCATTAAAAAAAACAACATAGTAGTAAAAATACATGCTGCCGCATTCCGTGCCACAAATATACTAAAGGCTCATGCCATGAAGAAAAAAAAATGTAAGCGGTGCGGGAGAGCGTGTCCTGTAGGCAGGAGAAAACCATTCAAGCAAATAGTGCTCTGAGGCTGTAATTAAAGCCTAACAAGTAACAACACATGCAACAGGGGGTGTTCTCAAGGGAGGTTACAAGATAAGACAAGGCGGTCGCAAGGAGGGACTACGTAGCCTATTGACAAATGAAAAGCCACCGTTTTCAAAGGACAATTTTTTCAAAAAGATTTGGAGAAGTTTTATATAGCGCAAACCAGGCCCGGACTGGTCGTTGCGGGCACCGGGCAATCCCCCGGTGCGCCGCAAGAGTGGGGGCCGGTTTTGGGCCCAGGGGGCCGTTTTTGTTACCGGGCCGTTTTTGCAGCATAGCTGCAAAAGTGGCCCTGTAATAAAATCGGCCGAAAACCGTCCCAACAAAGAGCTCGGTCGCACCCCCGGGGGGGCCGGCCGAGCACTTTGCCAGGGCCCGGTTTTGGTTCTCAGTCCGGCCCTGGCGCAAACTAGACCCGCAGGTATCAGAGCGCTTTACATGAGCACCAGAGATGGACATATTCATTTTAGTTAGGCTCAGAGAGATTGAGTGATTTGCCCAGAATCCCAAAATTTGGAGCGTCCCTGCCGAGGCTCGAACCCGGTTCCCCAGCTCAGAAGTCGACCGCCCTAGCCGTTGGGCCACTTTCTCTCCCCGACAATGGCAATGAAAAAGATGTGTGGAGTGGGCGGAGCTTCAAGTCTATACCTGAATACAGCATGCCGCGCAGAGCAGCACATGCGCTGCCCAGACTTGAAAAAAGGGGAGTTTTCATGACTGCAGGTGGCTCAGTAAGTTAAGCATGGACTGATACCTGGAGCGAGCTGCAGCTTTGATATCCAGCAGGGCACAATTATTATCGAATTGCCATTTTAGCCCTTTATCCTTCCAGGAATAGAATACTGGGTACCTTTAAACTAGGCAACAGTAACAGCACTTTCAAAACAGCATAAACTGTGATTAAGTAGAATGTGATTATTACTAGGTTTCTGGATAACCCTTTAATCTTAAGGCATGTTTCAAATCACAGCTACATGACCGCAGGTATTTTTGTCAATTCACCATTGAAGATTAGGATTCTGAAGAGGACATAAACATCCAAAAAAGTGTTCCTTAAAGTACTAAACAACGCCTCCTTTGATGGAACATACCCAGGCGGGGTCTCTTTCGCCTACGAACAACCTTTAGGGTTAAGATGCAGAATCAGAACTAACTTTCCCCAAAGGCTTTGGCTTTTTCTAAAGCCCCTACTGCACTTTACGTCACTAAGATTGCAAATTTGCTCAAATGACATTCTATACTATATATACTTTTGTTACAAAAACGCTTGTCCAAGATTTCTTGCACCTGTATTGAGAAGTGCTAAATGAAGGAGTCGTGACCAGCCATTTTTATGTCAAGTGAGTGTCAGCGCATGCGGTATATACACTCATTCTTGCAAGAGATCTTGTATACAAAAAAGGGCTTGCAGCCCCCACATTGCTCAACATTCATTGGCTTCATTGTCACACTTATTTGTTGCCTTTTAATTGACCAGCACATGCTGGTTTCACCTCCTCTTCGTTTGGCTGGAGCTTGGACCAAGTACCGATTGCTTCAGTTTGATTGCTGTCCTTCCACTAATCACGCCATGATTGAGGTACTACTTTTTCTTCTTCCATGCCCTTTTTTAACCTCTTGCCACTACTAGATATCTTTTACTATTCCACACACACTTCAAAGAAGCCCTTCTCACCTTTGAAATAGAGGTTTATTGTTACAACAGATGTTATCTGCTCACAAATGTATTTTTATTAAAACAGACATGGGTGCAGTTCAAATCTTTAGCAATGATCTGTAGCCATGCTGTATAGCAGGATGACTGCTGTGCATCATTGGCTAAAAATAATTTTTAAAAACCCAGATGCATCCAGTTCTTATGTACTTTAAAAAAATGCATTAACCCTGGCTGCGTCATAGCGCACTTTAAAAATTAGTTTTAACCAAACTGCAAATCAGCTGCCTTGCTGTACAGAATGGCTACAAAATATTGCCAAAGTCATTAATTCTCATCTGCAAGACCTTTTGGCTTTGCCAATGTTTGATTTTTAGTTACTCAACCATTTCGTTTGCTATGCAGTAGGTCGTTATGTGTGGGATGCAGTAAAAATAAGAAGCTCCAAATGAATGAATTTTTCTCTCATTTAGGTTTTACCAGATTGTACTAAATGAAAATTAAGCATTACTCATTGTGATTGAAAAATTCTACCTCACAGAAAATAGATTAGCAGCCTATCACATCAAAGGCACACAATACTAGACTCAGCCCACTGTGTCAGATTACTTCACCAGAACAAGAGTGAATTTTGAGTGGCCAATACATGTTACAGGTCTAACATGATGATGCTGATTGGTCCTCATATACTTATCCAGAAAAATTAGCTGTTAAGCTTGCCTCATCTCTAAAAGAAAGGCTCATGCCATACAAGGAGTAAGCCTCCCATACGCAAAATATATTGAAAGTCTTTCAGATAGAAGGGATACACAACTAGGGGCTCACACTGGATGATGCGGTTTGATTGTTGTCAAAATAGTCATATTTTTTTCTCTAGGTAGTATATGTTATAATACAATATACAGCACTGAAAAGGATGCGTGAACATTGCTCACTGTGATCAAACTGGAAGGAACTACTGCCAGAACCGCGAACGCACCAATGTCATCATGCGGATGCTTGTGGCTTTCTGCCTTAGGACTGCATGGTTTTCTATGATTCACATTTTTGGAGGTTTGGGCTATGTGGCAAATGAATGAATACGAGAAGCTTCACTTGACAGTTGAAAGGGCTTTTTTTCCATTTGATGAAGTAACAAAAGGACATTTTTGAATGATGCGATGTTTGTATTTTGTTTTTCATTACATGTTAATTCACCAGAGCGAACATTGTAATTATGAGACTACAAACAGTGATAAGGGCCGCAGCAGTGACAACTCAGGGATTTATTTTTTTTCTTGTCTTGACAAACGCCCAAGACCATTGTTTAGCTATGTATCAGAAGGCAGAGACAAGTCAACTCTTAAAAATATCACACATAGGTTTCTATTGGACCATTATAGGCCTTCCAAATTTATTTTGTAATCTTTCGATAGCAAGATAAAAAAATAAAACAAATACATCTACTTCCAATGCACAGTTTTAACAGGCCACCAGAGAAGCTCTCCTAGGACAATATGTCCTTGGATAAGGGCGGACTCAAAGATAACCATGCCCCATAGCTGTGGGCGAGAGTCCAGCGTTCTATTAATAAGAGACCCTCCCTTTATTTAGGAAGGAAATTCTGCAAGCTTGCTTAACTGCATTAAACCATAATTTAAATTAACCTTAGTATGGATCAGTTGGACCTTTGGTATATGGCTCAACTTGTAGGTTTCGAAAGGAACAAATGAGAATTCAGCAGTACCAGGATTCAACGTTGGGACTTGTGGAATACTTGAGAAGTTAGTTATGAGTGCTTAAACCAAGCAGCCATCATAACAGATAGGTTGCCAAGATATAATCCCACAACACATATCACGGGAGGGAAGCCAGAGAACATCTCTCTCAGTAGCATAGGAACGACAAATGCTAAATTCAAGCAATCGTCTTAAGCAGCAACTGACCCAAAAGTCTACTACAATGCCTGAAATATGTTATACTGGCACAGTAGGCTCATCTTTTGAGAATAGGCGGGGAACAAAATGACCTTAACAAATCATTACACACCAATAGTCACCTTGAACATAGAGCACATGGGGCGGGCCTGCCCTGTTCTGTTTAAGCAAAAACACAGATGATGGAATTGGTTGCTGCCAAAGAGTCAAATCGCATAGCTGGCTAAATAAACCTGTGTATTATGAGATACTAAACCTGTTACAGGTGTCCGAACACACAAAACAAATACTGCAGAGGACACCAAGACCGAAGTAAAAGCAATACATTTAGGGACAATCCTGGAATTCACAAGAAAAAACAGACTCACACTTTGAGCTTCTGTAGAGTTTACTGAAATACAATGAACAGAATTCACCCAACCAACACTTGTATGCTATCAGCCCCCAATGATGCAGGAATTAAACCACAAAACGCGAATCCCTTTTCTTGTACACCTGGGGCCCATAAACTCAGACTTTGGAGTGATGTGTGTGCTACATAAACCCCTTAAGATGCATAGAAATATAAGGTTAACAGTGCTTTAAGATTGTTCATAGATAAGCACACCAAAACGCCTAAAATAGAGAGAGTGTATGTATGTTTACCAACACCAATGACCTTCTCTAGTACTAACACAGAAACCATAATCCCACAGGCACCATATCTTTAACATCTGTCTTTTACATCAGGCAGTAAAGTGCTACTCAGAATTTGACTAAAGTAATGCACTATTTCATATACTTTCATTATTCGGCCAAGCTGTACCTAATGCAGTTGACCACATGGACGATATTTTGCTGCGGTCTACCATGATGATCCATCTGCCACTCAAAATGTTGACACATTTACATTGATTTGTAATTTGGTACTGTTACAAATGCCATACAGTAACCTGGGCTGTAACCACACCAACTGTGCATAAAGGGGGATGATTTAATAAATACTACACACAATTCATTCTTTTTTTAGGTCAAAGCCTACGAGACAGCCCAGCTGTCTGGTTTGTAAACACCTTGGGGACATTCAGAAAGCTTCTCTAGTAATACATCCTGCCCGTTGCTTAACATTGGCTTTTTGGTTTTAACTTGTTTTCTTGCTTTCTATTTGCTGGCTTTGTTTTAGGTGATCTAACTTGAGTTTCTCCACACCACTGCACCCTACACCACTCCACACAGAGTTAACTGCACTCTACTCTGCACCACTCCAATCTACCCCACTTCAGTATAAACCTCTCCACTCTGCGTCACTCTATAGCACTGCACTCAACTACCCTGCACCATTCTACTCTGAAGCAATCTACTCTACATCACTGCAATCTAATCTGCACCACACCACTCTGACCACTGCACTCTATGCCAATGCTCTCGACACCACTTTATTAAAAAACAATGAGCTCTACGCACCTGCCCTCTATGCCACTATACTCTACAACATACTACACCACTGCACTCTACACTATTGTACTCTGCGCCACTTTATTCTACTTTGCACAGCTGTACTCTACGCCACTCTACCACAAAGCACTCTACGCCACTCTACCACAAAGCACTCTGTGTCAATGCACGCTACACCACTCTACTATACACCACTACACTCTACGACAGCCTACTCTCCAACACTGTACTCTCTGCCACTAAACTGTATGCCACTGTACTGTACACTCGTGCAGTCTACTCTGCACCAATCTGCTCTACGCCACTCTATGCCAATGCACTCTACGCCAATGCAATCTACGCCACTGCGCTGTACCCTAAACCACTCCACTCTGCAACCCTCTATCTGGCACTCCACTCTAGGCCACTCCACAACTCTCCACTCTATGACACTCTACTCCCCTCCCCCGACTCCACTCTACACAACTCCTTCTACACTATTCCATACCACTACTTCACTCTATTCGACAAACACACTACTCCACTCTACGCCACTCCACTACTCCAAGCCATTCCACTATATGACATTCTACTCCAGCTTTACAGCTCTTCTCTGCCAACTATGTTTAAACCGCAACACACACTACTTCAACTGGAACATACAGTAGATCCATGAAAAAGTCTCAGTTTAGTTTTACAGTTTGCCAGCTTCACTAATTCCACATAACCCCAGTTTCAAGCTGTATGGCCAATTTTTTTTGTTGGAATATCAGTTTATTCTAAAACTCTCATATTGTACCACCAAGCCCATGAAACATTAACTTTTGATTTATTGTCTAGCATGCCATTGTGTCAGCATGAACCAATTCGCAGTAAAAGGTTTAAAAACAAAAAATCGGCCTTCATCTTCTTTGGTCTGTGTCAAACAATTGACTGTATCAGTAAATGGCTTCAGAAACCTCTCACTATCAAGTGCAGACTTTGCCACCTACATGAAGAAAGTTTGATTCACATTCAATTGATTTGGCCCATGCTGTTAAGCGAAGGCAAGGGTTTGTTGCAGATCTTTTTAACCAGCATGATATTCTATCATGTCGACATGCGCTACTTATTTGTTCAAAAAGTAAAGCCACTCAAGCAACTACAGCTTACATAAAATGTATCATAAAATCAGAAGGGTTATTGCAGTGAAGGGTTCACCGACTATTCTGCAACAGGCACAATAAATAATAAGAGCTGCTATTACGGGGCTGTAACATTACTTTCTGCACATGTTCACAATTTCATTGTTTTGCACTTTTTGCGAAATTTGCACCAATATTTCTATCTTTATTTTCACAGACTAATGAAACAAGAATGTATGGGCGTGGAGATACTATTTGTACTAAATTTGAACTTAAACGTATTGTACTTTCTAGCAAAATTGCACTAACATCTTTGCACTTAATTTAGAAGCATTATAGAAATAATTTAAAATACTGCGAGAAATAATACTAGCTGCACTCGTTTACAATGTTACTGTTTTACACTTTTTTTTTTACATTTGTATCAATATTTCTATCTTTATTGCTACTGCCTAAGGAAAGAAATAGAAGGATGTGGAGATACTATTTGTACTAATTTACAATTTTACTGTTTGGCACTTTTAGCGAAATTTGCACTACCATCTAGCACTTAAACTCCAAGTATTGATGGAATAACATAAGACTGTGAGAAATTATGTTTTTTTATCATCATGTGTATTAATGGTTTTAATTTAGGCTTACCTGCAGAAAATGTTAAGGTTTTAATTAACTGAAAAAAATATACTTACTTAATTCGGCCTTCATCTTCAGTGCCAATGCCAATAATTGGTACCCTCTTAAAAACTGCTATGCACGCTGACTTTTACACAATCATCCAAGGAAGTATCTTTTTTTTGGGGGTGGCGGGGGGGGGGCGGTTGGTGTTAACCCAGAGCTTTTGATTTTAATAACATTATATGTATATTCTACGTACTTATAGGAGACTTTCAGTCAGCCCTCTACATCCATTGCTCTGCTATAGTGCCATTCACATTTTTCTTCCACCAACTAGAACATACAGCATGGCACACAGGGTCAGGCAACTTCAGCCTTTGACTGACTTCATTTGTGAGTAACTGCATTCGTCCCTTTCACAATGAAAACATCCGCCCACAAATTATTCCCTTCAGTGTGCTTTCTGACACTACAAAAATATATAGATTTCTATCAGAGTTTGAATTTTATTAACATTTCTTCACAAATTGTTCACACCAGAAGTACATATTGCTTTCGCCCAATGTTTTTTTTTTGGGGGTGGGGGTTGGGATTTAGGGCCCGGTAGTTTCCCCAAAAATAATGATTTTCAAAAAATAAAACGAGCCTGCACTAAACCAAAAAACCTGCCAGACTACAGCAGAGCTTTGCCAGTATTGGTTTCGCTCTGTGCTCGCACCCTCGCACAGTGTAGCCAGCCTATGATATTACTGAGTACTGTCCCCCTTATTTCCCATTTGATAATAATAACCAGCCGGTAGGGAGCAATGGTACATTAATCACGCACATACAAGTGAACTATTGAGCTCTTGTTAAAGTGCTGTTCATATCGGAAAAGCATGGCACGCAAACTAAAGTGCAAGGCATGCGATGCACTGTGAATGTAATATTTCAAACACTAAGCCTTTCCATTCTTAGAAAAAGGTCGTTGTAAAATACCAATTATGCAGGCGGATTGCAATCCAGGTCTTGAACTAAAGCTGTGGACAGATTTTTCCGAATCCTCGATGTACCTACAATTCTTCAGCACAAGAAAGGAATCAGTGGAATACCAATCTCCACAAAAAAAATGAAATCTATGTAAACCGCATCCGTCAAAGGCAAAAACAGCTCTAATTCGTGTAAGCAGTAAACCGTCGAAATATCCGAAACAACCAGCACACAAAACCATTCACAAAGAAAGGAGGGTACAGAACTTTAAAGAAGCATGCATTCAGGTAGCACTAGGGTAACTCAATTTACAGAGTTGCTGAGGTCCTCTCCTGGGCTAATTCTGAGAGAGGGCCTAGGTACTTGAGACCATAGTCTGATTCCATGAGCCTAACTCTCTGAATCAGTTTGAACGTTGCTGGATGATAGTTGTACCCCGAGACAGAAAGTGTCCCAGACTAAATAGCATTAACATAACAGAGTATTCACAGATTTAATGTAGGATAGTAAGGAAGTGAAGGATGATTGTTCTGTGTAGGAGATGGGGGACTAGAGGGGGCAGGGAGATGGGGGACTAGATGGGGGACTAAAGTGGGCAGGAGACCACAGGGAGGTCTGCCACCCGGCTGATTGGGAGAGTGGTGTAGTCCACAACTGCCATTTTGGTTTGGGCTACATGTGTAGCCCAATAGTATATATGGAGTCCCTTTGGGCTCCCTACCACCATTTTAGGTTCAGGTGACCTGGTGACAATGAGATATTTTAGGCGTTTTTCAAAAGTTTGTGGCGATTGTAAGACTCTGGTGGGACGACGTGGTTCGCTTCATTGCAGATTGCAATATATATATTGGGCAGCATGTCTGAGGACAGCAGGGTAACTGAAGCAATGCGGCTTCCTAAGGAGGCTGGGTGCCTCAACCTCATGGTCAGAGGCGAGGCAGCAGTGACCACGGCACGCCGGCTTGACTAGCGTTGCCGCGTGTTTCCACCACGATGGTAGCCTGCTTGCTGCCACACAAGTGGCGGGTATCTTCCAATATGAGGGTAAGTGTGAGGCGCCACTCGGTGTCAAAAAGAGCGGCCCCTTGAGAGGCAGGGAGACGGGGAGTTATGTCAGAGACAGGCCTTGCGCCCAACCGCACCGTAGCGGTTCCTGGGGCGAGTTGGGAGCGGGGGAGAGCAAAGAGTGCTGAGAAAAACTTGCAGTCAAGGATGATGCCGCTGCACGAGGCACCCAGGAAACAGGAGCAGAGACTCCTGCACGCATCCTCTGTGTATGGAGCAATGGGAAGGAGTGCTCTAGGCAAGCAGGCGGCGTTCGCAAAGCCGCCTGCAACAGAATTTGTCAGGCTGTGTTCCTTCAGGCGGAAAAGCAAGTGGCATCTGCAGAGTTGCCCGCAATGCCCATTAGGCAGAAAAGAAAGGAGTGCCCCTGCAAGGAAAGGGGAATTGTAGCCTAGTAAGGATGCAGTTAGTGGCTGGGCCCCTGGGGTCAGACATGAGGAGCCAGAGCGGGCGGTATATAGGGAACCATCTGCTGGAGGCCTTGTGGGGAAAAAAGGTGTGACTGAGGATAGATAGTTGGATATTACGAGTCCTATTACCAAAAGTGGCAGCATAGGGACGGAAGGGCATCTTGGGGGAGGGCCCTGAAATAGAAGGGCTCTCCTGGGATGAGCACGCCTTTTGGGAGGAGGACAGAGGCTAGGATATAGAGCAGGAGCCACCTGGATAAGTGGGGGTGGCTGCAGAGGGCCCCACAGAGGCTCCAGTCACAATAATTTGCGGGAGGTCCTTGGGGGAGGGTGGACAGGGAGGAGTGGACATTCTTGGGGCAGGGTCATGGGTTGTTCTAAATAGTCATAACAGAGCGGGAGGACATGGCTCAAACAGGCAAAGCCCCAGCATCCGCTTTAGTGGTGGCCATGTTGGAATGGAGCGGAAGGAAGACGCTGGGGATGAGGATGTCGGAGGGGAGGAGGTTTTCAGCGGACAGACAGGTGGTGGAGGCAGAGGTGGCTGCGGTGGACTGGGGGGTGAGAGACTGCAACGGTGGGAAGTTACCAGTGGTCTGAGGGTCCGAGAGCGGAGGCAGAGCTGAATTGGCAGGCGAAGGGACCCAGCACACCAACTCTGTCCTCATTCTTGCAGGTAAAGGAGCGTCACAGATTTCCGGACTCGGTAGAGCTGGGAGCGGGTTGAAAGCACTGAGGGGAAGAGACAACTGTGCCCTGCGTTTACACAGGATGCTATATCTGGGAGCAGTAGGTTTGGCTTACAATTACAACAAATTACTTCGGTCTGCTTTCTATTAATCTTATAGCCCTCTAACACCTGGTACAAAGAGAAGATCTCAAAGGGGCATACCTGTCTAGTACCAAGGCAGACTGGTAGTCTTCCCACCTTAGTGGTATTAACTATAATCTTTGCTTCAGCATTCTCATACATCTTATATATCAACAATATGATCTGGGTAGGTACCCCAAACTTGACTAAAATACAAAAAAGCACCCCCAGACCACAACGTCAAATGCCTTATCAGTGTCCAATAAAAGAACTATGGCAGAAATATTATTAACATAGAGATCATTCAGAGTCTCTGCTAAATAATGTGGGTTGGTTCCTAACTGGTGTCGAGCAATGAAACCATTCTGGTCCTGGTGTATTAGTTTCGGCGCTATGGAATTACATTTATTGGATAATAGTTGCATTATAATCTTGTCATCTGAATTTAATAATGTAATTGGGCGATATGAATTTGGGTCTTCCCCCATCCTTCCCTTTAAAAAAACTAACTGCATTCCCCATCTCAAACAAAGGTATGGGGCCAACCTCCAACATGGCATTAGCAACTAGTAGTAAAAAATCCACTAACACCTCCAGGAAGGACTTCTAAAATTCAGCCGGAAAACCTTTCAGGCCACATACCTTACAGTTTGGAAGGCTTCTAACCACCTAAACAAACTCTTTTTTCAATAACGGGCAGGCTATATTTTCTGCAACCTCCTCAGTAAGAGTGGAAATATCTAACCCCGCCAGGAAATTTCCTATGGCTTCCTTATCGATCATTTGATGCGGACAATAAATTTGCCTATAATGTTAAAGCAGAATTTCACCCAGCCTTTTCTGTACCTTACAACTAACCTCAGCAATTGGGCACTTCAAGGAATGGATAGTGTTACTTTCAGCTTGTTTTCGGCCTTCCAAGCTGGATACCACCGCGTAAAATTATTCTCTTCGTGCACTTTCAGCACGTAGTTAAATCGAAGTCCCTTCGCGCTCGTTTAGCCTTCTCCAACTTTTTGCTATTTTCTTTTTGCAGCGGAAGGTTGTCTTATAGTGCACTTCATGGGCGGTCTTCTCCAGGGCCTGCTTCTGTTCTCTGGCATTCCTAATATTTGCCACATCCTTTGCTATCACCACCCTTCTTACATAAATCTCTAAAGTGTCCCACATCACATATGCTGGGACGGCTGCATGGTTCCTTTAAAAAAAAATCCTTAATCTGTTCTTTGCAGATCCGAACCCATCCCTATCCTGTAAATGTTTCATAAAAACCCACCCCTAACTAGTGTGCTGCCTCACTCCACAAAAATCTACAGCTCAAGAATTGCATGATAAGAAAAGCCATTAGGAAGGGTCTGCTGACCTGTAAATCAGGGTGTTAGAGATTATGAAAAAAAACAAATTTTCTGGGAACTGCCAAACATTTCTGATAGGCATGTGAATTCTTTTTTTTGCTGGAAAGGCCTCCCTCCAGGGGTCAATGAGAGAAAGGGTTTGTTGGTAGTTCTGCATAATGTTGGCGACCTAAGACTTTTGCAGGCTTTTACATTTTACCATAGAATCAATGCTTATATTTTGCAGGAAATTAAAATCCCCGTCAATAATAATCTCCATTGGAACTTGGAGTAACAATTGAAATAGCACCTTCCAGTAGGGCACAAATCCTCACAAAAGTGAGCGGACAGCTACTTTCATAATGCTGATGGGAGTGAATCCAAATCAGCACACACTGGAAGTGGTATGTCGGCATGCGAGGGAATCCTTGGCAAGGGCTGCAGGACGCAGTGTCCGTTCCAAAAGGGAAGGAGCATCAAGGAAAGGAAACGGAGCAGTTCTATTTTTAATGCAGAGAAGGACGAGGGGCTTAACCAAGAGGTTCATTGTCTCGAAAAGCTGCATTTAATAGTACAATTTCAAGACGGTCACCACGCAATACAGAGCAGCAAAACCAAGTTGCTTAGTAGCTGTGTGCTTAGTACATGCCCACCTGTCTTTCTGCTGGAACCAAAAAGCGACTCAATTCAATTTGTTCACAATCCTTGAAAGAATTGTACAAATAGCCTGGCTCGGTGAAAGAAGACTACATTGCAAAGACTATGCAGCAAGTTTCCAAAGAATACAGGAAAAAAAATACAAGTAAATGTAATCTGTTACACGGGGGGTGTGGCCAACTGCTGGGCATGGAGGACGTGAGCTGAAAGAGCTCGGTTCCCTACCTTGACAAATAGCGGAATATCCTGGCATTTACTGGATCTGCACGGCTGGGTCGCCCATTTTGTCGTGGTGGAACAATTCTGGACCCGGCGGCTGTGTTCCTGAACGCCGTACATCAGACAAATCCTGTCAAAGAGTACGAAGATCCTGAACGGCATCGGAGCTGTGGAACAACGAGGGGCGGAGCCAAGGCCCTAGCGAGGTTGTCCCGCTGACCTTCTGCAATCGCTGCGGTGCATACGGAGGCCATGGGTGGTGTCGCCAAGAAGATTGCGGCCATCGTGCCTGGTCGGCGGGGTTCCGGTGGAAACCTGCAGTGAGAGTTTGATTTTCCGACTCCTGGCGCGAAAATAAAGGCCACGGAAGCGAAAATGGCGGATGTGGGCGGGACGGACCTTGGCCGGCATTGAGGAAGCTGGAGAAGAGACGTGCCCTGCTGAGTGTGGGAGAGAGTGTAGGAACTGTTGACAGCACGAAGGGTGGGGTCGGCGGCCGCATTAAACCCCCCCTGCTTGTGGCATAATTTGGCAACTCTGAGGTGAGCCTCGGTCGTGAGGCAGAGTTGAGGAACTGGGGGGGCGCCCCTGGTACAGCGTCGGACATCGCGGCACCCCGCTGCATACGGGAGGCCGCGAACTGCAAGCGGCCATATCGCAGTGTGCTGCGTGCGCTGCCTCGGTCTGCTGTGGGTACTGACATTTGCTGCACAGACCAGAGTGCTGCTTGCTGCTGGGCCCCCTTGGGACTGCTTGTGCCCCTGCACACAGGATTAGAGACCACAAATGCAGAGATTGGTGATGCCCTCCAACTGCTGTTTCCCTGATTGTGGGGGAGTGCACGCGATCAGGCTGTGACTACATTGACACGGTCACTGCTGGGGCTAATTTATTACTCATTGGTGGCGCGGGGGCCGGCATTCTTGACGGTGTGCGCGAGAGGTGCAGGACCAGCGCATGGATGAGATTCAGGACCTGTGACCTGAGGGACTTGGGGCTGCGGACACCGTTTTTGTGAGAGGAGGACCGTAACTTGTCTGTGGGTGCCGCACTGTGGGATACAGTGCCCTGGTGACCCATCGGGTGACCATCCTGGAGCAGAGGCGGACGCCGAGGCGCGATGGGACGCACCACCAAAAGCAAACAGGCAGATGCAGCCGCTAGTGGTAAAATGCAGCTCCCATTTGGCAGTGACACATCCAATGCCTCCGACAATGACGTGATAACTCCCACTGGAGCGGATCTACAGAATGTGAAGCTGGACTTAATATTGAAAGAAATACGGGACTTGCGGATGGCGCGCATGGGAACGATGTCCACCAATCTCAGCCTACTGCAGACAGATGACAAGAAACTGGTAGATAAGGTTAAATCGAATAAACTGGCACTAGAAGATCTCATACCCCAGCAGACCATGCACTCCACTCAACTCAAACAATTCCAACGTCAACTGAAAGGTCTGCAGGACAGAGTGGATGATGCGGAGGGGATGTCCCACCGCAATAATGTCTGCATACTTTGTATACCAGAACGCAGCGAGGGATCCAACCCCACACAGTTCGTTGAAGGCTGGCTGAGAGATCATGTGGCGACAGAGGGCCCAACGTCCTTGTACAGTGTGGAGAGGGCGCACAGAGTGCCTCCCAGGCCTCCTCAACCGGGTGCACCACCACGCCCGCGGATAGCATGCATACTACATTACAAGGACCGCAACACGATCCTACGAGCTGCCAGAGAAAATGCTCCCATACGCTTGGAGAACAAGACTCTCTCTCTCTCTCTCTCTATCTATCCGGATTTTACCCCAGCGGTCCAGAAAGCTAGAGCTACTTCTTTGGGAGTCAAGAAGACCCTGCTCGCACGTAACTTAAAATATGCACGGCTCTTCCCTGCTAGACTGAAAGTTGTTCACGGTCAAAAATCATATTTCTTTGAAAACCCAGAGGAAGCAGCGGACTGGCTCGAAATAACTTTTACACCAGAGACTTCTCAGACATCACTTCCGTCAGAACAGCTATGTCGGGCCGATACGATCTACCGGACTACCCAGACTTGGATCTGGCAGCTCTGTGAACACAATGGACGCGGATTCAACAGCGGAACAGATCACAAGCATCCAGAAAGATGTGCTACTGAGGGCGGCGGCGCCGCCTGCTCACGATGCTCAGACTGCGGCGACCTCAGAGCACTCTTCGGATGGGGACACGGTGCGCTCTGACTCTGAAACTAGCATAACGCTGCTCCCATCGATTACAGCACAGGTTGCCAAAGACTTCTAATGTTGTGGTCCAGTTGTCTAGGAGTGGTAACGTATACAGAGAACGTGCAATCTATGCTACTGTTGATGACTGCTGTAATGGGTCTAGTGCAACTAAGCTGTGTAGGGAAATTTGCTAATATAACCAGGACATTTTCAAATAGGCAATTGGTTGCCTCTACGAACTGTCGCAGTTCGTAGAGGCAACCCCCAGGCGATTGCGATTTACCCCCAGGCGATTGCGATTAGGCATTTACTGTTTAGAATCCATGTTGGATTTTTGTTTCAGGTTTGGTCCCTCGAGGTTTCCTGAGGGAACGTAGTATTGGGGAATCTATATGTTAACGCATGCTCGGCGCACAGACAGTTTATTTTTACAGGGATTCTGTTTCCACACAATGCATGGCTACTACACTTTCTGCCCCGTGATGGCATTAAATAATACAAACACTTACTGCACCTGGAACGTGAGGGGCATGGGCTCTGTCCATAAAAGACACCGTATCTTGGCGCAACTAAATAGGAGGAAGATTGCTATGGTTAACCTACAAGAAACCCACCTTAATGCTGATGAGGTAGCCAAGTTGCAGAGGAAGTGGAGGGGGCAACTGTTTGCTACCACATACTCTGCTTTCTCTAGGGGGTCGGCGGTGTGGATGCGAAGCAATATCCCTTCCAGATTCCTAGAGCAGAAAATAGATAAACGGCAAATATGTGTTACTTCATGGACTGTTGGACGGGGCTCCTGTGGTCATGGGTTGTATATATGCACCAAACATTGATCAAGACAAGTACCTAGCTACACTAGGCGCAGCCTTGACAGACTGGACTGAGTATCCTTGGGTGATAGGGGGCGACTTTAATGCTGTTTTAGATGTCGACTTAGACAGGTCCCACCCGCCATTACATGCTACAGAAAGCAAAAAACAAGCTGAGGCACGTAAGAGGTGGACCGAGGGATGGGAACTTCGAGACGCATGGCGGGCTAAACATACAGAATTCAAGGAGTATTCCTTTTATTCACCACCACACAGGCTACACACCCGGATAGATCGGTTCCTCTGTTCAGACACCCTGATGGGGTCCATTACTTCTGTGATCCATATGGGTAAAACCCTATCAGACCATAACTCGGTGGAATTAACCTTGCATTGGGGTAAGGTTCCAACTCCAATACCGACTTGGAAGCTGTAGCCCATAATGCTGGAAGACCCGGTCTTCCGCCATGCTCTATCGGAGGCGATTGATCATTATTTCTTGGAAAATGCAGGAACTGCTAGTACTCGCCAGACGGAATGGGGTGCCTTTAAAACGGTCATCAGGGGAGTGGCAATAGGCACTAAGACAGGAGTTCAAATTGCTCTAATAGAACGGCTCACAAAGCTGGAGGGTACCTTGGCTGCACTAGAAGGGGAGGCCTCGGGGACGAATGTACAACTGACAACTAGGGGAAGTCAACATTCAATACGCTGAGCTACTTAAGGAACTACATGTGGTCGATTACCGGCTATATATACAGAAACAACACACACAGGCGGATAAGTCAGGGCCATTGCTATCACGGTTGGTTCGTAATGCCCCTCTCCCCCGATGCCCATATTGGAAATCCGGAACAGTCTGGATGCTGTGGCGTACACGCAATTAGACATCAATAACGCATTCAGGGACTATTATGAACAACTCTATGGTCCACTTCCTGGCGTTACGGACGTTGATTTAGAACCCTTTTTCGACGTACTGCACCTACCACAACTCACACAACAACAACATGACGAGCTAAATAACAGGAGTGGAAATTCGACAGGTGATTAAGGCTGTACCGCGTAATAAAACCCCAGGGAGTGATGGCTTACCGGCCAAATTTATGCGGTATATGTTGACCTGCTGATTCCCCGCTTGCAGTGCATATATCAAGATTCGTTGGAGGCGGGTGGGCTCCCTGCTACTGCCCTGCAGGCATTAGTGGTCTCTTTATTAAAACCAGGGAGGGACGGTTTACTTATCTCGAGCTACAGACCTCTATCACTTCTGAATACGGACTATAAGATTCTGAGCAAATTGTTGGCCCCTCGCCTCGATCAGTTTATTCCTACACTAATACACACTGATCAATGTGGATTTGTACCGGGTAGAAATACGGCACTTAATATCAGACGACTCCACCAGGTCATGTTGGTCACACTTGGCAAAGGTACCAAGGTGGGATGCATATCACTTGATTTGAGACAAGCATTCAACTCTTTGCGATGGGACTATATGTTCTATGCCCTTGCACGGTTTGGTATACCAGGCGAATATATAGCATGGGTGCGCCTACTATACACAAACCCCACCGCAAGGGCACGCACAGGCCAGCACATCTCAGGACAATATACGTTGGCTCAGGGAACCAAGCAGGACTGCCCTTTGTCGCCACTGTTTATTCTGGTTCTTGAACCGCTTCTGCACAGACTCCGTGCCTTTGCAACCTGTAAGCGAATAGCGTGGGTCGCACATCTCACACTGTCTCAGCATACGCAGATGATCTCATTCTTTATATGAAAGACATGGAGGCTGACCTGCACCCAATGCCTTCCATATTTGAGTTGTTTCAAGACCTTTCTGGACTGGCTATTAATGCTAATAAGTCATATGCGTATTTCTTTGATGACTCTGCGAGGAACGGTCCCTTTCAATTCGGCCCCTGGACATTCCAAATAGCGCCTGATACTTTTAAATATCTCAGAATACAGATTTATCGCAATGGCAAGGATCTCTTAGATGGCAACTTATCACGTGCGATCGCTACGCTCAAATCTCAAATTCAATTTTGTTTGCTCACTGCCCCTTTCGGTAGCGGGCAGAGTGGCCATCACGAAAATGGTGCTGCTACCGCGGCTCCTTTATTATTATACCAATCTACCTATCCTTGTCCCCTCGAGGATCTTTAAAGTATTGAACTCTCTGGTGATAGATCTGGTGTTGGGCATTGGGCGCAGGCGTATTAGCCTAGCGAAATTGCAATTAACTACGAAACAAGGAGGGATGGGATTGCCGGATTTACGTGCATATTGCTATGCTAGCCAATTGCAGCGGCTAGCTTATTGGCTTGCAAGACGTAACTTGCATGAATTGGACACGACACCACAAGACAGGGATAAAGGGATTATTCACAGGCTTTTACTACCTCAGGCCCCCCTACCGGCATCGATGCCCCACTTATTGAAGTTAGCCATTACTTACTGTGCGAGTGCGGTGAGATGCACTAGACTGATAGTACCGTATGCCCCCACTATCCCGCTACTGGGTATCCCTACAAGATTGGGATTGACCACTAACCGAGCTCTGCAGGACTGGACGGATGCGGGCGTAACCACGATAGGAGAGTTCTATTCGCAAGGTGTCCTAATGCCACATGAAACATTTGTGCGTGTACACGGTGCCCCCGATACAATGTTCCTATTACATGCACACATATCCAGATATATACGCATCACATGGCCACCAGGTGATACTGAACCGACCATGAATGCCCTACTTACCATGCAATACCTAATAGGACACGGAGCACAACTGACAAAATGGCTCACCCACAGTATTCGAACTGAGATGGCGATCTCCTTACCACTGGTACGCGACAGATGGGAAGAGGACGTAGGCCGTGAGTTTACAGTTAAGGAATGGGATACTATAGTGGGATACCCCAGGAAGGGGTCTCGTAATCTTAGATTTAAATGTATCCAATTGATGATGCTACACAGAGCTTATTTAACACCACGCAAATTGAGCACTATGTTTCCGGGAGCAAGTGATACCTGCCCACGCTGTCATGCACCCAATGCGGGATTGATACACATGGTGTGGGATTGCCCCCGACTAGTACTACTGGGCGACAGTGTGCAAACTATTGGCGGATGTAGCCCCGGTGCGCCATACAATCAGCTTGGAATATTGCATACTGGGACTAGAGCCCTGTGAAAAGAAGGGTAATCTCGCCTCTCGATTTGCTAGCCTTGCGCTCCTTCTAGCTAAAAGAGCCATAACCACATGACAGAAAGCCACTAGAGCCCCGTCCATACAGGACTGGCATGCGGAAGTGGTGAGATGGGGAAGTTCTGAGGGGGCTGAACTAAAATGAGGAGTATAGAGGCCTAAGGTAAACAGCTATCTCGCTGAGCTGGAATGCAATGCTGGAGGAATATGCTGTGATAGCCATATTATCCTACTGGGGTGTACTGTTATTGTAGATTGGGGGATTGGACCACTGCTATGTGACCCATGGGCTCCCTACATTATCGATGAGTTTTTACATTGAATGATTCACATGACTGCACAATGTACCCAAGTCAGATTGCGGAACCGAGATGCACATGAATCCAGATGTGGAAATGTGAAAATGCTACTATAGATACTTGTTGTCGGGCATGCGAGGAGGGAAGGGTTGGTAAGTTTTAGTTGAATTGTTATAAACGTATTGAGCAATGATAGATTTTATTAATCATGGTAAGTTTTATTAAACTCCTGGTATGGGAACAAAAGCTGAAAATTATCCGTACTTGTTTGCAATTGGAGATTCAGTTACTGATTTTAGACTACTAGGCAACGACTCGTGAGGATTCTCATAGTGCTTCGGCACCGTCACTGTGTATTCTTCTACACTGATTCCAAATGTATGTAATTATGCCATGTACCCATTATGATACTGTATCACGTTATAAACCCTAGCCGATTGTTGTGTAAAAATCAATCAAAACAAATTTTAAAAAAAGTTTTTTTAAATGTAATCTGTTACACAACTCTTCAGAAAAAAAAGATAAGAGCATAAAACATTCTCAACTAATTCCCAGGGCTCTCATAGTAGGGAAGACAGCGCATTTAATCAAGTTGACAGCCATCTAAAATATTCAAATAGCTGGGACAAATTGCCCAATAGCATTTAGCATAAAAATGGTGTGTCACAGTGCCCTCTAGTAATAAAATATTGTCAAAGCTAACAGGTCTTGCCTTTGGGACCTACTGGCTTTGCCAATGGTGTTTTAGGATTCTGTACAGCATTCCAGATCCAGTGCAGCATGGCTAAAGAAGTTTATTTAAAAACAAAAAAAGCCTAAGATGTGGCCGCTTGCCCTAATTTTGAAGACGCATGCACCAAGCATGCAGTGCCTACAAAATAATGCACGCACTTTACTTTATTTACCGATAAGATTTAGACCGGTAAATAAATAGAGGGAAAAAGTGAAAAAGTGCTGTTCGCTTTAAAGCAGGGGCGTGCAGGTGACCGGAAGAAACATGGGGTAGGGTGGGGAGAGGAAACAACAAAGGTGGAGTGGAGGTAATAAGCAACACGGGGGCTGGGGACGCAACACTGAGGGTGCAGGTGGATGTAAACAACACGGAGGGAGAAGGTGGCAGGAAACAACAGAGCGTGGGTGGCAGGTAAGCAACACGAAGGGCGAAGGTGGAAGAAAAACAATAGCAAACAGGCGAAAGAAAGCAAGCTGGAGGGTAGGGGGTTGGAAGAAAACAGGCAAGAGAGCAATGTGGAGCTGGGGTGGAAAAGCACGCAGAGGAGAAAGCAATGCAGGGAGAAAGCAAACTAGGCCTAGAGCATTATGGAGAAAGCTACTTGGCAAGAGAGATCAACAGAGTGCTGAGGGGGAAGACAGGTACACTAAGGAGACCGTAGGAACACATATGCCCTCTTGTGGAGTGCTCAAGATAAAAGCAACAAGCATTTGCATTGTAAAAGGTCTCACATTATTACAGTTTGAGCTATTGTCATTAGTAATAATGCAACACCAATAGCTCAAACTTTAATAATGCGAGACCTATAGCATTGCAAATGCTTGTTACTTTAGAGCGTGTGCTGTTATGGCCAGAACTGCCGACTTTGGAAATAGAGTCAGAGTCCTGGCGTCTCCTCCACATCCTGTGATTTTGGGCAAATCACTTACTCTTCTCTCCCCTCCTCTCCCCTCCTCCCCCTGTGCCTAAAACAGAGTCTAGCCTTGTGTAATGTAACTCATACTCGTGTGAAGCGCTTCAGTGCCCTTGAGCCGAGTTCGTACTATGTAAAACTACAAAAAGAAAAAAACTGCTTATTAACCTTCAAAGGTAAACTGAATAGCCACACTCGACAACCATAAAACCTATCTCTGTGACAAACACTCTGGATAAGCCATACTTTTATCCACTGGCCTAGGTGAGGAAAAGACACCATGATGAACCATGACACTTATGTGGGTGCGGGTTTTACGTGGGTGCTGGATTGCACCTTTTAAAAAAAAAAAAGCGGGTTAGTAGACTGACCATATTCAGGAAGTAAAACAGTTCCACAAACCGTAATTTAAAGTAGCAAAGGAAAAACTTTTTAGCCTGCCAGTTAAGGACTTTAAGACCGTGTTTGGTGAGTTTGCTAAATAAAAGGCAAACATTTTTTGACTAAGTAATAAACACTGAATATTGGCAAGGGCCGATTTTCAAAATAAAAGGAATATTTGACTTTCTATTCAGTGAGCCAACTTTAGTCCCATTCCTCTTAGCACTGTGATGATCTATCTCCAGAGGGAAGCAGCATTCCCAGAAGAACATACAACCACTCTACACTGTTCAATGGTATGAGAACAACTCCAAAAGTACAATCCATCTTATGCGATATATAAGCATTTTGTTTGAATGACAGATTCAATCTAAACAGAATCCTTAGTGTATTCATCTGTGTACCAAATTGGGCATTAGCAACGAGGTACATGCTAGCTTTCTGATTAAAGATGGAGACCAGCAAAAATATATTGTTGAGTTGCAGAGGGTGAGAAGCTATGAAAATCACGATTTTCTCATTGCATCCAAAAGAAGAAGAGATATTGGAAATTCAAAAAGTTGTCCTTCTTTGGCCTGCGCATTCTACGGAATCTAGACACCCGAACTACCATGGGTTGGTGTGGTTCGAGCCACACACATTCAAAATACATGTCTATCGTAAGCACTCAAGCTCCACTCACTTGCATGTATGGTACTATACAAAAACACACAACTAAAATCAAACTAAAACAAAGTAAAACTCCTGGGAAGGGCTTTGGGGAAAGGGACCTGCCTTTTAAAAAACAAGCGCTCTGATACCTTTGGGACGAGTTTGCGCTATATAAAACAGCAAAACAAAACTAGAGAGCCAGGTAGTCCACAAAACACAGATGACCTGTACAATCTGTAACCAGAACTCCAGACCTGAAGAACAACCTGCATAGGCTGCGTCCGAGTACCCAGAACTGAAACACCAGTGCAATCTTTACGTCCTGCACAGGGACACCCAGAACTCACAGAAAGTACAAAACATACAGTCCCAGGCACTGAAGAGCAATCAGTGTGTGCTTTGCCCAGACACCTAGGACTCGGAAAGTAGAATAAACTGCCCATGATTAGTGCCTTCCATCTTATAACCACTAAGCTGCTGACCTACTGCCACTCTGATTAAGGGTTGAGAGTTCACCGCATAGTGATCAGACAGAAGTAGACACCGCAGGACCCCGCGCTCAACACCCTTAATTCACAGGAAATGTAATGCAAGTAAGCTGGACTCGTGACCAGCACAGCCCCTAATGTGTTCAAGAGCACATCAGTGTCCGTGAATCACGCTAATCTCTGGAAACCTCTGCCATCGAGCAATGAGGCAGTGTGACTATCCAGGAAGTATGGATGTTGTAGGTTAAGAATACCATTTGTTAGAACCAATGACGCACAATACTCAAGTAGGGCTTTACCCCACGGGGGGCACTCACACCCCCCCCCCCGTGACAAACTAAATCACCAGCAACAGCACGACCGCGGCAATCCCTGAAAAGATCCAAAGAAATAACAAATCGGGTCTACCCTAAATCTGCCACAACACAGACAATCCCTGCGTTGACCAACAAAGCGGACCTTATGCCCATATGCCTCCTATGAATGGAAATCAAGCAGCCAGTGTCTGTTGCAGCGCCTCTGCTGCCAACACGCCCGCGAGTGGTGCGTGCGCGCGCCACAGCGACACACGTGACCACATGGCCTATTGGTGTCTATTACGCGCACCAAGCACGTAATAGACACCAATAGGCGGAGCTATGCGCCCGCCTCTGGCCAATTGCGTGCAGTCTTTTAGATTAAGAAGCACGCAAAGGCCAATGGGGTAGCTGAAAAGGAAACGCGTGTGCGATTCCTAGGTCAGCTTGATTTCCCCGTTTTTCACTGACTAAAGGTCTTGCGCTGCACGAGCACTGCTGCGCAGTGCAACGCAGGCACGAGACCTAAAAAGTAGTACCCAAAAAGTGAGCAGTGAAGAGACAGAAGTAAAATAGCAATACTCCAGAAAAAAGACATACTCGAAAAAGATAAGCCAAGACATCAAATAATCAGGCAAATTAGTGACAGTAAAGCCAATGGAACACAATGGGTGGCCTACAAGCCCTTCTACTTTCTTGGTAATCACACAATATATCTTACACAACCAGTAAGCTGTGCTGTCTGCTATGCTCGACCTAAAAAAAGGTGATCAGGGACTGAACAACTACGAAATAAGTACAAAAGATTAAAAACAACAACCTGACAAGTATTCTGCGCCATTAGATTCACAGAACAAGAGCCCTTTATAATTTTGTGATTACCGACTTTTTCTGAGAACAAAACAAAATGAAAGCATCAAGTCAACAATGCTAGTGAATTGGGTGCTTCAAAGCTGACCCTACAGACAACACATTACTTCACGCACTTTTCTGAAATGTTTTTTATGTGCACCACAGACAACGAATTTAAAGTATGCATGCTTTAAATCCATCAATTAACGGTAGGCTGAGGGCACACAGAACTGCACACCCTCTATGGCAAATGTATCAGCAGCTCTATCAGATGCAAACTGCCAGTAAGGGCAAGCTTCGTTTTAGTTTTGCAGCAAAGGAAAGAAACACAACTGTTTAGGAAAGGGAAGAGCAGCTATCCACCGTCCAGCATCACTCAACTGTCCCAACACCTCGCAGTAACACAAAACACGCATGCTGAAGTTCTACTGAAGTCACATTCATATCACTGAAGCACTATGTCTATCAGGACAAACTAACGATCCCAGAGCTTACTTAGCGCAAAAATAAACATGCAGGTGCCCAAAGTTTTTCATAGACCCCCACTGGTGAATGTTGGAGTTGCTGAAATTCAAGACTGCCTAGTCTTGATTCACCCTTGAGCCTCTTCATTCCACAACTTTATGCTTCTACTTTATTTCACACTTGCAGTATCTTGTTCAACCCCAATTAACCTCCGTATCGTTGTTTTCCCATCCTTCTCTCTCCCTTTGTTGTCCTCCTCTCTCCTGTTTTATGCACAATGAGGTAAAGTCCGGCTTCGTAAAAATATGTGGTGGTGGTGCCTCCCTCCTGCAACCACAGGCACAAATTAAGCACTTAAGGAATCTGAAGGAAGCCTTTATTAAACACTAGCAGCCCGTCCCGACGTTGTCCGGGGCTGAAATAGATTGTGTGCAAAGGGTTGTAATAGGCAAGCAAAATTTATTGTAAGATCTCACGGTTTACGAAATTTTTTGTTGCAGTAGAATCGGGACGGAGAATAAATTGGTATTAGACATTGCCAGACCTAGAGAGTGCGACATATAACTGTCCATGAGTGAAGCAGTCTTCTCGTAAGTCTACGCCTATGACTTTGTATGTTTGACCTTGAGATTTGTTAATGGTAGAAGCAAAGGCAATGTTACTCTGGAACTGCAAGCGTTTAAATTGTAACGGTAGATCAGTCGGGATCATGGGTATGCGTGGAATGTGAGCTAACTATCCTGCAGCTGGTCCACAGAGAATAGTTGCTTTAATTACATATGGCAAAAGACTTGTAACTTGTAGGCGTGTACCACTGCGTAGATTGGGCGGATGTAGGTTGCGTAACAACATGATAGGAATCCCAACTTTTATTTGGAGTATATGAGGCGGAAGTCCGGAAGGGTTAATTCAGTTTAGGGATTCTTGTGGATAATGCACAGCGTCTTGAGTATCTAATACTGTATCAATGGATTTATATACTTTTGTGTCTCCAGGGATTTGTAGTAGTATGTGTTCATTGATATGGTTGACACTGGAGTTTTTGGGCGCAACTATAGCTCTTTCGCAAATCCATCGGTAGTCATTTGTAAGAATATGGTCAATGTCTGGGTATACATGGTGTATGAGTTCATGTAAGGTAGAGACAGGCGTACCTAAGTTGTGTATATTAATATTTTCATTAGTGTTAGGTACTTCTCCATTCTCTACTTGTAGTAGAAGATCTGCAAATTAAGTATTTCCACCTCCTAAATGTGTCCTCATGTTAGTGCGTAAGGTGAGATGTTGTACAGAGTCCCAGAGGAGTGATGCTTTTAAGCATGCTTTCAGAATATCAGCACGCGTTCCTCTTGGAACAACAGGAAGAGTTTGTCTGAAGTCACCAGAAAAGACAAAAGTAACCCCACCCATTTTCTTTGTAGAACTTCTAATGTCTTTTAGAGTTCTGTCGACGGCGTCTATATGTGCACGGTGTGTCATAGTACATTCGTCCCACATGATAAGAGACACCTTTTGAAGCTGCGTGCCCAAACGTCAGTTTTTGCGTATAGAGCAGGTAGATTCCTTTTCAAGGGATACAATTAAAGGTAGTTTAAAAGTTGAATGTGCGGTTTTGCCTCCAGTTAGCAAAGTTGCAGCTATTCCAGAAGAGGCAACAGCAAGAGCCAATAGTCCTAAAGAGCGTATTTTGGCTAGTATGAGGTTGATTAAGTAAGTTTTGCCAGTTCCTCCAGTGGCGTCTAAGAAGAATAATTTCCCTTGTTTGTTCTCAACACTATCAACTATGCTGTTGTAGGAGAGTGTCTGATCAGGAACTAAGTTTGGCAAATGCTGTGCAAGGTAATCACGCAGGTTGTGTATAGAATCTCCATTTTGTATGTGGTTGTACGGTGTTTGGATTGTCCTGACCGTTGCTGGCAGTTTATAATCTGGTAAACATTTCTCGCTTAGTAGATACAGTGAGTCTTCTATTTGTATGAGTCCCAGGTTAAAGATGTAATTATTGATTTCTATAGAGTTATCATGTGTTTGCTGACACATAGTGTGTAGTATATCTTCACATAAATTATCTTTAAATTCGTCCCATAAAGCTATAGTATCTGATGGGTTACAAAACAGAATAGTAACAAATAACTGACGAAACTTTGAGGGTGAATCCGAAAGTGCAGCATCAGCTAATGTATGTTTCCAATGTTCGTCGTCTTCAATGAGCCCGAGTGTTTTACACGCCGCCTGATAGGTAGGCATTATTTGGCCATTAACGCTCAAAAGACTATGAAACACAGTAGGTCCACGAACATGTTGTAAAAGAATGCGTAAGTGGAAGCACTCTGATTGCTTTGGGTGAATAATGTACATTCTACCAAGAGCTGAGTCTTTCCTTACCCCAGGGTGTCCTAATATCTCTTGGCCACGTTTCCTACGTGTAAATGTAGAATTAGCCCACGTATAGTATTGCGGAACTTCTTGGTATAGCAATGTTTTAGAAAAACTGTCGGTGTCACACAATTTGAAGAAGGCAGTAAGTGTTGTGGGTCTAGGGTTTTGTGCTACGTCTTGGAGGTTTCTTTCATGGAAATATACTCTTTGGCCATTTGGTAGATGTACAGCTAGATGTGTGACAGTGGGATGCCTTTCATGAATGTGAAACTCTAGAATGCGCCACACTGCCTCCGAAGTGCTAATATAACGTCCATTGAGATATGTTTCTATCTCATTGTGTTTGTTTTCGAGAGTAACAGTTGCCTGATCAGATCCTTTGTTAATATATTTGCATATATATTTGATAGCTTTAACTGATTGGCAGTATTCCATATTAATGTGAGCATTAAAAATGCGAGACAGTACAGGGGACTATGGAACCACCCACTGATTGACAGTGACTTCTTGTCCTCGAACAGTCTTTGAGAGTGTATGCCCACCATGTTACGGGCTCCTCCTACGGTAAATGGGATAACCATTAACCCCAGTTTCTGTTTCATTAGTGAGAGTGCGTGGGTATTTCTTAGTACAAATGCAGTTTTTCATACACGGTGAAAGAATGTTGTGTTGACCACATGGACCATGTAACATGTTTTTTTTTGACGATCATAAACAGTTATTGATCGGTGACAGGATCAGGCAGCTCTGCGGATATAATGAGATCAACCTCGTCTGGCTGTATTTTTGGCTCAAGCCACAATAGGATGTGTACGTGAGGCAGTCCTCTCTTTTGCCATTCAATAGTAAATATGTAAGCCTTTGCAGATCCAAATATAGCTTTTTGTGTTAGTAGTTTCATGAGTGCTTTCACCTTTAAATTGAATACACGTCTGACGATGTCATGTCTATCGCATAATTTTTGTTTTTGAAATAATTGAGCTTTATTTCTGGCCACTCTGGATTGCATGTGAAAGTGATAAACAAATCGGGTCTTGCATACTGCCTGACGTATGTCATAGCATCTTGTGTATTTTCGTGCATGTACCTTGGTGAGCCAGTGAAGGTAGCAGGAAAAATAACATGTTGTCCAATTTCTAAAGCATGAACGTTCTGATCTTGATTAAGGGCATCTTTTAAATTGATGTAGTTGTCTGCGCGTAGTTGAGTTTGATTCCGCCAGATAAAGTAGAGTCTTTCCGTGATCATCTTTGCCATCATATCCACAATGTATTGATTAAAGAGATTGCGGAACCAATGCAAGTAATTGAAAGTTGTGGATCTAACCAGAAGAGTATAGGCATAGTACTGCATGCATGTTACTGTTTTGTTAGTAACAGAGCGCACTTGGGGTATACTTAGACAATAACCATCTTCCCCTCTAGGGAATAGAATGGGGTATTGTAAAGGATCATATGATCTATGCAATTCGAGACTTTACATAATAGTCCGTCCCGGGTATGTAAGACAATGTGGCGTGAGCCCTTGTTTTCGTTTACTAAAAGAACAGCAACCTCATCCATCCTAGGTGCATTATATCTTCCAGGATGTGTATTTGGAGGACGTTGATCAGCGTGGATAATAATTTGCAAATCTTCTTCATGGAAATTCATCTCATAGTTGAACTTGAGTGACTGTATGTAGGTGTTATGATTGTGCAATGTGTGTTGTAGTTCTTCAATAAGCTGTCTGTTTAAATTTGGCAGCATGTGTGACCGTGCGTCTAGTTGTTGCTGTTGAGATAGGAAATATATGTATTGTATAATATAATATGTATATATATTGTAGAAACTGAGGTGGCTTGCCATCTTGTGGAACCAGACTGCCAATTAAGTGGTATAACTGACCATGTATTTTAAAAGTAGGCACGAAATTGCCTTCCCTTACTTCATTTGCCCCAAAAGGATGTCATTTGGAATAGAGTATTGTAACGGCGTGTGTTTAAGAAATGATTTGAAAGTGGGTGAGTGCCATCAAGTAGTTGTGTTATGAGTACAGGTGGATCTTGAATGTTGTTGCTAAGTACCATTCCTGAGGAGCAGCAAAGTCCTTGAGGTTCTGCCTTCCATTTAAGTGCGTTTCGCTTGGTACAGACATTGTCCGTGTTGCCAATGTTGACATGTGGATTGTTGATGTAGTCAGTAAGTGTGTTAAAGTGGAATGCAGATCTGACAGTGTGTACAGTGTGCGGCTGTTGGGAGTAAATGGAGTTGTGGTACTTGTGTTTCAGATTGCAGTGTTGTCCGTACTAAAGTTGCTGTTTGAGGTATGTTGTGTGTGTTGTGGTGCTGACCATGAATGAAAGTGTGAGGTATGTGGTTTGGAATGTCGTTGGTGTCTGTAGTAGTGGATGTTGTGGCCTGTTCACTCCTGTGTGCAACACGTTCTGAACGGCGCATAGTTTGTTCATTGCAAAGAGCAGAGGTTGATGGAGCACACGTCTGTTAACATTTGGTCATTTGTTTGCTGTGTTTCTCGCATGCGCTTATTCCTCTGTGCCCGCGTTTTATATGTTGTCCTTGAAAGCTGTGTCTTCCTCTTCCCCATTTTTTTGTATTTCCTTGCACTACAGTTTACATGAAAAATAAATGATAGTGCGGCTGAGCTTCAGTGTTGTCCAATGTCTATTCTAGGGATAATGTGTGTACCAGGCAGCGTTTGAAAGTGGGTAATGGCGAAGTTCAAATAGCACAAGTGGGGCAATAGTTATGCATCCATAAGGCACATGACAAAGTCTGTGTGTGAAAGTTTGTAGCAGGCACCGTTTTATGTGTAATGCTGACGTTTAAAGTGCAGAAGTGGCACAATAGTTATGCATCCCTAAGGCACATCCCTTACAATCCGCTCCCTGTCTAATACGTCATTTTCAATGAAGGTGTGACCAAGTCGGTCTATGAAAGGCTTTAGCAGGCAGCGTTTGAAAGTGGGTAATGCTGAGGAATAAATGGCTGAAGTGTCACAATAGCTAAGCATCCATAAGGCACATGAGTTACAATCCACTCCCTTTCCCATACGTAATTGACAATGAACGGGTGAGCAAGTGTCTAAAACCAATGTCTTTGTAGTAATTCCAGAAACGCAAAGTGTGAGGTATGCAGCATTACGAAAGTCTGAGAAAAGGCAAGACGAATTTCATGCATTGTTTAACATTGATCTCGTCTTTTACATGTCTTGAGAAGTTGTTCATATAGGCTCACGTCACTTTTTAATCTTTGTGGAAATAGTTTTTGGGCTCCTGCATGCACTGTTAGTAAGAGCGTTGGTGACGAGTGTCTCCTTAGCTGTCCCGTATTTGAAGAGCGTTCGTGTTCTGTGCGTCCTCAGCGTGAACCTTTGCAGCTTCTGGGTGTGCCTGCTTATGGAATCCCCCAAAATCGTTGTCTTTGATGTTAATGTGTGTATGCTGCCACTGCCCAGCATGCTTGTGAGGGCTGGGCGTGTGTGATTCACGCTGGTATTGTGACTGCTTTGAGGCCACGCCCGTGCCACGGACGAAATAAAAATAATGAACTCTGTGATTTCGGCTGTTACGCTGCCTCGCTTCATCCTCCGCGGCATCCGTGTATTACTATGTGAAGGCGTTTTTTTGTTTTGCATAAGGCACACGCCCACAAGGTATTGTTGTAAAGCTTGGTTTTTGTTGAAAATGATCGCCACACCAGATAGCCGTAATGCCGGCTCAATGTGAAGGGCCGACGCCCACAAATGAGTAAAGCTTTGTATTTGTCGAAATAGATCGCCGCACCAGATAGCAGTAATGCCGGTTCAATGCCAAGGGCCGACGCCCACAAATGAGTAAAGGTTTGTTTTTGTAGAAATTGCTCGCCGCACCAGATAGCAGTAATGCCGGCTCAATGTGAAGAGCTGACGTCCACAAATGAGTAAAGGTTTGTTTTTGTTGAAAATATACTCCGCACCAGATAGCAGTAATGCCGGCTCAATGGTAAGGGCCGACGCCCACAAATGAGTACAGCTTTCTTTTTATATATAATTTTCTGCAGTAATGGAGCGTGAATGGCGCACTCCGTGAATGCCGTGCTTGTGAAAGGCGCGCCTCTTTTATTTCGCTTGTTTTGCCCTTCTGACAACCCCGACGCACACAATTGAGTAAAGCTTTGTTTGTGTAAATAATTTTCGCCGCACCATATAGCAGTAATGCCGCCTAAATGGGAAGGGCCGACGCCCACAAATGAGTACAGCTTTCTTTTTGTATATAATTTTCGCCGCTTTTGTATATAATTTTCTCTGCACCATTTAGCATTAATGGAAGCCACGCCCATTTGTTTTTTTATTTTTGGGCCAGGCCCCTCTAACAACGCTGACGCCCACAAAGGAGTAATGTGAAGTGTTCTTTGACACGCCCATCGCTTACAGCACAACGCCCACAAGGGACTACTTTACCCCTAACGTTCTTTCACCTTTGTAATGTATATGGTCGGCAGCTGTATAGCCTATGTCCATCTGCTGCAACTCCCCTTTACAATGCTGTATTGGGTGTTGTGATTGGTGCTGTACTTCTTGAGCTTACCCGCCTCAAAGGTTTCAGCTCTCTCTTTATAATAGTAGTATAGATAGATACAGAAACCCCTGAGTAAGTAGGGGGGTCTCTGAAAATACGCCATGTACATGCATTTCCAAAAATGTCCTTAGAAAAACGATCAGAGGCAAGCAGGCAGGCTAAACAGCTGTGTGCTTCACAATGATAACTTTATTATCGGGATCTATTTAGATCACTTATTAAATAAACGCAACCTAAATGAAAACTTACACATCACCTTAAAGTGATTCTGTGTCTTGCTAAAGGCACAGACAAGTAACTCGAGAATGCAATTAACCTTATTACGAATAACGGCTGAACAATCCATGGAAGAAAAAAAATACACTGGCAAAGCCAATAGGTCTGCCATTGGCTGGCAACCTACAAGCTTTGCCAACAGCAGTGAAGGGAAGTCACGGCTACTACAGTAATTCTACCTTACAATTTCTGGCTTACCACGGCCTTATTATATAACAAAATTGGGGCACTATAATGCTTATTAGCCCCGCTAGCACTACTGTGCTCCCTTTTGATAACAGATTGCATTTGTTTACGCCACTGTACAATACACTACAACTTACGATGCCAGCTTGCTCATCAACGGATTTACTGCAACTATTTACAACACTGCACAAATAACTTTTAGCACGATTTCAATTTCTCATTTACCCTGTCGCACGATTGGAAGAAACAATATTGAAGCCTTAAGAAAATCCATAGGTCGAAATACACTTTGACTGCTGGATATTAGATCAGATTCATGAGACTTGAACAGAATGATATTTTCGGCTTGCAGGTGACAAGCTTAGAAATCAAGAGAAAAATACTTATACCGAAAGGTAGCAGGGTAGTAGGTACTGTTGTTGCACCCTTCTTCCATTCGGAGTCATTCAAGCCCTTAACCATAAAGGGGATGGATTACCGACAAATATTTCACGACTGCTATCTGCAGGAATACTCGACAACTAAGTATCCAAACCCTGTCGTGCAGCAAGCTGTTAGAATACAAAAGTATGCATATCAAGTAAAAACCAGTAAAATAAACTAAAAAGTAACACTTTGGGTTTATCTCATTGTTGTATTGATGGGTATCCGTTTTCATGCTGAAAGCAAAACCCCATCTGAGTTCAAGATGAAATAACTATGGCATAAGGGAGTGTGCATAGATGGGAAATTAAGACGTCCTGGGGTGACAGAACTGTAGTGCTCAACTACCATTGCTTACCGTGCTTTTGCTACACTACAATGTATAACTTTTACAACGCGCTTAACCACGGCAGACTTTTTTCTGCCTTTCTTTCGGTTGTAAACTATACACCAGAATCAAAGGTGAAAAATGACTCCAATATGAAAAATCTCCCTAATAAAAATGGTCTGGGGTCATTCTTCAAGCAAGCCTGAAAGGCTGAAATCAACAGGGGATATCTGGAAACGAGGCAGTCCTATATCAGCTGTTACACAATGAACCCTTGGGGACGCTTGGTTCACACAACCTTCGCATTTGGAAGCTCTTGAGGGAGACAGGAAGCAATAATTCAAAAGCGTTATTTACGGAGTGAATTTGAATATGTTGCCCAGAGTCTCGGTAAATCTTTGAGTGCCTCTGGGCTAGAAGGCATGAACCATAGCGACCATGTGCGCCCAGAGCCCACTCCCTTGACCGGGCTTCAGGAGACTCCTCTACTCGTCTCTGTGTCCTGGACACAAAGTGCCCAGGATCCTGCACCCCCAATGTGGAACAGGAGCCTCATGTCAGGTAAAGGCTGGGTTACGGCTCTTCAGAATTTGGGCCATTTATAGCTACTGAGATTGCACCAGGCTAGATCTAATACATCAAAGTTACAAACTGTTGCAACCACAAGTCAAATGTTCTTGTGCACAAGAAGGTATCCAAATCTGCGCGGGAGGTGGCTAGGACTCACGTTACTGCTGGGCTAGGGAAAATGGCTTGTATTGTTCACCATACATACTGCTTGTCCTCAATATCTTGTGGTGTCCCACCTACGACATGCTCTTCAGCTACTATTGCAAAGCAGCTGCCCATTCCCGCCAGGGCATACTCTCCTTGCATCTCCACTGTGCATGTGCCCCCTCAAGATTCACCAGGGCACCCCCAGATGCTATCTAGGGTGCTGTGCTTCTGAAAGGAAAACGTTGTGCTACTCTACTGAAAAAATCAAGGACAAAAATTAAACAATCACTTACAGTGCCCACCGCCGATCTGATTTACGAGAGTCTTCTGTGAGGTCAATTCCTGACAGTAAGTAGAGATTTAAGCTGAAGAGTTGAGTTATTTCACTAAATCAGAAATCCTTGTATAAAGCTTAACATAAAGAGGACGCCATACAGGACTAGTACAACATGATTTCAGCCAGGTTTTGACATCAGGAACATCTACTGACCCCAAAAGTCACACCACACAATATTGGCTCATGTGTGTGATTAATTCAATCCAAGCAGTAAGAAGATCAAGAAAATTACCAACTGGTACATTCTGTCCAACTTAGACTATGCCCTAAAACAACCTAACATTTCCATCAAAATGTATAGCATAAGATATCATGTTGTTAAAGCAGAATTGTGAGATCCTTTGCACCTGCTATTCTGTTCTCTGTAAAGCCCAGAGAACCAAGTTGTCAGTAAGCAAGTCTGTCCTCCTTGTTAAGTTAGACGTTAAACTTTCACAACTCTTGAATGGTTTGAAGGTTTCTACCCAAAAACTTATATCAGAATAGTGCACCTTCAGAATTTTCACTTAACAGCTTTGGCGACAGAGTCCGTGAACTGCAGATTGTGATGGATTGCCATTTAAAAAGACTGTAATAATGGGAGCGCGAGTTCCCCGAACATCCCCCATAGTACTCAGTGGCTTCAGATCCTGGTTAACATACATATTTTTGGGGGGGGCTGGTCTCTTATGCAACCAAATCAAATTGAGTATGGTTTCTTTACCACTGTCTATATGCGCCAAATGTTTATCTGTGAGATGTAGATCAAGTCTGTGCCAAGACCTGGCTTTAAGCTTGCCAATGGAATCGCCAAACTAGCACATGAGGGTGATGAGGTTTAACATACCAGATTTGAAAATCAGTTGCAGCAAAATGTATTGGTTTTCTTTGGCAATAGGTCTTTCTGAGAATATTAACCTGAACTAATGTTATCTTTCCCGCAAATATTATTTGGATCTGTGTAATACATGCAGTCCAATTCTTTCCTGAACTAAAAAGTTAATATGCCATTCATACTGTGTGGGGAACCGCAGTTCGACAGCCTATATGCGACACCAAAATGAGACAGGGTAGTACAGCAGGTCTCAGTAACTAGAAAGTTATTAGTCTTGTCATTTGGAAGTTATGGCAGGGATTGCACCGAAGAAGGAGGGCGGCCTACAAGCAAAACCAAAATTAACAGCATCTGGCAACCTCACAAAACTCTATACTTTCCCTTAACAATCAGAAATCAATATTAGGTCTCAGATATAAGCTAGACTGCAACATTATGTAATTGCATCAAAGAATAAAATACATACTTCAAAACAGGCTCACAAATATTTATAAATACAGCAGTACATATTTCGGCAATAAAAAATTATTCTGGAGCTATTCGTCATGATGCTTGAAAACAGTTAGACTAATGGACTAAGGCTATGTATGGTCACAGCAAAAATATGCTCTAGAAAGAGCATTTCCTAGCAGGACGTGACAAATAGTGCAATCAAACTAAAACAATCATTAGCTATCAGATCAATATCCAATTCCTTACGAGAAATATTTTGCACAACTCCCTACAAATGGTTCACGGCTATCCCTAGTGACTGTCACTAGTGCGCTACAGCAAATCAAGTGAAAGTAATGGTTCCTAAGGACAAATACACATATACCTCTCCTTGCAAAGGTGAAAAGGTGATTTGCCTTCAAAACTAGACAAACTGTGGAAAATGATTTGGCAGAGTAAACATTTAAAACGTACTAGTTTCGACAACAAAATAACCTGCCTTCTTTTTATCTAGCTGCTATCAAGCGACATAATGCTTTTTGCATATAAGCACCAGTATTAATGTTTAAAACTGTTAAGATATAAATGCAAAGACAGTTTCACCCGAAGGCAAAGTCAGTTAAGGTGACAGGAGCAAGTGTCCTTATCCGTTGCCTGTGAGAAAACTGGTAGCCAGAAAACCAGCACATGAAAAATTGAACTAGTGAAGGAGTCCGGAGCCGGTGAGTTCCAAGATGGTCACTTCTCTTTGGAAATCTGCAGGTCATTCTAGTTTACTGGCCAACGATCAGCCACAAATGAAGAAATGTCATCTTCCAGAAGTTGGGCAGGGAAAAAGTCGAGCAAATCTAACTGATGGTGGAGTACGATTATAAAATCACCAAGACATACGAGGATATCACTGCCTGTCTAACCTGTAAAAGAAAGGCTTAGCTGTAATGGCTGATCTTGTATGCAGCTCTGCAGAGGCGATATTTCATGCGTCAGTAATTCTACAAGAAAGACCAACCAATACAAGGATTATAAGGTGGGCTTTGTACAGAGAAGAGTAAGAATATACTTTGAGGATCTCTTAGTAGGTTCCAAGAGTAAGGTTAGCCAAGCAGACATCCAACAAACAGCAGGGGCCTAATTGGGCTATAGCAGAGGTTTAAAAATAAAAACGATGGATTTAGGCCCAGATCTCTAAACTGGGGTGAATGTATGACATTCAGCATTGTGTCCATTAATTGTTCTTTTTTGCATTCGTCGCCCTGAGTGGGACGGGTATGCCCAGACGTAGGTCCTGTGCTCTCCATGAGTCAAGCAATTCTGTAGGATGAGGGGTGCAACCTCGAAACCGGTCCTAGGATGCTTGTTTCCAGTCCAGGGAGAACCTAGCCTGGAAATTCGGGCTGGACTGTTCCCATTGGGCACAGGGTCAAGACTCATTTGCATGAGGCTGGGTTTAAACTGGAATGGCATGGAGAACAAACAAGCATTTGCAATGCATAAGGTCTCGCATTAGGAAAGTTTGAGCTATTGGTATTGTAAATGACACATTTGTTATATATGTGTTGGTTTTGAAAATAGCAAAAATAATAGCTTTGTCATTTACAATGCCAATAGTTATAACTTGTGACAACTATAGCATTTGTAATGCAATATGTGGTGTATTCACGTGACTTAGATGTATTGATATTACAAATAACAATGGCTTTGAATTTTTTTAATAATTAATACTTAAATAAAAGTTATTGTAATTTATAATGGCAATAGCTTAAACTTTTGTAAATAACTTTTCTGAAGAATATGTTCAGTGTATTTTATTGTGACGAAAATCCAAGAACAGAAGTGAAATACTAACCTCTTTTTGTGACATTTGTAATAAAGCTTGAAACATTGAGAGATCATATTTGACCCAGTTGTTGGTAAATGGTTGCACAGATTGATGCTGTGGTGGGGCTGAGAGATGTTGTGGTGGCGACTAGTGATGCTGTGGCATTCAATGATCCTGTGGTAGCGCATAGTGATGTTGTTGTGGTAGCGCATAGTGATGTTGTTGTGCCCCTTAGTGATGCTGTGGTGATGCGATAGATAGAGTGAGTGGGATAGATAGATAGAGGGAGGGCGATAGAGAGATTGAGTGAGCGAGATAGATAGGTAGATAGGAGTGAGGGCGATAGATAGCTAGACAGATAGATAGAGTGATGGCGATCAGTATCTAAATAAGTAGATAGAATGAGGGCGATAGATCGATTGAAAGATAGATAGCGTGAGGGTGATAGATAGAGTGAGGGCGATAGATAGATTGATAGATAGATAGAGTGAGGGCGATAGATAGATAGAGTGAGGGCGATAGATAGATAGAGTGAGGGCGATAGATAGAGTGAGGGCGATAGATAGAGTGAGGGCGATAGATAGAGTGAGGGCGATAGATAGAGTGAGGGCGATAGATAGAGTGAGGGCGATAAGATAGAGTGAGGGCGATAGATAGATAGAGTGAGGGCGATAGATAGATAGAGTGAGGGCGATAGATAGATAGAGTGAGGGCGATTAGATAGAGTGAGGCCGATAGATCGATAGACAGATAGAGTGAGGGCGATAGATAGATAGTTGTGTGTGTGGTTGTGTGTGTGGTTGTGGTTGTGTGTGTGGTTGTGGTTATGTGTGCGTGGTTGTGTGTGTGTGCTTGTGTGCGTGTGTGTGCTTGTGTGTGTTATGCTTTGTTTTTCTATGTTTTGTTGTGTTTGGTATGCTATGTTTTGCTAGGCTATGATATGTTTTGTTTTGTTATGCTATGCAATGTTTTGTTTTGCTATTCTATGCTTTGTTATGCTATGCTATGTTTTTTTGCTATCCTATGCTTTGTTTTGTTATGCTATGCAATGCTTTGTTGTGTTTGTTATGCTATTCTTTGTTATGCTATGCTATGTTGTGTTGTGTTGTGTTTTGCTATGCTATGCTTTGTTTTGCTATGCTATGTTTTGCTATGCTATGTTTTGTTATGCTATGTTTTGTTATGCTATGTTTTGTTATGCTATGCTTTGTTATGCTTTGTTATGCTATGCTCTGTTTTGCTATGCTATGCTTTGCTATGCTATGTTTTGTTGTGTTTGATATGCTATGTTTTGCTATGCTATTATATGTTTTGCTATGCTATGTTTTGTTATGCCATGTTGTGTTATGCCATGTTTTGTTAGGCTATGTTTTGTTAGGCTATGTTTTGTTTTGCTATCCTATGCTTTGTTTTGTTATGCTATGCTCTGTTTAGTTTTGCTATCCTATGCTATGTTGTGTTTTGTTATGCTATGCTATGTTGTGTTTTGTTATGCATTGCTATGTTGTGTTTTGTTATGCTATGCTGTGTTTTGTTATGCTATGCTATGTTATGCTATGTTTTGTTATGTTATGCTATGCTATGTTTTGTTATGCTATGCTTTGTTATGCTATGCTATCTTTTGCTATGCTATGTTTTGCTATGCTATGTTTTGTTGTGTTTGATATGCTATGTTTTGCTATGCTATTATATGTTTTGCTATGCCATGTTTTGTTATGCCATGTTTTGTTATGCCATGTTTTGTTAGGCTATGTTTTGTTATCCTATGCTTTGTTTTGTTATCCTATGCTATGTTGTGTTTTGTTATGCTATGCTATGTTGTGTTTTGTTATGCTATGCTATGTTGTGTTTTGTTATGCTATGTTTTGTTATGCTATGTTTTGTTGTGTTTGTTATGCTATGCTTTGTTATGCTATGCTATGTTGTGTTTTGCTATGCTATGTTTTGCTATGCTATGTTTTGTTGTGTTATGCTATTTTTTGTTATGCTATTTTTTGTTGTGCTTTATTACGCTGTGCTTGGTTATGCTGTGCTTGGTTATGCTGTGCTTGGTTATGCTGTGCTTGGTTATGCTGTGCTTGGTTATGCTGTGCTTGGTTATGCTGTGCTTGGTTGTGCTGTGCTTGGTTGTGCTGTGCTTGGTTGTGCTGTGCTTGGTTGTGCTGTGCTTGGTTGTGCTGTGCTTGGTTGTGCTGTGCTGTGTTTTGCTGTGCTGTGTTTTGCTGTGCTGTGTTTTGCTGTGCTGTGTTTTGCTGTGCTGTGTTTTGCTGTGCTTGCTGTGTTTTGCTGTGCTTGCTGTGTTTTGCTGTGCTTGCTGTGTTTTGCTGTGCTTGCTGTGTTTTGCTGTGCTTGCTGTGTTTTGCTGTGCTGTGCTTTGCTGTGCTGTGCTGTGTTTTGCTGTGCTGTGCTGTGTTTTGCTGTGCTGTGCTGTGTTTTGCTGTGCTTTGCTGTGCTGTGTTTTGCTGTGCTGTGTTTTGCTGTGCTGTTTTGCTGTGCTGTGCTTTGCTGTGCTGTGCTTTGCTGTGTTTTGCTGTGTTTTGCTGTGCTGTGCTTTGCTGTGCTGTGTTTTGCTGTGTTTTGCTGTGCTGTGTTTTGCTGTGCTGTGCGGTGTTTTGCTGTGCTGTGCTGTGTTTTGCTGTGCTGTGTTTTGCTGTGCTGTGCGGTGTTTTGCTGTGCTGTGCGGTGTTTTGCTGTGCTGTGTTTTGCTGTGCTGTGCTGTGTTTTGCTGTGCTGTGCTTTGCTGTGCTGTGCTGTGTTTTGCTGTGTTTTGCTGTGTTTTGCTGTGTTGTGCTGTGCTGTGTTTTGCTGTGCTGTGTTTTGCTGTGCTGTGTTGTGTTGTGCTGTGCTGTGTTGTGTTGTGCTGTGCTGTGTTTTGCTGTGCTGTGCTGTGTTGTGCTGTGTTTTGCTGTGCTGTGCTTTGCTGTGCTGTCCTGTGCTGTGCTTTGCTGTGCTGTATTGTGTTGTGTTTTGCTGTGCTGTGTTGTGTTTTGCTGTGCTGTGTTGTGCTGTGCTGTGTTTTGCTGTGCTGTGTTGTGCTGTGCTGTGTTGTGCTGTGCTGTGTTTTGCTGTGCTGTGCTTTGCTCTGCTGTGTTGTGTTTTGCTGTGCTGTGCTGTGTTGTGTTGTGTTTTGCTGTGCTGTGCTGTGTTGTGTTTTGCTGTACTGTGCTGTGTTGTGTTGTGTTTTGCTGTGCTGTGTTGTGTTGTGTTTTGCTGTGCTGGTAAGGGTATGTGAGGGTGTGTGTGAGGGGGTGTGAGGGTGTGAGGGTGAGGAGGTGTGTGAGGGTGATGAGGTGTGTGAGGGGTGAGGGGGTGAGGGCGTGAGGGTTGTGTTGTGTTGTGTTTTGCTGTGCTGTGTTGTGCTGTGCTGTGTTGTGCTGTGCTGTGTTTTGCTGTGCTGTGCTGTGTTTTGCTGTGCTGTGCTTTGCTGTGCTGTGTTGTGTTGTGTTTTGCTGTGCTGTGTTGTGTTGTGTTTTGCTGTGCTGTGCTTTGCTGTGCTGTGTTGTGCTGTGTTTTGCTGTGTTGTGCTGTGCTGTGCTGTGTTGTGCTGTGCTTTGCTGTGCTGTGTTTTGCTGTGCTGTGCTGTGCTTTGCTGTGCTTTGCTGTGCTGTGCTTTGCTGTGCTGTGCTTTGCTGTGCTGTCCTGTGCTGTGTTTTGCTGTGCTGTGCTGTGTTTTGCTGTGCTGTGTTGTGCTGTGCTGTGCTTTGCTGTGCTGTCCTGTCCTGTGCTGTGCTGTTTTGCTGTGCTGTGCTGTGTTGTGTTTTGCTGTGCTGTGTTGTGCTGTGTTTTGCTGTGCTGCGCTGTGCTGTGCTGTGTTGTGTTTTGCTGTGCTGTGCTGTGTTGTGTTTTGCTGTGCTGTGTTTTGCTGTGCTGTGCTGTGCTGTGTTGTGCTCTGTTGTGCTGTGTTGTGTTTTGTTGTGCTGTGCTGTGTTTTGCTGTGCTGTGTTGTGTTTTGCTGTGCTGTGTTGTGTTTTGCTGTGCTGGTAAGGGTATGTGAGGGTGTGTGTGAGGGGGTGTGAAGGTGAGGGTGTGAGGGTGAGGAGGTGTGTGAGGGTGAGGAGGTGTGTGAGGGGTGAGGGGGTGAGGGCGTGAGGGTGAGTGTCTCCAATGAATGTCACTGCTTCGCCTTCTTTGAAAATGTTCAGTGCTGCAAATAGAGCATGCCGCCATAATTATCACAGCATGAGGCCCCAAAGTGATAATTATCACAGCATGCAGAGAGCCGCCCCACGCTGCTGGAGCACTCAACTGCACATTAATTATAGTTGAGTGCTCCAGCAGCCTGGGGCGCCTGTTGACATGCTGTGATAAGTGGGTCTCATGCTGTGATAATTGTTGCAGCGCCTGAGGAAGTGGAGACTCCTGCTGGGATAATTGGTCTTGTGGGCCTCAGGAAGTAGAGTTTCATGCTGGGATAATTGGTCTGGCGGGCTTGCAGCGCCTGACGTCCAACAAACGTGCACAAGCTGCTCAACCTTGAAGCTCGTTCACAGACCTGGGTCGGCTCGTGCCCAGGTCTGTATCGGGCTCGTTCACAGCTGTTACTCCCTTGACAGGGAGGAAGGTGACTATAGTCTCGCTGGCGGGAGCGCTTCGCGCTCCAACGCCAGCGCGACCTAAAAACGGTGATTTGGGCCCAGATCTCTGTACTGGGGTGAATGTAAGACCTTCTGCATTCTGTCCATCAATTGTTCTTTTGCCTATGGCAGAGATTTGACAGGACAAAAGATGATGCGCATTAAGCATTTTTGTCTAGCACAGACCAGTGTGCTTGAATGGTATAAACATGAAGAAAACTATGCTTGAAGAACTATAGATATTGAGTCATTCACTTATAAGTGATGGGTCTACTCAGCTACACCAACGCAAGCCGATGAGAACCACAAACAATTTAACAGGAACAACCCTACGACGACTAATGTCTTAAAGTAGGATATAGATAGTCAACTATAACAGCTAGGATCTACTTTAATTTTACTTGTAACCATAGGAACTCTTAAGGAGCAAAAAATGATGGTACGGATTAAAAACACCAGATTCAAATAGCTATTTGTTCCATTCGGAATACAAGAATATAATTAGCTTTTTACCTGAATCTGGCAGGAAAATAGTAGTCCAGGCACTGGTTATTTCCAGGCTGGACTACTACTGAAAAGTCTTATACCTAGAAGTATCTCAATTGCGCTTGATGTGACTTCAGTCTGTACAGAACTCTGCAGCTGGTCTGTTGTTGAAACTTCAGAGATGAGCCCCCATGGGTTCTGCACTCTATAAATTGCATTAGCATCCAGTGAAGAAGCAACTTTCTTCTAAAGCCCTGTGCTACTGCTACAGGACTTATGAATAAGGTTGCCCGCCAGCTGCACTCCCTAATCAAGCCTTACTCTCCCATCAGGTGCCTCAGATTTGCTGGGGTTTGTTGGCCTGTGTCACCACTGTGATGAAAGTTTGCATTGGGGGCAGCTCCTTCAGCTTTTTGGCACCCGAGTTGTGGCACTCCCTTCCCCTTCATGTAAGACAGGCAAAATCAGAAGAATAAAAACCTGGTAGTTTAGGCTGGCTTGACCCAGATTTGTTTAGTGTTGTGCTTTTCTTGAACTCTGGAGCTAGACCCTCAGCGCTTGGACACTTTGTCTGAAGTAACTATGCACTATATAAATCTCACTACATATATAAATGTTTTGTGGCTGCAGATATAGCTTCAAAACTGGATCATTTTACTCATTTTGGAGTTGTAACATTTTTATTTTTTATCTTGGGTATGTATTATGTCAATTCTTGCTTACTTCGTAGTTTGAAATTAAAGTACAAGAAATTATGCATTTTGTATCTTAAACCACTCTTTAGAACAGAAACAGTGCCACCCGAGCAGCTCGCCAAGAGCATGGCACAGAACCATCAACTAAAGAATTACTTAGAGGGATGTCGTTTTTAGGTGCAATACCATTCACTTACCATCTAAATTAACAGCAACATTCAGATATGCATTAACTGAAAAACACATTTCTTTTTCGGTAGATGACTCTATAATAGAGACTACAGACTTATTTATAAAAATATTACACCAACAGTAAACAATAGATACAAATGCGTTTTTTTATATATGGGACTTTTACCGTTTATGTACTACTATGTTCTCCGTGATCTCAGAAAATATATTGAATTTTATTAATTGAAAACATTTTTTATATATTTGCAAATAAATGTGGCTTAGCATTGCAAAAGACATGTAAAGTTTAAGTAAGGGCATATACTTCTGAATAAAACAGGCAATATGGCTAATATTTTACACCCAATCCCCCATCCAGCATCCATATTCCAATGTCTCAAAGCATAGTTCAGTTTTAGTATTGTATAAACTACAAACTTAAACGGTGAGTTTAGCGAATGGGCAACATTAAAACAATTCATACAAATTCTCTTAATAAATGTTTTACAAAAAATGTCACATATCCACAATTTTTGGTCGAGCCTACCATGCCGCGCAGCTGTCTGGTTGTGAAAAACATTGGGGCCTTACAAAGAAAATATAGTAGCTTGAAGGGGGGTGGAGCTTGCCGGCGTCAATGGCGGACATCTAATCCCTCGGCTCCGCGCCATCGCTCCTAATATTCATCATTAATCCTGCCTCAACGTTAATCTGAAGGCGGCTGCCACCCCACAGGGGCGTAACAAGACCCCGCAGACCCCGCGTTGCGGGGGGGCCCGCCGCTCCAGGGGCGAACTAATACATGATCATCATCTCATCTGCCGCACAGTAGGCTGTTTGGTGCACCGTGCGCAGCGTGGGCCCCGGCCAGGGCCCGAGTTTGAAATGGTGGTGGGAGACCCAGCCGGGGCCCCTGCGGTGCGGGCGGGGGCCCCGGCCGGGGCCCCCTGGGAGTCACTGTCAGTCATCAAATGGGCAGGCAGGGGCAGAGTCTTCGAAATGGTGCGGGTACGAAGTCCGAAATGGTGGAGGGCCCTGGGGCCCCAGCGGGGCCCGTCACCCCTGGTGTGAGTGTGCCGAGCCGAGCCCGAGGCACGCACACGCACTAGTTGTTGTGTGAGACAGTGTGGGCCCCGGCCTGGGCCTGAGTTTGAAATAGTGGCGGGGGCCCCGGCCGGGGCCCCTGTGGTGCGGGCGGGGGCCCCGGCCGGGGCCCCCTGGGAGTCACGGTCTGTCTTCAAATGGGCAGGCAGGGGCAGAGTCTTCAAAATGGTGCGGGAACGAAGTCCGAAATGGTGGGGGGCCCGGGGGGCCCCGGCCGGGGCCAGTCACCCCTGGTGTGAGTCAGAGAGCCCAGGCCAGGAGCCGAGCCCGAGGCACGCACTAGTTGTGTGTGGACTCCGGGCGGGGCGTGATGATGTTACAAGAAATTCAATTTCAGAATAGATCAATCATTCAGCAGCACTGCAGCACAGGTATGTCAGTGCACACACACAGACCTCTTGGCAGTGCTGCCAGGTGCCTCCTCTGTCTGATTGCAGGCACCCCGGGCACTCTAATGCAATTAAAATGGTGCCGGGTGTAGTGTTGCTGCAGCGGGGCGTACCACTGCAGCACACGCCCCCTCCCACTGGTTCCTGTGCATCCCCCCCCTGGGACGTGCAGGGTCTTTGGTTTGCCCCGTACGTGAGCGCCGTTGCGCTCCCTTGTGAATAAATAGCCCAGAGCCCTGGGCGTGGTCAGTGAGAAACTAGCCACCACCATAACTACACGTGTCCCAGTGTCTCAGTTACTCAGGCCTACACCGGGACACTACATTGGCGACGAGGGGGTCTGCCCCCCGCTCATCGCGTGCATTGTCGAACCCGTGACCCTGCCGGTCACCCACGCCTGGCCCGCTGCCCCGCAGCGCGCATCCTGTCAGCGGCGCGCCTCCCTGTCTGCCGAGGCCGCCCAGCAGCTTGGTCCGCATCTCCCGCCCTCACCTGGCCCGCCTGTGCCCCAGCGGAGTTCCCGGGTGCCTCGCCTGCCTCCAGCGTGACGTCCTGCCTTCCGGCTGCCTGCGCCGCTGTCCGGCCCGCCCACGTGGCCTCCTCCAGGTACGGGCTGCTGCCTGCCGCACCTCACGGCTGCCCCTGTGCCCTGCCTCCGTCTCTCTCCTGCCGCCCGGAGGCCCGCGGCCCGCTCCCTGCCGGCCGCCAGCCCCGCTCGTCATCCCGGAACTCCCGCGCATGCGCAGTTCCGACGGCAGCCATACCTCACGCTTCTCGCGTGTCGGCGGGAACGGGAGGTTGCCATTCCTCACGCATCTGGCGGAGTAAGGCCTGTGTGTTCGCCGGAAGTGCCTCTTTCTTCCTGTTGGGCCTGGGCGGCCCCGAGGGACCTGTTTCTGCCTACAAGTGCTAGGAGTGTATCCCGTTACTCCTTCCGACCGCCAGCATGGCCAATGTGCCCCCCCTGGAGCCCTTTTCCGTCACCGGCACGCCACCCTCCCAGGCTTCTCGGTGGAAGAAGTGGGTAGAACGTTTGGAGACCTACTTTATTGCGGCGGAGGTCGCGGTGGGAAGACGCAGGGCGATGCTCCTACACCTAGGTGGAGAGGGGATCCACGACATCTCCAAGGATATCACGGAAGGCGATCCGCCCCTCACGTATGCCACCCTACGGGATGCTATCACCAGGTATTTCGAACCCTTCACCAGCGCAGACTACGAACGTTTCCTGCTCCGGCAAGCGCGCCAACTCCCTGAGGAGTCAGTTGATGTGTTCTACGCGCGCCTTAAGAAATTGGCGAGCACGTGTACACTCCCAGACGCGGAAGACGAAATTCGCGCACAGTTCATTCAGGGGTGCGCATCTCTGAAACTGAGAGAGAGAGTCCTCGAAACAGACGCCATGCCCATGCGAGACATACTCGCCTTAGGACGGTCCAAGGAGCTCTCCAAAGCCCGGGCGGCCCACATGGAGCCGGGCCCAGCCGTCAAGATCAAATCAGAGCCAGTGTGCGCTGTCCGGACGCAACGTCCAGATAGCCGGTCTAGGCCGCAGAGGACCCCCCAGCCCCAGCACTCCCAGTCTACCCGGGATCGAAACTGCATGTGGTGTGGTGGTACCACTCCGCACAAAGGAGCCTGCCCAGCTCAAGGGAAAATCTGCAGTGCGTGCGGCAAAGCCAACCACTTTGCCAGTGTCTGCCTGTCGTCCCAACGGAAGAAGCCCAGCGGCCCACCCAGGAGAGCGCGGCAAGTGGCGCCACTCCCGGATACGTCACCCGGCAGTGACATGGACGACGACGACGAAGACGCCGCATCTGTCCACGTGGTGCGCATGCTCAACTCCCTGACGGCTGCTTCCTCGTCCGAGCCGATGTGCACTGTCCAAGTCCACGACCAGGCCATCCGAGCTCTCATCGACACCGGGGCGACGATAAACCTCATGGCGGCCAGTGTATACCGGGACCTAACGGACGCTCCCGCACTCCACCCCACCAGAGTGCAAGTGTTTGCCTACGGAACTCGGCGGCCCCTACGCCTGTGCGGAGTATTCAGAACTACCATTTCACATGACACCCGGCAACTGCAAACAAAAGTCTACGTGTCCCAAGAGGGGTCAGGATTCCTCCTCGGTTGCAAGACGGCACGTGAACTTGGACTCATACACTTTGCCCTGACCGTTCAAGCTCAAAGCCTGGACAATCTAGTCACTGAACACTCCTCACTGTTCGAGGGCATCGGATGCCTCCGTGGACCTCCTGTCCAGCTCCACATTGACCAATCTGTAGCCCCGGTAGCTCTGCGACACCGGCGGATAGCGTTCCACCTCCGACCCAAGGTAGAAGCCGAGCTGAGAATGCTGGAACAAGCGGGAATCATCGAACGTGTGACCGGGCCCACCCCGTGGGTGTCCCCCATCGTAGTGGCGAAAAAACCTAAGCAGCCCGACGCGGTACGGATATGTGTGGACATGCGTATCCCCAACCTGGCCATCAAGAGGGAACGTCACCTAACGCCAACCATTGACGACATCATCGGAGAACTCGCAGGGTCCAGGTGGTTCTCCAAAATGGACCTAAGATCCGGGTACCACCAGATTCCGCTCCACCCAGACTCACGCCCCATCACCACGTTCTCGACACATGCTGGCCTGTGGAGGTACACGAGGCTCAATTTCGGCATCTCAAGCGCCGCCGAAGTGTTTCAGAACATTATACACAACGTCCTTCAAGGTCTCGTCGGGGTGCTCAACGTGAGTGACGACATCCTGGTGCATGCCCCGACGCTGGAAGAGCACATCCGGCGCGTCCACGCAGTGTTCGATCGCCTCAAGGAGAGAGGGTTGACTCTTCACAAAGACAAGTGCGAGTTCCTGCGAAGACACATAAGCTTCTTCGGGTACAAGTTCTCCGACCAAGGAGTAGGCCCAGACCCAGAAAAGGTCCAAGACATCCACAACGCGCCCGCCCCCACCTCAGTGACCGCAGTCCGCAGTTTCTTAGGCATGGTGACCTACTGCGGGCGGTTCATCAAGGACCTGTCCGATCTCACTGGACCACTCAGGAATCTCACAAAATCAAATACCGCTTGGATCTGGGGTCCGGACCAACAAGAGTCGTTTGAGAACACGAAAGCGGCTCTCTCAGCCGACACCACGCTGGTGTATTTCAACCCTCAGAACGAATCACAACTGCTTGTGGATGCCAGCCCCACTGGCCTGGGTGCCGTCCTCTCACAGCGTCAGCAAGGCGGAGAGTGGGCCCCCGTTGCATACGCCAGCCGCACCCTCACACCCACTGAACAACGCTACTCCCAGATAGAGCGGGAGGCCATTGCAATTCTGTGGGGGTGCCGCCATTTTCATATCTACCTCTATGGACACCCGTTTTCAGTGGTCACTGATCACAAGCCCCTGATACCACTCTTCCAAGGCTCTTCCTCTCGCCCTCCCCCACGGATCGAGAAGTGGGTGCTGCAGCTGCAGGAGTTCCAGTTCACAGTGGAGTACCGGCCTGGCTCGCGCAACCCGGCGGACTATCTGTCGAGACACGCCCGACCCGTCTCGGATGCCGAAGCGGCCGAAGCAGCAGACACCGAGGAGTATGTCCGACTGATCATCGAGAGGTCAAGACCTCGCCCCATGTCCCTGGACGAGGTATCATGTGCCACCAAGGACGACGATTGCCTCCAGATCGCGATCCAGGCCATAGAGAGCGGCGACTGGAAAGCACTCCAGAGCCCAGCTTCGTTCCGCACACCTGAGGCCCAAACCATCCTGAAGGCATTATTTCAAGTCCGGCACGAACTGTCCGTTTCTACAGAAGGGTGCCTCCTGCGAGGCCCTCGCCTAATACTGCCCAGCTGTTTGACCCAGCAAGCCGCGGTCCTAGCACACGGATCACACCAAGGAATTGTCAAGTCCAAGAACAGACTCCGGAGCAAGGTGTGGTTTCCGGGGCTAGATAAAGCAGTTGAGGAAGTGATCCACCGGTGCCCAGTGTGTCTAGCGACAAGCCTCCCAAACCCTCCGGCGCCAATCGTGACCGAAGATGGCCCCACATCCCCGTGGGTGCGAGTGAGCGCGGATTTCGGTAGCCTCCCGGGAGGCAAGTACATGCTTGTAGTGGTGGATGACTTCTCCCGCTACCCAGAAGTGGAGATCGTGTCGTCGACGGCTACGTGGGAAGTCATACCTAAATTTGAGAAGATACTGGCCACCCATGGGCTCGTGGACGAGGTCCGCACCGACAACGGACCCCCCTTTAACGGCAATGAATTCACGGAATACCTCCAAAGCCATGGTATCAAGCACCGACGGATCACCCCCCGGTGGCCCCAGGCCAATGGAGAGGTCGAGCGCCTAATGAGGACTTTGAACAAAACTATACAAATTGCGGTTGCCGACGGCCAATGTCTGGAGCTAGCAATCTACCAGTTCCTCAGAGAATACCGTTTGACCCCCCACTGCACTACAGGAATCTCCCCAAGCCGACTTTCCTTCAATAGAGTCGTGGCAGACACCATCCCGCACCACCCGGCATGGGAACAGGCCCCACCCCCACAGAGCCGGTCCATGGAACAGCGCACCAAAACCAATCAAGAAGCGTCCCGACGAAGACGAGCAATGGATAGTCCGATTCAAGTCGGGGACCGGGTTCTGGTAAAAGACCGCCACCCCGGAGGGAAATTCCGCATGCCTTTTGAGCTGGATCCGTGGACAGTGACAGAGGTAAATGGAACCATGATCACAGCCACCAGAGCTGGCGAGTCGGTCACCAGGAATGTATCGTTTTTCAAGCAGGTGCCGGAAGAGAACATAGACTATGACCAGGATGAGTGGCACCCGACCACTCCTCGTCAGCTCCCAAGTTCGGCGGATGTCAGTGCTGCAGCAAGCCAAGCAGAGAACAATAACCCCGGCATGCAAGTCGCACAGAGACCCGCAGAAGACTCCACTGCTCAAGAGACCAGAGACTCGGAGGAGTCACCTGCAGCCACCGGGGAGAGTCGGAGTCAGACAAGGTACAGCCTACGTCCATGCCCGAAGCCGTCTCAGAGGTACCGTGACTTTGTAGCACAATGCTGGCGTTGAAGAAATCGAGATGGCTGACCCCGCCGAGAACTGAAGTAAGAATGTTCTGTTTTGAAGTTAAAATGTTATACCATGTTTGCAGGTTGATCAGAGACTATACCAGAGACAGTTGGTGAACTTTCATATGGACTTTGTCTCTCCCATGCCTTACCACGGTCGCTGACCGGAGAGTATGTGAACAATAGACTGTGGCTCCTAAATGTTTTGTATACTCCTGTTTTTCCCCTAGGTAAAGGAGGAATGTAGTGTTGCTGCAGCGGGGCGTACCACTGCAGCACACGCCCCCTCCCACTGGTTCCTGTGCATCCCCCCCCTGGGACGTGCAGGGTCTTTGGTTTGCCCCGTACGTGAGCGCCGTTGCGCTCCCTTGTGAATAAATAGCCCAGAGCCCTGGGCGTGGTCAGTGAGAAACTAGCCACCACCATAACTACACGTGTCCCAGTGTCTCAGTTACTCAGGCCTACACCGGGACACTACACCGGGGGCCGCCCCTGAGGCCTGAGCAGTTTATTTTTGGATCGATGAAATGGCGGTAGGACAGGGAGGGATGCGCGCGGGCGCGGCGCGCACACACACGTTTACTCCCTCCAGTCCTGACTTTCACTTTCAATTCCACCGCGTATGCGCGTGGGGTGCGGGGGCAGGGTTGGCTGGTGAGTGGTGACCAATTGCCTCATTGCATTTGTCGGCACAGCACATGCGCAATCGCCGGCGGCGCAAACACGCAAATGCAAGGTGTGGCATCAGGGGCGCGCATAGCCCAATCCATAGTTAAGAAGAGAACACAATTCAAACTGACAAAGCCAGGCCCGCCGCCCACGCTCAGTCCGAACAGTAAGTCCGTCCCGTCACCAGCGGGGCCTTTATAATTTAAATTGCCCGGCCCCTGTCTGACTCCTGGCTAGCCTTGCCCTCTCTGGGTGTGCCTTGGGGGTGCGCCGCATCACACAGCAAGAATGGGGTGTGCTCAGTGCTGTGCTAGACTCTAGCAGCTAGAGGGCATAGGGCGAACAAGGCAGCAGCGGGAACGGGGGGGGAGGAATGTGGGAGCACAAGTGGGGTATATATATGGGCGTGTGTGTGTGAGGTGGTAGCAGCCCATAGGAGAACGTTTGTTCGTGAGGTCAGGCCTGCGGGAGGTAAAATGTGGAGGCAGGGGAGTAGTGGAAGGCTGAAGGCAGGGGGTGAGTGTGAACTACAAGGTTACCAAGGTATCATCATTCCAAAGGACCAGGGCAGGGTTGGTAAGGGAGATGGTCAGCCCTGGTGAGTGGCACAGGCGCTGCGTTGGATGTCACTCTGTGCGGGTAAGGAGGTTGTGAGGTGGAACGCTTGCATTCATTAGGAGGACGTCAATTTAGCGGATTCCAAAACGTATAGGTAGAAAAACAAACATCAGCAGGCCCTTTTGCAAAGCAAAACGGTGGAATATAGCAGACAGAGTATAACGTGCACTCCATAATATATATTTTATAGCATTATTTATTTAAATGTTGCTCGCTTTCGGGTACTGGTGCTTTGAACTTGGAGACCAGAGGGGTGCGTGGCACTCAGACGTGCTGTGTCGTCACCACGACACGCGGCGTGTACCCATGAAGAAGTGTAAGTTCGGGTGTCCGTGAATGAAGTACAGCAGGGTATGTGTCATTAGAGATCTTGCTGTCTGAAGCATATTCTGAGCACAAGTGGCAAATGTGGATTTTCAGCCTCTCAAAACAGCAGTACAAGTTTGTATCTGGTGACAATATTCACAGCCTATGTAGAACAAAATGCAGTACATGACTATGTTCCAGCACCCCTTTCAAAGCCACAGCCCTAGGACGAATTGTCATCTACTGTTAATTTGTCAATTGTTAAACGTATCTATTCCGCAATCAAGAGGAGTTGGCCTAACGGCTAGGGCACTCGACCTCGGACCTGGGGATCTGGGTTTGAGTCTCGGTAACGACGCCAAAACCTCCTGTGATTCTGGGCAAATCACTTAATCTCCCCGTGCCTAAAATGAAAGTGTGTCCTCATGTAACGTAACTGGAAAATATGTAAAGCGCTCTGATACCTGATTCGGTTCGGGTCTAGTTCGCGCTATATAAAACTCTGCAAAAAAAATATGAAGGAGCAGACTTCATGGTCCTGTTGGGAATCTAAATGACAACCCTCCTTCGAAGATACAATGTTGCAGGAAAATAATTTCAATGTCTTCACTCTTTATTAATTTGTTCTTTGCGCAGGATTCAACCATGTTTAATGCATAATTAAGTATTATTATGAGACAGATGTTCCTGACATAGGAAGAATACATCTACGCATGTCATCAGATTAGATTGGAAATTGTGTTTGTTAGAGAGCATATCAACTATTATGTGCTATATGAATCTACACAACAGTGTCTTATGAGGACACATATAAAGTACAGATAGAGACTTTGAAGATGTTTAAATAGTCAAAGTACTAAAGCTATTTTAGAATCGGTATAATGTCCTCTCAAGCGTTCACATATAGGGTCCATGTGGTGTAAACTCCACAGCTAAATCAAATGAAAAAACAATCATTGGCATAGCCAATAGGTCTCGCCTTTGGGACCTTTTTATGTGTTTAGCCATGGAGTATATTACCCATTACATTACATTACATTAGCCATTAAAGACATCAAAGTTTGTGGTAAATCAGTCCTGGAAGGGCACAGTTTTTTCTGGTAAATAAATAGAGGAAGGGTATATTTTCTAGCAGGCTTACGTTTTGGGCAACTGCCACACGATATAGAACCGACAGAAAACTTGTTTAGATCAAATAATCATCCAGTTCAGATGGAGTGAGCAGCCTGCAACCGAAAGGGGCACAGGGAAAGAGGTGCGGGTGAAAGGGCACAAGGAGAGAAGTGGGGGGCAAAAGGGACACACAGAGAGATGCAGGCAAAAAGGGCACAGAGAGATATGCGGGTCGAAGGGGCACTGGAAGAGAGGTGCATGGCGAGAGGGCGCAGGGAGAGAGATTGCAGGTGAAAGGGGCACTAGGAGAGAGGTGCAAAAGAAGCTGGAAATGACAAAAACAAATACAGGACAAAATCACTTGAAAATTTACGATATGCTAAAAATGTACCAGGAACTTCAACCATAACGAGTAGGCAGCCAATGCAATGAGAATGTAGAGCAGCCATGCAATACGAGCTTCAGAGATGAAAGGGAAGCACTGGTTGCACTGTAGAGGTCTCATACTTTATCAAACGCACATATCTGTCACGCAATGGGGTTTGGCAATAGGGTTTGGTATCTGGTTCCTCCTGTCCATGGGACCCCAGAGATTCAAGGTAGATGGTCATGGGGGCAGAATGGTGTCATGAGGGTAGAATGGTGTGCTATCCATTCCGAGGTTGGGTCTTGGGTGTACTGAAAGGAATGTGGGTGTTGAGGGGGTGTGGGTGTCGGTCGGTCACGGTTAACTGGTTGTTGTGTGTGGCGTGATGATGATAATTATACACAAGAATTTCAGAATAGAATCAGCGCAGCACAGGTCTGTCAGTGCACACGTCACCACAGACCTCTTGGTTGGCAGTGCTTCCAGGTGCCTCCTCTATCGTAGTGACGTCACCGAAGTAGGGCTGGTGGACTTTTATGGCATTGATAAAGCGCTCTGCTGGTATAAGCTTCAGACATCCATTATTCATAGCGCTTGCTGCCACAGGTGGGCGGCTTTGTAGCTCTTGAAGGGGTGCGCGCTCCTAACCCCTCCAAGGCAGCATAGTTGTTAGGCTATCACGTGCACAATGACATCTATCCTCCTGTGTAAGGTAACCGCATGCTGAGATTTTTGGATGGGGCATACCTAGGATGAGCAAACCAAAACTACAAGTCCTAGTATCCACGTGTTCTTCTGACTGGACTGCTGGAAGGAGTCACGTGAGCCTGTGGCAGGAGTGTGCTTCCATACAGGGGCGACACAGACTTCTCCTGAACCTGGGGGCACTCCTATTGCAAAAAAATAACAATCAATTGAAACCCCATTTAAAGTACACATGTGTTACTCTCCCCTCCCTATTGTGCAATGCGTGACGCAGATTAGCTGTCGCACCTTCCACCCAGTAGATTTGGGCTCCTCGTTATCACCAGTGGATTACTACAGCTCTCAAGAGTGTGCCTCCGACCGCAGGGTACCTATGACTACATGGCATCTGGACTCTTGTTTCTTGCCACGTTTTTCAAAATTAATAAATCGGGGCATTCTGGGACTTGTAGTCCTCATTTCTTTGGTTAGGTCAGTTGGCCCATTGGTATAACCTGACTGAAAACATTGAGAGAAAAGCCTGAGTGGTGAAGGCAAGCACTGATTCATGGTCACCTGCAGTCCTCTGGAACCCCACTCTGGAAGTCTGGTTGGGTGGGGAAAAGTCAGTTATAGCATTAACTAACGACCAATATCTCCAGTGAATAATACATGATGACAGTAACCAGCATTGGCACAGGCAGTACACCTGGGTTTGATCGGACAACGCATACAAACAAACTCTTGCAGAAATATTTCCACAGAAGAGTGAGTTAAACCCATACCTATTGGTTTTGCTAATGTCTGTAGTGGATGAGATGGTGGCGATGGAGGTATTGGTGGTGGTATTATTGATTGGGGTGTTATGGTATTTGCAGTAGTATTGCTGGTGGTTTGGTATCACTGTCAGTGATGGTATGGATGGTGTTATGACATTGATGGGGGTGTTATGGTATAGGTGGTGGTATGGGTGATGGTATGGGATTGGTGGTGGTATTATTGATGGGGGTGTTGTGGTATTTCCAGTGGTATTGCTGGTGGTTTGGTATCCGTTATGGTATTGATGGTGTTATGACATTGCAGCTTGAGCCCTTTGTTTTCTATGCTCTAGGTCAGCGTTTCCAAACTGTGGTCCGCGGACCCCCAGGGGTCCGTGAGACATTCCCAGGGGGTCCGCAGGACTCAAGTGGAACAGAGGGCAGGAGGGCACATAAAACGAGGGGAAAACGAAGTGGAACAGAGGGCAGAAAGGCACAAAACACGAGTGGAACAGAGGGCAGAAGGGCACAAAAAACGAGAGGAACAGAGGGCAGAAAGGCACAAAAAACGAGGGAAAACGAGTGGCACAGAGCAGAGGGCAGACGGGCATAAAAACTGAATGGCACAGAGGCAAAACACAAAATACAGAAATATAGGGTCAGCTGAGAACAGAAGGCAGAATGGGCAGAGACGCACGGGGGCAGCGAGGGGAACAGAAGGGAAAACTGGGCAGAGACACTATAGTGAGAGCTATATACGAAGGTGCAAAAGAGCACAAAATAAGGTTGTCCGAGCACTGCAACCACAGGAGTATACCATGAGCCACAGAGGCGGCTGCAAGAGATCATAAGGGCTGTGTGTGTGGGTGTTTTGAACACCATCACCACTCTTAAGGGGTGCCTCGCATGTTCCCAAGCAGTGACTACAACTAAGAATCTAAAACACTCTACAACAAGCATTGGCATAGCCAATAGGTCTCACCTTTGGGACCTTATAAGTGTTTAGCCATGCAACAGTTAATGTTGTTGCAGTAAGGATATTGCGCTGCATAACTAAATACTTATAAGGTCCCAAAGGCTAGACCTATTGGCTATGCCAATGCTGGTTTACTTATTTTTTGCCGACATATGCAGACCACTTTTAGACCTTAGCACTGCTACATTTTATTGCTTTCGATCTTTTAATGCCGTTTGCATGAGTTTAAAAAACATCACAAGCTTGCCAAGGCCAGACCTATTGGCTTTGCAGTGCTTGTTTTATCATCGCCTTAAATATCAAAGGCTGTGTCAAACCGCACGGATTTATACCCGAATCCTTACGAATGGATTTAGATGTTTGCAACGGGTAAAGAAATACACACCGTGAAGGCCCACACTAAGCTTAAGTCAAAAAGAAACATGCCATCAGAAGAAACACAAACCTTGCAGCGGTCCATTCAGTTAATGCCTTCTTGCATCTGCCTTCAAGTCCTGCATTCTTCGCTCTCAACATCCTCATCCAACTGACGAGTGATTACCTCCTCAATCCCATCCCTTCCACTATTTCCTTCATGTTTTTTTTTCTGCTATTTTACTGAGTTTTATATAGCACGAAATATGCTAGATTTCTGCGTGGTAGGGCAAAGTGGTACATGGTGGGCCGCGCCGCCGGGGGGAGGCATGGGGGGCCGCCGGGGGGGCGCCTCCATGTGCTTTGCAGGGGGGCCCCCCTCAAGTTTCGTTACGCCCCTGCCACCCCATCGGGCTGCGGAAGTGCTCCGGCACGGGCGAAATTGGGAGAGTCAGTCCCATACGAAGCCGCACACGGGATGGCGCAGCAGCAGGCGGACAAGGCCGCGAATCCCCGGCCTCAAGTAGCAGGCACGCCGGACGACGTGACCCGACGTGCGGCTGAGTGGCGGTGCCCGGATCCCACAAGAGCCGAATCACAGCGGCGGCCTCTGGAGCGGGCCTGGGGACACAGAGAGGTAGCGGACTGAGCCTGAAACAGCCCATAATAACGCACGGCCTGCGGGGTACGGCGCTGAGTGTCAAACTGGCGAGGGAATCACGAGGGTGAGCGGAATCACCTGGGGGTCTCCCTTTTCGTTTAGTCCCATCAGCAACTGAAGGCACGGATCCTCTCCCAGCCCCCTCCGTCCCCCCCTCGCCAGGAGACGAAGCACAAGTGAGGGACTGACCTGTCTGCTCCCCCCCCCAGCGGTTTTCTGCAGGCCTTGGGGCCCTTCGTGACTCAGTGCAACTTACCTGGAGGCCCTTTGCAGGTGGCTGTGGCACGCCCTGGTGGTCTTCACAATACAGGAGGGTGCGACCTACCTATGTACGGTCGAACTGCGAGCGACTGGAACTACGCATCGCAGTGGAGAGTGGACGTGAACCCCGAGCCTACGCGGCGACGTGTACAGCAGGCTGTGAAGCGGGGGCTCCATCGTGACAGATTGGCGCAGTCCTGCGGCGGAGTACCGCTGGTGAAAAGCACATAGGAGACGCCATAACCATTGCCGCTAGTGCGGTGAAGCCAGACCCTGAGAAGCCTGGTGCCAACATCCATCATGGGCAAAGGGGACAAAACCCAGAGCAAACTCCCCTTCGAGAACCGACGAACCAAACCTTCTGAGGCCCAGGACGCAGACACCGCGCCCGCACCCAGAGGTGCTGAAGGGACCATCTACTCGGATATTAAGGCCCTCCTGGTCACCATGGAGAAGGGACTGCAGGACAGCATGGCGTCCATAGGCACAAAGATTGACGCTCTAACCTAGCGTATGGACCGCATGGCTGAGAGAGTTGATAAGCACGCGGAGAGACTGGATTTGTCGGAGCGGCGCCTTACGGAAGTGGAGGAAGCCCAAACTGAGCTGGACAAGGACCGCAAACAGATGGGCAAGCTCCTGCAGGTGATACAATACAAGTTGGAGGATTTGGAGGCCCGCTCTCGCCGCTCTAACATACGCATTACAGGGATTGCGGAGACGACGCAGACTGGGAAGATGGAGCTCTTTGTCGAAAAGCTGCTCACCACACTTCTTGGGGCGGAAGTCTTCTCGCCGATGTTTATTGTGGAGAGAGCGCACCGCTCTCTGGGATCACGACTCAACCCGGGGCTCCCCCCGAGACCGATCATTGCAAAACTACTAAATTATAGAGATAGGGATACTGCCCTGAGGGTCGCCCGGGAGAAAAAAACTCTGCAATATGAAGGCTCAGAAATCTCCATATTCCCAGACTTCACAGCAAGGGTCCAGGAGGAGCGCAGGCGTTGTGACCCCTATAAGAAGCAACTTAGAGAACTTGGCCTGGACTATGCCATGCTGTCCCCGGCGAAATTAAGTATCAACCGGCAGGGCCATTCCCATTTCTTCACGGACGCCAGGGAACTGCAAAAGACTCTGAATGTTTGGTCTAGGGAACGACGGGATGACCCCAGCAGCCAGGGAGATGGAGAGGGCAGCGGCAGCCGAATGGAAGAGCAAGATTTAAAGTGAGACGCAGCGCCACATCTGGACTCTTGATAGAAACTTAGCCACTGTTGCGCTACACCGGGCTAGGCCTGGAGCCCGGACTTGACAGGAGGCAAAGTCTAATGACCGGCTAGTCCAAGAGTCAAAGAGCCATCATCTGGCGAACGAGAACTATCCGCCACGTATTCAATGGACCACCAGCACACAGAAATGTCGGTAACTAGGATTGTTCTAGCTGATCATTGCGGGGGGGAGAGAGTACCGACCCTGTTTACGAATGGGGAATTATGCAGGACTGCTAAATTCTATTTAGGTATTCATAAGTTGTATCCAGGCCACAGTTGAGGCTGGAAAGCACAGCGATGGGGCTGAGGGTGGACGAATTATTGTAAATTGCTAAAGTCACCCAGCTTTCTACTGGCAACCTCGGCCCCAGCGCTGTGAGCAAATACCGCTCCCTTGGGAGCCATTTTACGTACCTAGGGAGTTCAGAACGGGGTGGGGAGTAGTCATGCTAGGCCGAGTTGGGGTTGGTCTGCTGTGGGTGGGGGAGGGAGGGTGTTGCATTGGGTAAGTTCAGCCCCACAGGGTCATGTTATTTCTGGCACTCTGACTCACTTGCCTTCACACCCTAAAACGTTGATTTCAATTGGCATTAGCATGCCACATGCTCTCCCAATTTGTTACTGTAATGTTGGGGTAATGTTTTATCTGACTTTGCAATATGTGACCGTAGCTCGCACTGATAGACACTTGCTGCTAACTAGCCCAACCATGCGGAGCAATGACTGACACCACCACAGATAGGGGAACAACCCACACGCCTAGACTCAAGGCACTTACGTGGAATGTGCGTGGCCTGAATGACCACCGCAAGGTCAGGAAGGTCCTCAGCTATTTACAGTGCCAACACATTGACGTGGCTCTGCTTCAGGAGACGCACCTCCCTACACATAGCCACATGCTTAGATGCAGAGGACTGGAGGGCAACATCTCAGCAGCGGGGTTTACCTCTAGCTCAAGAGGAGTCTTAACATGGGTGAATCCGAAGTCAAAATTACAGATACAAACACTGGACAGACCCGGATGGTAGATTCGCTATATCTAGATGTCTCAGCCCTGCCGTGGATTTTACAGTCGTCACAGTCGTCAACACCTATGGCCCCAACTTTGATTCGCCTGAATTCTACAAGACACTGGCTGCTAGAGCCAAGAGATTCGACCAAGGGAACTTCTTGTTATGGGGGGGGGGGGGGGGGGGGGGGGACTTCAACCTCGCTATGAATCCGACCCTAGACAAATCAACTGGTCCCCCTCGCAGACCTGCAGCTGCTGCTCTGGAGCTGAAGAGTGCAATGATTTGCCTGGGCTTGGAGGATGTATGGCGGACGCGGAATCCACGCCAGGGTGGATACACACACTACTCTGCATACCATAACGTCCATACTAGGACAGACTACTGGCTCTCCTCCCCTCCAACTTAGACCGCGTTAGAGACTGCAGGGTTCTTCCCAGAATGTTATCTGACCACTCACCGGTCCTGCTGGAATTACGCATTCCAGGTAAATCCATACCGCCATTCACATGGAGGTTCCCACCTAACTCTCTACTGGACCCAGTCTTAAAGGGAGAATTGGCCGAGGCCATAGACACGTTCTTCGAGCAAAACATAGGCTCGGTTGAGAGCTTCCAGGTGGTCTGGGAGGCCTTCAAGGTCTATATGTGGAGAAGTGTGGCTCAATGGTTAGAGCGGCAGACCCTGATGCAGAGGTCTAGCCCGGGACCAGGGTTCAATTCCCCGCCTCGGCGGGTCTTGGGCTAAAAAATAAAATTCCACGGACCTAATAATTCTTGCCTCGGCGCCTATTCCAATCATGGAGTCCCACTCTGCAACTCTGGGCAGTAGCTTGTTTTATCTCCACAACGGCCCCCACAACGCTAAGGATGCCTGGCCTCCACCTTGGGGGTGCCCAGGAGTGGACACCTCACAGGGAAAACCAGGATGGGTTCCACAGCGGTATTCGTACAAGCGCCTTGAGACCCTTGCGGGTGAGTAGTGCGCTATACAAGTATCAATTTACAATTTACATTATGCGAGGAGTCGCGATATCCAAGCACTCAGGCATACTCAAGACTACTCGGCGGAGGTTGGCGGACCTTGAGGCACAACTAGAGGGACTGGAGCGCAGACAGTGTGGTTCAGCAGATGAAGCTGTGAGTGCAGAGATTAAGACCAAGCTAGCGGAGTATCATGATGAAGCGGATAGAGAGGTCAGACATATGAGCAAATACTCCACAGCTAGGATATATGGTGAGGGTGAGCGGCCGAGCGCTGTGCTGGCCAACCTCATGAAGGGAGCACGGCGACGCCAACCAGTCATAGCGGTTAATAACGCCTCGGGAGAACCGACTACAGATGATACAGAAATAGCTGAGGTCTTTAAAAGATACTACTCAGACCTGTACTCATCTAAAAGCGGTGACATGGAAGAGGAAATCAATGACTATCTAGGGCACATAGAAATCCCTATATTGCCCAACTCTGACAGGGAGTTCCTTATGCATCCTATAGAAAAGGACGAAATTCTGGAGGCACTGGCCAGCATGCGCTCATGCAGTGCTCCGGGGGCTGAGACGCGCGGTGGGCTTTTACAAAACTTTCAAGGACCGGCTGCTCCCATACTTATCTACCCTTTTCGACGACATTTGTATAGAATGAAGTATGCCACAATCTATGAGGGAGGCACTTTTGATAACCATATTGAAGCCGGGAAAGCCGCATGACGAGTGTAGCTCGTATAGACCCCGGTCATTACTAAACGTCGATACCAAAATATTTGCTACGGTCCTGGCCAATCGACTGGCCCTGCTTGCTAGTAGTCTAGTGGCCCCAGACCAGTCAGGGTTTATACCTGGCAGGAACCTAGTCAACAATATACGCACTGTCCTGGGAGTGATCCAACATGTTAGACCAGACAGGAAGGCATTGGCTGTATTCCTGGATATGGAGAAAGCCTTTGACTCTGTGGAATGGCCCTTCATGCGTGCAGTACTGCAACGTATGGGTCTGGGGCAGCCTTTCCTGCACATGCTGGGGGCGTTGTACCACGCGCCGAGGGCACGGCTCCGAATGGGAGACCTAGTCACGGACTTCTACCCCATTGGCAGAGGAACTAGGCAGGGGTGCCCCCTCTCGCCCCTCCTATATGCCCTGATGGCAGAACCACTGGCATGCGCCCTACGAGAATACCACGGCAACGAGGGAATAGGATTCCCGGGCTACAGGATCAGTGTGTCGATGTACGCCGCTGACACCCTGCTGTACATATGCGATCCTGATAACAACTTCTCATCAGTGCTCAGGGAAGTGGTCCGTTTTGGAGCACTCTCAGGCTTGAAAGGTCAATTGGACCAAGTCGCTCGCTTTCCCACTCACGCCCATTACGCAGCCTCCGCTGATGGACTACCCCCTCCAATGGACCACAGACACAGTCCGATATCTAGGGATACAATTGCATACGGATGCGGAAATCCTCTTCAGAGCCAACTATGGCACGGCAGTCGGCAAACTAGAAGATGATGTTATCCACTGGAGCAAACTCCCCCTGTCCTTAATGGGACGCATATCAATTATGAAAATGGTTGTGCTTCCTAGATTTCTGTTTTTGTTCATGACCCTACCCATGGTCCTCCCCAAATCGTTTTTCGCGCGTCTGCAGCAGCAGCTGACGAAGCTTGCGTGGGCTGGTGGGCAACCCCGTGTCCGATGGACGACGCTCACCATGCCGTACTCGATGGGCGGGCTTGGAGCCCCGGAGGCATACTATAGAGCAGCCCAGGCGTCCCATCTTCACACGTGGCTACATGTGGATCGAAACATACCCCATGTACGCATGGAGACTATCTTTGCGCAATCGGACATGCTTCAGCATGCAATTATCCGGCCGCTGGACCACAGAACGGGCGTACTAGACTCTTTGACCGCCACTAACCACGCATGGCACAGCCTCCTGCAGATGCAAAACGGAGCATTGCTGTATTCACCTGTGATGTCGATCGACTGGGCGAGATGGCTGCCCCCGCTCCTAGACAACGGGGTAGTAGAGACCTTGCACAAGCTTGACATACACACAGCGGGGGATCTGTTCGCTGAGGGTGTGGCAAAGACATGGGAGCAGGCACAGGGGACCGGCGAGGCGCCCCCACTACTGACACGATTTCAATACCACAGAGTGCGCAGTGCTCTGGGCGACTTACTAGGCAGGGACATGGCGGAACCACCGGAGGTCCCTGAGCTTACACATGTAATCAAAACCACATCGCCCAAGAAGCTGCTGTCCAGCATATACAAGCTCACACAGACGGACACTCGATACCCATATACTAAGGCCCGCTTATCGTGGCAGTCCGACTTGGATACTGTTCTAGATGACGACACATGGCGATACTGCTGCACTATCACTAAGAAAGTCTCGTCAGTGGCCGTCACTGGCTGGTCCACTTCAAATTTGTAAACCAAGTGTACTACACCCCCGCTCGGCTCTGCAGATATGGTCTGCGGGACAGTGCTGGTTGCGAGAGATGCAACGCCCCAGACGCTGGCTTTTTCCATATCGCTTGGCAGTGCCCCGGAATCTGGGATTTCTGGGAAAAGGTATTTGCGGATATTAGCACGCTGACTGAGGTCGAGATCACGCCTGATCCCCTGGTAGCTCTGCTGGGATACACTAAAAAACTACCGAGGGCGGTTCGGCGTCTGGTAGATATGGGCCTGCTAGTGGCCCGCCGAGTGCTGGCCTGTTGCTGGTTGAGAGGCCCGCTGCCTACACTAAAGCGCTGGGCGCATGACATGCTCTACTGCTGCACTCAATCTGAAAATTACTGCGAGCTGCAACCCCCCACTAGCAGACCGAAAAACTTCTGGGGCTTGTACCTCGCATACCTAGCGAACAAAGAAAGTACTGAAGGGCCCACACAAACATTGGACACGGGGTGATGCGGGGAGGAGGGCGGTTGGGATAGGACGCGGATGCTACCTAGGTGTGGCAGTCACGAACTCAGCAGAGAGTCCTTCACTGATGCAGAGATTGACAGATGTAGAGAATCGCCGCCTGCCCTGTTTCGAGTTGTTGGCTAAATGGCTGTGTATATCACTTCTTATGAAGATGTAAAGAGCATGTGTAAGCAGAGGTCTAACGCAAAGCCAGAATGGGGGGGGGGGGACTTTGAGAGGGACTGTGATTCTATCTTGTTGTAATTTAATTAAATGCAATAAAGACATTTTAAAAAAAATATATATATATATATAGTAGCTTGAAGCCCACCCATTATTTACCTTTGGTTGGCTTTCCTGTCACTTATTTGCTTGCTTCTTATTCATGCCACAGCTTGTCAAATCTTGATTTACTCCCTTCTAGGGAGTATAACTTTTTTACCATCTCTTTTGAATGGCTGGCTTCTATGATTCCTCTGCTTGATTTCCAGTTAATACTTTTTCTTTTTGGTTAAGCACTCCACAAGAGTGCATGCATTTTCCAGCTGTCTCCCACATGTACTTATCTTTGCCTGTTTCTGTGTTGCTCACTGTGGCCAGTGTGCTTATCCACACCACCTTTCACATTGCACTCCCATCATTTCTTCACCCACATGTTTAGCCACCCTTCCTGTCCAGGTTGCTCCCGCCTGTTGCTGCTTCTCCCCACCACTGCCCTTGTGTGGCTTCCCTCTACCCATGGCCTCCTTCTGTCACCCATTGCTTCTCCTTTCCACTCCAACCCTCTGTGCTACTTCTGTCCCCCCCCCCCCCCCCCCAAACCACTCTGTTTCCTTGAAGCTCCTTTGGTCACCTGCTGCTTCTCCTCACCACCCGATGCACTGCTTCCCCCAAACATGGCCTCCTTATGGCCCCAACCCTGTTGCTTCATTCTACCCATGCTGCCAAAGAAAAACAAATCCCTGTTGAGCTTTGTTTATTTGCTGATTCAACTAGGATCAACATAAACAAAAATAAAAAAAGCAGCCATGCCATGTAAGATAAGAAATTGGGTTATTAGTTGAGGGGTGTAAGTACCCTCCTCAAGAAACAAACACAATCCTTCTCAGGGTGAACCGCTTTAAATAAACCTGAACTCAACCCCCGGTAGCTACTGAACAGAGGATACAGGGTTAACTTTGAGGCAATGTTTAAAGTATTTATTCAGTACTAAAACAGTAATAAAGTCAAATTGCAAAACAATAAAATTCCCAAAACAAAAAATAGAGTAAAATTTAAAAAACAAAATATCACTAAATGACAAATCCAATACGGGGAATCGAACGTACCAATTGTTAAAAACGTTACTAGAAATACCTCCAAAGATTAAAAAAAAAGTGCCTATGAGAGCCAATGGTGATGGTATAACAGGACCTAGGCACAATTAGACACTGACTATGACTGAGCTTGGGTCAGATACACTAATCAGATACCTCCTAGTTAAAACATTAATCATCTGACTTTAGCCTGTCAAGACCCAATCCATCACAGGAGTACACTTCTAAAGGTGGCCAAGACCTCAGGGGAGACACTTAGAGACTCACAAGGTGGCAGAGAGAGGCCAATAGGAGAGTCCAATCCAAGTTCAGTTGCCAGTGGTCAGATGCAGGAAAAGGCTTCTTGTAGCTTGCTGTCTCCCTGTAGCTTGAACAGAAAGAGGTCATCCATATGACCCTTGGAGTCCACCTGTTTGTCCTGGGTTCAAGGCAGAGATTAGGTCCAGTTTTCTAAGCTTTCGGGTCTCAGACTGTAGGTTCAGTCTTCTCATCTTCCACAAATCCAGGAGTGCTCCGTGGTGGGTTCCTGGACATGGCACGTTTATGCCTGGTACAAGCTAGTGGGTGGGAATTACCTCTGGGGCCACTCTAACAAATCAAGTAAAGGTTCCTGGATCTAACCCTACCCACTTTTCATGCACTTTCAAGATGGTTGAAATCTTCCGTCACACTAAACATCGGCTCAGAGGGCTTTGGGAGGTGTGTGTGGGGAGTGTACTATGGTAATCTTACAGTCTTACCACATTCAACACCAAAATGCAGTCTAAGCCAGTCCCTGTACCTCCAACAACGTCAGAGTCAGAAGTCTGGTAGAGCAAAACTGAGTTTTCAGCAACGAGACATGGGATACACCAGATTTGTTTTGGCATCTTCCCTTTACCTTTTGAAGTGCACCACAAATGTTACATGTAAATCCAGCAGACCTGTCAAACAAAAGAGGACCACTGTGATTAGGGCTTGACTGGTTGGTAGGCATGAAAGATTGATCTGCCCAAGTGTCAGCTAACATTTGCCTGTGACAGGGAGGCCACTTTAAAGAGCACCCCAAGTGTCTGATGAAAAAAACTGCAGACATTTCAATGAGGATGAGACATTCAAGCAGGACTTGCCACTTTAATGTCAAAAAGGATCTTCCTAGGCTCTCCTGCATATACTGCCAGTTCAGATGGGTCATCTCTGTCCATTCAGGTCAGCCTATTTGCTCCTTGGAGCAAGTTCATACCTCGTTCATGCCTATTCAAATGCTAAGTACTGGCTGTCCGAAGTGGAAGAGCAAACTGCAGATCTTTGCTTCCAAGGGCTTCAGGAAGGGCAAACGTAACTTTCGAAAAGTTACTTTTCAGTAATATTTAGAAAAAAATCGGACTTAAAAATTGAATAGGATTTTGAATAACTATTAAAATAGTTGTTTAATTTTCTAGTTGGTCCCATTCCGGAGCTACAGAATTAGTATTTAATAGTGCGTCCCACTGGGTTCCCATGGAGCTTCCAACCTTGCTATAGTGAAAATAGCTTTGAAGGGCTAGACACTTTAAGGACATGTTTAAAATTAAAGCTTTACATGTCCTACTTATAAATGCCATACAGCCAGCCTTAAGGGCTATAAAGTCTACTTAGGGGTGACTTATAAATATTTAAAAGAAATGGTCGGGCCTGTCAGAAAGGGTAATTGTGACAGGTCGGATTTACAGTTAAAACCTGCACAACCAGGATACTGGTGTAAGGCCTCCAGCCATGTTTACATTGACACTGCAGCGGATGCCACAATGGATGCAGCTCACTTGTTACCTTTAACTTAAAAGCCTTGAGTACACTTTGGTACCATATACTACAGACTAAGTCTAGGAAATTATATGTGCCAACCAGGGTGTTACCAGTGTCATCATGTTTAAAGGTGGATCCACAAAAACAGTGAAAGTTAACATTTGGGGAAATATCACACGAAAGATGGTCAAGGTCATTTCAAAAGCTATATATTTTTTTTATTTAGCCATACTGCACAGCATCAGGGAGACCGCCTGGCTTTTTCAATGCTTGCTCAAATTGTCGGTTTCTTGTGCTTGGTCTGGTGTCCTATAAAGGAACCTTGCAGTAATGATCAAGTACCAAAGAGTGCTTCCCAAATATAACTTTTTTGAATAGGAACAATGGTTCCTCACAACATAAATGTACTTTCGACTTCAACACAGAGATGCAATGACACCTATGTTTATATCTCCAAATAAATGTTTCTAATTCAATATAAGAAATACACAAGAACATTAAAGTGGTACAATTTACAACAAACAAAACAGGTTGCCAAACTTAGGCATTGCACATGTTGGCCAGGATACAGATAAGTAGTATGAACTAAGGAACATATACATTAGCACCATTGAACTTTAGAATAACAAAATTCTCAATTGTGTCAAGGTGCTGGAGTCGATGACGTTTCGGTCCCTTAATTAGGTAATGGGATCATCATCAGGCCAGTGTCTTGACTTTTGGTGCACAAAATCCATTCGATTCCTCCTTATTGAGAATGTGGTTTATATCGGCACCCCTGGGAGTGGTTTGAGCATGGTGACAACCTGCCACCATATGTCGTCCTTTGTGTCCTTTTTCCGCAAAGTGGTCAACGAGGTGTGCGTTTGATACTTTGCAGTGGAGACTGCTTCGATGTTGACAGATTCCGATCTGTACCTTCTGTGTTTGGCTAATATAGATTAGGTTACAGGGACAGAAAATGCATACACCACATTTGCAGTATTACATTTGGAAAACTGTGTAAGAGCAATATTGATGTTGTTAAATCTGAATTCCATGTTTTCTATTGTGAATTGGTAGACAATACAATTACCCCATTTGCAATGTCCCACCAGCTGGGAGATCCCCCACAGGTAATTGAGGGTCTGTGATGCCTTTTTTCGATAGATGGCTAGCTCTAACTAGGTGGTCTTTAAAGTTTCTGTTCTTGTGGAACGCAAAGAGTGGCCACTCAAGATTGAGATCCTCCTCAGTTAGTGTAGAAAAGGTTGTCACACTCACCAAATGGTTGTTGGGGTCTTTGGTTTTGGGTGCGAGTAGTGTGTCCCGGGGGCAGGGCCATGCTCTTTCACTGGATTTGCAAACTAATTTACGTGGGTAACCCCTGGCAGTCAAACTAACAGCCAAAGTGTTTGCGTCACAAAAATAGTCAAGTTTAAATTAGCAAATCCTTCTGATGCGAAGAAATTGCGAGACTGGAAGCGAGTCCCTTGAGGCTCGAGGATGGTGGCTACTATAAGATAGGAGAGTGTTCCTCAGTGTGGGTTTGCGGTAAAGGGTAGTAAACAGCCCGCTGTTAATGTGTTAGATTAGTACGGCTAGAAAGGCAATATTGATCCTGCTGTGTGTTAGAGTTAATCTCAGTCCATTACAGTTTGTTTTAAGTTATTGTAGAAAGTCGAGTAACGACCCTTCCGGACCCTGCCAGAGCAGGAAAATATCATCATCCAAGTATCAATGACACTACCTCCCAATTGCCTTATTGTCTTTAATATTAAGCGCAGAGGAACTGAACATTTCACTTAAAAGGGTAGTATAAGTGTTTGTGTCTCTACATACACAATTTGTTGATGATTAACAACACAGGCCAACTATTTCTAGAGGTGAAAAAAATTAAGTATTGCTCCTGTGCTGTGGAATAATGTGTGCCATTACTCGGATATTACCAAGATGGAAGATTTCAAAAGTGGTCTAGGTGGCAATTTATGGTTTGACAGGATAATGACATTTATGCAACTCTTTAGTATCAATGGACCTTGTACAGAAAAAGAGAAACACTGGGTGTTGGAGGAGGTCGAAAAGTAATGCCTGTCTCAAAGAGCTTCTGTGACATGGAACTATTCACTGCGTTAATCAAAATCCAACAACGAGACTTCTGACCTAAATGTCAACATTTATCAGACTAAAAGGCAACTCTGGAGCGGTCCTTCTTCCTATCTGCAGTAATGGGCTGAAAGCTGCGGATAATCCATTCATCATCCTCTGAAAAATGATCAGGCAAACACTCTATACAAAGTTCAGTTACTTTCTTAGAATGGATTCAAGCTTTCATTGCGAGACGGAGGTAACAAACACCATATTAGAATGTTGACTTTCTGAATATACCGTTTCATCACTTACAGTTCGACGGTTTTGACTATTACTTTACATTTTCTAATCACAGGCCTCCCATAGAAACATGCCAGTTGAAAGAAAACTGTCAAGCAGATCACCAACATCCACATTTGTAACATCTTTGTTCATCAAATGTGTAGGTATTCTAAAAAGAAACCTAATACAAAGGGTTTTTAGGGAAGCGTTACACCAGTTGTGCAACTCATTCTTTAAAATCATTTTAACAGAATCGCCTAGAAGCACAGCTCATGAAGGTGTTGTAAACATGAGTGCTTCAGAGTATAATGAAAGAAATAGGGGGTAACATGTCTACAAATGAAGTTATCTAAATGTTCTACGTTTGAAGGAGCAGGAAATAAAACTTATAGCAATGTCATAGTGAGAGATAAAGACTTCAGCCGTAGACAAGGAATTCTAGCTCGCCTGTATGTAATTTTACAACTACATTTTGAAATGCTGATTTTAGTAAAGAAACAAGGGATTCTTTTAGGAGCCGCTTTCTGTGGCACGCTTCCAAATTCCTACAAGTGTTTCAAAGAAACAAGTCAGGTGAAAACACTTTGAACAAAAAACACTAAGCTGGCAAATAGCTTTCAAGAGTTAGTTCAAGGGTTGACCCCGACCAGGTCGCCTAGAAATTATTTTAAAATTCATTCGTACAGGAGAAATGTTTTCATACTGCCGCAAATTATCAACCTTGTTGTCACAATTAAAACTCGTCAATTCGGAGTACTTTATTTGATTTTTCGAAGGCCTCTGTTCATCCAAATCACTTTACATATGCAGAGGAAAATTATTTCACAAAAAGACTGACCAAGACCAGCTTCTCAGTGGTCAAGAAGTAGCCAGCGCCAGACAGGGTCTCCCTTTCATGGCCAGTGCAGCCAGAAACAAAGAAAGAAAAGAACCACTGTTCTTCGAACCCAGGACATAATGTTTTCATTCCAAGTGATTTAATGTCTTTGACTGTCTTTAGAAAAAGAAGAGGGAAAACAAGGGTCTACTTGGCCACAACTCTGCTACACAAAGAAGAAGCTCCACCCTTACCACGGTCTATGCATGCAAATCCTACCGCGTCTGCACCACAGCAACCAGCAAAGTCATTCCTTTGCCAGCTTCGGCCGGATATATCCACCGGACTACGTTTCAAACTGTTAGTCTGAATGAACAATCAACTCGAAACAAGGGAAGAATGAATGGCACTGCATGGTGCCTTAGTCCAGCGTGCCGCATTGTACACATGCCAGGTAGTAAATTATACTACGGCGCCTTTGGTATGAACTTGTAACAAAAAACACAGACAATTCACGCTGTGTCCTCTGCACTACACACAGGACTTACTGTTTAAAAGGCAAAGGGTTCTCCCAGGTTATCAAGTTTACACTGCTTTATTTTCACGGAAAGGTGCATTTATTCTTCCAAGTGCAGCAGGAGTTTTTCAGTCACCATCCCCAGAGTGGATGCTCCCAACAACACAAGATGCTGGATAGTCCTCGCCATGTGATCCCTCAGACATCACCAATGAAATTACGTACAAACCATGTTGGCAGGCACCAGAGTCACATGGGTACAGACTGGCAACTGCAACCTATTCCCACTCCTTTAGAAGCCAGGCAAGGACGCCATACTGCTCCCAGGATCGTAAGTTACAAACCAAGGCTGTAATGCAGGCCCCTTGGTCGGCTAGACTCCAGAAGCCCCTGCCTCACCCAGACCTGCGCATCAGTGAGATTCTGTAATCTCAGCGATCTCTGGCCATATTATGCATGAGGTGGGGTGTCCTAATTTTGCTTTGTGCCACCGGCATCAAGACGTCCAAGTTCTGCCCTCGTTTTAGCTCATCAACCCCCAGGGGACAATCCTCGGAGCTGGCCTTGCAATTCCAGCTACAGAGCCCGCGCCACGCATTACAGGATTCGACAGGGAGTAAACAGGGAAACGAAGTTTGGAACAGCAGCAGAAAGGTCGACCATTTCTCCACACAGAAGACACTCACAATAATTTCACAAGGGCTGGTCGGCCAGCCCCCTCCCACCAAATCTCCCATCGCAAACTGTCAGTGCCAATACACCAATGTAATGGCACTCACGCATTGGGGATTCATGCTCGTGTCGCGCTAGGATCATTAATAACAACATTTGCATTTTCTTTGCGTTCAGTCTAAACGTCCCACTTCCGGCCTGCGCACGTTCCTATGAGCGGCACCCCCACCAGTCGATGCTGGTGTTTAGCTTCGCCTCTTAGAGTTGTTTTTATAGAGTGGTGACACCGGTCGGGCTCCGGTTGTTAAAGCGCAGTGTAGCACATTACTTACACCGTCCCGTCGTAATTTCTGGGACCGATTTTCTGGTAGCCGACCCGTAAAAGTTTCCGAGGCTTAGTGCCTCGTGGCAGGGCAGAATAACTGCGCCACCTTAAATCGTGGTGTTACACCGCAATACAAACTGCTGCTCTTTCACCACACTACCTCTTGCTCGCTACTCAATGTGTGCGGTTAGCTCAGAAAAAGCTTAGCTGCATTGGCAAAAAAAAAAATTCTTTCTAAATCAGTTCGTACACACTGTCCGCACATTAACGGCCTAAGCTGCACGCGGGAGCAAGATGCGCAATTTCATCAACTAACAGTTAACAGACTGACCGGAAACCAAAATCAGCCCTGGCAAAAATATTCAGACAAGGCCCACATTACAGGAGACCATGAGTGGAAAGGGGAGGCGAGGGCATTCTTGGGTCACGGCAGCCCATCCTGCTCTGAAAGCAGGTAGCCCCTGGGCCAGCAACGTACCTGAGAAATGACAGACTGCCAGAATAAAAAGTAAAAGTTAACATGGCGGGTATCTGGGCACTGCCATCACCTGGAAGTTGCTGACCAGCAAGGTCTTCCAGAGTAGTCCAAAATAACTCTGCATCTATAAATACATCATGCACTTTATAAAGGACGAATGGCATTTGCGTTTCAACATGTCAAGCCCACAGCAATTTGTAAAGGCAAACATCATGCCTCTTTGCTCTGGCCTCATTAGCTTAACGTAGACTAGAAAATAGAACACGTAGTGTATTGTAGGATATGATACCTTCTAACCTCCTGCAAGGCCCAAAGCACTGACTGCGGTAAAAACAGTACACAACTTGTGGAAATACAAGCAAATGTTTTGTCTGGCTAGCACGTTATACTTTTGCCTTTCATTTACAAAATGGAAAAGAGTGAACTGGGATTTAATAGTGGATAAGAACAATCTTTGATAGAGAAAATGAAGGAAAAAAACTCCTTGTGAATCTAGGGCAGCTTCAAGACGGCCCCAAATATGCTTCAGTGTCTCAGCAGTGTGCAAGCCCTTCAAACGCACTAAAAGGTACTGCACACGCAGCAGCAGTGCTGGCTTCCCGAATAAAAACTAGCAATGAATGATGCACCATGCTTGCTCGGGAAGTTTAGTATAAAGGTTGTTGCTAGATTGATAATATTACAAACAACTAGTTTAGTTATACCGTATCCCAACCTGCACGTGGCCATGATGGAAAGACAGCATAGTTATCGTGTAGCACGGGAGCAGATGAGGACAGTTGGTGCCAAGAGCACTCACGCGTCATTGGCAAGCAGTAATGCAAGGTGGAGCAGGAGACCGTCCAGCACTGACTAGGCGAGGCTGAGAACTGCATGCACAGAAGCTCTCACAATGCCCAGGACAGGCAGCAGAGTGAGAAAAAGCTTAGGCCCTAATGAATGGGGCCTCCCATCTAGAAGCAGTGGAAGGGAAGGAGTGGGAGAATATGCATTTGTGATTTCTTTACAGTTTGTGCAGCAGAACACACCATTAAAGCTGCTGAGTGGCAGAGTTGGAGTCCAGTTTGACCGCCTACCATAAGTAAGATTGCACACACAGCAAATCACTACTATCTTTCTGTAGGCCTCAGGCTTGGGTATTCAACTGAACGGAAAGCGACCCATAATGTTCTTGGGTTCCATTTCCAAAGTGGATGCTTTGATATTTTGTTGGGGGGGTTCGATTTGGAAATATGATGATCACCTAGCTAGCTTACAATAATGGGAAATGCAGTGCCCTCGTTTGTGGATGGAAGGATATGCGAGGCAGAAGGTTACTTCCTGCATGACAGCCCATTCCCTAAAATACTACTGCAACTGGTTCCCGCCTTGCAGAACTAAACCTTCTCTGCCCATAAATAAATTAACACAAGGCGGAGTCACTGGATAAAACAGGTCAGTGAGCTCGAACAGAAGGCTAGCAGACATGTTGCCCAAGCAGGGATGTAACAGTGAAGCATGCCACAGGCCAAGGATACGTCAATGCAGTTTGTAGAGAATTCAGACAGGCCATTGGAGAAGGAAGGTCCCATAGGTAGTTGTGAATAATAGAGGATGGAGAGAAGGTAGACTATGTATCATTTCAAATACTTAGAGGTCAATCAGAGTTTCAAATTATCTCTATGGTGAAGGTTGACCTCAGAGCAGGAAATTATCACACTCAAAACAATGGATGGGAGCAGGTTCAAACATTTTAATATGCCGCGGGGTAAAGTTCATGAACTCTGTAGAGACCCAGCTTCAAAAAGCAGAAACAGACCGCCGATAATGTCTGGGTTAATTTGTAAATTAAAAAACGAGAAAATATATTTTTAACTAAAGGAACTTTTAAGTGTTTGATATCTTAAATTGTTTTTGTACATATATGCTTTATGGTTGTGAAATACCAAATAAAGTACATTTTTGACTGACTGACTGACACACTCAAAACAAAGCTTTAGTGCAGTTTATTAAAGTAAACTTACTTTCCCCCACCCCAATATAAAGTCAACTTCACACTTCAGGTAGGGAAATCTCCCCAATCCCCAGGCTAAGTATGCCCAACAAAACAAGACACAAACTTCATCGGGCTGGAATGCGAGAAAACCAATTTCACTTCAAACGGTTTCATAACTTTCCCCAAGAAATCAGTCTTCTTTCGAGAATCCACAACTTTGGAATGTAACAAAACGAGAAAATTTGAGGATGTGCACTTGTGCACGTTTTTTTCTAGCTTTGCTAACTCAAACACATGGCATGGATTGCAGTACATCAATTATGGATGAACACACACAAGGGATGTCCATCATGTTGATGAACAAAATCTGACAATCTAGTAGGTATTCTAAATCAGATTACTTTTGAGCATTCTGTTAAGCACTATAATGTAGGCTTACGGCAACTTCAGAAGCCTATTTCAGTTCAAATGCATTTATTACGTAAAGGTTGAGGCAGACATTAGACTCGGGGCACCATAGCTTGAATCACCAGGTCGATTGGCAGAGGTGCTGCTTAATGAGCTTGCCGATGTACCACTTATATGGTGGCCTGAGCTGACTTTAGATGAAGTTGACAATCTGTGAAGAGTGACTCGGAGGGTGGGATGCGGGCTCTGTATAGTTAGAAGTTGAAAGCTTGTGTGAACAATGTCTTCAGGGAATGTGCATAATGTCATCTTTTCTTTCCACAGGTGCATCACAATTTCATCCGCGTTTTTTGGCTTTAGGTGTCCATCACAACTGCATGTTGCAGACTTACCCCCCACCCCCCACATGAGAAAGCATGGGAAACTCCCCTCCGCCAGTCATTACCCTTCCATGCCGATGGAAAATTTGCATACAAATGGAGGTTTCTAAATAGCTCCTTTCTTTGAGTGCCAACGTTAGAAAAGCAAAAGATCCAGTTGAAAGCCAATTGCTTCCTCGTTAGGGGATAGAGCATAGGGATGAAGCTCTGCTTACAAATGTAGACCAGAGGAGAACGGCGCTCTATCCCACAACCAATTACTAAAAGAGACACTGGAGAGATGTGTGCAATTAGTTCAATGGTGTAACACACTGCAGACATTTTATGGCATTTCATATCACTTCACTAAACTTTTTCAATGCAGTGCAGTTTGGCTAATGGCATGCTTTTTTCCCAAAAGATGCAACATTTAGTTGTTAGCTATTGCAAGTTTGCACCTAAAAAAATACTGTAGTTCGGAAGCAACCTTGGAAGTGCGATGTGTGAGAGCAGTCCAAGTTATCAGATACCTCCAAGTAGATTTAAAGGAGATTCCTGTCCACCATTCTGAGTGTGTGCCCAAGTGATGAAAGGAAAATGATACGGGTAAGATTTTTTTCCTTTTTTTCACAGTACAAGTTTGAGTGTAATCGGAATGTAAACAAGGAGCAATTTAAAAAGGCAGGATCTTCAATGGGCCAGGAAGGTGATGAACTTTCAGCGGTTTGTGTAACACTGAGCGAACGGCCAATCTTAAGAAGCGTGTCTTCAGGACCGAAGAACTTTAGAAAGTCTCCTTCTAAACTGAAAATTAAAGCGAGCCTTCCATGGCAACTATACAGAGATTATCACACATATGGGGTGAGCATAATTTTCATGGAGGGGAGGAGACTATTAACATGTGAATAAGCAACCACAGGACCGCACGACAGTCATGTATGTTGTTAAAGCTTTTTATTTATGAAGTGTGCACAGTTGGGTTATAACAGAGCAAGCACCACTGAAGACACAGTGAGGAACAGTAAAAAGGCAAGCACCAGTGAGGCTAGAAGGAGAGGTAGATGTAGTGGAAGCAGTGAGATCTAGCCCATTTGCGGTAGTGTTCTTTGAAGAGGATAATTTTCGATTTCTTCCTGAATTGTTGTAGGGTTGGTGTTGGTCGGATGGAGGGAAGATATGGTTCCAGATATTGAAGGCGTAGGCTGAGAAGACTTATTTATTACTTTCTGCAGAGTTTAGTCTCTAATCTGGCAAAGATGTCGCTCCTCATCTGCCCCTGACCCCCAGATATTGTTGATTTGCTATTGTTATTGTTGTTATTGTTATTGTTATAGTGGGTTTATATAGCGCCGGGTCACCTACAGGTCTCAGGGCGCTTTGACCACCAAACATAACATCCGGGATATGAAAAAGGGTGGAGTGCCTAAGCTAAGCTGAGTGCTGTTCTGAACAAGTTAGTTTTCAAGGCTTTCCTGAAACGGAGTAGATTCCCCTCCTTTCGGAGTGTCTCAGGCAGGGCGTTCCAAAGGTTCGGTAGTAAAACCGAAAAGGATCTCCCTCCCATTGTGGCCAGCTTAAAACGAGGACATACAAGGAGTTTGGCATCAGAGGACCTGAGATTTCTTTCCGGTCTGTATATCTCAATCCGCTCCTTTATGTAGGTCGGGGCCTTCCCATAGATGGCTTTATGGGCTATACAGAGGCTTTTAAAAACGGACCTCTGTCCAATTGGCAGCCAGTGTAGACTTTTTAATAGTGGAGAGGCATGCGTTCTCCGCGGTAGGTTAAAAATAAGTCTAGCGGCGTCGTTTAGGACTACCTGAAGTCTGTTTGTTAGCATTTTTGGCAGGCCTAAGTAGAGCGCATTGCCATAGTCGAGTCTTGACACTATGGTGGCCGAGACCACTGTGCGTAGCATCGACTGAGAGAGGAGAGGGACTAGTTTGCGCAACTGTCTTAAAAGACCCGTACAAGTGCCGACCACGGTGGAAACCTGGTTGGTCATTGAGAGGGCACTGTCCAATTTAATGCCCAGACTTTTAACCGTGGCTGCTGGCTGTGGGGTTGGGCCCAGCTCCTGGGGCCAATACATGTCACTCCAGAAAGAGCACTTGGATGGTACTATCAGCACCTCTGTCTTTTCCGGGTTAATTTTAAGTTGGTTTATGGACATCCAGTGGACCGTATATCTAAGTATGTCCTGCGCGTGTGACTGGGCTTGTGCTGTGTCATCTATGCCCAGCAACAGCTGTGTGTCGTCAGCATAGTTAAACACCCGACAGCCCATCCCCGCTAGTGTGTTAATCAGGGGCTGTAGATATATGTTAAACAGGAGTGGGGACAGTGCTGAGCCCTGGGGGACGCCACAAGTCAGCCTTCCCACTCCTGATACACTATCTCCCATCTGGATTCTCTGGGTTCTCCCAGATAGAAATGATTCGAGCCACCGAAGGGCTAAACCCTGAATCCCAAACCCTGCCAGCCTATTCAACAGAATGGAGTGGCTGACAGTATCGAACGCCGCTGATAGGTCTAACAAAATCAGGGCGCTCGGTCTCTTACTGTCAGCCATCCTTCTGAGCTCGTCCAGCACCGAGAGCATGACCAACTCGGTGCTGTGGTGTGCACGGAAGCCTGCCTGTCTCTCATGGAGTAGATGGTTAAACTCCAGATAGCTTGACATAGATTTTAGTACATGTTGCTCGAGTACTTTGGACAGGAAGGGCAGCTGGGATATGGGTCGATAATTTTTTAAGGCATTGGGATCTGCCCCCACTTTTTTTAGCAACGGTCTTACACGAGCTTCTTTGAAGCTAGTGGGGAGCCTGCCAGTGCTCAGGGATTTGTTCAGTGTAGCTAGGATATGGTCCTCTAAAATTGGACCTGCCAAGCAAAAAATACTTGGGGGGCATGGATCTGCTGGGGAGCCAGATTTTGTCTTTCTCATCAATGATTCAAGGGTTAGTGAATCCATAGGGGGAAATGATGATAAGCAGCTGGCAGTAGGGTTTAGAGCGATATGTTGCTCAATTAAGCTGCACCCCATGCTTTTTATTTCGCGCATGATAGTGTCAACTTTATCCAGAAAATATTTCTGGAAAGTGTCACAGTCTATGCTACTATCTGCATCCTGGGCTCTTTTTGATAGTTCCTTCAGGATTTTAAACGTTTCCTTTTGGACATTGTTCGCCCTGTTTATACGGACCTCATAGTATGCGGCTTTAGTTGTCCGGATAGATTTTTTGTAGCTACGAAACGCCATCTTGTATTGTTCACAAGTGGCTGTGTCCTTATTCCTCCTCCAGATTCTCTCTATATTGCGCAGGGCCTTCCTTTGGTCCCTCAAGGCGGGTGTGAACCAAGGGGCTCCCTTTTTCCCACTGTTTTTTGTCTGAAGTTTCTCAGGGGCTATCTGATCAATAGCCTTTACCAAATAGCCCATCATATCTTTACAATCCTGATCTACATCTTTATTAGGCATTATCGGCTGGACAGTTCCTCTGAGTGATGTAGTCAGTGTGTGTTGGTCTACGTTTTTCCACTGGCGGGTCAGTCTGGTTTTTGATGCTGGGCGTGGGGGTATGATATCCAGGGGAATATCACAGTAGATCAGGTGGTGGTCTGACCACATACAAGGGAGGATTTCAGCTAGTACCACCCTAAGATCTGTGGTCCATATCAGATCTAGGGTGTGGCCTTTTATATGGGTGGGAGCGTTTACAAGCTGCTTGAATCCCAGGGAGGACATGGTTGTCTCTAGGGTGCTGGCCGCTGGCTGTTTCTTATCTTTGTCCCAGTGAAAATTGAAGTCTCCTGTAACTATGACATTTCTATATCTAGAGCACATGTCGGAGGCATAGGTCATAAAGGAGTCATTAAAACCTGGGGTTGCGTTGGGAGGGCGATAGACTGTGAGAACTGTAACACACATGTTATCAAACATAATTTTTATCGCCAGCAAGTCGGCCAAATCCGCCGACTCCGCCAGTATTTTAGTCACTGCTAGATATTTTATGAAAATTATTGCCACCCCTCCCCCTTGGGTCTTCCCTATGCGATTCTGCCAGTGGATGTCGTAATTTTCAGGAACAGCAGCTATGATGTCTGGTAGGGAGTTATCCCCCATCCAGGTCTCGGACAAGGTCAGGATGTCAATGTCTTCGCCCTGTAGTAGAGTGTAAATCTCGAGACTATGACAGCATAGCGACCTAGTGTTTAGGCTGACGAGCTTTAAAGTGTGCGGGGGGGCTCGGGATCTACCTATCTGCGGCGCCTGGATAGACAGTTCCTCAATACGAGTGAGTGTAGCCAGGTCTGGAGATGTCATAGCCCCATTCAGATAACGGATTTCCTCACCAGAGTATGTAATCCGCTATCTAGCTTGACCATGATTTTGTTGTAAAGAACATTTTAAGTGAGGCAGCTGATTTTCAAGATGACCCGAGGCTCGGAGAAAAGGTGCTCTTGAGTGTGGTGTAGTCTGATTTCTTCAGCACCTTGAGACGCTGTGCTGCTGCAATAAGGATGCCTTTCAAGGGAGCAATGGTTCATCTCTGGGATGCCGATGAGCAGGACATTGCCTACATTTATGAAGGAGAGGACATTGGTTTGCTTTGGTTTTAAAGTCTTATTCTAGGGGAACATTTTTCACTTTTTTTCAGAAGAGAGTGTTGTGACCAGGATGTTTTGGTCTTCTTGCCAGGGTGGCTTCATCTCAAAAAATGAAACAGTTAAGAGAAAGCGGTTGCAGACAGTCTGTTAATTTACAAGACCATTTCTCAGTTTGCAGGTTTTTCAAGCATTTACCTAACTTACTCCACTTGAGAATTAAAGGCTTCAGACATTTCTCCCAAAATGTGGCTAAAGGACTGTATTCTGTAATGGACGGAACTAGTAAAGTTGCAAAGGGATAACTTAAAAGGTGCCCGGTTACCAATTTTAGTCCACGACCCTTACCACTCTTTTTGTTACTGAGACACCCAATTGTATTCTATAGCTGAATAGCCATCCTGAATGGCCCAAATATGCGAAAGAGGAAACCGCTGTTATGATATGTTTTTGAGGGAGGGGGACCAGAAGCTGCTAAAGTCAAGTCACAGATTGGATATTGAATGAATGGCACCATCTTCCAAAGCACACATTCATACAGGTCTGGAAAAGACACAGGCAATTGCAGTTCAAATGCAAAACAAAGCCGAAGACCAATGAAAATACTCTAATACAAGAAAACTTAAGAGGAATCTCAAATGAAAAAAAGCGCAATCTACAGCACAACAGGATGAAAGACTGGCAGCTTAGATTGGGTTTGGCTCTCTCTGGTGTAGATATACACAAATGAGTAATCTCCGGTGCCAGTCCTGGGCAACATTTGAACTATGGTAACCAAAGGCTGGACCTAGAACTATATTTTGTCAACAGAGGAAAAGTAGTCTTGCTACTTTCAATGCAACCATTAACTTTGTGAACATTCTGTTCACAAACAGGCCGGTCTGCGCAGTGCCTCATGTGCTAGCACTCAATCACCAGATGCCCAGTGAGGTCAGAATATGCCCCACCCTGCACCGCCCTCCCATTTTCCATTTCACCAGCAGCAGCATGCTACCCTTCCTGATCTATATGCCAGGGATTTGAGGACTCTGTCTAGCTGTTTACCGGGAAGACCCGCTGGCCATCCAAGACTCCCCTAATAGGGAATGGTGGACTGCTATACCCCCATTGTTACCTTCTGTCCATTCCCCACAGAACGAGTGGAGCGGTGACAACACCCCTCTATGGCAAGCACAGGAGGATGAAAATATGGAAGGTGCCTTTAACTGGGCGTTCAAGTATGGAGAGGACCCGACCCCACCTGACTTCAGGGCAGCTTCATTGGATAAAGCAGAGGAAGTACAATCAACGGTGTGCATCGTCACTGGAGAGGAATCGAAGGCGAGAGAAGGAGTTCGACCGGCGTTTGCAGAGGAGTGGCGAAGGCGGGAAGCAGAGGACTGCGGTGAAGAAAGAACACAAACGGAGGGAACCCCGGCAGAGGCTGGATGCCAACGGCACCACGCACCGCCGAGCTACGTTACAGGAGCGTGGCTATACCAGGTACGGCAGAGTGTCGGGTTGGGTAGGGAGGCGTTGAAACCCAACAGTCTAGAATAGTTTAGCCCGCAACTCAACCTCCACCTCCCTATTGTTTATTTCCTTTCCTAAAAGCCCCGTTCCCCTTCCCCAATCACTCGCTCCTCACAAGTTCCCTCCTCACATCCCAAGAGTGGAACGTATTGCATTTACTCACGTTCAGCGGTGATCCCTGCACTCCCCGGTCCCCTGGGTGTTTGCACGATTTGGACGTCATTCCTGACGTTCTGTCTCTTTCCTCCACATATCAACCCCGACGGGAGAACCCGGCAGCAGTACCGAGGATACGGACGTGAAAAAGCCAAGCAGGAAAACACCAACCCAAGACAGTCTTGCACAACGTATTTGGCTCAGCATACATGGGACAGACTCACCACTCGCCATAGAAGGACCTTTACAAAAATAAAACCTTACTTAGCAAGACCTGGTCTCCAGTCCCTTACTTCAACCCCGCCATATTTGCTCTTGGGCCATCAGTGCAAAGGATCCAGCATCAACAGTCCCCAATGAGGGGGAGGAGCCAAGATGGCGATCGGAACGGTCGCATAAACGCCTCGCTCCGTGATCCTTTCCTCCCAGCCATCTATCCTGTCTTTAATCCTGTTCGGGGCGTTCCGAATTTGGTCACCGGGGAAGAGCCTTCACTTACCGTCTGTTTCCGGGGCTCCGGCGTGCAGTGGTTTCTGCGTTCTGCCCTTGTCGTCCTGCCGGCCTTCCCGGCCCTGACGCCGGGGCCTCGAGTGCAGTGTCTGCCCGGAGGTGTTCGGAGCGCCGGCGGTCCGGACCCGGTGGAGAGACCCAATGGTGGGAGCCTGAGAGCCGCGGGCCAGAGAGACTGGAGCGGACCCACCCCCGATAGTGGGCCGCCCCACATGCCCGATTTCTTGCCGGACCGGAGAGAGAAACCGTGTTGTCCGGCGCCCCTTGGGAGAGACGCCCACTCCTGTTGATTGTCCCGCCTGGGATCCGGTGCTGGGCTCCCCGAGAGTTGTGGGGAGCACACCCGTTCTTCTGGTGACTCTCCTTTCTCCGCCGAGCGCCATCCGCCGCGGATCTACTGTGTGTCCTGGGGCCTCCGGCACTCATGGTGGACTTGGAGGCGGTCGAGATAATGGCGGCGGGCGATGTACTCAAGATGGCGGATGGCCTCTCGGAGTGTCTTCCTCCTGGAAACAGGGACGTTGCTGCATTTGCTCTCCCCGGCCCTTGTTTGTTTTGGGCGGCCCCTACACGGAGTTCTGTCTTGCTTGCCCTGGCTGCTCTACGGATCGACCTGTCCTTGCAATGCCGGGACTTGGAGTTGCGGATCGCCGCCATGGTTGCTCCGCCATTTTGTGACGCTGTGTCGTCTCCCCGAATTGGTTTCGTTGAGCCTCCTCCAGCTGCTGTGCTGGAATCTCCTGATGGTTGTTCGATTCTATGGGATCAAGTGGACTTGAAACCGATGCTGCAGTGTTTCCTACGTCCTGATTTTTTTGCTTCGTGCTGGACGGCCCTGACTTTGTACTTGACCACGTGGAAATTTGGTGTGCTTTTGCATTCTGACTGCAGCCGTGTTTTCCTGGTTGCTCCTTGGTGGCCGGGATGCTGTTCCGCGAGGATTCCACTTGTTTTCCCTGACTGGTATGAGCCCACTGTATCGTACTGTTTCTTGGCCATGCCGGGGTCTGGTAGTTCTGCTCTTCGTAGAAGAAGTGGACAGGGGTGATCGTGCCTGGGTGCCTGCGGGACTTTCGTTTTGTTGATGGCATCTCCGGGCTTCATTATTTGGACAGTTTCTGTCTCCATCCTCTGTGGGGGCTTTTCTCGGTGTCCTTTTTGACCTCGATTATTGATCTTTTGTTGCGGGTGGGGAGGTGTTCTGCATTCCGATCACCGGCTCCTCTCCCCTCTCTCTCCTTTTTTCTCTTCTTTTCTCTTTTTCTCCTTTTCTTTCTCCGTTATTTCTCCCTTTCTCTTTTCTTCTATCTTTCGGGTTTTCTGGGGCGACAGGCACGCTGTTTAGTGGGGTAGGCCATAGCCATTACAGTGATGTAGGGTGGGAGGGGTGTTTGTTGTTTTAGCTTGTTTTGTTCTATGGTCCCTTTCTGCTTCCTTTCTAGGGGGTGGGCTATGTCCCTTTTTCTTCCTCCTTCGTTTTGCTAGTGTCTGCACTTTATTCTTTTCGGGGCGGGTGGGCTGTCTATGTGGCGTCCTATTTAATTGTTTGCTACGATTTGTCCTTGATTTTTGACCCCTTTGATGGGCATAGGATGTCTTTGTGATTTGCCCTACTATGGTTACCTGATTGCGTGGGGGGCTATGTCCCTCCCGTCCCTCCCCCCTTCTCTTCTGTCTATGTTGCATGACGCACTGGTAGATATGGCTGCTACCTCCTCTATAAATATAAAATGGAACCTTTCTTATCCTGGTGCCTACTGTGCTGCGACTTTATTTCACGTCTATACTGTATTCAGTTTGCCATGCGCATTGTTGTTGCTCCTTTTTTGCCTCTCCTGCTTTTGCGGCCGGCCCCTGTGGTTGTAGGCCTGCGCTTGTACTGATACGCATCTTTCAATAAAGGTTTAAAAAAAAAAAAAAAAACAGTCCCCAATGAAAGAGAAACACCAACATGACAGTTCAGAGTTTCACTTAAGCTCCGATTGTGTTAAAATGACTTGAATCTAAGAAAGTGGAAGTCGATATATACTTGTTTGGATCAATGGTTAAGTCCACTTTCAAAGCAGCAGGGACAATGGTGGCAGTTTCTTTGCAATGCCATTGATCTCGCGTTTGCGAGAGTTCAAGCTACTGGCATTTACAATGCCAATAGTTCAAACTCTGATAAATGCGAGACCTATGGCATTGCAAAGAAGCGGCTGCCATTGTCCCTGCTGCTTGGAAAGTGAAAGCGTGCATGGCGCGCTGAATGTAAGGAAAGCACGTAATGCCTGCAGTAGGGCAAAACCCATTAAATTAAATAGTGCTTACAGACAAAATAAAACATCACGGCGTGCAGCAACAGAAGTAAAAGGGCTAGTCCTCATGGGAGATTTCAAATGAAGACAAGGTGGTACTAAGGAGAGACTAACAAGGCGATTAATGAATCAGAAGCCAGCCTTTAAAACGGATGACAAACCAATGAAAAATATGGGCGGAGAGTGGGTGGAGCTTCAAACCCCTAACTCAATCCAGCATTCCTCGCAGAGCAATGCATGCGTTGCTCAAGCTCTACATATAAAGCCTTAAGGAAAATTTTAGGTTGAAAAGCATGCAATCCATAGTGACAACCTATGTACATTTAAAGGATCTAAAAGACTATGCTTCAATTTATTACAAAGACATGACCCAAACTAAACCTGGAGCTCCACTGCTCAGATACAATACACAGGAGTCCAAATCTACCCTGTCAGCAGATATACACGTTGCTTTATTGGCTTGTATTGCAACAAGGTTCAGCAGGGACCCCATAATCTCCGGGAAGAACCTTTAGAGAGTCAATGGAGACTACCAAGCACAGTTTACATGCCAATCAATCAAACAAGATATACTTTAACTGCTAGGTCAGAAAAGATACAAATAAAGTACAAATACTAAATACAAACATGTTTTTGTTTCCAATCCCCAGGCACTTCGATTTACGATATCGGAATGCAGATACACAGGAGAAAGTGGCTTACGGAGGAGACTATGGGAGCAACTGCGTAAGGATGCTAAAGGGTGCTGCCCTTTTAAATGTCATGCCAAAAAAGGACAAAATAGAAAACACAAAATTACCACTTACAATCACCACTTAAATGTTACCTAAGAAGAAAAGTGGAAGCAGGGGTTCATTGGTCACAGTGTCTTAAACCAGAAAAGTGGAAACACAAAATCTCTATGGTACAAGCCCCTTTACACACACATTGTGAGACTGGTGCTGAGCCTAATATGTCAGACTAGACAAGAGGGTCCCACAATAAATAAAGGAGAGTGTACGGTGCTTTCAGTTTTTTCAAATCGTGCAAGCAAAATCCAGATGAGCCGCCCTCGAACGGAAAATAAATGAAAAGGCAGACAAGGAGCTGAACTGCCCTAAATGCAAGAGGCCACGATCTCGCCTTTACAACTAGACCGCTAGCAGGACTCTGAAGCGGATACAATGTCAGAGTTCGATCGAGTGCTCTTTATTATAAAATACTGCGCCATAAAATGTGGTCACAGAGTAGCACGAGCCCAGACAGAAAATACCATTACCAGGCAGAATGAAGGAACACAGCGCCATACCACAGAAACTGCGTCTTAAGCCCTCTATGGGCATACAGGGCTGGGCATCAAGTGCTGGATAATGGCCAAAACCCTCACAATAACAGACTCCAGCAACAGCCTCCGGAGACAGTGGTACCGGCTCTTCCCGCCATAATTGAGTTCTTTGCTATACGATGAAAAGGGGAATCAATTAGGCATGCCGTTAAAACGAGAAATGCGCGAACCACAAATGAACTACATTACGAGCATGCCTGTGTTCCAGGCACTTACTTGCAAGGCTGAAAGGGGACTCTGTGATAAGATATGAAAGCAGAACGACAGAGCTGCTGAACAGGAGAGCGAGCCCTTCTTAAAAAGGCCAATGACTGCAATATGTAGGGCAGCGAGATTAGGGCGAGGGGGTCGCACTGATCTCTAGAGGGGGTGGAGAAACGTCAGGCGCACCCACCAGTTTTATGTGAATTCTTATGTGGAGTTTAATGCTTATAGTTCACTAGTTGCAGGGTGCCTGCTGACGTAAAGAAGCAGGAGGATTTTCTTAAGTGCCACTCAGTCTGAAATATTATTGGCCAAAAGCAAAGGAAAAATACAAAAAAAATCATGGGATTTCCAAGGATAACTCTCTCCTCCCTTGCACAAGATATCGGTCGTCCCAAGACTCTATAGAGCTTTGAAGCAGGACTCAAAACAGCAACCCCGGGCCTTCCGAAACTAGTATACTTGGTCGAGGAAGTTGATAGAGAGGGCTTTCAAAAACAAAAACCTCCTCCATTATCCCATCTGTAAGTTTGAGTATCCTGCACTCTTATGTTGTGATAGGAGTGATACCCGGAGTGAGACAGGAGGTGAGATGGAGGAGTAAGAGCTGAAAATCTGAGAAGGAAAGAGAAGAGAAGTGGGGCAGGTACTGAGAGCAGATTCGTTGATAATAGATGCAGGAGGGAGAGGGTGTGAGGAAGCGAGTGTATAACGAGGGATTAGTAAGAAAGCCCACTGCCTACTTGGTATGGGCACCTTAGTGTCCTGCCCTCATGATTTAGGAGGGTCCTTGATGCCCAAAAAAGTATTATACAGGTAGAGCTATTTTAAATCACTCTGAAGCTAGCCACCATTTTACATTTCAGTTTCCAAAGAGATCCACGATTCTCAGTGATGATCCAAATCATAAAGACTATTAACACGTTCCAGCTCCTGCTGCTACACAAACAATAAACCAGCTTGCACGTGAGGACACACAAATAACAATGTGGACTATGTACACATGGCAGAAGCAGAGGCCCGGTCTTGCAGCATTATCAAAACTGAAAAAATCATTAACAAGGAGCCGGACAAAAGTGGAAAAATACAATTGCAAATGGAAAAGAACGTTCCGTGTGGTCTAATACAGGAGGATCAGGTTTCAGGCGACATTAATGTTCAAAACGAACACATCACTTATCTTCCACCATACTAGACAATGCTAGTGAAAAGGGTAAGGCCCTCACGGAAATTTCCAACAAAACTACGAGGCAGTGAGAATCTACACAGACCGAGAGTAATTGTTTACAAAACAAAACGGAAAAAAATACAAGTGACCTTTTTCTTGATACTGGAGATGGCCGGTCTAATGACTGGAAATCCATGGACTTCAACAGTAACAAGCATTGGCAAAGCCAATAGGTCTAATCTTTTACATTCATCAAACCAGAACTGCTGCGTTTTCAAAGTAAAAACTACGATTGCTGATTCTCACCAGCATCTTCGAAAAACAAAGCCATGAAACATAGGTAGGTGTGCATGCATCTTCACATATGTCCATATAAGTCATTACATGACAGCGGCCATAGCATGATGATGCTTATGTTATCACAGAGCAGACATGGTTTTTTGTTTTAAAATTACAATTCCAACATAACAGATGCCGATCTTGGACTAAATCATACTGCTTTTCATCAGCAAACTGCAGATGATGGGCTCTCTAAAAAGCAAAGCTGGAGTAGGCAGGGAAAGTAAGTGACAACTAGCAGCAGGAGAGAAGTAGAGAAGCTATGTATATTTTAATTTAAAAAAAATAAGTGCTGGACAGGGAGGGATGGTGGAAGCAACAGGATAGCTAGGTGTGAAGAGAAGCCACATAGAGAGCATGGGACGTACCAAGAGGGAAAGCAGCACACAAAGAAAGAGCAAGTAAACACATGTAGTCCCATGGAGTGCTGAACGAAAAAGAAAAAAGTATTTAATTGATGTCGGTTGTAGATTGATACAAGTCATCGATTCAAAAGGATGGTAAAGAAGCCATTCTCCAAGGTAGAGACAAACACAAGATGAGGTAGAAAAGTCACAGAATAAGAAGTAAGCAATTAAGATTGAAAAGAAAGAATCAATAATAAGCAACGGGCTGGAGCAAGGTACACCAAGTGTTTGTATTGTCCTCAATAGGCCTTTGACAATAGCCAATAGGTGTCAGTAGGAGAGACCTAAAACACACAGTCTAAGCATACTTTTTTTCTTTTAACATGGGAGCTGAAAACAAAGAAACAAACAAGGATAACAAATTAAGCGGCACTAAGCAAGCCCATAAGATGAACGACATACTGACAGATTTTGCACAACACATTTTACCGAATATTTCCAGGTATTATGTCCAGATGGGGGACTTTAGGGTGAAATATAGATTTTTATTTTAGTTAACATGCATTTTCAACTGGAAATAATGCATGCACTGTATAAACTAAATTGCATGGTTTTAAAGTAAACAAATGATACCTGCTTAAAATAATTCTCCAAGAATTACAAAACTTTGGTTTTTAAGAAATAATTTTATTTCCAATTTCCAAAAGTAAACTACAACACCCCCAACTTCGTGGATGACTCCTGGGAACCCTTTATGTAGTTTACCCGCTAGAACAGTTTTGACCTACAGTCAAAGACCAATTTCCTGAACAGAAAACCCTTTAGAGTTTGATACGACTTGGGTTAAATACACATTCAAGTCGCAAAAAGAGGAAAAGTATGTTCTAAAGCACTTTGGATCTAGATAGCAATTTTGGTAAGAGATAGATCCGCATGAGGGATTGGGTGCAGATTATTTTGGTAAGTCAAATATGGCATTAAAAAGAATTTCTTTGCAATCAAGTTTGTCCAAAAATAGAAAAGTAATAGCCCTAGAGAAATTCCTGAAATGAGAGCTCGCTCCCAAAGTTCTTCTAATGATTAATAGAAAAAAAAGTTCTTACTGTCTGCCAGGGAGGGGTGTGTGTGTGTGTGTGGGGGGGGGGGGGTTGAGGTTGTGTGTTGGGGGGTGCGAGTGTGTGTGTGTGTGGGGGGGGGTGTATGTATGTGGCGTGTGTGTGGGGTGGTGTGTGTAACTATATATTTATTACACCTGTTATTTAGAGGCAACATTTATTTGCATATGTAAAATATACCTCCATTATAGAATGACTCCATATTTATGAATAACATGGTTGCTGCACAGAAGCGAGTGTCCAAAAATGCGTTCACAGCAGAAATAGCTAATACAACATTGTGCAATAAAATATGTTACCAGGTCATAGGAACTGAACAATCGTAATATATTACCCAAAAGTGTGGGCCAGAAGGCAAAATAGTGCTAGAATTACTTGCATTAATCAGCACTACTTGTAATTACTCTTGATACATTCTGTGCCATCGTTTTTGTTTTTTAGTTTGTCTGAGCCATAACCGAAGGTGACCATTCATTGGAGAAGAGTCTTATCCCTGTTCCATATTTCTATTGGTTGACAAGCTTGCCATTCTGTTAACCACTGCCGCTCAGATCCAGTGGAAATTATTAGAAAACTCAGCCTCCAACAAACCTAATGGCTGGAAGGTAATACCTGTTCCTAACTTATTCGAGAACCCTTCTAACTATTACTAAATAAGATAAGGTCAGCTGTCTGACAACCAGCGTTCATTCTTTGACCAATGGGATAAACAATGAACTCAGACAGATATGGAGTACCAAAAATATCGTTCTAGGCCGGTCACCAGCCTTTAGGAGTCCATAATTTAAACCATTTTACATCAGCCATCACACTGGCAAAAAGTAGGGCCTTGAATAGAGCTCGGCGTTCAACCTCTCCTGCCTTGCCTTTTCTCCCCTAGTCCCCCTTTTTCCAACATCCATTATGGGCCTGTTATTGCCACTATTCACTTAAAAAAACTGTACTGACACTTAAGTGCGTGATCCATAGAGTACATTGAGATGCCCTTGAAACTAAAAGTCTCCCAACAGACATTGGCCTGCTACAAACTAATCTCTGCAGCTGATGACTGGGTGACCAAAAGCCATCTGAAAATGAAGGACAGCAAGTCTGAAGTAAAAATAGCCCTACACTCAACCAATTCCCACTCCTACTGGACAGTAAGACAGTCAATCATCTAGTCAAGTCACAGAAACGTATTGAGCGCACAAATCACCGTAAAGTCTCATGGGGCTTGCGAACTCCAGAGGGAGAATGGTCTAAGCCTGAACCTTGTTAATTTTGGTCAAAAAGCCATGTTTTTAATTCCTTCTGGAAGCACTTGTGTTCAGTTATGGAGACAAGATGGGATGGAAGCTTGTTCCAGAGGTAGGGCACGAGAAAGGAAAAGGAGCGTACTCCACTTCGTACGGTTCTAATGCGGAGTGGAGTAAGGAGAGATTTCGTGCTGGATCTTAACAGTCTACCCGGCTGGTACCTACTGAGCTTTTTCATTAGGTAACTGGGTCCAGTGCCATGCATGGTCTAATGAGTAAGACATAAGATTTTGAAATGGCCTCTTTTTTTAGCGGAAGTCAGTGGAGGGACCTGAGGCTGGGGGCCGAAGAGGACCTAGGTGGGAGGTTCAGTATGAGTCTGGCGGCAGTGTTCTGCAGGATCTGCAGCTTGGAAATAAGATCTTCATTTAGGGAGGCCAATAAAGCATTCCAATAATTCATACAGCTTACAATTAGTCCCTGTACCAGGGGTTTCCTGGATTCTATGGATAGCCACCTGAAGATTTTGCACAGTGTACGCAGGATCCCATAGCAAGTGCCTAATACTAGGTTGACATTTTTTTTTAGGTCTCGACCTCTGCGTATGCGCTTGCGCATTGCAGATATCGAGACATTTAGAGGTGGATCAGGTTAGCTGATCAAGGGGCTTTGACAGGCGGATTACGCAGAGTGCATGTGCCCGTGCACGCGCTTCAATGCCGAGAGCTTCACACTTCAAAGGAATGCTCTCCCCCGCCCCCCTCTGCGCAATGCCTCGCTCCCATTTGCTCCCCGTGCTTACTGCTTCCGACTGCAAAGGCTAACGCTCCCCGCCCCCCCTCCCCCGCCAAAGCAATGCCGAGGGCTTGTTTTAAGTTCTCTCGCTCTCTACTGTCTATGGACTCTATCAAATTCTATTGAGCCAAGCCCTTCTTCTTTTCGGTTTATGTCTGCGCTCAATTATTTATGACCCGGGTCCCTCAGTCCTGCCTTTGTAGAACAGCTAGCTAGTTTTACCAAATGACTGAAACCACGTCATAACTTTTTTTGCAGCTCAAGACCTGCTTGCTATTTACATTTGCATTGTAATTTTTTATCCTCATATAAGCCTCAAAGTGGTACGAATGCCCCTTAGTGGGTTAAATGGTATACTTGTTACTTTGACTCCAGCATAAAAAAACTACCAGGAAACAAAAGTAAGCTAAATTCGCGGGGAACAAAAATGCCCTTCTTAATAGCACCGCGTTTCACATATGGAAAACGACCTGCTTTGAGCTAATACACACTAACTTGCTTCTTCTTAAATTACGATTTAGTCTTCACATGGTATTACATACAACATCGTGATTTCATCCTTTCATCGGACATCTGTCAAGTGCTTTCCTCCTCCTGAAGGAAGTTATTCACCAACAGTTTAGAAAATGATTATTGTTGTGGAACATCATAAGTGTTACGTTTACTTACCACGACTGTTTCGAGTGATTGCAAAAAGAACAAAATGAAACAAAATATGCCTATAAGGGAAAGGGTCGCGAATCAGCATAGGCCCCATCCTCATGAAACTAAGGCTCTGTGTTGCTGGGGTAACCAAGAGGTGAAATAGGTCGCATTGAATAGAGTCAAGCTCTCGGCGCTTTGTTATGCAGACCTGGGACAGTGCCCATTCACACCTGCTCTTCAGCCACAGGCGCCACAATAGAAACTCTCACCTCACAGTTGCAAGGGATGGGGTTTGGTTCAGAAGATGGGGCGCTAAAAGGGGCCTTCCCTTTTAAAGAAGGAAAAGCTTTTGCAAAGGTACATGAACTGACTGGTGTTCTCTGCTAAGCAAAAGACGGGAGAAGTGAATGCTTGTCAATGGGCATTTGGACACCTTTATGCATCTTGTTGGAAACGCAGTGTACAAATCAACTAGCAATTGTAATCCGCTTTTAGGAAAAGTACTAGGTGCACATGAAACGTTAAATGTATTTAATACCTGTAAACGTTTCTTTGAATAATATCTTCTCTGCGCATGTAGTATCAAAAGTGTTTTCCTTTAAATTCTGGAAATTACAGATTTATTTTGCTATTACAAATGCAAGATCACAAGCCTTAAAAACAAGCATTTGCAATGCAATAGGTCTCGCAATTGTGAGAGTTTGAGCTATTGGCAATGTAAATGGCAATGCCTTTTATTTACGTGTTGGTTTTTAAAACATAAAATAAGGCATTGTCATTTACAATGCCAATAGCTCAAACTCTCACAATTGCAAGACATATTGCATTGCAAATGCTTGTCATGGATAGTTTATTGTCAATAGTTATGAAGCGATTACGCACTGCTTGCTTAGGGGATGGGCAGACGCCCAGTTCCTGTGGCCACCACTTCCCAGACCAATGCTCATCAGCCCTGCCAAACAAAATGATCTCAGTTTTGCTGCCGTTGAGCTGTAATTTGTTGTGGCCCATCCATTGGTTGATATGGATCATGCAGTTCTTAAACCAGGTCATTGTGTCTGAAAAGTCCGGACCAAATGTGATGAACAGCTGAGTATCATCAGCGTATGACACAGCCTCAAAGCCATAGGACCATATTACCCTGGCCAGTGGTGTTATATAGAGGTTAAAAAGAATTGGGCTCAAGATGGATCCCGGTGGAACTCCTACGCTTACTGGCCTGCTATGTGCGGCCAGAGTATCTATGTGTACGGTGGTAGTACGGTTTGTTAGATAGATTTTGAACCAGTGAAAAGGCCTTCTCCCTGACTTCCACCCCCACAGAGCTGCTGTTCTAAAATGCTGTGGGAGATGGTATCAAAAGCGGTCGACAGGTCTAAAAGGAGAAGCATAGCTGATTGTCTTTTATCCTTGGCCAGCCTGATGTTATCGACCATCTCTATCACTGCTTTTTCGGTACTATGTGCCGACCGAAAGCCTGATTGTGATGGATCTAGGAGTCCGTGGTTTTCCAGGTGGGCGGTGAGTTGTCTGTTTACCAAGGACTCAAGGGCCTTCCCAAAATAGGGCAGTAGCGAGATTGGTCGATAGTTTCCTGGTACCTTGGGATCAGAGTTTTTTGTTTTTTTTTAAATGGGCTTAACTTGGGCTATTTTCCATCTTGTTGGTACTATGGCTTGATCTAATGACTTGTTAAAGATCTCGGTCAAACTGGGAATTAACAGGGGGGATATTTTCGTGAAGATACAAGGTGGGATAGGATCTGCTGGGGAGCCAGATTTGATTTTAACTGTAGCTGCTAATACTTCTTCATGGGTCAATGCTTTAAATTCAGTCAGCAAAGGTATAATGGGACGGCTATTTTCATCTGGATGTGTATCAGAGATTATGGGAGTGTTTTGAGGAAAAGATCCATATATATGTTTTACCTTTTCATCAAAGAATGAGGATACTGTGTCAACCCAATCTTGCGTGGGTGGGAGGACATGCTAGTCGCTGCGGGGGTAGTGAATTCCTTCAATATTTTATAAAGCTCTTTGTTGGAATTTGCAGTATTATTAATTCTATCTGTTAGATATAATTTTTTGGCATGTTTAGTCTTGCTTAGATGGATGCGATGGAGCGGTTTATATTTTATTTGGTCTTCAATCGTTTTGGTTCTCCTCTATTGATGCTCAGCCTTCCTTCTAGAAAGTTTGTCAGTTTTTAGTTCTGGCGTGAACCAGGGTGATGCTTTGGCTTCCACCCTGACATTTGACAGGGGTGCCACTGTATTGAAGGACAATATGATGGCATCTTCAAAACCGTGGCTTCCTGGTCTACGTTTCCTAAGTGTGAGTTGGTTTCAAAATTAAAGTGGGTTGAGAAAGGTTCAGGAGTAACTTTTCGCCAGGGTCTGTTCAATGTGGAGACATTGTTCTGGCAATTACTTGGAACATCAATAGGGATGCAACATTTTAACAGATGATGGTCTGACCAGAGTAAGGGTAAAGGTTTTTCCACTAAGTTTGGTTGAATTAGTGAATAGGAGATCCAAGGTGTGTCCGGCGAGATGTGTGGAGCCCTCCACCATCTGGACTAGCCCCAGTGTTTCCAATAACGTTAACAATTGGTTGGTGTCTGCTTCCAAAGACTGCTCTGCATGGTAGTTGAAATCGCCTATGAGAATAAGATTATTTGTAGCCACTATGTGTGGAGCAATTCATTCCAACAGGAGATTTACAAAATTGGCTTCATGGCCTGGGGGTCAGTAGACCAGGGCCCCGCTCCATGTTTTGAAAGATTGGGTTGAGATTTTAAAAATGAGTATTTCCGCTGTACCCGTACTCCAAGAGTCTAGCACAGTAAAATCTGTTTTTTCTTTGGAAATAACTCCTATCCCTCCCCCTCTACCAACTACTCTATCTAATCTGGTAATGTGGACTTGGGGTGGGAGTGCTGTAGCTACATCGGGGAATGCCTGGTCATGTAGCCAGGTTTCTGTAATGAAACATGTCAGGTTTTCCATGTCTAGAAGACTCCACAATTCCAGTGCATGTTTAGGGATTGACTGGGCATTCCGATACAACCCATATAGCTGTTTAGGGATGTTATAGGTATCATTTATTTTAGTTTTATAAGAGGTGGGTGCCGCTGCCGAGTCGTTATTGGCTCGCTGAGTATCCAATGTGGGGGAAAACACAAAACACCTCAGTACCTGAAAATACCTTTTGTTTCCCAGCTTTGCAAAGAGTGTTTATTGATTTTAACTCTGCACTAGAATACACCAATACCCCCATATTGGCTGGCTAAAACAATGAACACTGCCTATCTCTATGAAATGAGCGGGGATCCTGGCGGCGGAGATACTACCTGAGCAACCTGGGTGTCATTCGGGGCCTCATACCTCAACTTTGCACTACATATTAACTCACAATTCATCAGAAAGTGAAAGCGTTGAACTCACCAGGTCTCCAACACCACCCAACTTGGTAAAAATTCAAAACCTACTCCAAATCCCAACAACTTCAAAAGCAGTTGCAAAACTCTGCTTGCATCTCCACCAGTGCAATTTTAATTTAAGGCCCTCTGTACACTTATCACTACAGAAGAAGACTATTCTCAAAGACTATACTCCGGAATGAAATTCCTCAACAATATAAATGTCACCTGATAAAGTACCCCTTTTTCTGGTCCAGAGTGCAAACTAGCGCAATTCCATTTTAGTTGGATTCTAGCAAAACATGGTTACCTCTCCTTCTAGGGAGTTATAAAAACTAGTTTTAGCCCCTCATTCAACCCTTGAGGAATTCCAGTTCCTTTCTAGAAAATTGATGACCTCCGCCCAATCTTAAAAACACAGCTAATCTGTTCCTCAATTGTTGATCTGCTCAGCTTTCAGCACAAAGTGAACCCCAGAGGATCACTTTAGTCTCTTCCATAGCTATGGCAGAACTCATGGTATATACAAAGTGAGCCAAACTCATGTAATACACATCTCTGCAATACCTGAATTCTTAACCAAAGCAACACATTCACTGAAAATTGAGTACATCTTTTACTCTTAGGCCCTTCACCCAACTCTTCCCACATACACCATGAGCCACGTGTGCAAGAATATGCAGGTCTGAGATTGTAATTGTATTTATACATAATTTGCTACCCCTGATGAGGAGTTAAAGAGTTTTTAGGGGGGCAGCAAGCTACTCTGGAAACCAAAGAGGATTAGTATAGGGAAATCTAAGTTGTTAATTCAAATGGTGAACGTGTGAATCTGTTAGTTGGATTGTTTATGCTAAAGGAGTGATTGCGGAGGAAAGAACCTAGTTAGGGTTATTAAGGAGATCACAGTAATACAAATCAGATTTGGGATAAGTCAAAGTGGAGGTAGAGGATATATTGAAAGCATTGTGAGATGAGAGTAGTGAATTGGAGAGAGTAAGAAGTTTTGTTTTCTACATTAGGAGTAAAGTAATAAATGGATAAATACATAACCTGGAAAGATATACATGTACTCGGAAAACATGAGAGAGACAAAGTTGTATTACATAAAAAGGTCCCTATGTACATGTATGTAATAAATAAAATTCCGACTTTCAAGTGTTGCGGTACATAAAACTATTTTTAAAAAAAATTTGGGGGGGGGAGAGAGGGGAATTGTTATTTTTTTATTGATCTATATATTTTATGTTTCCCACACTATTTCAATAGTGAAGCACTTCATGATACAATTGTTCTGACCATATTTATACATTGTGAAGCATAAACTAAAATCAAAAGGAAACTCATAAGTATATTATCAAATAACGTATATGTAAACTATGCAGTGTCCATGTTTCTAGTATAAAAGAATCATGGTTGGCCTAAATGCCTAAGACATTAAAATACACGGATAACTTATTGCAATTTATTTGGGATCCAACTACATTTGTTCCAGCAACTTTTAACATGACTGGATGTAACAGTAATTTTAAAGTATAACAGAGAATTCAGCTTCCAATAATCAAACTCAATGGGATGGCGGATGACCACAGAAGTGGTTACGATAATGATCTAGATACTGATATTCCAGAATGTTGGACGTCTTTACTATTTTAAGTCATAAATCTCAACTGTGACCTACAATTAATCGTAACGGAAAAGATACAGAATGTTATACCAGTGCCGTTAATATCTTCAGCATTGCGATTTTGCTGTAGCAGGTTACGTCCATGTGTGCTTTTTAAATGTCTTAATTATTTTTAAGGTATTAACAAGTTTAAAAATAATCATGTTATTAATATATTATTACTATTGCCCAATAAAAAAATTCTGAATATAATTTGAAAAATACAAAACATCTATGTTTCACTTAAGCCCTCATTGTGTTAAAAGGACTTGAACCTAAGAAAGTGGAAGTCGAGATATACTGGTTTGGATCAATGGATAAGTCAAATGCCCACCATTACTGCACAGAGAGGCATCATACCGGATTATGGACAGAAGGCATACATTTCAGAAACCTCTGTAAAAGTTTGTGCTTGGTAGGTAGTTGCTTGCGAGTGCCTGCTACGCTCTATGGAAGTCATGAAGTCACTTGCCCCCTTAATGGCTAAAATTTCAAACACATGTAACATCTTTATTTAATGCTTTTTGATCACAAATAACTTATTTTATATTTAGTATATTTTAGTTTTTCTGTGCTCATCCTTAATTGCACACTTTTTTTCATGTGCTTATTTTCTTAGTGCTAAAATTAACTTGTATAATAAAAATGTAAACAGTACAATGACAGAGGTTTTGTTAAACAGCGGTCTGGTCGAGAACTTTAACAAATTATTGTTTCATGCTTTTGAAATAGTAGACCTTAAATGAACAAAAATAATCAGAGATTGAAACTGTGCTTCCACCCAAGAGACCCTCAGGAGAACTAAGCTCGATAGTCACATAAACTGAACTAAGCAATCATGCAAGCCTTCTTACATAGGGCAACTAGAGCGCAGAAGCATGGACGAGGTGCTAAACGTAAGAAGTGGAGGTGGCCAGAGGCAGTGATGGGTAAAAAAAAAAAAAGACAACCAATTGCTCCTTTTTTCGCATCCTAAGGACAAGGCACTTGGCTGATAAACATAATGCATATTAAATTACTTGCATTACCCTGCAGAATCAAATATTATACTAACATACAAAAGTCTTGACTTTCCATTTGTAGCTGCAATTGCTGTTGCCTGGCCATGTTGTACCTAGGTATCATGAAGTCTTACACTTATGCCTATATCACACAGTACACCCGTTCCCCACCCAGCTACCGCTGGAAGCGGCAGGCAAGTGGTAGGGATGTTTGCATTGTTGAGGCTTGGTCATATTATTATATGTGGGAAAACCACGATGCAACCATCGACCAACGCTTGTGGGCGCCAAAAATACTATGGGCTTTATTTATGAAGGCCTTGCGCCACCGGTGCGTCACTTTTAAAATGGGAAAAAGTGACGCACCGGTAGCGCAAGGCCTTCATAAATAAGGCCCTATGTGCCCTGTATAGCGATGAAGGAAAAGTTGGCTTTTCAGTCTCAGGGAACACAAAGAAAGATAAATCCTGGTTAAAAACTGTGCATGCTACAATTACGACAACAACAACAAAAGCGCACTCGGCCTCTCTGCGTTCACCCCCGAATGGATGTGAGAACTTCCTAAAGTCACAAGAGCATGAATAGGGCTGGCAGCCAGGCAGAGAGCGTACAACCGGATGAATGCGCTGAATTCAGCCCCGAGCCAACTCTAAGCAGAGGAATGTTGGCGCACACAAAGCTCCGGCCATTTAATAGATTCAGCCTTTCACCACACAATATAATTAAGCAACATATGGAAGAAAAGCCTCTCCCTATTGGCAGCGGAGGGAGAGCTCCCATGGTTGCTGGTGCTGCCTCTGTGCCTGCTGACCTAATCCTCCATCCCCCCTCCCCCACCCCCACACCCCCCCATTCCCAAGGGATGTCATAATCACTCTCCTCTAGTAATCTCTTTCCAAACCCAATGCACCACCATCAACTTCAGGAAGGGGTCCTTGTAAGCACACATCTGACACGGTATGAGTCTAAAGCACACAAAAGGATCGATTTTCCAAGTCCAAGAGTATTACAACTATTTTTGTTCCAACAACTGAATCTTCAACCATGTGCAGAACAACCAACTACCAGCCACCGCTGCCGTGTGCAAAGGTTGCTAAACTAACAAAGCACACTTTCCCTCAGAACATGCCTTGCTCTTGGCACAACTTTATGTTCACAATTCACATCGCGCATTTTTGCATTCTTAATAACTGCGAGCAAAGTTGAGCTCCTGACTTTGCCCCCAATGATGTACGAGAAGAAACACTAACTTAACAAGTCTCGTCTTAAATTCATTATACATTACTTTTTGCAGCACTACATTAAATGGTGTGGGATGGGTTCCCACACAGTTTAGGCTCAATTAGTATGCAATTCCAAATACCTGTGGAAAAAACACACACAAAAAACAGCACTACTCTTGTTTGATGTACACGTTGATGAGTATCCAAAACTGCGCTTACAGCAGAAATAGCTAATGCAACATTGTGCAATACAGTATGTTACCAGGTCAAAAGGAACGCTACAATCGCAATACATTACCCAAACGTTTGGGCCAGAATGCAAAGAAGTGATGGAATTACTTGCATTAATCAGCACTACTGGTAATAACTCTGGACACATTTTTTTTAGCTGGTCTTTGCCCTAACCGAGGGTGAGCAGCCATATGGAGAAGTCTCTAACCAATGCTCCATATTCCTATGGAGGAAAGTGGAGGGCAGGGAAGAGGCAGGATATCCAAGAAAAGCACGCCTAACATCGGCATTGAAAACCATAGATTGCCGTGTGGTTGGCCCCTGCAACTCATTCGTTCACAACAGTATTTGAAGGGGCAGTATTGTGCAAAGATGAAGCAACAGCATACAAAGAAGAAATTATGAAGGTTTTGTTGCCAGTAGGTTAGTTACCATTTGGCACTGTGGTGGGTGCAGAAATAACGAGCTGGCATACAGGAAAGGGGAGACACAGACACACACTCGCTAGAGATTCGGCTATGCAAAGGATTCTAGAATTTTAGGAGGGAGGGAGGCCTGAGTGGCAGCGGTGTGCTGTAAGCACGTTATATGGTGGCCAGCATAAGGAGCAACCATGGCCATACTCACCTATACTTATGACCTTGCTATATTAATAGGAATCATCAATATAACAATTTCTCATTTTTTACATTTCTTACAAGCACCTCCTGCTGGCTAAACTCAGCATCCAGATGAGCAGGAAAAAAAATACAAAATGCCTTCCATACCTGAAGAAAATGCTAGAAAGTAAATGACCATTTCTCTTCATAGAATCGGAAATCTATTCCACAACGACTTGAATGTTTTAGTAAATGTACCAGTCATGTCTTTATGTCATCACATTCAGGATAAAAGCAAGCATTAACAATGGCACCTTGGCAGCCAGGGGGGACATCACGGCTCTTCTGCGTTAAGATAACTACACAGGTGCACTAGCAACACCTCCCCATGATTTATCCCAATGGTTCACGGGAAGCTTAAAGTCAAATGGGGTTATCAAGTCAGCTCCTAGTTCAACCATCTTCTAATATCGGTCAGGGCCAAGAATTAAGCTTCCCATTCACCTGTTTAATCCCTCTCCAGAGCGTAAATCATTAGGGTGTGGTTTTGCTTAGAAAGCCTGTGATCAGGTCAAATGGAGCCACTGCAGTTTTCTAATGCACTAAGGTGCAGCTGCGCCAGGTAATAACCAGCTCGAGAACCATTAAGAAAGCTATAATCGACAGATCGCAAACATAATGCACAAGCACATTTAAAAGGTCGCATCTTTTGGCTAGGTTCACACACTTTAATTACCACATTCTCACACAAGTTCATATTGATCATTATTATTTTTATTACTAAAGAAAAGGTAAAAGCCAGGGCAGAAAACGCACTCCGAGCCAAATGGCAGAACTTTAACACATCTGACACGGTAGTGAGCTCCCCAGATACAGAGCTCAGGTACAAACTTGTCAAGATGGTGGTCAATTTCAGGGTGATATGGATTACTTCCAGGTAACGATTAAACAGACTTTCTCCGAGGACCGGAATAAGCACAAAAATGTGAAACCATGTTCATGGAGTGGCCCCTTGGCAGCTGCCAATGCTTACACAGCAAAGCGCCACACTGAGCTCTTCTTAACAGCCGCTCTCAATCTAGGAGTGGTTATAGAAACAACTGCCAACAAGCAACTATGTGACAGATAAGCGGACCTTGTAATTATGGTACACTTCCAATAAAAAGCACTGTTGGGGCAGACTTTTCTTCGTGGTAGCTTTCTATCATTCTATAAGTGGCATGCCTTCAGGTGGAAATACCTGCAAAAACCATAACCACAAAGATTACCACTAATGAGAGAAATTAATAACTCAGAAGTGGACGACATCCATCCGCACATGTCATGCGTGGCACAGAACATGCAACAGCAGAAATCCACAAACCGCTCCGCCAATATTCCTGGATGAGAATATTGTCCGCAGGAACAAGTCAATTTACAAAAAAACTGAAATAAGACCTAAACAAATATAAATCGCATTAGTTGTTGCTTTTCTTGTGGCTCAAAACCTGACAAAGTAAGCAAAAACTGCACAAAAAGTCTTGCATGTGTGTCTGTTGAAATGTTACAACACCACAGATGTGCCTTATCACATGGTCACCAAAAATTGGTTTGCACCTTCTACATGACAGGCACATACAGACATTATAGAGTACCAAAGCAATTCCAGCAATGTATTTCAAGGTTATACACCTTTTTAGGGCCCGCTTATCAAAACCAATTCTGCTCAAGGATATGTGATCTGTACCTGCCAGCAACACAAGGCAGACTCAAATGGTACAGTACGTCCATCACAGTCAACGAAACTGAGTCTGTTTATGGAACAAAAATGTGCTCTCCATAACGCACGCACAAACACTTCATGCCAGGGCTAGAAAGAGCACGTCAATGAAACATGGACAGACGGCTGCAAAAAGCAGCTCTCTGGAGGCAGACACGTTTTGAAAAGGAGCACAGGACTATTTAACTAGGCGGGCGTAGTGAGTGACGCATCCACCTGCTTCTACTAATTAAAATGGCTAGATGGAGCACCCAGCCTTTCCAAACACTGCCCTGCATGTTCTTTCTATTGCATTGACAGGAATCAGCAGTTACCGTGGCATTTCAGTGGTAGGTGTCATCAAGAAGTCAAGCCATAATCCAGCACAGGTGACATGAAGGTTAGTATTAGATATCACGTAACAGAGCCAAATCAAATTGACAGCACTATTATTTTTGAAAACAATACTTTAATGTACAATAAGACAAAAGGAAAAAAAAAACAGATGTATGCGGACCATGAGGTTCAAATATTATACTCCCCAAATGGATTTAGCATAAAGGCAGGAGCTACCACCAACGGAACTGAATGGAGAAATATTAACCTAGATGTAGGTTTAATGAAGCCTCGGAGGAAGACGGAGAGAGGTGCCAGTAGACTTACTGCATCAACATTGAGGGAATACTGGTAGAACGTACTATGTTCAAATATCCAGGAGTATGGGTTTATAGGGACCACCAAGCTGGTGTCCAGGGCAATCTTGGGAAGGCGTAGACTTCTCAAGGGCCTTAAAGGGTTTCTGGGGCAAGTTCTGGCATTGGCCAAAATGGTGCCGACGTAGAGGAGACTTGCCTTACATAACCTAGATCTCCTGTTGGATAATGGAGGACTGGGAGTTCCGGACTTCAAGTCTTGCTTCTTGGCCAAGGTGTTCAAAAGGGGGTGGTGATGGACGGAGCATCTTAACCGCTACCGCGCTACCGCGTTTTCCCGCTGTGCGCTGGAATTTCAAAAATGCGCGGTTTGTGACAAAGCCAGCTCGTCATCCGCGTAGCGCAGGTAACGCCCATGACGAGCTGGCTTTGTCATCCGCATCGAAGGGGTTAACCAATCAAACACTCACACCCAGTCAAAAGATCTGGGTTTGATCCATCACCGTTCTTTAGCCCACTCTGCCACCCCAGTTAAAACATGGCTATATGCAAATCAGTCTGACCCTGTGCCTCATGGGAACAGTCCAGCCCGAACTGCCAAGCCATGCCTTCCCTGGACCGGAAACAAGCTTCCGAGGACCGGTTTCTGGCATTACAGCCGTCTTCAGCCCGGCTTGCTTGAATTCAGTGGCAAAGTGAGCAAGGGACTCACGTCTGAGCATACCCTGCCACACTGGATTCAAGCAAGCCGGGCTGAAGACGGCTGTAATGCCAGAAACCGGTCCTCGGAAGCTTTTTTCTGGTCCAGGGAAGGCATGGCTTGGCAGTTCGGGCTGGACTGTTCCCATGAGGCACAGGGTTAGACTGATTTGCATATAGCCATGTCTGAACTGGGGTGGCAGAGTGGGCTAAAGAACGGTGATGGATCAAACCCAGATCTTTTGACTGGGTGTGAATGTTTGATTGGTTCAGATGCTACGTCACTCTCCACCCACTTTTGTACCGCTTTGGCCGCCATAAGTGTGGCAGGGTATGCTCAGACGTTAGTCCCTTGCTCACTTTGCCACTGGATTCAAGCAAGCCGGACTGAAGACGGCTGTAATGCCAGAAACCGGTCCTCGGAAGCTTGTTTCCGGTCCAGGGAAGGCATGGCTTGGCAGTTAGGGCTGGACTGTTCCCATGAGGCACAGGGTCAGACTGATTTGCATATGGCCATGTCTGAACTGGGGTGGCAGAGTGGGCTAAAGAACGGTGATGGATCAAACCCAGATCTTTTGACTGGGTGTGAGTGTTTGATTGGTTAAGATGCTCCGTCCATCACCATCTCCTTTTGTACAGTCTTGGCCAAGGTGTGGCAAGAAGACTCCACTCAGGCTTCTCTTTTGAATACACTTACCTGAAATGAAAACTAATCCCACAGGAAATAGAGTATATTTTAGATAAGCGATGCACAGCTAACCCTATAACCATCTTGTTGGGGCCCCTGATATGACTAGCACGCTTACTTGTTTCGCAGATCAGATACAACCCATACGCCCCAGAGGTTTCGCTGTGGTCATTCCCGTTTTGCACAGTTGACTCGGGAAGAAAACAGGCGTCTTTGCACAGGGATCGCTGAAGTGGCGGCCATGTAGGACTCTCGCTACCTCTTGCCCTTTGAGGAACTACAACAGGCACACGATCTAGCCTTAGGATAGTTCCCATCTCATGCGCCACTGACTACAGCTGTGACACTCTCATGGGGATGCAGGAGTAGTGGGGATGAGCCACTGACAGATGCGCTCACTCAGATGTTATGGTCTTTGGAAAATAATAAACATTTCATTACATTAGCCTACATGGCTATGGGAAGCAACAAAAGTAAACTATTGACAAGTGGAATTAGGATCTAGGGATTACACTTACAGACACTGAATGGAACCAGACCCAACAATATGTGGACCAAATTTTGATAAACGCCTGCCTCAAGATCATCTAATTTAATTTCCTTCACCAAGCGTACCCAATGTCTGCATGTCTTTATTTTTATGTACCCTTAAACACCTGTGGTGTGTCTCTGCTGTAATCAAATGAGGGCCTAATTTTGACATACGGTCTGGTTCTGCAATCAGTGTTGGTGGAAAGTCCTTACTACTCCATTGAGGGAACTGACAGGGCAAAGGGACATAGGCCAGCCTAAAATGTGTTTATTAGGCCTCATGAAAAGAACCAAATGCAGCAAATCTACTACTAAGTTTAATTGCTAAATGTCAAATGGCCATGACCGGGAGAGCTTCCTCTGCCCCTGAGCTGAAGCTCTGACAATGGGACCTATATAAATAAGCCATTGAGGAGTCTGATGCACTCTTGTTTTGTCAGCCCTATGCCCAGGCCCACCTCAGCTATGCACTGTGAGCCATTCTTAATGACCATCTGCCAACGTCTTTGACTATCCGCTACCTTACAGTGTTGCCCCCACCATCCTACTTGCCATCAGCATTGAGAGCATATTCTGTACAAGTATGTTTAAACCCCCCCACGCTCATGACGAGCGCCTTGAGACCTTTGGTGATCTGTGCGCTATACAAGAGACTATGACTATGACTATGAGCCACGGTTCTCATGTGTTCATGACGAGATGAGCTTGTCATGACCGTTAGAACGCTCACACGCGGGGCTAATTCCCCTGCTGTGCTGGGCGTTCTAAGGAACGGGCGTGGTCATGATGAGCTCAGCTCGTCATGAGCACACGAGAAACGTGGCTCATGACGAGCTGAGTTCGTCATGAGCACTGGGGCGTGAGCGCGCCCCCCCTCCCCCAGCACAGCGGAGGAATCGGCCCGCAGCGAAGGGGTTAAAAGATTATTAATGCCTGATCTTCCTATAGGACAGCAACCACAGACCTCGTAGCATATCTTAACTCTTTTCCTGCGTAGACGGTCTTGCCTTAATTTTACTGAAAGAGGACCCTATATACTTGCCAGCATGCTAGCGATGTGTTGGAATAGGACTGGGGATTGGGGTACGGTTTGAATTCTGTCCTTAACCCCTTCGCCGCAGCATGAATTCTGCCACGGCGCGAGGGGGGGCGGGGTTGGGCGTGGCGCTGCAGTACTCATGACTGTTCCCAGCTGTCAAATCACAGTGGGCGTGTGCTCATGACGGCTGGGAGCTGTCAGAACTCCGCCCACTGATTAATTCTCCCGCTCAGGTGGGGAATTGACAGCACATGGGCGGAGCGGCAACATTCTGACGGCTCTTGGCCATCATGAGCACACGCCTACCACGACTCATGGACGGCCGGAAGCCGTCATGAGCACCTTAAAGGTTAATGTCGTTTGATGTTGGTAAATGGTTACACACACATAAGCGGTCACTTTATACTTATAAGTGGTGTCTATACAACAATGGAGGATTAAGTAGATATATGTAGTAACTGATGTCTTCCCCAAGCCTATGCCTCTCGTATTGATTTCCAATAAAGACCAATAAAACAAATTTGAAGTCTTGGAGGGACCCTGCTACAGAGCTAGTCTTTGCAAAGGTCTTCTTTTCACAATGGCATATTAAAATAGGGGAAAAACTAGAAGCAACAAATATCCTTCTAGGGTTCTTTCACAGGAGAAAAATTAATAACATGTGTTGATTGTTAATTGTTCCAACCATAAACAGGTAAATGTAGATATTAATGGTAGGAGACCTGGAATTTGTACAATAATATTTAATGCACAACAAATGTATTAAAAACACTTCAATGCAAAGGATCTAAAATAATTTTCAATAGTGCTCTGTGAAAGGTGATCACACTGCAAGTGGTATGGTGAAAAACAACAATAGTGAAAGGATCGTAAAAAGGCGATGAAATTAATGACTGTTGTAAGGAATACATTCTTCATTATTATCAGTAGTTCCTGATTGACCACGTCCACAGAACCGGCGGAAGTAAAGGAGTAAATGAGTAAATCTCTGGGACGGATTAATTGCCGGATATCCCAAGGCCCAAAACCAATGTTAGCATAATCAAAGCAAGTATACTGTAAGAGAGCAGAGGCTGTAAGGAATAGTTTAGTAGAATATAAAGTGCCTAACAGTCTAACTTACGGAGGTGACCGAATAAAAGACACATTGAGTGAAATGCATGTTCACTTTGCACAAGCAAACGTCGTGAAGTACGCCCCCCCTTCGGTTGTCTGCATGCCATGGAGTCTCTGCTATTGTACAGAACAGAGGACCCTAGTGATTAAGGATCAAGCGAATAATAGACATATACTGAATAGTATATATGACCTCTGTCCAGCCGGACAGGTATTTATTTTTCAATTTTTCTGTTATATTTATGAATATAGCACTTATACAAAAGTGGGCACAGCCTGTGACCCACAGAGGACAAGACAAAACAGGTGACAAAACAATTATGTAAAAACGCACAAAAGCGGTCTGTACTATTATTCACTTTTACAGACTAGGATTCATTCATAGCAACCCATTGTTTTACACAATTCGTAAGTTCAAACAAACATATGGTGCAGTAGAGTCGACGACGTTTCGATGCAGTTAGAGAATACATGCATCATCATCAGGACAAAAAGTAATATGTCGTGTTTGTCTTTAGAGTTATTTTTCAAGTTACATTACCCCTATGGCAATTTACATAACGTTGAAACCACATTTAGAAAGGGAGAAAAGATGGGGGAAAAAACATAAACAAAAGAATATTCATTAAAACTTGACTAGGCATGTATACATTTTCAATTCAAAGAACCTACAGTGGAATTCTTAGTGCTGTGGTGAGGTAGTGCGGAGTAATGACTGGTTGTGGCACATGCTTGTGACCATACAACAAAGAGACCGTGACAGTGTCCAGTGTATTCCGGGATTTGAAAAAGCGGCGCAGTGAAAATAAAAGTGTAAGTTTCAACTTCGGCGCGTTAAGTTCTGGTGCATGCAAATAGCAGCGTATTTAAATGTTTCCTGACGGACTGCGCAGTGAGGATGGCAAGTGCTTTTAACATGCAGCGCAGTGTATTGAACTAAATTCAGGGTTAACGATAGGCGGTGAAGGTGACCATTTGAATCCCCATTGGAGTCAGAGTATCTATAGAAAGGGGGGGCGGTCTATAGTTTCTTAATTTACCTCATGGAAGCATAATTTCGTTATTGCAATCCAGGGGGAATCAATACAGAAATGCATCTGTGGAGAATCGTAAAAACATTGGCCAGTTCTAAATGCCGGTATTCTTAACCTGGAACGACCGTTGTTTGCTTTGAAGAGGGCTAAAAACATAAAAGATCACCTGGTTTGTGCTTCACTCCCTCAATCTGATACAAGAAATACTATAAATGATATGTGGAATTTACCTACCTTGAAGGGGCATGCCAAATGTGGTCAATGTGTCTCTTGTGACTCAACTATAGAAGGCAAAACTTTCCCCTATGGTACAATCAAATATGAGAGACATCACTTTACAAACTGCAATTCACATAATGTAGTGTATGCAATTCTATGTCCATGTATGATGATATATATAGGACAGACCAGCCAGAAGATCAAGCTGCGGATGGGACAACATAGAAGCCGAATCCGATGTCAAACTGCAAATGCACCATTGGTAGAACACTTTATGGACAAAGGGCACTCAGAGAATGACTTTACGTGGACTGTAATCACACAGGTCAAGGCCCCTCCAAGAGGAGCAGACATTTCGCAAATTTTAAACAAAGAAGAGTTGCATTGGATCCTGAGAACAGACAGTATACGAAAGGGACTCAACAGAGTTGAGGATTGGACCTCCCTGCTATGAAGCAATTCTGTGCAGTTTCCCTAATGAACAGTTATTTGTTTAAATATGTTCTACTTCTAGAATGTATATTATGAAATGCCCTGAATTGGTCACTGAGCACTTCACTTCACTTAGGTTGTTTCACAATTGATCGCTCTAAGATGGCCGCCGCTGCCATTGTACTTCCGCGTTTTAATGCCTCTCTAACTATGTAGGTCGCCTCCCCCTGCCCAGCTGTGACCATCAACAGAACCCTACTGCTACGAAACATTTCGCAATAAACGCCTTATTGATGGATTACCCCAGTTCACAGATTATGATATCCCCTGAATAGTTCACTGAGCACTCCACCACACTTGGGTTGTTTCACATTCACCACTGTAAGATGGCCGCCTTAGCCACTGCACTTCCGCGTCAAGTCCTTCCTTGACTATAACTACCAGTTTCCTCCCTCTTCCCGGCAGCGATCACCGCCAGAACCCCACCGCCCGGCTATCATGCACAACTGAATTGTGAGTATCGCTCCAGCAATCTCCACATTCCAGCCAAGGCTGGCCCCGACCGTCTAGCTCATGTACACCCCTTTCCTCCCTAGGATTTTTATTATGGATTATTGGACCGCCGCTAGAACGAGCATCAATCCACCATTCTAAGTAAGTTCCGGATTGGTAATCAGCCGCCCCTCTCTGCCCGTAATATCTTCGACTAATTTCAGTATTTCTCACCCGTAGTTTCCCGCATTATTCCTCTTATGGGCGATGCTGTTGTGAGTATGCAGGTTTGCTTTCCTTGCGCACTACTCGCGCCTTTAACGCGGACTTAACCTAACGGGTATTTTACGATTCTCCACAGATGCATTTCTGTATTGATTCCCCCTGGATTGCAATAACGAAATTATGCTTCCATGAGGTAAATTAAGAAACTATAGACCGCCCCCCCTTTCTATAGATACTCTGACTCCAATGGGGATTCAAATGGTCACCTTCACCGCCTATCGTTAACCCTGAATTTAGTTCAATACACTGCGCTGCATGTTAAAAGCACTTGCCATCCTCACTGCGCAGTCCGTCAGGAAACATTTAAATACGCTGCTATTTGCATGCACCAGAACTTAACGCGCCGAAGTTGAAACGTACACTTTTATTTTCACTGCGCCGCTTTTTCAAATCCCGGAATACACTGGACACTGTCACGGTCTCTTTGTTGTATGGTCACAAGCATGTGCCACAACCAGTCATTACTCCGCACTACCTCACCACAGCACTAAGAATTCCACTGTAGGTTCTTTGAATTGAAAATGTATACATGCCTAGTCAAGTTTTAATGAATATTCTTTTGTTTATGTTTTTTCCCCCATCTTTTCTCCCTTTCTAAATGTGGTTTCAACGTTATGTAAATTGCCATAGGGGTAATGTAACTTGAAAAATAACTCTAAAGACAAACACGACATATTACTTTTTGTCCTGATGATGATGCATGTATTCTCTAACTGCATCGAAACGTCGTCGACTCTACTGCACCATATGTTTGTTTGAACTTACGAATTGTGTAAAACAATGGGTTGCTATGAATGAATCCTAGTCTGTAAAAGTGAATAATAGTACAGACCGCTTTTGTGCGTTTTTACATAATTGTTTTGTCACCTGTTTTGTCTTGTCCTCTGTGGGTCACAGGCTGTGCCCACTTTTGTATAAGTGCTATATTCATAAATATAACAGAAAAATTGAAAAATAAATACCTGTCCGGCTGGACAGAGGTCATATATACTATTCAGTATATGTCTATTATTCGCTTGATCCTTAATCACTAGGGTCCTCTGTTCTGTACAATAGCTTACTGCCCAAGGACCCTAGCTCTAATCCTTTTGGGTTTCCCTTGTCCTGTTAAAATAAAATGGAGTCTCTGCTAGTCCACTTTTTGTGGGCACCTTCACAATCTCTGACTCTGGGTGGAGCATGGTGTACTTCTGTTGCAGGCAGGTATCCTTTAATGTAGACTTCACTCAACAGACAGAAAGGTTGCTCAAGTTTTAAACTTACAGCTGACCTATACACCGATTTGCAAGTTAGAGTTCAAATCCTGGTACGGGCTAATCAGCCTTCCATTCTTTTGAGGTCAATAAGTGTAATACCATTGCTAAAAGTTATTTGCAGCATGTGGAAGTGACAGAAGCGAGGTATGAAGAGTTACATAAAAAGTTATTATCTTGGTTCCAGCCAGGGCAACAGCCACGTCTTCGCCCAGAAAGGTTCCATGTGGGCGGGATTGATAATTCAGAGAGACGATATGACCATAAGGACTCCTTTAAAGGTCAAGATCCTCCTATCTGGGATGAAAGAATTTAACGTGCTGCACAGTGCAGGCCTCTGTATGTAGGGGGGCGCAATACACTGCTTTGCAGACCACCCCCTACTTTCAACTGAAGTATAGTTCTGCTTAGGAGCACTTCGTGGCGACACCTCTGTGATCTCTGGAAGTCAAACACCAAATGAGCAGTCAACTATCAAACGAAGCAACTTGCTGCCAATCACCCTGAAGAAATACTTTTGCCAGGGCAGTTAACTTCCAAGAGGCATGGTTCAGCGCCAACATCCCCTGACTAAAGCCTAAAAAGCCCCAGAGATAAATGGAGGATTTTACAACCCGGTTTCCCCAAAGCTAAAACATCGTGTCCCACAAGTATTTCCAACTTTGTAAACCATTGGTTATAGTTGAAAATCACAAAGTCGGCAGGATTAATTACTGGTTCGAAACTCTCAAATTATTCTGCGTGTCACCAGCTTAAATGCCCGCAAGGCCAACTCGGCCTCCCATGAAGTTGATAACTTGAATTTCACTAAAACGGCCCTACACAAAACACGTTATTACTAAAACACCGGTGGTTTTGTTCAGGGACTCACTGCACATCTGATACCAGAGAGCCGATTGCACACCTCTACAACACGATGGCCTAGGACTGCACTCAAATGTCAAGTAAACCCAGTAGTATCCTCGACAATGTGGCCCACTTCCGATTCAATAAAATGATCCCTTACTGACTCTTCTCACAATCCTCCGACATGCTTTAAGACCCGGTGCTCCCTTAAGCTACCATGTCTTCCTTTACAGTGGTGCCCTCAGGGATCTGCTTACACGAGGACCAGGAATGCCTCTTTGCGCTAGTTGAATTTGACATGCACTGCTTACATGCTGCATTAGGTAACCACGATGACATGTTGTCTCTAGGAAGTAAAGTGCAGTGATGGTTTTAGGATAACTCACCGAATAGCTATATGGCACCTCACATTAGTGCAGTAACTAACAGTAAACTGTTCACTGTATGGTGGTAAAATCCACCTAGTTTAAAATTTAATGAATTGCTCTGGTTAATAAATGATTCGTCCAAGTCCGCAAAACAACACTAACATATTGAACTTTGCATTCAAGATCAAATGCTGAAAATAAAGCCGACTTCTAATAGCAGTAACCTCGGTGCTAGGTAGGTGTCAACTAAAAAGCCATGAAAAGTAGCCCTGGGACCATGAGTCACGTTCAAAGTTTTAATTTCTGACCACCGCTGAGGTGAAGAAACAGAGAGGTGACTGGGGTGGGGCAGGAAGACGACTGGCTCCGGGAAGAAAAGAACTGCGGCTGGACGACAATCTAGAAGCAACATAATTGCACAGTGAACTTGAGAAAGACAGCTGGAGGCGGGAGAGCGTCTTTTTACTACGGGTGAAGCTCGCAGAACACCAGGCAAAGCTTCCATTTTAACTCTCTAACATTCTACCATGGCACCAGACGCGAGAGCTTGCATGACTCGTCCAGATAAGCACACTGAGGAATACGGGGAGCAGTACAAAATACTGTGTCAGAGTTTTTGTGTGAAAAAGGCTGCTTTATTGAAACCGGTGCAAATCACATATAAAAAACCCTAGACCTTTTGGCTCACCAAACTAAACCTCACTATAGGAACAATTTACCTACATTAAACTATTCCACCCCTAAACTGCACCCCAAAAACTTAAACCTGCAATGTTCTACCGCCTCCTGGGCTAAAAGTGGTCACTTGAGGCTCTCAACCTGCCATACAGTTTTAGTGCAGCTAATAATCTCCAAGCTAATTTGCTAATGAACCTTAAACTTCCTGTTTCGTCCAGGTATGCGCTTGCCTACCCGTTCCCTTTCAGTCTGGATTGCCACTGTCAACAACAATAAACTTGGCTAATCCATGCCACCTTCTCAGCCAACTGCCACCCAGAAAATGGTCCATTCCTGACTTTTTCTGCCCCCCCCCCCTTAGGGAGTCGTAATCTGTAATTCATGCGAAAACCCTAGCAAATACCTCTTGCACCTGTAACAAATATAGTTCCATGCCAATAAAAGATGCACTCCATCTTCGCAGAAAACTTCCCATCATACCTCAAATTCGTAGGATCAATGCTTTGTCCTCTACAAAAAGTCCCCATCTCCCTACAATTTTTCTCTCCTTTTCTCAAGTGCTGCTGGTCTGGAGGCACAGTGACAAACTCTCCTTGGTATAAACCCAGACCACATAATGTGGCAACCTGACCGCTCGCTGCCTCTGTATTTCTGCCAAATGATCTTTCAACTCTTGCAAGATAGTTACCCCCTTTTGAATTTCCAGTTCGTTTTTGCCTATATGTACCAGCAATATGTCCAGGCCATGCCTCACGTCCTCAATCTATTCAAGCAAGGTAAAGTTTCCTGGAAACAAACCTGGAAAACACAACAAAATCCACTGCAACAACATGCATTGCCTAACAAAGTCCTCCCGCACGTACGCATCTCTGGCAGCAGTTTAAAGTCCATCTGCCCAAAGTCGTGATATTCTGCTCGCTTCAACACGGTCTGGCCGCCTCCATTGCCAATCTTATGCTAAATGAGTCCTGAACCCCCTCACCTTTTGCGTAACACGGCCAGCAACTGGTAAGCCAACACCTGCCTAATGTCAATATGCCTCAAACCCTTACCTACGCCGGATGGGGACCTCAGGCGTAAAGAGGCAGCTTGTTTCAATGGGCAAAATCTGCTACCTGGGTACCTGCTCAGTAGAACCGATCTATCCCGCCCCCTTTGATCTGTCCCAGACTGCCCTTAATCAATGCCAGCAAGAACTTGACCACATCTTCTGTCCGATACCACCAATCCCCTATCCAATGTGCGCCACCAATTTCTACCAAAGCCTGGCTGTAAGCCTGTCTTGTCGACACAGCCAGGAATTCTACCACCAGCTGCAGCTTCCTCTGTCGCCTACTGTCCCAAACTCCTGTGGTATACCGCTCTTGACTGTGTCCACCTCTGGAGCCAGCCCATGGAATCTCTCCCGCTGTGAATGAGACAAAGAATCTGCAATGTCATTGTCCACTCCTGGTACATGTCCCTTCAACCAAAAGCCCACAACTTCTTCAGACCCTGCGCGTCCCGTGCAGACTGCCTGTACCACGGCCACGTTGTAAGAAAAAGAACCACCTTATGTGCCAAGTGCTCTCCCCATAGGGCCACAGCTACAACTAGAGAAAATTCCAGAAAAGGTATGCTCCTTCTCTCATGCTTCCACTCCACTAACCACTCCTCTGCACACCACTGCCCCTGCAAATAGAGCCAGAAACTATCCCTCCCACTGCATCAGTAAAAACCTGTGCGTCCCACTCAACTACATTAATGCCCACTAATGGTACACGATTGAAAGAGTCAAAAAAGAAGCACACCATCCTAAAATCCTCTTCTGTGCCTGCTGATATCCTAATATGGTGGTGTGGCAATGACAAACCTGACAATGACAATCCCAGCCTCCTACAAAATGTCCTCCCTGCTCCCACCGCTCTGCAGGCAAAAATCAAGTGATCAGACAGAACCTAAACCTCCTTGACCATAACTTTGTCTTTGGAAACCTTGCTTGTAACGCTGCAGTGTTATTTTCTTGTCCTCTGGTAAACTGGCTTCCATCGCCCATATCAATTCCAATGCTCAGGTGCGCTCCCAACAACTTTGAAACCCCTGTGTAGGCGAAACTTTCCATTTTTTTTATTCTTTACTCCCTGGACACTCGAGTATGCCCCCCCCACCCCAAGTAACTTCCCCCAAAATCTTCCCCACCTCTGTATCATGTGCCTCGTTCTCCCACTAAACCCTTAGCATTTGCGCCCTTGACTGACCCAGTCACCCCTGGCTTCTTGTCCAACTGCCCCACCCCGTTGCGTTCCTGTCATCCGCGACTGTCCCAGTGACAGTCACATAGAAACCGTTTTGCAAATGGATGGAGTCCGCTCTTTGCAACTCCAGCACATCCACACCAACTCAAACCATTACAGCAGCCATATGTTCACTGGCTTGAACCTCACCTGGTGCCAGGCTCGCACTTGTTCTGGAGCAGCCCGCCTCGGTATTGGCACCCTCATTTTTGGCACTTCCTGAACTGCATGCCGTACCATGCTTGTACTCTGTAAGACATCACTACCAGTTTGAGGAGTACCCCCACCGTCTTCCCCCAGATGTACCACCTCACACACAAACTCACCATCCTTAAGACTCTCCTCATCATAGCCTAATACGGTACGGTTCCTACATATTTCTACTTGCAGCACAAGTGGCAGTGTTTGCTGCCTGCCACTGCAGCCATACCAATGTTTCAACAGCTATGTGTTGATCTCTTCGGGGGCGTGGGCTGTACTACGTCCCCCCCACCTGCTCTTCTGAAGCTGTTTTCCGCAAAATATATTGGTCGTCAGGGAAAGTACCGAACCCTTAGGCCTGTTGCACTGCTAAGAACGTTCTGGGTCTTCTTTTGGCAGCGATCTTTGTGTCCCCCCTGGCCGTCCAGCTAACAGTACGAGGCCAGACCTACTCTTTATCTCCGGGCACTGAAGCTGTACAGAGCTCCCCAGAGTCCGCCATGTTGCAATCCGGACTGCCCTACAAAAGAAAAGAAGGGCCCCTATTGTGCTGGCATCTAACTCGTGCTGAACTGTGCTTCCCTCCACTTCTGACAACCATCGCTACCAACTACTTTTGCCAGCACCCTGCAGCGTCTGAGACTGCGCTCCCAGCACTCCTGATGCACAATGCTGCTGTTCTCTCCTAGAGGTGATGGCTGCCTGCCGGCCCAACCAAGAGTAAACTTGCTTGAGCCTCTCTCTCTCCCTCATCCTGCTCCTGGTCGCTCCACTCAAGGCCTACTCCCAAAACGACAGCTGCCTGATGTCTACCCAACTCCTGCACTACTGCACCATGTGTGCTAACAGCGCCCTCACCCTTAGCACTATTGACTCCCACAAACCCTATCTAGGGGTACAGAGAGCCATGCCCTCCAACCCCCCAATTCTCATGTGCCCCCACCATGCTTGGTTTACCACGACATCCCAGGTTTGCCCCCTGGACTCCAAATATGCCCTGCGCTTCCTCTACAGTCTGCCTAAACGGACATCTCTCCCCCCTTGTTTTACCCACCCAGCTTGGGCCTGCCTCTGCCAGCAGCACCTTCCCCATCAAGGCAAGACTTTGCTCTCTCCTAAGGCCTCACTTACGACAACAGCCTAAAGATGATATGCACGATCCCTTTCACTTCTTTGTTGCAGCACGGTCATTAGGCTGGGCCCCGTTCACTGTAACAACCTCATATGGGTATCCCATGCCTCCATACTCCTCTGGAGCATCATGTGCTTTATCCAAACCAATCCGAGGGGCCTGCCCACTGCGGCGCACGCCTGAGGCCGTACAGGCAGACAAGCTGTCCCTCCTCAAGTGGGCCGCTCTCCTAACTCTAGAGTGGCCCCTCTCTCTCTCTCACCTCCATCATCTGAGGAAATCCTTTTCTACCTAAAAGCCAGCCACTGTACCACTCATAAAATGGGGTCTGAGAATCTAAAATGGTTGCATTTATACTATACAAGCCAAACGAGCCCAGAACTTGCAGAGTTGCCCAGGCTTCACCATTTCCCAATTTTTTCCGGGGCAGATTTACACTTGTTCGGCTGCCCCCCCCCGGAAGACCCCATTGAACTCCTCATGCTTTTGCTGACAGGCACGGATAGTTTTAAGTGTACTTAAACTCAAATGTTGCCGTCTGGCACTTTTGAAACCACTCACCCTGCGAGCAATCAAGTCACAACCAGATGAAACAGCCTTGCTAACACTTAAGTAGCTTTTCAATGAAGGGTTAGACTAAAGCGAATAGTATACGTAGTGGAATGTGGTTAAGACGAGTTCGCTTTCTGTTGCGCCCCTTGTACTCCTGCCTGTGGGAGGCTCCTCAATGCTACTTCCCTCTAAATCAGCCCTCACCAGTTTGGACCGTTACATGACTAGTGGAGGACACTGCTTTGCAGGGAAGGAGGAGGGGGTGTAACTGTCTCAGGAGGAGGGGTTGTAACTATATCAGGTTGAAGTCGTCACCCTCCATCCATATCAGCATCTAAACAGACAAATGCCTAAATCGGCACTTTCAGGTCACCCTTCAATCCTCACCGAGGCTCCCCTTACTTGTCGCTTTCAGACATGAACCACTTCAGCAGCCTTCTGACAAACCTAGAACTTTGCCAAAGGCGCAAAGAGGTAAATCACTATACACTTTACGTGGTTTTGGAGCTTTTAAAACCAGCTGACACGCTCTACTGGAGTTCAAACTCTGGAACGTTCGTTTAGAGCCTGACCCCTTGCTAAGACAGACCTTTGTGCACAATCAGCCGCTTGCAATGAGTCATTCGCAACATGCTTAGACTTGCACTTTTTGCAAGCCAACTAGATCGTGCTTCTGAGACAGCAAAGTCACTCTGCACAGATGCCACAAACACACTGAATGCCAGGGTTCATGGTTCCAATATCCAAGCTGACAATCTTTCATCACTGGAAGCGGCATTCAGTGAGGGGGACTTGTCAAAGTCCAGAGGTGCTCTGTGACTGGTGAAATAGTCATGTTCTACTCCTTTACGGCTCTGCACTGTAGGCCTAACGCTTCACTTACTACAGATGAATATGAAGAAAAAAAATCTGTCGCTGCTGGTCAATGAAAGAATTCTGCACACTGTTGCCTGGTTATTTTTCATTGAACCATTGGAGAGGAAAGATGGTTACATTATTCGTGCAAACATACTACAGAACTACTAAGCTGCTTTTTTTCCTAGGTCCAATTTAAAATAAATCACTGCAATACATCAGATGTATAAAACAAAGTTTGACTAGAGTAGCAAAAATTATAAACAGAGCTACTAGAATTTTTTGTTGAATAATTCTAGATTTTAAGCATTTGCCACATACGCCATCAACTGCTGCATAATTGGACGATATTAACCACAAAAAAATATTCTTCTAGCTCAAACGGATCAAAAGTTACTGAAAATGCAGTGACTAGTATTGCTGTGCAGCGAAAGTCACTCTTCAAAAGTTTACTGCTCAACTTTCATTTGCATATTGCTGTATTCGAGTGTTAAACTAATGCAAAGGAGAAACCTTTGTGAAGACAGTGTTAAGTATAAAAATTACAACATAATGAACTGATACTATCACAAAATGTGCTGCATAATGACACATAATTTAAATTCTCTTGCTGCATAATTTGGGAACAAGTGCCACATTATTTGGTCCTCTCAACCACTTAATTCCAGAGGTCTTGATTATAAATGACCAATATAATTTTGCGTTTGCATAGTCATTTTCTCATTTCAAGATGGTGGTGATATCAAATTATATTGAAATCAAACAGCCAAAGTTGTTCAAGATGAAAGGAACCCTTTAGGCCAGGTCAGAACCTTGTCCCTTTATCACTATTCAACGTGACTGAGGATAGCCAATTGCAGAAACCACACACCCCTTTATACCCGTGTCGTGTGCACTCCACTCTGGAGACTACCCTGCTGTGATGAGTATCACTCCACAAAAAGGCTGTCTGGAGAACACCCTGGACAATTAAAAGAAGAACCACCCCACACAGGTTTTAAAATACAGACAGACAAATCACATCAACTGTCTGCTTTGATTGTATAAAAGTGGGAGCCAATGACCCCATTTGTTGTTCCAGTTCGAAGTTCTCTCTCATCAATAAAACAAAAGTTCTCAGTAGTTTACTCTGAGGTCTTGTGTGCAACCAGAGCTGGTGCCCAACAGCCTGTGGGGAATAACCCGACAAGTGCTTTGCTGGAAGAGGTTGTACACCGGACCTGAAGAGCCTAGAGGGCAGCCTAACTGCTGAGAAGGGGGAAGAAGCATGCCAACGCTGAGAAAAGATGGGACTGTCCAGAAGGAGCACCATCCTGGTGCGGTTAATGGTCTGCCAGAAGAATAAAAACGGACAGAAGTGATCTGCGAACCCCATGAGTGGTGAGCACTATACTCTCAATTATTACACTCCTGAGCCTGAAACGCAGATCCACAGCCAACCTCGCCACTGTGCCAAAATGTTAGACTGTGGCTACCTACACCACTGTGACACAGAAATGTGCCTGCAGATGCCCTTGCTACGGTGATCAAGATGTGTGCTTGCAGCGGTTCTTGTCGCATTAAAGAAGTGTATACGCAGCTATCCATTCTACTGCTGTGAACACTCCCTTTCAGACTGTGTGCTCCACCTGCATAGCATCGTCACATGAACCAGAAGCCGGTAGGGAGCCAAGGGGATCTGCTTCATTCTGTTAGGCCCCCTGTGATTAAGTACTTGTGCTAATGCTGGAGGACCTATGATATCAGCCCTTTCGGTCTATAGACTCAGCCTGCCTGGACTGACAAAGGCTACTCCTGCAAACAGCAAGTCTCCTACCAGAAGCGGGAGCAAATGAAGGCGTCTTTCCAGTTCCCTCTGGCTGCAATGTAAACACAGAACATGTAGTGGGTGAGCCTTTAAGGAGGACTGTACCAAACAGAGTACAATTTATGCTCAATAAAGATAACTTGCTCCTGAGCCTTGATTTGCACTGGACAGAGACTTTGGCCCCAAGGAACTTCCAGAGCTTTACCAAAAAAAGGAAATTCATGTAATATGTACTTTTCTTTTATAAAGCACAGAGTTTGACTATCAATTAAAGCACTACTGGGTGGTGACTGTACAGTCCTGAGTTTGCACACACCCATAATACCTCTCTGAGAAGCATGTGACTGCTACCACAGAGTGCTAAATGGGCTGTACCTGACCCAGTTTTCAGAGCCAAAGCAGAATGGACCCGGAAACACCCGAGGCAATCAACAACAGCTCCAATTGCTGAGGCCCAGTAGCCTCAACATCCACGTTTTAGAGACTGAGAGATAGAAAGATGGCTCCACACAGTGATGGCTACACATCAAAGGCAAGGCACATGACCTGGGATGCTTACTAGAGACAGTTCTAGGCTACTCTAATCACGTGTGCTATACATGCCCTCATTCAAGAGTCAAGTTACGATTCCTACGTTGCAAGCATTGTCAGACTTCGAGAAAGCAGATGTTAAGCACTTAGTAGGCGTAGGGTGGCCATCAAGTTGTTTTGTGGGAAGGTGCTTTCTTCAGACGGCTGTTGAGCAGCAGCACTCTGCTCTGAAGAGATATGGCACACAGCCACATTCTCAGGACGAGGCAGCTGAAACCGGACTTTAGAGCAGCCAAATCATTCCGTGTAGTCCAATCTCCTCTGAGAATTTGAAATATTCCAATTTGCGAACAAGACAAGTGGCAGCATTGCAGCCCACTGCCCAAATTAGTAGCAAATGTGAGACGTCTGCAACTGCACATGTTCCCGACCGGTCAGGATTTAATGGTTCCTTTCTTTGAGGCAACGAGGCCTACCTTTAGATATCAAGGACCTACAATGTAGGATAAGCACAACATTTCTAAAACAGGGTTTTAAAGAGAATGCCCACAGGCTGGTCGGTCGGTCCGACAAAATTCAGATCGCAGGAGCGCATAACAAGGCAGAACAACAGTGATATCAAGAAGTGTAAGTTTAAGAAGAGTTATGCCTCATTTGACCAGCAGGACTACCCTCCCACCACAGTGTGAATGGCGCACCCGAACCATAAAGCCATACTGGAGCCAACATTGCCCCACAGAGCCGCGGAGCATAGGAAGCTCGAGAGGGACCCGCCCTGAGTTCATAGCTTTGTCTTCCTTCTCAGAAGCCTTGGCTCTGAAGATAAACACATGTCCCGTTTCCACATTCCTGCTCGCTCCCCTACTCAGGTTTCGTCTCACATTCTCAGCATAGCCCACGCTCGCTCCGGCTGTGTGCAGGAAATGCGGCTGTGCTTTCCTCCAAGCTGTGCGCCTAGACTCACACAGTTCTTTAAACCACATGAAAGATTCCATTAAATTGGCGATAAAGATAACACTGTTAAAGACTGAAGAGCAGCAGCAGTGTTTGTGGGGTGCAAAGATTGGCCTAATTTAGGAGTTAACCGCCCACAAAGTAAACTTTACAACCACAACTAGTGTACGCGCCGACTGAGGCGGGGAAGCAATGAAAGAACGGTAGAGGGATAAAGAGGGAGAACAGTAAAAGTGAAGAAAGAAGGGAAATCAAGGGTCAGGACGAGGAGAAGAGGCAAAAGAGGGGGAGGAATGGGGCTGAAAGGTAGATTCAGGGAAGGGGGGTGGACGGAGAGAGACGATGAAACAAAAGATAGGAAATAATGGAAAGGGGGAGAGAGGAATGGGATGGCAGTTAATATTATTATGGTGAGATGGGGGTGAGATGAGGAGAGCTGAGATAAGTAGAGATAGACAAGAGGGAGATAACCTAGAAGAAGAGAAGGAAGCACAGGCATTGGCAAAGTCAATAGGTCTGGCTAGTTATTTACATTGTATGAAATAATTCTTTGCTTAGCAGAATACCTTTTATTTAGTATAATGTATATTATTTTTTGCTACTGAATTGATTGCTTACTCCTCTGGCCCTCATCCACGACAACAAACGTTTTCCCATACAGGAGGTGCAGTTAATCTACCCCGTCAACCAAGCACAACATAAGGAGTAGCCTCTTACTTGTCCACCAGAAAACATACATGGCCTCCTGAAAAGGGTACAAGATGGCGTACAAACACTACTATGATACACAATAGCCAAAACAATTGGCTTTATTATTGCTCTCGGGGACACCTTATTAAGGTACAGTTCAAATTTAATAGAGAATAAAGTATGTACACAGCGTTTCTCATATGATGGCCTTCAAGTTCGAAACAATTGTTAAAATTAAAAGATCAACTATCGTCTATTGACAATGGTTGCTAGAGCTAGGTAGAAATGGCTATTAATGCATTATTATGTCCTGCGATGACGCAGGTGGTTCACAATGACCACAAGCTGGAGATTGATTTTCATGCCTGCCTTTTTACATTTGTATAGTGACATTCAATTACCCATACTCTGACGGAATAGGTAAACTCCCAACAAAGCATATTTCACGTGAAAATTTACCATCACCGACCAAATATTCAAGCAGGAATGCGGCGAGGTAAGGAGGTCTGACCTCCATTAACAATCCACTTTTCTTTAACCAATATTTTTTTTCTTCCTTGCTAAACCAGAACTTGGTGCATGTTCTTCATACTCACAGATGTCACGTCTCAAGATCTTTATTGAGCTGGCCCCCTGATCTTTGTACTTACTCATCAATGTTAAAGTTTCAAAGACCCTACACATAGTGTTTATTATGTGCTCAAACCTTCCTGAAGCCATTCTTCGCTGCATCTCGACTAATATGCAGGTGGTTCTATTCAGGGTTAGCAGTTTATGTCGATTTATACTAGCCATAAAGTTTAAAACTAACTCAACAGAAAAAATAACTTTAAAACAAGCATCACCTTTGGGAATTCTTGGCAATACAGTACTTCAACCTTGATTCTGTGCTGCATGGATTAAGAATTAAAAAAAAATTAAATCAAGCTTTATGTGGTCACTTCTTTGTTACCAGTCCGAGTAGGACCAACAAAAAAAGAGGGGGGTGCAAAAGCGTTTTTTCTTCCTTAAAAGTTGAAGTGGAAGTAGCAAGGCTGAGGAAAAGGGGCGGAAGCATCAGATAGGGTGTGGGTGGCACAGGAATCCAATACTGCAACATGGATCCAACAGGGAGAATACAAATTGGCAAGAAGGCAAAGCTGAGAGAAAGGTGAGAGAGAGAAATTAAAGTGCCAGGTAAACTATACGCACAATATCAATCCAATAAGAGAAGACAGCGGAATGTATCTGGTTCGTACATTTAAATCTGCTTATGGTGCTCAGCTCTTTAACAAATCACCCCATTGTCATCAGTTTAGAAGGAATGATGGTAGCACAATTAGAAGTAAAGATTCAAGAAGATTTAGCGCAAGTGCATTACATTAGTACCCCAAGGACTCGTGCAGCACACCTTTGCAGCCTGGGATCTTTAACAACTATTTTTATTCTAAGACCTTCCTTATGCACGTGTACAAGTGTTTTCAGCTGAGAGGAATTAGACTTTTGAGCAAATGTCAAAACCGTCAACACTTGGATCAAACCATTTAACTGCCTACTTTTTCCTTCTACTGCTTGACGCTCAACTGTGCAAAGAAAAGTGGATTTCCTATTGAGCATTTGGGGAGTAGGTCACACAAAGCAGAAAGGGAAGTAGAGGAAATAACCTTTTTACCGCGTGCCCCCAAGAAAAGTCATGGACTAGACACTTAGCCAGTAACAATGGCACATGCCGAAGATTGCTTGGTTTGTATGAGTGAGGAGGCATACATACAGAAGAACGTAGTGGGCAGAACGTGAGGGATCATACTGTGTCGGAAGGGAATGTTAGATTCACCCCCACAGCGAGTGTTCTTCAGCTCAACTGTTGCAGTGAAGCAGCAGAGGGCTTGAAAAAGAGTTTGAAGAATTTGAAACCTCCGAGCACCTGCTAGCATTCCTCTAAAGAAGCAGGCGTCGCAATCACGAGAAGTTGGGAAGGGGGTGTGGGGGATACGATGGTGGCATAAGATGTAGCCTGGAGTGAACAGGCCTCAAATTAGAAGGCAGTTGTGGGCAGGCGAGCCCCCCACGGTTACAGATGAAACGGAAATACTACTACCTCACATGTTTATAGGGGTGTTTTATAGAACCAAATTGCTCCTCTGTGTTGAAATATTTTAACAAGGAATTTATTACAGCAAATAATTTGGTCCGCAGGCACACAGCCACCTACCCTTTATAAAGAAAGAAACTGAAATGCTGGCACTGGCTTCAAATACTCTTAAAATACTAAAGAGCTCCCGCCAGGTAAAATGCAAGCTCAAAGGGTGGTCTAAAGCCAGATCCGTGAGAAAAGCTAAATAAATCTCTCAATTTTTATTTTCAATTACAAATGTAAAACTTGAAGGTCAATATTCCAACTCTCTACATAGGCACCGTGTATGTGCCATGCATTGCTATCGTTCAGTAATTAGGTTTTTAAAGAACTGACTGGGTTTTATATTTAAAGAATGTGGAGAGACATGCTAACTGTTTTCGACCTAGAGTGCAACAAATATAACGTTAGTGAAACGCCACCTAAGCTATTGCTATGCACAGAATGGTGGTTTCACAACGGGAAGAATTCCTGGGAATAAGCAAAGGCATTGTTAGGATTAGGTTATTGTGAGCAGCGCACACCTGTGGGGACCTCTAGCATGCGTGGGATGATATCCTCTACGCTTGAGTGATAATGCTTCAAGATTCTACACAGGCACTCGTACAGCGGATCTCGACCCATGCAATAAGCGAATCTCTCACCAGGGACCAGTAAGGGCGATTTAAGCTGTTCTTGGAAAACGCATATTTGTCACCAGTCCATCACTACACAAAAGAAAACAAGCACTGGCAAAGCCAATAGGTCTGAAGCCTTTAATGTGTCAATGATTGTTTAAAAAACATTCATTAATAAAAGGCACTCGTTAACGTGCTTTGCAACCACAGATGCTTTGCTCTACATTAAAGTCTGCCCTTTTGACTTTGCCAACGATGGGTAAAGATCAGCAATCAATCAAGGTATTTTATTTGGGACTAATTGGCTCCGCCAATGGTTTTTACTGAAGTTGTATGGTATGTAGAGTATCCCCTACGCCTACTATGTGTGCAGAATTGTTAAAGAGAAAAGCATTTTTAAAAAGCCTATGACGTTGCTGGCCGAATCATTTTGCAGGAAATGAGGGTGCACATCACGGAGGGGGTAGAGTTGAAGCACAAAGGTGAGACAGCAACATAGAGCGCGTGGATTGGAAGGAAAAGAATCACGCACGGGGACAGCTAAAAAAAATTAAAAAACGTGGGTTGTAGAGGGTGCATAAGCATGAGATTTTACAGTAGGATTGCTTACAGTAGTCAAACCACAAATAAGTACCAGACGATGCAGAAGAGCCTAGTGGGGTCGAAAGGTAGCACAATGAGGACCATCACAATGAAAAAGCATTTACATCATGACATGATTACGGCAAACGCTCACACTGCAATGCCCACCTAGGGAACTCCAATATTCAGGAGTTAAGGTACTAAAAAAAGTGGTGCAGTTGCAGGGAGGGTCTCTTGAGATAGTGAGTAGGACATATGTCCACACATGACCAGCTTATGCGACGTTCTACCAGGGGTGACCACCTTCACGCATTAGCCTTTTTCCTCTAAAACCTAGAGTGTGACGCTGAGACCCTGCCCACTTGTAACATCTTATGAGGCTAAACATGCTCATATAAAACATAAATCGCTTTGACAGCATCCTGTAGTACTGCATAAGATATGCATAAAATAACGCTTGATATTGAACCATTCAACTAGGCATGGATGATTACTGAAGGACCCTTTTGTTACAACTTTGAAGATTTTATTGTTGACAAATGAGGTAACCGGTTCACCCAACTTTTAGAGCTTCAGGGAATCATGGGGCAATATGTTAATCTACACTACATTGCAAGGCATGAGATTTCATTTTCCTAACATGAGTGCAGGTACAATAGAAAATAAAAAGAACACTGTCACTGGTGTTTTCTTCTTTAGTACAGAGTAAGCAAGATATCTCAAACAAGTAGTTTGGCACAACGAAATAGCAATACACATTGTGCAGCGCATCACATATAAACACAAGAAATGCACCGCAGTCACATGCTATTTGCAAATATTCAATAATCCTGCAGACTTAAAATGCCAGTTAGAACCTGAGTCAAGTATAAAGACTGACCAGAAATTCGGTGAAGTAATGTGTACATGGAATGAGAGCATGCCCAACATTAAAATTAGCAATTGGCCACATCGATTAAGACATTCAATAGGGATCTTGCAGGTTCTGAATAAAGCCAACTCACCCACTTGGCTGTTCAAAACAGGCTGAAACCTGTAGACCAGGTAGATGTAGGAGTACATGTACGTGCCAATTGCATCCCCAAGGTTTTTAATCTGCCAGGGTGCCCTTAGACGAACGCATACACAAGCGTGTCACATTCCGCCATTTTTAACTATTACGAAGATGCCCAAAAAAGGCACCATCGATGCATCAAAGTGCTCCCTTCAACAGTGAGATCAAAAAGGATAAGGTTCCATTTTTAAGGCTGGAAATTGGGATAAAACGGTCCTGTAAGAATTGGTTGGCATCTTCTTTTTTGCAGGCGACTGATTCCCAGGAGAAGATGAGATAAATTCCCTACGTAACCTTCTGTCCACCTTATTTCAGTGAATATGCAATTTCAATACAATAGTGTGCACTTTTCTGATGTAACATGTCGCATAATATACTACGGCAACAGCATAAGGTGAGAGATTTTTTACTTCTATGGGCAAAGCCAACAACCACTTAAAGTACATCTTAAATAATTGGTAACAATAGGTAATGCAGACAGCTGCACTGCCAAGCCACACCGGAAAAAATAGACTAAAAAATGTGGGTATTCTTTTTCTCCCCTCCCACCTTCTATCACCCCTATGGTAGGACAGAGAAAAGGGGGACATCCGATCACGTAGACAACTTACCTGTATAACGTCATGTACAGCCAGATTGTGATGTTATCCCGTAAAGGGAAAGCGATACTAAATGTATGGGTAAAATTTCTTAATAAAATACTTTGAAATAAAAAAGCTTTAATTATCAAGAACCTACAAGCTATTATCTGCTCCACCCCTTTCTTCCTGCACGTTAAGCCATTTAGTTATTCAATGTGTTGAACAGACTACAAAAAGGTACCATACAGATCCCTGGGCCTTTGCTACATTATGTATGCCTGTTAGCTTCTGCATTTTACCCGAGAGCATCCCCATTTAAAAACCTCTTGGTTCTTCACATCAATCTAACTCACTTTCTTCTTTTTTTTATTGAATTTTTACAGTTACAATCGCTATTCTTCTACAGGATACAAGACATTCTTGGTTACAGAGTTTTTGGTTACAATTTAGGTTATATACTTGTTCTCCTGTGAGCCAGTGTGGTATCTTGCTAGGAGATGAAGAACATCTAAGTGAGATAGAAAGGACAGAGAGAAGAGAGAGGAGGTGTACACAGGGGAGGCTACTTTTGCGGCGGTCTCAGACTCATTCTGGGGTGGCGTTGGTCTGACTTGTGGGTGTTAGTATCCCTGTTTGGGGGTTTCATGGGAGGTCATAGGGGTGCAGATACTCGTCCAACATCCTCCACATCCCCCTGGTAGCTGGACGCCATGGTGAGTTCTGTAGTGCGATGCTGTCCGCCCCTCTGAGATATATCACCCAATTGAGCCAGCCCTTGAAGGATGTCTTTGCCGTGTCCTTCCAGTTAAATAGGTCGGACCAGTTTCACTGCCCCAGTTAGTAGGTCTAGGAGGTCCCTGTCATGTTGGGAGTCTAGTGGGGTGGTTATGAATGCTGTGGTGAGGGTATGGAACTCTGGCTTTAGTGTGCACACCATCGCCCTTTTTATGAACACGAATACTTTATCCCAGAATATTTTAATTTTGAGGCAGTAGAAGAGGAGGTGGGCTAGGTCCCCTTTTTCTGTGTTGCAATTCCAGCATGTGTCGTTTCCCCTGAGTCCTATCGTGGCTAGTCTTGCCAGGGTCCAGTAAATCTTGTGCAACAGCCAGAAATTTGTCTGCGATAGCACTGGGGAGATTTTGTTGCGTGAGGGCGATGTCCAGAGTTGGGCCAGGTTCTGTTCGCTTAGTGAGGTGCTGAGTTGGTTTGTCCAGTAATCAGTTGCCTTATCATTAAGTTTTGTGGTGCTTGGGTGTAGAAGTTTGTAGAGGTGCGACACTTGATGTCCTAGCCTGCTTAGTCTTGACATGTAGTAGCTATAACACTGTAGGGGAAGTAGTGCAAGAAAAAAAAACACCAGTAATTCTGCACTATTGCAACTTTTCCTCTGAGGGAAAGTAATTACCAAAGAAATGTGTATTTTTGCTTCATGTTGCTCTGCTATTTACTGATATATATTCCATCATGTTTTACTTGGCGAAATGTATCCATTGAAATATCATCGCATATGAGGTAATGCAAATTCACACGAACTCCAGTTTTCAGGCAAATAGTTACCACAACCAAGACTGCAATGAGTTCCAAAAGCTTCCCCAGCCCATATCACTCCAGTATTGCACGAGACAACTTGAATGAGCATCAAAGCCTGAGGTTCTCAAACACTTCAGCTTTACAGCCCGCTTTAATAACAAGACGAGGGCCAAGGCAGGAGAGGAGGCCCGTGGTTTGTGTTTCTGTATTCACAACTAAAAGATTTTACACTGAGGCTTCGCTCTTTCGAAGAGACGCACAGCCAGGCTACCAATGGGAACTTTGGTGCACAAACCAGTGCAGCTTCCTCATGGTAGCCAGGAGCATCAAACAAAAATTCACATTTTCAGATAGTAACCAAAACCAGTGATGTTTACTGCCAAGCTCGCCAACCACGAGAGCTACACCCGAGACGCTGTTGTAGAAAAACAATGTATTTGGGAGTAGAGTTCATAGGACAATCCCAGAAGACAGACAGAAGTGTACTTGGCTGCCAGTGCCAGAATCTCTTTTGGAACTCCTAGAAACCAGTGAACAAGGCCCAACCCTTGTCCACGATTGTCCATCACCTACAGAACTTCCACAAAGGACAAATTTTAAAGCACATGTCAAACAACCTTCGCTGCCTTAGGCTGGTAATGCGGTGTGATTAGGCAAGTCAGCACTCTCGTCTTTAAAAGGAGTCTAATGGCCACAAGAAAACGCTGGAGTCCACAGCACAGGTGTGAGATTCGAGCTCCAAAGGGCACATCTACATTTGGGTTTGGTAACATTCTTCTCTCCTACCATCTCCACAAAGAAAACGGAGAAACAAGGTTTATTTATGCAAAATACACACAGCCAATATCTTGCCTGAAAGCAAGGGCATACCTTTCATACAAAATGAAAGAGATACCAGCACCACTTGGAGGAAAATACGTCTCAGTCGTGGTTCAAATTAGTTTCGCTGTTCCACAAGATATTTTCTACTCAACCCAGTCTCCACAGAGAAAAATTATGGAAAGAGCATAACTGCTAGGGGAAAAAAACCTGAAAATTCTGCATTCTGCTACTCCCTTATTCCAGAGAAGAGTTCATATTCAAGCCACGAAATGCAAGTAACTCCTTGGTAACACAAGGTCTTTATTTTCCCCATATTTCAGATCAACAATGCGCTACCTCTGGAGAGTTTCAAGGCACAGTTTAACTGTATTACGTGGGTGGGTGTACGCTTAAGGGGAACACTGCAACTCGTTAACATACCTAGATCTTGTCTACAAGTTAGCATGTGCAAAAAGCAGAACTACTTAATGCGTTTGGCGCTGTAATTTGAGTTCACCCAAGGCCACGAGCATTATGTGCAATGGATGAAAACGCCCACAAAAAGCTGGCAAGACCCCATCTTACAGTTTGTGAAAGGCAGCTCAAGCTTGCCTTGCTACGACGGCCAAGGCTAGCTTTGAAGCATTTACAACATGTTGATACACTGTCCCTGCTCGAGTGTGCCTCAGTTCCAGTGGGAACATGTCGTATGAGTAATGGTTGGTGTTAATAAACCTTACCAGTCGAAGCCCAGGGGAAGTAATCAGCTCAGTCTGTAGAGATCCCTTCCTCAACAGCAGGAATAAAACAAACGCAAAGCAATCAGTTCACACACATGCAGGTAGGCACCCATGAACGCAAATAAACAGTAGTCTGGAAATGAAGGGCACATAAATCTCACATAAACCAACTTTGAATGATTAGGAAAAAAGACTAATAAAAAAAAATATTAAATGGAGATAGAAGGGGCTCAGCCAATCACTGCAGAGAGGTAGCACAATGTCTCTATCCCTCTGGAGGCTCCGCTACAAGCAGGCTCATGTGAAACAAGCATTTGCAATGCAATAGGTCTCGCATTTTACGATTTTGAGCTATTGGCATTGTAAATGACAATTCCTTTTATTTTGGTTTTGTTTTTTAAAACATATATAAAAGGCATTGTCATTTCCAATGCCAATAGCTTAAACTTGCATAAATGCGAGACCTGTCGCATTGTAAATGAACTATTCTACTATAAAGTCTACGTTTGCAGTTACTATGAGAGAAAATAACACGAAAAGCACTCAAATTAAAGTCTGCCTCATTGTGTGACACGCGCTTAGAAAAGTCTGCCTTTGCAGTTACTGTGTGAAAGAAAATAACCGACACGCACTTAAATTAAAGTCTGCCTTATTGTTTTACAGCTCCCAGCAGCTAGATACAAAAGCGCGTTCACACGGACGAATCTGAGACAGCGAGGCGCGTGGGCGATCGCTGTCTCACATTCCCCCAGCTGCGAGCATAGCTTAAAGTCCAGAAAAAAAAACAGCGACATGATCCAGCCACCCTTGTGCGCGTCCTACCGCTATTTTCTGCCACGTTGCACAGCATCAGGGTAGCTGCTGTGCAACTTGTCTAAGTAATTTGACAAAGCTAACCTATTATACCTATTGGCTTTGCCAATGCTTGCTCAGATTATTTTGTCAGCGCTACTGAGCCCCTCACAAACACATTTGTGATGCAAAATAATCCCACATGCAATCAAATGGAAGTGGAAGGAAACACCAAAAAAGCTGCTACAAAAAAGAGACTAAAATACTTTTGTGGGCTGATCCAAGATGTATCTAGGAACGCTTCAAGCCAACTGCTGAATTATCAATAACAAAATAAGCTAATTTCTGAAGGCGTCTGACCTAGAGGCTCTTAAAAGAAAATAAGTATAGAATACCATATGTTCGCCGTGCCTGGCACAAATCCATATAGATCAAACCTAAAAAAAAAAAAAAGTCTAAAGAAAAAACAACCCTGCAGTCCTCAGGACTCTCAACTGGATTGGAATGCAAAGCATACCGCCCTGCAATATATGTATGTTGCAAACGCAGTACTCGCTGCCAACATGTGTTAATTGTCTGCCTCTGGAACTTCAAGTTCTAAAACAAAATATCTCGAGTACGATGAACGGGGTAGTGTCTTAGGATTTTGTTTTCTTTGTGTTCCCTTTTCAGGCAGCAGCGATTAAAAGTAGTATGTGAATGATGCAAGTTCAAGGCATATTGCGATTTCAAATAACTGTAAAATATACTTTTTGCCAGTCAGGAGAAGTGAATACCAAAGGACACTTTGCATGGTTAAAATTCTTTGCAGTCCTCCCAATACTCTTAAATCAAATCAGTGTAGGAGCCAGTCTTTAAAAGTAGTATTTTACCATAAGTGGGCAATAAATGTAGCCATAGTCAACAACGTGACACAATTAACTCTTAATTAGCATTAAAAATGGAGCGATGATACTGGCACAAAAACACCACATTTCTTTACGGCTTTTGCATACTTCTCACTCACACTTTGGGGGAACAAGTGAATGTGTTATAAGTTACCACTGCAAAACCTTGTGTTCGACCTCAATCACGTATTATATATGCAACTTAGTTTTCAGATTATTCATGACTATTTTTTAATTGCTTTTTATTTGCTTTAAATTTTCTATTTCTTCTTTGATAAATTGGTTCCCAAATTAAATAAATATGATTTCTGTATTAAAACCTCAAACTGAAAAGGTACTGTAATTAGCCCACCTTCTTGCAGCTCACAGATGTGCAATATCGGTGTGCGGCCACCATAGCCCTAAATGCTTCACACCGGGTGATGAAAACACCCAGGGAAGGTCCAAACTGGGGACCAGTTTTAGTATTTATTCTCTATACATTTAGTTACATGTCAGGTGAAACCAAACTGCTGCCGGGGCGTTATTACAAACCTGCCCTGTACTACCGCTTGGCGGCAATGATTATAGCTGAAGTTGTTAGAATTATTTGATTACATTTCAAGCAGCTAGACTTTGTCATAAATAAGAGTTCTTTGGTCAACAGCAAGCATAAGGTTACTGTGAACGCATGCAATAAATACAGAGAGAATGAAAAGTGGTTTGTGGTTAACTGGGTGCATTCTGTACAGTATTAGTCATGAAATGTGAACCCCACAGTTATCAGCGCGAGTCCACAACACAATTACAGAGGCCACCGGGACTAGAAGTATTTAGTACAAGAGGGCAATAATCTACAAATAGCCATCAGAAACAATAGTTCGCGGCCGCACCGGAAGTCAGGCAAGGTCGCCTTCTGACGGGGGCGTGGCCGCGTTCGGACCGGAAGAGGAGGCGTAAATCCGTCTTGCGGCCCGGGGCTCCTGTGAGCGGTGGAGAGCCCCGGGGCCGCCAGCAGGAGGTTGCGGAAGTGTTGCGGGGCTCCCTTGACCAAGTGGAAGCCCCGGGAAAGGAGCGTGCTGCGAGTGGAGTCCCCCAAGATTGGCCCGGTAAGTTCCAAAAGGGCTGGGGGGGCCTCAGTGCTCTCGTGTGTGTATGTGTGCGGGGGGTGTCTCTGCATGTATGTATGTGCGTGCGTGCATGGGCGCTCGTGCGTGTGTGTATGCATTGTGCCTGCGTGGGTGTATGTGTGTGTGGGTGTATGTGTGTGTGCGCGCATGCGTGTGTATGGCTGTGTGTGATTGAGAGTGAATGCCAGGCAGGGGATGTGCACGGCGACGTGCGCGCCCTCGAGGAGGAATCTGAGACAGCGAGGCGCGTGGCCGATCGCTGTCTCACATTCCCCCAGACACGCCAGCAAAAGTTGTCTTCGCAGACAAAGCATGCTTCGCATGCTTTTTAGGTCTGCTCGACCTAAAAATGGCAGAGAATAGCAAATATCTCAAGGAGGTTCAAGAAAGCTACTGTGTGAAGAGGAATAGTCGCCATGATACAGGCACACAGGCAATCTGCTATTCAAAAGCTCAATAAACCAACGCAGCGACATACGGTCTAAAGATTGTTGAAAAACTAGGCACAGGCAGTGGTGGTCAGTAAACCAAGCGATTAGTCACTTCCAGGGAGAAGAGATGTATACAATATGTAGGTCTTATTTCTTCAGACTGTCGAAAATAAACAACTGAACCTCCACCCTACAGATAACATCCAAAAACACCAGACGAATCAATTTTTCAGATCTAGATGGGCTACTAATAATGCTTAGTCTTGGTATCAAAAGCATGAATATTTGAAGTAATATCATACTGCATACCTGTCTCAGCTTGGCGGTTCACGGATTTTTTTTTGTTGTAAATATATTTTTATTGCAGGAAACAAATATAATCACATAATAGACACCTGTTCGATGGTTCATATCAAAGTCTGCGGCAGTGGTAGAACATCAATACACGGCCATTCAGCCCACAACCCGGAGGTCGGGCGGCATTTGCATCTGATCCTTAGGAAATAGCTCCACGTTCTATCAGTGTAAAACAGGTGAAAATGAATAGGTCTCTTCTGCTTTTCCAAACAACCCAAAGAAACACCCTTCCCCTCCCAAACAGTCGTACCCCCCAGAGGAGTAGGTCTCAAGTCCCAATATTATAGTTCTCCGATACTTGACGGAAGCAAATGGCGCTCCTCTTCTCTCTTTCCACCTCACCCCTCCCAACCCGTCATCGGTAATTTAGTACACGGTCAAAGAGCGTGTGGTAAGAGATTGAGTCCTTCCTATTGGGAATATCTCGCCAATATTATGCTATTGGGGCCTAGGCAGTTCCTCAGCTATACTATCAGAGTCAGTATGTGTGTCATGGTCGCGCAGGGCCTGCACCAATGTCTCCCAAGCCTGCGCCGCCTCCAGAGCTCGCTCGTCCTGCCGCCGCCTCGCCTGCTGGTATCTCAACGTGCTCTCGCTCCCTGCCCACTTGAGAAGTTCATTGCGCCATTTAGTGCCCGTTGGACCAACCCGCGCCTTCCAATGTCTGGTGATTTCCCGTTTAGCCAGGAGCAACCCTAAGTCGATAAACTTACTAGAAATCTTATTTTTGGGGGTATGTGGGAACCAGTGTAGAATTCCCACTGCCGCATCTATCTGCAAGGATCTTCCAGTTACTTCGGATAGCGTGTCTCCTACAAACAACCAGTAGGAGGTCAGCACGGAGCAGGACCATAGCATGTGAATGAGGTCCGCTCCGAGCGTCCTGCATCTAGGGCAGGCTGCCGTCTCTGAGGCGAAATATTTCTGTAGTTTCTCCGGGGTCAGATAGGCTCTATGCAATATATAGAAGTGGACCAATTGGAATCGAGCACTGCGCGTGCCCTTCCACGCTCGACGCAATAGCTGGGCCCACGTGGTCTCCGGGATATCCTTCCCTATGTCAGTTTCCCAGCGGGTCTTGAGCACCACCAGGGGGGTCAATCTCTCATTAATCATCCTGGAATACAGGCATGACACTGCCCTAACCGTTCCCGCAGACATCATGACGTACCGACACGCCGCTGACAGCTGTGGTTCCTCATGACCAGTTTTCCAGTGCGCCTGGATTGCCCTTGTGACCGCCGCGTGGAGCAAAAAAATCGCCCCGGGGAACGTCGTAGCGGTCCAGAAGTGCCTGAAAAGGTAGTAAAGTCCCGTCCTCATAGAGGTCTCCCAGGAGCTGTATACCCTCCTCCTCCCAAACTCTCAGTTGCGATTAGTCACCGCCATGGGGCAATGCAGTGAGCATTCCCAGCGGGATCTCCGGGGCATAAGGCCGCGCCATTCCCAGTCTGCGGTGCACTCGGTTCCAGCACGACCGTATGGTGCGTTCCTCCTGGGTGCGGTCCTTCAAATCAAGCTTCTGTTGCAGTGCGATATATGATAAGACATGTCTAGGTATGCCACAGCCCTGCGTCTCTTCCGGGCCACGAAACTCCCGCACTACCTCTTGGGTATAGGTCTGCAATTGGGCAGCCAAATAGTACGTTTCAAAATCGGGTACCGCCAACCCCCCTTCCATCTTCGGTCTCAGCAGGGTCATGAGCGCAACTCTGCGGCGGCCCGAGCCCCATAGGAACGCCAATATCAGAGTCCAGATTCTGAAAGCTAGATCGAGGGATCCAGATCGGAAGTGTCCGGAAGTAGTATAAAAGGCGGGGGAGCGCCACCATCTTCAGCAGCGCTATCCGTCCCGCCACCGAAAGGGGTAGGGTGGACCAAAAGGACATGCTACCTTTTAACGCCCGGACGCTTCTGGAGATGTTGCCCTCGAGGGTGTCAGCAGGGTGATGGTAAACGTGCACCCCTAGGTACTTAAAACAAACAGGCTCCCATCTGATCTCCCTGTGAGTGTCCGGCTGAGGTCTATCTCTGCGGACCGGGAACAGGCAAGTTTTAGCCCAGTTTACACGGAGCCCTAACACCTCACCGAAAGCTGTGAGCACTGCATCAGCTCCGGTTAGGGCCGTCCCAGCGTCCTCGAGGAAAAGCAGTAGGTCGTCAGCATATAGGGAAATGTACTGGTGTCCCGACAAGGACTGCAATCCCTTGTAATGGGCCCCCGTACGGATCGATATAGCCAGCGGTTCCACTGCAAGGGCGAATATCAGCGGGGACAGCGAGCAGCCTTGTCGCGTGCCCCGTTCTACGGGGTAGCGCTGAGAAACCAGCGGGCCCGATTTAACCCTAGCCACCACCGAGGCATATAGTACCGTGGTCCATCGCAGGAACCCCTCTCCCAGGCCAAACCGCTCAAGGACCTTGCGGAGGTATATCCACTCCAGGCTGTCGAAGGCCTTCTCTAGGTCAATCGAGAGGATCATGGGATCGGGAGCATCTGCGTAATCTCCCTCCAACAGGCGAAACAAACGGCGGATGTTCATTGTAGTGTTACGCTTGGGAATGAAGACCGCCTGGTCGACATGTACTAGAGAGCCCATATGATCCAGCAGTCGTGCGGCTAATATGCTGCTCAAGATCTTGTAGTCGACTGTGAGCATTGATAGCGGCCTGTAGGACGCTGGCTCTGCGTCTTCCCGATCGGGTTTGAGCAGGGGTATCACCAGGGCCTCCCGATTGGCGGTTCACTGATGCATTGACATCATCGTGCGGTTGCATAGACCATCATAAGGAGGTACAGCCGCTCCTAACTGTTAAAGCCTTTTAAAGTATGCACAAATTGTGATAGCATGGAAGCTTCAATGCGATGCTTGCATTTCAAGATTGAAAAGAGACTGCTCTTTCTTAAACGTGCGCCTGGGAATAGGGTTCCAAAAGACATATCATAAGATCAAGTGGCCCCCCAGAATAACTATACTCAGTCCATACCCTTCTGCCCAACAAAACATTGAAATACTCACTTCTAAAACACAAACTGTCATATAGAATTGTGGGTGCCTAAAGGAAGTACTCCGCTATATTGGCTCTTCTGGGGTTGTCAGAAGCTTTGTTTATTATGCAGAGTCAAGGGTATTGGGGCAGCATTGTCCTAAAAATAAATGACCAAATCAGTATTTTACTGCAAGAAACAAACCTCTCCTCTATGGAAATGTAGGGTGGAAAACTCTGAAACCACAGACTGCAAACTCACAGCGTAATACTACAGAACTGCACTCCACAACAAGACAAGCCCTCGGAGTAGAGGAAGCTGCTAACTATGGGTGTGGTATGACAACAGGAAACACACACAGCACATTAGACCAGCACGTGTATGGAAAGGCGGGGAAGGGAGAAACAGCACAGGAAGCATTTCTGCATGTGGGCTGAATTGTGGGATGCGGTTTTTCCTCAAGAGGCTCACGATGAATAGAAAGCATTTCAGAGAGCTGCTCGTCAGGGTTGTGTACCCAAACCATGCATACAATTATCATGCATGCCTTTAAAACGTGTCAATACCACGCAAATGCCTTTACCCCGCAAAATTTAACCACAAAAACGTACGTGGTAGGTAAATTAAAAGATAGATATGTATTCCTATATTGATCTCCCTATACTCATCCAGCTCTAAACCCTGAATATACCATTGCTACCCAAACATTCTCACCCACCCTAAACACCCTTGCCAAACAAATACCCTTATCCACCCTAAACTCTAAAAATACCCCTTGCACCCAAATTTAAGCTAGTTTGACTGATATGGGGTGTTACCCTGAAAACAGTCCCAGGATGCTTGTTTCCAGTTCAGGAAAGACGTGGCTTGGCAGTTCGGGTTGGACTGTTCGCATGAGGCACAGGGTCAAGAATGATTTGCATATGGCTGAGTCTGAACTGAGGTGGCGGAGTGAGCTAAAGAATGCTGATGGATTCAACCCAGATCTATACACACACATATATATATATATATATATATATATACACACACACATTTGCGTGGTAATGGATGCGTGGTAAAGGAATTGCATGGTTTTGACCGCGTAGTACATGATCGTTTCTCTCATGTCAGTTTTAAAAGAAAGCCTCCACGAGTCATCCAATAGCGTATAAATTACAAACCAGCATTATCCAGCCAATACTAATTAGCATGTTGGAATCTCAATTTGCATGTATATATATATTGGACGAACTTATCTTGTATACAATTAATCTGATGCACATAGCACTACTTGCCATATACTATGATGGAACCTATTTTAATAAAAAAGAATAAGCTTAGAATTGAAACCTAAAATGCCTCGCTAATGAGACTACGTACTGTCATTCAAATGCAGAGAAGGAACATTAAAACCCACAATATTCCATAACTGTAAAGAAGTGTTTTCTATAGTTGATGTTTGTGATGCAGACACTACTTGAACCTGCACACCATCCAACTAATACAACCCTGAAAGCGAGGAACAACTTTACCTTAGAGGTACAAGCACGTGCGCCCCGTGGCAGGAAAAACTAACCAACTGATTGTACATCTGGATGAATGAAGAGCGTGAAGGCGTTGAACAGAAAGTACCAGGAACATGACCCGATCTCTGGCTGCCCGTAGCCTGAAAGGCATCACAGTTCCAATGTGCAAAAAAATAAAAAAGGCATCTGTATGTGGCTGGAAAGCCCATACAAACCCATGAGAGAAAGAAAGAAGCAAAACTAAAACAGATTGTGAGGTTATCAGTATATCACTGCTGTGTAAACTTAAGTTAGACACCCAGTCTAGCGAAATTTTCAAAACTAAGAATCAGCCAATTATCTTTGCCTGAGATTAAAAATGGGGAGCAAACGTAGGGCATGGTTTGCATGGGTGCAGAAATAAAATTGAGCCAGATATTCGCATTGTTTTAGGAAGACAAAATAAAAGGGGTGAAGCGGTTACAAAGTATTAAGAGCATACCTTTTTTAGGTTTCACTTTCGAGACAGCACATGCACAGTTTGTTGCTAGATATTGTTAGCTAGAAGCCCAGCTTGGTAAGGAGACATCACCCAGAGAATCCAAGACCGTTTGCCCTTCGAGGATGGGGTACGAGCGCCTGTCTGCTTTCCAAGATCATTCGCCCTGAGGTCGAGGAGAGCATTGGAGGGAGCAAGGTGCAGTTGAGGGATTCTGGTGAGTGGATCCCTGTAGTGAGGTGTAAGGAGATGGCTGCTGCACCAATCAGGTCATTGCCGGTGTGTAGGGAAAGAGTCGCCAACCCCCATATGCTAAAAGAAGGTCGCCATGAAGTGAGCTGATACCACTGCCGCATAATAACAGGTCAACGCCTGTGTGAAGTCTCAAGTTGGCGATCCAGTATCTCAGGTGGGGCAGCTGTGAAGATTGTTGCTGTATCAATCGGGCTATAGCTCATGTGCAGTATCAAGTCAGCTACTCTGTATGGCAGGTGGGGCCACCACAGAGTTTGCTGCTGTGCCAATAGGGCCAAAGCCCATCCACAGAGGTGGATGGGTGACCCTATATGTCGCGGTGGGGCATCAGGTCAATGCAAGAAGTGTGGTTAGGTCGAGACAACAGTCGACGGAGGAAGGAGGCAGCTGTGGTGACCTGAACGGGCCCAAGCAGTGACTGAAAATCAGCACCAGGATTGGCATGCTCCCCCCCTTAAAACTATGGAAAGGTACCAGAGGAATGTATCAAGCATCGGAGACCTGCATGTAACACTTTTGACTTTAATCGAGAGTCCGAGAGGAACTCGTGAGACTTGGACTACTAGTTTGGCTCAACCTGAATGTCGCATATAGTGTTTGGGGGATAACCACTACCACCAGCTGGAAAAGAGTGGGACTCGCGACCTGCCTATGAAACACGGGAGTCCCGACCTCAAGTCAACTGAGTGCATTGTTTGTGAATGTTTTATTTTACTTTATGGTCATACATAAATACTCTAGGTCTCTTCTCCACAGACCATGTGCTCTCTGAGACATATTTAAAGTTAGTGGGCTACAACTCGCCCCTAGCTTACCATGTGTCTCTTCCATGTCGCACTCATATTCTTCGTTTCCGTTTGTCGTGTCATCCATGCCTCTCCTTGTGTTTGGCCCTCCCCTAGCGAATGGACCAAGTACTTGTGTCCATCCACTTCTCCTGTTTTTGGGGCTACATTTTTAATTGTTCAAGCACTCCATATGAGTGTTTGTGGTTTCTCTTACTCCTTTTCCTTCCTACCTGCCCCATTCGTGTTGCTTCTTTTCCACTTCCACCTCATCCCCATTGCTTCTTTTATGTCTCACCCCCTCTTCCCTGTCTGTTTTTTAATTTACATCCCCTGCGTGTTTTAGTAGTGCATACACGCTTGCTATGTAAGTTCTGTTTCTATTTCTGCTACAATAACAAGCAAATGCCACGGACTCTGTAGTACATGCTGTTTCCCATAACCCCCTGCTTCTCAAAAGCTGTTATAGTTTCCCCTTCGCACTTGAGGGAATCAGCAAGCGGGAGAAATTGCACTCTTCTCCAGGCAGAAGCTGAACTATAGCATAAATCAAACAGAACCGTATACAAAGCCCTAATCAGAAAAAGATTTTAAAGTGATTTTGAAAACTAGGTCCCACTACCCATGAACTCTGTCTGCACTGTCTACTGGCAGCGTTCAAACATATCGCGGGTGTATCTAAAATACATTTAAAAAAGAGGAAGCAGCTTAAACCAGCAATTCTTACCCATGGCATAATGGGCATGCAAATAAACCCTGGAACAGCATTCTCAACACTGCAGTTACGGACGATTAACAAATGAAGCTAATACGCATTGAAAGAATTTTTCAAAATTGCAGTTTTTTTACCTGGAACACAAATTGTATGCAAAGACAAAAAAAATTACACATAATAAATAGGTTTAGAAATCAAAATATCTACATTTAAAACAAGTGCCTTGCATTTGCAACAAGATAATTGAGTTTTTCTATGTGTGCCTGCAATGGGATAAACTAGGTCCCGGGCCGGAAACATCTTTTTTTCACTTTTCAAAACAAATTGACTGCACAGCTATTGATAATAGAGAGGAATGTGCATTTCATCACAATAATGTTCCTACTACCTCACTGCACTGCTGACTCTCCATCTTCATGGCACTGCTGCTCATCCCTAGAAAGTCAAAGGGCTATCCCTGGAAAAGTTTGTGGATAGGAATGCTAACACCCAACTTACAGTATTCCTATCTCATTCACTCACAACATGCACTGAATCTATTGCTCAAATCACTGGTCACGAACTAGATTATAACGTTTACAGTCTTTTTATTAAAAAATAATACTTGTTAAAATTTCATTATAGAATCAATTGAATTCTACTGAAACCATTTAGCATAAAAACATTTCATAATACAAGAAAATCATTTAAAACATAATAAAATTACATTTATACAGCATATTAGAAAAAGAAGGAAAAAAATATTTTATAAATCAGAAATAATCATACAATGAATTGTAAATAAATTGAAAAGAGCATAAACAAAGGAAACCCCCTATTGTAGATAGAGCACCTAATGTTGCTACAGATTGTATGATTCAATAGCCTTTACACAGATTCATTAAGACTTCCAGTATTGCAAGATACAATATATCTAGAGTCTCCTAGGCTTTATTTTAATTCTATTTTAGTAAATTCTACTTTACTGCAATTGATTCTATAATGAAATTTTAACTCGTATTATTTTTTAATAAAAAGACTGTAAACGTTATAATCTAGTTCGTGACCAGTGATTTGAGCAATAGATTCAGTGCATGTTGTGAGTGAATGAGATAGGAATACTGTAAGTTAGGTGTTAGCATTCCTATCCACAAACTTTTCCAGGGATAGCCCTTTGACTTTCTAGTGTCTTAAGTACCCTGTTCCCTGGAACTCGTGGGGTCTTCTCTCATTCTTTACTGCTTCTCATCCCCCCTCCCCATGTGCTACTGCTCCCCTTCTTCAATGCATCGCACTCCATCCCACTCCAATCTATCCTACTCCACCTCACTTCAATCTGCCCCCACCTATCCCATTCCAATCTACCCCATGTACCTCTTCAATCTGCGCTAATCTACCCCATCAAACACTCCAATCCAACAAACTTCACTATTACGGTCTAATCTAAATTACCCCACTCCAATGGACTGCACTTTAATCTACCCCAACCTGCCACACAATATTTCCCACCCTAAACTACCTCAACCTACCCAACTCCAATCTACCCCAGCTCCATCTACCCCAACCTACCAAACTCCAAACTACCCCAGCTCCATCTACCCCAATCTATCGGACTCCAATGAACCCCAAACTATACACCCTTAATCTACCTCACCCATCCTACCCCAACCCAATTTGCCCCGGTCTACTCCACTCCAATCTAGCGCACTCAAACTACATTAGACTACCCAATCTACCTCACATCCGTCTACACTACTCAGTCTACCTCAACAGACTCCAATCTACTATGCCCCAATGTACCTCATCCAACCTACTCTAAAGTACCCCACTCCAGTCCACCCCAACCAACCCCCCTCATTTTACCCCACTCCAATCTAACCATCTCTACCCACACTCCAATCAGCCCCAATCTACCCCGCATCCCCCACAGAGAAGCCTTGGAATGCTCGCCTCAAACTAGCATTGAAAGTCAAGTGCTAAATGAGTACTTAGCTCAGTTACTCAGGAACCATAGATCGGGTCTCAGGACATCAGGCGTAAAATGCCTCAACCGCAAAAAATGGGGCCAGTAACTCCTGCTTACCCAGTGGCTCTATGAACAGTGTTGTGACAGATGCCAAACTGCTTCTCACCCATCAGTAACCTCTAATCAAACCTCTTACTCTACGACACAGCGCCCGACAGTACTTTGAAGAAGGCTACATGCGTATTCAAACAAATGGCTTACCACATCAAACAGTCTACTTCAAGGTCTATATAAAGCCCACGAAAGTATGCACAGCTGCGCTGGTCTAATGTCTTCAAATGACAACCCAAGAGCTATGTATGTTCTAATCATATGTTATGCAACACACGCAGGGAGGTTTACTGTACATTCACATCATCACGACTAACACCATAGCACAACCAGCGATTCTGAAGAGACAAAACAACCAGTGAAAAAACACTGAGTCACGGCAGTGGCACAGTATGGTTAGTATAGCTAGCCTGTGTGTGGGAGTAAATCGAGGCTGGGTGATTATATTTTTATGGATATAGATTAATGTAATGAGCCCAAGTTCTCCTCCCATTAAGTACTCTACCCGATAATAAACACAGCTTTATTTGACCACCACAGTACATAGGTTCCTTAATTGCACAAAAACCTAGACGTTTACACTGATTCCCCAAGCACAAGCTTTTAAATGTGCAGCTGCTGTTAAGGTAGCAAAGCCTAGACTACAAGTAACTCCGACATCCATGCAACTTCCGACAAAGCTCGGCAACAACTACAGTTTAGATGTCTCCAAAATGCAGTGAGCCCATTGCAAAAAAAATATATTAAACTAAATCGCTGGCCCTCTGTACAGTACTCCTTAAGGCAACAGTACAGTACCATCTAAGTCTCTGTGGTAACTGCATCTCAGTGCTGGTTATAGGTTTAAAATAGTATAGCCATAATAATGCGCCTCTAAGGAGTAGAGCACCCCGCATTTCCCAACGGAATGCAAACCAGCCTTCTGTGTAGTGTCAGAAACCTTCCCTCGGTATACGGTGCCACCCACCACGGAGTACCAATGTATCGGCACCGTACATTCCAAAACACACTCCTGAGTTTACAGTGCTCTTTACATTTATAGTCAGTGTGCATGCACAAATACAAGTGTCTTTTAGCCTCCCACAGGGAACCGAGCCCAACAAGTGCACACCCCGGTAGACCACCAATATCCAGCACCATTCTTCAGAGTACTCACACGGCGAGTCTAATGTCGAACTTATCGCCAGAATTGACACTCCACCAGTGCATTACGCATTGCATGTCAGAACATAGTGTGTACATGGCTGATTAATTTTCACTTGGGAACCACCACCTTCGACAGTGCCCGCTGAACTCCTCAGCCGGGCTGGAGTATGCAAGCACCTGCGGGCAGTAGTAGCTTCGGAGCCCCCGCTCCCCCCAGGTCGTACCTGCGTAGAAGCGGATGAGGCAGGCGATGTCGGGCTCCAGCCCCTCGTCCTGCAGCCGGCTCTGCTGGCGGAAGCCCAGGCGCTGCAGGTAGCGGCTCTGCAGGTGCAGGGGCCGCTCGTGCGGCCGCAGGCGGCGGGCCGGCTCCCCGTGCAGTTGCACGTACAGGGCGGGCGGCTCCCCTCCGGGGGCGGCATCCGGGCACAGCTCTTCGGAGGACGAGGAGGCGCTGCCCCCGCCGGGGCCCGGCACGCGCAGGGCTCCCGGGGCCCCCGAGCGGCCCGCCGGCGGCAGCAGGCGCCGCGCCAGCTCCCCGGCCGTGGTGCTGAGGGTGCAGAGCACGGGGCGCGGGGGCGCAGAGGCCGGGGGCCAGGGGGACACGTGCAGGCAGCCGCGGCCCCGCTCCGCCCGCACCCACTCCCGGTCGGCCGGCTGCAGCGCCGCGGAGGTGGAGGAGGGCAGGCTGCGGCCGCGGGAGCCCTCGGAAGGCGTGCCCGGCTCCCGCCGCAGTCGCCGCCGCCTCCGCAGCAAGGAAGAGCCGCCGTCGGGCTGCAGCAGCAGCAGCGGCCGGAGCGGGCTGCCCGGCTCGCCCTCGGTGCCCCCTGGCTCGCGCTCCATGGACGCCCCGCGCGTACTGCCTCCGTCGCGGGGATCTACGTTGGCCTCCCCGGCATCTTCGCCCCTTGCCCGACCCGAGGCCACTACAGCAGCTGTCTCCAGCGCCATCCGCGCGCAGCTCCGCCCCCTGCCTGCCGCGCGACGGGCTCATGAATATTTAATCAAGAGAATAAAAAAATAAATAAATAGCAAGGCACCACTTCTACGGTGCTTCTGCATATTCATACACCGCGTCATAAAGGGGGCGGGGTGGTGCCTTTGCAGAAAAACGTGACTCCGAGTCTAGCTGTTTACCATCCGCCAAAAGGGCTTCTGACGTAAACATAATAGAAGGACTCCCTTTTGACAAGATCGCAGGGCTAGCCACTGGTGTGACGTCACCAGAGCAGCTCACTTTAAACTGCTGCGTAGCTTGTCAGCAGGATGTAAGCAGTAAAAACACTGCATTTCGAACAGGAAGGATACCTAAGAAAACATATGTGCACAACGCAAAACAATTGTGCCATGAAAATTAAGGTACACACATACATTGTTTTGAATTAATAAATGAATGGAGTAATTGTCATCATTTCCGGAAGCGGAAAAGACAATGATTGCCATTTATTTACATATCACCCTCCTTTTAGACTTTTTTGAGAGTATCTTTGCACTCGATTTTACCTAACAGTTACCACTCTAAAATGGCCACTCACGCTCTATTTCCGAGGAAACCTTTCTCCAGTTTAGTCCTTCTTTAGTTTGCATTCTTCACGTCCCTCTACCAAAATGACAAGGCAAATATGGGCGGGGCAACTTCCGTAAAGCAACTACGTTATAGTGTAGGTAGCCCGAGAAGGCGTGGTCATTACATTTCTTTCTCCTAATTGGTTATTGGTGAAATTCCCACACACGCAGGCTGTATTCTTTGTGTTACAAATCAATTTACATCGCAGACCCCAATGTGTACTCGATGACGTCTGTGCTTGCCTATTGTGATGAAGTAGTAATCTCACACCCGAAAAAAGAACTTCAATTCCGTTCAAAGGAAAACAACCGTCAGACGGTGTCACATTGAACGGTTAGAAATAGGCAAGTCACAGTGCGAGGTAGCTGTACAAGAGCAGTGCTCGAGCCTTGAGAGACGGAGAAAAAGTAAATGAACCAGAGCAATACAGTGCAGGATACAAAACAACACCGTATAACACAGAATAACATAGCCCAAAATCTTTGCGGAGACTAGGAATTCTAGAATCTATATCATTTATACATGCCAACATTTTAAAGCAGGCTAGATGGAGATTTAAAAAAAAATAGTTGGCAGAATGTATTTTCCTATTTTCATATTGAAATAGAAGGCAATCTGCCTGACTAGCGCATATTGGCATTTAATTTTTGGCAGTTTAATAGCATTGCACACCAGGCGCACAACGCCCATAGGGCTCAAAGGGCACTGAGTTGTCACCTTGTGGCCTTTGCTGGTCACAACATGAAATGGTTCAGCATCGAAAGGAGCATCAGACATTTGTTTTCTAATCTGAAAAACAAGAACTCAATCTCCTTTCGTGAAGGTGACATCTTGAGCATGTCGACGCTTGCCTACATAGGCTTTCCTTTTCCCCTTACGACCCTCCTCTATCCTTTGCTATCATTCCAAATCCAAATAACTGACTAACCTATCCACCACTTAAAATGTACCTGCATGATTCACTATACTAATTCAACACTAATCCTCTATGGGTCCCGGAGTAGCGTGCTACCAGCCTCGTCAGGGGTAGTAAGCGCTATATAAATGCAATTACATTACAATACAATATGTATTTCTTCCTCAGTATATTCTTTTCTGTTGGTCCATTGAGGTAACTTGGTCATTATGGCTCTTCCGAAAATCATGTTTTCAGGGCTTTCACCTGTGGTCGAGTGAGGGGCTGAGCAGAAGGCTGGAAGAGTCTAATTTAGAACAGCTTTAAGGTCAAGCTTTTCGATTACAGCACTCTGGACATATTTCTATAGAGTACTCATGAAACGTTCGACAAGGCCATTGGCGTGTGGCTACAGAGGAGTGCTCTTCTGATGCTTCACATTAAGTTGACTGAGAAAGTCTTTGAATTCCCGACTGTTGAAAGGTGTCAGACTCTAAAATTGTAGGAACACCCCAATTTACGAAGATGCTGTCTAATCTCTTAATGACACATACTTGAGTGATAGATGAGAGATCTTCAACCAATGGAAAATAGGAATGTTCATCAACGATCACCTTCAGGTGATGGCCATTGTCCAGAGAACAAATAAGTCCCCAACATTTCTTTCCCATGCATGCCTTGGCAACTCTGATATGCTTGAGTGGTTTTTGATGACAGGTAGTTGCATAGGTGACTTGGCTTTAATTATTTTTCAACCCTCCCACCGATATGTGGAAACCAGACTCAGTCTTGGAGAGCTTGTTTGATGGCAATAATTCCACAATGTCCTTCATGGGCCACTTCAATTATCTGTTATTTCCTCTAACAATTGTTTGCCTTTCGATGATCTTAATGTTCATAGTGAAAATCCTAATGACCCTGATGCCGCCTTCCGTCTCCAGAGCTATCCGTGCTTGAGCTGACCAAAATCAATAATGAACCTTCCCACGTAGCAAGACACACGCTAGACTTAATCCTTTCAAACTCACCCAACATTGTTTGTGGAACAACTTGCCCCCTTGTATGGTCAGACCACTCAAAAATCGACTTCAGAATTGTGGGATCTATTGAGCACAAAGCTCACAAAACACAAATTGCGAGGAGCTACAGACAGTGGCACCAATTGACACCCACTCTCTTTAGAGACACTTTTTATCACACCACAGCATTCCAACTCAGACAAGGTAGAAAAACATCTAACAGCCTTACAGCCAAGCGTTAAGACCACTACAGACACATTGGTACCCCTGAAAATGACTCCTGCAGTCCCTAAACGCCCTCAGTCAACTTGGTACACCCCAATCTCCGAACCGAAAAAAGTCAGTGCAAGAAATTAGAGAGACAGTGGCGACGCACTCATGACCCCCAAGATAGAGAACGATTTAAATCCGTCCAGACCAAATACCACAGCAGGTTGAAAAACGCATGCAAAATGTATATAGCAAATCAACTTGATCAGGCAGATAACACTCCTAAAGCTGTATTCCAGGTCCTCAGAGCATTTACTAATCCAAAAGCGTGCAACTCAGAAGAGGCGCCATCTCAGACGCTCTGCGACAACATAGCAGAATATCTCACACTAAAAATAGATAATATCCACAACAAGATAACGGCGAACATGTGCGCCCGCTTAAGCCAGACATCTGACCCCCCCTTTATCTCGGCTAGCAATAATAAACTTGAAGAATTTCCCACACTTTCCCTGGGGGAAACTGAATATTTATTAAAAATAACCAAATCTGGCTCCCCTCTAGACCTGATTCCCACCAAGATCTCAGGCTCACTAGCCAAGCAGCTTGCTACTCCCATTTGTTCCATTTTAAATAGCTCCTTAAAAGAAGGCAGGCTCCCTAAGGAATGGAAAGCAGCACAGATCTTTCCCATCAGGAAAAATGCCAAACTACCCCTGACGTTATTACTAATTATCGCCTCATCTCAATACTCCCTCTGCAAAGCAAATTACTAGAGAAGCACGTAAATAAACACCTGTCCAAATACATAGAATCGTCCAACTGCCTACACCACTCACAGTCAGGATTCCGACCTAGACACAGCACGGAATCAGCGCTGGTGACAGTCACAGACAATATCCGAATGCTTGCAGACAATGGTCAGGCAGTACTTCTTATACTGCTGGACCTGTCTGCAGCTTTTGATACCATCTCCCATCAGATCATGCTGGATAGACTCAGGGCTTTAGGGATACAGGGGAAGGCACAAAAACGGTTGACAGATTTTCTGGCGGAGAGAACTCAAACCATCAACCATGGTCCTTTCAGATCACAAACCACAAATGTTTCTAAGGGCGTACCACAGGGCTCATGTTTGAGCCCCACCTTATTTAACATTTATGTTACACCACTTGCGTCTCTACTAGGAAACCTAGGGTTCATACCAATTTCCTATGCTGATGACACACAACTGCTTCTCTCTTTTGACAAGAATAACACAAATATTCAGGACACCTTCTCTGAGGCCATGAAAACCATCACTGATTGGATGAGTAACAACTTCCTTCAGTTAAATGCTGAGAAAACAGAGATTATGTTATTGAAAGAAGCAGTAACTAGGTGGTCACCTAACTGGTGGCCAGGAGAACTGGGCCCGGCCTGTCTCCAAAACTAGTGGTAAAGAATCTAGGGGTCCAAATCGACCAGAAGTTCAGCCTGTGAGAGCATGCCAAATCAACCACCAGGGCCTGTTACCATGCACTCAGCCTTCTTCGCTAAGTTTTCCCCCTACTTCCATTATCCACACGAAAAACCCTGATTCAAGCACTGATCTTAAGCTGTCTGGACTACTGCAATGCTCTGTTAATCTCAGCCAAGGAATCTTCCTTAAACAGACTGCAGGTAGTCCAGAATACGGCAGCCCACTTAGTGACCAATGCCCCCCCCAGAACAACTTCACTTCCCCCACTCAGGAAACTGTACTGGCTACCCATTCGCAAAAGAATAAACTTCACAATTTGCTGCATGGTGTTCAAAGCCCTGAACAACAAAGGACCAAGATACATGTCGGACAAGCTGGTCAGATATACTCCCTCTAGGACCCTCCGCTCAGGGTCCAAAGATCTCCTTTGCATTCCTAGGATAAAACAAGTGAGACTAGGGGGTAAATCCTTTTCGTATCTAGCTCCATCTCTATGGAACCAACTGCCTATCCACCTACGTCTCTGTACCAACTACCTATCCTTCAGAAAGCTGCTAAAAACCTCACTGTTCTGATCTTTCCCGCTTGGTTGCCTCAGGATGTTGCAACGCGGAGATACCCCAGTTGGGGTAATTTATGCGCTCTATAAATTATATAAATAAGTAAATATCTGTTGTCACTGACTCTCCGGAATTACAATTCTCGATCCTCGTAGAATAATACCTTCCTGTATAATGGGCAGTCCATCTTTGACATTGTTAAACTTTTGATATTCACAGATGCTGGTAAGAGGCCGAGGGTGCTGGTACCAAGACTGATGTGTAGTATTGTCTTTCATTTCTAGCATGTCACTTTCTTGGATTGTGGCAGTGACAATTTGTTCTATCGAAATGGCAGCCAGAGTGCTTGATTCAACTATGAAATGTATGTAGGCTTCAGCCGTCTTAGAATGGGTGGCAGGACATTGTGGAGGCACTCGTGACAAGTAGTCAGCAGGGTTCTGATCTTTCCCTGGACGATGCACGATGGTGTAGTTCTACTCTTGCAATTGTAGAGCCCAATGTTCAAAGCAAGGAGGCATTTTTGTTTTTGGATTTTCAAAGATAGTCAATAATGGTTGATGATCAGTCACAAGCATGAAGGGCTTTCCATACAAGTGGTCGAGCATTTAGGGACAAACAATTTTCTATCATCTGGACCCAATTTAATACCTACCAGTCCCTTTCACGCTGGGTGAGTTTAAACCAATCTTACCAATTTGCTAATTTCTTATTTTCTCCTCTTCCTTTCTCAATGAATCTTTGATAGTGGTTAGGGATTGGCAAATAATATCAGAATTCTAAAGAAGTATCATCATAAAGAAATATTCATTTAAAATAACTAATGAAACAGACTCTGTTTATAAGTCAAAATGTTTTATCTAATATCTGAATTGCTCATCAAGTACAATACAGCTTGAATCATAGATAGGGCTCCCGGTTTTATGGTATTTATTTTTTTAACATTTCCGTCTGTATTTATCCAAATTTATTTTGGGGCCATTTTATCTGTATGTATCCATATTTATTTTGTGTTTTGCGTATAAATGAAGTTGTAAAACTGTACATTTCCGTATTTATTTAACTGATAGACGTGCACTCATACTGTGATGTCTGTCGTGTTTTAGCTATTTAAGCTGCCAATATTACATAACAATACATCCAATGGTAAATACTAGCATTATACCACAAATGAATATTGACACATGCTGTTATTAAAGAAATTTCATCCTATTTTTTGTTTTCCATGCTGTCCATCTGCTCAGCTGTTGGGCTATTATTCATGAAAGACAACACGGACAGTCACTTAAAAGCAGAACAATTTTCAGGATTTATCCACTTTTAAAAATAAATGCAGACAGAAAACACATTGTTTTCTGTCTGTATTTATCTGTAAAAATCTGTAAAAATAGAAAACAGAGAGACTTAATCATAGATCATCACACAAGAAACAGTAATGATAACAACACTCAACTGTACATCTCAAATTTCAGTGCAGTAAGAGAGTGGATAGGCTAGAAGACAATAGGATAAAGACATTTGCAAATAAGATTTATGCAAATTCAGAATATCATAATAACCGATCACGCAAAGTTCTAGATATCAGGAAAGCTGCCCTCTGGCCATGAGAGTTAGCTGGGCACCCCAAGAAGAATTTAGGAGCAAAGTCAAAGAATCAGGATCAGCAGAACAACAGCCAGCCAAAGTTAGGAAACAGCAACACAACTCTCTCAGGGGGTGTCTAGTCACTTCACTCTCGATATGCCTAACTTTTCAAAAGTTTCTTTGTATTTGGCAGCTCACGTCATCCTTCTTATAGCAAAGAAAATACAGTTATCGCTCTTCCGCAGCTTGTATATTTCTCAATCTTGCAAATGTATCAACCTTGCAGTATAAGTGTCCACATACTCCGCTCGGCAAAGAAGTTCCATTCAAAATGTTAATTGTTTCCTCTATGCAACCTTGGGAAGGAACTCACGAAAGACAGGTTACATATTTCTCCTTTCTACATTCTAATAAGCAAGTTAAACCTAAAAACAAACTTGTGAGGCCTTCTCTGCAGAGCAGTAAAATGCGCTCTAGGAAAAACAAATACAAGTATGATTATCATGGTTATTTTATAAAATTCCACTATTAAACGCTTTATGAATACTTTGCTTATATTCTCTAACGCTCTGCACATTATTTTCAAACAGTTTGTGAAAAGAAACTCGCAGCTTTTGGCTGTTATTTTCTGCATAATTTGTGTGCCTTTGCGGCCTACACTACCTTTTCCAGCACACGCTTGTGCAGTTACCATTTTTACCCTTTTTAGTTTTATGCTATTAATTTTCACACCATTTTGTTAATAATTCACACAATGAGGGGTTCAATCCAAGCAGGTTTTATTTCGCGAAAACACTGCTCCATCACAAGAATACAGGAAATGTTCACTAGCCAAAACTACTGCCAAGCTCTCTTTTTCAGGTTGTAAGTGATCACGTTCAGTTTGGGACAGACTTCGGCGGCTGTACGCAGCAATACGTCTTCGAGCATTTGGGTGTCCACTGTACTAGGCAAGGATCACGCCCAACCTGACAGGGCTAGCATCAACAACAACCTCAGTACAAAGCTTTGGATCAAAATATGCCCTTTCAGTAGCATTCTCAAAAGCGTACTTGATTTTCCATAAGCTTTGCTTGCATTCATGTGACCAAAGAAAAGAAACATTCTTTTTAGTCAAGTCTCTTATTGGCGCGCTGACAGTGGCAAAGTCTCGCTTGTATATAGAGCAATAGCTGGCCATGTCAAGGACTGAACGTAACATAGAAACATCTTGTGGGGGACTGGCAGTTGTCAGCACTTGCACTTAAGCTGGACCGGGTGTCACTTTATAAATGAAAAATAAATATACAAATACCCCATCAGAAAAGATATGGACAAATCATTTTAGCTTTGCCTTAAGGAACTCACATTTATCAGCTTTCAAAGTAAAACCGGCATCAGTGAGCAACTGATACACTTGAGTGAGAGCTTTGTCACACTCCTTCTGGTAGCTCCGAAAACCAATATGTTATCACTGTAATTGAAAGCAGTCATGACCGGCTGTATGATACTTCGATTGACATCTTGGAATAGCTCTGCAGCTGATGACATACCAAAACCTAGTGTTGTGTAACAGAACAGACCAACATGTTTAGATAAGAAGTTTGTAAAGTACCTGCACTTCTCCTCTAGTTCCAACTGATCATATCCTTTATTCGATCCAGACAAGAGAATACCTTTGCCCCATTCAATTGTGTTATCATGTCGGCAATATGTGGACCTGGATGTTGTTCTCTTTCATTGGCCTTGTTCTCTTGACGCTTATCTACGCAGATGCGTACAGCTCATCACTGTCCTGTTTGGGTCCTACCATTATGGGAGAAACCCATGGAGCTGGACTAGTAGAACACTCAAGACATTGTGCTTGAGTAAAGATTCAAGTTCCTTTTCAGCAGCTTCCTGTAAGTGAAAGGTGGTTTGTCTGTGTTTTTGAGCAATAGGATGGAAGTCCTTAATAATGTGTAATTGGATTTTCATAGTTTTGAGTTTTCCCAACCCATGAAACAACAAAGGAAATTGACTTACTATTTCGTGATGAGCATTCACGTTATAGTTCACAGATATTAGTCCTATATCAGTGGCTGTGTTGAAGCTGAGTAAACAGGTGCTTAATGCCGTACCTTGAAGAACATGAATGATCAGTTGTACTTTTGATTCCTTATGCATCATCGTTGCCACAAATGAACCTTTACTCTTTAGTGGCGTCGATGCAGCCCACGTATGCACTTTAGTTTTCAATAGCATAATTCGGAGTACTGCAGACAGCGCATTAGATTTCTACTCAGGCTTAATATTTATTGGTGCGCCAATATTGATTTTGAAAGGTATTGAACAACCATTGACCTTTAGTGTGATCTTCAGGCAATGTTTGAATGACTTTGCTGCTTTGTCATGTTGGTTTCTATTGGACCGATTTTTCCTCACAGGCAGCCAGTCCAACATGCTCATGCTTCTCTGATGTGAACATCAACATGGCACACCCATATTCTTCACTTTCACTTGATAGTGACACAGAAGAACTATTTGATGAAAATTTAGATGTCGATCATCTTCGTTTGGTGTCAATTTGCCTCAGCTGATATGAGCGAGTGGCCTTAAGGGCGTGTGTGGAGCGTCGCTTCTGGAACGTTTGAACAGCCATTTTGTCTTTGTGCCGTGACTCACATACGTTTTCTTTCCCCTTGCACACTGTCACAAAATGGTCCTCCTTTCCACAGTCCTTGCAGACCTGCCCAAAGACGGGACATTTATCTACGTGTAGAAGTAAAAATCCACACATGAAACACAACTTCTTTTTCTGTGGAGAATTCACTGTGTGTCCCTTGGATTTGCGCCTTGGCTAATTTCTCACATTCATGACTGACTCATTCTGGGCACCTCCGGCCTCCATCGCAGTAGCTTGTCAATTAGCATGCTCTTCAGCTCTAGCAGCCATGAGAACTCACTCCAGACTCAGAGTTTCTCTCAGCTTTTGTCATCTTTCACGCCTTCACCAGCAAGATTCTCAAGGTACTTGGTAATTTTCTTGTTACCTGCTTCTTCAGTCGCATAAATTAAATCATCAAATGTCTCTATCCAGGCAGTCCATCTGTCATAAATTTTCAGCTTTTTAGCATTATGAAATGGTAGGAGTAGTTTCAAGAAGGCTACAGCATTGTAATTATTGGTAGAACTTACTGGCGTGGAGAGTATAGTTCTCTCCACAGCAGCTTTGTGATCTTGTCCATGCAAACCATCTATTAAGGCTTGTGACATGCTGGCCTCTGGATCATCTTTGATAATGCCAGATAACAAGACCCCTTTCTTGGTCTCAATTGGAGAAGTAAATGGTCACAATTCTGATTTCCACTCTCTGCACTTCAGAAACCTTTGGCGTTGCTCTGAGACTCACTCATCAACTTTGTTGGGGTGCCACTTTGGATATGGAAGGCTCTGCAAGCACAACCTCGGGTGCTTTCTCTGGGGTCACTCTCTCCAGCGCTGTGGCATGATGACTCTCTTTACTCAGAACTGGTAAGCAGATGATCGTTGCTTGCATCACTTTGTCTTTAAGCATCTTTTTGTGCTATCTGACACCTAGTTGATCTGTGACATGCATAGCTTCTGTTCACAGTGCTATCTTGCACTTTGCTGCTCTTTCAAAACCTGGTTGCATCACCCTCTAGCATTATCACCCCTTATGAATTTATGGGTTTTGAGTTGTGTAGTAGTGCATTCCCAGCAGGTTCTCGGCCCCTGATGTGTGCACTTTTCAGTGATACTTTTATTAGCGTCAAATGTGTTTCACGGAACTGGGGCTGCGCTTTGACCACACATAGGCAAATGTCGATTCCGCACTTCGACGGAGGCACACATGGCATTGCTGGACCATGGCAAACTCTGTGGGAGAGCACTTTCAAACTTCGGGTTACTTATTCTCGACATCGCCAGTTATACCATTCTCCCCTGCCTGAGTACTCGCCAATGACGTGCGTAGGAATCACTGCCCAACTCATGACAAAACTCCGGACTATCCAGTTCACAGAAGCCAGACTCATCGTTGACCTGCCTAGATGCACGCACATTACCCCTCACCTCAGGAAACTCCACTGGCTGCCAGTAGCAAAGAGAGGCCAGTTCAAGCTGCTCACCATGCTTACAATGCACTACAAATCGAAGGACTGGTGTACCTCAACAATCAAATGAATTTCCACCAACCTACCAGGAAACTCTGCCACGAACCCTTCTCCCTTTCAGCCACCCAAATAATCCGCCTGACGAACAGCGGAGGCCGCTCCTTCACCAACCTTGGGGCTAAGGCCAGGTGCAACCTCTCCCTGCACCTCAGAGCCTCACCATCTCTCCAGCAGTTCGGAAAGGACCTCAAGACCTGGTTTTCAACCAATAGGAGAACACGCAGCAGGATCTCCCAGTGTCTCATGACCCTCATGGATGATGCAGCTGTGCTCTACAAATACTGATTGATTGAATGACTACGTCACACACAGAGCTTAGTATAACTCATCTTTATTCTTCTGCGTGTAACAGTGAACTCAACCTTCTAAACCTGCATTCAATTCACTACACTCGAATGCTTCTATGAAGTCCATCAGAAGCCATAAAGGCTCTGTCATTACATGCTCACAGGACACTACATCGCTCAGAACAACTCCAGAGGACTTCGAATATTGAAGCCAAGAGTGGCGATTGGCATAGTGAAAGGTTGTTTTACCAATGGAGACCAAGAGGAGGCCATGTTTCCTGCAATTATCCAAGATGACTCAGAGGCCAGCACGTTGCAAGGCCTCGGAGATGTTTGCATAAACAAGATCACCAAGCAGCGTCAGAAAGATTACTCCTTTCCACATAAGTAAGTTCCAGCCATGGTTACAATGCTGCCACCTTCTTTAAACCACCAGGACCATTCATACCACCAAAAAACAGCATATTGGTGACCGATGGACTGCTTGGATAGAGACATTTGATCATTTCATTGATGTACTAGAAGAAACAGATAGCAAGAAGATTATCGAATACCTTAACAATCTAGCTCGTGAAGGTGTAAAAGAAGTCATAAGGAAAATGCAGCGAGTTGACAAAATTACATACCATCAACTCAAAGAAACCTTGAATCTCAAGTTCAATCCAATGCCAAATGTAGATTACGAAAGATACATTTTCAGTTAAGAACAACAATAAGTTGGTAAAACCATCGTAAATTTGTTGAGAGACTGGATGTGCTCATCAAACACTATAAGTTCAATTCATTTAAAGATGAGGAAGCTATACTTCTCAGAGTTATTGACATAAGCCTGTCAGATTCATTCAGGCGAAGATGCTGAGAGAAACTCCTAGTCTGGAGAGAGTTTTCTTGGCTACCAGAGCTCAAGAGCATGCAGATCGACAAGCTGCTGACATGGAGGCCAGAGGTGCCCAGAGTGAGTCTGTCATGAACATCAAAAGTAAGTCAAAGCACAAGGCAGAAGGACACAGCGTGATGTCTCCATGGAAAAAAGAAGTTGTGTTTCAGGTGTGGAGTTTCGTTTCCAAACAAAGGTAAATGTCCTGCCATTGGACAGGTTTGCAAAGGCTATGGGAACATGAAGCATTTTGTAACAGTTTGCAAGGCAGTGAGAAGACAGAATGGCCGCCAGAATGTTCCAGAAGAGACATTTGACTCACTCATACAAGGCCTAGAGGTCACACCAATTGAGGCAAATCAACACCAAACGAAGTCAATTGTCATCTAAATCATCATCAAAAAGGTCTTCAGTATCAACATCAAATGAAAATGAAGACGATAGTTGTGTAATGTTGATGTTTACCTTAAAAAAACGGTGCACATGTTATACTGGCCGCATGTGAAGAGAAATGCAGGTCAAGGAAAAGTCGACATAAAAAAGCAACATAGTCATTCAAACATTGTCCAAAGATTACACTAAAAGTAAACGGTTGCTCAATTTCTTTTATTATCGACAGTGGTCAATCAATACACATATTGCCTGAGGAGAAATACAGAGAAATATCTCTGTTGCCACGACTTATGCCATTGAAAACTAAAGTGTTTACATGGGCAGCAACAGCGTCATTAAAACGTCAAGGTTCATTTGAAGCAATGATAAAACACAAGGAAACAAAAGGTACGGAGTTAAGTGACTGATTACTCAGCTTGAGCACAGCTGCTGATAGGAGACTTATATCAGTGAACTATAACATGAATGATCATTACAAAATCAGGTCCCTTAATTGCTTCTTAGATTGGGAAAACTCAAGACTTTGAAAGTACAATTACACATTAGTTAGGACATCCGTCCTATTGCTCAAAAACACAGATGTATTGCTTTTTCTTCACAGAAAGCTGTTGTAAAAGAACTTGGGGGCAGATGTGCGTAGTTTGTTTGAGCTCGCAAACTGCCCGATTCGCATAAATGGGCCGTTTATGACCGCAAAAGGCATTTTTATATGTACAGAACATGGGCGTCTGCGGGGGGGGGGGCAAGGAGGGGTACTTGCCCCCCCCTGGAGCACCCCTCCTTGCCCCCCTGTGCACGCCCATGTGCACAAATGCACCCCAGAGGGAGGCCTGGCGCCGGGGCTCGTCCTCAGGCAGGACATCACAGCGACCCCTCCAGGTGCTGGTGGTTTGGGGGGCGGTGATCCTCGGCGTTCAGATGGAAGCAGGGGGCTACCGATGACAGAGGCGACAAATGCAGGCGCCCTGCAACCCACTCATCACCACCACATGGAGGAAGAAGCGACTGCTAATTCATCCAGCCAAAGCCATATGCAGAGTGGAGATGCAGGGGATCTAAGTAGGGGTGAAAACACAACAAAGCCTCATTATCAAGTACATGGTCTTTTAAAGACCTGTGTATAGTACTCGGGTGCGGCTGTGTATGTGCCCAGGAAGCTGTCTCAGCCGGGCACACACTTTCTTATAACATTCACACCCCTCAGAATGACAAATCACCACTTCTAGCTGCCTCGTCATGGGGTGGGAGTGGGAAGATGGGCACAGCATGGGGAAAGGGATGGCCAATGCAGGTGATGCTTTTCTTTTGTATGGGAATTTCTGCTGGCGTCATAGCCCAGGGTTTGCTGCCTGTGCACTTGTATAGATGTGTATTCCAAACAAGTGCACAGACAGCAAACCCTGGGCTATGACGCCAGCAGGAATTACTTTATAAAGGAAAAGCGTCATCTGCACTGCCATCCCTTTCCCCCTGCTGTCTGTGCACTTGTATGGAATACATATCCACTGCGCTGCTTACCAGATAAATGGTAATGTCATGATTTGCCTACCCCTACGCATGTCCCTGAGGATCACGCTACACATGCCCTCTAGACACATGCAGTATTCTCCCTATTGAAACCCGCCCCTGTCCCGTGCGCCCCGCACGCTTCATTGTCAGTGTGATTGAGTGTGTCTGATACTTTTGCACTTAGTACCTCTTGGCATTTTATATTATGATTAACCATGCCTTTGCTGTGCCATGCGATGTTTTTCCATTCAGTTTCAGAGGTTTGAACTTAGCGCGGAGTGAATCCGAGACCTTGCACTTTGAAGGTCTCGTCATTCTCTCCCTGCATCCCTCGCACGCACATTTTGGTGCGCATCCAAGAATGATTGAAGACTTCGTCTTCACGCACGTTCTTGTGCGTAACTGGGAGCGGCTGGGTGCGGTCCAGTATTTAAACCGCACCCAGCCTTCTAGAAGCCGCTTTGCCTTCGGATTTCCTCCAGTGAAGGTCGCGTCTGGTGGCAGCTCAGCTAGGGAACTTACCTGATGGCATTTCGGTTCCGGCTGGACTTCCAAGCTGCTTCTCTTCAAGGCGGTTCCTCTTTCTCATCGGAGCAAGAATCCGGAAAGTCAAGAGTTAGAAAGCTAAGTACTTTAAATATTTAAATGCGCCCTTCGCAAGAAAGGTCAACAGTAATTTTTGGAACTCTAAACTTGCAGAAGAAAATGCAAAGAAGAGACTTTGGACATTTCTGATTTATAATGGTTATTGCATTTCTAAATTTGAGAGAACATTTGTTTACTGGATACATGTATGTATTATGCTGTGAAATAATTTAGATTGTGAATGTTAGTTCTTTGAGCTCAAAGGATAAGGTGATTGAGGGAAGACGTTTAGGATATTGTGTTCTTTGGGTCTGTGCTTATTTTTATTTGAACAGAGGAGAATACAAGAACCCCAAGACCAAGAAGCAAGAAGTTTAGGTCAAGTAAGTGACAGGAATAGTTAGGTGGGTTTGCGAAGAGTCATTTAAAGAATTAAAGTAATACTTCCTTTTATTTTTTAGTGTGCAACAATTTCCTGACTAAACTAGCTGACCAACTATCCTAGAGGACGTCTGACGACTTCATCATCTCAATCCTCGAAAGATATTCTGGACGAATGCCAACACCTTACTGATCGCAGGTAGGGGAATATCTGAACACCCAGTCTGACTTAGGTTTTAAACAAAGTTAGTTAGAATAGTTAAAAAGGCCACAGAATAGTTAGGAGATTCCTCTTTGTTTAGATTTCTAAAGTCTTTTGTGCTTGTTGCTTCGCAGGTCGACAGCAAGAACAAAATTCTATACTTCAACGTCCAGTACCGGCCCTCCTCCCTAATTCCTAGTTTAAATCTTGCTGTTAACAATTAGAACCAGTAAGTTTTAGTTAGTGATTTGGGAAGTTGGTCCCTTGCGTCTCTGCGAAATCATCTGCGTCATCCAAGAGGGCTTCAAGCAAGGACAAGGTAAGGGACGACGTGGATCGGTTTGACAGGTAAACAGGGCCATGGATTTGTCTCTTTTTGCGTCCAAGGGCACTGACGAAGAAGCAAAGGCGGCCCAGGCAAGAAGAAACCAGGAGACATTTGACCCACATCTATCTACACAGTGAGACCTTCAGGAGGGGCTGGATGCCAGGACGACAGTGCTGCTGATCAGCCAGCCTCCACCGAATAGTATCAGAAGAGCAGGCAGCAGTTTTAAAGTAAGTTCCAGTAAGTTTAATGCATTCTACAGCATCACCAGCATTACATACTGGCTACATATCTAGGTTACTCTAAGGCATGGGTACTCACAAACATTCTCTCATGGGACAAAGTTACATTCTGGTTGATGCCCGAGGGCTGCACCAATGGTCTTGCAGGTGGGGGCAAGGGCGGTGGGGCGGGGCTTGCAGGGGCAGGGCTAGAGTAAAAAGGAATTATCACCTTTTCAAAACATTATTAGACAAAATGTTATACTACTCCGTGTTACTAGTTCAGGAAATGTCTTCTCAATGAACCGCTCCCCAAAGATACACAACACATACTTTGTAAACATTTGTAACAATATCAGTACTTCACAGGGGCTCTCTGGGACATGACACCATCCTATCTGCCACAAAATCTAAAGGGAACAGCTTTTTTGTCTCCTGTGGTAAACATAGTTAAGGCATCTATGTAAAATTCAGCAAGCAACCGATTAAAGAGGCCCAGAGGCCTACCTGCAAAGACATAATGCATTGGTGTTACAGAGACAAAAAAAGAATTTCAGAAAACATCAAAAATAGGGAGGCAGTAAAGAGAGCAAAAGGAGAGAGAAAGGTAAGAGGGAAAAATAAGATGAGAAAAGATAGTAAGATTGGAGCTAGAAAGCAGAAAATAAGAAAACTTAATTCACCAAAAAAAAGGTAGCAGGTCTAAAAATCAGACATGCAGAGTATCTTGAGGACACAACTCAAGAACGGGGAATGGGCTCAAACGATGTTGGACAGCGCAGCAGAAGTCACCATCGCTCGCAAGAACTTGAAGGATCATCTGGAGAGAGTGGACTTGAATGAGTACATCCAAGTTGAAATTGCAGATACCAGGGTTAGTGTCCCACATAAGTTATATGAAATAACATTCTAGATGGAGGGGGACATAACAAGAAAAATAAGCGCACTCTGAAGCGGCTCTCTCAGGGTTAAGACGTTCTTCTAGCTGAACAAGACTGGCCACCTGAATTCATCAGGGATTGCCCACATGGCGAAGAAATCATTATGCCAGCATTCTCCAAACACATTCCAATTCATTTAAAACATACCTATGCCAGGAAATGGGCAGTAGTCCAGGCTCCTGCATTATATAAAAATCATGTAGGATGGGATGAGGATTCTCCTCACCATAAAATCCAGTTAAAAAAATCAACCAACTGCACAAAGGCAGTACCCAGTTAAGCAAGAAGCTAAAAAACAGGCCAGGGAGATATTAGATCAACTTGAATACCAAGGGGTGATTGAAACATGCACCTTGTCCATGAACAATCCTTTGTTTCCTGTCTCCAAACCAGGTAACCCATATCGTCTAGTGTTGGATTACAGACATTTAAACTCTTGTTGCAAAACCTTTGCAGTACAAAATGCACACAGTGCAGCATTAATGAATAAGATTGTGCGTTAAAAATATAAAACCACATTAGATATTTCTAATGGTTTCTTCTGTCAAAACATTGCACCAGAAAGCAGGTACTTGACCGTTTTCTCAATTATGGGGACACAGCGTCACTTCTGTCGTCTCCCACAGGAATTCAAGAATAGTCCAGGGTTATTTTCAGCCAGAGTAACAGAGTTACTACAAACCTATGATGATGAGGCATTATCATATGTCGATGACATCTATCTAACAGACGATGACTTGGATAGGCACTTGAACACCATAATATCCTGATATCTGATGGGTATAAATTCAATTTCAAGAAATCGAGAATTGCCCACCTCAACGTCCTTTTTCTAGGATACAAGTTATCAAGTGAAGGCTAAAGCCTGGCAGCAAACTTTCTAGAGAAATGTGCACTGCTCCAACCTCCAAAAACGCAAAAAAACTTACAGTTGTTTCTAGGTTTCCTGAATTTCGGAAGAACTTACATTCTAAACTACGCAGAAAGGGTGAAACCTCTCTACGAATTAATCAAACCTGATTTCAAAACAGGTAATTAGACTCAAAAACACACAGAAATTTTGCATTCATTGCAAGCAGGCATGTTAGCAACAAAACATTCACAAACACGCGTAAACGTACGCAACTTAGTGATCCGAATCATTCCAGGACAATGCGGATTCACATACTTAACCTTTAATGAAGGAGAAAAAGTACCATTAGCTTACAAATCACATTTGCACACACAAGCATAAATGAAATTCACTTCAATAGAAAATATTCTGACAGCTGTAGTAAAAGAGAGAGCCCTCGCACAGGGTAAGCGCATAATGGTCGTTACTCCTGTACCGGCCTTAGAGGCAGAGACAAAAGCGAGCATTCCAAATGCAAAGGCTTTACATCCGAGATGGATACAATGGGTTAATTCTCTTGCTGCAACAGACGTTGAATACGTTTTTGACCCTTATTTGAAAACACAAACATTTCTACAATATGAACAAGAATGTCCTCTGCCTACTGAGATTCTGCCTCTAGAGCAGTATGCATGTATAATTTATACTGACGGATCAGCCCAACCTGCTACGGTGGGTAAACAAGCTTATAGTGCTGCGTGCACGATCGTTAAAGGTCGCTGGCGAGATGGCAAATTCTGACCTATGGTCACTAAAACACAATCTCTAGGAGACTGTACAGAATTCCCCACACTCATAGTGTGCGATTTGTATTATTGTGTTCAATCTTACAATGAATACTTGCAAAACTGGATTCAAAATGGTTACAAAGATGCAAAAGGTGGCACAATCAAGCATAAATTGCTTTGGGAACAAGTAGTTCAGTTACGATAAGAATTACAAAAGGCTCACGTGATACATACACTGAGTCATCAACGTGATGGCGTTCACGTTGCAGGGAATTCATTGGCTGATGAAGCAGTGAAGGCAGCTGTGCAAACGGCTTCCGTAGCTGCAATCACTCGTTCAAAAACTAAAATAGATGGCGAAATAATGCTAGCTGTCAATGCCACAAGCAGAGGCAGCGGTGCAGCGTTACCTCAAAACTATCCACTCAAATACTCATACATAATTGACGCAAACTCTGTTCCTTTTTCTCGAATTCCTGGAGTGGGAGATAGAGTAATTCCAAACAGGAAACGTAGAGTGGCTTTGATACACGAAGCACATTTGGGAGAGGGTCTGATACATCAGGGGATCTCTAAATCTATACTAGAATTAATAGAGACGTACTGGTGGCCAGGGATGAATGGTCACATTCACACATTTGCAATTAACTGCAACAGAGATCGCAGCAGAGAACGCCGCCAGATACCTGACTACAGTGTAGCCAGCCCAGTACAGACACCATTGTTAGACAGCATTATACTTTGTACACGCAGACGTCCCTATGGACAAATGCGGTCCCACAAATATTAAGACAAGATTCATTTGGATGTGGCCTCAGCGCTCGGCTGACTCTCTTACTGTTATACAAGATTTGCAAGTCTTTATCGGCACATACGCAGACGGCACGCTACATTCTGACCAGGGTCCTGCGTTTAGCTCTCTGGCTTACAAGGAGGCCATGGCCAAATTGGGTGTTGCATTACGGTACTCAAGTCCATTTCATCCTGAGGGAGATTCGGTAGTGGAGAGAAAAAACTGGGACATAAAGCAATCTATAACAGCTAGGGTATTAGGCTCGGGTGACGGGTGGGTCAAACATCTAATAAGTGTCCAACGTAGTCTTAATAATCTGCCAAGAAGTTCTCTAGGGGGAATCACTCCATATGAAATTCTTTTTGGAACAAGAATGATTATTTCGTATCTTGATTGTCAGACTTCAGCGGTAGAACAAAAACCCTTTGATATCAAAGACCATTTGGCTGTTTTGCAGGACTTAAATGAAATAAGAAAAAGCCAAAGTAATGTGTTCCTGAAGCCAACAACCACTGAAGAAAAACCATCCGTCCCAGCAAGACCTGTCTGGATTCCAAAGATTGGGGATCTAGTCAGAGAAAAGATCGCAGACAAGAAGGAATTTGGGCCTTCTTACAGACAACCAGTACCTTTCCTAGTAATCCACGGATCAAGAACAGTATTACTGCCGCCCCTTGCTGGTAAAAAGGAGAACAAGTTTGTGTCCATCGACCTGGTCAAACCACATCATGTGGCCGATCATAAGCAGTAGGCCAAGTGGACTCCAAAGAAGTAGCAGTCGCCCTAATCTGGCTACTATCCAGTGGTTCAAACTAAAAGACTCATCACCTTTGAAGAATCTGCAGTGCGAAAAGAAGGACTATGCAACAAAGCCATGGAACTTGTACCTCTTGAGACCCAAATAACAGTTCGTCAAGAAACGCCTGTCTACAATGAAATAGCATCTGACTATACAAATATAACAAGTGATCAAGTGGTTCCAGCGATTTCAACGAATCCTGAAGCAATTCCTACAATTGACAGAACTGCCTCTGGCTATTTCATTAACTTTGATACGTTTTTGAGGATCCCAGCGAACCTGAAACAACGCCAGTAAAAAGAACTTTTAACGCCTTAACCGCATTCTAATGAGTGGGCGGGGCTATGACGGCCGTTGGCCGTTTGCAGCACCAGGGAGGGAGCACAGAAGGGGTTATAGAACAAGCAACAGAACTTTTTCATCACCTGGAAAAGACTTATCTGGTTTCACCATGGATTGAACTTTGGATTGTGTTGGGTGTACTTTTTCTTCTACTTTTGGTTGACTCTGGTAATAACTTTGGGAATGCTGATAAATGGAAGATATGTTAAAAAGGATACAGCAAGTAAGAACATCAACTTACTCCTCAAGCCACACAAATTATCTCATCGTGAACAAAGAGACTTGTCATCAGTGAACATCACAGCCGTTCCTATACCTGGTGGTATAGCTTGGGACAGAACTGATTATGACATTTTCGGTCCGGCGGAGCTGTGAAGATTCCACACCAGTACAAGATTTCCTTGAATGACTTTGTTTCACCTAGTACCTTTTCAAATGATTGGGACTTCGAGACTATTAATAATATGATGTCAGACTTAGAAATGTCTGCTGTATTTACAAATCATGAATATTTAGAAGGTTCATCAGATTATGAACAAATGTATTGTTATAATCACTATGGTCATCATTTCTTGCACAGATCTGCAAATCCTAGAAATGTATTTAAATATAACCAATGGGAACATTGTCCAATGTCACCAAAGGGTAGCTCAAAAACATTTTATGGCAAATTTCCATATTTTTAGGTTTTAATGTTTCAAATCCAGAATCATTTTACTTTAAGAATGTTACTAGGACAGGAATGAAAAGTATGTTGACAAATACCAAGCAAATTTATTCTGTGGCCTTTTATGCTCAGCTGTCTTCGTTAGGTTTCGACTTTTGGAAAGACAACATTGAGACAAAAACTGTCTGGGCACAAAAGACTGGCAGGTGCAGGGATTGGAAGCCTTATTTAGAGCCTGCATCATCCCAGAGCAAATTATGTTTTTGAATGACACTGTCCAACAGACATCTTGTCTTGGGTTAGCCAAGATCAAAGAGTTAAATAAACCTTCCATACCTACACCTACACCTGATATCAATAACACTTCAGAGGGGGAGGTCGACGTACGTACTATTTTGCTTCACAACAGAACAGATCCAGATTGGAAAAAATTGTTAATCTGGCCCACAGACACAAACAACTGTCAAGATAGATTCCTGAATAAGACACAAGGGTTCACATTCACTAGGCCGGATCCAAGATATGTTCAGAGACAGCATCCAGGAATAGTAACAACATACGGTGTAGGGAAACTGTGCCTTGAATGGCTACACAAGTCTACACTAAAGGAAGTAAAACAACACTTATCTTTACTTAAAGATGGCACTGATCTGAGGGACTTCTTACAAGGACCTACTAAACCGCGTCATAAATGTTTCATATACGCCGGTTTCTATGCTGCTTATAATGAAGCATGGAAGATTACACAGGCAGAGACTGCAGAACGAATACGAGAAATCTCTCTCTGTAGTTGACAATGGGTTAACGACTCTGTCGTCCAGGATATATTCTTTGGACAGCATAGTATCCTCTGCCATAGACATAATGGAACAGGACTTGGTCATGTTGCAACATGGTCAGTCGCAATTACGTTCTATAATGCCATTAGGCTGGACGTTACAAAATCTTCATTCAGGCTATGTGCCTTGGCGTTTAATCAACACTCCGTCACTGTTTTCAGAATTCACTCTCACTGATAAACAGATCAAACTGGCACAGAGGGGAGCAGACTATACGGTGCTGAGCATTGAAAAACTGGAAAGATTGCCATTTACAGTCACTGAAAAGCCAGCCATTGAATGGATAATACATGGTACAATTACTCTGCCTGTCATAATTTTCCATTTTCAGTATTGCTTAAAACATATACCAGCAGGCATATATGAAAGGTTGGGTAAAGAATATATCAAGATATCCTGGGAATGACCATACACACACAAATGTTGGAGTGGGGGGAAAGAAGTGTTTCTTTGTGTTAAAAATTGCGAAAACGCACTAAGCGGTTCTATCCTTTGTCAGGGTATTAATTTACACAGACCTGCAATGGTTCCTCTAACAATTTATCCTGCCACCTGCAAGGTTCACCAGCTGCAGTGATTGATCCAGTTTTTAGGCAACTTTCTAAAGGAAGTTACATAATGTTGAATGATCACAGCTGCTGTGGCATGTTGCCAGGTTTAGCCTATCTCGTAACTGTGTCAGCCAGGGTCACTTGCTGTATGCAAGTATTGTTTCCAAAAACCAAGACAGACCGGGAGTCGCCTTTATGGCCTTCAATGAACATCTCTTCTATATGAATTGATACTTTAAGCAGAATGAAAGCCATTCTTTTACAGAAAACTGTGCCATTGACCTCAGTCAAAGAGACCTATGATCTGCAAGTCGCAAGGACTTCTGCAGAGATACACACCCTATTAACTACAAACTGCCCTGTACATCTCTCAGAAATGTTAGGTCGTATCTTAAACATGTCTGATCCGAGCGGTATTGTACATGTATTTAAGACAGTTTTTTGGGGACTGTTAGCACCTTTTGAAGCAGTCCTAGGCATATTTCCAAACTTCGTGCACTCTGTGTTTGGCGGACTGCCTCTCATTTTGGGACTCGCAACAGGGTACTATTTTTGCTCCTACTGCTTCGATATGGCAAGCCAAATCACCAGCGATATCCAGTTCACCGTGCAAAATACTCTACTGGCGATGAAGTGTCGTGAGCGCATAGTCCAAATTTTGAGATTAACTCGTTTAAGAGAATTGAATACCACATGGTTTATATCATTCAGAACAATCTGGCAATATTGCATCTTACCTGTTCTATGATGCCTGCTATGTGGAGAAGAATGCGTGCTAGACATCTGTCTGACACTCCCATCAGTCATGCCAACGGATGTTGATACTTTGCTTGGACCAGTGACGGCTCATGCACTGTGTTGTCCCCAGTGGCTACCAATTCTGATGACAGCATTCATTGAGATCTCACAGACGCAAAATGCTGACGTGAGGTACGAGAGGAAAGCGACACACAGGTACCTTCCAATTCGAACATTGCGAATGCGACCAACGCTGACGGCGATGCTTCACATCTATGTGCGATTAATCTTCTTAACGAGGTAATCCAACTTTCACCTACAATGGTAGACAAATTCTTTACAGACTTAGAAGATTTGATGTTTTCTCCAAACAATAACAGTGACTTTTGATTTGGCACGCAGTGTTCTGAGAGGCTCTGAATTCTACCTTCATTTTTTCAAAACAAAGTTTCTAACTTTGGAACTCTATTTTTTCTATGATCAAACTTTTGTCTTTCCAAATTGTTATTTTTTCATTTTTTGGCACAAAGTAATCTGCTTAAAGCAGAACTATTCATAGAGAACTAGAATTCTTTGAAAACTTCCAAGAGACAATATTTGACCTTGTCCACAATCAACCAGTTTATATAATCTGCTATGAAATGGTCTCGACTTTTTCTTCTGTAGTTAAGAGCCAATTCATAAATGTATTTTCGTGATTCTTTCGGATAGCATTTTCATGTGTCATCTATATGCTTTGAATGAAACATTGCTTTAAATGCGAACAGCACAAATGCTTTTTGTGTACAACCAGTACCAATGCATTTTTATGTATTTTCGGTGGGTTTTAACACATCATGTTTAGATATGTTTTAATGTGTTTAGAACTTAGTAATGTCATACATAAGAAAGTGGAGTGGGTGTTGTGTGGCGTTTTAAACTCCGAGTGAATTTTCCCAATTCATGCCCTTATATAGGTACACCTCACATTGCCCTTATATAGGCATAGAACTCAAGCCCTTATTTAGGCATAGCCAATGCTACCCAAATACAGGCATGGCTACTTCCACCCATACCAAACGTCACTACGATTTCTTGGGAAACCAGCTTAAGCAGTTAGGGAACTTCCCCTTGCTTGAATATTGATTTGTCCAAAAACTCAGTTACTTTACAAAGAACAACTATTCCGTAGGGGTTCTTTCCTGACGTTCATATGCCCGACTTAACGTCAAACTATGGCATTCCTAAACACCTTCAAGAAATAAATATACCTACACTTGCTCTAGCAAGATACGTTGGTTCGGAGCAGTTCGAAGACCTACTTGCCCGATGCAGCTCACTACAGCAAGTGCAGAGGAAGCCGACTCTGCAGCTGACACACTGATCAGGAAGCTGACTTTCTCCTGCCGAGAATCCAGCTCCAGTGTTTCCGGCTCCCCTTGCGGGGTGTTGGGAAATCGAGTCCCGAGAAAGAGATACCAGACCTCCTTCATTCTAACCAAGGTATGGAGCTGATTAGAACCTAGAGAAACCTTTGGTAGATTCTTGGCAAAAACTAAACCTATGCTACACAATACTTACTTCTTCCCTCTTACTAGACTTAGGGTAGGCACATTGGGGTAGGCGTATTTTAGAAGCACCAGTTGAGTATTTTAGTCAATGTTATTTATGTATATATTTTTATATGGATTAGAAACAGTACAATGCTCTTACAGTATTATTTCATATTACTGTTTACGCTGTACGCATTATACTTTGCAGTCTGCATACCGATTGTAGTAGTTCACTTTTTTTGCGTGGGAAAGAAGACTGTTCAATAAACCCTTTTTATTGAAAACGCCCATCTCACTATTTCTCTGCAACTCTGTAGAAACGAATCATGCACGATTGACTGAGTGAAATACTTATCTATTGTTTCCGCGACTCTGAGAGATATATTCTTATTTTTGGGAAACAAAGTTGTCATGTTTATGCGGTTGTCAGAAACGAATCCCTTCGTGTGTATTCGAGAAAGTTTCTAGTGACCTCTGAGTTAGCTGGAACACACACAATTAAGTTTAGTATATTCGTTAGAGACCTAGTTGACCTCAGTCCTACGTCTAATCTATAGGATATATTATTCCAATACGCAGAGCCTATTGGGAATATAGGAACTACACTACAATACATCTGTTTAAGTTGAACATGAATTAATTACATTATGTGAAAAAACATTAAAAGAAGATCTAGTATCCTTAGACAATAGGTCAAATGGATTTTCAATCATTGCTGATGAAAGTGCTGACATATCTGGAAAAGAACAGATGTCACTTGGAGTGCGTTTTGTAGACACAACAAGTAGTACCGTAGCTGTCATCAGAGAAGAATTCCTTGGATTTGCAACCTTAAAAGAAATGGATGCTATCTCACTTGCAAATATGATTATGGATACATGTTCTAAATTTGGATTAAACCTAGAAAAATCCCATGGCCAAGGATATGATGAATGCTCTACAATGGCAGTAAAGGAAGGTGGCGTTCAAGCCTTAATAAAGAGGAAATATCCTAAAGCTGCTTTTGCTCTCTGTGCTGCACATAAAGTTAATTTGGTTATTAATTACCTAAATGCGGTTCCTGATATACGGAATTCTATTGGCACAGTGAAAGCCATCATCAAGTTTTTCCGTGAGAGTCCAAAAAGAACATCTCTTATTCCTAATCTGCCATTGCTGAGTGAAACACGATGGACAGCAAAATACAAGAGCATTCCAATTTTTAGCTCGCACTTTGAACAGATTTTTAAGCAATTATGCTTACTGGTCACAACAACATCAGGGAAAACACGTCAGGATGCATACCAATTGCAATGCTCCTCCAGCACAGTGAACTTTCTCTTTTGCTTGTCCCTAATTTCAGATTACTCATCAAGATTGGAATCTGTAAGCCAGGCTCTCCAAGCTGTTCAGCTTGATATCCTCAAGGTGTTTAATCACGTGCAAGACCTTCTGACTTTGTTCCGTGATCACAGACAAAAAGCAGAAGAGCAATTAAGGACATTTTTACAAACATTCAAACCCTGGCAGAAAAACTGAACATCTAACTTTGTGTTCCCAGACAGTGTGGCTGGCAAGTATTTCGTTCTAATTTTGGTTTCTCTTCTGTGGAAGAATACTATCACTAGTCTATCTATGTGCCATACATGGACTCTATCATTGCATCATTAGAAAGCCGGTTTGGCAATGAAAACAAGAACATTTGAGTTTGTTCTCAGTTTACCCAAAACATATGGCAAAAATGACACTTGAGCAATACAAATGCCATATTGCAAACATCAGAGAAATGTACGACATTGAAAACCTGGAAGCCGAAGCAGTCACATGGTTTCAGATCTGGTCAACGAAGGATGAGCAGTTAGACAATGGATTTCTGGATTTGCTAAACCACACAGATTTATTTACATCAGTCCAGCAAGCAATTCTCATTGCTCTCACATTACCAGTGACCACTTGCACAGTGGAAAGGTCTTTCAGCACAATGAGAAGGGTGAAAACCTGTTTGAGGTCGACAATGGCAGATGATCGCTTATCGGGTTTGTGCATGATGAGCATACATCGAGCAAAAATTGATGGAAACAAACAACAGCTGATTGATAGATGAAGTAATTGATACATTTGCACAAGACTACAGATGTTTACAGTTCCTTTTTCGAGATCAGTACACTAACCAGTGAACAAAAACTGTATAAAACTGCTACTCATTGAAAAATGTGACTGTTACATTTCAGCAAGACTGTACATGTTTGCACCTCCTGCAACAGTTATCCAGGTTAAGTTTATATGTTTTATTTTCCAATTTGGAAGAGAACAGCTGTTATTTTATTGATGGTAATATAGTTGATTTGATTTATTTTAATATATTTAAGTTAATACATTTCCAAAATAAATACATTTGTCATATATTTTAATTCTCATTCGTTTGTGCACGTTAACATCAAATGCAGACTGACACTACATGTTTTTATTTAGAATGCAGTTATAGTGCCTTCACTGCCTTGATCATGTGTATATGAATAAAGTGGTGTATTCAATAGTGGTGACATATTAGAAATTGCTAATCAGACAATGGCAGCTTGATCCTTCCATTAAGCGTTTGCATCAGGTTTCTAAACCCTTTGCATGTCTGTGCTTTTTCACTTTTGGCCAAGAGCTGCTCCTGTCGGCAGCTGAGCTCTGCTTTTTTCTTTGCCAACTGCTAGAAGGTGTGAATGATATCTACCAAAGTCCACAAAAGAAAGAGACTGCTGTGGCACAACAACCCTATGGTGTATGAGATCAAATGCAGCCTGCTTCCTGTCCTCCATGGCTCCTCCTGCGCCCCAGGATCTCTTGTGCCCCACCTGGCACACATCATGTCGGAGGACGGTGATGACGTTAACATTTTGTCCCGCCTCCCGGAAAAATTTCGGCGGACTATTTTGCGATTCAGTACCCAATTACTGAATCGCAAAATCGGTTTGCAATTCGTTATTAGGAATGGGGGTGTTTAGGGCGTCCCTTCTTAATAGCAACTTGCAGAGGGATGTGTGAATGTTTTGCAACCGAGATGCAGTGGCAAAGCATTTGTATTTTACTGCTCACTTCAAGTAGTTGGTAACCCATTTGCATACGGGAAGGGGTCCCCAAAGGACCCCTTCCCCTTTGTGAAAGGTTGCAAACATGTTTTTTTAAGAGCAGGTAGTGATCCTATGGACCACTGCATACTCTGGAAAAATGAAAAGAAAACTTTTCACTTTTGTTTTTGAAACGCATCAAACACGGGCCGCATTTAAAAAATTTGCTTTATTTTAAAGCAATCACAGACATGGTAGTCTACAAATCCCAGCAGGCCTCCATTCATGTGATTTTAGCGATTCCCAGTGGGTCGCAAATTGCGACCTACCTCGTGAATATTAATGAGATTGTTCTATTTGCAACCCACTGGGAATCGCAAACAGTGTAAAACACACTGTAGTACATCATTGCTTGTGATTCCCTAATAGCGAATCACAAAAATCTGCTATTAGGTAATAGCAAACACTAAGGTATGTACATCTGGCCCTTGAATCCTTACTCAAACATGATATCGTTGAGCTTTCTACTGGTCCTATGCCACGGATTTCTCCCATAGTGGTAGTGCCTAAAAAGGACAGTAAAGGAGCTATAAACATCTGCGTTGATATGCATAAAGCCAATAAGGCAGTTGAACAAGGATGACATCCTGGTCCGCACATTGCCAACTTGATAACATAATTGAATGGTGCAAAGGTCTTCTCTCACCTTGATTTGAATAAAGTTTGAACATCAGTTTGAACTCAAGGAGAATTGCACGTACATTCCAACCTTTTCTACACATATTGGTCTGTTCCTATACAAAAGACCACGCTTCGGTGTGTCATCAGCTGGAGAGCTGTTTCAAGTTGTCATTCGATGTATCATACAGTCTGTCATAAATGCATTGAATTATAATGATGACATATTGGTTTTCGGAGCTACATAGAAAGAGCACGATAAAGTTCTCATACAAGCGTGTTGTTTACTTGCAGATGCAGGTTTGACTTTGAATGCCTATATTTGTGAATTTCATAGGACAAAGCTAAAATTCTTTGACCATATTTTTCTGATGGGGTTTTGACACCCAATCCAGGTAACGTGCAAGCACTGTCAACTGCCAGTCCCTCACAAAATGTTTCCATGTTACGTTCATTCCTTAGCATGGTCAGCTACTGTTCTAGATACATACGAGTAGTCACCGCCGGCATGAATCGCAGGTGGGGTCGCACAGGAGGGTTGCGCGGGGAGTGGGGGTTAACACATTTTAAAACCTTCCTTTTGCCAGGTCCCACATTTTCCTGCTATCCTGCCTCCGGCAGGAACAGGAATCAGGCAGCCTCCCTCCCTTCCCCATAGCAAATCACAACACTGCCTTTGCAGCGTTGTGTTTGGCGGGGACGCAGACCAGCCAGGCGCCTTTGGGGAGGTCATTTTCTCCATGTAGGCTGCATGCAGCCAACATGGAGAAAAGGCAGAGTGCGCATGACTGGTTTGGTTGGCCCCTGAGGGCCGACCAAACAGTCAACACCCTCAGCAATGAGCAAGCCACTCCTCCCCTGCCCTAGACCAGACCCACCCGCCCCCAACCAAATCCTTCTGTTTCTCACAGTGCAAGAAGCAGAAACATAAAATGGTAGTTTTTCCATTTTATGTTTCTGCTTCTCGCACTGCGAGAAAGTAGTGGAGCGACTCTCCTCCGCCCAAATGGAGGAGCCGCCCCTGCATACAACACTTTGCCACCGTGAGTGATCCTTCTGAGAGATTTGACGAAAAACATTGTTTCCTTTCTTTGGTCACATGAATGCGAGCAAAGTTGCAAGAGAATCAAACAATCTCTTGAGAATGCTACTGAAATGGCATACTTTGATCCAAAGCGTCATTCAAAGGTTGTTGCTGCGAGCCCAGTCGCATTAGGCGCAATCCTTGCACAGCACACCAGACACAAATGTTCGAGGACCTATTTTTGAAATTCCATTCATTGTTTACGATGGATTATTTACATGGCTGATTGTAAAGCGCCTTTTGGTTGCGTATTTCAACAGAAGGTTCTGTTTTAATTTCGAACGACAGACGCACCCATTAAAATACCTATCTTCTCACCTGCTTGAATCTGGGTCTGAGGATGCACTTTATACTTGTTTACCTTGTGAAATGCACAGTTGTAAATATTATCATCTGCGTGGTCATGCTGGAATATATCTTGAAGCACTTTGTGCTTTTGTCGGCAGAACTTTCCCTACATGCTTTTAATGGTGAGGCGAGCCCTAGAAGACTGACTTATTTAGTCTTAACTGCGGGATACCTGGTCTCAGTTCCCTTGCTTAAATACACTTTGAAGTTGCTCCATGAAACAGTGTTTGACACTCCCTCAATTGGGGACTTTTTGTACCAATCCTTTGGTGTCTCCTGTATATATATTTTCTGTCCTGATGATGGCCCTGCTCTAAATTACTATGCTCAGGGTTCAAAACGTCAGCAATAACATAAGTGGACTGTGTTCTTTTAAAATGTGATTGTGGATATTGACACTGGCATTACGGGTGTTGACTGCAAACATCTTATAGTCCCTATCAGCCACAAGTATATATTTTGGTGTATAGCACAAACACCCTTTTTGTTGACTATATATCACTTTCACTGCACCATCAACTTTTAGGAGAACCTTGTTTCTAGAAAAGTATAAATATTGTGTTATACTGTTAAAACCCATTATTACATTTTGAAACGGGATGTGCAATAATAAATGCTTTAAATGCATAACTGAAACGTACTCATTTGAGAGTTTTTTTCTTCTTCGTTGTAATACTATTGCTGTGGAAGTCAAGGGCTACACTTCCCCCATAGGGACCACTTTATTGATAATTGTCCAGCCCAGGTCCCTGGGTTACTGGGTTGCCCCTTTTTCTAGAAAACTAAGACATATTGAGGCATATGCAAGCAGAAGTTTGTCCCAAACTGAAGATGCCTATTTACAACCTCAGCAAACATTGTTGACTATCTTTGGCAATCCAAAGACCTAGATGCCCACTCCCATTGAACGTTAGGGTCTATGATTAAAAGAATACTACTACACAATCGTCCCCCATCCAGGAAGATACCAAAACCGTGATGACTACTTCTCAAGAGTGCCTCTACCGTGCCATGGTACACCTTCTGAGATAGCTGAAACCTTCATAAATTTCATTGTGAAATCAAGCGCCCCAGCTGTCATTTCCTTGAAACAAATTGTCACTTCCACAAGTCATGATCCTGACATGTTAAAACTAAAAGACATTATTACATATCAGTCTTGGAATCAGCACACTCGACCTCTTATTAGTGACGTTTAAAACTGTCAAAGATGAACTGTTTTGTGATGAAGAAGGTGTTATCCTGAGAAGATTGAGAATTGTTTTCCCCGAGAGACTGCAACAATAATTGAAGTGGCCCATGAAGGACATTAAGGAATCGTTGCCACAAAATGAGCTCTCTTATACCGAGTTTCGTTTCCTCATCTCAATGAGACAGTTGCAAGAGAATTGAAGGCCTGTCATCCATGTAACTGCCTTTCATTGAAAACCACTCAACCAATCTTCAACAGGTCATAGTTTCCAAAGCTTGTATGGGAAAGAACTGCCGTTGAGTACTTCAGTCCTCTTGACAATGGACATCACCTGAGATGATTCTTGATGAATACTCCTGTTTTCTATTGATAGAAGATCTCTCATCTATCACTCAAGAAAGAGTCACCAAGAGATTAGATGGCATCTTTGCAACATGGGGTGCTCCTGCGATCCTGAAATCTGACAAAGGCCCACCTTTCAACAGTTGAGAATTAAAAGACTATCTCAGATTCAGATTCAGATTCAGATTTTCTTTATTCGAATTACAAGAATTCATAAAAGCACATATATAATTACACAATTTCATAAAATCTATAACAATAATAATAATATTATAAATAAGCACTGGTGGTTCGAATTTAAACATTTTCCATCAACTTACGAGCACGAACAGCAATTTTTAGGAAAGTGCAAATGAGGCAAATTATCTCCTCATTATCCAAGGTAAGCAACAACAGATAAGATTCATCCAGAGTAATAGGTCTATATTTAAAAAAAAATGGAATTGAAAGCCATTTGGTGTATTTCAAATAAAAATTACATAAAAAAAGAAAGTGTATGTCACTTTGTTTACTTAACCCATTACAGGGGCAGCTTATATTGCTTAGACTGGGGTGGAAGCCCAGCGGAAAGTTTAACAAGAATCTGATGGTGCCAGTCCTTAGTCGGAACAGGAGACTTCTTTCCCAATGCGTCAATGGTACAGTTAGGTACAGTGCTAGGGGATATCTGTATAATTCCATATCCATATACCTAACTACTGTAGTTTTCTCTAGTTCTATCCTGTCTCGAGCCGTTGTATAAAGTGCATAGAGTGCTTCCTTCAATTCAGTTTTTCCCACCATATTAACGTTGCTTGGATTGGTGAAGATGTTGTCTTTCCCTAACTTGGACAAACTTTTGTGGACAAACGAGAGCCATGGGATCTCCTTCCCCCTGTCACAACTTAGACAGTCGATTATTATTTCTTGAGTCAGGGTGGCTGAGCTGTTCCTACATACCGAGTGCCAGAATAGCTCCAGTCGTGCACTAATAAAATCTGAAACAAAATGTAAATGTAGCTTTCTGTGTGCGATATAGTTAGATGTGGAGATTGGTAAGCTTAGCAACTTTCTGCAAAAACGTTTTTCTTCTTGTTGTATGCGACAATTGTTTCCGATACCCCATACTTTTGCCCCATAGGTAGCTGCGGGCACACATTGTAATTTAACATTTTTAACAATTGCCTTAGTGACTCCTGATCTTTTCGGTCTGGGGATGCTTAAAATAGAGTTAATGGCCTTTGAGAATTTGCTCGTGGCCTGGGCCAAATGCCCAGACCACGTGCCATTCGCAGCAAAGGCCACTCCTAGATATGGAAAAATTTGAGTAGCAGTAAGTCTTTCATCCCCTACCTGTATAGAGTTCAACGATCCTTTCCCTGGGCCACAGGACATTAGAAAAGATTTTTTTTAATTGACTCGCAGATCTAGTTCATCCATAAATGTCTTAAAACGTTTTACTAAAATACGCGGCGAGTTAGGGGTGCGGCCCATTAGGACCGCATCGTCTGCGTAAAGAAGAGCGGGTAACTATTTACCATTTATTATGGGAACATCCTGTGTGGAGTTTTCAAGATATTTACTGAGGCCATTAATATAAATAATAAAAAGCAGTGGTGCTAAAACGCACCCCTGCCTAACTCCCCTTCCTATTGTTATTGACCTTGATAGTTCCCCTCCCGATCCTATTCTCACTCTAGATTTTAGATCTGTGTGTAAGAAAGCTAAAAAATGAACCAATATATCATCCAAATCGTAACCCAATAAAATAGACCAAAGCTTGGACCTGTTGACAAAATCGAAAGCGGATGACAGGTCCATAAATGCTAAGTAGATCGGGGCAGAACGAGCAATGTTATTATCGATAATTAATTTAAGATTTAAACATTGCTCGACTGTGCCAACCCTGCTTCTGAATCCCAGTTGACATGGTGATAGTATACCACTTTCCTCTGTCCAGACAATTATTCTATTATAGATAACACGGCCCAAAATCTTTAGAGTGTTATCTAACAGCGAGATCGGTCTATAATTTACGGGGTCAGACCTATCTCCCTTTTTATATATGGGGACAATTATACTAGTTTCCCAGGTTTCGGGCATCGCTGCTTGAGGTAGACTATTGAAAACATTCACGAGCATAGGGGCCCAAAGGTCAGGTTTACATTTGATAAGGTCTACGGGCAACCCGTCAGGTCCGGGTGCCTTATTGCCAAGGCTCTGGGCAATTGCCTCCTCCACTTCCCCCAGGGTTATCTGTAAACTGCTAAGCTGTTCTGGCATGACGTAGATCGGACTATCTGGTGGAGAGGCATAGATTTTTGTGAAATGTTGTTCCCAAGTATTACTTGCAATAGTGCAGCTTATTGGAGTTAGTTGTTGGCCCATATTCCGGAGTTCTTTTACCGCGGCCCAGAATAAGTTGCTACATTTCCCCCCTGCGGTTTCGGCTAGGGTTTCCCAGCGCTTGCCCAGGAGCGTGCCTCTCCGTTTGTCTAGTGCTAATTTATAGGCTTTCCTTGCCATGCTAACAGTTGACCTGATTCGAGGGGTCTCGGTAAGAGCTTTACGCAAGTTCCTATTTGCCTTTGAACAATTACAATCAAACCACTTCGGGTCTTTTGGGTCATGGGTTAATGGCGCTGATAAAAGAGATCTGACCGTAGAGCATATTTTGATAAAGTGGGTGATAACTTCATGACCTCTGGCTATTGCATTGGAGCATAGATCAATTGATATCTGGTCCTCCCTCAGTAAGGCATTAATAATTTCTTCTTTGTCTATGCCTCTCCATTTTAGCCTCAGTCTATCCGTAGATACACTTATGTCCCTTGCCCCCTGCGTGGTGCCATAGACAGGTCGTTGGGCTAGTCTTAAAATAACTGTCACTGGGTTGTGGTCCCCATAGTCTGTTGGCACAACTTCACTTACTAATATACGGTTCGTCAGACCAGGGGAGACAAAAATGAAATCGATAGTTGAGGTACTGACTCTTCCTCTATGAGTTGGGGCCAGCTGGGCAGTCGATTGATGGCCGAAATCCATTGCATTACTCATGATATGTTCATTTATAAGGGCTCTCAATTCAAGGCCCCTCCGCTTTGCTGGGTCCCCCTGTCTTGTTCCCATTTCCCACATGTCTTTTGGAAGATTTGCGTTAAAATCACCACCTAGTATAATCTCCGAACCTTCACCTTTACCCCTATTATCCTCTAGTTTGGAGATAAATTTAAAAAGTGCAACAAAATTCTTGTTTGGAACAGAAATAAAATCATTATTATAAAAATTTATTAGGAAAAAAGGGACTTTGCGCTTATATTCAATGACTTGTATATTAGGGTTATTGGTAATTATATTCCTATAACGCCCACCGGCCAGTATGCTGAACCCAACAAACAGCCCTCCTACTGCCGTCCAAAATGTGACTTATGAGCCGCTATGTTGAAGCAATGAAACCCATCTATATGCAGATCATGTGGGGCCCAGGTTTCTTGGAACATGACTATGTCATACATGGAAATTAAGTGTACCCAGTCTTTATCCGTTAATCTGGGTTTGAGGCCTGCAACGTTCCAACTAAGTATTTTAAGGTCGTGGTCATTATTAGGCTTAGTTGGTATAGGTCCTGCTGGCACACTAGTTATTACGATTGATTCCTTGACTAGACTTTTTTGGTTGTATAGTTCCTCATCTACTACAGATTGCCCTGGATGATTCCTAGCGTCATACGTGACCCGTGGAGTATTTGGTAACAACGTTCCTATTCTTTCTCCTGGGACAGTTGTTACTATTATTGGGGGTAGTTCATTTTTACCATTACCCATAGTTACTACACCTCTACATGTATCAGGAGAGTACTGGGTGATAGGGATGGAATTTCCTCACACCGTCAGTCTACTCCCTCAAGACCTTCTTGGGCATATAAAACATCGAATCGGTTGTGAATAGGGACTCGAAACTGGTTATTATAAGAGTCCCTATACTAATTTCCCTCCGTGCTTTTAAAATGCATATTGTGTTGCCCCATGGGAGGTGGAGGGTAGAAATAACTCAGGACTACTGTTTGTATCTTACTCTTGAGGTTTCCTAACCTCCAGCCACTAATATGGTTTGCCACCCGCCTATCTCTAAAATTTACTACAATACAATCACCTTCATGATCTTTTTTCCCATGCTCCACCCAACTTAGTCTACGGTCATGGAGAATTTCGCCATGTAAGGATGGAGGGATCGGCCTGTACCTATTTAGCCAATGGCTAACTTTATTTTTCAAATCCAAATAGTTTTCAGACCTTCCCTCTTCTAAAACTGGTACCCCTATTAAGACTGTAGTAAATGGGAATGACTCAGGTGGCAGATTAATACGTGTCTGTTTGTTCATTGTTCTTACCCTGCCAAGTTGGCCTGATTCTTTCGATTGGTTCTTGCCCTGGGCATCTTCTACCCGTTTCTGCCCGTTCTTCCCGTAGTTAACACCAGGTTCTAATTCCCTAGTCTGGGGGATAATCGGTATCTCCCTTCTCTCTACCCCTGGGATTGCTGGGGGATTATTTGTTGTGTCCGCATACCCATTAGCAGGTGTTACAGGCAATTGTGAGCATTTAGCGGGCTTATATATACCGGGTGCAACTACTGAGCTATTGACATTTTTAGGAGGGTTTACTGGTGTCTGGATAATTGAAGTTTGTGTTATTTTTACACATTTCGACATCAGCTCGTTGTTCAGCTTCGAGACTTCCTCCAGTTTTTGCCAGTTTGACCCCTATCCCTTTTACCCTTTCATACAACGGTAATATAATCGATTTTATCAGATGTTCTATCTTTAACAAAAGGCCCTCTTCGGAATATATTTTATCCGATACCTGGGTTGCCTGTTCTACCGTGATGATGTCGGGGACTATAGTTCCCTGGATAGTTGTTAATGGGGTATAATCTTTAGTTGTTGTGGTTTGTGCAGCTATACTGGCACTCATGGGTTCTTTGGCCTTATTTCCTCCCTTCCCAGATATACTTGTTGTCTTATCAACCATTTGTTTCCTAAGTGATTTGGGCTTATTTATGGGTCCTTCCTTACGCATTTTAGATTTCCCTCCATGGATTGAGATATTTTTTGTCTTAGACCTGGTCCTGGGGGGTGGGGTATTATTGGTGGTTGTACTATTTGAGTCACTAGACTCCGCCAATTCTACAATAGATCCATTATTTTGTAATAGTTCCAAGTTTGGTGTGGAAGTGAGGGAGTCCTCATCATTAGTTACCGAGTTGTGTATCACCGCCAATGGCCTAACTTGGTGTGTTGTACAAGAATTTGTAGTATTCCCATAGATGAACGCCTATTATATAGTGGTTCCAATGACAGACGTCTCTCGGTTAGAGCAATTTCTTTTTCGATGACACTAGCCGCTCTAATTATGAAATTGTCTAGTGTCCCCGTGATACTGCCTCCAACCCCTCCCCTTCGCACTGTGGCATTCCGTGTACTCATAGTCCCTATAACAAACAGTAGTAATTAAATTAAGAGGTATATTGGAAAGTACATACGGCCGAGAACCGTTAATGATGTGGCCCAGCCCAGCCTCGAACAGTCACGAATGGTCACAAATGGTCCCGCCCTTGTCCCGGGCTTCTCCTGGGATGCTCTCGCACCGCAGCGATTCATGCGTGATTTTGAGCGCCTCCTGACGCGTTCACACGTCGTGCGGCTTTCCTACCCCTCGAGCTCTCCCCCACACAGTGGCTGCACGGGAAACGGCCATTACAACGCGGCCGTTTCCACGAATACATTAACCACGCATGCATTACAACGCATGCGTGGTTAACACGAAAGCCTTTACCACGCATACCTTTACTACGAGGTGTGTAGTGAAGGCATATGTGGTAAAGGTTCAAAATAAACATGGGGGGCTTGGGGGGGTCTCCCCCCCCAAATAAAAACCTCACCTGAAATCGTTGTCGTTTAAGAGGAAACGGAAAGAAACTTCCGTTTCTTCTTAAGGACGTACGACGTCACCACGCATGAATTAGAGGAAAAAGATATGCGTTGATAAACCATTCCGTTGTAACGCATGCGTGGTAAAGGCATGCGTTGCAACGGAATTCGTTTTAAGAACATATAACCTGGCTGCACTAGGTTGTAAAAATGCAGCGGCGGGGGGTGAGCACACACGGCAACACAAAGTGGCGATCCAGGTAGAAAATACGGCCCCAGTGGCAGCAGGTACAGTTTTGGCAGCAGGTTCAGTTTTGGCAGAGTTCACCAGTGGCGCTGATAGTCCCCGCTCCACCGTGATTGATGCGTGATTTTAAGCGCCTCCTGATGCGTTCACACGTCGTGCGGCTTCCGGCCGCAAGGGCTGCTGGGGGTTGAAGTTTCCTACCCCTCGAGCTCTCCCCCACACAGCGGCTGCACTAGGTTGTAAAAATGCAGCGGCGGGGGTGAGCACACACGGCAGCACAAAGCGGCGATCCCGGTAGAAAATACGGCCCCAGTGGCAGCAGGTACAGTTTTGGAAGCAGGTTCAGTTTTGGCAGAGTTCACCAGTGGCGCTGATAGTCCCCGCTCCACCGTGACTGATGCGTAATTTTAAGCGCCTCCTGACGCGTTCACACGTCGTGCGGCTTCCGGCCGCAAGGGCTGCTGGGGGTTGAAGTTTCCTACCCCTCGAGCTCTCCCCCACACAGCGGCTGCACTAGGTTGTATAAATGCAGCGGCGGGGGGTGAGCACACACGGCAACACAAAGTGGCGATCCCGGTAGAAAATACGGCCCCAGTGGCAGCAGGTACAGTTTTGGCAGCAGGTTCAGTTTTGGAAGAGTTCACCAGTGGCGCTGATAGTCCCAGTTATCTTAATGTGAAGCATCAGAAGAGCATACCTAATTGGCAACAGGCCAATGGCCTTGTTAAACATTCCATGGGTACTCTCAAGAAAGCTGTTCAGCGTGCTCTATTTGAAAAGCTGACCTTAAAACTGTCTTGAGGTTACCTAGATAAAATTAAGTTAGCTAAAAAACTGTATTTCATTAATAAGAATGACAAAGCTGCCAACTCTAACAAGGAGCTCTACAAAATACGAAAGGAATTTACCAATCCTCCCCCCCTGCCAGGCTACCAACAATATAACTGGTACCTGCTACAGATTAATGCGTAGCTTACGTAAAATATTTCAACGAATTCCAATTGAATCAAGGAAGCCTCTTGTCCAGGCACTAATCCTAAGTTAGCTCAACTACAGAAATGCAGTTGGCCTCTATAAACGAGGAGCTGTTTTCCAGACTTCAAATCCTGCACAACACTGCTGCTAAGCTGGTACTAAACCTCCCATTGAGGTCTCCATCTACGTCCAGTCTGAAAACTCTTCTTTGGCTTCCCATCAGGAAACAAATCCATGTTACGGTCCTCTGTCTATCGCACAAGAGCATGAATGGGAACGGGCCAAGGTACTTTGCCAAAAAACTCAGCTGATATTGGCCCAACAGGACGCTTGGACTGGGTACCAAATTTCTCCTTATCCCTCATAGGATCCGCACCTCCAAAAATGGTGGTAGATCCTTCTCCCATCTGGCCCCTGCTTTTTGGAATGAACTTCCATTACAGCTCTGCATGATCACAGACCACAAGCAGTTCAGCAGGTAATTAAAAACTTGGCTTTTTTGATTGCTCCAGACTGCCCTTTCTGTTTCAACGGGCTTTCAGCCCTTACAGGAGTTTTACTCTTGCGCTATGAGACCCTTGGGTAAAAGGTGTGCTCAATAAATCTCTTTGACTTTACTTGAGCTCTACCCTTCAAGCTTACCATTCAACTCCTCACTTGACCACAAGTGAAAGCCCTGCACATTTGGTGTTTGGGAGAGCCAGGATGACCAAGTTACCTGAATGGACCAACAGAAGATCAAGTACTAAGTAAGAAACCCGTATGAAAGATTTGGTTTGTAAAAGGAAAATGAAGGCCTATGCAGACAAGCGCCAACATGCAAAATATATTACTTTCACTAGAGGACATAGAGTGCTTGTCCGTCAGTCAAGAAGACTGAAGTCTGATGCTCCCTTCGATGCTGAGCCATTTCATGTTGTGACCAACATAGGACACATGTTGACTTCCCAATGTCCTGGGAAGTTCATTATGGAAGATTCCATGCATTCCCATCATGTGGCTCATTGTTCATCAAGCACTGATGTCAATGTAGACCCTGGGTCTGAAATATCAATCGAAGAACCCCCTGACTGCTGTTGGTCCTACTTCGCCAATGCAGATCATGAACACTTAGACTGCCTGTCCCCAGTTTCCAAAGACACGATCAGGACTTATGATCAGAGCACCACAAAGACTCAATGCTGAGTTATGATTGTATATATTAGTTAAAAATTTATTTAACAGAGGGAGACATGTATTGTCATTTGAGTTAGCAAGACGGAGCCCTTTTAGCTCCTGATGGACTCCGTGGAGCTGTTACGGAAATGTTAGCGCATAGTGAAATTAATGCGATTTAGACTGTTAAGTTCGCGGTTACACGCAGAAGAATAAATATTTGCTATACTAAGCTCCGTGTGTGGTGTAGTCATTAGTGGGTACCCAGGCTGGGAGCATGCTACAAGTTACTGTCGCTGTAACGTGCCAACTAGCACACATGCCACAACAGGAGACAACATTTACACGGAACGCAGATTCAGAGCTTAGCTAAGGGGGTGGCTGGGCTCTAAGAGTCCTAAAACAAACATTTTGTGCAATTCTGTATTTATCCTATCGTGCTGCGCTTCAAAGACAGAGGTCAGATGTCAAGCTATGTTTTCTGACAAATTGCTGCTTATTCGTTTAACATGGGGATTGGGATTTACAAACTCTAATCACTTTGCAGTCAGACAAAGAAAAGTAAAGTGAATTTTGTGACAATTTTGCAAGGAGTGTTATGTACGGGGCAGGACAAATCAGGGACACTCACGAGAATCTGCTGGTGAAACATTGGGCCTGGCCTTGCTACCTACTTAAATTCCAAAGGTGAACCTTGAAACCATCTGTGTAATTTTATATGCATTTTTTTCTTCTCACCCTTGAACTTCAATAGTGCTTAATTGCGCATAAAACGTATTCATTTTGCAAACTTGAACAATGTATAACTTAAAAAGTACTAACTTTAGAACTAAGGTCCCCATTAGGATGGCGGGCGGACTTTGCCCGCCCGCCATCCCATCGTGGAAAGGGACCTCCCGCCATAAGGGTGGGGGTACTGTGGCGGGCGCATCCTGTATTTTTAACATTGCGCGGGCAGTGCTGAATGCACCGCCCAACGCAATGTTAAAAATACATGTTGTGCATTTCAAAGCACAACGTGACAGGCACTGTGTGGTGCCTGCCATGTTGTCCTTTGAAATGCAGGGGGGTACCATAGGTACCCCCCATGTGCACCCCCCAGAGTCCTTGGGGGCCTAATAGTATTCAAAAAGTACTAACCAAAATAAGATCTTCAGGTGCACCTGGTCCAAATGGCCTCCCGGTCCAACTGTTCAAAGAAGACTTGTCACTATTGTCAGCAATACTTTCCTCACTGTTCACAACCTGCACTAAACTCCACCAAGTGCCAGACAGCTGGAGACGTTCAATATTGCCCCCAATTTTTCAAAAGGGCAACAGACAGAATCCCTGTAATTACTTGACATCGAGGCTAAGATCTACGCAACTGTACTCCTAAAAGATCTGGAGGCTTGGGCAACAACAAACTCAATAATTCCTTTTTGCCAAACTGGCTTTAGACCCAATTCCTCCACACTGTATAACATAATCACCTTATCCTACCTTGTCCACCAGGCAAAAAAACAGAAGCCACGAGCACTCTACGCATGTTTCGTGGACTATTCATCTGCATTCGATCTGGTGGACAGAGGTATCCTTTGGAGAAAACTGCAGGCGTGGGGCATTCCCAGCGGCCTCCTCAATGCCATCATATCGTTATACACAACTACCTGGGTGAGGGTCAAGCTGTCAGATACTGCGCTAACCAAGAAGATCAATACCACCCAAAGGCTAAAGCAAGGGTGCGTCCTTGCTCCAATGTTGTTTAATTTATATACAGCGGCACTTACAAATGCTATCTAATCTCCCCAAAAGTTGGCAACACAAAGATTACAATATTGCAATACGCAGATGACATTGTCCTCCTCGACAACTCAAAAATAGGACTCCAGAGAGCATTAAATTCCCTTCCTTATACAATAGAGTGAACAAGATGAAAGTAAACAAAGCAAAAACAAAGGTTCTATCCTTTGGAAGGACGCTACAAAAATAAATAATAATTGGTCCCTGGGCCCCTTAAAAATCTCTGGAGCCAAATTCTATAACTATCTGGGCACATGGTTTTCTGAAAACGGCGCATCAACAAGACATAAGCGTCACTTAAAGAACAAGGCAGCATTAATAACTACAAGACTGTGTCAACTAAATACAGCCCTTGAAAGCTCATCCTCAGCGGCAATTAGAAAGGTGCTCAGGGCAGTAGTACCATCCGCAATTATCTACGGTAGCGAGGTCTTTCCAGGTCAACTCACCAATACCATCGAAAAATATATAAAAGAGTGTTTAAATTGCCCCATTATACCAGGAGACCCTTGGTGAGACTTGAATTTGGGCATCATATGGTCTAGTATGGGGTCTTTTATAAAGTACTACCACAGATGCATCACGGCAATGCCGGGTACCCTGAAATTAATTTTGCAAGACTTTTCAAACATAAAATCAATCCATGGTCTACTCACTTAAGGACAGCAGTAAAAACTCCACAAATCGATCTGACCACTCTAAATACTTCTTCACTTACGTCCACTGCAATAAAAGGTATAATGAAAAAACAGATTGAACTACTTTCTAAGACCACGGACCTGCAAAAAATGAATACTACATCGCCATTAAGGGCCCTGGCAGCGTCATACAACAATGAAAGTAAGTCGGACTTAGGGCACAACCTTACCTTAACTGCACAATAGGGAAAGCTTGCCTGACTAAAATCTTGGCAGTAAGGATGCTGGCATTACAAATTAAAGACTTTAATCCCAACTGGCCGCTGTTCTCTAAAGTAGTCAAGTGTAGACTCTGCGGCTACAAATCAGAAACTCTTTTACATCACCTGTGTAGCTGTCCGACGTTGCTCGACTGCCGCCAAACCTTATTAAAGCCACTCTTCTTAATTCACGGTATAAGAACATGCAACCAAGCAATGAACTGGATTTTTAGCACAATGGTCCCCCTTGAATTGGCAAGAATAGGTACATTTTTTTAAGCAGTGCAGAACTTCCTTAAAAACAAACTCCAAACAAAGCACTGAGATGATTATGAACTGTTAACTCTTATCTCTTGGATCACGGCCACTGATGCACAGTAGAGTTTGACCATGCCGTAATTGAGTTCTCTTTTTAGTTGAAACTTTTTATGCATTTTATGGAGGATTTTTTAACTTATCTTTATTCATTATTTCCATAATAGACAAGGGAAAGGGAAGAAGGGAGAGAGAAAGCCTGTACACCAAGAGTTTCCTCCCTTCGGGCATAACAGGCCATCCACACTATATGGTCTTGTCAGGAACCAGTATTCTTCTCTGTCTTTGTATAATTATGTTTCTGATTCTTAAATGTTTTCTATTGTCATGGTTTTAAGTAATCTACACAATAAACTTTGTATTGACTTGACGAAAAAAATGTAACTTCAGAAATGGAATTCTATGAATAACTATTTTCAGAAGAGAGAGTGAAAGTCGACCCCTCCAAGGTAATGGACATCAATAATGCCACCCCAGCCAGAAGTGCACTTTCCTCATGATGGTGACATGTTGAAGGGGGTTCATTCTGAACCTTGCCACACTTTCTTGATCCCTTAGGGCTCTAATGAAGGCAACTTCAATGTGGAACTTGGGTGATGAGGAAAACAAAGCATTTCAAAACCTCAAGCAATCCCTGTTTGAAGATTCTACAGTACGGCACTCTGACCCATCCAAACACTCATAACTGGTCATAGACCACCAGTCCTCTTGGGCTTTGGATATTCTTGGTGTAGTGCTACAGAAAAGAACAGTGGAAACCGATTGCCTATGCAAACCGCACCCTATCCAACACCAAAAAGAGGGACTCCCAGGTAGAAAGAGAAGCCTTCGTTATAAAGTGGAGCCCTAACTATAAAGTGGGGCTGCACCCTTTTCCATTTGTACTAGAGTCAAAGTCATTGGCTGCTACCACTTTTTTTTCCAGGAACCACTCTGCACTCACCACCTCAAACTGAGTGATGTATACTCCAACTACAAAAATTTGCATTTCTCTTGCAGTACAGACCAGGATGGAACAACCTGCCGGACTATTTATCCAGTATACAAACAGTGATGGATGAAATGTTTGAATGAATCTCAGTCCATTGTTATTCTGCACACCATGCCACCACAGTGTGCACTGGACCCACGTTTGGGCATACCCGTCTGTTAGAAATTGGGTTTCTGGTTGGCAGAGGTATGCACCCTGTCCAAGCAGGAACCACATTCCTAGTCATGGTAAGTCAGTAGCTGTGCTCACCCTCCGGTAGCTTGGCACAAAGAAGTCAGGTTTAACTAAGAGGCAATATGTAACATATTTGTGCACTTAACGCACAGTAAAGCAAATAAGACCAGAAAAAGACTCCACACCAGTTTAGAAAATAGAGAATAATTTTATAAATAAAGCAAGACCAAAATGACAAAAATCCAATCAGTAGAAGTCGAGATATTACTTTTTAGAGATTAGAAGGAAAAATATTGCTTAGAAACAAATAGCGCTCAAAGAGTTAATTGGTCGCACTGGACCAGGACAAGGTCAAGAGTTCAGGCTGCCCGTGATGGAGCGCATCCCGGCTGCAGGACCCACACAGGGCCCGCTGAGCAAATGTACCTTAATCCTTGTCGCAGCACGAGGTGCGTCGATGATCCCCATGCAGTTGGAGGGTGTGCCAGATTTCTCCATGCAACTGCAGTGATGCGTCGGTTTCTTTGAAAGAAGCGCCATTTCCAAGTGCGAGAGTTCTGATGCGTTAGGTTAATCCAGGCTGGAGGATGATGCATTGATCTTTTCCATGCGGTGGCAGTGATGCGTTGGTTCCGAAGCAGCAGTTGTGATGCAGCAGTTCCGAGTGCCATGCGCCGGTCTGGTCCCTACAACAGCGTTGATGTGTCGATCCCGATCTTCAAGCATGGGATGCGCCTGTTCTGAATGGCACAATGCCATTGATTCACAGGTTCTGGTGGATGCAGCACTTTAAACTCACTTCAAGGGTCATCGACTAGATTTGCACCACTAGGCAGAGCAATACTTACAGCAAGTAAAGCCCAGGTCCTGAGTTGAAGATGAAGGTGAAGACTTTGATATCCCTGAGACTTCAGAAACAGTAGGCAAGACAACAAGCCCTTGAAGAGTACGTAGGTTCTGATGCAGGTCTAGTCCTTCTCACTTTCAGGCAAGAAGCAGCAGTCCAACACAGCAAAGCAATTCAGTAAAGTGACAGTCCCTCCTGGCAGCATAGTAGTCCTTCTTCCTGGTAGAATGTTCTCATTTCTAGAAGTGTCCTGATTTGGTAGTGTTGATCCCAACAGCGCAGGGTTACCAACTATGTGTGTCTCGTAATGGGACCTGATGAAAGCATGGTACCTTCCACTACACAACCCATTTTTGGGTGTAGCTTATCATGGGTTATAAGACCCAATTTTTGGCGATATTTAGCATCAATAAAATTGCCTGAGGGACAGAAATCCACCTTAGCTTCCACTAAATTTTGTTGATGGTTTTGCGTTTCTATAACTGCCTTCATAATGAGGTGGGGAACCGCACTTTGTAAGGTATTAGCTGCACTTTTCTCAGGAGCTCCACCCACTTCTCCTGCTATATCCTCCTGTCTTTGTAACGGGAGAAATGATTTACTGGATTTCAGACGGGTAGGACACTCCTTAATAAAATTGCCCAGTTTGCTGCAATAGAGACAGAACCCATTCTTCGACTGGTTTTCTCTCTCCTCCTTAGTTAAAGGGCCTCTCACCCCACCTATATCTATAGGCTCTATAGTTTCTGTGGAAGGAACAGGCCGAGACCGGTAATAGGTCTTGACTTCTACCTTTTTCCTCTCATACTTCCTCTCTGACAGTCTGTGGTCTAGTCTCAATGACAAATTAATTAACTCAGAACAGGTGGCTGGTTGGGGTTCGATTTGGGCTATGATATCTTTTAATTCTTCTTTAAGCCCTCTAAGGTATAACGCTGCACATTTCTCATCAGGCCACCCTGTTTCCGCCACAAGTCTATTGAATTGTGTTAGGCACAAGACCAGATCTTTGTTGCCTTGACGCAATGCCAGGAACTCTCGATCTGCGGATCTCGTAATAGTCCTCCTATCAAAGACCTACTTAAATTCTGTTTTAACCTTTGTCCAATTGTATAACAGGGAATTTTCCTCATTCACCAATGGTGTAGCCCAAATTGCTGCATCCCTCCGAGATATGATATTAAAAAAGCCACCCTGGACTGTGCAACCGGAAATTATTGTGATTGCACCATAAAGTGCAATTGCACCTGGTTTAAAAAAGTTTGCACCTTTTCCCGGTCTCCAAGAAAATGCTCCGGCAGAGCTAACAGTACTGGCGAGGGTACAGTAACTGCTGCCATCTGAGGAGTAACACTACCAGACTCCCTTGGCCTCTCTGATGTAGTAGGAACATGGGGGGTAGCTTCTAGTCTTGCATGTAATTGATTCACTGGAGTGGCTAGGGCAGAAGTTTCAGCCCAAGAGGCTATTACATCTCCTTTTAATTTTGCTAAGATGGCACACAGATCTTCTCTTGAAGCCATCCTGAGGGATACTGTCCAGGAGGATCAATATCTTGTGGGTCAGCTATTCTGTCACGCTTCAAAATCCTCAGAAACAGCACTCTACTGAGAGGTCCACCTTTCAGCAGCTCCTACCCTAGAAATATTTGTATCATAGTAGCAGAGAGGCTAAATGGGGGGAAGGGATGTTTGGAAGGGCACACCATGGAGGGCGACTTGTGGAGGCAAATATGATTTAAAACCAATGAGAACTAAAGGTTACGCTTCAACATGGGCAGACCCAATTTATATCCTTAAGTAATCCAAAGGACAAAATACAACTCAACATAGTTAATACTAGTCTGACATAGATACAGAGACGTGGGTCCCTTGCTCTCCATACCACTGGAGTCAAGCTATCCTGGCTGATGAGGGATGAAAGCCCGAAACGGGTGCTAGGATCCTTGTTTCCAGTCCAGGGAGGACCTAACCTGGCAGTTCGGGCTGGGTAGTTACCATTGGGCGCAGGGCCAAGACTGATTTGCATATGGCTGGGTCCAAACTGGAATGGCACGGTGAGCAAAAAAACAATGGATTTAGATCCAGATCTCTGTACTGGGGTGAATGTATGACATTGTTCTGCATTCTGTCCATCAATTCTTCTTTTTGCATAGATATAGAGAAATCAAGACAAGTAAAGCAACTCGCTTAAAAACACACCCACCAAAAGACAATTATATAATTAGTGTGTCCTGGTAAACTAAACATCACTCATATATACATAAGTCACAATTGATATTCAAGCACCAATATGTTAGTATAACTATCTCTGAACAAAAGCAATAATTTATTAGGATATTCACAGAGTAATAGAACAACTATTTAGAAGAAGTAGTGAATGTCTCTCCACAAGAGCGTGCAGTAACCAGTAAATAACAGAAGTTTAAACATGAGTAGAAAATGTTCAAAGTATCAACTTAAAAGGAAAACTTCTCTTGTGAGTTATCTGGGAGATTTTCAAGAGGTCGGTGTGCACAGACGTTCAGGCACGAACTGCTAGGATGTTCACAAGAGCACCGGAAAGCAAATGAGGAAACACGAGGGAGAGCAAGAGAGAGAGTTACAAATGTTCCCCAATATCAAAGGTTTGCTCAGCAAGATGTCCTCTTGACAAACCCGCCAGGCTGCAGCCCATGAACTCATAACTGGCAGGAAGCCGCAAACATACGATAAATGAATCCTTCGACTGATACACAATTCAGGCAACAGGAGCAAATTCACTGGGCCGGCAAAAGGGGGAAAAAGATGCAATAGCAGATGCTCGGTCGCACTTCCTGAAAGCTTAAATACCCGATTCTTACAAAGAACACCCTCTAAGCATGGTGAAAGTGGCGGCCATCTTGGAATGGTGTAAGGATGTACAGCCCCCCATTCTCTTGCTCGCATAATATGAGCTTTGCCACATAATCACTTCCCCTGAATGTTACTAATAGACTTGGTATGGGCGATGATACTGCCAATCATGACAACAAGGCTACAGCAATTGTCAACACATGATTCATAGTAGGACAATTATAAAAGTAGCTTACCTTAGATCTCGGCGACAACTGAGTCATTTGACGTGGTGGTGCTGTAGAAGCAGCAAAGGAGGGACCTGTACAATGTGGTTCAAGACTGAAACGGAAGTGGGAAACAGTAAAAAAAAAGGTAAGTTCACACCTCATTTCATCCGGTTCCGTCAAGTCAAAGTAGGAGGTATTCCCGCCACAGTTGCCTCAATAGAAAGCCACATCGTGATCTGCTCGGTCTTCTTGCCTGGAGTTCTGCTGAGAGCCGCTTTTGTATAAGCCACCATCAATGCGGTTGAAGATTCCTGCAGAGTGGGCGGGACTCTGGTGGTCTGTCTTCTATGCACCCACCAACATCTGAATCAAGCGGGCGGACCGCTAAGTAGGAAGGTGCTGATTCCTTCAAAAAAGCAACAGCTGGAACATTACCACCAAGATCTAACTCAGGCCCCAGGCCTGGTGACATAGGTCCAAAACTGTAGACTTTTCTGTTCATGTTATCTACTGTTCTATCAAGGGTTTTCTTTACAGTTCATGTTGGGGTGAATGTGGTGTGCCATCCGACAAAGACATCACACATCACACACACCCATGTATCCTGAGGCTCAATGCAGTGTCAGGGTATGAATAAAGGGAATCCTGAGGTGGTAGGGACATCACTTGGTTAGCGACCTCCACTCAGTGTGTGCACTCCCCACAATCACCACATTTAATAGTGACACGATAATCCAAATAAGGAATATTCTTACACTTCCTCCACTAAGCCCTTGTGTCCTACCTTCTACATCTGTGAAATCTCACATGACAAAGCTACTTCCACTTCATCACAGTGCTCAAAGGGACAGATTTATTCTTTTTTCATGCAATGCAGTGTAAGCCAAGAGTTGGTAGTTGGGATGTTCTTAAATTCCTATACAAATCTAGACACCATATAATAAAACTTAGCACCGACTTATTGACAATCAAACTATTACACTATCCAAATATGGAGGGTATAGTTAGGGGCTATACCAACACTTGATGCTTGTGCCCTACTATGGTATGTAGGCTTGACAATTAAAGTATTGAGGTGATAATATATTGTAGTGTATTTCCTATATCCATAATAGGCTCTGCGCATTGTAATAATATACACTATAGATTTGACATAGGACTGAGGTCAGTATGTCTCTATCGAGTACCTTAAACTTAATTGTGTGTGCCAACTAACTCAGAGGTCACTAGAAACTTTCTCAAATAAACAAGAAGGGATTAGTCTCTGACAACCGCATAAACATGACAACTTTGTTTTCTTAGAGTCGGAATAATATCTTCAGAGTCGTGGAAACAATAGATAACTATTTCACTCAGTCAATCGCGCATGCTTTGTTTCTACAGAGTAATTAACAACAAGGGGTGGTGATGGACAGAGTCTCTGAATTAAGCAGAAAACTCTCACCCAGTCAAGAGATCAGGGCTAGATCCAACACCGTTTTTTAGCTCACTGCATCATCCCAGTTTCAGAACCTGGCTGTATGCAAATTAGTCTGTTCCTGTCCCAGTGCATGATGGGAACAGGGCAAACCAAACTACAAAGCCAATTCTTACACTGGAAAGGAAACAAGCTACCGGGGACCGGTTTCTGGCATTTCAGCCTCTTCGGCCCGGCTTGCTTGAATCCTGATGGTGCAGTGAGCAAGGGACTCATGTCTGAGCATACCCTTCCACGCTTAGGGTGGACAAAATAATTAACAACAAGGGGTGGTGATGGACAGAGTCTCTGAATTAAGCAGAAAACTCTCACCCAGTCAAGAGATCAGGGCTAGATCCAACACCGTTTTTTAGCTCACTGCATCATCCCAGTTTCAGAACCTGGCTGTATGCAAATTAGTCTGTTCCTGTCCCAGTGCATGATGGGAACAGGGCAAACCAAACTACAAAGCCAATTCTTACACTGGAAAGGAAACAAGCTACCGGGGACCGGTTTCTGGCATTTCAGCCTCTTCGGCCCGGCTTGCTTGAATCCTGATGGTGCAGTGAGCAAGGGACTCATGTCTGAGCATACCCTTCCACGCTTAGGGTGGACAAAATAATTAACAACAAGGGGTGGTGATGGACAGAGTCTCTGAATTAAGCAGAAAACTCTCACCCAGTCAAGAGATCAGGGCTAGATCCAACACCGTTTTTTAGCTCACTGCATCATCCCAGTTTCAGAACCTGGCTGTATGCAAATTAGTCTGTTCCTGTCCCAGTGCATGATGGGAACAGGGCAAACCAAACTACAAAGCCAATTCTTACACTGGAAAGGAAACAAGCTACCGGGGACCGGTTTCTGGCATTTCAGCCTCTTCGGCCCGGCTTGCTTGAATCCTGATGGTGCAGTGAGCAAGGGACTCATGTCTGAGCATACCCTTCCACGCTTAGGGTGGACAAAATAATTAACAACAAGGGGTGGTGATGGACAGAGTCTCTGAATTAAGCAGAAAACTCTCACCCAGTCAAGAGATCAGGGCTAGATCCAACACTGTTTTTTAGCTCACTGCATCATCCCAGTTTCAGAACCTGGCTGTATGCAAATTAGTCTGTTCCTGTCCCAGTGCATGATGGGAACAGGGCAAACCAAACTACAAAGCCAATTCTTACACTGGAAAGGAAACAAGCTACCGGGGACCGGTTTCTGGCATTTCAGCCTCTTCGGCCCGGCTTGCTTGAATCCTGATGGTGCAGTGAGCAAGGGACTCATGTCTGAGCATACCCTTCCACGCTTAGGGTGGACAAAATAATTAACAACAAGGGGTGGTGATGGACAGAGTCTCTGAATTAAGCAGAAAACTCTCACCCAGTCAAGAGATCAGGGCTAGATCCAACACCGTGTTTCTACAGAGTTGCACAGAAATAGAGAGACGGGCGATTCAATAAAAAGGGTTTATTGAACAGTCCTCCTCTCATGCAAGAGATATGAACTGCTACAATCGTTAGACAGAATGCGAAGTATAATGCGTGCAGCGCAAGCAGTAACATAAAATAATACTGTAATAGCATTTGTCTGTTGCAATGACATATATAAAAATACATACATAAATAACACAGGCTAAAATACTCAACTGGTGCTTCTAAAATACGCCTACCCCAGTGAACCTAACCTAGGTCTAGTATGAGGGAAGAAGTAGGTGTTGATTTAGCATAGGTTTAGTTTTGCCAAGAATTGCCAAAGGTTTCTCTATGTTCTAATCAGCTTCATACCTTAGAATGAGAGAGGCTGGTATCTCTTTCCCGGGACTCGTTTTCCCAACACCCCGCAAGGGGAGTCAGAAACACTGGAGCTGGATTCCGGCAGGAGGATGACAGCTTCTAGTCAGTGCGTCAGCTGGGGAGTTGGCTTCCTTCAGCACTTGCTGTAGCGAGCTGCGTCGTGCAAGTAGGTAGTCGAACTGCACCGAACCACACAGAGGTTTGCCATAGCAAGTGAAGGTATATTTATACCTTGAAGGTGTTTAGGAATGCCAGTATTGAGGTAAAAGTTGGGCATATGAACGTTATGAATGAACCCTTAAGGAATAGATGTTCATTCATAATAAATGGGTTCTTGGAGAAATCAATATCCAGGCAAGGGGTAGTCCCTACGGCTTAAGAGTCTGGTTTTCCAAGAAGTTGTGACGTAGATGAACGGATGTAAGTAGCCATGCCTGTATTTGGGTAGCATGGGCTATGCCTAAATAAGGACTGGATTTCTATGCTTATACAAGGGCAATGTGAATTATACCTATATAAGGGCATGAATTGGAAAATGCATACAGAATCTAAATCGATACACAACAATAATGAATCATAAAATGAATAATGGTATGTTATGTCTGAAAAAAGAATATTGTTTTCTTTGCTGTATGTTGAGTGGATAGTAGTATCGTTGCTTGACAGAACTTGAATGTATATATCAAGGGTAGTGTGACATATGTAATGATGGTAGCACTAGCTGGGACCAGTCTCAGTCTGTGGGAACAGCTCACATTGTAGTGCAGAGCTGAGACAGGCTATATGAAGTACAGAGACACCTGAATGTTCACCTGACTGTACTGGGTGCATAGTCTCAGAATGTACAGACTGTGGATTATGTGGGACTGGCCCCAGTCTGCACTAAACAATCCCACAGGTCTGGGTCCTGGAGGGCCCGTCTTAGGGGCTAGGACTAAATCTCATGGCTACATCAGCGGAGTGTAGGGCAAGTGCAGTGGCAACTGATCAGCTGGGTTCTTTGCAGGTGTGGGCTTCTTTAGCTTTTGTGTCCTTGAAGCTTAGCAGTAGGCGAGTCAATTAGCTTTTGAAGTCAACTCACTGGTCCTTGGCACAAGCAGGAGCAGGTCCAGCCCTTTGGGTTTCTCACCAAGAGGTCAACATCAAGAGCAGCCCTTCTCTTTCCGAAGTCCTGTCTTGGTTCAGTGAGTGCATTCTTTCTGCGTGCAGCCTTCCTTTCTGAGGTCCACAGGTTCAGCAGGTGCAGTCCTTCTTCTGTGCAGTTTTCTGAGGCTGCAAGCCAGGGGTGCCACTTTTATGCCAATTTCAGTTTGTTGGTGGATAAGATTCCCTACCTAATGGGAGCAAAATTCTCATTGGGCAACCCTACATACTCTTCATCACTTCCTGTGAGGCTAACACTAGACAATGCCACAGCGCATCTCTCTGCCTTAATCTAAAATACTAGGAACCTTCTTCCCTGAGTCAGAACTGTGGGCACATGGAGTGAGCTCAGTATATTTAGCCAAACCTTGTGGAAAGCAGGCTCTGAAATGGGTTTTCTCCCTCTGGAGGAGACGCAAGCAGCTCTGCCTCTCAGAGGTGGTTGCCCTGTGGAAGATGGGACATCTGTGGTCACAGTCCTCTGGCCATCCTGTCAGGAAGAGTTCACACCTCCTCCTTCCAGAAGACCTTTTTCCCTTTTCTGCGAGCCATTCACACCTCCTAGCAGGGGGGCAACAGGCTGTCTAAGGTGACAACTGCTTTAGGGAATCAGAAGCGGCTATTACAACTGCGGGACAAGAAGCTGGTAACTTTCTAAAGTTACCTTTAAAGCAAAAGTTGCTTGAAATCCAACTTCAGCATTCAGCGAGTTTAATGTAACAATCAATTTGATAACTTGGAGTACTATATTTGGTGGTCCCAAGTGGAAGATATAATGTAACCATTGGGCTAGTGAAACTCCATTTTAGTCAATGGAACTGCCAGCCTTGTTAAAGTGAAAATGACAATTGCGACTTTTCTCTGTCAGGATGTTTAAACCGTAAAAAGAACATGCCCTTCTTTTTAATATCTGGCACCCTGCCTTGTGGGCTACTAAGGCCTCCCCTAGGGTGCTTTAAATATTAAAAAGGAAGGCTTTAACTTAGCAGGAGTTTTTTTTTATGCCATGTCATGTGACAGTTTAAAAGCTGCCTGTCTAGGCTACAGTGGCAGACCTAGATCCATGTTTTCACTTTGTCACTGCAGTGGTGGCACACTAAGAGCTGCAGTCCACTAGTGACATGTTTAACCTACTGTTACCCTGGGTACACTTTGCACCATATACTAGGGGCTTATAGGTAAGTTAAACACGCCAATCAGGTATTAGCCATTTGCACATACAAATGGGGGGTCAGAGCATATGCGCTGGGGTCTAGTCAGCAGGGCCCAGTGCATTTTAGAGTTAAAAAACCAGCAGCATCAGTTCAAAATTTGGGGGATGATCATGCAAAAAGAGCCCATTCCTTATATGTACATAACATGAAGCAACTAAATCTAGCGCAAGAGTTCCAGACCTCAAACGAGAACGGTTTGGGCCAGCCGATAAACCATGAAAACAGTGCCTTTGTTAATGTTAACCCAGAACTGCTCTGCAATAAATCATGTTTAGAACATCCTCACATAAAAAGAATACAGACTGGCCTAAGAGAACCTCAATTCCTCCTGAACCAAACACTTATACCTGAGAATTCTTCCGTATCTTGACTCAAGCAATACGCTCATAATGCTACGCACTTGGAGCCCAAGTGAGATTGCAGGTCCGGCCTGATGATCCATGTATAACCACCTTGGAGCACGCAAGGATAACTAATGGCATAACTGGAAATAGTGATTGTTCAACAGGTTAAATTGGACCAAAGGTTTCTCTCAAACATGGATCAGGAACTAAAAAAACAGCTACTTAGGGACCAGGATCCCATGTAACCTAACTTTATATGGTCAACAACCAGCCTATTCATACTCACAGCTAATTCATGAAACAAGAATAATCAGGCATGATATTCACTATGGGCCACTTTAGATCAATTCCAAATAAAAACTCCTGGGCCAAAAATCCTCAAGATAATCTCAAGCCAGTCGACCCTCACGAGAAAAAAAACATGTTATGGTATGCTGATTAGTATAGCTCACTAATTGGATTGGATTGGATGCAGATTTATAAAGCGCGTGGTTACCCTGGAGCGTCCCAGCGCTGCAAACACCTAGACTACTGAGGAAAAGAGGAGGAGTTAAAGGCCCTGAGGGAACAGAAATGTTTTTAGGAGTTTTCGAAAACAAAGAAGGCTAGGTTCCGCTCGGCGCTTAAGCGGTAAGGAATTCCACAAGGTTGCTGCATTGATGGAAAACCGCTGACTACCTGATCGCATGATCACCTGAGAGGGTATCCAGGCAACTGGGCAAGGTGTGTAGGTGTGCAGCCTCAAGGTGCTTATATGAAGAGCCAGGTCTTCAGCTTCTTGGGGAACACAATAAGTAAGGAGGAGGCTCTGATGTGTTGAGGAAGCTTGTTCCATGTCATGGGTATGACATCTGTCATTAAATGTTATGCCATGGATGTTGGAAATCACACAATTCTCAAATCCTCAAATTATCTTCCCAGTATCAGGCTAGAGAATTTGAGGATCAATCCATCACTTTTACTCCAACCTATCAGTAAAGAGTCAAACATGACATCTTCAATTGAGGAAATATACTCAAAATAATTCTATCTAAAGTTTTGTGAGTTAATAAAACTATCACGAGAAAGCAGCAACACAGACACTATGTTTAAGTAAGGATTTAGATCACCTCGTCTTGGGTCATGGTGAAAAATTGGCAAACTGGGGCATAAATGTGTCCAAGGTAGAGCGGCCATATTCAAAGATTTTACTTGATTAAACGGAGACACAAAAAGACCAACACTTGCCTTATATCCAATCAGCTCTCAGAGCGGCACGTGATTTCTCCATGATCCTCCCAAAAAGATAGGCCTCTCAAAAATAGGGATATAATAGAACCAGGACAAATCGACATCCCACTTTCATCTGACCTGTACTAACATCGAACGACAAAGATATGGCAAATGGGCTTGGCTGCCATCTTGGCGCTGACTACTCAGTAGCTGCCAGTAGGAATTAACTTCAACCTCAAGGCCTGCTCAGAGTGAACAAATCAGAATGTTATGTTGGAATATAGCAGGCCTTAAAAAGAAGCAATGATTGTACTTCCTTTATAAAAATACAAAAAAAGCATGCCATCCGCTGCTGGGCTACTGAAACCTTCGACCTGGATAAATGTAGTTCATACAGTATTAGAGCTATATGTCAGACCAAAGGTGGACAAAATGGAGATCTAACTATATAGATCTCAAGCAGGCTCCTAACCAACCCTCAAAACAGCATATCAATAATGACGTTCAGCGTTTAAAGTTTAAAAAAGCTAAGTGGGCGCTTGACATTTTCAAGCACCGGACACATCGAGGGATATATTTTCTATGTTAAAATCTCTCAACAAGAAAGTGAGGCCAAACACTGAGAATTCCAGGGGAAGAACCGAGCTAGCACGAAGGACATGATTACTCAATTTTGTGGTGAATTCAACACTAATCCACTCCTAGTGCTATTAGAGCAGGAAGTACTGGGTGAAGATCTTGCCCGGGGCATTCCCCATCGATCACGAGAGCTGTATGAAAACAAAGACAGGTGAACAAATAGGTACTCTACTAATTTCAACTGCTTTGTGGCCAGTAAATGACCACAATCCTTGAGATACACCAGCTCGAAGCACACTCAGATCGGTGAGACAGGAATGTATAATTGACTATTGAACCTGGAGGTCTAGCATTTGGTCATTGACATTTACATAGAATAAAGATAAAGGGGCAGACTTACAAGCCCATTACAGCACTTTTACGCCGTCGTTGCGTCACTTTTGTGACGCAGCGGCGGCGTAAACCATGCGCCACATTGACCCCTATTTACAACGTGACGCATCTAGGGAGATGCTTCACGTTGTTAAGCCCTGCGTCACATGAACCTGCATCAGGTTTCGTGTGGGCGTTCCGGTGCAGGCTGGGCGTTCCGTCGCAGGAACGCCTCGGAAAAGTGCCTGAGTGAAATCTACAAAATTTCACGTAGTCACTTTTCCGACGCCGCTGCATCAAAACCTTGCGCCTGCTTGAAGCAGGCGTAAGGCGTGACGCACCATGTTGAGGATAGGCCAGGTTGGCTCAGTGCTGGAGTTGTGTCGCACATGCGACACAACTCCAGCACTGCGCCAACCTTACGCCGGCAGATGCAACACGCATCTGTTTATCCTTGCGCCCTGATGCACCGCATTGTAAATGCGGCACATCTGTGGTGGCGCAAGGGTACACTTGCGCCATGCATCTTTCCTGGCGCATCCCTGCTGATTTGCAGGGATGCGCCAGACGTTGTAAATCTGCCCCAAAGTGTTCATGACCCAGTACAACTGAAGATATCTGTGAAGTTTCTGTGCTCAATCACCAGTCAAATCACACCATCTACTTTACACCAATGTGACTTTGAAACCAAACAGAAAAAATATAACATGGACTCAAAAAGCCCCAAAAACCACCTTATCCTAAAGTAATCAAAGAGTGAGATCTAAATGCAACGCTTAAAATTACACAGAATCCAGTAGATAGAATTGCCATATATACTTTTGAATCGATCCTGAAAGTGACATGCAGTTTAGATCAGAGGAGTAAGGATGGTCAAAAAGGCGAGCACAGGTTTCTCACTTCGAATGGTTTGATAGTGAATGCCTCAAACTCAAACAAACCTTGCAATGGAACTGAAAAATAGAAACAGCAACTCGGAAGGCGAGTGTGCCAACATAAATTGACAAAAACCTATAAGTGCATAATTAAGAATAAAAAAGGGTAATAACAGTATAAGGCTTGGGAAGCCCTCCAAGTATCGCTAAAAGAAAAGAATACTAGATTCAAGATGCAAGATTTGTATTTAATTATATTTAGTCCTCTACTGAGAACAACAAATTAAAAAAAAATACATTCAATTTAAAACAATGATAATGTGACTACATCAAAACAGCTTTAAAAAGCTCTTTAAAAATGTAAACAAGTTATGACAAACAAATTAATCAGGCTGAGATTTAAAAAGCGTTATAATGCCTTGCACCATAATTATATTATGTCTGGTGCTAATAGGGTTTAAATGCCGGCGTCAGGCCCCGACCAGTGTCGGATTTAGGCATTCAAACAGTACATGCGGTAAACCTTGCACACCTCCGTCACATAAATCGCATATCCCGTTGTATTTTCACAGGTGTTCCATTTAGAAGTAAATGCTTGTAAAGGTACGGGGCCTTATTTATGAAAAGTGACGCATCGCTGCGTGAAAATAGCGATGCGTCACATTTCACTGCGCTCTCCCTGCGACATGATTGATGCGTCATATTTATAATATGACGCATCATGTCGCAAGGAGTTACAGATACGTCAGTATTTCTGACGTATCTGTAAGCGCAAAAGTCATGCATTGCTGGGGTGTGTCACAAAAGTAACGCAACTCCAGCAATGCGTCCTTTCACATGGGGAAAGCCCCATGTGAAAGGGCTTGCGTCAGTCTTACGCCTGCTGTGAGGCAGGCGCAAGATTTTGACGCAACAGCGTCCTAAAAGTGACGCAGTGAAATCTCATAGATTTCACTGCGTCACTATTACGAGACTTTTTGCGTGTGAACGCCCCCTTTGCATACATTATACCTGACGCAGGTATAATGTAGCGCAGGGGTTTACAAAGTGACGCATCTTAGATGCGTCACTTTGTAAATAGTGCGCATCAGGAGGCAAGTTTTATGCCGCTGATGCGTCACAAAAAGTGACGCATCGGAAGCACAAAACTCACGCATGGCCTCATAAATGAGGCCCACAATCCCTAGCCTTAATAAAATAATACAACGCCGAACCCCATGACCTAAAGTGAAGCGAGAATAACATCGCTGGGATTTATATTCTATTAATTCTGCAAACTGTTCATAATGTTTTAGTTGAGATTAGTGTTTAACATTGAGATCATAACTTATTCTCGGGGTCAGGTGTTTTTAAAAAAAAGCCTCAAATCAAGGTGTCCATGATTTCAAAAGTGCAAATGCGCAATTCGATAGGTAAAGTGCTCTAGTTAAATTCTGTTTAGCAGTATATTGCCATGATTCATTCCTAAAAGTCTCCATTTTAATAAACATCGTAAGGTTCCCTGTTCGGTGTGTAAAATATTATAAGCCCATCTTATGATGTTAGTGATGGCTCTGGCATAAGAACTAACTAGAGAAAGCTTGAGGCATTAGTCTTGAGCTGGAACTGCTTGGTTGATTTATATCAGTTTACGGAGGATACTCCCTTCTTTTATTTTTACTTGATGCCCATATTTATTGGAATAAATTCCAGGGCATAAGAAAGAATAGGTGGAATTTTTGAACTCTAAAACACTAAAAGGGAGTGACAGTGTCCGTTGCCGGAGGATGAATACAAACGTTGCAGTGCACCAATGTGGGCATCAGCATCTGCTTTGCACCCTATATACTGAAGTTGAGAGAAGTTTTGTAATGTTTGTGTAAAGATTCGCCCCAGGTATGTATATTCATTGACCACCTACAAGGGTTTCCACTCTAATGACCAGTTACATTTAGTGAATTGCTTTATTCCTCTGAAAGGAACTACTTATGTTTTAGATATGTTTGGGACTAAAAAAAATTATTCTGTATAACTGGTAAGTACCTGTAAGTTTCTTTGTAGGCCAAATGGTGTGATATGTAATATAACCATATCGTCGGCATACATCACAATATGTATGTTACAAGATGAAAATTTTGGAGGGAAATTGATAATTTTTGTAAAACAGGCAGGGAGGTCACTTATATAAAGAGAGAATAAAAGAGGGGCTAAAAGACACCCTTGCTTCAGACCATTCGGTGTAGTTATTGGTTGAGTGAGTCCCCTTTCTCTCCTCATTTGTATTCTACACCATGTTGCTGTGTGTAGTGGTAGAATTATGTTAAAAAGTTTATCAGGCATTCCTAATTTTCCTATTTTTTTCCAGAGTGTACTTCTTCCGACTCTGTCTAAAGCTGAAGTAAAATCAACAAAAACACAGCTTTGCAAATCGTATGTCTAGGATTGTCTGTAGAACCCCAATGTTGTCAGTTATGGAGGGTTTTTGATGGAATCCAGCTTGAGTCTTAAGGATCACTCCACACGAAAAAGCCCAGTCCTTCAAATGTTCCAGGACACTTGCTGCAAAGATCTTCCCGATGGCGTCCAACTAGTTGATTTGCCGATAATTACTGGGAATTGTCTTGGAACCCTTTTTAGGTCTCGCCTGAGCCAGCGCACATGCACTGCCCTGCGAGGCTTTTAGTAAGGGCTTTAAACTGGAAACACACGCTTGTGCGATTGCTTTTTTTTAAGCTCCCGCTATTGGCCTTTGCATGCGTCTTTCTGAGAAAGACAATACGCAATAGGCCCAAGGTGGGTGCATGTCCCGCCTTCTCTGTCCCCTGGCCTAGGGTGCTTGGGAGCGAGCAGCAGCGCGGCTGGGTGCCAGCTGCATACTTTGCATTCCTGGCAGTGCATGCGCACCCCGCGTGTTGTTTTTGGGGAACGGAAGCTATTTCCTGGTAACCGTGAGTGTCGCGAATGGTATGCAGTCTAGCAACGTCTGATGATTGATGCAGCTTCTACAGTATTATGACTTTGCAGGCATTTAAACCACAGTCGTCTTCTGAAGTGCTGACCCTTGCATGACACACTATGAAGTAATCTTCTTTGCAGACTGCTTGGTTTTCTTACATGCTCAGGGTGTTGGAATAATTACAAGCCACATAATTACACTCTACTCAATGCAATTTAAATACACTCCACATATTACCACTCAGTGCCACATAATTACACGCTACATAATTACACTCTACTCAATGCACATAAATACACTCCATATAATACCACTCAGTGCAACATAATTACACGTCACATAATTACACTCAATTCAATGCAACATAAATACACTCCACATATTACCACACAGTGCCACACTCAACTGAGCCGTCAATCCCTATCTCCCCTACCCCCCATCACCCCCACTAATAACGTGAAACTGATCCAAACTCTGAAGATCCTCTCTTAAACTCATGGACTTCCACCATCACTCACTACAATCACACTACCCCTATCATTACTCTACGTTGCCAAACACCCACCATTATTACATCAACTGATCACACCAGGAACAACAAACTCACAATTAAACACCACAAGACCGATCTAGATCCTGACAGCTCGGACTCTAGCCTCTGCCCTCCCGCAACTGAAATCCCCACAGGCACTCTCCTCTCGACCCCTGATAATCTGAACCCTCCCTCACAGATTACCTCTTCCTCCAACACAGATCATTTTTCCCCAACCCTTACTTCCCCCTTGTCCAACGTCATCATCAATCCAGTGGTCACTCCCTCCCTACTACCACTGCAAACTCCCCTTCTTTTGTCCCACATCCACAGGCACAACCGGCCTCCACCCCGTTCCTCACTGATAACCCTGTGACATCCTCATGTCCAATGTCATCACCAATCCAGCAGACACGTTCCTCCCTATTATCACTGCACACTCCCCTTCCGCTGTCGCACACCCACATACACAAGCTACCTCCACCACCAAGCCCACTGACTTTTCCCGGAACTCTGACGTCTTACCTAGAAGCTCTCTCCCCCTCACTTGGACAACAGATCCTCTACTCCTCTTCTGAACTCCTTGAATGAGAGCACCACTAATCCGGCCCCCGCGTCCAACCACTCCCCTCTCCTAATCCCACTGATTCCGTCCAATTCCTGACCCCTGCTCACTCTCCCTCCATGGACCCAAGTCATCCTCGGGCCCTGCCTAAAACCTTAAACTTTTCAGCTCTGTAGCACAGCAACTGAACAGAATGGAGGAGAAAATTAACTCCTTTGCGGCTGATTTCCTATACTTACAACAAGACTTTCTCAACAGAACCAAGCCACCGTGCTCCCTCTCCCCGGGTAAACTTGCTTCCACCCCACTCAATTCCTCTCCTTTGGCCCCACAGAGCACCCTCGACACTCCCGACCTCCAGCGAATCAGGTACGTCGACCCAACCAGGATCGCCAACCCTTTTTATTACCAAATCCTGATGAGATCAATGACCCTTACCTCGCTTTGAGCCGGAAGTCAGCCCCTCTCCCCATCCGTGTTATTATTGCCACTAACAGAATCCCTAAAACTGTCGACTCGCCTAGACCTTCTCCTCAATAATCCTCTATCCACCAAACTCCCCCCATCATTGAGGCTCCCCGTCCTCTCTCTTGCATGCTCCTCAACTGCAGATCAGCAGTACAACACGCCACAGACATTGCTGAAACTCTTTTCGCTGAAGAAATTGACATCGCTTTCCTCACCGAATCCTGGCTCAATGTCCACTCCACCCCATTCTTGAAATTCTCACCCCTCCAGGGTACACCATCATCAGACAAGACAGACCGATCAAAACTGGGGGAGGACTAGCCATCATTCACAAAGTTGGAATACAGATTATCAAACTTAAACCTGCAGAAAAACCTATTGTTTGAATATCTGGGTGATCCAAGGAAAAATGTCCCACAGCGGATCAGCCAAAAAGCACCTCAGATTTCCAAAGTCCCTTAAAGTATTTCATGTAGTTGTGCTGTCAACCTCCAGGACCTGCTGTGGTTCGATCCCACTGGAATTCCAGACAAACGATTTAAAAAAAGAATGGAGGCAGCACCAAGCTCCTCGAGAGAATCCGCCGCGGGCCGTTTTTGCCGGATATATTCTCAAAGCTCGTGTGTCAGCAGCTTATCAAGGACTGCACATACGTCGTTTCTCGTCCATTATACTTAGGAAACTAATATTTTCCATGTGGGATAAATCTCTTTATGAAATCTGTGTGAAGTATTCGACAGCCCTTCATGCTTTGTGATATCTCTATTCCTACCTTGGTACATTTTTACTAGTACTTGTACCATTATACTGGCCAGATTCCTTTTATTCAACCTCACTGTACTACAGAAGAGTGACCGCCGATTACAATTGAAAAATATATTTTTTGAACAAATTTTGGTTTCATTGACTGACTTTGAACTTGGTGCTGCCTCCATTCTTTTTTTAAATTGAATATCTGGGTGTCGAACTCACTGCCAAGGGCACCTCACCCATCAAATTCCACACCATCTACCATCCTCCTGGAGAGCGCACCATTTTCCCCAAAGAACTAACAGACCTAAATTCCCGTTTCTCCATGACAGACACTAAAAACGTGTTTCTGGGTGACCTCAATATCCACTGGAACGACCCAGTAGACTCCAATGTCCAAAACCAAAATGACCCAGTAGACTTCACTATCCAACCTACTTGAACTATATAACCTCAATCAACACCTCTGCAATAAACCAACTCACATCATAGGTGCAACACTGGATGCGATCATTACCAACAATGAACTGGTCTGTCTCTCTGAGAACGATCTCTCCCATTGACTGGTCCGACCACCACCTCATTCTGTTCAAGATTGATGCACTTGTCAGCCACCAACCTATTCATGATGACAAAACTAAACACTGGACCAGAAACATCAAAGAAGTCCCTTTATCCAAACTTGAATCCAGGATTCATGCCCATCTTCAACTCCAACCCTCATCATGGACGGCCGATGACCTCACTACACACTTTAACTCAAAAATGACAGAGGTTTTAGACCTAGTAGCTCCACTCAAACTCAAACAATTCAGGAAAACCAAATCTAAACTCTTGTTAATGTGGATGTGAATGAGGAAAGGCGTCAACTCAGATAAACTGAAAGGTCTTTGAGACTAAACCCCTCGACCTTACACCCAGCACAACTTAGATCTGCTAGAAAGGCACACAAAAAACACATTTTCAGTGAAAAGGCGTTTTTCTTCCGCAACCAACTAGATCTGGCAAAAAACAGACCTAGAGAACTCTTCAACATTGACAAAAGCCAAACAAACTGCACCCCCTCTCAGGAAATCAAAGCCACCAATGAGCGATGTGAAGAAATTGCCACCTTCTTCACTAGTAAAGTCTCAACAATTGATCAATCCTTCGTCCAAACCTATAACCCTCCTTCCTTCTTAACCTGCCCCCCTTTAACCACCATTGACCATTCAGAAAGAGTTCTTAACAAGGACAATCAGACCTGCCTCCAGCTAAAAAACAATGTGCATTGGTCCGACTTTGAACTAATGTCGGAAAATGAGGTCTTCAGTATAATTTCTAACCTAAAACCTTCCTCCCACACTATGGACCCCATCCCATCCACAATTATAAAGGAACTCAACCACACCATTTCCCCTTTCTGGACAAAAATCATCAATGCCTCTCTCACCTTAGGCTGTGTCCCAGACTCCCTTCAACTTGGACAAATCACACCCATTCTCAAGAAACCAGGGGGCAATCCTAATGATCTTAACCACCTCAGACCTATCTCCAACCTCACATTCCTTGCAAAAACATTGGAGAAATGCGCTCTCCACCAACTCAACAAACACATTGATGAGTTCAACCTCCTTGACACCTTTCAATCAGGATTCAGGAAAGGTTGTAGCACGGAAGCAGCTATGCTCAACATCGCTGACGATATTCACAAGGCTTTGGATGAAGGTGATGCCTGCCTACTCATCTTTATTGACCTATCTGCGGCATTTGACACAGTAAATCATCCAGCGCTTATGGAGACCTTGTCGAAGTGCTTTGGCTTCAATGGCACAGCACTAAAATGGTTCACCTCGTTCCTTCAACACCGCTTGCAACAAATTAAAATCAACTCCTGTCTCTCGAACCCAACAAAAGTCACACTTGGGATCCCGCAAGGCTCGATCCTCACCCTGTCCCTCTTCAATCTCTTCATGGAGCCCCTCACAATCCTCTTGAAAAAAGCTTGAGTGAATTACCACCTTTACGCTGATGGCACCTAAATCTATTTCGAAATCAAATCTCCCAGCGACATCCGACACCTCAATGCTACTCTAACTGAGATCCAATCTTGGTTCAACGCTAATCACATAAAGCTCAACCCAGATAAAACTGAACTAATCCTATTCTCTCCAAAAAGCAACCATCGTCCAATCCAAGAGTGGCTCAAGAATCTGGTCGCCCTAAACTGCTCCATCATCCTGTCCGACTCAGTTAAGTCTCTAGGCATCACCCTTGACAAGAACTTATCTATGGAGGCCCACATCAAAAACTCTGCAAAAAGTGCTCTTTTCTCTCTCAAACACCCCAAGAAATTGAAACCTTTTCTTCCCCATGATGACCTCAAGACAGTAGTCCAATCTGTAGTTCTCTCTAAAATTGACTACGGGAAAGCCATCCTAACAGGGACTCCTAAAGCTCACCTAGCCCCTCTAAGGGCAGTGTTGAACATGGCCGCACGACTCGTATCTGGAGTAAAAAGATTTGAACACATCACTCCAACTGGCTTCCCATGGAAGGATGGTGAATTTACAAGCTGGCCTGCATCACACACAAAACCCTTCACTCTCCGGCCCCTAACTACCTGAACAACAAACTGGTACGGGCAGGTCAATCCAGAACCCTGAGAAGCTCCAACCCACTCCTTCTTATTCCTCTGAAACTGAAAAAAAAACCACACAATACAGTTCTTTTTCTGGTAACGCTCCCAAGATGTGGAACGCTCTCCCTAAAGCCCTCAGATGCAACCCTTCCTGTTTCAAAAGGGACCTGAAACTCCATCTCCTTAACAAATACTTTCCTGACCAACGTCAACTAACCTAGTCTTCAATATCCGAATTTACTCCTCTCTCCCGACATTCAAGGATAGTTGATGACCGGACTGTGTTAACCACCTAATTTTTCATGCTGTATGATTTTTTTTTTATCCTTGGTTTGCTTCCTTACTGCCTGCCTACTATGTAATGCAATTTCCGTCTGTTCTTTTTACAAGATGTATGTAAAGCGCTCTGATACCTACGGGTTAAGCTAGCGCTATATAACACTTTCAAAATAAAATAAATAAATAATTACACGCCACATACTTACATTCTACTAAATACAACATAAATACACTCCACATAATACCACACAGTGCCACATAATTATATGCTACATAATGTTACTGCACTTAATGCAACAAATGCTCCAAATACCACTCAGTGCCACATAATTACACACCACATAATTACACTGTACTGAATGCAACATACACTCCACACAATACCACTCAGTGCCACATAATTATATGCTCCATAAGTACACTCCAGTCAATGCAACATAAACTCCAAATAATACCACTAGGTGCCACACAATTACACGCCACATAATTACACTCTACTGAATGCAACATACACTCCACACAATACCACTCAGTGCCACATAATTATATGCTACATAATGACACTGCACTCAATGCAACATACACTTCAAATACTACCCCCCAGTGCCACACAATTACACACCACATAATTACACTCTACTCAATGCAACATATACTCCACACACTACCACTCAGTGCCACATACTTACATTCCATATAATTACACTCTACTCAATGCAACATAAATACACTCCACATAATACTACTCAGTACCACACAATCACACGTCACAATTGCACTCTACTCAATGCAACATAAATACACTCCACATAATACCACTCAGTGCCACATAATTACACACCACATAATTACACTCTACTCAATGCAACATAAATACACTCCACATATTACCTCTCAATGCCATATAATTACACACCACATACGTACACTCTACTCATTACCACATAAATACACTCCACATGATACCACACAGTGCCACATAATTATATGCTACATAATTACACTGCGGTCAATGCAACATACACTCCAAATACCACTCAGTGCCACATAATTACACACCACATAATTACACTCTACTGAATGCAACATACACTCCACACAACACCACTCAGTGCCACATATTTATATGCTACATAATTACACTGCACTCAATGTAACATACACTCCAAATAATACCACTCAGTGCCACATAATTACATGGCAAAAATTACTCTCTACTGAATGCAACATACACTCCACACAATACCACTCAGTGCCACATAATTATATGCTACATAATTACACTGCACTCAATGCAACATACACTCCAAATAATACCACTCAGTGCCACATAATTACACTCTACTCAATCCAACATAAATACACTCCACATAATACCACTCAGTAACACACAATCACACGTCACAATTACACTCTATTCAATGCAACATAAATACACTCCACATAATACCACTCAGTGCCACAAAGAACACACCACATAATTACACTCTACTGAATGCAACATACACTCCACACAATACCACTCAGTGCCACATAATTATTTGCTACATAATTACACTGCACTCAATGCAACATATGTTATGTTATGTTAGACTCTTTTATATAGCGCGCAGCTGCCTCAGCGAAAAAGCCGGCGCTAATAGCAGTGGAATGGAAAGATACAGGATTAGGCCGTGGGAAAGAGAAAGCTCTTGGCAGCCTTACGGAAAGGCGCCAAGCTCTCCAGACAACGCATCTGTGTCGGCAGGGAATTCCACAATTTAACCGCCAAACAGCGAAAAGATCGTCCGCCAGCTCGGACTAGCTTTACTCGAGGGACCATGACTAGATGTTGCCCAGCTGATCTTAGTTGGCGCGTAGATACATAGGGTACCAGTAGATTGGACAGAATCTCAGGGGAGGAAGATTTTAAGATTTTAAAGGTCAGGCACAAGGTTTTAAATTCAATCCTTTTGATCAAAGGTAGCCAATGAAGGCGACGAATCGCAACAGTCGCAGAGCAAATTCTGGGAAGCCTCAGCAGAACGCGAGCTGCTGCGTTCTGAACACGTTGCAAATGGCTCGTTTCTGCCTTATTAGCTCCTAACAGGAGCGAGGTTGCATAATCCAATCGCGACAAAATGGTCACCTGTACTATCGTCTGGCGAGTAAATGGATCTAAGAACCCCAACAACGGTCTTAATCCTTGAAGTAGGCCAAAGCAGGTACCTGCTAGCTTCTTGGTATGCTCCAGAAAGCTAAGGATGGCACTCCAAATAATACCACTCAGTGCCACATAATTACATTCTACTGAATACAACATACACTCCCCATAATACCAATCAGTGCCACATAATTACACTCTACTCAGTGCCACATAATTACACGCCACATAATTACACTCTACTCAATGCAATATAGATACACTCCACATACTACCACTCGGTGCCATATAATTACATACCACATACTTAGACTATACTCAATGCAACATAAATACACTCCACATGATACCACTCAGTGCCACATAATTACACCCCACATAATTACACTCTACTCAATGCAACATAAATACACTCCACATGATACCACCCCACATACCACTCAGTACCACATAATTACAAGCCAGAGTTTGAGGCCAGAGGATTTAGTTGTTTGTGATCTTCTTTTATGTCAATTAGTAATTGACACTGGCCCTTGGTATGTAAGGTTTCTGGGGATTTAATAGATTGCACATTTGGTAGAATTCTCTTTGGAGTTTGGAAATTTTAAGTTCAGCGCCTTCCATTTCGTGAATCTTCGATTTGCTCTCTTCTTTATCTTTTGCAGCTTGGTATTATCATTTCTGTTTTCCTGTCCAAATAGGACCGGCTCAGACACTTTTGTAGCTAAATTTCCAGTTTTAATTGTTTCTTCTTTATTTATTGAATTGTTAGACGGTTCTATGGATCTTCTCTGTTTAAAGACTGGATAAAAATGAATAACATCGGGTGCTTCTTTAATGATTATAGGGTCCCTGTTAGATCTGGGGGTCTCTAGTTGGCAGAGGTAGGTACCAATGTCTAAATAGGGACCCTTGCATCTAGTCAGGGCAAGGGGGATACACTCTAGATAGCCCCTGCTCACCCCCATTGGTAGCTTGGCACGAGCAGACAGGCTTATCAAAGGCAATGTGTAAAGTATTTGTACCAACACTCACAGTAACACAGTGAAAACTCCACAAATGGACTCCACACCAGTTTTTAAAAATAAAGTATCTGTATCTAAACTACACAAGACCAAAACAACAAAAATCCAACATACACAGTTCAAGAATATGATATTAAAAGAGTTCTAGGGTCTGCATCAAAATAATCCACAGTTGCGTCACATTTAGCCCAAAGAACCTGTAGATGCGACAAAAGTTCCAAATGGAAGCTGCAGCGTTAAAAAACAAATGATGCGTCACTCCTGAGACCCTGGGGAGGCGATGCGACAGCCCCGCTGGACGCAGTGGGGGTGTTGCGACTAATCCGGTCTGTCTGGGGAGGGATGCGATACCTTGTATGGATTCCGGTGCGCAGGTTCGGTAGGAAGCATCTCGCACAGGCATGATGTGACGATCTTCGGGACGGCGACGATCTCAGGTGCAGCGGCGATGCGCGGCGCAGTGTCGATCTTCTCCTCTCGCAGCCCCTCGATGCGATGGCTCTGCGACGATGTTCGCAGCGACATGATGCGGCAATCTCACCCAGCGATGACAGGTTCTACGCCGATACTCGCAGCGACAGGAAACTTCCTGCACCGGGGCGATGCGTACGCGCAAGTAACCGATGCGTCAGTTCTTGCAGCGGCAACAGGCGCTGTGACGATCTCGATCTCCGCAGTGGCGGGAATTTCCACACACTGTCGGGGATGCGCTCCACAAGCGAGCGATGCGTGAAAATTGCAGATTGTCTTCTCTTCTCCTTGTTCAGCTTCCCAAACAGCAGGCAACAACTTCTAGAGGCCCCACAATTAGAGTTCAGGGGGGAAGCTGGGGTTGAAGTCCTTTTGTTCCTGGGACTTCTTAACAGGAGGCCAGCTCTCAGGCCCTTGGAGATCTCTTCAAGCAAGGGGACACAGCACACAGCAAAGTCCTTCCCCTCTCCTTGACAGCAAAGCAATCGCAGGTCAGTCCACAAGCACACAGCAGGACAGTCCTTCCTCGTCAGTTTTCCAGCTTTCTCCTTGGCAGAGGTTCCTTCTTGATTCCAGGATGATCTAAAGTTCAGTGGTCTGGGGAACTGTACTTATACCCCAAAAAGTCTGTGTTCCCTTTGTGCAGGAGGGCTCTGAGCCAAACCAGTTCTGGAGCACTCTGTTTACATGACTCCTTCTTTCCTTTCACAGTGCAGAGCAGAAACATCAGATGCCCCACAGGAGGTGGAGCCAGCATTGTGGAGGGAAAACACAGCCCTGGAGCACTTTGTTGACATGATTCCTTCTCTCCTTTCACAGTGCAGGGCAGACACATCAGACGCACCACAGGGGGTGGAGCCAGCACTGTGGGGGCAGGCACAGTCCTATTCAGATCCCAGGTGCAACTCCTCCCTCCCATCTAGATGCAGATCTCTCTATTCACCACTGGGCGGACTCATTCTGTCTCCTGGAATCCCCCAGCCCTGTCACTCACAAACCAGACAGTCAATTCACAAACAGCCAAAGGCACACAGAAAGGCCAGACAAGAAAGCAGCCACTTTCTAAAAGTGCTGCTTTCAAACACAGGATTTAAAACCCATCCTTTCTAAAAGATGTGTTATTAAATTCTGAGTTCAGGGATACCAGACTTCAAATTTCTATCTTGCTCCTATGGGAAGATATGCAGGTGACCATTATGCACAGCATTCCCCATTATAGCCTATGGGCAAGATAGCCTTTCTATAGTGAAAAACGACAATGGCTGTAATTTACTACCAGAGCATGTCACCCACACTAGTACATGCTCTACCTTTCACATACACTGTACCCTGCCTTCGGCCTTCCATAGGGGTGACCAATATGTATAGAAAGGGAAGGGTTAGACCTGGTCAGTATGGGCACTGGCCAGGTCAGCATGGCAGTTAGCAACTGCACACAGGCACTGCAGTGGCAGGCCTGAGACACCGTTTTAAGTCTACTCATGTGGGTGGCACAATCTGTGCTGCAGGCCCACTTGTAGCATTTGAATCACCAGCCCTTGCACATTCAGTGCACTTTACTTGGGACTTCCAGGTAAAACAAATATGCCAATCATGGATAACCAATCACAATAACAATTTACAAAGAGAGCATATGCACTTTAGCTCTGATCAGCAGTTGTAAAGTGCTCAGAGTCCTATTGCCAACAACCACAGGTCAGGAAAAATAAAGGAGGAAGAAGCAAAAAGTTTGGTATAACCCTGCAAAAAGGGCCATTTCCAACAGTCCTTGAACAATTTTTGGAGAGAATAGATTTTATCGTCCTTGAGCTTCTTAATTTTTTCTCTTTGTATAATCCTGCACAGTTGAGTTGCCATTTGTTTCTTGGCTGTGGATTGGTCTTCAGAGATTGGGGTTTCTTTGTGGTTTTGTTCTTTTCCGACTTAATTTTCTTTTCCTTTTGTTAATACAATTTGAGGATTTTGTTAGAGTTGTTTTTCCTTTTTTGTATCCACTAAATATTGTAGTATTCCCGCTTGCATTTCCAAGATTTCCATTAAATTCTCTAAGAGAGTCAATATAGATTCCAAGATCCTTTGCAAAGTGAATAACGAACAAGAGACAGGGTCTTGTCTATTCAGCGACTGCAAAGTATTGAACAGCGGAAATTCTGGTGAGTTCGAGAAGTTTCCCGCTGAGTCAGTTGTGTTACTTTAAGTGCTGTTGAATAATTGCAATGTCTCCTTTGTTATTTTAGAGACCTTAGGTGGGAGTGTTATTATTGAGATTTATATCTGGTAAGGTGAAATCTGTGTTTGGAATTTGGAGTAGCTCTGTTTCTGATGGTTGAAGTGATGAATCCTGGTGCTCCGGGCGAGTTTTTGTTGGTACTATTTTTGTTAACTCTATTGTCTGTTCTCCTTCATGTCCTTTAATGTTTTGTGAAGAAATACTGTTATCTTGTGCATTTTCTAAACCTGTTTCCTGTGTTTTTTCCTGCTCGACTGTTGTATTTACTTGTTCCCTTTTTTGCAGTTTTGGCAAAGAAATGTGTTATTTCTGAGATCCTAGAAAATACTCCTATGTGGGCTGCCTTACCCTTACTCTTTCGTGTAGATTGTTCCGTTCCCAGTCTTTTCATGTGGTTTGTTCGTGTTCTAAATTACTTGCAGGCCAAGGTAGACAGAGAGAGGAGTGCCAGGATAATTTTACCCCTGAGGTGATTAGTTTTGTGCTGGACCTCCACTGCTGCCTCAGAAATACTCCATTCTTTTGTTGGTAGGTTTCAACCTTGCTGTTGGTTGGGACTGGAGGGTAACAAAGTGGAGTCTTTTGATATAGTTTATTCAAGGTCCTAAGGATTTTCCATGGGACCCCTGACCCTCGGTCTAGGTCCACTCTCTCCCTGCAGCTCCACTGAGCCATCTCTAGCCTCCAGACCCCGACCTCCTCCTTGGGAGGTTTGAGGCTGCTGCCAGCTCCTGCACCTGCTGCCCACTCCAACTGAGACCAGACTGCCTGCAACCACCGTAACCTTTCTCAGACGTTTTTTTCGTCTTAATTCGTTTCCCTGTTGTGTCACTGTTATTGTGCCCATCTGTGTCTTTCTCTAATTCCACCACTGTTTTTATTTTCTCGTGCCTGTCTGTTCCTTTTGCCTTTCGCTGCTGCTGCAGCTGCCTCTGTGGCCCCTGCCCCCCGGAACTCCCCCCCCTAGAATTCCCCCGCTCCCGCCTCCCAGCCTCTCCTCCCTCCCACCTCCCCTACTTAATGGCGGCCATTGTGCGGTCACACCGCCGGCACACCAGTGCTAGGAACCCTGGACCTCCCACTACCCATCGCTACGGCACCCCACCCTCCTAGAACTCAACCCTGGAAGACTTAGAGATTGCCTCTACACAGAATTTGTCCAGAGCACCACCACTATAAAACAATTGCAAGGTCCATATTTTCAGTAGATCCTTTCAGTTGTATTCAAACGTATACATCGGTAAGTATACACAAAAGCCAGTGGAAAGTTCAAAATTCTTTGTTAGTTCACAGTCCAGCTTGGACCACCACCCCCTTTTGTACCACTTTGAACACACAGCCAACGTGTTTTTCGTCGAGAGACAACTTTTTCAAGGCTTAAACATAACTGTAGTTAGACAGAGTATAAACAGCACAAAGCGGTGGTGTGCTCATCATCATCTATGAAAGTAAATTCAGTCCAAAGCGACACAGAACAAATAGACCTTTGCTTGAATACCAATCTCCATATCCCACACTGGCCAAAGATGAACTCGCGTTGACACTGACAGTCCCTCTGGCTTTTTTTTACCATGTCTAGCACAACTAAGGTGTGGGGACTTACCAAGATCCTGTCTTCTTTCTTTTATACTCCTGTGTGGGATATGGAGATTGGTTTTCAAGCCAATGTTGCAAAGTAGTAGTCAAAGAGAAGGTGATGCATTATAGATAGAAGTGCCCAAATGGGGAAGTTGGGGGGGGGGCAGTCTTAAATACTTTTTTTGTGGGTGTTCCGCTACATATAAATTAATTTTTATTTTTAAAGTCCGGTCAGGGAAGCGCAAGTCAGGTCTGCCACAGTGTCTTATTAGGTTTCAAGCATGAGTGTGCATACTGAATGTTAGAGCGCACAACTAGGTCCTGAGACTGTAGAGAATTACAAAGGCACACTTTGTGACAATGTTTTGGGGTGTTAGTGGTATAGGAAGTGTTGCAGCCTGTCAAAACCTGCGTGTAATATGTTGATTTGATGAATTGTTCAGTGCAAGATGTAGGGGAAAAACATCCTGCAACCCCTAAGTTTTGAAGGACCAAGGAATCCTACAAGTAAATGTGACAAAAAAGTCCTATGCTCACGCTGGTAGTGTTAAATGAAAGTTCATCATGTGTTTGAAGCACAAACGTTGGTAATGTCTCATAAAGTCTTTTCTTTGTCTTTTTATTGTCCGCTGCATTTGACACGGTCGATCATAACATCTTGATCGACCGTGTCCACAGCGCAGGCACTGGGGGCCAGGCCCTGAGGTGGTTACACTCTTTCCTGACGGACAGATATCAATCCATCCGCCTAGGCAACTTTTGCTCAAAAAAAGGTCTACTTCCCTACGGAGTCCCACAGGGCTCCTCCCTATCCCCCCTTCTGTTTAACTTGTACATGCAGCCCCTGGTTACTGCATTGAAGGAAATGAATGTTCTGGTGTTCAATTATGCAGGCGATCTGCAATTAATCTTCAATATCCAACCTACAAGTTCATCTGAATCTAACCTGCAGGCTACTATGACTTACATCAGCAACTGGATGAACGCTAACCAATTAAAATTGAACCCAGACAAAACGGAGCTGATCTTGACAGGTGGTACCCTAAATCCTTGGAACGCCAACTTTTGGCCTCCCTCCTTAGGCCCCCCGCCGGACCCAGTATCTATGGCAAAAAGCCTGGGGGTCACGATAAGCAAGGACTTATCAATGAAACCCCAGATTAGTTCCGTGGTGTCGGTCTGTTTCCTCATGCTACGGAAAATAAAGAAAATAAAAAGATTTTTATCAACTGAAGCACTAACCCTGGTTGTTCTCGCGCTTATCATCTTGCGACTGGATTATGCTAATTCACTCTATGTTGGAATTCCAGCATATCAACTACAACGTCTGCAACTAATACAAAACCACGCGGCCAGGTTAATCTTTCAACTCCCGGCCCGTCAGCACGTAAAGCCACTGCTCAAACAATTGCACTGGCTTCCAGTGAGACAGCGTAGTGTCTTCAAGCTAGGCTGCATTGTACACAAGGCGCTGTCAGATGAAGGCCCCAAGTTCATTTCCAAAAGGATCAAGAAGTATATCCCCCCGCACCCTTCGCTCCTCTGGCCAACATCTCTTGACCATCCCAAGAAATAGGCACCTTAAACATGGCGGGATCCGGTTTTCCACGTTAGCTCCTCAAACTTGGAACTCTCTCTCTCTTCCAAAACGGGCTACTGATTCCCAACTTCAGTTCAGGAAACAGCTAAAAATTTGGTTATTCTTACAAGCCTACCCCATCTAAGCCTTCAACTCATTTAGAGCTCTGTCCTCTGAAGCGCCAAGAAACCCACCCGGTGAACGTTGCGCTATACAAGTATTTTAACATAACATAACGTTCACAGACAAAAGTCTCGCCAACACGTGGTTCATCACTTGGAGATTAGCCCTCGACTTGTTCAGGGTTGTTCAGGTTTTCGTATTAAATGCCACATCCGGCAAAGAACGCAAACCCAGCGCCAATCTCGTACCTGAGTGTACTTGCTGCAGATCGTGCAGTTTTCTTTGGCTTACTAAACACGATGAATCTTTACATTGGCACGGACAGACTATTGACTCATACCACTGAGGATTCATACACAACCTTTGGAAATTTTAATTGGACTAATTGAAAAGATGACTTAATCGACCAGCCGGGTCGGAATTACAACCGGCAGAGTGATTACTCTATATTTAATACGAAAACCTGAACAGCCCTGAAGAAGTCGAGGGCTAATCCCCAAGCGACAAAACACGTGTTGGCTCGACTTTTGTGTTTGAATAAAAAGAAAAAAAAAGACTTTATGAGACATTACCAACGTTTGTGCTTCAAACACATGATGAACTTTCATTGAACACTACCAGCGTGTGCATAGGACTTTTTTACGCACATTTTGTGACCTCTAATTATTGTCAAAAGAGAGATTGCCACTTGTTCGCTGCACCATCTCTTTAGTTGGGTATTATGCAGTGTTTATTGGGTAACCTCAGACTTAAACCCCCAGAATCATATTGATAAAGCTACAGCCCTGGGCTCAAGTGTGATAAAACTTGTCTGTGATGTTGAATTGTTATGTTATTGGTTACATTCGAAAAATCAACAAAAAGATGGTATAAAAATTAAAAGTAAATAAATACACAAGTTTAGGAGCTGTAAGCTTTTCGTAGAAGCATGTTGCTGCCGCTGACAAACGCCAGGATTGTCAAGTGCCAGATGACTACTTTTCTTCACACCTTGTGCAACCACCCACACTTCCTGTCTCTTTATCGCACTCTTGAAGATTTTTTTTCATTACTGCTCTCTCCCTTTATCATTTTTCTTTGTCTTTCTCTCCCTCCTTCATTTTCCCTTGCCTTCCTGCCTCCCTCTTGATCTTGGTCAAAGGGGCATATTTACAAGGGCATTGCGCCACCGAAACGTCACTTTTTTCAATGTTGCAGTGGCGCAATGCCCTGCTCCATATTTACAAAGCGGCTTTAAGCCACTTTGTGTGGTTTAGTTTAGGGGATATTGAAAATCTGGGGCAGCGTCAAAGTTCAAGGGTGTTGCGTGGGAACACCCACAGCAAACGCCCATGGAATGCCTCTTTGATACAGAGTAAGGCAAGTGGCTTTTCACGGCCTTGTAAATATAATGGTCAAATTTGTACCGCCGGAGCATCAAAAAGGGATGATCTGGAGGCGCAAATTTACCACAAGGGGATTGTGAATAAGCCCCCTAGTTTCTTGTCAGATCTCTCAAGGAGATGCAGGAGAGAGAACTCTTTATCGCTTTTGTGCTCTTACTGTGTGCTTTTTGCAAAGCATGTGTGCAGGAGATGTAATATTGGGCCAGATGTACAAAGCATTTTACAGGTCGCAAATAGCCCATCGAGCCATTTGCATTTTGCTGTTGCGATTTAGTATTAGGAAGGGGCATGTTTAGGGCTTCCTTTCCTAATAACAAATATCACTGGTATGTACAAATATTTTTCAACCCGGAATGTGGTTCCAAACATTTGCAGTTACCACCAACTTCCCCTTTCCCCAACTTCCCCCTTCCCCCTTCCCCTTTGTGAATGCGAGTGCCAACATCTTTTAAGAGCAGGCAATGGTACCACAGACCACTGTCTACTCATAAACAAGCATTGGCATAGCCAATAGGTCTAGCCTTTAGGACCTTATAAGTGTTTGGCCACGCAGCACATCCTCCTTGTTGGGGGGGAGGTGGGGACATTGTGATATGTCAATGCTTGTTTGCTCCTGAAACAGATTTAGCAGCCCCTGCTATCAGAGGCCATGATGGCAGGAATGGATCACAGATGAGACAAAACGATCAGTTCAAGGACCTAAATAAGGCTAAGTGCTGCTTGAATACAGATTGGCAAATGGCATTGTCGTCCCCACGGGAAGTAGCCATACCATCAAGGATTCGTTTAGTGCAGTTAAAGATACTTCACCGTACATACTACACCAGAGTGACCCTCTACAAAATAGGGAAGGCCGCACATCAGTTTTGCTTAAGCAAATGCGGGGAGCAGGGCACCTTTTCTCACATCATATGGCAGTGCCCCCAAATTACAGCGTACTGAGTCCAAGTAATGAGAACAATGTCACAGGTTGTGGAGGTGTCCCTTGTGCCGCAACCAAGGCATTGTCTCCTAAATCTGTGGGAACCGAATGATCTCTCACACCCAGCTCAAGATTGGGTAACGTTGGGGATGATGTTTGCCAAACGTAATGCTGCCAGGAAATGGGGATCCAGGGAATCACCGACCCTCCAAGACTGGTGCAAAGATATGGACGAGGCTATGATGGCGATAAGGGTGGTGTGCATTAACTGAGGATGCCCCAGGAAATGAGAGAAGGTGTGGGGAGCATGGAACAAATGTAGGGGCTATATCTGTGACCCGCCCATGCAGGACATGGACGACGTGTCCGAGTGAGCGGGAGGGTGGGGAGGTGGGGTTAAGAAGAGGCCAACAGTAACATGTATGATGCAACGTGTATTATTAATGTGTAATGTTGCCGACATTTGTTTCGATACGCAGTGATCAATGTGAATGCCATGTGATCTTACAATGCCCTGATTTTCTCTCAATAAAAAGTTTTGAAAAAAACAGTTGAGAGTGATAATGCTAGGATGAATGATAGTGATCAATATTATTAAAAAGGAATATGATCACTTTTGATGTTCATCGATAATGTAAATATGGACATGAATGAAAGGGCTTGAATGAACGAGGATTGAGAGAACCGCCAGGGGTCATGGGTAAAGCAGGACTACAAACAGCAATTATGGGCATTTGGCCTTGACAATATAATTAAAGCGGGAGAAATTATACATTGATGTAATACATGTGACTACGTATTAGTGGCTATGTATTTTTAATTTTTATTTACAGATTGTGTGTTTTTAAAATTGTCCTGAGGAAGGTGGTGCATAAAAAGCAGGATCCACCGAAACGCGTCGACATGTAAGAAAAATCCCTTTTGGGTTTTGTATTGGACATGCATATAAAAAAAATGTGGTATTTTAAATGTGTACTGGAAATTGTTTTTGATTTAAATGGCAATTGTGATACATCATTGTAGGACTGTGCAAGCTAGAATAATTCTGTATTGATTGTTTTTATGTACTGAAGGATAATATTTATACATGTTTTAATAAAGTAGAATGTAAACGCAATTAACATTGTCAGGTTAAATTTTGTAAGCAAACAGTGCCTTTGTGGTTCTACTTTCGACTAGGCGGGTAGTAAAAAGGTTTTAAAGTGTGAATGTTATGATTATTGAATATATACACACTTAATAATAGTGACTGTGAGGGAGATAGCTCACTCGATAGTCTTGAGCAATAGGAGAATTACGCCAAGGTAACATTTTCTGTTTAACTACTCATTTTTAGGCACCATCACTTATTTTTACTAAAAGAGTTTGATCAAGAGCAAGGGAGAGAAACACACAAAAGGAAAAAAAAGAAATACAAATACAAACAGTAACAAATGGAGACAGAAGACATAAAAAAGAACATGAAAGAATGAGGTAAAGGGGAAGGAAATGTGTGTAAGTAGTTTAAAGAGCATGAGATCAAGATAAAGCAGCGGGTGTCTGAACAAAACCTTTGGCTCTGGCACTTAGGGGGACATTTACAAGGAAATGGCGCAGCACAGCGCTGGACGCAATTTAGCAGCACCACTCTGCATCATTTAAAAAAGTGGAAGGATCTGCTGTATCTACAAGAATACACTGCACCCTTGTGTTGGCTATAAATAAAGCTGCCTAGTGCCAACACAGACACCCTTGCGCCTTAGTGTCTGTGTTGCAGGGATGATTGTTTATGTGCAGGAAGGAACACCTTCCTGCACATAAACAATCATTAAAGGTGATTTGCCCTTTCAATGTGTGCTGCATAATGTAGCACACATAAAAAGATCAAAAATGAGGAGAAATAAAAGTATTTCTCCTCGTTGCGCCAATCTAACGCCTGCTATTCCGGGGAAGCATCGAAAAGCAATGGGGTTTTAGTTGGGACACCCACAGCAACACCCATTGCATGGACCTTTCACGCAGATACCTGGGTGAAAAGGGATGATAGTTACAAAGCAGCGTTAAACCACGCAAAGTGGCATAACGCCGCTTTGTAAATATGGAGCAAGACATTGCGCCACAGAATGTAAAAAACAGTGATGTAATACCCTTGTAAATCTGCCCCTTATTCTTTTACAAAGTAGGCACTGCCTAAGGGGAATATTTACAAGCCTCTTGCGCCACCAGAGCATACATTTTTCTGATTCTCCGATGGCACACAGTGTAGGCCCAGATCTACAAGGCCACGCAAAGCCACCCTGTGTGACTTTTTATGACCTTGTAGATAAGCTGCAAGTCCGCGCAAGTTGCTGCGTTCCCTTACATTACGGCAGGGAGGCGTCTTATAGGTGTTGCTGTGGGTGTTCCCACGCAACACCCATGAATTTTGGCACTGCCCCAGATTTACAACATAGTGTAAATCTGAGGCTGCGCCAAAAACGTACGCTGCCCCAGAGCAGGTGTAACAAGGAGATATGTTTACATTTTTCCTCTTATTTTTCCTCTTTCCACGTGTGCTGCTGCAGCACACATAGAAGGAGGAAATGCCTCTCGTTATTGTTTTTGTGCAAGACAGTGCCCCTTTCGGAAGAAAAATTCATGCCAACAACACACACACCTTTGCACCATGGTGCAAAAAGTGCCTGCGTTGGCGATCAGCTGCAATTTTTGCGCTGGCTGGAAGGGCAGGAATGCACAGTGTCTTGTAAATAGTTTGCATTTCTGTCCTTTCGAATTGGCGAAGGGCAGCGCGCCAAAATGCCTTGCGACGCTGCCTTACGCCAATTCATCGTAAATATGCCCCTTAGTATATATATATGATCAGGCAGCCTACATCAGCTTTTAGGACTCCCTCAAAATAATTTACCACCGTGTGACATCATTTTATGTCGGACAACTGTTTATTGCTGTATGATCTCTGTATTATACTTCAATTTAGCATTTATTCTATATTTTGATTTGATCGTCTGAAAAATGAAACCCATTTTCAGCAATTGACCTCTTTCTAGATATCTGATTTAACATCTTCTCTGTCAGAACTGCTTTCAATTTTCTCCCTTCCAGAAGCCTTATCGAGCGAAGCACATGTTCTCCCTTAGACGTGATTGAATCCCCTGTATTCTCTCTCTCGGAGATCCCCTCAACATCTGTCAGCTTAATTTGAATTCATTTTCGTCTTCCGCTCGGTCTTAATCATTCGCCCCGTAGGTATTTCCGTGAGCCTTGGCGCCGGCGCTTCCCATCTACTATTTTTACTCTACCACTAATTGGTTCTGTATTACCAGCTGAGTTATGGCCCCTCTTGTTTCCTTCAACGAATTGTCTCGCGCGAATTCACCGCTCTCCGAAGCACCTTTCAATAACACAATTCTTATGAAGCCTTTGCTGTACTTCTAACTATAACCTAACAGTTTCCACACACAAAAAAAACAAAAAAAACATTAGTCGCTGCTGTAAGGGGCCTTTTCTGTCACAGTTTTTTTCCTTTTCTTTTAATCTCTTCTGAACCACTTTGCCTCAGCCTGACACCTGCATTGCCTTTCTCACCTGCCATTGGTTAAGTCTAAAAAAATTGTATATATAACAGTGAAGTATCCACTGGGCTGACAGATCTCAAAATTAAATCTGATTGGCTCCGACCATATCAACAACAATGTGGCGGCAGACATCACAGAAAAAACATAAAACATACACATAAGGAGGCAGGGTAGGTATACCATGCCCCCTAGGCCTAGTGGGGAAAATTCAGAGGGACCACCCAGGGGCCAAAAATGTTTTTTTTTTTAACATTTTGGCATGAATTTGTGCAGGATCTGTGAATCGTCATCAATTTTTTTGTAAAGCATGGCCTAAGCACTAATATTTAAAAAAAATTAAGGCTAGAACCGTGGGGGGAGCCCATATAGATATTTACTGGAGGGAGGCACATGGCCACCCTCCCAGAGACCCCAGAGACCCCATCCCTGGGGATGAATACGAAAGAAAAGGAGAGGAGCTCTCAGCCCTCCTCCCCAAGCTTGAAAAGGACACGGGAACCTCATCCACAAGGGCCAGCATTAGAATAAAGGGGAGGGGGCATGATCCCCAATATTTCTTTTTAAACATGCGGCCACCCATGATGGGTGATCGTAGGAAAGTTGGCAAGGTTGTGGGACCCTGGGGCTCCACCCACTGCCCCACTCAAAAAAAAGGAACTGGATGTCCCACAAATTTAGAAACAAGAAAAAAAGAATAATAAATGAGCAGCACCAGCAGTTAATTTATCATTCATCGCTTCTACAAAGGAGTGCCCCGTAATGGTTGTATGATGGAAAGACGCATGGCTTTACAACGCATGCCTTAACAACCCAGTTGTTACAGTGACCGCATCTTCACCACGCATGCCTTTACAACAAATGCCTTTATCACATATACCTTCACAATGAAAAAGTAAGTATTTAGCAGGTAAGTATAAAGCATTTTAATTAAAAAAAATATATATATCTATATATATATATATCTATATCTGTATATATATATATATATATATATATATATATATATATATATATATATATATATTACAGCTCCAGCCGTCCCTTGTTCCAAGAAGACGATCACGCACTCACGGGGGTATTATTTACTCAGATTTTAATTTTCGGCTTTTCTGACAAACATACAAATAAACAGACGCGTTTCGGACTTAGAGTCCTTCGTCAGTGTCGGTGTGTGCCGTGTTACCCAGCACCCTATGTACACAATTCACTTCCTGTTACATGGAAAGGAAAAACGGACACCATTTAAATCTTTGCAAATGGGGCAGCCATTTCTAAGTGGGTCAGATGTTACACAAAATTATAATTCTACAATGTGTATTGACTCTTGCGTTATACTCATTCCTGATTCACTTAATTGCAGTGAATAGTATTGTTCTTGCCGTGGATCGGCAAATTATGGAACCTCAACAGCCCTATTTACAAAGTATTTACATATATACAGTCATACCATTTCAAATTATGGTCATTCTCCTGTTGCACTGAGGGTTACGTATTTACCATCGTTGTTATGATCACATTTGATGCAAACCCAAGTCGGTTAGAAACAAGATATATATATATATATTGAGAGTGCTCTATACAGGAGCTGCTTTCCACCTGAACTGAAAGCTACCCAGAGTTCTCTGCTTCTTTTTTTGCATAATTTATTTGTCACTCTATGCCTGAAAGGGCATTTTTCTGACTTATACTGGGTGCTCCCTTGTGTCTGGACAAAGCTTTACCTCTCTGAAGAGCTCTAATTAGAGCGAAACATTGTGTCAGGGTTGCTTTTATTAATTTCAGGTTGGCTTGGTTGGTATTTTACCAATTCAAAGCTGTAATACTGTGCCTGGAGTGATAAATGGCTTTTGTCATTTTACAGCTCGGCAAGGGCAGCACTGTGCTACTCCTATGCTTAAAAACCTTGCTGTAGAAATGGCAAAAGACGTTGTCCATTTCTATCTCGGCGTGGATAGCGATGTGCTAGTCCTATGCTTAAAGACTTTGTCAGAAAAGCAGATATATGAGGTGAGTAGATCTAGAGTGTCACCGGTGTTGAGAGTGCTCTATACAGGAGCTGCTTTCCACCTAAACTTGAGAACTACCCAGAGTTCTCTGCTCCTTTCTTCTCTTCTTCTTTTTTTGCACACATATATATATATATATATATATATATACACATATTACCTACTGGCGGTCGCCAGTAGGTATATATAGTTAGGATTGATTTCCATAGGGAAATCGCAACATTCTATTGGGAATAACTTTGGCGCCGGTTGAGGAATCTGGCTGAATTTTTCAGCACCTTTGCCTCGCGGCGCTCCGGTCCTTCCCTGAAAGTTTGGGGGGGATTCGTCAAGCGGGGGCCGAGATAAAAGGGGGTCCCAAAACGTGTTTTCCCCATGTTAATTTCCATAGGGCGGTCGGTCGCACTTTTAGCTCGAACGGCTGAATGGATTTTCACCAAACTTGGCAAAATTGTAGGGACTGGTAGCCCGATGTGCCTTTGCTATGTCTCAAGATATGTGCTCCAGTGGATTTTGAGTAATTTAGGTTAAAAAAAAATTATATATCTATGGCAGCTTACCCGTGAGCTTACCCGTACGCTTACGGTACGCGCACGTACGTGTACCGTACGCGTACCTCTAGTGCGCGAGCTGCATTCTGATTGGCTGCCAATGTCTGTCAACACTCCAAAACAGAAACTGTTGGCAGCCATCTTGTGCCTCGGTAGACTGAGGCACAGGAAAGCAGAAAAACAAACGTGTAGAACTCAAAAAGGGGGCAGGGTAGAAGCATCCTGACCCCCTAGGCCTGGTCAGGGGGTCCCACAAGAACCCCCAAGGCCCAAGAAAAAAAAAAAAGATTTGGGGGCCTTGTAGAAACACTCTGACCCCCCCTAGGGCTGTTCAGGTGGTCCCATACGGATATTAACATATATAAATGTTATCCGCTAATAGAATTAGCATTTAAAAAACCTTGCGAGTTCACTGAAAAAAACAAAGGTTTCAGGCCTTATATAGTTAGGAATTAGCATTTAAAAAACCTTTGAAATTCACTGAAAAAACCATAGGTTTCACACCAGTTATAGTTAGGAATTAGCATTTAAAAAACCTATGAAATTCTCTGAAAAAACCATAGGTTTCACACCAGTTATAGTTAGGAATTAGCATTTAAAAAACCTATTAAATACACTGAGAAAACCATAGGTTTGACACCAGTTATAGTTAGCTGAACATTTTACTCATACACACACACACCCCACACACATACCCCCACATACACACACCCCACACCCACCCCTCCCACACACACCCCCCACACATACCTCACACACCCACACCTCCACCCACACCCAAACACCCCACACACCCACACACACACCTTACACACCCACACCTACACCCACACACCCCACACACCCCTACCCACACACACCTCACTCCCCCCCACACACACACCTCACAAACACACCCCACACATCCCCCACACACACCTCACCCCACCCCCACACTCACACACACACACACACACATCACACACACACCTCTCTCACACACACACACACCCACACACACACTCCTCACACACACACCCCTACACACACACCCACACACACTCCCCACACACACACACACACACACCCTACACACACACACCCCACACACATACCCCCCCCATCCCTCCCCCCCCACACACACACTTATTATTTTTCTTTTCTTTTTTGAGGGGGTGCCCCACACACATACCCCCACACCCCCCCCCCACACATACACCCCCCACACATACCTCATACACCCACACCTCCACCCACACCCAAACACCCCACACACCCACACCCACAACTTACACCCCCACACCCCCACCTACACCCACACACCCCACACACCCCCACCCACTTCACCCCCCCTCACACTCACACCTCACAGACACACCCCACACATCTCCCACACACACCTCACCCCTTCCCCACACACACACACCTCTGACACACACACCTCTCACACACACACACACACACACACACGCACACACACCCACACACACACACTCCTCTCACACACACACCCCCCACACACACACACCCACACACACACCCCACACACACACCCACACATCCTACACACACACACCCCACACACATACCCCCCCACACACACACACCATACACACACTCATTATTTTTTTTATTTTTTTGAGGGGGTGCCCCACACACATACCCCGATACACACACACCCCACACCCACCCCCCCACACACACACACCCACCATACCTCATACACCCACACCTCCACCCACACCCAAGCACCCCACACACCCACACCCACACACACCATACACCCCCACACCCCCACCTACACCCACACACCGCCACCCACACACACACACCTCACCCCCCCACACACACACCTCACATACACACCCCACACATCCCCCCACACCTCACCCCCCACACACACACACCTCTGACACCCCCCCCACACACACACACCACACACACATCTCACACACACACACACCCACACACACATTCCTCACCCACACACACCCCCACACACACCCCCCCACACACCCCCACACACCCCCCCACACACACACACACACACCCACACACACACCCCACACACACACCCACACATCCTACACACACACACCCCACACACATACCCCCCCACACACACACCCCACACCCACCCCCCCCCCCACTCACACACACACATTCTTTTTTTTTTCTTTTTTTGAGGGGGTGCGCGCCCCGGTACACGTATCGGTACACGTACCGGTACCCGTACCCTGGAGAAAAAAAGAAAGACAGAGTTTTTTTTAAAATGTAGCATTTTTATATAAATTGGAGGTAGTTCTGAAAAGAACTGTTTTTTTATTCTTATTGTTGTTTTATATTTTTTTATTGTTTTTTTGTACCCCGCGACTTAAAAAAAAATTTTTTTTTTTGCCTTGGGGGTCCTTGTGGGACCCCCTGAGCAGGCCTAGGGGGTCAGGGTGTTTCTACTCTGGCCCCTTTGCGAGTTTCACACCTTTGTTTCACTGCTTTCTTGTGCCTTGGTTCGAACAAGGCACAAGATTGCTGCCAGGGACACCCAGTATGCAAGGGGAATTAGTTCCCCCTCTTCAAACATGCACGGGGGCTGCGTTGCAGAGAGGTGTAAAAAAGGGTGTGGCCTCATTACACCTCTATGCAATGCAGCCATCTGGCGCATACTGGAGGCTCCCGGTGGGCTAGTTGGCCCCCAGGGACCCCCATTATGCAAGGGGAATTAGTTCCCCCTCTGCAAACGCGCCACGCGGCTGCGTTGCAGAGAGGTGTAACAAGGGGCAAAGCCTCATTACACCTCTGCAATGCAGCCCCCTGGCGCATACTGGAGGTTCCAGGTGGGCTAGTTGGCCCCCAGGGGCCCCCAGTATGCAGGGGGAATGAGTTCCCCCTCTTCAAACATGCACGGGGGCTGCGTTGCAGAGAGGTGTAAAAAGGGCCGTGGCTTAATTACACCTCTCTGCAATGCAGTCCCCTGGTGCATACTGGAGATTCCTGGGCTTTCAGGTCTTATATAGTTAGGAATTAGCATTAAAAAAAACTTTGAAATTCACTGAAAAAACCATAGGTTTCAGACCTTATATAGTTAGGAATTAGCATTTAAAAAAACCTTTGAAATTCACTGAAAAAAACATAGGTTTCAGGCCTTATATAGTTAGGAATTAGCATTTAAAAAAACCTTTTAAATTCACTGAAAAAACCATAGGTTTCAGGAGTTATATAGTTAGGAATTAGCTTTTACAAAACCTTTGAAATTCACTCAAAAAACTATAAGTTTTAGTGGTGTTATAGTTAGCTGGACATTTTACTCATACAAAACTATTGAAATTGCTCCTATATAGTTAGTTGTACTAAGTATATATCGCGCACCCGCAATCCACTGCTGATGATGTCACATATTAGATCATTCATGACATGGTCAGTGACATCACTGATGACATCTCAAATGACATTACTGATGACATCACTGATGACATCATCCACGTGACAATCACATACACCTTTTCATACACTATTACAATTTTTCATCACTCTTTGTAAAATACAGAGTATCATATTTAAATCCATTGTCACAGCAATACAAGTATCTAAAAATCCACTCAGTGATTCATACATGTATACACACATCTAATCCCTTACCTATGGATTCACTCATACATGCTGTCAATGAACAATAGAACACTATCAAAAATACTTATACATCTATATCGACATTAAACAACAGCACGCATCCTATTCACATATGAAGTCATCCTACTCACTTATGCAAACAATGGATCATACTTACATATTTACTTACCAAAACACTTATACAAACACCACTTCTTCTATTCATTTAGATAGTAAGTCATACTTAGTGAATTATAAAATCATTATTACAAGTATACAGTTATCCATACAGTCACTCACACAATCATTGTGTCTTATGTATACTTATGTTGGACCTGTACCTTTGAGAAATATATTTGCTCATCACCACACCCATAAAGAGATTCCCTCACCCAAACTGTTAGAACATGTAGTTTTAACTTCATATATCTACTGAATAAACTATTCACACATCTTTGGACAGTCACACACCCTCCACCGAACCACACACACTTTCACACTACCATACAAATACTCAGTTAATAATCAATCAATAACTAATATAGACTTTCACATAGCTAGTAACCAACTGTAGAATCAGTTTACACAACAACTGACAAAGTGATACAGATATTCACACAGTTTAGTCACTATCCACTATATTTAGTGAGACATTATAAATTGGTCAAGTAAACAGTCAATTACACTGCTGCTAAATCCTCCATCCAAATATTTATTTATATATCCACTCATTCTTCAATGCAAATTGCTATATATATAATGCATATTTAAATAACGAAGCAAACCACATTCACTGGATGATGTCATCAGTGATGTCATTTGAGATGTCATCAGTGATGTCACTGACCATGTCATGAATGATCTAATATGTGACATCATCAGCAGTGGATTGCGGGTGCGCGATATATACTTAGTACAACTAACTATATAGGAGCAATTTCAATGGTTTTGTATGAGTAAAATGTCCAGCTAACTATAACACCACTAAAACTTATAGTTTTTTGAGTGAATTTCAAAGGTTTTGTAAAAGCTAATTCCTAACTATATAACTCCTGAAACCTTTGGTTTTTTCAGTGAATATATATATATATGTATATATATTGCCACTCTGTCACGCAGCAAACACCACAAGTTGACGACACCTTGTGCTGACCAAAATAATTTATTTAATCAGCCCTTCGGACGCGTTTTGCCTGTCCAGCTGGCTTGTTCTGAGTCTAAGAGCTATACGCAACTGTAGTGACAAAGAGAGCCTGGAGTCAGAGCTTACCACACTTAGCTCACGGTTCAAAGAAAGGGGGTATACTAATGATAACATCAAGAGCTCCATTACTAAAGCCAAGGAAAGAAGCAGGGAAGACATTCTGTTTAACAAGAACAAATCATGTGACAAGCACAAACCCTTAGTCAATCAAGTCAGAATGATCACCACCTATAATCGGAAACATAGGGAAGTTAGAAACATCTTAAATAGGCACTGGCATTTAATTTACAATGATCCAGTACTGCAACCATTAGTGCAAAAAAGACCGACAATAACGTTCAGGAAAGCCAGATCTTTTAAGCAGATGGTAGTATCTAACATGCTTCCACAAAAACAAACTAACTTAGGGGGAACTACTTGGCTTAAGAAAAAACCTGGGTTCGTCAAGTGCTCTAAATGTAAGGCCTGTAGGCAAGGGAAAAATACACAGTCATACACCCCTGGCCTTTGAAAAAGAGTGAAAAAGAGGCTTTTTTTCATGCAAAACAGAATATGCCATCTACGTCCTTCAGTGCCCATGTGGCCTGAAGTACGTGGGTAGCACAATTCATCCAGCCCATGTAAGAATCTTACAGCACATGAGGGCCATATGGAATGCTGATAAGGCATATTCAGTAGCAAGCCACTTCAAGTTACAACACAATAAAGACGAGTCAGGGCTAAGCTACTTTGTGATAGGCAGTGTCCCACAGAGTGTTCGAGGTGGGGACAGAGAGAAGAAATTAAGACGTCTTGAATCAGGTTACATTTTGGCGTTAAACACCAAAGCTCCGGCTGGGTTGAACGTAGAAGAGGACAAATACACATCTTTGAGGGCCTTGGTAGTTCAAAATGAAATTTATGGTCAATTCAACACTGATTAAATAACCATGGGAATTTCAAAATGGGATGAGGCAGCGCCTATAAGTTCGATTTTTTTAAAGGTTTTATGTATGAGTTTAGAATACTTTTTTGATTTTGGCACTTCTTTAGCACTTGTAAGGGGGTGATGATGTACAAGAAGGGTGATACAACTCATATTGGGATGTTATTTAGGCCCACTGGGGCGAGATACTTTATGAATACTTGTGAGATGTAGAATGGAGATAATTAATGTTTAATCAGCCCACTAGGGCAGTATGTTCATAATTGTAATGAATGTGCCGTTAGCAAACTCAGATGAATTTACGTAGGTGCCCCCACTTTTCTGTTAATGATTGTGGGTTAAAAACACAAAAAGTAAGGCACTATGACTCTAGGCATGGACTAGCCGCTAATATAATGTAGTGGCTAGTAGTGGCACTAATAAAGTTTTCGAAAGTAAAAAAGTCGAGAACTTCGTAAGGAGAGCGAGATATGGTAGATGTACACAATTGTGTTTTGAATCCCCAAAAATATACTCTAATTTCCTTTAGGATTAATGGAAATTGCTATAATGTTTTCTCGCTTCTTTAATTGAATGATCATGACTGTTCATTTATTTGTACATGCTTACATTTCAATTTGCCTTTTGAACTACGAGTCTGTTATCCATGACACTCTTTTTGTAGTCCAAATGTCACGTGATTGATTGTTTTGTGCACAGCGTTTAAAATGGCCACCGTGATACGTAAAACTTCGGTGAACAAGCCTGCTGGACAGGCGAAACGCTGACTTAAATAAACTATTTTGGCCAGCACAAGGTGTCGTCAACTCATGGTGTTTGCTGCGTGACAGAGTGGCAATATTGAGGACCTGACTACCGAGGTCTTTATTCGCGACGACACACCCGCAGGTAAGCGGCGGCATATCCCGTGGTGAGGAGTGGGGAATGAATATATATATATATATGTATATATATATAATATTCACTGAAAAAACCATAGTTTATAGACCATATATAGTTAGGAATTAGCATTTAAAAAACCTTATTTTACTCACACAAAACCATTGAAATTCCATATATAGTTAGTTGCACTAACTATATATCGCGCACCCGCAATCCACTGCTGATGATGTCACATATTACATCATTCATGACATGGTCAGTGACATCACTGATGACATCACTGATGACATCTCAAATGACATCACTGATGACATCATCCAGTGACTGTGTGTTTCTGAAAAGTTTAAATATGTTTTACATATTGAAGAATGAGTAGATGTAGAAGTGTCTGGATGAAGGATTTAGTAGGTGCGTGACTGACTGTATGAGTGAGTGATTAAATGTGTCTCACTGAGTGCATGGGTTAGTGACTAAACTGTCTTAATTTGTGCATCATTATGTCTGTTGTTCTGTAAACTGCTGCATGTGTTGGTCAGTAGCTATATGAGTAACTATATGGGTTATTGATTGATTGCCCAAGTATTTGTATGGGAGACTGAGTGTGTGTGTGGCTGGCTGGGAGGTGTGTGACTCTGTGCAGATCAATGTGTACTTGTATCAATGATTATATAAGAGAGTAAGTATGTGTTAGTATATGTTTCAAAATGTAAGGTGCTCTATGTTTAACTGTATAGATTAGAAAATGGAAGTGTGATTGATTATTTACAGGACTGACTAGGTGTGTGAGTAACTCCATGGATGAGTGACAGAGTGTGAGAGTCTGTATAGGTGTATGAGTGCATATGATAGTGTTGTAAAGATGAGTGATTGTATGTATGAATGATTGTATGGGTAAATGAGTGAATGTGTGTGTAAACATAGGAATCACTGAGTGCGTATGTAGTAACTAATATTGGTGTGTCAATGGTTTCAAAAATTATACTCTGTATTTAACACTGGGTGTAACAGAGGTTATATTAAAGTGTGAGGAGATGCATTGTATTGTCACATGAATGATATCATCAGTGATGTGGTCATTGATGTCAAATGAGATGTCATCAGTGATGTCATCAGTGATGTCATTTGAGATGTCATCAGTGATGTCATTTGAGATGTTATCAGTGATATCATTTGAGATGTCATCAGTGATGTCATCAGTGATGTCATTTGAGATGTCATCAGTGATGTCATCAGTGATGTCACTGACCATGTCATGAATGATGTAATATGTGATATCATCAGCAGTGGATTGCGGGTGCGCGATATATAGTTAGTGCAACTAACTATATATGGAATTTCAATGGTTTTGTGTGAGTAAAATAAGGTTTTTTAAATGCTAATTCCTAACTATATATGGTCTATAACCTATGGTTTTTTCAGTGAATTTTCAAGGTTTTGTAAATGCTAATTCCTAACTATATATGGTCTATAACCTATGGTTTTTTTCAGTGAATTTCAATGGTTTTTTAATAGCAAATATCATAAGCTGTCGAATGTCAAGTACGTGGTAAGTGAAAACATTTTCGTGTTTATGCACACTCATCTGCTTTGAATGGTCCCCCCCCCCTCATTTCTATTAGGAGTACTCTCTCTTTGCACATAGTGAAGGGTAGTTAACGCAGGCCTTTGCCCCCGTTGTAATACGTCGTGCCTGCTTCTCTCTCCATTTGATTGATTGTTATCCAAGTATTTACTGTTTTAGAATTGGTTCTCTTTGGTTCATTCTCTATTTACAAACAAACACAGAGTCGCAATACTCTGTTTAGTCTTTGCAGATAACGAAAAATCGTGTAAAAAAAAAAGAAAAGGAATCGAGCAAAATCAGTAGGCCACTAATGGGATCTCTTTTTGACCTCGCTAAAATAGAAACATTAGGAACAACCCCTCATGACAAATACAAAACTAGTGAGATGAACTGAACTCCACACAATGATGGCTGCAAAACAGCTCGGCTCCGCCACCCACCCCGCCCAAAATAACGATAAAGAGCGGCTGCCATGATTGGTTGCGGAATGGCCACGACGGAGCTACGAAATGGTGCTGCTCTCATGCTAACCCCAGCTTCAGTCGGAAACATCCAGAAACACTGTAGACTACCAATTCGATCAGTTCCGGTAGCGCCCCAATGTAACCCGGTAGAGAAGAACTAGCCCTCCCCTCTTTGACTGATGGTTCTTGTTGCCTGTCCCTTCTGTTGTCATTTAACAGAACTATTTAGCCTGCTGAAAGGGGTTGTGTTCCGACCGCTGGTTGGTGGAGACATTTTGACTATATTCTGGACCTGCGTTGTCGCATAATGCGTCATATGACGCGCCGCGTTAGCGCATCCGGAAGTCATCCGGGGCGCGCAGCGCGTAACGTAAGCATAACAAGTCATGTGACTTGTTAATAAAACTTTTCATTGGTTCATTTTACTTTTCTTATTCTAATGATGAAAGGCTTGGTCATATGACCTAAAAATTACGCTTTTTATTACTTCCGAACATTATTTTTTCTTAAATATATGTTATAATGTTCCAGGCTAATGTACTTTCCTGGAAAATTTACAACTGTCCTGCAAGTAAAATATATTCTTTTTTCGAGAAAAAGAGCGTTTCTTCGTCCCATGACGGAGCCGTTGAGCAAAAGAGGGTCGACCTGCTGTCTTAGTCGCCGATACGCCTGAATATGAGATTCTTATCGATCACTTTATGTTGCAGGAGTAGAAAACACAACAGCCCTTGACCATTTATCTTCACTGCGTTCCTTCGTATTATACCTTTTACCCTTCATGTAATTGGTCTGCTTTATTTCACTTGCCTTTTAATGATTCTAAAACAGTGACTATTATTAAAAACTTTACCAATGTATATACTACTACCATGTTTTCTTTTAAAAACCTTTATTGTGAAAATTTCATTATACAAATACGAGCCTATAACCACGTGGGCCGGCCACGGAGCAAACTGTAATCGTATATGATGAGTAGACATTTACACTGTAGAGGAACGTAACGGGCGGGCCATTAGGTTGCAAGAACTAAGGTGTCTAACAGTTACGGAATCGGTGGACGTACATTTTATAATTAAAATACGACAGGGCCAGTTACAATAAAATTATCTAGATATACATTTGCAGGCAAGTACCATGGGTGACTTTAATTCGAACTTTCAATAGTACAGTAATCAATAACACATCAGAACTTAATATCAATAGGGATGTCGAAATATTCAATCAATTCTCGTCCCCGCCCGCCATGTGCTTCAAAACTGCATACGTATCTCGTGATTTCAAGGTTCTGCAACCAGTACACAACAAGGAGTTACGAGTCCCATTTATTCCGGCGCCATTTTGGGCGAGGACGGGCAGGTCCAGGATATAGTCAAAATGTCTCTACCAACCATCGACTATGATGATGTTCATATGCTGTATTTATTAGAGTAACACTCATCTGTCCACATGAAATTAATTTGCCACAATCTAAACATGTCATTTTAATCTTTCCAAAGTTCTTCTAAATATTTGGGACCGTTTCCCTTGCCTCTGATGCTGTCAGTGCCACTTCTTTGATGAATGTACTAGCAGGTCAGGGGTTCTCTTCCAAATCTCTCTTTTATGCAGCACTATAATTAATTGGTGCCACCTCTCCATATGACGATGCATGGTATAGTTACCATAACTATATTTTTTTTCGGTTCCTCTGGAGAGTTCATCGTGGCAGATGAAGCGTGTAACGTACCGGGCATTTACCTTTTTTTGCATGTACAGGAAAGGAAAAAAAAATCGAGCGTCCGAGTTCTAAGGTGTCCCAGGGCCATTTTAGTGGACCAGGCCCAAATCCAAAGAACAGGCCGCCATTTTGAGAGTCCTGTTGCAGCCGCCTGTCGCTGTAGCATCAAGAGCAGCCGAAACTCAGCTGAATGGCAACTGAAACGGTAAAGGGGCGCCCCACTACAGCAGACGAGCCTCCACCTAGGAAGGCCCGTTCACGCCGCCTCTCCCCCCCCCCTTCGGGCACCCCACGCCGTTATTCGGAGCAGTATTGTAGGATGGCCACACCAGTGCGGCAACTTGCTAGACATCACCTCGGTGGTAACCGAATCTCAGCGCCTTGTGGTGTCTTCTATTCAGAAAACATTGTTGTGCTGCCTTCGACCGATTCGCCGCAAGTGCGCACGCAACTCAGCTGCATAGCTTGCTAGACACCACCTCGGTGCTAACCGAATCTCAGCGCCTTGTGGTCTCTTCTATTCCAAAAATATTGTTGCGCTGCCTTTGGCCCCATTCGCACATCGGTCTGCTACTGCCGCCATCTCACAGGCCAACGGGGCGCCCCACGCCGACTTTCAGCATTGTAGGATGGCCACACCAGTGCACCTTACTAGACACCACCTCGGTGCCATCCGGATCTTGGAATCTCAGCGCCTTGTGGTGTCTTCTAGTCAGAAAATATTGTTGCGCTGCCTTTGGCCCCATTCGCACATCGGTCCGCTACTGACACCATCTCACAGGCCAACAGGGCGCCCCACGCCGACTTTTACCATTGTAGGATGGCCACACCAGTGCCACAACTTGCTAGACACCACCTCGGTGCCATCCGGATCTTGGCATCTCAGCGCCTTGTGGTGTCTTCTATTCAGAAAATATTCTTGCGCTACCTTTGCCCCATTCACACATCGGTCCGCTACTGACGCCATCTCACAGGCTAATGGGGCGCCCCACGCCGAGTTTCAGCATTGTAGGATGACCACACCAGTACAGCAACTTGCTAGACATCACCTCGGTGCCATCCGGATCTCGGCGCCCCACTGCAGATGAAGTGCCTCTCAACTATGAAACCACCACGGTGACATCCGGATCTTGGCGCCTTGTGCTGGTTCCGGCCTATTCACACATCGGTCCGCTACTGTCGCCATCTCACAGGCTAATGGGGCGCCCCACGCCGAGTTTCAGCATTGTAGGATGACCACACCAGTACAGCAACTTGCTAGACATCACCTCGGTGCCATCCGGATCTTGGCTTCTCAACGCCTAGTGGTATCTTCCATACAGAAAATATTGTTGCGCTGCCTTTGGCCCCATTCGCACATCGGTCCGCTACTGACGCCATCTCACAGGCCAACGGGGCGCCCCACGCCGACTTTCAACATTGTAGGATGGCCACACCAGTGCAGCAACTTACTAGACACCACCTCGGTGCTATCCGGATCTTGGCGCGTTGTGCTGCCTTCGGCCTATTCGCACATCGGTCCGCTACTGACGCAAACTCACAGGCCAACGGGGCGCCCCACGCCGACTTTCAGCATTGTAGGATGGCCACACCAGTGCTGCAACTTGCTGGACACCACCTCGGTGCCATCCGGATCTTGGCGCGTTGTGTTGCCTTCGGCCTATTCGCACATCGGTCCGCTACTGACGCCGCCTCACGTGCCAACGTATTTTCTCCGCATTTTATACCCTATGCCGCATAACAGGTCATGTGACTTGTTTATAAAACTTTTCATTGGTTCATTTTACTTTTGGTTTCCTAATGATGGAAGGCTTGATCATATGACCTAAAAACAACACTTTTCATTGGATGAAAACTTTTTTTTTTTCCCAAACGATGAAAGCCCCACCTTGTTTCTGGATGTTTCAGACTGAAGCTGGCGTCAGCATGAGAGCACCACCATCTCGTGGCTCCGTCGTGGTCATTCCGCGAGCAATCATGGCAGCCGCTCCCCACCAGAAGCCTACAGGAGTCGGGGGCCCCCAAAACTTTTGATGAATCCTCAAGGCGGAGGGGACGCTTTCGAGAATGGGGTCCAAGACCTAGCAGACAAGCGTCCGATTTCCAAGGTGTCCCAGGGCCATTTCAGTGGACCAGGCCCAAAAAGGAAACAGCCTGCCGCCATTTTGAGAGTCCTGTGACAGCCGCCTATCGCTGCACCGCAAGAGTGGGCGCAACTCAGCTGAATTGCGGCTTTTGACACAGTGGACCAAAAGCGGACGGAATGGCAACTGAAACGGTAAAGGGGCGCCCCACTACAACAGACGAGACTCCACCTGGAGAGGCCCGTTCACGCCGCCTCCCCCGGGGCGCCCCACGCCGTTATTCGGAGCAGCATTGTAGGATACCAAAACCAGTGCGGCAACTTACTGGACATCACCTTGGTGCCATCGTTCTGCTGCCTTGGAACTATTCGCACAACAGTTTGCTACTGATGACCCACCCCCCGCGACGCCCCACGCCAGAAATCTGGACGTTGTGCTGCGTTGGGACTATTCGCACAGCCGACCGCTACTTCGTTGTTTTTCCCTAAAAATGTTTATATGTTATTACGGTTTTTGTTTTCTTGTATATATTTATAAGTTATTAAAGTTTTATAATCTTACTACTTTGTTGGAGTGCTATATATTTTTAATGTGACACATAATTGTAAAAACTTTGATGTACAAAGAGTCATCCCTGGAATCTTCCGCTTCAGGCTCGGTCCCCTCCCCAATCACAATACAGGATGGTTTTCAGATAATAGGAACGCGTCTGCTGTGACGGATCTCATCGAGTGTGGGCCTTGATCTACTATAACTCCTTTGAAGAGGGGTGATTCTTTACAGCTGGGGCCATAAACTACATCTGCAGGGCTAGCTGATACCCTAGGACCGGCCTGGACAATCGGACACAGAGGAAAAGGAGTGTCAGAGGGTGCGGTAGTGAATAGGGCGAAAGGGAGGTGTCGGGAGGGCACAGGGTGTGATTCTCAGGGAAGAGCAGCGCAGATGGGGGATGGTTTATTACCCATGCATAAGACAGAGAGCGGGGGTGACCACTGCCTGGGGGAGATGCTTGCGAGGGTGGGGAGCCATGCTAAGGATCGACAGCGTGCACAGAGTGGGTCTGGTCAAGGCATCTAAAATGACTGCCGTGCACGACAAAAGTGTGGCATTTGAAAAAAGGCAAGATGGCGCAGACAATGTTTTTCAACACTTCCTGATTTCCTTCGAATCGAACGTTAACAGACGTTGGGGCATATTACCAAAGTTAAGCGATATTTATCCCTAACGATGCTTAGCAACGATTTTTTTACCGCTAAGCATCGTCAGAAATTATCGCAGATAAACCTTGCTATTATCAAGGTTTATCGCAAATACGATAAAAAACGACCGTAATGCATTAATATCGCTGAAAACTCAGCGATATTCATGCATTACCGAGCTAATGCTCTTAGCCATGTTATCCACCTCCCATTGGATAACATGGCTAAGAACTGCTCAGGGCAGGTGCTAGCTTTTGGAGATATTCGCGCTTATCGCGAATATTTCCAAAAGTTGATAATAGGAGATAGCGATGTTAGCGACTGTTTCCAGTCGCTAACATCTTGGCATGCCCACTTTGCATGTCATTAGTGATAAATATCACTCACATGCAAAGTGGGGCCCAAGATGGTCGCTATCTCCTACTAGCCGTCGCTAACTGGTGTTAGCAACAGCTAGGTAATACAGATATAATTTTATCTCCGCGAAGCGGAGCGCTGTTACAGATATATATCTTGTTTTTGAACGTTAATTTCTCAAAATCCACTGAAGCACATATATTGAGACCTAGCAAAGGCACATCGAGCTACCAGTCCCTACAATTTTGCCAAGTTTCGTGCAAATCCATTCAGCCGTTCGATTATTATTATTATTTTTTTTTTTGCCCCGCGGGGCCCTTTTAAAACCTCCACATCAAACCTAAGAGGTCAAGGAGGATCTACTATGCCCCCTTATGGTCATTTGCCCCTTCGCTTTGGCCTCCTCTTGTCTCTCGATCCTACCGAGAGACAAGATGGCGGCCGCTACGGACTGTTTGGAATGTTTACAGATGCCGGAGAACCAATCAGCTTCGCTTCACAAAGCTCCGTACCGCGAAAAGTCCGCGAACCGGAGCGCTGCCCGGTCCGCTGTTACAGATATATATCTTTTTTTGAACGTTAATTTCTCAAAATCCACTGGAGCACATATATTGAGACCTAGCAAAGGCACATCGGGCTACCAGTCCCTACAATTTTGCCAAGTTTCGTGCAAATCCATTCAGCCGTTCGGGCTAAAAGTGAGGCCAACCGCCCTATGGAAAACTCAATGTTAAAAACACGTTTTGGGACCCCCCTTTTTTCTCGGCCCCCCCTTGACGAACCCCTTCCAAATTTTCAAGGGCTGCTCAGAAACAAAATGTGCCATTTTCCTGAAAATTTCAGCCAATTCCGTCCACAAACGCCAAAGTTATTAGACATAGAATTTTCAAAAATCCCATAGAGAAAAAATCCTAACTATATATACCTACTGGCGACCGCCAGTAGGTAATATATATATATATATATATATATATATATAAAACAAGTCCTGTCCTGTCCACAAGATTGCTCCAGCAAAAGTATTCCGGAACGGACCACCACACAGGATGATGAATTTCAAAGTGCGTTTATTTTCTCCGCAACCTGAAACGTGTATAGAGTAGATAGAATGAAGCCAGTTCTCCGCCAAATTTGACTGCTGCATTTCATTAAAAAAATTGGTGCAACACGAACCTACCTGGAGGCTCTTCCTTGGGGGCAACTCAAGTGTTTGGATTTGGATATATATATATATATATATATATATATATATATATATTCATTCACTAAAAAAAACATAGGTTTCACACATGTTATAGTTAGCTGGACATTTCACTCATACAAAACCACTGAAATTCCCCCGTTATAGTTAGTTCAGCTAACTATAACTCGTGCACGCAATGCACTGCTGATGACATCACATATTACATCACTCATGACATGTTCAGTGACATCACTGATGACATCACTGATAACATCTCAAATGACATCACTGATGACATCATTCAGTGAATGTGTGTCTTTCTGAAAAATAAATATTTTTTATTTATGTATATCTAAAGGTCGATGGATGAATAAATGGGTAAATAAGTGTCTAAATGGATTTTTTTGTAAAATTGATTGTATAACTGACTTATTAAGTGTATATTAGTGATTACATGTATTAACGAGTAATGTTTAAATATTTAAATATCAGTATCAGTGTCTCACTTTGTGTATAAGTGGCTGCATGGGTTGGTGAGTAGCTACATGAGTGTGTATATGGGTTATTACTTTTTTTTCAGTATCAGTATGAGTGTCTGTATAGTTCCTCGAGGGATATTACTTAGCGTATAGATGCATGAATGAGTGACTCACTGTATGTGTTTTGAACACAGCATGTGTACAGGACTGTATGGGTGGATGAGTGTGTGTGTGTATGGGTGTGTTAGTGAGTGAATGACTGTCTCAATAGTGTCATTATGAGTAAATACATATGTTTTAAACTAGTATATGTGAGTATTGCTGTATATAATTAATATATGTGAGAGTGAGAGATTGGAAGAGTTCCTGTATAAATAAGTATGTGTTTCTATAAGTGATTGTTTAAGAGAGTCAGTATGTTTCTGTAGAAGTAAGTGTAGTGGTGTGTGTATAGCTGTATATGCAAGTAAATGGATGTTTGATAGTTTATTTGCATGTGTGTGTATGTGTGTAAGTAACTATGGATGAGTGTCGGTGTGTAAGAGGATGTATAGGTGTATGAGTACATATGATGAGTGAGTACATGTATGAGTGACTATATAGAACTGTTGGTGAATGAGTGGATGTGTATGTAGATGGTGGAATTACTGAATAGGTTGTTGCAACTGGTATTGGTATCTCAATTTTTTTGAAAATGTTAGTTTCTATTTTTGAATGTGTGTATCAAGGGTTATACTACGCTGAGAGGAAGTCTGCCACTCTTTCACAAGGATGATGTCATCAGTGATGTCATTTGAGATGTCATCAGTGATGTCACTGACCATGTCATGAGTGATGTAATAGGTGACGTCATCAGCAGTGCATTGCGGGCGCGCGAGTTATAGTTAGCTGAACTAACTATAATGGGGGAATTTCAATGGTTTTGTATGAGTGAAATGTCCAGCTAACTATAACATGTGTGAAACCTATGGTTTTTTCAGTGAATTTCTAAGGTTTTTTAAATGCTAATTCCTAACTATAACGTGGCTGAAACCTATGGTTTTTTCAGTGAATTTCAAAGTTTTGTAAATGATAATTTTTAAATGTATTGTTATATTTTTTTATACTAATTTACTACATTGTTTTAAAGTATTTATTTTTAGATATTTTATTTTTTAACTTACATTACGTATTTTTAATATAAATTGAACAAAAAAACGTTTTAAAAAATATTAAAATTGTAATATTTTATTTTTTCTTTTATATTTTTTTAATTTATATATATTTTATATAGCAGGCAATAATATCCTATGGAAGGAAATTCAAGTTACTGGTAAGTACAGTTAAATTTACTTTTCAGGAACAGTAGTGAGCTGAAAGATGCAGCACTGAGGTCTCTCCAGATAACAGGTGAGTAAATCGGAATTCGTAGTTCGGCTGATTTTAGAGGAATTTTTTAAACTTCCAAACCTCCACACTTAAAAGAATTTCTAAGTGAAACCAGTCCATTTTAGCCTATGGAAGGAAATTCAAGTTACTGTAACTACGATTAGAATTACTTTTCAGGATCAGTAGTGAGCTGAAAGATGCAGCACTGAGGTCTCTCCTGATAACAGGTGAGTAAATCGGAATTTGTAGTTCGGCTGATTTTTGAGGAATTTTTTAAACTTCCAAAACTCCACACTTAGAAAATTTCCAAGGGAAACCAGTCAATGTTAGCGTATGGAAGGAAATTCAAGTTACTGTAAGTATGGATAGATTTACTTTTCAGGGTCCGTACTGGGCTCAAAGATGCATCACTGACGTCTCTCGTGATAACAGGTGAGTAAATCAGAATTCCTAGTTCGGCTGATTTTAGAGGAATATTTCGCTCAATAGTGAAGGAAGGGGGCGGGGCATGAGGTGACATGTGTGCAAACACGCCCTGTTGCGCGTTTTAGGTTGGGGAATTAATTCCTATTCAATCCTCAGGTCCCCTGTGAGCCAACTAGCCCACCAGGTACCTCCAGTATGCGCCAGGGAGCTGCGTTGCGGAGAGGTGTTCAGAGGGCACGCCCCCTTTTTACAACACTCTGCAACGCTGCTCTGTGGCACTTACTGGAGGTACCTTTTGGACTAGTTGGCCCCTAGGGGACCTCTGGATTGAAGAAGAATTAATTCCACAATTTAAAATGCGCCACAGGGCATGTTTGCACACATATCACCTCTAGCCCCGCCCCCTACCTTCACCACTGTGCAAACACGCCCCATAGCGCGTTCTAAGTTGGGGGATTAAGTCCCCTTGCATACTGGGGGTCCATGGGGGCCAACTGGCCCACCAGGAACTTCCAGTATGCGCCAGTGGGATGCGTTGTAGACAGGTGTAAAAAAAAGGGCATGGCCTCATTACACCTCTCTGCAACGCAGCACCCTGGCGCGTCTGCAGAGGGGGAACCAATTTCCCTTGCATACTGGGGGTCCCAGAAGGCCAACTAGCCCACCAGGAACCTCCAGTGTGCGCCAGGGTCTGCGTTGCACAGAGGTGTAATGAGGCCACGCCCCTTTTTACACCTCTCTGCAAAGCAGCTCCCTGGCGCATTTGCAGAGGAGGAATTAATTCCCCTTGCATACTGGGGGTCCCTGGGGGCCAAGTAGCCCACCAGGAACCTCCAGTATGCGCCAGGGGGCTGTGTTGCAGAGAAGTGTTCTGAGGCTACGCTCCTTTTTACACCTCTCTGCAAGGCAGCTCTGGACATTCACCAGCTTCTAGCGAATGTCCAGAGCTTCACAGATCATCTGCATAAGTTCATTTTGAAAATGAGGGCCTCGGTCTGACTCAATCGTCACCGGGAACCCGAAACGTGGTATTATTTCACGTAAAATCGGTTTAGCAACAGTCAACCCATCATTCCTCCTCGTGGGGAAAGCTTCCACCCATCGCGAGAACAAACAGATTATTACAAAAATGTACCTAAGCCTATCACATGGGGGCAACTCCACAAAATCCATCTGAACCCTTGTAAATGGACCACCCTCCCGTCCTATGGTTCCCAAACTTACAACAGTTCTCCTGTTTGGATTGAATTGCTGATATACCAAACATCTTTGGCACAGGCTTTCGGCAATCATTCTGAACTTGGGATTATACCAAGTCTGTCTAAAGAGACGAATCATAGCATCTCTACTAATGTGGGCCTGACCATGGTACATTCGGGCCATGTCTGAGATCATGCTATCGGGCATTACTGGTCTTTCATCTTTGTAAACCCAAATTTCATCTTCCTCTCTTTGTCTGCATCCTGATTTTAGCCAAATATCTTTTTCCTATGCTTCTGCCTCTTTCTGTATCTGTTTCACTTCATGCCAAGTCTCTACTACAGTTGTTAGCATTAAAGGACTCGGAACATGTTCTTTTAATTTTTCTCGATTGATTGAAATTTAATTTTTCACACAATACTTTGCAATTGCATCTACATAATTATTTTCTCAGGTAGATGGATCACATCTATTAGTGTTTTCACAAATTCAGCATTCCGAATAGGTGTTCCTGCAGAGGTCAAATAACCTCTTTGAGACCAAAGCTGTCCATAATCATGAACAACTCCGTAACCGTATTGACTATCAGTCACTATGGTTACTTTCACCTCTTTTCCCAATTCACATGCTCGTATCAAAGCAATTAACTCCGCTACTTGAGCAGAATGAATTCCTTTCAGACAAGATGCTTCCAACACCTCTGCCACAGTACAAACAGCATAAGCGGCACTTAGAACACCACTCTCTGTTCTCAGGCATGATCCATCCACAAACATCACAAAATCTGATTCAGGTAAAGGTTCATCTCTGATATCTGGTCAGGGTTTTGTGCAGTATTACAGAACATCCAAACATTTGTGATCAAGCTTACCTTTTACTTCTACTTCAATGGTGTCAGGTAACAATGTAGAAGGATTAACATTTACACATCTGGTAATGGTCACATTCTCAGCTCCCAAAATTATTTTCTCATATCGGGTCATTCTGCTGTTGGTCATATATTGTGTTTTGGCTCTAGTGAGGAGAATCTCCACAGAATGAGGTACATACACCCTCACAGGAAATCCCATCACTATTCCTTCACTTTGCTCCAAACTTACACTAGTAGCTGCTACTGCTTTCAGACATCCTGGCAAAGCTTTTGCTACAGGATCCAAAACAGCTGAGAAATACGCAATTGGTTTTCTCAGTCTTCCATGTCTCTAAACCAACACTGATAATGCACATCCTTCTCTCTCACTGCAGTACAGTTCAAATTCTTTCTCATAATCAGGCATTTCTAAAGCTGGTGCTTCGCATAGTTTCATTTTTAGCTGTTCAAATGCTTCCATTTCTGTTTTGGTCAAAACAATGGGGTCTCTGATATCGGCTTTTGTCGGTCTCTGTAATGGTTTTGCAATCAATGAAAATCCACTAATCCACTGTCTATAATAACCTACCATTCCCAAGAACATTCTCACCTGTCTTGGAGTTTTTGGTGGCTGCATTCCTTGTATCATTTCGATTCTTTCTGTTGTGACTTGTCTGATCCCTTTAGCAATCTTGTGACCTAAATATTGTACTTCATTTTGATAAAACTGCAGTTTTTATAGAGACACTTTATGTCCCTCCCAAGCCAAATGATTCAACAATGCTACGGTGTCAGTTACACATGCATCCTTTGTTTTCGATGCAACCAAAAGATCATCAATGTACTGTACTAACACAGACTCTCCAGGCATGCTCAAGTTTTCTAATGATTTCTTTAGCAGCTGATTAAAAATTGGTGGACTCTCAGTGTACCCTTGCGGAATTCTACACCATGCTAGGATACGATTTTGGAATCGGAGCGCAAAAATTGGTTGGCTTTCTGGATGCAATGGAACAGTAAAGAACGCATTGCACAGATCAATCACAGTGTACCATTCTGCATCATGAGGAATTTGGTACAGAATCACTGCTGGATTCGGAACAATCGGACAACATGGGACAACAATTTTGTTAACCTTTGTAAGATCTTGCACAATTCTAAATGTTCCGTTTGGCTTTTTCAATCCCATAATTGGTGAATTACAAGGACTGCTTTCTATTTCTCTCAGTGTTCCCTGCTCAATCATTTTGTCAATCACTGGAGTTATTCCTTCAATTACTTCTGTAGTCATCTTATACTGAGGTATATTTGGGTAACTTGCACCTTCCTTTACTGTGATTTTTACAGGATCAACACCTTTCATCAATCCTACATCTTTTCTAGTAAAATCCCATACTCCTTCTTTCACTGCCTCTTTCCGTTCAACAGGAATCTTTTCTCTGTCAAAAACAGGAAATAGCTTGTTCTGCTCTGCCTCAATCATAAGCATTGTCATTTTAAACAAGCTATCCTCATCTGGAGTTTGTAATTCTATGCCTGCGGTGAACAATATATGACACAGTTCATCTTGCACAATATGTCCCTACCTAACAAATTAACAGGACTACTATCGCACACCACAAATCGATGCATATCTCTGAAAGTTCCAATTTCTATTTCAACTGGTTTTGTCAAGGGAGTTTTTATCTGTCTATTAGCTACACCTACAACTTGAATGGTCTCTCCCGAGAGAGGAAGATTTTGAACTTCCACTGATCTAACAGTAGAACGGGTAGCACCAGTGTCCACTAGGAAAGTTATTTCTACATCATTCACCTTTCCACTCACAAATGGACCAGACTGATCTACCTCAAGAGTGGCTCCAAGGGAGGAGGAGCTTGGCGGGCATCCGTGATGGCCGCGTGAGCACAGCGCTCTCCGGACCCCCGCCACTCCCGGCATGATATCCTGAACATATCCTGATTCTTCACGAGGATTTATGTAGAGGACGCTGGGCTGATCTTCCTGTGATTTTTGGAATTTGATTTGGACCCGGGGCGCCGAAGATACGGCGATTCGAACTTTCGGGGTCCGCCCTTGGGGTGCGCCCGGGACTGGGTGAGGCTCTCTGGCCGTCTCAGAGTTGAACAACAACGGCAGGGGGATTGGACTTGTGGGTCCCCCTCTTAAGTTTCGGTTTCGATTCTGCCTCAGACTGAGACATCTGGCAGGGGAGTCTGGCCTGGGCTGGGTCCGGCACATGGTACGGCTGTCGGGCCTTTGGCTGGCTTATTCTCCTTTCAGGCTGGTCCTCTCCTAGTGGTACCCTTGCAGCGGCCTTTTGGTCCCGACGCCCTACTTTCCTGTGGCCATTTCCATCGGGTCGAGTGAGTCTCCTGGTGGCGCGGTTTCCGACATGGCGGGCAGAGGGGACCGAGAGACACGAAAGACCAAGACGCCCCTGCGTGGGGGCCCGGTCCAGTCTAACGTTATGGACCATTACACCCATGCGAAGGGGTCCCCCGGAGCCGCCCTGCCTGGCCCAAGTGCGGTTGACCACATCGTGGACGCATCAACGGAACCGTCCTTGCAGGACATCATGGGCGCCATTTCTGGCATGAAGGAAACGATAGGTCAACAATATGAAGCTTTGGCCCGCAAAATCGACACCGTGGCCATTGATGTGAACTTGATTCGGGCCGACCTATCTAAAACCAATGAGAAGGTGAAGTCATTGGATCTCAAGTCATCCAGCCTCACGGCAGACGTCTCGGAGATACAGACAGAGATTGGTAATCTCCGTAGGGTGAACGATTTCATGACCCGGCGCTTGGAGGACTTTCAGAACAGGGCACGTCGCTGTAATGTGCGTGTGGTTGGCGTTCCGGAGAATCCAGAACCGCACTCTGTTGATCTCCTGGTTGAGGACCTGATCCAGAACTATCTCTCTCCGTCTGGGCTGAGTAAGTTCTTCGCAGTGGAGCGTGCCCATCGTGTTCCGGGAGGCCAGGGTAAGCCTGGCGCCCCGCCGAGGCCTATTGTTGCGAAACTCTTCCACTATAGGGATCGGGACGCAATCCTGCAGGCATCACGTGTGAAGGGCCCGGTGGCCTTTGAGAATGCCACGGTGAACTTTTATCCGGACTTTTCTCAACAGGTGCAGAAACAGCGTATGGGCTTCCGTGGAGTCAAGAAGCGTCTCCGGGACATGGGACTGCGCTACGCTATGCTTTTTCCGACCAGGCTGCGAGTTGAGTGCAATGAACGAACCTTTTTCTTTGATCGGCCTGATTCTGTGAATGACTGGCTGGACTCCCTGCCGGACCGACCTCCTGCGGCTGAGTCCGCCGCCCACCCGGGTGGTGCTGAGGGTGGTGTAGAGAGCTGAACTGTTTGTTTATGCCCGGGTCCTCGTGTAAAGTAACTTCTTCTGGGATTCTATGCCTAAGTGCCTCTGCTGTCTGAGTGTTTTCTTTGTTATTTTTCTTGTTGGGGTGGCGGGTGGGTCAGAGCCTTTCCTCCTCCGGGGTCTTTTTGTAGAATGGGGGTTCTTGGGCGACAGGCACACTGCATGTTGGGGTGGCTTTTTAGCTTCTTGCAGGGGTGCAGGGTGGGGGGTGTTTCTTCGATTATTGGGAGGTTGGTTGCCGGGAAGTTTAATGTTTGTGTGTTGTGTTCTCAAGGCGATTCTATCTTGCTAATGATGTTTTTGATGTCATGCTCATTGGAGGGGGGTTGCGGCGTTGCTGTATGGGATGGGGGGTAGCGGGTTGAGGTTTATTTCGTGGAATGTTAATGGTCTGGGGGATCGTATTAAGCGGGGTGTGGTGTTGCGATGTATACGACGTTTGTCTCCAGATATTGTTTTTCTACAGGAGACTCATTTGGTAGGCAATACATGTCGTGCAATGAATAGGTGGGGCTATCGCCTCGCCGCACATTCGGGGTTTACCACGGGTTCCAGGGGGGTGGGTATCCTTGTTCGGGCTTCCCTCCCCCTAGCTATTGATGATGTGATCCTTGATGATCGGGGGCGTTACGCCGTCCTCGTGGGTCGCTATGAGGGTCGAACCCTTTCCTTGTTTGCCGTTTATGTGCCCCCCGGTCTACAGACCTCTACCTTTTCCGATTTGGGCCGTGTGTTGTTGAACCTCCCTGATAGTACTCTCTTCATAGCAGGTGACTTTAATTCTGTGCTCTCCGGTCTACATGATCGTCACCCCCCTAGGGACACCCCTTTGGCCCAACAGTGGCTGGGTGGGTTTCTGGATACGTTCGGCTTGGTGGATTGCTGGAGACTTATGCATCCTACTCAGCTTCAATACACTTTCCACTCTGGGGCCCATGGGAGTCTGTCTAGACTGGATTATTTCCTGATGCCTGCGGCGCAGTCGCCAGCGGTTCGTGAGATTAGGCACCTCCCCCGGGGCATCTCTGATCATTCCCCGCTCTGGCTTTGTTTTGAGGTGGGGGTGGAGGCGGCGGGCCGGGTGGCTCCTATCAACCCATGGTACCTCACCTCCCCCGAGACCCGCAATCTCTTGATTAAGTCTTTGGACAATTATTTTTTAGACAACGAGGGTTCCGTCTCCTCTGCTGTATCCCTGTGGGAGGCCTTTAAGACCCTGATTCACGGGCAGGCCCTTTCCCTTATTGCCGAATCCAAAAAGGCGAGGAATCGGGAGGTGGTAGACCTTGAGAGGGAGATTGCTGAGATAGAGGCTGACCTAGAATCGAACGTTACATCTGATAAACTCCACGCCCTGGGTCTGAAACAATTTGCTTATAAGTCTTTGGTCACAGATGCGGCTAAACTGATGTTTCGGGAGCAACAGGGTCGTTTGTATGATGTGGGGGACAAAGCGGGTAAATTACTGGCATGGTTGGATAAGACGGAGAGGGCGAATCGTGTGGTGCCTGTGATTCAGACTTCGAGTGGCGTGGGAGTGACAGACCCGGCTGGAATAGTTGAATGTTTTGCGGATTATTTTCGTGCGGTTTATACCCCTGTGTCTGAACGGGATGTTGATGACTCTCGCCTTTTGTTGCGTGATATAGCTCTGCCCAGTGTTTCTGATTTAGACCGGGTCTCTTTGGAGTCCCCTTTTACTACGGACGAGATAGCGACGGCCATTCGCTCACTCCGTTCAGGCAAAGCTTTGGGCCCGAATGGATTGCCAATTGAATTGTACAAGCTACGTCCTGACGGGGTGGCGCCTTATCTTCGTACCATGTTTTTGGAATCCCGCGAACGGGGTATTCTCCCATATGATCAGCGTTTGGCTACGATAGTTGTTATTCCCAAAGAAGGTAAACCTCGGGACCTTTGTTCGTCTTACAGGCCCATTTCCCTGTTGAATGTTGAACCCAAGGTCCTGGCTAAGCTCCTGGCAACCCGCCTCTTGACGGTCATTAGTGGCTTGGTTCATCCGGATCAATCCGGATTTATCCCACATCGCAACACGGCTCTTAACCTACGCCGTCTCCACGGAGCTGTTGCGAGGGCGGGGCTTCTGACGGAGCCGGCCATTTTGGCTTCGCTGGACGCCTCGATGGCCTTTGACACGGTAGAGTGGCCCTATCTTTGGGCAGCTCTTGAGAAATTCGGTTTTGGACCTGAGTTTATTGGTTGGGTGAAGTTGTTATACGCCGAACCCTTGGCACAGGTAGTGGTAAACGGTCGAGTTTCTGTCACCTTCTGTCTTGGTAGGGGGACCCGTCAGGGGTGCCCCCTGTCTCCGTTGCTTTTCGCGCTTGCTCTGGAACCGTTGGCTGCGTGGCTTCGATGGGAACCTTCACTCAAAGGGATCCGTTGGTCACCGGATTTTGAAGACCGCTTCTCGCTTTACGCGGATGACATTCTTCTGTATCTTACTTCCCCGCGTAAATCTTTAAATGTCTTATTTGACGTTCTTACTTCGTTTGGTGCTAACTCGGGTCTGGTTATTAATTGGGCTAAGTCCTGTGTATATGTTCTCTCGGGTGTTTTGCCCCCATTACCGGACAGGTTTCCTATCCAGGTTGTCCAATCTGGCTTCAAGTATTTGGGGATTTTTATTACGCTGGACTCCTCACTCCGGTTTAAGCGTAACCTCCTCCCCCCGCTTCTTAGACTGCGACTGGATGTGGCCCGTTGGCGTAAGCTACCCCTGTCTCCTCTGGGCAGGGCTGCCCTTTTTAAAATGATGTCTTTGCCGCGATTCCTATACGCGCTTCAAAATTCTTATGACGACATTCCCGCTACCTATTTCCGGGAGATCGAGAGTCTTCAAAGGCAACTGATCTGGGACGGGCGTCCACGTATCGCCCTTGCGAAACTTACTATCCCTTGGTATGACGGGGGCATGGCGCTCCCCGATATCAAGAGATATTATTGGGCTGCCCAGCTGACTGCCATTAACCACGCAATGTATTCCCCGGGTCGAGATCCGGCCTTTGAGATGGATAGACTCCAGCTGCCGGGAGGGGATTTTAATAGAGCGCTTTATTCCAGATCGGCCAGGCGCCATCTTGTGGGCCCGTCCAGGATCGCAGTCAACGTGTAGCGCGCCGCGAATGTGAGTTTGGGATGGGAGAATCGACTGACAATGGCGACCCCGCTTTATGCTTCTGAACGTTTGGGGTGTCTCTGGTCTACTAAGGGCTTTGACCGCTGGGATATGATTGGGATATGTAAAGTGGGTGACGTCTGTGTGAAGGGTAGAGTGAAGTCTTTCCAGGCCCTTAAGGCAGAATATGACTTGAGTGATAGAGAGTTTTTTCGGTATTTGCAGGTCCGGCATGCCCTGGCCTCAGTTCTGACTCCCGATGTGACCCTGCCCGAGTCCTCCCCCCTTGAGGATCGTATACTGGATGGACACCTGCCCGATAGCACTATCTCCCTTATCTACAAGAAACTGATTAATAATCGCGCTGACTTATTGGTCCGACTTAGGGAGGTTTGGGTCGGTGACGGATTGGACTTGGATGACGAGGATTGGCAGTCGGCACTCTCTTCTCCGAAAGAGGTCGCCATCCCCGCCCGTCTCCGTTTGGTTCAACTTAAGATCCTCCACCGGGTGTATGTAACTGGTCCGCGTCTGGTTGTGATGGGTTTTTCCCCGGATGGTTTATGCAAGCGTGGTTGTGGGATGAGTGCTACATTTCTGCATATTCTTTGGGAGTGCCCGGTGGTAGCAGCCTACTGGATTGATGTGCTTGCGGTGATGACTGTTGTGACTGGTATTACCCTGCGGCCTGAGGCCCGACGATGCCTGTTGAACGTGTGGGAACCCACCGACTATTCTGTGGCCCAGACCAGATGGGCGACCTTGGGATACATGGTCGCGAAGCGGGACATTGCGCAACTTTGGGGCGCATCCAGACCTCCCGAAGTTTCGGTGTGGGAGGATAACATGGACTGGTCCATGTTCCGAGAGAAGACCGTCTATGTGGCTAGGGGCAGACCCAGGGCGTGGACGAAGATTTGGGGTCAGTGGAATGCATATCGTGGAGATATTTGTGCCCCTCCCTTGGTTGACACTCCCGATGTTCCCCTATCTCCCTAGGCTGACGTTCCCGAAAAATTTTTCATATGGTTTTAGGATTTTCCTGCCCTCCCCGCTGGCCCCCCCCCCGGCCATGCCGAGTTTCATTGCTTTGCTTTTGTCTTCCTGATTAGTTGCTTTCCCCTCCGCCTTCTGGGCTGACTTGATTACTGTGCACTCGCCTTGTTTAGAGTTTGTTGTTTTTATGATTAATATAAAAATTGTTATGTCCTGTCCTATGCTTCGAGCAATAATTGGTACATTCTTTGTGCCCGGCCACGGGAATGATCGTTCGCTACTTATGTTGTGCGTTGCTATTAGCGGCCAGCCCGTGTGGTTGTAGGCCCATCTCTGTAACTCTTATTTTATTGCTCAATAAAAGTTAAAAAAAAAAATAAAAAAAAAGAGTGGCTCCAAGCACACACTCTTCTTCCTCTCTCAGGCATCGTCAGAAACTTTCATCCGGTTCACTGCCATCCTCCTCCTGTAACCAATACTGAGGACACGCATTCACTCTTTGCAGTCTTTTTACCTGTTCACCTCCGCTGAATCCTGTCTCTGCACTGTACCTCTTCTGGTTTACACTGTATGGCAGAGGCGGTTGTTGCACCTGACTTTGCTGATTTGCTATCTGCTGTTGTTGCGGTTGATTTACCTCAAACTGCACCTGCGGATTCAATGATGTATTTTCTCCATTAAGTCTAGGCAGACATTTACACTCTTTCTTCCAATGCCCTAACTTGCCGCAATTGAAACATGGAAATTTCTTTTTCAATTAATCAATATTCCCTACTAATTTAGGTTTACTTTTAAAACTACCTTGATTCCCTGTATTCTTACTCTCCATTTGCACTACTTGTTGTTCCGCTACCTTCACTTGTGCCCACATGGCTTTCTCTTTCAGCTTTTTCTGTTTTGCATCAATTTCTTCACTGCAGTATTTTGCCTGTCTCAGTACTTTGTCTACTGAGCTCGACTGCCATCCTATCATGCTGTGTCTAATCATGTCTGAAATTTCTGGTCTCAAACCATATACAAATCTATATATAAAGTGACTCATGTCCTTTTCATTCAGCTCTTCATAACCGCTATACTGTTTGAAAACTAACAACAATCTTTCATAGAATGAGTGTACAGTTTCTTTTGGCTCTTGTGTGGTCCTGTCTATTTTCACCCAATCAGTTTCCTTTGGTGGTATTTTATTTTTCAGCCACACTATCACTTGTTCGTACTTACGCATTACGTCTGGTGATGGAGCTCCTGTTACTTTATCTCTGGGATACTCTTCCCTTGGCCAATCTACAGATATTTTACATTCTGTCCATAGGTCTGCTGGCACCACTATGTCAAACAATCCATCCAAATCGATCCATAAAACTTTTGACACTTTTACAAATCTGTGTACTTGTCGATACCATTCCACTGGTTTCTCTCTCAACCTAGGAAAATCATTTGTAAATGACAATATATCGTCTTCTCCAAGGAACATGTACATATCCTCCTCCAGGTATCTCTCTCATGGGAAACTCAGTTGTCACTGTCTCTTTTTCCCTGATTGGAAAAGCTAATGTGGATTTATCACTATTTTCTTCTTCCTTCTTTGCCCACTTAACCCTCCATTTACTTACTTCTCCCCATTTTCGTAACAGCACAATCGAATCTTTTATTTGTGCTAACCTTCCAGCAGAATTCATGTTCTCAATGTCTCTTTCTGCAAAATCTACTCGATATGTTTTCTGCAAGGATTTTATTTTTGAAAATTCTATTCCATATTCACCTGCCAATTCTTCCAACTGATCATACACCGTTTTGGCCTTCCACGTTATGCTTTTACACAAAAATATGAGCTCATCATTCTGATATGTTTTAAGTCTGGCTGTTCCAATAGTTCCAATAATTAATTCTTCCATGTCTACTTTTAATTTTGCCAAATCCAGTACTTTTGATTCCTGCTCTTTTAATTTTAAGGTTTTAATCCAATTACTCAATTCTTTATCTGATGGTCCTACAGGTGTTTGCGTTAAATCTATTTTATGTACACTTCTCTCTGGGGTTGCAGAGTCAGATTCTGCTCCTGTTGGGTACCTGCATGACAAACTTTGATTAAAAGTCAATTCAGGTGGATTTACATTTATATTCCGCCTTATTTCTGACAAATCAGTATAAATATTCTCTTTTACTTTCTGCAGACTCTGTTGTAATGGAATTGTTAAGATTGGCTCTTTTATTCTTTGATTTTCGAATACTGGTATCACAGGTCCTATTGTTACTGGGACAGTTACTGCTTCCATATTTTTAGTAAGGTTTTGAATCAGTTCATGTGCAGAACGTTCATAATCAGAAATATCTGTCGGTACATCATTTCGCCTTTCAGCACTTAGCACAGTTTTATGCAAGTCATTACTTTGTAAAGGAGTACCCGAAATTCGAGCTTCTCCTATTGGTGTACTTGGGATATATTTTGTTTCTACTCTTTCAGTGAATTCTCGGAAATTTGATGGTTGTCTCGGTGTTTCACTAACTCTCTCATCTGCTATTGGAGCATTTGGGGTAGTCCATAAAGAACCTGGTTGATATGGTGGAGGCCTCCTATTTAATATTTCCTCCAATACAGCATCCTCTGATTCACTTTCACCATAACTCTGGTTCCCTATCTCCACATTCTTTTTCTTTTCTGTACATTTCCGTCCCTCATATTCTTCCACTAATCTAACGGGATACATGCCATCACACATGTTACCATTTCTCCATCTACGCATTCTACTCTCATGTGTTTCTCCCCACAAATATCGACCTCTACCTCTTGGTCTGATATGTCTGGTTAACCTCTCGCTTTCTAGTTCATGCATCTCATCTTCCCATTCAACCAGTGCCTCAAATTGAGTCGGTCTAGGTCTCGGTTCAAGCTTCATCATTCTGTCTCAGATTTCTCAAAATTGCCAAATCAAAAGATCCTCCTTCTGGAAAAGCTAACACACCATCATTCTTGGTATACCGTACCCAATTCTCCAACCAAACACACGTATGGTAACCATAATTTGATATCATATGAGAAGCAGGTGTCTTTGGCGAAGGAAGTATTTTCCCTCTCTCGTGACTACCTCTTTGTCTTTTACAAACACATTTTTCAACTTTTTAAACCATGAAGGTTTCTTCTTGTCTTCGTCATAATAGTAGTAAGCCATTTTCAACAAATCTCCTGTTTTCAAAAGATCGCGTACTATTCTATTGCTGTTTCCGTAAAACCAACCTATCACAGCACAGTTCGCACTAATGTACCAATTAGAACACGATTAGTCACTATAGTGCTTAACCAATCGCTTTTGCTGCTTTTCGTGATACACCAATCAGCTCCTACTCCATCTTGGTCACAAGGACCAATCCCAGCGCGACACTTTTGACGTCACCAGCGCTCCGGCTTCTGCAGCGCTGACTGACCCCTCCTTTACAGGGTTATTTCAAGAAGCCGTATTTACTAGATATTTTACAAAATCCTTTAGTAACTTACACAAAACAATACCATTTGCCTGATTCGTTAATAAAGTGATAGATTTTCTCAATCACACAAGTTTTCTGTAACTGGAGTAGACGACGCTTACCTCCACAGAATTTTAGACTCGTCGATAAAGTAGCACTACCCTCTACCTTACCCTTCTATCAGGCAATAACGAACTCATTTCTCCAGGAAAACACATACAGAGATCTTTTTCACCTCCTTAGAGACAATCCCAAAGTTTCACCAGAACGCGTATTGCAATTTCATTTACACACGTTCATACAGAAATCCCTATTCATTTACACATGAACTCTGTATCTCCAGTAGGCAGCGCTTACCTCTAGCCCACCACAGAATTCCTCTATCGTTAGTAGACGCCACTCCTTTACCCTTCTATCAAGCCTATTAAGTCCTACTACTCTCCCAGCAGTAAGTTTTAATCAGGATATGCAATGATCCCTGTACTTGAAGGCTACTATTTAATAGACTGTCTTCACTATACATTTATCCTTTCACACCTAATGTCCCTACACAGTGATATGCGACAATACCATCGCAGTATACGACGATACTCCTTTTTTGAAACAGACCAATGCACTGTGCGACTTTACTTGCCACACTTCCTCTGCCTGCAGACAGAGGCATTAGCTTCACGCAACACTTGGAAGCCTTTTCAGAACTACATATAACGTAATACGAACTCAACAGATGTTAGTCATAATTCCGTACATTAAATTCTATATAGTACTTTATACATAACCCTAGCTAATTTCCTTAGCAACCACTACTCTGCTACCAAGATATAATTGCTACAGCGGAACTCCAAAAATCATTTCTAATCAGTACTTACCATTTCCCTGAAACCTCTGAACACACACTCATTCGTCAGTGGGGCCCATAACACTGCACTTTTACTCTGTTCACTTAATTCGGTTCAAAGATTTTGGTAAAACACATAGGAATAATGCTGTAACATTTGGCGGAATGTCTAAATCTATTTAACCAGTTATTATTTACACCTACAGTTTTATACGATTTACCATGGTATTAACAAACATGAATTTTATTCAGACACACCACCATTGTGGCAATGGATCGGCTAGAAAGACAATTAGGCGTAGGAAAATCACAAGACCAGCTTTAATATTCCATTTTCCCAATTTTATTAAAAGTTAAATTTTAATATGTCTGACGATTAGGCATTGATTAATTCTTTATTCAGCAAAAATCTTAAACTTTATTTCAAAATGATCATTTTATTTAGAGCTCATAAAACAGTCATTTATTTAGAAGTCAGTTAAAAGTTTAGCAAAGAATAGATAGTTCCAAATTCATTCTCTCCTAACATCCCTAACTAACGCCCTCATCTTATCCTTCAGTCCTGCAAAGCAAACAAGAAAATAAGTCAAAGTATCTTACATCCAGGAATCGATCTGCAATCCGACAGCACTTCGAGAGGAAATCGAAAAAGCAACCCCATTGATCCAATGGTCCCCTATAAGCAAAATCAGGGGTTTTTATACACTAATTTACTAACTTAATCTATCTAAAAAGTATCTAATATCACCAATTTGGGTTCTGATTGGACAATTTGGGATGGGTGAGCATCTCCTCACCATTATAACATCATATTCACGGTGAATCAGCAAAATCATAAAGGGGTACTGTTTAGGACAGTCTTTGGCCTGGTCACTTCCTTGACTCGCAACGTCTCATCTCTTTCCCACGTTTGGAACACTTGACTATCCATATTTTGGCAACCATCCTGGCTTCCAGGGCAAGGTATCCTTGAACTCCCCATCCAAGTACAGGAAGCTCACTCTCGCTGGCAGGCTTTGGGCACGCATGCGCAATCCAGCACTTGCTCGCAGTTAGCCAGAGCAACCATGATTTTGTAGGCCTCAGAGGCCACTTTTGGAACTATCATAGAAACAAACACAAATTCATGTTAAATATGGAACTAAAGCCCTTCTGTTTACCTCCCACCATACTAATTTTCCCTATTAGTTATTACCTAGCAGGTAAGCCACATAAATGCGTTTCATACTTACATATCCGACGACTTTCTAGCACAATAACGTGTACAATAAGCACATTCATATTGCGTTTATTTATATTTAAGCTATGCATTAGTTCACAACACAATAACACAAATTAGTTAATTATATTGCTTCATGCAAGCAAAATTAGTTTTCCCACGTGTTCATGTATGTGCATCTTATACTATTGTTGATTAATCCACAACACACCATTAGTACATGTTAATGTTATGGAACATTGACTTCACAAGGGGTACACAAAATTTTGTTTTGCCACCTTGCTCCATCAATGGCATTACGTTGTAAATGTTGCGTTGTAATGGCTGTCTCCCCTGCCCAACTGACCTCACCTCCACCCACATCCTGTTCCCGGCAAATCCTGATCCTTGATTAGCAGCAACAAGTGTCCATTTCCATTTTCGTGGCCTGTGGCTTGATTTTCAGCATCACCCATTGATATGTGTTGCACACTAATGGTTGACAATGTCCCTCTGTGTTTGTAAATAATGGGACTGTTGACATGGTCACCCCCTGGTCCTGCATTGTGACCTAGAATTTCGCAGAGATGGCACATACACAGTTTTACACAACTTTCACATTTCTGTAGGCCTCGGTGTGGTGCACATTCCACTTGGAAGAGTTAGAGTTTGCATGGAATTTGACAGTTAAAGATGGTGTGAATACACATCTGGGCAGTTTTTGCACCGCACATATGATACATCTATGAGGCATGTGCATAATGATTAATGTATATCTTGGGTGTTTTGTGGTGCATTCCACAAATAAGAGAACCATTATCCCAGCAGGCAGATGAGAACAATGTGTCAGTTTTGGGTGTACAGATTCCAGTACACCAATAAACATAAGTTCAGACATTTTCGAGATTTGCTTAATTGATATTGATTTGTTCATTTTTTGAGTTTTGACGCTAATTTTTGTAACTACTTGCTCAAACGGACCCAAACTGTTTGCTTCCCTGTTGATGAAGTATCTCACCATAAAGTTGTCCATAGTCACCCAATACAGACCACAAGAGTGAAGTTCTTAGAATTTTCTTGAAATTTAAATTTGGGCAATTACAGGTTTGGTAGATGGAGTACTTCTTGTCAACAAAGATTCTGTTCATACCATGAAGTGAATGCACAACTGACCGCAAATCAATGGACTGTGGGTGTCATTGCCAACAAAGAAAGTGCTGTCAATCGACAATGTCGAATTTGGAATCGTATCCAAAACAGATGTTGCTGCTGTTTGTCAAATAATCCAACAAAGTAAGTTCAATGCTAGTGATTTACTTAGATGATTTGTGATGATTTATAATGTGACATTCGGTAGTGCTGATTCGGTTTTCGCAGCACACCTATTGCGCAGACCTACTGCTTGCAATATGTAGAGTGGGCCCTGGTTCCACCTCTTTCAACCACTTGCTTTCGTTGATCATTATTTTTTCACCCATTGGCTTAAGGCTTTGTCAATCACTTCTTGGCTCTCTCACTTAATGTTGTAGGTTGTCCGGGTGTGTCCTTCCACTTCCATTTCAGTGCTTGCATTTAACTGCGTGAGGACTTCGTTTACAAATATCTGTCTGTCCACTCCTTTTGGCGCCTTCTCATGCGTTAGCACATTAAAAAATTCAGACCTAGTGTCTTTGCCATTGCTTGTTTTTTCTGCATCTGTTTCTTTGTGTTGAATGATTGTGGCTGACTGTTTGTGCATGTGAACTTTTCTGGAACTCTTTGGACCTCGCCCAGAAGTCTTTGGGGCATATTATCAAGGGCCAGTGTTAAAATTATCCCCGTTTTATCGGCAGGAAACTGCCGATAAAACTGCGATAATGGGCTTGATAATACGCCCTTGTTAATTCCATAGAAGCCCATATTAACACAAGAACATGGGCTTCTATGTGAATTAGCAAGGGCATATTATCAAGCCCATTATCGCCGTTTTATCGGCAGTTTCCTGCAGATAAAACGGCATTAATTTTAACACCAGTCCTTGATAATATGCTCCTTTGTTCTTTCCAACTCTGCGCTGCAATATGGAACCGGGTAACATATGAACACCATGTAAAACATTCAAGTTCATAGATAAATGTTATTTTATAAGCATTTTTGTACTGTGCTGTTATATTTAAATATTTTGTGCATTAAATTTACCTACCATGTACACCGCAAAATTCTCATGCAATTCCTCAATTGCCGTCAGGGCGGCATGTGAGGCCTCACTAAAATCCCTAATATGGAAAAAGTTTACCTGACAATCTAACGGCCAATCATCTGCCTGATCAATGAACTTCGAGGGAGTCCTAACCCAGTTAGAGATAGGCGAAAACAAATCAGAAATAATAATATTGCATTATTATCAGAATAATATAGCATCTAATCTGCATCTGTCTAGGACTAGAAAAGGAACAAAAAACTACTGCTAGGACTCATTTTCAGTAGATTGTATGTTGCTACTATAATCATACATCAGTGTGACACAAACGTGGATAGGCATCGTATTCGTTGTGTAACTAAATGTATTGACAAAGCTCTCCTTATGCTATAGCACACTGCACACTCATCATTAAGTGAAGTTGTAAGGAGATAGAACTAATAACAGACAAAGGGGCATATTACCAAGCAATAGCGATAATTATCGCTATTGCTTGGTTAGAGACAAAAATTTACCGCTGAGCTGCGGCGATTTTTATCGCAGATAAACCTTGGTATCACCAAGGTTTATCGCAAATGCGATAAAAAACGGCCGCAATGCATGAATATCACTGAAAAGTCAGCGATATTCATGCATTACCGAGCTAATGCTCTTAGCCATGTTATCCACCTCCCATTGGATAACATGGCTAAGAACTGCTCAGGGCAGGTGTTAGCTTTTGGAGATATTTGCGCTTAGCGCGAATATCTCCAAAAGTTGGTAATAGGAGATAGCGATGTTAGCGACTGTTTCCAGTCGCTAACATCTTGGCACGCCCACTTTGAATGCCATTAGTGATAAATATCACTGACATGCAAAATGGGGCCCAAGATGGTCGCTATCTCCTACTAGCTGTCGCGAACTGGTGATAATTTTATCTCCGCTTTCTTGGCTTTTAAAGCCAAAAAAGCAGAGATAAACCCCCTTGATAATATGCCCCACAGTATTTTAATTAACCATAGTTTCAGTTTACTTATTTAGAAATTTGAAGAGTTTATAATAATTATTGATATTAAATAAAATAGTTCTTTTTGAAGTGATAAATATGCAATATGAAGGTGTGAATACTGGGTGTGACAGTCAATTTAAAGAAAATACTTGTGTTTGAAGTGATGAATCTATACAGGATGGGGCACAGTTTGTAACTATGGAGAGATCAGTATATGAGTTGCTTTGAGAACCTCTTTTGGAGGTTAGTAATTAATGTACATATCCCCTTTAGTGGATACAAGGTTACGACATAAAGGGGCATTGTGTTTGCTGCTTTTAGTAGATTATATGCCTGTGTAGCTATTGTGATGTTTTTAAATAATCGACAATAAAGTATGAATGCCAAAAAATTACAAAAATCTCAGAGCTCATGCAAACAAAAATACTTCAGCAGTTTCAGCAAACCTTTCCCAGCAGAATACTAGAATAATTTTAAAATGCGCCTAACTTACTCCGTTAACAGTTTCCTCTGCGTTTCAAAGTGCAATTTATGTCAGCGAACAATGATTGACAGCCGTGTGTCACTTAGATACTCAAATGTGACTGGATCTCGAGAGTTTTCTTTTATTTGCAAAACTAATCATATGGTGAAGCTGTTGCTTTTGAAAGAATAATTAGTCATACTCATTAATTCCCCTTTACCCTCTAACAGAAGGAGTGTTTAGCCGCATGACATGTCGAATGCATACTGTACTTAGGCTATTTACTTCTAAGACTGTTTTTTCCCAAGTTGCTCTCCTTTAAAGTGCAGGCCTCCATCTGGTTTTGCCAGAGCACCTTCCTTCTTAAGGTTGTCATCTCCAGGTCCCCATGACAAATGTAAAATAGCAGGAGGTCCATAAGCTTTGATCACAATACAGTTGTTTCTTTTCCCCTTGAGAAAGGAGCTGCTGTGCAACCTTAGTCTGTTTGATAGGGCTGAATGTGTCATGTTTACTATCTGTATAGAGGTACATGGCATTGGGGTCATTTTAATTCAACTATGTAACAGTGAGCACCGTCTAGGGAAGTATATTGGCACGTGGCTAGGTTAGGCCCAGGAAGAAACACTACTATATTACACATACACGTTTCTAAAGTTTCCCTCTTTTTGACGCAAAGACTTTTGACACACATTTGTTTGCGTGACAGTCAGGGGGGGCTCCTCTGCTAAGGCGGAGGAGCGCCGCCCCACTGCTCTTTGAGCAGTAAAAATAAAATGATAATAACATAGGTATCATTTTTTTCCCGCAGGTTCGTCGCTGGGTTAGTGTGATATGGGCTGGAGGCTCAGGGGAAGAGTGGTTTGTGCACATGACTGCTTGTCTGGCTGTCTGGGACCGACAAACAGTCATGCGCACTTAGCATGTTCCCTACCAGGCGGCATTACACAGTCAGGTGGGGAACAGGCCCAGGCCCCCAGTCCCCATCTGAGTGCTGATTCACGGTGCTCAGACCAATCACAATGCTGCATTGCAGCATTGTGATTGGCATAGGGGAGCCAATCACAATCCTGCAATGCTGCATTGTGATTGGCTATGGGGAGACTGGGTGCTTCCTGGTTCCCAGATTCCAGGGAAGTGAGGAGAGACGGCCGTCAGAACAGGTAAGTGGTGCTTTTTTTTAGTATGTCCTCCTTACGCTACCCACCTTTCCCCCGCCTCTCCAACCTCATTTCCTGCCAGATGCTACAGGTGACAGTACAGGATTAGTTTCTCTGAAACAACTTTGCTTACAATAATACTTCATAAGTACACTATCACGACATCTTAAACATTTAGTACAAGGCCTATACAAACATTGTGCAAATGTTGTTTGTTATTCATCCAAGAGGCGAGAGGGCTATCACAAAGGCAATGAACAATGTTAGCTCGGCTGAAGCCTCAACACAGAAGCATTGATGATGGTATTATAAATACACATTATTTCTGTGCTCAAATCAGAGGAGCTCTTCGCTGTCATTGCAAGGTCGTCATTGTGTCGGAGTCTCAGCCCAGCTCATTCCTGTCTCCCCTCTATGAGGAAGGATGTCCAATTTGTGACCAAGATGGGGACCTATATTCCTTGCCTTCAGGTAATGGGGACTTAGATCATCCAGTAGGTGATTCTTGGCAGAACACCCACCCTAAGTAACTAGGTTAGGGAGTGCGTCGTACGAGTACACTATAACCAATACTTATATGCCAGCATATCTACACTGTTTTAGCACAATAGTGGAATCGTTCATTCTTTTCACCGTCCTTAAAATGCTTGTCACGTTTATCTACTTCTGTCTATTATTCATTGCAGTATGTATATTTTATACAAGAATCACAATGGTTTAAAAATACTAAAAATGCCCCTTTGTGTTTTTCTTGTGTATCTCTCAAAGTGAGCACAAGTGACTGAGCGAAAGGTTCTATATCTGTTACCATAGTTCCTTGGTGCGTCAGGTTTGTCATGTTCTGAGGTTGCCCAAACCATGTTACCTTGCCAGGTTTAGGGATACTTATGGTGGCACTGTGAGCCAGCAGGTCTATAGGCTAACATATCCCGAGGGGGTGCATGGAATCAGTCCGGCACAATCCCAACATTTATTTTGTCCAACAAATGAACAGTTCCTACTGAAAAGTGAAAACCGTACAATAAAACTGTCTGATTAGTGGCTTAGAACTTTCATAGGAATCAGCGCGAAGGTCGCTTCCCAGTCATTTTTGTGTGTTGAGTGGTCTTTTGAGGGCTTGCAAGGTGCAGCATGGTGTAGCATGGGTAAATCGGAGAAGGATTGGTAAATAAAAAAAAAAAAGTGCTTTACATTTTTTTACTTATGCCCCTGGAATCATGGCCCAATGACATCTGGGCACCAGTTGAACAATATCTTCTACAAAACCCACTAGCAGATACAGTTATGGAGAGTTCAAACTAACAAAAATCCCAGCTCTAAACTGGCATGTGAGCATGCAATAGTGAGCAAATGTTTGATGATGTCTGTTGAGATTGTTGTGTCTTTGTGACGCTCAGCGTGTAAGATACCACATTGTGGATGGTCGAATAGTGGGATAGAGGTTACTGTTGTAATATCTATCTGTTCATAGAAAACAATACAAAAAAATAAGAATAAAAGGATGAGCTTGACCTGTTTAGGGAGGAGGTTGAGAGTGAAACCATACACTGGTCGAGTGAAAGCAAGCGGGAGCGGGGAAAAGCAACACAGCAGGCAGGAGAAAAGCAACACAGTGGGCAGGGGAGAGCACATGGGAAAGAGATATGTGGAGCATAGGGGAGAAGCACGTGGGTGTGAGAGAGAGGAATGTGAGGTGGAGCAAAGCACACTAGGGAGACAACTGGAAAACACTTGCACTCTCATAGAGTGCTTAAACAAGAGTGCTTAAACAAAAAGAAAAAAGTAGTTTCAAAAAGAGAGCAGAGGAAGCAAAGAAGCCAGCCAATCAAAAAGATGATAAAGAGACTATGGTCCACGGGAAGGACAAACACAAGATGGACAAGCTGAAACGAGGAAAGCCATCCAAGAGAAAGTAAGAAAATAATACTGACACAAAGCCAACCAATGGTAAGCAATGGGCGGACTGCAAACCCTGTATGTTAGCCGTAAACCCACAATACGTCTTTCTCAACCAGACAGCTTGGGCTGTCTGGTAGGCTTGACCTAAAAAGGAGATAGAAAATATGAGTACCTTGACTATCACAGTAGAGGGGCGATTTATTAATTTTTCACGCAACACAGCACGGAAACCGAGGGTCAGATTTCAAATTTTTTCATGCAAAGTAGCAAGACAACGTATGCTGCACTGCATGGAAGAGAGTGGGCAGGAATGTGCCATTTTTATCAAGATATGGCGTATTCCTATCTCCGCCTGTGCTGGTGCACAATCTGCACCCTAGCGCCAATGCAGGTACCCTTGTGCCATGGAGAAAGTGTGCCTGCGTTACAGGCAAAATTGTCTTTCTGCAGGAACGGACACCCTCCAGCAGAAAAACCTCTTAAAGGCATTTCTTCTTTGTAATTGTGCAGCAGAACACGTAGAAAGAGCAAACAATGAGAAGAAATAAAGATATTTCTCCTTGCATGTCTGGTGGAGAGGCGAATAATTCTGATGCATTCCCAGGTCCACCATTGTTGGACGCCTCCGACTACACTGGTGGATGTGTGGGAACAGCCAAGCTCCATCCATGAAACGCCGCGACCACGCAGAGTAACGCAAGCCAGCCGCTTGTTCTGCATTGCTCAAGATTTGCTGAGCCATGCATGGTCAAGATGGCCTTGTGAGGCTTGGTAAATCTCATTTAAGGTTTCCAGCTGCCCTGCGTCCATTTGCATGACACAAGGACGACATAAAACCTTAATAAATCTGTGCCCAAAAGTGCTATGCTGTGTTACTTTGCACAAAGTGGAAAGCACACTGCAGAGCCATGGCTATTAAGACTGGCCTGCGCTGCTGTCATCCCATGTGCTGGTGCTCAAACATGGCTGCCTTCTACCATGGTGCAGAGGTGAGTATGCGCTCCCTCTCATAGGAGTTGCGATGGAAGCATTTCCAGTACGAATTCCTATGCCTAGAAACATTTCAGAAGGCTTTCAGGCACTGGATGTGTGCTGTGCACTGCAGCACACATGCAATGCATAGATATTTTTGAGAAATTAAATTATCTTCCCTCGTTAACGCCTGCCCGAGGGAGGCTTTCGTTTTTGATGCACAGCCTGGTTGTGTTGTTTTAGTAGATCAGCCTGTGTGTTAAAACCTACAGGTGTTTTCTGTGATCTCCCTAAGTAACACACACTTGATGCAAATTGAAGCAAAGCAGCACAAAACGCTCTTTGCACTGAGAAAACAGCACCTCCTCTAGTGCAAAAGCACCTTTTGTGCTGGAAAGTAAATACCAGTGTGTCACTTTCCATCCCTTTGCGATGGTGCAAGGCCTTAGTAAACTAGGTTTTGGAGTCTTTTGGAAAAATGAGGAGTGCTGACTTGGCACATAGGGGCATGGGTGACCATGTGTGGCACATATTTTAGTCACTAAAACGACTGGAGAAACGGAAGTGACAGCTTTCACTCTTCCATCAATATTGACACTCAACAATCTTTCCCTTGCTTTTGCAGAAAGTAAATGAGACCCTTGGAGCATATCTGTCAACTTTGCAAGGCAAAAATGATGATGATACTTCTAGAGCTCTGTAAATACAGTCGAAGAGTCGTGGGGGTTGTTCCCATGGAGTAGATAGCTGAATACTGGAGCACTACAAAGACCACTTGACAAGTTAGGCTTCACAAGGCTCAAACAATTCCATACATTGTATTGTACTGTTATTGCATGTATATAGCACTCTAGGATTTCTTTTAGAAAACTATGAGAAACATTACATTTTAAAAACACACCGGATTAGCAACATTTGCTAGAACCAATTCGATATATAATACATTTCAAGATGGTTGGGTGTGGGGTGTATTGGTGTAACCCCAAAAATATTCTGAGGTATTTTGTTGGAAATTGAGTATTTCACATGTTAAAATAGTAACTTTGGTCACAGCTTAAATGGCTTAAATATTTCATGGGGGGGGCAATTTTTATTGGGTTTAAAAACACGGAGAGAAAGGTACAGTCGACTGTATAATATGGTGGAGTCACATTTTGCCATACAGGATCAAAGAGGCATATGCAGATAGAAACATAGCATGCAAGTCCTGAAAACGAGTACGGTGGGTGCAATATCATATAGAGCGTGTGCGAATCAGCGCATCAAAAAGTGCGGTGTGCAAACTGGGGTAGATGGATGTGGGGGGAGTAAGGGGGTACAGTGGTATCAGTATCGTCAAAGCAATCTAAGACTAAGATATAGTGGCTGTGAGGTCAGGGTCTTCCACTGAGAAAGGAGTATGTCATAAATAAGTTACGTTACGGGGGCAATGGCGGGTAGTGTCAGCTATGGAAGAAGTGCAGGGACGTTACGAAGGAAGATCATCATTCCCAGGGTGCTGTAGAATTCCTAGACTTCCCCCTGTTAGATGGCATCCTCCTCCACCGCACCCCATTTCCAGACTGCTACCTACCAGGCAGCCAGTGAAGGAGTCATTGGGAAGTGCCAATGCAGGGTGAGGGTACGTTTGGCAAGGAGGAGTGCCAGGGAACCAAAGCGAGAGCGCATCAAGTGGGGCTTGCACCACTTGAAGATGCCAAGCGAGCACGCCTCCCATGTATGGAGACAGGTGAGCCCTGTGGCATGTACCCTCTCCCAGAAATGGTGCAGAGCTGGGCGTGACCATGACATGTGTCGTAAGTCTGTGCCTGGACCCTGACAGCGCGGGCAGCGTGCATCTGCTTTAGCAAAGAATCAGTTAATTTGGACCGGGGTGAGGTATGCCCGATGTAGCATGAAGAGTTTCAGGTTTTTAAGGCGAGAGTTACGGGATACCTTTTGTGGGAATTCAAAGGCAGTCTCCCACTCCTTATCGTGTAATGCACGCCTGAACTCCTCTTCCCATCTATGTACAAGGGTGTCTAGGGAAAGCATTGTTAATTTGCGAATGGCTTTGTATAGCCAAGTAATAGGATGATAGCCATGGACCATCATAAGGATCATTTGCAGCACCCACTGCGTGATATAGAGTATGTCTCCGTAATGTTCCATAAGGTTTGACACATGTGAACAAGTCGCCGTTGGAAGAGGAATTGCCCTGTGGGTAAATCATAGTCTCTTATTAGCTGGTCAAACGAGAGAAACTGACCCCTGAGAAAAAGATCCCCGACAGTGAGGAATGAACACTCCGTCCAGGGGCTAAATCGCGGCATATGTAGGATCCAGGAAATTTAGGAAGACAAACCAGGGGCAGCACTGTAGCATATACTTGAGTTTTCTGGGACATGCAGTATATTCTTGTCATGCAAGCCCAAGCTACTGCCAATCTGTAGGGGTGGTGAGGAAATGGGTACTGTTTTTGGAAATAGGAGGCAATGGATCACTGGAAAAGGCAGCATGCCGTCTGCGATACAGGTCTCTCCAACACACCTCCCAGCCGTCCAGCATGATAGCCATTGTATCTGCGCTGCAAGAAAATACTCTTCAAAAGACAGGGAGCCCAACTCTCCCCAATCTATCGGGAATTATAACTTACTAAGTGCCAAACGACATTATTTGTTAACCCCAATAAGATCACCCAGCAATGAGTCAAGCTCTCTGTAGAACAAATGGGGTGGGATTATGGGATGGTTAGTGAAGTGGTAGATTAGGCGAGGTAGGATAATCATTTTCGCCAGCACAATTGTGCCTATCTGGGCAAGAGGCAATGATCACCAGAAGTGTATTGGAGCCTTGATTTCCAGCAATGTCATCCAAAGGTTACCTTCACATATATCCAGAAGAGTCTAGTAAAGATGGACCCCCAAGTAACAAGTAGCTGCTCCATACCAACGAAGAGTGATGGTGCCTAAATATATGGATCGCCGTGGTTGATTAGGGTGTAGTGGATGTATTGCTGACTTGTCCCAATTTACTCGAAGTCCGGCGGCTGCAGCAAAATTGCCTAGTGTAGCGAATAGTGTGCCTATTGAAGCAAGGAAAGATCAGAATTGATGTCCTTCAAATAAATTAGATCATCGGGGTACAGGGACACCGTGCATGTCCCGTCTTCCAGGGGTATTCCCCAGCCACAGCCCTTGTGTCGTAAGTGTATAGCAATGGGCTGCATCGCAAGGGTGCAGAACAATGGTAATAGGGGACGCCCCTGTCTGGTACCCCTGCTTATTGGAAACGAGGCAGAGAGAAGGTGCCCCAGATGGACTCTGGAGGTTGGATTAGTGTAAAAAAGCGGAGTTTATGCAAGGAGTTGTGGTCCGACTCCAAATTGGGTCAAGACCAGGAAGAGGTAGTTACACGTCAGTGAATTGAACGCCTTTTCCAGGTCTAATATCAGGCAAGCGGCCCACGGGTAACGCCCCTTAACTTGATCTTCTATGTGAAACAACCAGTGAATATTCTGAGAGGTGCTGCGTCCTGGGACAAACCCATTCTGGTCTATATGGATGAGATCTGGGCTCACCTGGGCGTAGCAGTGTCTGCTGGTATTTTGCTTAGAATTTTATAATCAGCCCCCACAGTGGCAATTTGTCGATATGATAAAGGTTGAGTCAGGTTTCTACCAGGCTTCAGAATGGAGACCAGGAGTTATTCCCGGCGTGATGGAGGAAGTTTGTCTGCAGTCAGTGGTGTTTCATACAAGTCAGTCTGTTTGAATGCAAGTTGTAAAGAGAAAGTACTATATAAATGTGAGTGATAGGCCATCAAGTCCCGTGGTTTTATCATGGGCTAAGTACCTGATCGCCTGCACTACGTCCTCTGTGGTCATTTTGGTGTCAAGAGTGAGTTTAGTTGTAGTAGGGATGCGAGGCAGTGTAATGTGTGAGAAAAGCATGTGAATGGTCTTCAGAGTGATCAGACGAGCCTGATAAAGTGTAGAACAATAGGTGTAAAAGAGTTGCAGTATGTCCTCCTGGGCATGGATAGGAGCACCAGTGAGCGTGATCAGTTCTGTTCTGGGGGCTGGGTTAGTGTCTTAGCGTGCTAGCCAGGCTAAAAGCTGTCTGACTTTGTCCCCTTCTCTGTGTACTTTAGCTGCATGAGCTATGAAATCAAAAAGGTAGAGGCACTCCAAGAGTTATGTGTATGAGGTTTTCGTGGCAGCTAGTTGCGGGATCTTCCCCGGATCTTGATCCACCGCATTACTCAACTGTGCCAGGCAGTTCTAGGCAACCCTTATTTCACCATCTAAAGTCCAATGCACACCCTCCACTGAATGCAGAAGCCCCGCATCACCACTTTGAAAGCATCCCACTCCACCATCCTTGAGGAGGTGGTATCTTGGCGTGTATGGGTAACTTGTTCATTCCGGAAGACTGGATCGCCAAGGCAATTGCGTTGGAGTCGGCAAGTGGGTATCATTGGTCTAGGGGATGCCCAGAGAAGGTCTCTGTAGTGCGCATTGTGATCTGAGATCACACAACCTAAGTAGTCTGAGCAGTGCAGGAGGGGAGTTAGTGAGGTCGAGCATAGAAAGTGCTCAAGGCGCACATGGAGCTCGTGGAGTATGGAGTAGAATGAATAAAGTTTGTGAGTGGGATTATGCAACTACCAAGCGTCCACCAAACACTTTTGCTGTGTCCAGCTGCTTAGAAATGCTGTTTCTGCTTGAGGGGGTGAACTTTAGAAGGGGATGGTGAGATTTGTCAAAGTGGAGATCTGAAGCGCAGTTGTAATCTCTGCCCAGTATCCAGGGAAATGCAGATTTATGGGCAAGTTTAGACAAGAGGGTATCCCAAAAGTCTCCCTGACCAAAGTTGGGGGCATAAATATTGACCAAGGAGCAAGGGGGGCTGTCGAGGTGTAGTTGCAGGAGAAAACGGCCTCCTTCAGCATTACTGATGGTGCCTAAGACCTGGTAGGGAACACCGGGTCAGACCCATATCAGAGCGCCACCGGCATATGCTGAATAGATAGTTGCATAACTATGTCCTCTCCAGCGTGTATGCAAACATTCTATCTTGTCTTTTGTGGTATGGGCCTCCTGTAAAAGGACAATGTGTGCATGTTGCCTCTTGACGTAGGAATATATTGCGTACCTCTTGCGGGCAGTATGCATACCCAGTACATTCAATGTGAGAAGGTAAACGTGTCATGTGAAGTCTACATAATGAGTGGCAAGTATAAGGATCTCATCACTGAAAGGGGAGGTTCTTCTCACTGTTCATCCATACTGAGACGCAGCCTACTCTGTGTGTATAGGGTGGGTGCTGAGAATCCACCATGTTGTGGGTGGGTTGCAGGGATCATACAGTGTATGGAATCAGAAGAAACTGGAAGGGTTGAACAGGTAAGGCCTACTGTAACTCCGGTACACCCAAGCAGAGTCATCAATGAAAACTCAGAAGAAGTGGTGAGGAAGTGAGCAACTATGGAAATATGGTACTAAGTTGGGGGTGCCTGGTTGAAAAAGTATGAGGGCCTGTGACACCCACAGCAGCCGCAGCCACAGCAGCCGCTGGGGGAAGATCAGGGAGAGTGCATGTGGCCCGGGCGCAGTATTTGAGATGAACCACACATCCTCATGGGGCTCATCCTGGAGGGCCCGGATTGATCAATACAACAGGTGTAAGAGGGAGAAAAGGAGGAGCGGCACCTTGGTCAGAAGTTCCGAGATGGAGTAAACTTGAGCCACAGATGGGGTGAGGGAAAGGCGAGAGGGGAGGCAATGTAGTGTCAACATGAGTATGGTGTGTCATAAGGAACATAGCAAAGCATAGCAGTAAATAACTCCTTTACTCATATATATACAAGTATCTGATGACTGTGGTGACACTCCTGATTGGCGCAGTGATCTCCGTTGAGATTCATTTGAGAGGAGCGTGTCGTCATCAGTAATAAAGAGGTGGTGGCTTTTTTGTTGTTGTCAGTAGTAATGTTATTAGGCGTAATGTCCGCAGCCGCCTGCAGGGCTCGCCGCATGTCCGCAATCATCTGTCTGAGATTCAGGGGTTGCCGTAGTGGGTGATCACTGGGGGCAAGAGTGTCTGTCCGGATACACCTCTTTTGCTTCGATTTAGGCAAGGACTAGGGAGGAGCCTCTCACCAATAAAAATCCTTGCTCAGAGAATGGGTGTAAGACCTCTGATACCCCTAAAAAACATCTATCAAGCCAAGGTTAAGGCGGCGGCAACCTATGGGGCGGGAGTATGGGGCCGGGTATCAACAAATACCCTCCAAACTACTGAAAATAAAATTTTCAAGTCCCTGGTTGGCCTCTCCTTCTCCTCATCATACTATATTTTACATCAGGAATTGGGCCTCCCGTATATACAAGATGCAATCCACTTGTCTCCAATCCTTCTGTGGCACTCAATTTGGTGCAGGGAAACAGTGCCACTCACACAACTTATAAAAAGGGATTGTTTGAGCATGGAAAAAAGCAAACATTTGTTGTGGCTTGGCTATGTGGAATCAGTTCTGAAGGAACTTGGGCTTCATGGCCTATTTAAGGAACCCTCAAAGTGTAGAAGGGTCTCAAAGTAAAAGGTCTCTAGTATTTTTTTTGCACAGGCGGATTACAAGAGGAAGGAGCACCATAAAGGAAAAGCTGCATTTGTCACCTACCGCCTGAACCCGCCATTGTCAGAGAGAGGGTTCTATTACCTAGCAGACGTTACCATTCCTCAGCCCAGATTTATATTGTTGAGGTTCCGCATGAATGCGATTCCTTTAATGTTCGGATACCCAGAGAAAAAGTATAATCATGCGGAGCTTAGTTTATGTGCATGCGATTCCCTTTCAAGACAAACTGAATTGCATTTGGTTTTATTTTGTAGGCTCTACAAGGAAGAGAGGTATCATTTTCTTAAGCCCCTTTTAAAGCAGGAGAACATTAGGCAGTGCTGAGTTGCTCTCTTCTTTTTAAAATCACTACCCGACCCTTTAACATGTTTTTCACTAGCCTTTTTTCTCTGGACCTGCATGAGAAAAAGGAGGAGGGAGGTTGCTTGTACCTAAGGGCCTTGGGAAAAGTTACCTTGTACTGTATATCAGAGTGTGGCCCACCAAAGGTCGTGGCAAAACGGGTTCTTATTTAATCATTATCTCATCTTTTATTCTTATACAAGGGATATGAAGTATTTTAAGGACATGAAATTGTAATAATGTAGTTATTCTGTTCTTTTATGATCTTTTTAAACCGATCGAATAAAGAAATAATGAATGAATGACTAGGGAGGTCCATTATGGTCTGCCGCTGTGGGACCATATTGGTCTGCCCAGCTTCCTTTGGATCAATGAAATAAAGGGTGGTTCCATTTGCAGTAATCTTAAAGCGAGGTGGAAAATGGAGTGAGTACTGGACCCCTTAAACTCAAAAATGGTGTTTGACCCCTTGGAGGGATGACCTTAGCTCTGGTTTAGTCAGGAAAGAGCATGATCACCTTGTACTACACCCTGAGTGGACCCCTCTCGGAGATCTGCTCTAAAGAGGGCATCCCGGTCCTTGAAGTGAAGGAGTTTTGTTAGCATAGGTCGAGGAGGAGATCCCGGGAGAGGGCAACAGGTGGGCATGTGGTGTACCCTCTCCAGTGTAAAAAATAGAGGTAGTTCTGATGCCTGGGTGAAGGATTTGAACAAGGTCTTAAAATATTGGATGAGGTCGCGCACTTCAACTCCCTCTGGCAGGCCCAGTATGGGCACATTGTTTTTTGCGGAATCTGACCTCAATGTTGTCAGCCCTGTCCTGTAGTTGGTTAGTTCTCGGACGATCCACTGGGTATTCATCACAACAGGGTGTAGGATGGCCAGGTGTTTCTCCCTGTCAGACAACATGTCAGAGAGCTTAGGATGATCATAGCAGAGGAAGCTGAAATCTGTGGCCAGAGCGTTGAAACGTGTCTCCATGGAGACTCGTGAGCGTTCTATGGCGGCTTGCACTTGGTCCACTTTTACAGACATAGGTGCTGGTTGGGAGGGGCCTCTTGTGAGAGGTTAGGAACGGCACTGGGTAGGGGTTCTGATGTCTGGGTCGGGGCTGTTTGCTTCAGGGGCATGTAGGCAGTCGAGAGTCAGATGGGGCCCACAAGGTAGGAAGGATGATGTTGATCCACGGCAGGCCCAACCCTCACAGAAAATGGGAAACCCCACAATCTAGCACGTGTCCCATAGTGAATGCCAAGGCTGGGGACAAGCTGGCTCGCCGAGGTGGGAAGCAGCTTGTGAAAGGAGGGGGTCGCCAGTAGAGATCAGGGGGAGGCAGGCTCAGAACAAGTTGGGCAGGTGTGCAGAGGGTCTCCCGGCGGCTCTCCCATGTTGGCAGCCTCAATCCACATGGAAGATGTGAGCGTCCACCTCGCGCTTTCCGATTCGAGATGCTAATGCAAGGTTTAATAGACCTCCAAAGGTAAAGCAGAGTAGCAGAAGTCCAGGGAGTGTAGGCGATTGGCAGGGAACTGGCTCCGGGGTCGCAGCGCTCACCTGTTAGGCACGGGCCTTGGCAGGGCCTTCGGGAATATCGAACCAAGACCTGTGGCCAATGTCCCATCAGTGTGGTCATGATAAGGGAGCTGTAAGCCTGACACCCCAAGGGCAGATCAAAGTAGAAGGGGTGCGCAGGAGAGGGGCTGCATACCAGAGACTCTGCCCTGGCTTATGTGACCCAGTTGCAGAGGGGCCCCATCACCTCTGAGGCAGCTGGGGAGCATTCATGGGCTGAGATGGGGTAGCAGCAGAGGCCACAGCCAATGGCAGAGGTTACAGGCAGCCTCAGGCACCACCCTACGGTCACCGCACGGCCTCACAGGCCAAGATGAATGCCGATGTGCGGGCTGGCAGACGGAGCTTAAGAGACTTGTTTTCGCCATCTTGGCTATCTCAGCCACGCCCCCTATGGCTTAGATATTTCATTATGGGGATTGGGGGTGTAAGTGTAGTTTATCCTAAGAAACAGCCTGTAAAAGTTATGGAACCAGGGGCATTTTAAAAGACATCGAGCCAGTAACATTGATCAGAAATGGATACATTTTAAGGCTCGCTTCAAGAGGTGCTTATGCTTGCCCCCTTTGTTCTTAGGTTTTGGTTTAGCCAGGTGGAGATTAAATATTAAGGGTTATAGTTAGGGGTGGGCGACCAACTCCACTCCTCTGGTGGAGTTTTGCCCAATCTGCGCCCCGCTTGGAGTTTGGAGGTCCGTAAAAGGTCGGCCCACCGCTAGGTGGTGGAATTGTTTTCTGTGTGTGGCTTGCCAGCATTAAGTTGGTGAGCATCAACAATAAAATCGAATGTTAGACTGCCTACCGGTGAGATTTCTCAACATGGGAGATCGTGGCAGGTCACTACCGCTCGAAATTAGAAAGTTACTGCTCGAGTGGAAAATCTCTTGAGCAGCAGAAAGAAGCGCCACCTCTGGCATGCTGCGTGGTGCAGTTCGTGCTGATTTTATAGCGCAGGATGAGCTCCTACTGCTAAAAATCAGCACGATGTACCAAATTCAGTCGCTTGCTGAACGTCGCCAGAATCTCGCTGAGTTATTAAGTAACTCAGAGGAATGCCGCTGAGTGAAACTCTACGAGTTACGCCTACCCCCACTTATAGTATACCTAAACTTGATATGTAAGAGCTAGGGAGGCAGTATCCTCATTTACTATTAAGCTTCTCTCTCACCTTCACAGCACAGCAAGATTTCATTGTAGGAACAACTGCCATGTTAAATGAACACCCCTTTGTTCTTTACTAGCCTGCTATGCAAAATATGCTATGGTTCCAGGTATTTCTGCTTGACCAGAGCCTGAACACATGCCAGCTCGGCTGCCCTATCAGCATATCTGCTGCCCTGGGGGTTGCCTGTGAGTGTCATTTGCTCTTCTCCTGTGCACATCAAAAATAGTCTTGTGTGTTCCCCCATCAATAAGGTATTAGTTCCAGCCGACACCATCTTGATAGAGAAGAAGTATTTTTGTGCCCTATTAGTTGGGTGTCTTCCTCCCACGCTGCTAACCAACCTTCTTGCAGGCTTCCTGCATAGAAGTGACCCCAACTTCAGTCTCTGACAGAGTGCACGAGGCAGAGCTGGCACCTTTGGACCCAAGGTTTTACTTCACTGGTTACAATGTGAGCTGTGCCCTTTGTGCCTGTCAGCCTTTCAGCAAGGTTGTGGCCAATAAGATTAATCAATCAGCGACTATGGCATGAGTAACAGATTGCCTCTGGTTTTAATCACTAATGTTCTCCTTGGCAGGAGATTAGGCCTGCTGTATATCACTGTGACAGGAGGCCCAGGCCTGCATGCAGCTCATTGTTTCTGCAGGGGAAATGTCACTTTGCGGGTGTGCAGGTATTGAACCGAGAATACAGCCGACACTAGGACATTGCGGGTGACTTGACAATTCACTTGAAGGCTTCTTTGCATTCTTTTCCAGCCACTGTTTTCTGTCTTGTGAGACTGAGGGTTCCAAAGTCAGTGCCCATGGTACCAAAAGGGGAGCCAGGGGTAGGGTTTGCTCTCCCTAATTGACATGTGGCTCGAAATATTGATCCACGGCGTACAGATAGCAGGTCACTAAGTGACATCTTGAGGAACTTGGGGCCCTGGGCCAAACAGATTTTGGGGGCCCTTGTGTGGATTAGCTTTGAATTTCTGATCCAGTTTCACCTCTTTCATGACCTCTTTGGCCAGGTCACTGACAGTGCACAGGCACACTGGTCCAAATTCTAAATGTGTTTACATCTAATATTCCGGTATAGTGATATGTGGGTAATAATACTGGACACCATCCCATTTCTCATACGTGAGATCCTGTTTGGATCTAAAAGAAACTTTTTTAGGAATGCTGCATGAAACATAAACACAACATCTGTAAAACGTATGTAACAGACCCTTACTTATTAACCAAATGAAAATGCTATTTGCAACAATCTGTTTAAGAATTATTTAAGGTCATCAGGGCAAGAGAGTCTACAGAACAGAGCCCTGGGCCAGAGCCCACTTTGCCCATGTACACAAAATGTGGCCTCACCCTCAAAACACCTTAAATCTTTATTTTCTGTGACAAAAAGATATAAATGGGTTTGTTCAGACTTTCACAATACCCTACATGTATATAATCCAACTATTTATCTAAGTCACGGTGTTGCTTTTGAAACTATAAAAAAGGTCAAAAATATGTCAACTACCATCCAGACACCCCACCTTTCATCCAATGAAAAATATGTGGGAGAAGAGAGAGAGTACCTCACGGTAGAACCGCCAACGGGGTTGCTGGCTAACAATTGCCAGTGTACCCACTTCTCATCATAGGAACTCTCTCTCTTTAATTGGAGAAGAAAATGAGAGAAAAGAAGAGAAAAAGACAATACAACATAAAACAGTGCTTTTTCTTCAGGAAAACTAGAAATCGTGGTGATCACTCATGCAATAGTAAGCCAAGACAGACAACACTTACTATTGTGTGTACACATATACCTAAAGAACCCCAGTGAGAAATAATAAATGTGATTCTCACCATTAAAATTAAAGAGCTAGCTGGTCGCTCAACCTTTATTCTGGGCTGAAAGCTCTCCAAATAAAAAAATGGTTCAAACTAAACCAATTCTAGTGTTTATTTTACTTTTGCCAACATGTTTCGTTGCTGTATTTTGCGCAACTTCTTCAGGGCTAACAGGGGTTCATCTTCTCATTTATCCACTTTTATATTTACAACACCTGTGATGGTAAAAATGACATAAAAACATTGCTGAGCCAATTTTTATATGGACCCTCCTATGCCAACAGCACAGGTTGATCAAATGGTAATGCAATGTAGTGGCACTTAGCTCATTTGAAGCATAATTACCTAGGGGTTGCAACATCACAGCGTACCTGCACCACTCTTCCTTGGGAAAAAAACGTATCAATCGATCACGTATGCCTATGGAAACCAACTGCAGTCTGGTCTCCTGTGAATGTACACGAAGAAAGTGTATGACTATTATGGATACAATGCATCTTACACAACTATGTATGCAACTTCCCAGTGTGTAATGCTAACACATCGCAATATCGTGTAGGTTCTCATTCTCATTCCTCAGTAAAATGCCATCACGTACATTGCAAAAGAGCAAAATGTCACTGACGTGATTTCCAAACCTTGTGTTCTGCCAATACACACGGGCTGGCTATTGTTCAAAAAACCAAACACGCTCACTGTGACACACAGCCAGTCCCCCATGACTCTTACCAACCGGACTGGGGCCGCTTACCGCTGCCAAGTCCCACCGGCGTTGTATAATGAACTCCGACGGGGAGCACCCGGAGGCTCGTAGATTTAACTCTCCCTCCAGTACCGCCCACTGCCACCAACTGTCAAATCACATGGTTTTCAGCGTCTAAGGCTATGAGCAAGTGTGGCGGCCATCTTAAAGCGGAGTCATACACTCCGGGTTCCTTCTCCCTGGCGTCTGTCCTCACAGTATTAATCGAAAAAATACGAGGAACGCAAATAATGGCGAAGTACCATTACTTATTAATGTACTCAATCTATACTCAATGTGTAGTTCTCTTTAACAATACGTGGCGCAAGCACAACAGTGGCGGCAGCCATACAAACACTCACCACAACAGCGAGCGAATGCGGCGGCCATCATAGAATGCAGTATAGCCATGTGTATTCAATCACATATAATTCAAATCTCTCACTCTAGCTTTTTTCTTAGCAAACGTCTGCCGACGAGAAACTGACACTTTCAAAACGAGTTGACATGCTATTGGTCAATTTCATCGTCACAATTCTTACAGAACTCAAAACTGGCAAATACCACGGAACTCGCTACGTTATTACCACTGTGGCAATCCCAAACTACACAGACATTGCTAAACACCTGTGCAAGTACACTCAATATAAGGAAGTGTACTTGTGTGACAATGGGTACAACCCTCACAACCATTCAGAAGCAAGCCAATCAAATAATATTGTCGGCCATATTGGAAAAGTGTCGAAATGTAAATAAAGTTTTCAACAATCAACACAGCACTACAAGTGGACCACTTTCATGGTCCATTGCCCATTCCAACAACAGATGAATGTAACCCGATGGTGCACCCATCATTATTGGCTCACAACAAGGAGTTTACACAGTCTCCTAGATCCAAAGAGTGATTACAACAAATACAATATATATGGAAATTACTAGGAGATGACAAACCCAAAGTTAACTAAGCTACTCCATGTTCGTAAATGCCTACTCAATGTACCTGGGAGGAAGGGTATAAAGAGAAATGCCCATCATTCACCCGGGAGGGGTTATGACGTACTGAGGTTGTAAACCTGGATTAACTATAGAGTTCAGCATTTACTGATCTTGTTCCATTCAATGGAATCATTCAATCCATCCCTGTCCACTCGTTCTTGATAAATCCATCTTGCCTCTTTCCTGGCCAGTATGGTTTCGATATTGTGGGTATCACCCAACACCCTCTCTAGGACCACCCGCTTGATATCCCTGGGGTCATGTCCTTTATCGCTGAAGTGTTGTACCAAGCGTGTAGTCAGTTTTTTTGCTTTTATGGTGCTACGGTGTTCCTGTATTCGAACCTTCACTTTTCGTGATGTAAGTCCAATATAAAGAAGACCACAACTGCAAGTCAATCTATAAATCACATTAACTGTGTTGCAGTTAGTAAACTTAGTGAGGTGCCACAATCTCCCATCTCTCAAGGTAACCGCCTTTGTAGTTTGGGTCAAACTACATACTGAGCAGCTGGTGCAAGGATAGTGCCCAGCTGGTAGGGAACTCACATAAGGAGCTGTCGGTGTCCGGGTATGGACCAGCTTGTCCTTAAGTTTTGAGGCCCTTTTGAAGACAAAGCATGGAGGTGGCATCTTGCTGGTGGTGGTGTCAAGAATAGACCAGTGTCTCCTCACAATTTGCCTCATCTTTGTTGAAAGGGGGTCAAAAGTAGTCACCACTGGTATACATTCTTGCTTAACCTTGGTGTTCCTTTCCAGAAGTGTCTCACGGGGGGTGTTAAGTGCTCGCTTATGAGCTTGTTTAACCACTCTCATTGGATATGCTCTGTCAGCCAGTTTATTAACAAGTTCCTCAGACTGTCCCATAAAGGATTCAGTGGTCGAACAATTGCGCCGATAGCGCAAAAATTGTCCTACAGGGAGGTTGTCCCTTAAGGCGTGGGGATGAAATGACCGGTAATGAAGCAAAGAGTTCCTGTCAGTTTTCTTATGGTGGACACTGGTAGACAATCTCTGTGCAACAGCCGTAATATCCACATCAAGGTATACAGCTGATGTGTTGCTGATTGACCACGTGAACTTCAGGCAGTCATCAGCTTGATTGAGCCAAGTCAAAAAATCCAGGAGAAGGTCCGCTGTACCTGTCCAGATACAGAGGACATCATTAATATACCTCCGCCACAGGGAGATGTGTTCTCTGAAAGGATTGCCTGAATGGTGGACCACATTCACCTCAAACTGGCCCACATAAATGCAGGCCAGACTTGGAGCGAATCTGGCCCCCATAGATGTCCAAGACACCTGAAGGTACAACTGGTTGTTGCATTCAAAATAGTTCCTTGTCAATGCTAATTCTATGCATTGCATGACAAAAGTAGGGGCGGTGTCATAGAACCACTCGAGGTCCCCCAGCGCCAGTGCTGCCACCACCAGCGTGGCATCCTGGGGGATGCTGGTGTAAAGCGATTCGATGTCAATAGTCACCAGCAACTGGAATTCGGGATCAAATTCAACATCCTTCAGGATGTTCAAAATGTCAGTAGTATCCTGAACATAGGATCCTGTGTGATCACTGACTCTCAAAGAAAGAAGTCAGCGAATTGGGATAATGGCTCCAACACAGACTGAATGCCCGAAACTATCGGGCATCCAGGGGGTGGGCGTTGGGGTTTGTGGATTTTTGGCAGAATATAAAATGCCGGTGTACGTGGCTTTTTGTTAACAATAAAGTCTGCCTCTTTAGATGTAATTCACTTCTTTTCCAATGCGTCCGCTACCATTCTCATTATTATGTTCAACAATTCAGGAGTAGGATCCTTAGCTAGGGGATGGTAATTAGTGCGCACCCCTAAAAGTCTCAATACCTCTGCTTCATAATCACATGAATTGAGCACGACAACCGCCCTGCCTTTGTCGGCCTGTTTAATTGTTAGAAGCTCGTTGTCTTGCAATGATTTAACGGCTAACCAGTCTTCTTTACTCATGTTACAAGGACGATGGTGCTGTTGTAATTGTTCTAAGCTCTCAATATCATGGATGACGCGCTATTCAAAAACTGCCACCTCGGGGCCCAAAGATGTATTCGGTGGCCAGAGCCCACTTTGCCCATGCCTTAAATGTTTCCGAGGTCACTAGAGGGTGACGGAGTGCTGCATAACAAAGCGGATCACCTTGGGGGTGTTTGAGCTCTTTCCTCTCAATGCTGGAAAACAGCACAAGGGATCTTATCATTTTCGCGTGGTAGATTAAACAGTGCTTAATTTGAGCTGGTGGATTCCAGTGCTCGGCACCGCACTTAATTGGCAGCACCAGCACTTATGTTAGTCTGCCACATGGTAGCGCTGTTTGTCTGATGTAGAGTGAGCACAACAACAGTTGTTTACCAATTCAATAGACCTTAAAAATTACTATTACCTGCCACCCATGCTAATTTTACTGCTTTGGGAGCCTGGAATAGTCTGAATTGTCACACTTGAAGTAGTGTGATGGTTAGTAGCTGGTTTGGTACTGTCAACGGCAGTGCTGGCAGGGAAAATAGGTAGTGTAGGCTGCAGTGGCCTCCTTGTGTGGGCCCTGGTGCTTAATGTTTTACAAATTAAGCACTGGGTAGATGTCAGATAAGACTACTACTCTCTTCGAAGTCACACCTCGGTTCAAGCCCGGCAGCCGTAGAAGCATATAGCTTTGCTGCAGGAGAGATGATAAATTCAGCTCAAGGACAACTAGGCCTTGGGGACTTGTGCTGGTGATAAGGTAGGATCTCAGTACACAGGGCAACTTGCTTCTGTCTCCTCCAGATCCCATCAAACCAAGCCTTTCATTTGTCCTTTAAGCCAAACAATCACCTCATAAAATCACCAAGGGTTGTGAATTCTCTTCAATCAACCCTTCAGGTCATCAGGTGCTTGTTGCTGGTCTTCAGTTGTCTTCTGCAAGAGCTGGCCCTTCGGGTTGGCCACTCTTTGATCAGGTTCTAGCAGGGTCCATACCTTTGGACACAGTCTCTTTGCCAAGCATTGACTCCTCAATAGCACAAACGTCTCAGGTTATAGTTATACCTTGCCTTGCCCTACACCGACTGAAGGTGCGAGACATATGACCTCAACCCATCACATGCACAACATGGCATCAAAGCCACGTGGTTGGCTAAGTGTTGCTACCTCACCAGCACAACCCTACCCTCTCACCAATTTACATATCGACCATTCAAGAAAAGGTTATTTAAGTATACCATATGAACATGCACACAACATTGCATCAAAGTCACAGAATCAGCAAAGATGTCTCCAATCTGAACAAATGGACACATGAATGTATACCTCAGCAGATCAATCCAGACAGCATTCCCCTGCACACAAGCACACACACACACACATCCAAACTCATATTGCTATACACAGATCCATAAAAGGATTTAGCCACCACTAGTTAATATACTCCCATTAATAAATAATTATTTGTTCTATTCTAATCTTGCTGGCCGCTTTTCAATAGGATTCGCCTCTATGCATTATCAAATACAACCAAATGCAATGTCCACAGACCATTTTAATTCTGGTCACTGAGAATCCCAACGCCATAAGGGTGCTCAGACTGCAAAAGAGTTATGCGAGTTACACAAATCGTGCAAATGCTCTATGTAAATGCACATATCCTAACACATTATCAGACTTTCTTTTCTCCTTGAAGGCGATATATTTCAGATTCACATTTTAAAATGTGTTTTTATTTTACCTACTGCTAAATATTTCTCCCTTAACATATTGTCAAAGAAAGCTGTTCACATAATCGGAATCTGAAAGCATTTATTGACAAAAGAAAAACGAATACCCACATATTCAGACAGACGGAGATTCCCTCAGCCCTAGACAGTGGAGCAAGCTCCTCAACAGAAGGCAAGATGAACATTGATATTCAAAGTCTCACAAAGTCCCAGTATAGGCACATGACTAAAGTACTAGTCAGTCAGTCAAAACCACTTTATTCGATTAATAAAAATCATAAAAGCATGCTATACAATTTTGTTTCTATAAAAATAGTATCAAAACATAAAATTCCATTAAAAACAGTAGAAAAACACTTTCATTGTAAAGGTCAGCTAAAGTACTAGCAGGTGCCTAGTCAGGTCATGGGAACGAGAGATGATGGCTTTTTAAGGCTTCAAAAAATAGCAACAATGTAAAAAGTTCCAGCTGCATAAGCACTTCTTGTTTTTGTCACACCTCTGGAGTCAAGATGCGAAAGCAATTCTGTTGGTCAGTGGTGGGCACTTCTGGTGAGGAATGTTAGCTTGGGCAAGAAAACATGGCGAAAGCAGGGAGTGGTTTAAGTAATGCAAGTAAACACAATCAGGTACTGCATGCTATAGTGCAGCCACAGCATGCAGCACTACAGGAGTAAATTGTGACCCAAGTACAATGTTTTCATATCCTTCAAGAAGATAGTCTTGATGGAGAAGAAGAGGGTCTGCTCCTTTCATACTGAACGGTACAAAAGGGGGTGGTGATGGACGGAGCATCTGAACCAATCAAACACTCACACCCAGTCAAAAGATCTGGGTTTGATCCATCACCGTTCTTTAGCCCACTCTGCCACCCCAGTTCAGACATGGCTATATGCAAATCAGTCTGACCCTGTGCCTCCTGGGAACAGTCCAGCCCGAACTGCCAAGCCATGCCTTCCCTGGACCAGAAACAAGCTTCCGAGGACCGGTTTCTGGCTTTCCAGCCGTCTTCAGCCCGGCTTGCTTGAATCCAGTGGCAAAGTGAGCAAGGGACTCACGTCTGAGTTTACCCTGCCACACTTATGGCGGCCAAAGCGGTACAAAAGGGGGTGGTGATGGACGGAGCATCTGAACCAATCAAACACTCACACCCAGTCAAAAGATCTGGGTTTGATCCGTCACCGTTCTTTAGCCCACTCTGCCACCCCAGTTCAGACATGGCTATATCCAAATCAGTCTGACCCTGTGCCTCCTGGGAACAGTCCAGCCCGAACTGCCAAGCCATGCCTTCCCTGGACCGGAAACAAGCTACCGAGGACCGGTTTCTGGCTTTCCAGCCGTCTTCAGCCCGGCTTGCTTGAATCCAGTGGCAAAGTGAGCAAGGGACTCACGTCTGAGCATACCCTGCCACACTTATGGCGGCCAAAGCGGTACAAAAGGGGGTGGTGATGGACGGAGCATCTGAACCAATCAAACACTCACACCCAGTGAAAAGATCTGGGTTTGATCCATCACCGTTCTTTAGCCCACTCTGCCACCCCAGTTCAGACATGGCTATATGCAAATCAGTCTGACCCTGTGCCTCCTGGGAACAGTCCAGACCGAACTGCCAAGCCATGCCACTGGAGTCAAGCTATCCAGGCTGATAAAGGCTGATAGCCAGAAACCGGTCCTTGGATGCTTGATTCCGGTCTGGGAAAACATGGCTTGGTAGTTCGGACTGGACTGTTCCCATGAGGCACAGGGTAAGAGCTGATTTGCATATAGGCAGTGTCTAACCCAGGGTGGTGTGGAGTGCAAAAAAACGATGGATTTAGGCCCAGATCCTTGTACTGGGGTGAATGTATACAACGATACAAATACCTCTGTAGGGACCTATATTTCTTTTTACATTGAATAAATCTCAAACATTTATACAAGAGATGCCAAAGAGGAAACTACAAGTTATTTATCAAAAACATTTATTTTTATTTATCTTTCTCTTTTTCTTAAGTGAAAATTTTTCTGGACATTTGTGCAACTGTGCATTTCATTTTGTTAGCATAAAAGGTGGTCATATTTACACATATTTTTTATTCTTCGTACAGACACAGTGGGTGTGCTCTCTAATAGCAGTTGGTTTTTGCATTCATACATACATACTCACATACCAGTCATACTATTGCTATTTTTTTAAAACAGAAAGGGTTGCCTATCAAACATAAACAAACAATATAAATCATACATAACATAAGACCAACATAAATAGCAGCTCTAAGGTATGCTACATAGGATGTTATGAGGGACTAGATGGTACAATTCTGCTAGTATAGGTGGAATTAACCAGTTCTTATCCGAAACAAAGGATGTAGGGCCGACGTACGTTTCGGTGAGTGTCACCTTCCTCAGGGCCGTAAACAAAATATACAACAATAAAGGAACATGGGTACTACTTAAAAAGTCGAGAGCACAATATGGTTTTCTGAAAATAGAAAAAGCAAATGTAAATTTCATTGTCATTTCTTATTCTTAACTTTTACATTTTTACTCTTTGGCATCTGATAAGTACATAGGCTAATCTGCATTTAGAACATTTTATTAATAATTGAACATAGCAACATATAAACCTTAAGACGGTAGTAGTCTAGTTAGATCATATAGATTCTAGTCGAGATAGAGGAGCAGTGGGGGAAGTACAAGACTGAACAGGACAGTACCCATCAACATAGTACACCCAGCGTATTACTCGTGAGTTACATGAGGTGTTGGTGAGATATTCTCAAGTGCTATTCTCTCACCCTGGTGTTTTGGAAAAGATTTTTACCTATGGCGTCGGAGTTTAAAAAAGGTCTTGCTTTGTGGAGCAGATGCTGGTCATTCTTTTTGAGGCATGCGCTAGATAAAAGAACATAAGGATGGCTAAGTCATAGACACTCGCATGTGTTGTTTTTTATATATATACATATTTTTTCTTTTTTATGTTACCTCAAATGCTGAAGTTAAACCCCTCTATTTTCCTTCGCTTGCAGTCCTAATAGTGGAAACTCACAGGGACCTCGATATATCATGTAGTTTTTCTGTACAAAGATAATTGTTGAGATATTGGTTCGGTGACTCAAAGTCTAGCAAAATTTAGAAAGCTAGAGAATAGACAAGGATTTATGGTACCTGTTCTTGTGAGCTGGAACAGATATAAATCTGAGACGATGTGTTGTGGCCAGCCTCTCGTACTGGTCTAAGCAGGGATGGCACGAGGGCCAAGATTGCAGGGATGAGCTGAGTGCGGTAGCTTATTTTGAGAGAGGTCAGACATTTGCCTAAAAGAATAAAGGGCGATATTTAGACTGTGATGAATTCCTAAACATGACTGTTGCTAATATAGGCCGTTAAAATAATCACGCACTGTGCCGGTGCCGATTTAATATGGGCTGCATAGAGATTATAGTGATTATAGTCGCATAGTGCGGTCTTGCTGACAAGGGTGCTAGATAGCGTGACCAAGATTCAGAGATTCTTTTTGGATGTTTAAGCTGACGCGCATAGCACTATTGTGAGATGAGGTTACACAGAGATTGCTATCACATAAGGTGATCTAGAACTGTAGCAATACAACGTGTGAAGGTGCCGTTAAACATTTTGTCTGCACAAGGTTAATGTTCGCGCAGCGTGGTTAAAACGGACAGGACCTCGGGAAACGTTGGTGGGTTTGCGATGTTACACTAAGGTGTCGCGCTTATCTTTAGTGCTATGTAAAAATAAAGCTACACGGAGTTTGGCAGTCGCTGGGGGCAAGTTTGACAGCAGAACACCGACCGGGCATGTGAGGGATATGGTCGCAGTATTTTCTTACCTTCTTTCGCAACGAGCTGTTGTTTCGACCGGGGGTTCTGTAGAAATAATTTCCAGTGTAGGGGGATATCGGGAAGGCGGGCAAATTTATATACAATTCCGATTGTAAACAGCTGAGGGGTTATGGCTACAAAGATAGGACTGAAACTATGAGTTCTTGTAGAGTGCTTGACATAGTTGACAGACTCAAAGTGGCGTGCTCAAAGCATGGGCGCCATATTGGAGTGGGTTACAAATTCGATATACACTTTAAAGCATTTATTTATTTGTGAGCGTTTATAAGGGTATATTTTAGTCAGGATGCCGGTTTTGTGGAGGTCTGCAATATAGTATGACAGGTGGTGAAAATATATATGCCCTGAGGTAGTAAGGTTGGATTGAAAAAGGGTAGTAATGTCATTATAATGGATTTGAGGACCAATGGTATCTCTACAGTGTAACTATCCATGAAATATCTTCATTATGTCCAAACCGGACTGTGTCCAGAAAATAGATCCAAAAAGTCTCTCGTTTTTTTCGGAAAGTTGATGAGTCCTTTCCTGGTGGTGTGTGGACATGTTCCAGAATCTGCCAACGCAGATCTTTTTCATTGTGGCCATATTGAGTACAGTGGGGCACCATGGGGGCATTGGGTTTCTTTGTTCTTATTGCAGACTTATGTTCCGAGAATCTAACCCGGAATTCTCTGGACGTCTCGCCTATATAGCCTATGTCACACGGACATTTGATAAGGTATATGACGTTTGTGGTTCTGCAGTTGGTCATTTCTTTTAGGTTTCCTTGTTTTTGTCCATAGTTCCATTTTTCACCTGGAATTATTTGGTCACATGCGTGGCAGTTACCACATTTGTGGTTTCCTTTCGGTAGAGGGTTTCCATCTATGGTTTTCTGTTTTTTCTTTTCTTTATTTTTCCATCTGCTGTGTACCAGCTTGTCTCGGAGATTTTGATTTCTCCTGAAAGCTAGTGTCGGTTTACTTAGTTTACGTTCCTGGTCATTGGTGTTCAGAATTTTCCAATTGCTGTAGATCACCTTCCTAATCTTGTTGTTTATAGTGGAATGATTAAGTACACACACGAGTTGTTGTTCCTGGGATTTTTCAATAGGATTTATTAGCGCATCCCTGTCATAGTATTTCGCTCTTTTCATTGAATTTCGTATGAGACGTTTTGGATATCCTCTTGCTAACAAGCGTTCCATCAATTGGTTGGCATGTATCATAAAATCTTTCATAGACGTGCAATTTCTTTTTATACGTAGGAATTCTCCGAAGGGGATGGAGTCCTTTTGGCAGTTAGGATGATAGCTTCCATGTTCCAGAATGGTATTTTTCGCTGTCGGTTTACGATATAGGTCGACTGTCAGTTCTCCATCAGTGTGTCGTATCCATATATCGAGGAATTCCACTTTGTTTGGCGAAAAGTTATGAGTAAATTTGAGATTTTTATCTGCCAAATTGAGCCATTCAATGAATTCTTTCAAAAGTTCTTCTGTTCCCGACCATATGAAAAATATGTCGTCTATAAATCTGTGCCATCTGGTGATGTTTTCAAAAAAGGGCGCGATTTCATTAAAAATATTCTTGCGCTCAAATTCGCCCATGTATATGTTGGCTATGCTGGGGGCACAAGATGCCCCCATGCTGACTCCTTTGACTTGGTGGTATACATCATCTTTAAATTCAAAAAAGTTATTTTGTAGGACCAGCCTTAAACATTGCAGAATGAAGGTGTCAGGTCTTGATCCTGGTGTTCTTTCTAGGAGTGCTGCAACAGATTCTATAGCTTTGCTTTGAGGAATATTCGTGTATAGTGATTCTATATCACAGGTGACAAGCAATTGGGTAGCATTGTTGAAAGGGAGATGTTCTAGAACTTTGATCATATGCCCCGTGTCTTTAATATAGGAGGCATATGTGGTGGTAAGAGGGCACAAGAAGCAGTCTAAGTATTTTGAAAGTGGTTCTGTGCTTGAATTTATGGAAGCTACAATTGGTCGCAGTGGTGGGTCCATTGTGTTCTTGTGTGTTTTTGGAACACCATAGATTGCAGGGACCACCGGATTGATGTTAATTAGGTAGTCCATTTCTTTTTGGCAGATATGCCCTTCAACAAAGGCTTTAGATACTGTCTCTTTGATCTCTTCTGTCAGAATGGTGAGAGATCGTCTGTTTGTTTTTCTATAGTGTTCCTCCACTCCTAGCATCTGATTGATTTTGTCTGTATAGTGGTTCGTGTTCATGATCACAATTCCCCCTGCTTTGTCGCATGGTTTTATTGTGATGTCTTGATTATCTTGTAAAATTTTCAGTGCTTGTTTTTCCTCATTTTTTAAGTTTGAATGGGGCATTGGAATGTACTTGAGAACTCTTTCTAGTTCATTAAGAACGCTTCTTTCGAAGATTGCCACTTCTGGTCCTAGCATGTCTAAAGTCGGGGTGAATGTGGAAGAAGGTTTACAGCCTGATCGATTTTCCTCTTCTTCTCTTGTTTCCATGTTATTGAAGTATTTTTTTAATCTGATCTTCCTAAAAAATGAGAAGATGTCTTGATGAATTTGAAATCTATTTGCTCCCGTACTAGGAACATATGACAGACCTTTACTTAATACTGTCACTTCTTCTGACGACAGATTGTGGGAAGAGAGATTAAAGATTGGTATAGAGGTGTTATTTCTTTTTATTAATGTTTCCAATATTGCTGTCGTCTCGTTTGGACATATGGTTGCAGATGTGGAGGGTTCGGCTGTTGATATTGGTTCGGTTGTTGGTAATGGTTTTGATTCCCCGTTGGATAGCGAGTTCTTCCTCGTCCTCTGCCCCTCGATAAAAAAGGTTGGCGTGGTCCCCGATTTTGTCTTCCTGCGAAATGCCCTCTTTGATTGTGGTTGGGTAGACTGTAGTCGTAATCTTCTTCCGTTATTATCCCTTCCTGTTCTGAATCTGAGGAATTGGTGTTCGAAAATGTTTGAAATCTGACTCTCTTGTTGGTTCTAGAGGCATAATATGTCTGATCATATTGCCTGCCTCCCTCAGTTGAGTCATCCTGCTGCTGGGTGTAAAAATCCTGTCTGAGGTAAGGATAGATTTTTTCTTGTGCAAACCAGCGGACATCTTTTTTTAGTTTGTCCATTTTCTTTTTGGTAAGGTATGTGTCGAATTCCTCTATTTCTTCGTTTATTTCTTGTAATGTTTTCTTCGCGTCCTCTAATGCTGGATTGGCTTTTAATTTTTCTTCTAGCTCGTGGATTTCTTTCTGTAATGCCGTTAGCATGTCTTTCACTGTATTAATAATGAGTAACATCCAGTCGCGTGAACAACGATTTGCAATTAGGGACCAGCGTTCTAAGAAACTGCGAACCTCCACAAAAAGGGCCGGCATATTTCTGACTCTAAGCCCTATAGGGATTGCTCCTGCTTTCAAATATTCCCCCATAAAGAAGGCATGTGATTCCATTCGTTTGGCTTTCTTTTTTAAGTTTACTAGTTTTAGCCAATCTGTGTTAGTGCTAGGCGTCCCAGTGGTGTTGGTCTTATTCCCACCTGTAATTTGGTCCATCATAGTGAGAAAGTCTTCATCAGAGAAGCCGAAAGTTTTTAAATTGTCCATAATTATTCTAAGAATGGGGAATTGTAGCGCCCCAAAGACGGGACCGGTAGAAACTAGAGTAAGGACTGAATAGAGAGTGTTAAAGGTAACTGTGAAATGGTTAGAAAAAGAGGTTTCTCGACAAAGGAAATATGTGCTATGAGTGATAGGGAAATGAGTTGGAAAGGAACCACTCTACAGTGAACACTGTTGAGAAATAAAAGAAGGAAGAGTACTCCCAGTTTTTTTAAGGTCCAGAGGAGGGAGATAACAAAGCAAACAACGATACAAATACCTCTGTAGGGACCGTAGGGTGAATGTATGACATTGTTCTACATTCTGTCCATCAACTGTGTTTTTTGCACCTTTCATACTGAAGACATCAGCAAAGTCCACGCATATAGAGGGAACCTGATCCATCTTGGAATCCATTTCTTTCATTTTCAATGAGGGTGATTTTGGAGAGCTAAACATTTCAACTCCTAGGTGTATGTGTTTCTAGTTGTAGGTAAGGACCTATTTAAGCAGTAGTGCATAGAAAACAAAATAGATGGGATCTACCAATAACCCGATGGCCGTAAAAGGTACAGTTATAGCTATATATAATGCAACTTTTTTTTCTTAAACTATCTTTTCTTATAGGATTTTGAGTTCATAAGTTTGGTTCCGATTTCCCTATTCTATCTGTCTTGTTATATATTCCCCCCAAAGACCATCTTTTGAAGAATCTGTATTGTTGTATGGTCCTGAAGAAGGTGGTTAGACAAAATCAATGCCCACACCGAAACGTGCATTGGCCGTTTTAGGAAAAGGTTTCCCAGCCCACAATGCTGCAAAGGATAAAAATCAAAACTGCATTTCCATTGTTGTTTGACCAATGTATTTCTAGAATGCTGAATCATAGTATGAATGTAGTGTATGATGGGGAGTAACTTTGGATGTATCTATGAGTGAGTAAAGTGTCATGTGGGGTGTTATTCTGATTTTACGTAAAATATAACTTTTCTTTATTGTGAAAAACAGATGTCTGTCGCAGTACATGGAAGGAAATGTTAAAATGACTGCGTAGACTTTTTCATAAGCTGTGTTTACTGAGACCTATGAATATGATAAAAAATAAGAAAAATGAATAAACATGGTCTGTAAAAAGATACTGCATATGTAGCATACATTTATATGTGGATCAGAAACAACAGCATTTGTAATATATACGAGAAGAAATACAGGTCAAATAGGAAGTTTCTCCAATTTAGTGGACATCAGCAAAGTCTATGAAAACTGAGGGAAACTGGGTGTATGTGCTACTAGGTGTAGGTAAGTATGTGTTTAAGCAGTAGTGCCTAACACTATGGCCGTAAAATGTACCCCTCAAGGAGAGGTTTAGTTTCTTCTTGTACAACCCCAAAGAAGTTACGTGCCATCAATTCCTATTGTCTTCTGGTTGTTCCTTTGTATTAGTGGGACTGATGTGTTGTAACTGTAGGGAATGGTCCATGACACAACCAGCGACCAAGCATACTAAAGCTTGGAGGATAATGGTACCCACTGCAGGTACCTTTAACATGCCAGGAGGAACACTTGCAGTGGCTTCAGAGATACATGCCACAGATTCAGTTCTAATGAGTTCTGCCTATTTTGCAAGGGCAGTTCTGATGAATGTTGGGTGCACATTTCACCCAGATTTAGCCCTACAGACCCTATTGGTCACCTGAAGTATGCTACAGGAATTCAGAAATGTCCTCAGACAATATGCCATACTGAATAAAGAAAAGTGAAGTGTTGTTTCTCCACAAATGGACAGCGCACCACACAAAATCAGATAGGTGCAAAACACAACCGCAGGCAGTGCTGGAAATTCCCCACCGTGCATGCTCAAGCCTGAGTACACTGTATCGGGAGTTCTTCAATCACAGATCTTTCGCTTAACCAGTAGCGGTCGGTGGTGGGAGTAGCTGCCGGGCGTTGATGTGGAGAGGGGGAGGGGCAGGTGGGGGGTAGTAATCTATGGATTACTGAGGATTACAGGTAAGTAAACATATAAATAAATAAAATGAATCTCATTGCGTGCACTGCATTGCATTTGGGGATGCAGTGCGCACAACAAAATTCGTTGTATTTATATGTTTACTTATCTGTAATCCTCCGTAATCCAGAGATTACTACCCCCCACCCTGCCCCTCCCCCTACCTACATCACTGCCCGGCAGCTACTCCCACCACCGACCTCTACTGCGCTTAACAACTGTATTGTTAAAGTGTTACAGAAGTTCCTCTGTGTATGCAGCTTTGGGGATTACTCTTGCCAATTTTGTTCTGTTTTTATTCCCTACTTCAGCCTTCCAGTGTTCAGCCTATTCCTTTCAAATGTTTGCCTCTCCCCTTAGTGCTTTACCTCAATGTTTCCTTGCTTTCCCCTGGGTCTCCTATGAGCTTACAGAGTCCCGCTTTTAGACTCCTATTTTCCAGCATTACTAGCAGTTCTTTACATCAACATTGCAAGATTCTGCCTGGAATAATCATTCCCTGAAATACCTCAAGCCTGAGTCAAACTCAAGTTGTGCTGTTTGCATCTGCAAGTCTTGAAAACCCTCCACTTCCAACTGGATGTCAATAGCCTAGTTGAAGCTAATGAACCTCAAAATGAAGTTTGTGCTATGATATTAGATTACAGGCAAAAGCATATCCAGAAACGACTCTATGCAATGAACCGTGACTGCTCCATCATCCACAATATGACAGTTCAAAATGCCTCGGGTTCTTGGGCGGATTTTGCGAATTGGCAATCCGCGAAATTGCGTATTTACGGATTCGCAATCCGCAAAATCCGCTAACTCTCGCGAATTTTGCGGATTCCTTTTTTTTTTTGTGTTCGCACGTGTTTCTGCCATTTCGCAAGGGTTTTTTACCAGTTCGCAAACGCGAACTTACTTGTCGGGTAGCAACGGTCGCGACCATGTTGTTTCTACGTCTGGTTCATCACAGCACCCTCTGTTTCACCACTGCCAACCTCTGTTTCCCCACTGCCACCCTCTGGCTCACCCATGCCACCCTCTAGTTCATCGCTGTAGATTATGGGGGGGAACAGCACACCTGCCCTGCCTCAACTGACATGAATGAATTAGGGGCTGATTAATGTGTCACTGAATTTGAACTTCCAGGCTGGCACCTGCTTCCTTATCTGTAATTGATTTCTGTTGCAGTGTAATTTTTTTAACAGGACCGTTGTTGTATACTTGTAGCTATTCTCTGAGCCTGCTGTGAGGGTCAGAGCAGGGTCATAGAATAGTTGCAAGTAGGCAACTGAACTCTGAAGGGGCCCCTCAGGAAGCACTACAGGGAATGGTTACTAATGATAAGATTGAACTTTTGCACCTGCTGAGTGCTTTCAGTTTTGCAAAAATCCAAATATCCAGCAGCATCCACAAAAAGTAACCCTTCCAGGTCAAGATCCAAATCAAAGTGACCAGCACATGAAGAAAGCACTGGGAGGAGCCTGCTGGACAGGAACAGGAAGTTGGAGACTGTGGGGCACTTCCTTCCTTCCCCCCCCCCAAATGGACTCCTTGCAAAAAAAAAAGTGCAGGCAAATGTCAACCTGAAGAGTTATTCTGATAAAAATCATAATTTTCAAGGTTTATGCTGCCTGCTGGTGGATTTCTTGTGCAAAATTGCAAATTTTGCAATCTCGCAATTGCGACATTGTCGCTGCCCGCCACATCTACGTGTTCGCAAGTGTTTACTCCCGCGATGCGTGATCACAGGCCTTTATGACGTACTCGCGTTGCCAAACTCTCGCTGTGCAAGGTGGCAAGCCGCGATGACGTCGACAAACTCCCGCGGGATCCCGCAGCAAGATCCAAAATGGCGCAGCACACGCAAACATGGAGAAAAACAACTCTGCAAACGCAGAATGACGGTAAGTGAACGCTGCGCGCCGCAAAATTGTATAGTATTCTAGTTGGCAAGTGCGACCAAGCAAAAAATCCGCTTCGCACGGATTTACGAATTTTCAGCAAATTCGCGAGAGTTCGCGGATTGCGAATTTGCCGAAAATCCGCGAGCGGAACGGATTTTACGCCCATGCTTAGATGACACCAACTTTAGTTTCTGAACACACTCTGTAAAGAAGACACAGATTTTCAGGACCAACTGATACCTTCTCCACCCTAATGCTATTTCTTGCACAACCGGGCTTCTTACTATACCATACCCATCAAGCAAGGCCATGATACCTGATGGCCATTCCATCACCCCAAGCCCTGTTACCACCACCTATGAGAAAAGAAAATACAAGAAGGTGAAGATGAGATGATGGGTCTTCCTTGCTACATACTCAGAACATGGAAATCAATCACAATTCACATCCAACAAGCTTTATCCTGACTCCACTTCCAAAGGGAACTGAAGGTGCAGATCTTGAAGCAACATGTTGTCTTTAAGAAAATTGTTATATTGTAATAGGGCTCTTCCAGCCTGGCTGAGATGACGCTTCTCTGTGATGCACATAGAGTTCTACATTGATGTCATCTGTTGGGGATCTTTGACAGTTGGCCCAGCTGCGTCTGGCGGGGATCGTTTGGGTTTTCTCGGAGGATTAAACTACCTCGTTAAGACTTCTATCCATTTGTGTCTTGGTTTGAATTACAACAATGTTGGCGACGCTTGGCCAGACGCAGCATGAGACAGAGATAGATTAAAACCCCAAACACGAACTCAACTCGACGTGTAAAGCAACGTTGGTGAGGTGCCAGAGCAGGGAAAGGTCGAAATGTCGTGTCTAAGTTGAAAGGGAAGACACACAGTACACCGTGCGGAGTGTATGGACATAGAAAAACTGTCGAAAGACTCGAAGAAGGAAGGAACCTCCAAACGCAGAACCGGAGTTTAAAGTAAGCACCTGTCTGTTAAATTGATGAATGTCGTCTTTAAAAAAACAGCGGTACGGCAAGCGTGCAGCGTAAAGTAATTGAAGCACTGTTGTAAGCAATGAAAGCACATTGAATTGTTGCGCAGCCTAATGTTGACATTTAAAGGAAGGCATGTACAACAGCAAGTGCCATAAGCGCAGGCAGAACGAGAAGTGAAGCCAAACCAGTGCTGTGTAGAAAAAAACGCTGTCACTAGCGCAAGAGTATAGCGAGGCGGAGCGAGCAGGGAAGTGTTGATTAGTGTCACGCTGTAGGGAGCGAACAGTGTGAGTTAACACTCAGTGTCTTAAGTGCAGGCGAAGAACGGCACATAGTGTACAGCGCGCAAGTGTAAGGAGGAGCGGAGCGAGCTGCAAGCCGTTATTTTAAGTTGCGCTTTGAGGAGAGTGCTGCGCAGGAAAAGCCTCAGTGACTACTTTAGCCATTTACTTAAGCACTGAAAAGAAAAGTAAAACAACGTACTTACAGTAGAAGCTCGCTCTGGACGACTGTTTAAACTCTGAAGGAAAACAAAAGTTGAAAAGCTACGTTCATTCTCATTGGACAGAAAAAACCCATTGAAAAAAGGCATTTAAGTAAGAGTTTGCTGCCATCTGGTGGAAGATAGTTATAATACATTATAACACTCATTGTACTGAAGAGAAAATGGATGTAAGCAATGCAATTGTTGTGCTACCACATTTCCTTATGTCTCCAGGGGAACCATCTATAGAGTGGGAGGAATGGATAAAGTGCTTTGAGAATTATCTCATAGCATTAGATGGTACGAAATTCCCTGCAATAAGGAAAAAAGCTTTGCTTTTAGGATCATTAGGTAAGGAGGGGCAACATATCTTCAAATATCTTCCAACGGAGGGTAATGCACAAGGGGGAGTTATGGAGAATGTGTACAAGGAGGCTGTGTTAAGATTGGAAAAGAAGTTTGCAAAACAAGTTAATGTGGTAATGAGAAGACACAAATTTTATACTCAACCTCAACGATCAAATGAAAGTATTGATGACTTCGTCGTAAGGTTGAGAGAACTGTCAGTCAAATGTCAATTTGGTGTGATGCAAGAGGAAATGATTAGGGATCAACTAATTGTTCAGTGCTCTTGTAAGAAGACTCAAGAGAGACTTTGGGCGGCTACCAATCCTATGCTCAAGGATGCAATAGCCATTGCAAAAGTTGTGGAGGAGTCGGAGAAGTGTATGCGTGAAATGAAGATCAATACTAATAGCAGTAAAGAAAATGAGGTGGTAGTTCTGGATGATGACTCTGAGGGAGTTAATGCTGTAAAAAACAAAGCTCACACTATGGCTGGTGGTGGTAGCAAAAACAGGTATCAAAAAGCAATGAGTAAACCACCTGGAAAGTATGCTGGTCGAAATAGTACCAGGTGTGGTAGCAGCTATCACTTGGCTGATTCTAAACAATGTTATGCTGTTGGAAAAGATTGTCTACAGTGCGGTAAGAAAGGTCATCTGGCAAGAATGTGTAAACAGCAAGGGGATAAAGTGAGCAGTGTGGAAGACGCACAAACATCTTATCGGGTGATAGTTGTAGATGGGGAAAATGGCTCTGAAGTTTGCGGAAGTGGAAGGAGCAGAAAGAAGAAGATCACGACCTAAAGCAGACTTTAAAATAAATGGTCGGAATGTATCATTGATGGTGGATACTGGTTCGCTCTATACGATTATTCCGCATAGTGTATTTAAAGAAACATGGCCAGACAAGACATTATCTACTTCAGATGTTGTTTTGAAATCATATCAAGGAAATGATATCAGTGAGGTGGGATACTGTGACCTTTGGGTACAAGGAGGGACGGAGCCAAGACTAAGGTTATGGTCAATGTTGTTTATTCACAACAGAGCAGGTAGTTCATTAAACAAAAAGAAACACGTTGGATGTCATAGGGGGCTTCGTTCTTCACAGTGCACCTCCTCCTCAACCTCCTGGGGTACTCCTTCCAGCTTACCTACCGTAAAACAAAAGAAACAAACGTGGCTGTTACTACACAGCACCTAGAAGCAACTGATATGGGAAGGGGTTGTGAGGGAGTACGTTAGTGAGTCTCACAGCTACCACCACCAATGTAACGTTCAGCCCGAAAGTGCAGTGCAAAAGACTACAACCGACTCCTCGCCTCCCTCCTACCCGGTCCCTCCCCGCTTGAACCAGAGCAAGGCACGCAAACGTTCACGCACCTGGCTTAGCCACGCGTCCTCCTGCGCGTGGCTGGGCGATGAGCGATACCGGTGGCCTCCTGGCTTTTCCTGGTCGTCCTTTCGCTCCGGCTCTCCTCGCTCTGGGATGGCTTCCACCTTCTCCGTGTCGCCGTGGCTCCTCCTGACCTCCGGACCTTCTCTCGGCGAGACCGCTTCAGCTCCCGGGTACTTGCTGTAGATACCGCTTACTCTTGTCTCGTCCTCCGGGTCCTTTTCCTCTGCGCTCCTTCCTTCGTCCGTCGCCGTGCAGTTCCTGGACGCGAGCAGACTGGCGTCTTCCGTGTCCGCCTTTCTTTCTGACGAGGCCGGTTCCGATAGGAGCACGTGACGCTGAGTCACAGGGGCAGAGCTGGCCTCATCGTAGGTCAAGCAATTGTTAAAGGGGCCAGCCCAGTCCTGTTGAGGAGAGGGAAAGTCCGTTACGGGACTACCTACAGGACAGCTCTCGACCTGCTGACAAACCTCCCCCCCTGGCTTTTCCCGTTCGGGGGAAAGAGGGTAGCGTGAGAAGTAATCTGCATTCATGTGCTTCGACCCCTTTCTATGGCATACTTCGAAATCGTATGGTTGCAGAGAAAGGAACCATCGCAGGATGCGATCGTTCCGGCCTTTGTTCTGATAGAGCCAAGTCAAGGGGCATGATCTGTGATCAACGTAAAATGTCGGCCCTCCAAGTAATAACGGAGTTTCTCGATACTCCACTTCACAGCCAGGCATTCCTGTTCTATTGTTGGGTAAGCAGCCTCTCGGGGGAACAATTTTCGGCTTAAGTATAAGATGGGTCTTTCCCTACCCTCTCTGTCAGGCTGGGACAGTACTGCGCCTAAGCCAACCCCTGAGGCATCCGTTTGTAAACAAAAAAGTCTGGTGAAGTCTGGGGTTGCCAACACGGGAGCTGAGGAGAGAACATCTTTTAGATCTTGAAAAGCAGTTTTGGCTTGAGGAGAGGGTTTTTGAAACTGTACAGAAGTAGCCGTTTTCTTTAGCATATCCGTTAAAGGGGCTGACACGGAGGCAAAGTGTGGAATGAAGCGGCGATAATAACCGACAGACCAAGAAATGCCCTTCGGTCTCTTCAGTTTACTGGGAATGTTTGTGCCTGTATTGCTCTCACTTTTTCTTCTTATGGGTACAGCTGACCACTTCCCAGGACGTACGCTAGATACTTGACTCGGGTGAATGCTATTCTTGATTTTTTCGAGTTAATATGTAGTCCTGCATTTTCCAATGCGCCTAGTATCTGTTCAACATGTCGTAAATGGGTCTCCCAGTCGGGGCTGTGTATGACTATGTCGTCCAAATACGCAGCTGCAAACTGGGTATATGGAGCGAGAACGGTGTCCATGAGGCGTTGAAACGACGCTGGAGCTCCGTGTAACCCAAAGGGTAACACGGTGAAGTGGAACAACCCGTCTGGTGTTGTGAAAGCGGTTTTTCCCTGGTCTTGAGGGGACAGAGGCACCTGCCAATAACCCTTGGTGAGGTCAATTGTTGTTATGTACTGGGCCTCACCAAGACGTTCAATCAACTCATCGACCCTTGGCAGTGGGTACCCGTCCTGTTTCGATACTCTGTTGACCCCGCGGAAGTCGATACAAAAGCGGGTGCTTCCATCAGGTTTTGGCACCAGTACCACTGGGGATGACCAATTGCTTTTAGAAGGCACTATTATATCTGCTTTGAGCATGTTATTTACTTCAGTTTGTAGTAACAGCCGTCGTGCCTCTGGTACCCGATAGGGTCTTTGTTTGACAGTGACCCCAGCCGGGGTATGTATGTGATGCTCTGCCAGCGTTGTTCTGCCTGGTTGATCTGAGAATATGGACGGATGTTTGAACAACTCGTCCAGGACCTCCTTCCTTTGGGCCTCCGACAGATCAGGGTTTATCACTGCTTGGTCTTTGGTATGAGGAGTGGCCATGGCTAGGGATACTGCTACTGGGGTTCTGGGAGGGGGACCTAACCATTTCTTCAGGATGTTGATGTGATAAATTTGAGTCCGGGAAGGTGTTATCTTTAGTGGATAAGTGGTTCGTCCAATCTTTCTCACTATCTGGAAGGATCCTTGCCACTCTTTGCGTAGTTTGTGGGTGGAAGTGGGAAGGAGCACAAGAGCCCAATCACCGATGTCCAATTCTCTCCACTTCTTTCCTTTATCATAAAAGAATTTCTGTTTCGCCTGGGCTTTTTCTAGGGTATCATAGGACAATGTCCATAATTTATGTAGCCTGTTTTTCAACTGTTGGGCATAGTCCATTAGCTCTTGTGCATCCTGTGCTCCTTCCTTTTCCCAACTGTCTTTTGTTATCTCCAGCAAGGTGCGGGGTTTCCTCCCAAACAAAAGTTCAAAAGGGGAGGCTCCCAAACTACTCTGGTGTTGACTCCGTAACACAAAGAGGGCCAGTGGGAGTAATTGATCCCACTGTTTCCCGTCCCCTGACAGGAGTTTTTTTAATGTGGTCTTAATCAGGCCGTTGTAGCGTTCAACCAACCCGTCGGTTTGCGGGTGGTAAACCGATGTGCGCAGGTGTTTCAACTGCAAAATAGCGCAGACCTGTTTCATGAGTCGGTAGACGAATGGTGTACCCTGATCAGTGATAAGGTCTTTGGGAAATCCCATTCTAGAAAAGAGTTCTACCAATTTCTGCGAAATGGCGTTAGTGGTGGCAGCCCGTAAGGGAAACGCCTCGGGATAGCGGGTGGCATAGTCCACCACTACCATCACGTACTGATATCCCCTATGAGACTTAGGCAGGGGCCCTATGATATCTACTCCTATTCTTTCAAAGGGTTTTCCAATGATAGGAAGTGGAACAAGCGGAACCTTGGGCGGAAGGTAAGGATTGCGTTTCTGACATATTTGACACTCCTGGCAGTATTTCTTTACTTGGGCGTATACTCCAGGCCAATAGAAGTGTTGCACGATAGACTCAGTTGTCTTTTCAGCCCCGGAGTGACCAGCCAATAGGTGGGCATGGGCGTAGAACATTACTTGCTCACGAAATTCCGCTGGTACAAGCAACTGAGGAGTAGCTTTGTCACTGCCCACCCTGTACAAGAGCCCTTCCTTTTTTAGAAAACACGGGTATGTACGTTGTCCCTGCCCTTGAGCGTCCTGGGCATTCTGCCAGGCCGGAGCCAAAAAGGCATCATTCAACTGGGCAGCCCTGAAGTTGGAGTCATTAGCCCAGGGTTCTGTGGTTAGCAACCCGGGGACAGCCTCGGTTGGTTTACTCTTGTATAAGGCTTCTGCCATCAGAGTAGGGAAGCATTTATTGTCAGTCCCTATTATAAGGCGTTCGGGTAAGTCCGGGAGGACTCCTACCTCACACTGAACCTGAGTCCCTTTTTCTGTAATGATGTTTACCCTAGCTAGGGGATATGTGCGTACGTCACCGTGCACACACTTTATTCTAACCCTGCGATTCAGGAAGACAGAGGAATCAGTTAGGGAACCGTTTTTCACTACAGAGTGGCGACAACCTGAATCTAACAATGCTTGAATAGGGCGGTCATCAAGGAGGACACTTACGTAATAGGCCGGTCCGGTTTCCTGGGCATAGAGGATGGCACGTGGAACATATCCCACCTCCATCGGTTCTTCTTCTTTCTCTTTCCTTTTTCGGCAATGTCTTGCGATATGACCCCATTCCCCGCATTCGTAGCACTGAGGTCCGGTTAAGACTGGGGGTTCAGGTCTTAACGGTCTGGGTTTTAAGGGCGGAGGGTCAGTAGAGCCCTTGACGGGTTTCTTGTCGACTCTTGCGAGGGCTGTATTGGTATTAGGTTTTTCTATTTCCCTGAACGTTGGACGGATTTGAGCTCGGGCATATGAATTGGCCATCTCGATGGCATGTTCAAGTGTCAAACCTGCGTGTTGCCTGAGCCATCTCTGTGTCCCATAGGGCAATGCGTCAAGGAACTGCTCTAAATACATTTTATTCATTACATCGTCTAAGTTGCCATCTTGAGGTTTCAACCAACATTCAGCGGCTTCTTTTAGTTTATAAAAGAGCGTCTTAGGTGAGTCGTTTGCTTGTCCTCTCTCTTGTCTAAACCTTATTCTGTGACTTTGGTCGTCAACCCCTAGTCTGTCTAAGACTATTTGTTTCACGTGTCCGTAGGCAGCGGTGCCGTCCTTATTTGCGAGTTGATAAGCCGCCTGGGCTTCACCAGTTAAAAAGGGCGCCAAATAAAACGGCCACCTTTCCCCGGGCCAGGCGCTAGCACGGGCTGCTCTTTCGAAGTTCAGAAAAAATGAGACAGGGTCGTCTCCTGCCACATATTTTTGTAGGGGTACCACTGCTCCTGGGGGCGCGGCAGCTCTTTGTTGTCCTAAAACAGTGAGAAGCTGGGTTTGTCCTTCTGTGAGCTTAGTGATGTGGTCCGCTTGCTGTTGTATGGCGGCGGCAAACGCGGCCCTATCGTTGTCTGCCTGCTCGATTGACTGTCCAATGGCCCATTCAAGCTTGGCCTGTCCCTCTGACATCTGGGTAAGTATGGCCTCCATCTGTTCAGACGGATAACTCCTATCTGGCTCGCCACTTGTGACCTTTGGGTACAAGGAGGGACGGAGCCAAGACTAAGGTTATGGTCAACGTTGTTTATTCACAACAGAGCAGGTAGTTCATTAAACAAAAAGAAACACGTTGGATGTCCTAGGGGGCTTCGTTCTTCACAGTGCACCTCCTCCTCGACCTCCTGGGGTACTCCTTCCAGCTTACCCACCGTAAAACAAAAGAAACAAACGTGGCTGTTAGTACACAGCACCTAGAAGCAACTGATATGGGAAGGGGTTGTGAGGGAGTACGTTAGTGAGTCTCACAGCTACCACCACCAATGTAACGTTCAGCCCGAAAGTGCAGTGCAAAAGACTACAACCGACTCCTCGCCTCCCTCATACCCGGTCCCTCCCTGCTTGAACCAGAGCAAGGCACGCAAACGTTCACGCACCTGGCTTAGCCACGCGTCCTCCTGCGCGTGGCTGGGCGATGAGCGATACCGGTGGCCTCCTGGCTTTTCCTGGTCGTCCTTTTGCTCCGGCTCTCCTCGCTCTGGGATGGCTTCCACCTTCTCCGTGTCGCCGTGGCTCCTCCGGACCTTCTCTCAGCGAGACCGCTTCAGCTCCCGGGTACTTGCTGTAGATACCGCTTACTCTTGTCTCGTCCTCCGGGTCCTTTTCCTCTGCGCTCCTTCCTTCATCCGTCGCCGTGCAGTTCCTGGACGCGAGCAGACTGGCGTCTTCCGTGTCCGCCTTTCTTTCCGACGAGGCCGGTTCCGATAGGAGCACGTGACGCTGTGTCACAGGGGCGGAGCTGGCCTCATCGTAGGTCAAGCAATTGTTAAAGGGGCCAGCCCAGTCCTGTTGAGGAGAGGGAAAGTCCGTTACGGGACTACTTACAGGACAGCTCTCGACCTGCTGACAGATACTTAGAAGCCAAGATTACTTTCCAAGGAAGACACACCCAAGGCAAAGTAATCGTGGCTGAAGAAGGACCACCGATCCTAGGCTGGCCACATCAGTATGATTTAAACATAAAGGTTGATCCAAGGTCTGCAGTGCCTGTTATGGTCATGGATACGTCGAATCTGGGTGAACAATTAGAACAGCACCAAGCTGTCTTTGAGCCAAGGTTGGGTCAATTTAAGAACTATGAGCATGAAATAAAATTAAAGAAAAACTCGATTCCGGTAAAGCATGTGGCAAGGAGAGTACCAATGGCTGCAAGGGAAAAGGTGAAAGATCATTCAACAACTTTTGGTAGATAAATTCATAGAACCTGGAGAGGTGACAGAATGGTTATCACCGGTGGTGATAACGAAGAAGGCGGACGGCTCTCCCAGGTTCTGTGTGAACTTGAGAAGTTTGAATGACAATGTAGTAATGGACAGATTTCCGCTGCCAAATATCAATGAACTAATTCTAATGCTTAATGGGGCAAAGGTTTTCTCAAAGCTTGATATGAGAAGTGCATATCATCAAGTTAAGCTAACTTGAAACACTAAACCTCTTACTTCCTTTATAACTGGTGAAGGCACTTTTCAGTTTTGAAGACTTCCATTTTGATTATGTTCGGCTGCAAGTGTTTTTCAGCGATTAATGTCTTCTGTTCTTGCAGGTGTGGAGAAGGCTGTTGTGTTCCAAGACGTCATCCTGGTGTTTGGAGAGGATGAAGTGGAGCACAATCGAACTTTAGCTAAAGTGTTAAATTGCATTGCGAAAGCAGGGTTAACCTTGCGTAAAGAGAAATGCAAATTTATGACAAAGGAAGTAGAGTACCTAGGACATCTTGTTACAAGTGAAGGAGTAAGACCAAAAGAGAATCTAGTTAGTGCCATTGTTAATGCACAAACACCATATGACAGATGCGTTGAGATCCTTTATGGGTCTTGTAGAGTATTATTCTAAGTTTGTTTTTGATTTTGCCTACAAGACAGAACCATTATGTCATGATCCGCCGTGGCCAGCATAAAGCGCCTACTTGAATACAAGGTTTATATTGCTTAAGTACCTGAGATGACATTATGACTACATGTCCCACAATGCCCAGTGGCTGGGAGGAGTTTGATAATCTATTAAGGAGGCCATGTTTGTGCTGCGGGTCGTACGTGATTTACTACCCGAACTTGGATCTTAGTTCTAGGTATTGTTGCTATCGTTCTGAGGAACCTGTTGTCCCTGATTGGATTCTTCTGCCTTTGGGATTTTGTGAGCGTTCAGCGGCTGCTGGACGCTTAGGCTGCTGGTCGGGGAAATATTGTGTCGAGAGTCAGACACGAGTGCAGCTGTTTGCCTTCAGCTCCAAGCGTTCGGCGGCTGCCGAGTGCTTTCCTGAACTCTACCGTGTTTGGGCATTAACACGAGAGAAAGCTGTTGTTTACAGAGCCATTATTTCCACCTGCGTTCGGCGGCTGCCGAGCGCTTTATCCAGGAATTGTTTCTTGTCATTTCTGGGAGAAAAAACATTAAAGAAAGTGTTCTCGGCCGAGACACTTCGCATCGTTATCTTTTGTGAATAAAACAAAGAAGTGGATTGAGTTGAACACTATTTGGAATCCGTGGGTTCTTTTTCTGAGCTGCAAACATTCATTGTTGTTCTGCTAACCGTGAGTACTGGTGTTTTCGCAAGCGAGACGCGCTCAGTTATTGAAGTGCATTGAACTAAACAAAGGGAGCTTGGCAATGAATAAATAAGTGGAACTATGTATATGGGACTTGGTTCTATCGAAGGATTATCAACTTGTCAATTCTTTCTCTGATTGGAATCAGCTGTGATAGACTGCAACTGAATTTTGGATTTCTTCACGTTTTGGCCTATTACTTTTTGAACACTTTGGAAAAGGGTTTTCTTTCTGTTTATTTGGGAAGTCTGGAAGGTATGCGTGAAACAAGAGTGAAGACAATGTCGATGCTTGTGTGTTGAACCTTGGAGTGACTGCTTCTTTTGTTTATGTATTACAGATGCATAAGTTAGGGTATAGAGACATTGATCTGATACCTACCAAGAAAGAGGAGGAGAACAGCCTACAGCTAGTTGACTTGGTAGGTGGTGTTCTAGCGAGAAATGAATGAGAGCAGTTAGTGATTTCCTGTACTCACCTTTGTGTGTTTTCTTCTTTTGTCGTTTCAGCCTCCCTTTCCCGTTCCAGACCCTTCCCTACCTTTCCCTCGCCTGATTTCCTTTATGCTCTGTGTTGGTATACAGTCGGAGTATAGGGCAATCAGGAGGTGGACCCCTTTTAAGCATCATCCTGATCCTGAGGAAGCTTGGTCGTGACACATTAAGAGTACTTTTAAGGCGAGGTAAAAAATTTGTGTGGGAGGAACAGCAACAGACTGCATTTGACATGATGAAAAATGACATTGGAGTGGCTGGAGTGTTAACTCCGTTTAAAAATGGGGTTGATAGTATTGTTACGGTTGATGCAAGTGCTGTGGGCATAGGGGCTGTCTTAGCACAAAAGCATGGCAAGGACGAGAAGACTGTCGCATTTGCATCACATTCATTGTCTGAAGTAGAACGGAATTACTCAGTAATGGAGAGGGAGGCATTGGCGGCGCTTGGGCAACTAATTATTTCAAAGTGTTTTTTGTGGGGAAGCCAATTTAAATTGTGTACGGATCATAAACCTTTATTAAAGGTTTTGGGTCCTGGGGGCCTTAAAAATTGCTCTGGTAGACGAGCTAGGCTTGCTGTAAGATTGCAAGAGTTTCACTGCAAGGTTGAATATGTCCCAGGGTGGAGAAACAGGGTTGCGGACTGTTTGTCACGTTTGCCAGCTAAAGAGGGAATAGTTGCGGACTTACCTACTGAAGATGTGGTGGCGAATGTTGATGATGCTATGGAAGGGTTAGCTAATGCTATCCCAAGAAGTACTTGGTTCAAGGAAATGCAAGAGGATTCAGTTTTGACTGGGGTTGTGTGTTTGATGAAAGGTAGTATCCGGAGAGAGAGCAATATACCTGAAAGTGTGAGACCATTTTTGAAGGTGGTGGATGAATTGTCTATTACAGAGGATGGAATCATCATGCGTCAAGACAAATTTGTACCACCTTACGGATTACACACGAGATTGATTAGTTTGGCTTATGAGGGGCATTTAGGGCAAACCATGACTATAAAGAGGTTGAGGAAGAGTTATTGGTGGCCTTATATGGATCGAGAGGCAAAAGACTGGGTAGAGAGGTGCCAAGCTTGCAAAGAATCGGAAAAAAGATTAAGGGTTGGTTTGGGAGTTTCTCAGGAGCCGCAGCATGTTTCTCAAGCAGAAAACGTTTGGGAGAAGGTATTTTTAGATTTTATAGGTCCTTTTACATTCCTACCGGAAAATGAGAAATATGCGTTGGTGTTGGTTGATGCAAAGTCAAAGTGGGTTGAAGTAGCCTTCATGAGTTGTATTACCACGGTTTCTACCATTGGTGTATTGCGTGAGGTGTTCAAGAGGGAAGGTTTTCCATCAGTACTTCTTACTGATAATGGTACGCAGTTAACTTCTTGTGAAATGAAAAGTTTTTTGGATTCTGTAGGAGTTAAGCACTCATGTTGTTCATTGTATAATCCACAAGGAAATGGACTGGTAGAGCGAATAAATAGAATGGTAAAGGGAACGATGCAATTGGCACACAGTGCAAGGTTGTCTGTACTTGGATCTGTAAGTGAAAAGCTTTGGGCATATAGGACAACTTCTAACACCATTTTGAGGGAGAGTCATTTGTGATGATGCGTGCAAGGGAAGCTGGTACAAAGATTGTGCCATCATGGATGCGTGAAAAATCAGTTTCAGGTGGATTAAGAGAGTGAGAATAAAGGAAAATATGCATGACGTTTCATTAATGTGGGTGATTGGGTCAAAGTTAAGCCAGGGGATAACAGCAAATTTTTGAAGAAATTCAGAGGTCCGTTCAAAGTGAAGGCTGTTGGTGGAAACTGGGTCAAGTTGATGAATGGTCAAACATGGAATTTGAGACGTATTGCATTTTATCAGAGGTGAAATGGTAATTTGTAAGAGAATTCAGTACAGGATAGTGATTCTGCTGTGTCTTCACCGTGGATATTGATGTCTGATTATGAATTTTCCAAGGGGCAGTCAGATCTTGGTTTGCCCTTGGATGGAACTTCTGGGTCTGAAGATGAAGTCCTTGATGGAAGAGAGGGAGATGGGTTGAGGGGCTCATCTCGTGTCTTGAGGGAGGCTGGGAAAAGGAGAGCTCCGGCCTATTTGAGCGACTATGTTGCCTGAGAGCTCGGACGTATTTGTGTGTCTATCTTGCTTGAATTGTACGTGTTTTCAGCTTTTACATTTAATTTTGTTATTTTTATCAATAGACTAATGTCTCATTCATTACGGTTTATTTCCTCTTATTTTTTGTTCCATTTTGTTTGTTTTACTGTAAGATGGGGAGATGTGTTATATTGTAGTAGGGCTCTTCCAGCCTGGCTGGGATGACCCTTCTCTGTGATGCACTTAGAGCTCTACATTGACGTAATCTGTTGGGGATCTATGATAGTGGGCCCTGCTGCGTCTGGCAGGGATCGTTTGGGGGTTTCTCTTAGGATTAAACTACCTCATTAAGACTTATATCCATTTGTGTCTTGGTTTGAATTACAACAAACATGAACAACCTTGCAGAACTATGGCACAGCATGTCACAGCAACTACATCTATTGTGTATCTCTCTCTGTCTTGTACAGTGCATTAGTACTTTACATTTCGTTTCATTCTATTTAAGTACCATTGGAACATTGGAATGTTGGCGGCTCCATTGAAGACAATGGAGTGCTCCGGGCTTATAATGGCCGGTAGAAGCCCAGAGCATCAACATTCCAAGGTTTGTTCACAACAACACCTGTGAACATAGGCCTCACGGATCCCAAGGGGATTTCAACACTCTTGGGCTCCATGGGATATTTGTTTTACACATTAGAACATTCCTCCCTCTAGGGGCGGAATGTTCTAATAGCCTTGGAGCCCTACGTAGCTTCACCGGGATTACAGTCTGCTCCCTTGTTAAAGGCCCTTGCCTTCAGCTTGTTTCTTTAATGGCTGGTAGAGCCTGCTACGGCAGGCTCTAAGGCTATATTATAAGCATGCATACATTGTAAGTGTTAGCAAGCTCAGGGTAGACATTGACTGTGTTGTGTAGGTATATTGCATCACATAATATTTAAGTTCCAAATATACAATAGCCACCTAAATTGAGCTTTGACTTGTCAACTAAGCCATTATTTGAGAATCAAAAGTATGAAGAGAGTAAGTACCTTTTCAATCAGTTATTAAGCAATATAATGCAAAATCCTGGACATGAGTGGCAGGAAACAATCTAACCGCAGATTCTGCCTAGTAACCACTGACTACCACATGGCCTGGAGACAAGATTTCACAATTGGTGTGCATATTCTTTTGGCATATTCCCTGGCAACATTCATCTAACCACATCCACCCAGGGCCCAGTTTGAATTTGTTGGTGTCCCTTCTGATGTTCTTGTTGCGTTTTTTGCTTTTGGGTGGCTTTTTTCCTACCTCAAATTATGATTTTTCAATTTGAATTTGAACGGTTATTAAAAATGTCTTGCATTCCTGTATAGTTAGAACCAAAAGTTAAAAAGCATATCTAGTGAAGATCACATACCACTTCATGATATATTATTTTCTTTACATAAGATCAGCTTCTAGAGAAGACGTAAACCCTTATATAGAGTTTAACAGGTGAGATCCTCTGTTAGGCAGTGGCCCATATCCCTTGAATCAAACTTCTGATCCACCCTCACTTTTGAGAGTCAGGTAAACAGCCATGTTTCTGAAGGGCAGATCCTCCATGTGCTTTGCCAGTGGAAACCTTTGACGACCAGATCGTCAGAAATTGGGCCGTCAGTAAAAGTACCACAGACCTTGTGCCCGAAGTTCCAACATATTTTTTTCCTGTTCTGAGCCACCAGGGAAATCCTGCCTAAAATAAGAAACCAAAGAACCTACCCTCTCACGCTGTAAGAAAAGTCACATGGTGTCAGGGCCAATTCTTTTTTGATTTTATCTAGACCAAGGAGTTTGTTTTTGAAGACCAAACGTATTTGTTGAACAGGCAAATTAAACATAATGTACAACCAGCTACATTTCAGTGCCTTCTCTAGAGCTTTCACAACCATGGCTCTGCTGAAGGCACAGAGATGCCACCTGCATGGCAGAGATCCGTAAGTATGGTGGTCGGCTTTTCCCCTGGCCAGTGGATACACTCCTCCACTCCCCTGGCGCACTACCTCCCAAAATATAGCATGCAATTCGCATCTTTACAGAGCAGATGACACAAATTTCTTGTTCCTGCCGTTGTTAAAAAAATAGGCTAGCTGTCTTTCAAATGAAGCTACAGTTCGATCACCTGCCTTTATAGCCTTCGAGCCTGCCATAGCGAGCTCTACCTGCCATTAAAGGCCTGCTCCAGCATTAAAGGCTGGAGCCGAAGGCAACAGCCTTTAACAAGGGAGCGGGCCTTAATAGCCAGTAGAGTCCCCTACGGAGGGCTCTAGGGCTATTAGAACATTCGGGCCCTAGAGGGGCAGAATGTACTAATTTGTAAAACAAAGGTCTCACGGAGCCTCAGGGGGATGAAATCCCCCCAGGCTCCCTGAGGCCTTTGTTCACAGCAACAGCTGTGCACAAACAGGGGAATGTTGATGCTCCAGGCTTCTACCAGCCATTAGAAGACTAGAGCACTCCATTGCCTTCAATTGAGCGCTCAACATTCCAATGTTCTAATATGGATAATTTCAGGGTTTATAACATAAAGGTCCTCATAAACTGGTGAGTAATGGGTCTACGGTGGTAAACATGATAATGAAGACAATAGTTAGTCCTCACTCTTGTGCTCCTTAAAGCTCACTATTTCCAGGTTGTGGAATTGGAGTCAAAAGGCCTTCTGAATGACTGCCAATCCCTACAAATTATTATTATAATGATTGTTCCTTTCATGATAACTCAGCATCCTCTATGCACAGACAACACTTAAACTTAACAGACTTTCATTAACTGTTTAATGTGTACATTTTCAATCCTTTTCTTCAATTGTTGTGAAAATTCAAACAATTCCATGTACACTATCAAATCAAAACATTCCTGTGCGAGTTCCATGATTCAAACTTCAATTTATCTGTTATAAAGAAGGATCTCCATCCAGAGTCGGACAGGCCTATAGGGCGATCAGGCAGTTGCCGATGGGCTGGCATGACAGATGAGTGTGTGTGGCCATTTTGTGGCTGTTTGTGGGCCTGTTTTATGGCCAGGTCAGCCATTTCCCTGATATCTCCACAAACATTTCCTGCAGCAAACACAAATGCATGCAAACCTTGCAAAATAACCATACCGAGCGGTTTGCTAATGAGGGCCACTTTTATTTTGTTGCCCGGGCCTGTTTTTTGTCAGAGTCCGCGCCTGTCTTCATCCAAAAGACAATCTAACAAGTTGCGTGCTAAAAGTGGAGCAAAAAACAGAAACAAGCTTTGGCAAAGCTAATAGGCCTGCTTTTGGCTGCCGCCTACAGGCATTTTTTAAAACTTTGGGAGTTGTTCTAAATAGACGTGCAAGTTCTTCATTTTCCACTAGAGGACGCTGCTAATAAACACATTGAAGTACACAGACTCATAACTCGTACACTCCTGTCAGGAACAACACCCGAAGTGTTGAGTAACTACCTTCAAATAGCACAAGGAAGAAAACAGAATGGAGATTGTTTTGCCTGGTTTTTTTCATCTCAAAATTGAAAATAACCATACATGAAGTCGGAAAAATCAAATAGTTATTGAAAAAAAGTAATACATCAGCCAATCAGGCCAGAGGTAACGAAGCACCTTTAAGGCAAAGGGCACATGGCGCACAAGCTAAATGCCGTCACTCACTGTGAAGATAGCTGATGGGTGTAGTGAGCTGACTGCTGTGGTGGGTGGGAACAGAATTAGAAGGACATTTGAACAGACCAAGTGATGAAGGTGGACTAAAAGTCCCTGTATGTTTGTGTATATATGTTGGTATTATTAAAATACATTTTCTTTAAAAACAAAAGGTCTTGGCCAGTGCCAAACCTAAAACAAAACACCCACACACACATACAACCGATGCAATGGGACAACGTTTACAAGCGCTTCTTGCTTGGACTGCAAATAGGACACCAAGTGCCAACTGAGGGAGACCACACCCCAAACAGCTATCTAAACAATTCCTAATAATTTCTGCTGGGGGACCTGGAAATGCATTGGGGAGCGGGATATAGAAATCCAGCCTACAAGCGACTATGGAGGAGAACGGCAGTCTGCGATCAAGAAGAGAAGAACACTGGAGGAGAGCAAAAGAGAGATGGAGAGCGAGAGATGAATGCCCTTTCTACATCTAAACTCCACCCATTCCTGAAAACAAACTATTTCTGCCCTTAAACTTCACCCATTCCTGACACCAAGACCCTTCACAACCCGTAAACTCATCAGTGAAACTTAAAAACCCTTACAAGCCCTAAATTCCACCATTCTGTGAACTCCAAAATCACCTGAAGTCCTCTACACTCCACACTTTTCCTCATCCCTAAGAAACCCTCACCACCCATAAACAACACCCAACGCTGAAACCAAAATATCCCTTTCCACGCCTGAACTCCACTCATTCCTGACCCCTCAAAAACTATTATCCCTATTAGAAAGATTATATCTCTTTACACCGCGAGCAAATATCACGCAGTAGGTTACAACGCAGCAGTTACATCGTCCGCATGGCTTTACATCACAAGTCGTTTCTACAACTTGCACTAGAGGGCGCGCTGGACTTAAGAATAGTATAAATGATAATGATAATGATGATAATGATAATGATAATGATAATGAAATGTATAAAGCGCACGAATACCAAAAATGGTGTCTCGGCGCTAGGACCATGAACAGACACCCCGCCAGCCCCCCTCACTGAAACAACCAGGTTTTCAAATTTTTTCTGAAGCCGAAAAGAGAGCTACCCTTCCTAATTTCTGGTGGCAGCAGGTTCCACAGCTTAGAGGTGCCATGTTGGAAACTCCGTCCTCCCCAGTGCAGAGTTCGAATCTTTGGCACTGCAAGGAATTTTGCCCCTGAGGAACGGAGAGATCTGCCTGGCTGATACCACGCAAAAAGCTCCCTCATGAACAGTGGACCCTTCTGTGTCAAGGCTTTAAAAGCCACACAGAGTGCTTTAAATTTGATACGCTGCTTCACTGGAAGCCAATGAAGCTTCCGAATCTCTTCTGAGATAGATTTGTGCCGGGGTAGACTCAGCAGTAAACGAGCCGCCGAGTTTTGGACAGCCTGAAGTTTTCTCAGGCACTGCGTTTGGGCAATCAGATACAGCCTGTTGCAGTAATCCAACTTGGACTGTATCAGGGAGGCGATGACCACTTTCCTGGTTTCCTCCGGAATATAGGGAAGTACCTTCCTGATTTTTTTTATCAGGAAGTGAGAGGCAGACACAATGGCATTTGTTTGAGGAATAAACGTAAGCCTATTGTCTATCAAGATGCCCAGGTTTTTTGTCTTTGCCGTAGGGATGGGCGGGAGGCCCATTTCCACAGGCCACCAGAGCCTACTCCAGGAAGGTTGCAAGTTGCCAAAACTCAACACTTCCGTCTTCTCAGAATTTAATTTAAGGCAGTGACTGCTCATCCAGATGTTAATGGCGGCCATGCAGTTGTAAAACTGCACCGCAGGGGAGCTCTGTTTCTTATGAGCTGCAACCACAATCTGCGAATCATCTGCATATGATGTTAATGAGAAGCCGTGGTCCCTGACAAGAGATGCAAGCTCAGTAACATAGACATTGAACAGCAGGGGGCTCAACGAGCTGCCCTGCGGAACCCCACAAGGCAGCACATAGGGTTCCGAGTTAAACCCGTCAAGTGATACCGTTGATCTCCTCTCCTGCAAAAAGGAGGCCAGCAAGGCCAGCACCATGCCATCCACACCAAGAGTTTTTAGTCGGCGAGTCAGGAGAGTATGATCAACGGTGTCGAATGCGGCAGAAAGGTCACGTAATATTAATGCCGCTGTACCACCACCATCCATGACTGCTCTAATTTCTTCGGTCACCTTAATGAGAGCTGTCTCGGTACTATGTTCCTTGCGGAAGCCAAACTGAGAATGGTCCAACAGCCCGTTGTCATCAATGAACTGGGACAGTTGGATGTTCACAATCTTGTCCACAATTTTGTCTGGAAGAGGAAGCCGCGCAATGGGGCGATAGTTTAAAGTCATGGAAGCATCTAAGGAGGGTTTTTTAAGAAGCGGGAGAACGGAAGTCTCCTTCCAAATAGTGGGAAAGCTTCCTGAGGAAAACATCTTATTAAAGATGTCTGTCAACAAAGGACTCACCAGGTCTGCCAGCTCTATCAAAAAACCTGACGAGCAGGGATCCAAAGGAGAGCCCGATTTAGAGGCCAGAATGTAATGACTCACTGTGTCAATTGACACAGGGGAAAACTCTAGGAATCTGCTCGTATCGGCAACTATCGCCTGTGTATTAGAAGCCGGCTGAGCACTTGAGCCATCTTTAAAATTACGGACGATGTCCAATACTTTGGTTTTAAAATTGGACGCCATGTCATCCACAAATTGTTGACTGCCCAATTTATTCAAAGCCTTGGTGACTGTTAATTTGTTTATAACTGTCAATAACTCTTTAGAAGAGTATTTAGCTGAGTCAATCTGGGCTTTAAAGTATTTACTTTTCTCTGCAATTACTAATGCTTTATAGGACCTCAGTGAAGTCTTATAACTCTGTTTATCGGAGTCATGATAGTTCAAACGCCAACGCCGTTCCACACAGCGGCACTTCTGTTTCTCCTTGCGAAGGAGATCTGGGAACCAGGGAGCAGATGGCGCCGCCCGGTTGCCGAAAATACGCTTAGTAGGAACCGCTATGCTAATGGCGTCGGATAACCAGTTGTTATAGCTATTAACTGCATTGTCCACATTAGCCGAACTTAAGGGAACGGAACAAGCCAGTTTGGTTCGAAGGGCAGTTTTGTCCACTTTACTCCAGGCTTTACAAGGGCCTGCTTGAGACTTGGGTATATGGTCCTGTTGACCATTATTTATGGGAAGGGTGAATCTAATAAGTGAATGACTATACGTACTCCAGTTAGCGCAACAGCAGGGGATTTAAAATCCAACACATTCCCTGGTGTTGTGCGCAATCTAGCGCAAGTCGTTGAAACGACTTGCGATGGAATGCCATGCGCGGTAACGTGGACGATGTAATGTCCGCGTTGTAATCTACCTGCGTTGAAACCGCTGTTTCCCCTACTAAAAATCACCCATCCTTTTTTCCCCTCATGTATTTGTATTCCCTTAAAAATGTCTTTACTTGAAATTAATATTTTGATGGGTCGGTTTCCTCCAACGTGCTTTTCATTTTCCCAGTTAACTCGTGTAATCACTTCCAGGCAATGTCAAGGACATGCTCATTAACGTGGTCTGCCGAGAATCACATGAGCTCAGAATGCGCAGGAGGTCAAGCAGCAATGTTACCAACTGGTGGCCTATTATGTGAATTATTGATTCAACACAGTTTCTGGTTTATTGCAACTTACAGCTGTCTCCAAAAATGTAGACTCTGGGCCCGGTGGTGGAAATCTACTCCGGCATTCAGAGTCTGGGCCTGGGGGATGGAAATCTACCCCGACAGACAAGGATCTTTTTACTCCCTCCCAAGCGCCTCTTAGTGACATGCACTCGAGCCTAATGGGATTCCAGAACTTAAACTGTACTTGCAATGGTCTGTCACCTCGTTTGTGATTTTTTTTTCTCCAGTTTTTCTAGCAAAATAAAAAGTGACTTAGCTGTAAGACTAGTTCTTTATTAAGGACACCTTCATTAGATTCGTAAACATTAGAAAACATTCATGCACAGGGGATTCTGGTACAATTCAAAAATAACAAAACTCTCAAACATAAATAAACAGTGCCCTTGTGACATTTTCTTTCTAATTTTTATCTGTCCTGGAAACAAACAGTTCTTTAAAACACTCCATAAAATGAAAGGAAAAGCACATGAAGCCGATTTGCTGCTCCAGCCTGTCCTTTGATTGTTGGTAAAAAAAAAAGAGGAAAATAATTCAAGAAAACTCTTTCCACGGGCACACCATATCACTCAGAGCAAAACCCACTTTGCCATTTAAGGCAGCCAAAAGCCATTACAATTTTTCAGCAAAATATTGTGAAAACCACTCTCAGTTCTATTTGAGAAACTGGTGGCAGAGGTAAAAATAAAAGATTGGAGAGGAGGGTGGGTCGTTTATTACCTGAATGGAGATATCCTTGATAAACAACTGGTTTTACAGGTAATCTGTTCTTCTTCACAAAGGGATCTTCAATGATATTCATAAACATTAGACTAGAAATGATAGCCAATAAATTCCTTGGAGGTGGAGGTGAGGGGGGGGGGCAAAAGGAAATGAAGAAAGGGCAATACCATGAAAATAATATGAATAGCTGTAATTTACATTAGCAGATTATAAAAAAGACAGCTTTTCTGGAAAGACTGGACAATATTAGTCAAACTTTTTTATGAACAAAATGCACATCCTAAACGTTACAACTTTTCTCTACTGGGAATGTTAAGTAACAGGCGATTTGGATTTCTATACTTAGCTATCAAGATAATTTCAGTTGCTACTTCACAGGCCTTTACATCGGGAGTCATTATATCAGCAGTACCTTTACATTGCATGATGTTACATCAGAAATCAGAAGTACCTTTCCATCGCCTGTTATTACACCAGAATGCCTTTACTTTGCAGGTAAGTTTGTGTAAGTATTATTTTCACCACTATAAACACACTTAACGCTTCCCTTCGATGCACTCTACAAACTCCTGACTCCCCTTTAAAGCTACCCATCCTCCGAGAGACACTGCCTGTTTCAGGACCGAGCAGTGACAGCCACGCCACTACAGAGGGTCCCTTTCCTCCAAAAGGATACATAGACCTCCCAACCTCTACGCCCCTTAGATCACTCTCACGACCCTGGAAACCTGGGATCAAACTAACCGTAAGCACAACCTGACTACCTCCCCTTCGCCACTTACCCCGCTTTACGACAACCCCGATTTCCAGCCCGGTATGGGTGAGACTGCTTTCACACGTTGGCGTCCCACAGAATGCCGCTCATTGGGACACCTATTCGACGTGGATGGGATCTTCCCTTTCCCTCACATCAGAGAATATTATGGGATTCCTGAGTCCGAGAGGCTACAGTACTTGCAGCTCCGCCACTGGGCGTTACACCCGCACGTTAGACTGCCCAATGCCACCTCACCCACTACGAAAAATGGCTCATAACACGCACAATGGACAAGAAATTAATTTCAGATCTTTCTAAGATGCTACTCTCCCAGCACACACACGCATACAACGTGGGTCGCGTGCGATGGGAGCGGGACCATGGTCGGTCCCTCAGCCACAAAGAGTGGGAGGGGGTGTACTATAGGGCACGACACTCAGCACACAACACGGGGCTGACATAAACACTGACAAAAGTAATCACATATTGGTACTACATGCCTGAGCGCATCTATAAGACTGACCCCGCCGAAGTCCGAACTGGTGGCGGGGCTGTGGGAAACTGGGCACACTAGTGCACCTCCTCTGGGACTGCGACCAAATACAACCCCATTGGTCCCAAATTCTCGACGAGATAGATAAGCACCTCGACACCCAAATACCCCTAGGCCTACCAAACCCGCTAACAGACCCACTTAAGTCTAGACGCAGCCGCCAGATCGAGATAGCTCTAGGCTCTGCCACACAGAATGTCCTAATCCACTGGAAGACCCCCTATGTAGTTTGGTTGGTTGCAGTGCTTCTGGTCGGTTTTGGGAATGGAAAAGATGACACTCACCTTAGCACGGAAGGGTTCCACCTTTGTAGACCTTTGGCAGCCTTTCCTCTCTCTTCTGACATCAGAATTTCGTGAACTAACGTGTCAGAGGTACCTACACCTCTTGCGTTTCTCTGCCCCACATACCACGGAGAACCAAGACGCACAGTTGCCAAATGTGGCTTAGTTGGTCCCTTTATTGACAATAGATTTGGTGGTCGGGGAGGGGGGAGGGGAGGTAGGGCTGGGTAAGATAAGTTTCCTTTTTTTGTATTGGTTGTATTGTGTTTTTTATTGTTCAGCTCCACGCCAGACTCCCAAGGCAGGTTTCGCAAACAAAGCAATGTATGTACGGCTCAGGTGGATCTTTCGTTTTTGTGTAATGAATATCAATAAAAAAGATTTAACCTAAAGCTACCCATCCTTGAACCCTAAACACCCTTACTATCCCTTAACAATATCCTTCCCTGAACTCTAAAAAACACTTACTACCTCTTGAAGCTACTCATTCCTGAAACCGAAAAGCTACTTACCACCCCCTTAATGTTGTTTCCTTGAGCCCTAAAAACCCTTACTACCCCTTAATGATATCATTCTCTGAACTTTAAAAATCACGTCGTACCCCTTAATGCTACCAATCTCTGAAGCCTAAAAGCTCCTTACTACACATGAAGGCTACCTACCCTTGAAATCTAAAAAAACGTTACTACCCCTTAAGGCTACCATTCTCTGAACCCTAAAAGGCCATTAACGTTTCCCTTTCCATGCATCCCCAAAGGCAGCCGTCCGCGCCTGGACTGTGCCAAGAGCCCGGACCCCTGATCCCCTCCGATCTACAGATACACATGCACCGAACTATTAGCCCCAAACCCCAATCAACACAAGGGCAACTGCAACATCGCCTCCCAGCAAACAATGGCAGGACCTTTCTCCTGCTAACACAGCCCATTCTACTGCAACACAGAACCCTCAGCTCTGGAACACCCGCCTACCGCCACCTCCACAGATTAGCTCAAATTCTCACTGATCAACACCCAATCACTACGCAAGCACACCAGAGAAATCTGGGATAACATCACCTCCCCTACTCCGGACATCATCCTCCTCACAGAGACTTGGCTCAACCCATCATCAGAGCCAGATATCGCCACCATCACACCACATGTATAAAAGATAATTCACTGGGACCGCACCAACAAACAAGGTGGTGGAATAGCCATCATCCACAAAGAGTCCATCAATTACACTGACACCACGACACCCCAACACCATCATGAAGTACCTCAATTTCCAGATCAACACCAACTGCAAAACAATAGTCAGAGGCACGCTAGGCTACAGACTCCCGGGACCACGCCCTGCATATTGTGAGGCCATCGCGGAATCCATCACCCAATGGCCATCAACACCAAAGATCTCTTCTTCCTAGGGGACCTTAACTACCACCTGGAAGACCCCAACGACATCAACACAACCAACCTACTCAAAAGCATGACAATGCTGGAACTCTCCCAACTAGTCACTGATCCCACATACATTGCTGGACACTCCTAACCCCATTATTTCAGCCAGTGACAAGCATGCCACCGAAATTACCTGGTCCAATCACTACATTTTCCACTTCCACATCACAACCACCACACCTGCCGCCCCTCAACACTCCATACAGAAGCTGGAGCAAAGTAACAGAAGACCTCTGGGCCAACTCCCTCAAAGCCCCCGCAACCTGACACCACTCCTGACCTCAAAGTTGCAGTCATAAACTTCAATGTATGGATCAATACATGCGCCAACAAAGTCGCCCTCTCAAAACCACCAAAACCAGCACATCCTCCAAATATCACAGCTGGTTCACACCAAAACTCAAATCCCACAAGCACTCTTGTAAGTGACTTGAGAGGATCTGGCGCACCAGCAAAACAAATAACAACCGCAACAGTTTCAAACTAGCCCTCAACGGGTACCATCACCAACTCAAAACCACAAAAGAAAGCCCTGGCCCTTCACCTGGAAGCCAGTTCAAATCACAGCAAGGAACTATTCTGCATCATCATGGAATCCTCCAAACCCACAGCCACCAAGAACACCATCCCAACAGTTTAATGGGGGGAAAACAGAAGTGGTGTACTGTCCTGCCTCTAGTATATCCTGACATCTACCGGTGGAGTTTAAACTTACTCCCGAGGATGAACCCTTGACTCCGGCCAAAGTGGTGCGTAATCTAGGTGTTATGGTGGACAACAACCTCCAAATGGAATCACAGGCGAATAAAACTGCCAGTGTCTGTCTGGCCCTGTTGCGCATATTGCGGAAGGTTCTTCCACTACTCTCAAAAGATACTCTATCTCTTGTAGTGAGAAGTATTAATTCTGAATAGACTGGACTACTGCAACTCCCTGTACTTGGGAGCACCACTATACATTGTACAGGGGTTGCAGAGAGTTCAGTCCATGGCAGCAAAATTGGTGTTGAACGGACAACGTGGGTCATTGACGACGGTGGCCCTGAGAGATCTTCACTGGCTGCCTATCAAGGTGAGAGTCTGTTTTAAATCTCTTTGTACTGTCTATAGAGCTGCACATGACCAGAGCCCAGTCCCCTTGCAGGAGCTATTTACCTGGTATAATCCTGGGAGACAGCTCCGCTCCTCAACTGCAAATCTGATTACAACCTCTATATTTAAGAGATCTCGGATGGGGGGCAGAGCATTCGGCGTGGCTGCTTCGCGCCTATGGAATGATTTGCCCCAGAACCTTAGATAGGCTAATTCTCTGACCTGCTTTCGGAGGGATTTGAAAACTTGGCTATTTCCAAGGGAGGGTTTGTAGTCTCTTTCACTGACAAATTTGACTCTGCTGTGGTTGTTATTCATCTTTCTAAGCGCCAGGATACCCGTAGGGTGGCAGTTATGCGCTCCAATTCAATTCAATTCAATTCACAGGAGCTCTGCAACACCCTTGCAGACTTCTTCTACACCAAAATTGCCACCATCTACAAGAACTTTGACCCCTAATAACCAAACTCAGCAGACTCTTCAACAACCCTGACCCCAACAAAAGCTCAGTAAACACATGGGAGCCTCTTTCTGTGAACACAACTGCCACCATTATGTGACTCCATCCATCCAGGAGCCCCCAACGATCCCTGCCCCACAAAATGTTCAACCTAGGAAAAAGCAACATCAGCAAGGAGCTCGCCCCAATCATCAATGCATCCATCACATCAGCCTACTTCCCTGAAGATTAAGAAACACACACAAATCAAACCACTTCTCATGAAACCCACTGCATTCCCCTCAAGACCTAAACAATTACTGGTGCATCTTCCTACTGCGCTTCCCAGCCAAGGTACTAGAAAAAAGCAAGAAACCTCCAACTAACTGCCCACCTGAAGAAGAACAAACTACTAGACCCCTCCCAATCCAGCTTCTGCTCAAACCACAGCACCAAGACAGTCCTACTTCCAGCCACGGACGCCATCAGGGCCCTCCTAGACAAGGGAGAGACGGCCGCCCTCTTCAACACTTCCATGGCAACTCTGCCACCCTGGTCAGATCCAATGCACAAACAATCACCTGTGCGGATGATACTCAGCTCATCCTCTAACTTTCCTCAGACCTGACTAACACCAGTTCCATTCATAAATCAAAAGGACGGAGGTAGAATGTGTGGATCAACTCAGCTTCCAGGCTATGTAATCAAAAATCCTTGCTTGTGCTGCCGCTACCCCCCGGGGGTAGCGGCAGCACAATTAAGGAAATCCCATAGAGCTGGCGACGGAGAAGATTTTATCTTGACCCCCGAAGGAAGTTTTGCCTAAGACTTGAGAGGTACTATTGGTCTCACTAAAAAGAAGGTGGAGAATATAACCACTGTTTTACTACACAAATTGTGCAAGTAGTATTTTAATCTCGGTCCTGAAGAAAGCCCCATAGACCCGGCTGGGCACAGTGGGGCTGAAACATGTTCAACCAACTCTGACCAATTTTGATGTATAGAGGATCTAGTAACACAATCCTAATCTATACCAAACCCTTTTTTAACAATTCTTGAATCACATATTTTATTAAAATTCCTTTTGTTGATCCAAGGATTTTTTAGACTCACAAATATAGTTTTGGGAGCACTGTTTCTGGACACTGCTACGTAGCCAGTGGTTACCTCCGGGTGGAGGTTGCATACAAGTATATAAACACCCTATGATGATGCACCCACGCTACGTATAACGGTGGAGAACCAAGATATACCACCACATCGCTTACGTGCGTGTAGGAGGGTTTTTTAAGAAGGTCACAAAAAACCCTGGTGCTGTAGTATCAAGTGGTCCATTCTCCATTTGATTTTTGATAACACCAGATCCAACCTCCACAGCTGCATGACCAGCATCAAAAGCTTGATGCACAGTAGATGCCTCAAACTCAACTTAGACAAAACAGAAGTACTCATTTTCAGGAGTAGTAAATTCCTGTGGAACGACTCCTGTTGGCCAGTTGAGCTTGGCCCGGCACCCACTCCTACAGAGCACGCCAGAAATCTCGGAATAATACTCAACAGCAAGCTCTCAATAAGGAAGCAGATAAACGCTGCCTCATCGCTGCCTTCTCAGACAATCTTCAAGTGGCTCCCCTTTGAAATAAGATGCACCGTCAACCAGGCCCTCATTAAGAGCCGCCTGGACTACGGCAATTCCCTCTACGTGGAAATCACCACTCAACTTCTCAACAGACTCCAAATCAATTAGAACACAGTAGCCATGCTCATCATCGACCTCCCAAGACAGACCCACATCTCCCCACACCTCAAAGCCCTTCACTGGCTCCCCATCAGCAAACGATGCAAGTTCAAACTACTCACCCATGTTTGCAAAGCCCTTCAAAACAAGGGTCCAGCCTACCTCAGCCACAGGGTGAACTTCCACCAACCTACCTGAATACTGCGCTCCTCATCCCTCTTCTTGGCCCACACCCTCATCATCCACAGAAGCTGGAGCAGTGGTCGCGCCTTCTCACACCTGGCAGCCAAGTCCTGGAATGGCCTCCACCTCCCCACATTACCCACCCTGCAAGATTTCAAGGACGACCAGAAGATCTATCTCTTCGACTAATTCAGCCAAGCAGCAGCATTCCTCCCCCCAGAACCTGGATACCCTCAGGGCAGTGGCGTAGCAAGGGGGACAGCAATCACCCCCCACTCTACCATGCTGCTGTCGCGGGGCAGCAATCGGAGGAATCTCATCAGCACCCCCGCCCCCCACTCTTCAATGTGGCCGCCGCGGAGTGGCAAACGCAGGGACCACCATGGACAGCCAAAGGGCTAGCTACGCCACTGCCTCAGAGGTGATAAGTAGTGCTTTACAAATCCAATTTGATTGATTGATTCCTGAACCCTAAAAGCCCTTTACTACCCCATAACACAATACTTTCCTGTACCATGAAAGCCCCTCACCAACCCTTAGCACTTAAACATAAAACCATAGACATAAACATTAAATTATTTTTTACATATTCAAATTAATTCATATTTAGAAATAATATTCAAATTTTTATATATGCACTTTAAATATCTTTTCAAACAACAGCAATTGTTTTAAAATAAGAGGAAAACTTACACATAATTTACAGTTATTGCTAATAAGACGAAATCACATTGGTCAATAGCATTGTAGTACTTATGCCATCACTTTTTATATCTGGCTGTACAGACCATCACCCTATTACAGTAATTCATGCAATCATTAGGCTATGGGCATCTATACTAACCCATATCAACTTCTGCATTCTGTTGATATCTATTGTGCCACTCACCCCTGGTCTAATTTGGGATCGTAAATTATGCTATATTGCTATCCAGTTCTTACCGAGGTCTAAGTTGCGTATACCACACCATATGCCGTAAATCTTCTGATATTTTTGTGGACATGCTCTGTTCAATTATATTTATCCTTCTGTAGCACTACGCTAATCTATGTTCAAAAGCAAATCATCAAATTTTGGTATTGTTTTACCACCTCACAGCTTGCTATGTTCCATCTGACAACAACCAATCCTGCATTGCAGATGCTACTATTTAGGGGGTGATTGCGCCCCCCCTCCATATACACTAAACAACCCAATTATAACATTCCATTCAATTTAACTACCATAGTTTTGATTCATTGTTTAGTGATTTTGTCCCAATACTTGGTCATCTGAGAGCATTCCCACCACGTGTGGATATAACTTCCTGTCATTCTGTATCCTCTTAGGCAAATATGGATTTGTGTAATATTACATTATTCAATCCAGAATTTCTTTCACCTATAATATGCACAAAGCAGGCATTTGAATTGGACTAGCTGAAACCCTGCCTTAATTGCTTCCTCACAGGCTGTGCCCCAGGCTTTTTCCCATTCTAGTTGGCCTATATCATTACACAATTTTTCTTTGATCTTTATTAGTGAGTAGTTAGTTTTCGATTGGTGGTACAGCCTATATTTCTGTAAGTTAATCAGCTGACCTCCTCAAAGCATGTCTCAATTCTACGTGTCTAAAATACTTCGCATCATGCAGGTCCATATTCCCGTCTCAACTTTTCGAATGTTGTATTATACCTTTACCAGATATCACCTACTTCAGTAATCTCTATTAGATCCCACTTCTTGAAACTCCTAGTGAGCCCGACACCTTTATTGTCCGATTGTCCCATAACCCCAGACGAGCCCACCATTTGCAAACCTGTAAACCACACATATGGATTCTAGCCAGGTGCGGGGGAAGATTATGGCCATGAATTAATATTGGGTATCTCTGCTCTCCCAATATTTTATGTTCTAGTTAGTTCATTGATTCATGGAGAGATGCAAGTTCCATTCATTTACTGGTGCTTTTTGTGCCACCCAGTAGTATTTGCAAATGGTCAGGAGTCTGATGACCTCATCATGTACCCCCTTATATTGTTTGGCTAGTGATATTGAAGGTGTTTTCCCATCGCATAATAGACTCCTCAACAACCCTTGACCTAGTGAGAAAACTTCCCTTAGTACTGTTACTGTTTTGGAGAGTACAAAGGAACCTCAGCAGAGTCATCATTTTATACATAGCTGTCTGCCACTGCAATGATAATGGGAGGTGTTGCCAGTGCGTTGCATTGGTTTTGAACCCATCAGTGGCACTTGTAGGTTTTGTTTGTGCCATGTCTTTTGTTCTCTTGTAAGCGTTCTCTATTGTTCTTTATTGAATGTAGCCATTTAGACCCTGGATCCCAGGTGGAGAATCAATAAGTTTTGACTTAGATCAATTATTCATTGGATAAGATCTTCAAGCTCGTCATCGTTAACCCTGTCATATCTGGCAAGTAGTGCGTGCTCGTTAGCTATCCTCCAGGGATTGGCTGCTTGTGAGGCAACTCGTTTGCCTGATGCATCCAGCAGTTTTGACTCCTTATCTGGGGGTGGTGCATCCCCAGAGGTTTGGGAATTTGCACGTTTTCTGGCATTGGACACTATTAGAGAATCTAAGGGGAGTTGTCCTTTGATGTATACTGGATCTTTAGGGGCAGGCATATATTTTTTATCAATCCGGGGTTTGAGAATCCTGGTCCTGACGGGGTTTTTAAATATGTCTGGTGCATGTTTAATGGCACATTTGAGCATTGGCAACGTGTGTATTGCTTTTTGTGACTGGCCAAAAGTGTCCAGTAGGAAGTCTTCTTCCATGGGGTCGGAATGTAGTTCCATACCATAATATTGTGCAGCTATATTAATGAGCTGACTAAAACCTATATTATCATCTGGGGGTGATTGCTTAGATGGGTATGGGTCTGGATCAGGAAGGTCTGGAGGATCTGTGGGGTAGTGTTATCATCAGGGTCATCTAAGGGATCCTTATTGTGTTCACCCCATCCCCTAAATCATTCTCATCCTGTGGTGGTAAGGGTGAGCATGGAGAAAATCTAGGAGAGGGTATAGGAGAGTATATAGGAGATAAAGGTTTAGTAGTAAAGATAGGAGAACAGGGTCTTTTGGGTGAGGTTGCACAGTCTCTCTTCTTTACAGGTATCAGATTTCCTCCTTTTTGTTGGAAGGCTGACAATATGGCCTGTTTTAGGGTCCACTTGTAATGTTTTTTGTTTCGGAGAGGTAGGAACTGGCCGAAACAGTTCTTCCTGCTTGTCTTCTTTTGTACTGATTTTTTCAGTTCAGAGTGTGGCTTTGATTTGGTGTCTGTATCTGTAGGAGGAGCTTTGTGCTCCTTTGGCTTGAAAGTCGGAACTTTTCTTCAGATGCGAAGATTTTTTGTGCTTTTCCGAGGTCTTATGGTGTTTCGGTGCCGAAGGGTTCGGCGTCAAGGCCTTTTTGGACTTAATGCAGATGTGTATCCCTGATTTCGGTACCACAGGTGTTTTTTGGGTACTTATATGCAGCTTGCTCGGACCAGAGCTGCCAGAAGGCTTTTCTTTTGTTTTCGGTGCCGAGCCCGGAGGCGGGGCTTCTGAAACTTTCTTTCGTTCTCGACTAAGCCCTTGAGGTGAAGTTTTGACCGGAGACTTCAGTTTTTCGGGTGGCGCAGGGATATTTGTACTCACTCGTTGCCCTGGAGTGATGTGGTCATCGAGTTGACATTGTCAGCTTCAGAGACGATCTCGACCTCTTCCAAATCCTCTGCCTCTGGAATGTTGGGCCTTCATCGAAAATGTCTTCTGGCACCGGTGCAGCCTGTTGCACCATAACGAGTCATCGAGCCCCGCGATCACGGATGGTTTTCTTGGATCTGAAAGAGGCGCTGTCTTGGCAATCCTTTTCTTCGTGCTGTGGTGATAGACAAAGATTGCATACCTTGTGATGGTCAGTGTGGAAATTTAGCTCCACACTGAGGGCATTTTTTTTAATGGAGTCCTTTCCATTAGCCGTAGGCCTGAATGACTCCGATCAGCCCAGCGGCCTGTGTCTGGCAGTGTGCGCGTCGAAAGACACGCGAACGAAATAACACCGTCGAGTGTGATAGGTTGCGTGTCGAAAGAGGTTTGGAACACGGTACCGGAGCGCAGCAGATCACATCCGAACCCGATGGCGTGAAAAAACAATCTGATGATGGAGTTGATGCCCATACACACTATCGTCCAAGGGAGAAGTCACCTATCTCGTGACCACAAAGACTTCTTCCAAGACAACAAACTGCAAACATCTGAGCCCAACACCAGATAGCGATCTATGCACAAGTATGTATCCTGTAGCTCATATGCCTCGAACAGATGTGTTAAATTCTGAGTTCAGGCCCACTAAACTCCATCTTATGCCTACGGGAAGATATGCTGGAAACATGTGACACAGCATTCCCCATTCTGTCCTATGGGCAAGATGGCCTTGCAACAGTGAAAAACGAATTTGGCAGTATTTCACTGTCAGGGTATGGTACACACCTCAGCAGTACATGTCCTACCTTTCACATACACTGCACCCTGCCCAGGGGGGTACCTTGGGCCTACTAGAGGGGTGTCTGATGTGCATAAAAAAGGGATGGGTAAGACCTGGCAAGTGGGTGCACTTGCCAGGACAACAAGGCAGTTAACAAACTGTGCACAGGCACTGCAGTGGCAGGCCTGATCTCTTTTGAGGGCTACTTATGTGGGTGGCACAATTAGTGCTGGAGGCCCAGTAGTAACATTTGCATTACTAGCCCTGGCACATGTAGTGCACTTTACTAGGGATTTTACTAGTAAGACAAACATACCAATTATGGATAACCAATTACCATAACACTTTATACAGGGAGCACTTCCACTTTGGCACTGATCAGCAGTGGCAAAGAGCCCAAAGCATCTAAGTCAGCAACATAATGTGAGAAAAATGTCTAGGAGGAAGGCAAAAAGTTTAAGGAACTTTAGCCAAAAAGGGCCAAGTCCAGCAGCCATACATTCTTCTGTGAAGAGAACATATTCATATTCCAATGAACTCAGGTGCCAGATGGCAAGATTGAGGAGCCGGGGCTGGGTGTCTGGTTTAACCTTGTTGGTGAGTGAGAAGGTCTGGCCTGACTGGAAGATTCTTGTGAGGGCTGATGGACATCTCCAACAGCACTGAGTACCAGGAATATCTGGCCCAAGTTGGGGTCACCAGACTGAGGTTTGTGGAGACCTGCCTCATTTTCCTGACCACATATGGAATGGTTAGGTGGGAAAAGCATAGGCAAATATAACTGGCCAGTTTATCCATAGTGCATTGCCCATGGGTGTGGATACCTGCAGGCAAAGCTTAGTCAATTTGTAATTTCTGGGGGACAAATAGGATGACAAGTGCCCCCCCCTTTACACCACCTCCAGCAAAATGACTTGTGCATGAAGTTCCTGGCCATTAACTTGTTGACGAGTCCTGCTAAAGGTCCACAAAATGTTGTCAACACCCAAGAGTAGTTTTGCCTCAAGATGTACTTTGTGCCAAATTGCCTGAAAAAAATGTGTTGAGCTAATGCTGAATGGAAGGAATGTTTGCAAAGCCCTATCCCCGTTCCAAACAATGAAAATATAAATACTTAAAAAATATGCTTTAAGCAAGATTTAATTCCATTTGCTTTTTAAATTATTAGACGTCTTGCCATTATGAGCGTGGTTAACAGATCCCAAGAAACAAAACTGCCCCTCACAGCAGTGAAACCAGCCCCCACCCTGCCAGCCCACTGAAATACTCTGTGGCCAATGCGGCCCTACTTGCCTGGGACGCAAGAAAAAAAGCCTTGTGCTGGGGCTGTAAGAAGTGCACCTGAACGGGGGGTGCTGCATTACGAATGCCTCTTGCCTGGTGCCTACAAAAAGGGCCCCTTGGTTTTGTAAAGTGTAGTGCACCCATGGGTTTGGCAATCTCAGTTTCTTTCTTGATCTTTAACAACATCCTTTCCACTTGGGAACCAAAAATATGTTCCCCAAAGATGGGATGTTAAGATGGTGCTGTACCACCTCTGATTTAAAACTGGACCTCTGGTTTAAAACTGGAGATGCAAAGCCATACAGGTTGTCAGGAAACACAAATGTTAACACTGTAGTAGGCAGTGTCTGCCTATAGGCCGCAGAAAAGTGTTCTACCAGGGCCTCATTTCATCCCAATGTTACTTGTTATATCTTGAGAGCAAAGCTACAGAGTTGGCAATTCTCCACTGGGTAGTTGTCCCTACTGATACCCTTTTACAAGAGGTGTAGATTTTGGCTTTATCTGGATGTGGTGGTGTCCCTGGTTGCGCTGAGCAGATGCCTGCTTTCTTGCTGTATATACCTCAAGTGAATCGAGTGGGTTGAAGAGCTACTTTCCCTCTAATGCATGTAGGGTCGTTAGGAAATACCTTAAAATTCCTTTTTATTCTAGGAGGAGCCTCTTTTTTTCCAAATGGATCCTTGATGTTCTCTGGGGCCATTTTGAACATGCCCTGGAGCACTGGTAGAATCGTAACTGTGCATTCAGTCTTCAAGAGGATCTACTAAGAAATCACCATCTTCAATAGTGTGCAGCTCAACCATATGACAGCAAGCCACCCTCTGAATAACTGCTTGATATGCAGTAGTACCATTATGGGGAGATGGCTTGGCGGGATAAAACTCAGTCTGGTTTGTCTTGTGGGCCTAAATGACCATCCCATGGATTGCCCATAGCAGGTGTGTGGATTCCATCGTCTTAATGGCTCCTAGTGTCAGAGGAAGAGTGGACTGATGCCTCTGAAGATTCTGGTGGGAGGCGGAGAATAGGAGCTTGGAGGAGGTGGTGGTGAGGCAGCTGCCTGTTGGTATAAGGAAATAGAGGAGACTTTGTCCTTGAATCAATCGAGGATTTTGCCCTTGACCTCAATCAGAAAAATCAGACAAGACGTCAATTCACAATGGCACCTTCTTAACATGGACTCTGAGGATAATAAACTTCCCAGACCCACCATTGTGTTTAGAAGGAACTGGAATCTGAGAAACCTGTTGGTCAGAGCCAACATGGGCAATTATAAGAAATACTGACAAAATTCCATCACAGGAGCAAATTCCATCAGACGTTACCACAAATGCGGAACCTGCCAGGCTTGTGACCATAATATTGTGGCAGAAAAAATCTCCATTACAGTTAGAATTATTGTTTTGAACACTATGACAAACTGTAGGGCATACAACATTGTCTATCTTGTGCTATTGTCCATGCGGCCTAATCCACGTTGGGGAAACAGGGCAGGAATGCTGCAGCAGAATAGAGGGGGTACATAAATCCAACATTCGCCACCAAAAGATGAATGCTTCTCTTGTTGAACACTGGCAGGATCTTGGTAATCAAGATCATAAACTCAAATGGACCATACGTTAGAAGATTGCACCTGTGAGCGGTAAGGATGATACGGCCTATTAGAAGAAGGAAGTATTTTGGATCTTTTATTTGGACTCCCAGAAAAGAGGTCTCAATGAGACCACCCCATGGATAAATGCTCTACTTTGAGTCTGGATATCCCAAGGGTGATTGGTCTCTTAGATCTACTTGAGAGATGCCCAATATTGCAGCTTTTTTCAGTTATTTGGTACCCCCCGTTTCTGATCTGTTAGCTGTCTCTAGAGGGAAGGACTGGTCCCTCTTCCTTCTAGATACCTTTGCCTTATGCAGATTGTTTTGGGGGGTGGTTCAGATACTTTTGTCTAAATTATGGTGAGTTTTTTTGGAGTCTAGCCCTTGTTGCTTTTTTGTTTTTCTGATTACCCTTTCCCTTTATCCTGTATTTGGTTTATTTCTTTTTTATGGCATCTGTATTGGAACTTCATAGGTCCCCGCTCTAGTAGCTTTACCATTTGCCCTGCCTCCTTTTCCATTCTCCTTTGTGTATCGTCCTGCTCTACTTCAGTAAGCGACGCACGCACTGTTACCTTTATTATTTGGAGATTGGGTTTATCATTATCCTCATTAGGAGACCAGCATGCAGATCAGCCCGCTGTTCGACCCATGTCGGCATTGTTCACTGGTAAGGAGAGGGGCGGGCTCAGTATTGTTTGGAACCGGATCATAGTGGTTATTTCACCAGCTTTTTCATACGGTGCAGCGAGCCACCGTTTTAACCTTAGTTTGGTTGGGTGAGTTTTCACCTGTTAGTCATACGGTCTTTATGTCTAACCACTATAGTAAAGATTATGTCACTTGGGTAGAACCATTTATTTTAGTCAGCCCTTTCTTGGCAGCCCCCATACCCAGTTAGTCACTGAGCTTCGTGCATTTCATCATTTGCTTGTGTATAATTCCTGTTTTTTCCACTTAGACCGTAGATCGAAAGCATTTAGTATTAAAGTGAGCCCTTGTCTATGGATTACGGTTGGAGCCAAGTTTGGTCACCTGATTTTCTCCATAAAGATAAAGCCCAACTGTGTGGGCTTACCGGCCATTTCGCTTATTCTCCTCTGCTAGATGCACATGTCTTTTTCATGCTCCCTTCATCTTTAACCAATATTCTCATGACAAGTGTTTCCTTTTATTAGGATGGTTATAGAGTGAGTCTGATGTATACTTATTCATAAACAACAACTGTCACGCACACTGCCTTTTATATTTCTAGTTTGTTGGACATATATCATTGAGAAATATATTTACTCATTACCACACCTATAAAGAGATTCTCTCGCCTAAACAACTGTTTCCACATACAATCTTAACCTCATACCTACTAAATGAACTGTTTACACATCTTTGGACCGTGACCTACCCAACCACACAAACACATTCACTATCCCATACAAATAGTCACTTAACTAATTAATAACTAATATAGACTTTCACATACCTAGTAAACTTATGTAGTACTTTACGCAACAAGAGATAGAGTGATATAGATATTCACACTGTTTAATCACTATCCTATATATTTAGTGAGACACTTTAAATTCGTCACTTACACAATCAATCACAGTGCTACTGAATCCTCCATTCAGACACTTATACATCCACTCACTCTTCAATGGACATTGTTATATATATATATATTATATTTATTTAAATATCAAACCAAACCACATTCACTGGATGATGTCATCAGTTATGTCATTTGAGAGGTCAGTGATGCCACTGACCATGTCATGAATGATGCAATATGGGACATCATCAGCAGTGGATTTCGGACACACAAGTTATTGTTAGTACAACTAAATATAACGGGGACATTTCAATGTTTTTGTACGAGTGAAATGTCCAGCTAACTAGAACACCCCCCGAAACCTATGTTTTTTTCAGTGAATAGAGAAATAGCTTCAGCGTCATAAACCAGTGAGACTTGGCGACCGCTCTTAATATTCCTATGCTATTGAGGTTCATTATTAAATGGCCCATTGTTTGCTACTGTGGGAAGACAATGCTATTGACGCACTCAAGTGATCACATAGGCCTTATTTCTGCCTAATTATATTTCTTTGCTTTTATAACAAAAACGGTGGAGAAAGGGGTGTTTAAAGACCAAGCCTAGGTTGTACCCCCCCACCAACGATATTAACAACAAAGAAACCTAGGGGTCTCGCAAAAAGGAATACAAGGAAACCTCAATCCGTCATTGATGATAAAATTGATCATGCAATACTTTGATGGGTATGCTATGAATACTGAGCGGGTTACAATCACAGACATATCTTCCGTTTATATATTGGCTATCCCACTTCAATCATTGCTGCACTAATCAAGACTCTGTCAATGACGGATTGAGGTTTCCTTGTATTCCTTTTTGCGAGACCCCTAGGTTTCTTTGTTGTTAATAAAATTAATTTCTTTGCACCAGTGTTTTTTTATTTCCACTAGCTAGAGATCTCTTATTCCTCCTATATCAAACATAGTTGTTGCGCTCTAGAACACGATCTTCTAGTTGGTCAAACCACTGTAAGCATATATAGTAGGATCAGAGAACCAGTGGAGATACCTCTATCCGAGTGCCTCTAGATGGTGTTAGGGTCACAACTTCCATCTACTAAGGACGTTCATGGAATGGTCCTAAGGAATTTGGTTGTATTTTCAAATGAATGTACATCATGGTAGAGTGCACTTATTCAATCGCCTGTCTTCACATACTCGTCTGGTTCTTTTCTCTAGTATGGTAATAGATCTGATTTGCATGATTCTGTCATATGCTTTGCTCCTGTCCTAGAAGGTCTTTCCGTTTCAGTAAGTCATCTATTCATGTCCTGTATAGCCCATAGTAAGCTTGGTACTTTTCCATAGGCACCCCCCCTGACCTCCACCGGTTTGTTTTCCACCATTGGCCTTCTTTATATCTATTTCTCCTGCGCCCTGAAGGTCGGCCTCGGAGTGAGGGCTATACCAAAACACGCACTTTCAGATCAGGAAACGTATCTAATTTGAGTCCCATTGGATTGAGGAACATAGGACAAATTAATAGTTGACATTCTAAAATACACTGATCTGTATATTAAACAAGGATTTGCGACCATCTCCCTGCCTCCTGGCAGGTCGCTCCAAGCACCGCGCAGCTCCTTCTGTTCGGCGCCAGTGCTCCCAGCCAGCTCCTGCCAGGGTTCGAAGCCCGCTTAGGCTCTGCTCATCGTTGGTTATTTTTTGTTGCTGTATTGCACAGTGTATTTGTATTGCTGTATAGGCATTTTTGCTCCCCCGCTGTCCCCCTGCTCTCCCTCGCCACCCCCGCTGCTATGTTCCCTGCGGCCCCGCCCCCTCATCCCCCATTGGCCACCCCGCTCCCACCTCCCAGCTGCACCTCCCTCCCACCTCCCCATTTATGGCAGTCGCGCTGCAGCAGTGAGTGCCACCATCTCTCTGCCTCCTGGCAGGTCGCTCCTAGCACCGCGCAGCTCCTCCTGTTCGGCGCCAGTGCTCCCAGCCAGCTCCTGCCAGGGTTCGAAGCCCGCTTAGGCTCTGCTCATCGTTGGTTCTTTTTTGTTGCTGTATTGCATCGTGCATTTGTATTGCTGTATAGGCCTTTTTGGTCCCCCGCTGTCCTCCTGACCTCTGCTCTCCCTCGCTGCCCTCTTCCATCCCCGGTTGCCGCCACTGCATCCCCGGCCCCTTGTCCCACATCGGCCACCCCGCTCCCGCCTCGCAGCTGCACCTCCCTCCCACCTCTCCATTTATGGCGGTCGCGCCTAAGGCAAGCCCGTCTGCGCCCAGCACCAGAACCCCTGGCCCCCGCGAACGCCACGACACCTGACTCCACTACGATGCCAACTCCCTCCACACACTCAACCCCAGACGAATACACACCTGCTTCCAGGCCTCCCCGTAGCGCACCCACGGACCCTTCTCCTGCCGGAACTGCATCTTCACCAGCAACCGGCCAACCAAACCTCCAACAAAAGAACCCAACTACCTCAGATGCATCCTCCTAAACACCCACTCCACCAGCAAACATGCCGTAGAACTCTGGGACCTCCTTCACTCTACCTCCCCAGATGTCAGCTTCCTGACGGAGACCTGCCTGAACCCCACCTCAGCCCCCAACATCGCCATAGCCATCCCGGAAGACTACAAGATCACGGCATTGAAGGAGGAATCGCCATAGTCCACAGAAACACCCTCAGATTCTCGACCAACAGCGACGACACCCTCAGCACTGCCGAACAAATGCACTTCCACATCCACACCGACCCCAACACCACCCTCAGAGGAACCCTTATCTACAGACCCCCGCCCGGACCCCAACCACAGTTCAGCGACTCCATCGCCGACTTCATCAGCATACACGCCCTCGCCTCCACAGACTACATCCTCCTCGGGGACCTGAACTTCCACCTAGAGAACGACGACGACACCAACTCCACCACCCTGATCGACAACCTCGGACTTAGACAGCTCGTGACAACACTAATCCACGCCCCAGGCCACACGCTGGACCCCATATTTACCGCAAGCCCCCACGACTCCTTCGACCACACCACTGAACCGACCACCACTGCATCCACTTCACCTTCAGGAAGCCCACCTCCGTACCCAACAAATGCCCCGACACTGCTGGAGCGAGGTCACAGAAGACCAGCTAACCAACACCCTCGCCCAGAGCCCACCTGCCGACCCCGCCAACCCAAACACCGCCACTCGCAACTTTAGACAGTGGATTGACGACTGCGCCAACACCCTCGCCTCGCTCAAGACACCCTCCAACAACCACACCAGCAAGAAAGCCACCTGGTTCACCGAAGACCTCCAGGCCTCCAAACGAACCTGCCGAAAACTGGAGAAGAACTGGCTCCGTGAACGAACACTGGACAGCTACACAGCCTACAAGGACGCCAACCGCAGACACCATCAACTCATCAGAACCACCAAGAGGGCCTCCTTCAAAAAGCGCCTGGATAACAATGCACACAATAGCAAAGAGCTCTTCAACATCGTGAAGGAACTGTCCAACACCAGCTCCAACACCAACGATGTACCGCCTTCGCAAGACCTGTGCGATTCACTGGCCACCTTCTTCCACCGCAAGATCGCAGACATCCACGACAGCTTAAATGCCACGATCGCCCCGACAACCAACGCCCCCACCTGCACCGACAGCCTGCTCTCCTGGACCAGCGTCAATTACTAGGAAACCAGCGAGACCATGAACAATTTCCACTCGGGATCACCACTGGACCCATGCCCTTACCACATCTTCAACAGAGCCAACACAGCCATCGCACCCCACCTTCGGAAAGTTAACACCTCCTTCGAGACAGCAACCTTCCCAGAAATCTGGAAGCATGCCGAGACCAACGCCCTACTCAAGAAACCCAAGGCAGACCCCAAGGACCTCTAGAACTTCCGACCCATCTCCGGGCTCCCGTTTTTGGCAAAGGTCACCGAGAAAATCGTCAACAAACAACTGACACGCTTCCTCGAGGAGAACCACATCCTGGACCCATCCAAGACCGGATTCCGCAGCAACCACAGCACCGAGACCGCCCTCATCCCCGCCCCGGATTACATCACGACCCTGCCTGACAACAGAGAAACAGCAGCCCTCATCCTACTGGACCGGTCAGCCACCTTTGACACGGTCTGCCACCACACACTACGCACACGCCTACAAGACGCCAGGATCCAAGAGAAGGCCCTGGACTGGACAACATCCTTCCTCTCCGGCAGAACTCAGAGCCTTCGCCTCCCCCCCCTTTTGCTCCATGGCCACCAAAATCATCTGCGGCGTACCCGAGGGCTCTTCCCTCAGCCAGACGCTGTTCAATATCTCATACCTGTACTATATGTAATATTTGTACTATTTACATTAACTTGATGATTTACCTTCCTACTATGCTCCCTTGTTTCCCTACCCTTCCACCTGCCTTTGTAAAGCGCTCTGTTATCTGCAAAGATCTTGTTCGCGCTATATAAAACTTTCAAAATAAAATAAATAAAAATGGCACCCCTTGCCCACGTCGCCGGACAGCACTGCCTAAACATCATCGCCGACGACACCCAGCTGATCATATCTCTCACCAAAGACCCTCACATCGCCAAGACCAACCTCCACGAAGGAATGAAGGCCGTCGCCGAATGGATGAGGAACAGCCGACTGAAGCTGAACTCGGACAAGACGGAGGTCCTCATCCTCGGTTCCACCCCCTCAGCCAGGGATGACACCTGGTGGCCTGCAATCCTAGGAACAGCCCCGACACCCACCGACCACGCACGCAACCTGGGGGTCATCCTCGACTCCACCCTCTCCATGACTAAGCAGGTCAACGCTGTCTCCTCATCCTGCTTCAACACCCTCCGAATGCTCCACAGGATCTTCAAGTGGATCCCCATCGAGACAAGAAGAACAGTCACCCAGGCCCTCATCACTGGCAGGCTGGACTACGGAAACGCCCTCGACGCAGGAACGTCGGCCAAGCTCATGAGGCGATTACAACGCATCCAGAACGCGTCAGCACGTCTGATCCTCGACATCCCCCGCCGCAGCCACATCACATCCCACCTGAGAGACCTGCACTAGCTCCCAGTCAACAAGAGGATAACCTTCAAGCTCCTCATCCACGCACACAAAGCTCTTCATAAGATCGGCCCAGCATACCTCAACACTCGACTCAACTTTTACACCCCCATGCCGCCAGCTCCGCCCCGCCAGCCTCACCACAGTCCCCCAAATCCTTCTCCCACCTCGCCGGCAAGATCTGGAACACCCTCTCCACCAACCTACAACAGATCCAGGACCTACTGGCCTTCAGGAGACTCCTCGAGACCTGGCTCTTTGATCACTAGCAGGACCCCCCCCCCCCCCCCCCCCCCCCAGCGCCTTGAGACCCTCACTGGTGTGTAGTGCGCTTTACAAGTGTTATGATTGATTAGCAAACGTTTTCTTTCCTGGTCTACTGAAAATAATTCTTTGCTGATGTGGGTTATTCATTATTAAATGATTGCAGTGTGGAATGGTCTGGTACGGTTTTGCGAGTGAGAGTCCGTTTAAGATGGTTTGGGGGGTCGTTGGTACCTGGGGTTTGCTAAAGGTGTTTCTATACACCGTTGTAAATATACTGTGCTCTGTATTTTGTTCTATTGTTTAGATTATATAAAAATCAAAACACCACTGTTAACAATGAATACATTTGATGTGTTCTATTGAGCTATGAGATTTCTTTTGTTGTGATCCCTTCTCTGTGGTCTTTATTGCAACTCTTTGCATTTTCTAATGTATGACTTAATGCAATATTTACATTCATTTAACAGACAGGGTTTGTCCTTTTATTAGATTGGCTTGTACCCTTTAGGCACAGGAGCCGAGGTTCCTCAAAGACCAGTTATATGAACAAGTCATGATCCACCTACAGTCCCATACTGTGTCATAATTGTATATTCATTTCTTTCCACAGGGAAAAGGGGAAAGCAAAGGGAAATTTCATTTTCATAAGTACAATCAATCCAGAATGATTTAACGTCTACACAGAGTGCAGTCTGTTCCACCACTCCCCATATTGTCGTGCGCTTACCTGGGCACTCCCTATATCTGTATACAGTCTCCTCTGCCATCGCACACATGTACAGAAGGCAACTTGTTCAAAATGTGAGTCTGTTTCTTGGGGACTCTAAGCCAATTATTGGATCCCCAACCTGCTTTAACATTGTCAGGGTGAGTAAAAAAAAAGTTGTTTGACCTATCATCCAGCTCTTCCACTAACCTTTGATGACTAGGTGCCTTGGAACCTTCCAATCTCGGTGTCAAAGGTGTGGTACTATGTCTTGAGTGCGGTTTCAAAACCAACTTTTCCCCCCAAATGAAGAGCATCATGCGTCTTCTTGGGCAAGGGCATTGAGGTGTGGTGTACTCGATCCCTTTTCCTAGGAGCCTGTTCAACTCTGAAGTCTAGTGTCTGAACCCAAAGGCAGCAGAGCACCAGATACCGTAGTGGTCTTCCTGTAGCGGTCATGGCTGGATGCGGACTCCCTTTGGAACAGTGCTCTGCCTCTGCGCTAAAGAATTACGGTGGGCTTTGGAGTAGTGCTCAACATTGGGACAGTACTCGCAATGGCCCTGTGATGTCTTTGCTTTTGGTCCCACAGGCGTCAACGTTGGCGGTATTCCCTTCTCTCCACACCCCAGGTACTTGGAAATAAGGTTGATAAATTGAGAGAAGACCCCACACGTTCCAGGGAACAGGGTACTTAAGGACAATGTAAAGTCAGAGAACAATCCCTGGAGAGGTTGATATATAGGAATACTTTAGTACTCGTAAACAATGTATATACCAGAAATAATATAAAGATCTCTGGTCACGGACTAGTTTGTAATGTTCACAGTTTTTTTATTAAAATGCATCATTGTTAAAATGTCAGTACTTTCACTATAAAGCAGGGATTGTTCTCTGACTTTACTTGGAAATAAGGTCTCTGGGCTTGGCAGAAGATGTATGTAGGAGAATAGGATCTGCTTACTATAGTTACCCCCACTTTTTGCTGTGTTTCACTGGTTTATCGACTTTAGTCTGGCTGTGGCCCTGCTAACCAGGACCCCAAGCCTAGCTGTTCTCTCTCTAAATTGATTCCATGTACATTAGGTACACTCCAGATTGGTTATGGGTTACCCTTGCGAGTCCCTAGTATATGGTACCAAGGGCATAGGTACCCCAGAGGCCTACCAGGGGCTGAAGCATGTATTATGCCATCCCTGGGAAGCCTTCCAAAATGACACCACAGGTCGGCTACTACAGCCTGGGTAAGGTGGTATCACCCCTTACTTAGATATAGTATACCTATATCTACCATTTAAAACAGACACTTATAAATCTATAAGTCAATCCTATGGCAGGCCTTGACAATCCTGAAGGCAGAATGCTTGGTTTTGTGTGTTATAGGGTGCCTAGCATTAGCTGAGCCCCTCTGCAGCTTTCGGAATCCCTTCCTCATCGCTGTTCTGTGATCTAGCCATACCATATACTCTTAAGTGCATTATAATCCTCGCGGTTAATGCTAACTTTGGAATGGCTTTATCAAAACATGTCGTGTTTGGCGTCAAACACTTTGGAACACTACCCCCAGCCAGTCCTGGCAGGGGGGTAGCATTCCATCCTTCTAGAGGGAGAAAACATGTACACACTTACTTACCCAGTAATAGTTTTAAAGAGCCCCAGCATCACAAAATGGATGCTGCTGCCACAGACACAAGTCTGACCTCCTGCTGTTGGACGAAACTCCAGCAGGGGAGGCTTGGACAACAGGTTTCCTGTCCTGGGAGGTGCCAGCACCGCCCCAGACAGGCTTTAGTGTATTGGGGCAGGGTGAGTTGCATTCAGTGAATGCTTTTCAGACAGTGCCTGAGGCACACAAGGAATGCCTGCGCATTTCCCAGTTCTAACAGGTTGCTGGGTCACTCAGCCCCAGCTCTGGCACAAAACTGGACAAAGGAGAAGGAGTGTAACCATCCCCTCCTCGGGTCCTCCCATAGGTGGGACCCTAGAGCTAATCATACCCCTAAACTTAGTATAAGTATAGGAACCCAGTCCCTAGGACTTTAGATTACCCTGGACGAAACTCTGATACAGAAATCTTGGACCTTCGACATTCCATTTCGCCTGGAAGACTAAAGAAATCTCCCATGGGGTCAAGGAGTGACTCCCCTGTTCAAACAGGCACCAAAGAAGCATCTTGCCGGTCTGCATTTTCGAGGCTCCCGCCGGATCCCGAAGAATCTGCGACACAAGACACGGATCTCCAGACATCTCCGAGGCCGACACGAGTCCCCAGCAAAGCTGAGCCCTGTAGCCATCACGAGATACGTAGGACCGGAACTCCAGGGCATCCAGCACATTTGCTAGTGCATCGATTTTCCGAGCTTTCCCGAAGTTGTGCATTGGGTTACTTGTAGTCCAAGCCCTGAGCACCTTTTGCATCGAAGATTGTGGGCAGACACTCCACGAGTGTTCAGTGGGCCCGCTTTTGGCATTTCTGCTCGAGGCTCCTTCCCTAGTCCATTGACTGGTGGGTCCCCACGAAGGTAAATCCTTTGTTCCTTGGGCATTCCTGGTTGCTCCAGACGTGCCCTGACTCCCCTCCAAAGTGTGAGTCCCTCAGACCTTACTGGTCTGCACCGAAGCCAATCTTTCCATTCTACGTTGGTTGCTGTTGCCAAGGCTTGTTGGGTCCAATCTGGATAACGACGCTGCAGCACTACTTCCGACGTGGGACAGCTCGAATCCAGCTCCTGGTTTTCGTCAACACCTCCTGGTCCTCGTGGCTGAAGAGTCAAGCTTCACATACATCACCTGAAATCACCCGACATCGGCTGGCATCTCTTTGTCCCCTTCCTGGTCACTGGCTAGTGACCCAGACTGTCCCCTTTGCTTTCAGGTTCTTCAGATCTCTAATCAACCCTTGGATCCATCCGGAAACTTCACCTGGTCACCTGCAGCACTTCTTTGCAGCTCTCCTTTTGGAAATGGCGACAAAACCAGACACGAAAAGACACCTATGCACCTGGCTTCCCTGGGTGAGGTAACATGAGTACTTCGGTGCTCCCGTGGGTCTTGACTCTTGAAGTGTCCAGTACTGAAGGGGTTTTACCGTAGGCCAGTCCTAAGTGTCCTTATTCTTTAAAATTGTTACTTTAACTTTCGCCACAGAAGTCAATGGTGATTCGCGGCTGTGTTTAGACACTGCACGCGTCCCACGTGGGTCTCCTGCGTCCCTACCTTGGGTGGTTCCTGGTTGCCCCCGCGGTTCTACAGGCCCTAGGCCTTGCTTCTATCTCTCTCATGATTCTTATACCACTTTCTTTGTATATGGTTTGTGAGGCCCCTGGGGCAAAACGCATACTGAGCTAATTTACTGTGTGCTATTTAAGTTCTTATATTGTACGTTTGCCTCTAGCCTCATAAAGAGACTAGAGGGGTGTGTTTTAGAATAAATACATATATTTTATATATACCTGGTGTGGTTCTCCTTTCATTTGATCATTCATGAGATTATAGACTGGTAAAACAAGCTGCTTTACATTCCTTCAAGGCTTAGCCTGAAGGCTGCTCTCCACAGCTACCACTAGGATAGTTTTCTATAAAGATTGTCTAAACCTACCATCAATAAGGGTCGTTTGGACTGGTGCAAGGTGCCCACTAGAATAGTGGACATCATATGCCAGGCCAACTTTTAACAATGTACTAGTGCTTTAGAGGGCCCTGCCCCATCGGCCCCAACATTAAAGGGTGGGGTCTTGTTCAACTAAGTTATCTGGGGTCACGGCCGAAGACTGCTGCTGCATCTTTAGATGCCATTCTCAACAAGCATTGGCATAGCCAATAGGTCTCACCTTTGGGACTTTAGAAGTTTCATGCCATGCAGCAGTTGATATTGTTGCACCAAGGATATTGTGCTGGATAACTAAACACTTGTAAGGTCCCGAAGGCAAGACCTATTGGCTATGCCAATGCTTGTTACCAATGTCCCTAGTAGTGGCTCTCACCTCACTGTCAACCTCGTCATTGTTGCTGGCCTGTGAATCTGCTCCAGATGTGCCTCAGGCACAAAGGAAAATAAAGTGCAGTGGTAAGTATCAAAGATGGCACCCCAAGGGTTGGGGCTCCTTCCATGTAAAGCATCAAGTGCAAAAATGGACAGGCCATGCAGGTTGAAGGTTAGCCTTACAGAAAGAAATGATGGAAGGGTAGAATGGATTTAAGGAGATTTCTGAAAAACATCTTTCCAAAGCATTACGTATCTTCTGCAGCCATTTTAGTAGAGACAATAGAATTTCCCAGCATCTCAACTCCTACTTCCACACCCTTTCTAGCTATGGTGCCCAGGGCCACTTCACACAGACCAGTATGACACCCATCAGACCTGCACACAAAGTATTAACATGAGACCCTGCAGACATTTGCAGTGTACCACAACTGCACCTAGCAGGAGAGTTGCTATTTCTGTCATTTGAAACACCACCATCTAGCACAATAATTTGGACAAAACCACTTCAAACTGACCACCTTTACTACACGAAGGGGCCTACTGCCACATGGCATGAAACAAGCTCTTTGAGACCACAGGACTTTGTCCTTCTCAAGTGCTCTGAACTGCCAACACGCCACATGAAATTCCATAAACACCATTAGTGATTATCTTTACCGTTGGAAAGAATGATTAGTCACCATAAAAAGTGAGGGGGAAAAAAGTAGTGCAATAACCAAATAAGAACTATGAAGAGCACATGAATATAATACTAGCAAAAAAGTTATGTACTGTTCTTACACCGAGCAAAGACTAAATACATGATCATTAAAATAACAGGATATCTGCGTACAACACCAAAAGAAGCTTCAGAGAAGGAAAAATATGTCATCAGAGACGGGCAAAAACACTCACAATTACACCACTGCTTAATGCGAGTGTTCTGACTGTGTCATAACACTGAAATATTAGCATTTAGCTCGGCGGACAAACATCTAAACAATACAAACCAGAAGTAAACGCATCCAAGGGTCAGCTTGTGCAAACAATACCCAGGCAGGGTAACATTACCCGGTCTATTCTTATTTATTTAATGCATTTTTATATAGCGCAGACTTTACCCGAAGGTGTCAGAGCGCTGTACAAAAGAACCAGTAACGTTACCCTGATTCACGCACGGGCATATGAATTTGACACGACCCTGGTACTAAGGTTGCCCTCCCGTCCTGAAGACCAGCAGGCCGAGGCCCCCACTTATCCCAGAGCATTAAGTCGGGTTGAAACGTCGACGCCCTTCAATACCCTACTTGGACCACGGACATTGTGAAAATGTGCCACACGAGAATTTGTATTGCATTACGTATGAGAAACATGTTTGAATGCTAAATGTGGCCAAGATGAAAAAGTGACTGAGATCATATGACCAGTTTAATCTAAAGCACCAACCTTTGCTTCTTCTACTCACCCTCTCTTCACTTGAGCACTTCTTTCTTGCACGTTCTTAGGAGTAACTTCCTTTGTGTACTACAAGTGTCTAAGTAAATTAATTAATAATTTACTGTTGACATACGGTGGAAATAAAAAACTTTTGTTTCCGAATATATTGGTCTTGGGTGTTGCACTACTAGCCTAATGGATGTATTAAATACCGTGAACAAATAATGCTAAGGCTCTAAAAGAAGCAAATTATGATGGTAGGTTTGTTTTAATCTATCTAAATTAAGGTCTAGGACCATAGTTTTTCATAACGCATCTTTAGATGCGACAAATGCAAAAAAACCAATTGATGGACGGAATGCATAACTATGTTAAACATTCACCCCCAGTACAGATATCTGGGGCTAAATCCATTGTACTTTTGCTCACCACACCATTCCAGTTTGGACCCAGCCACATGCAAATCAGTCTTGACCCGGCTCCCCATGCAAACAGTCCAGTCCGAATTGCCAGGGCAGGTTCTCACCAGACTGGAAACCAGCATCCTAGGACCAGTTTTGAGGTATCACCCCTCATTAGCCCGGATAATGGCGAGCACGGAACCCACATCTAGGCATACCCTGCCCACTGAGGGAGACAAATACAAAAATAACAATTGATGGACAGAATGCTGAAAAACGTCAAACATTTCATCCATTACCTTATTTTTGCATTTGCCACCCTAAGTGCGCCTGATATGCCCAGACATGGGTCCCAGGCTCACTGCCACTGGAACCAAGCTAAACTTGACTGAAGAGCATTTACTAGGGCAAAACCAGGCCCATGTTGCTTGTGTTCCGGTTCAAGGAGAAACCAGCCTGGCAGTTCGGGCCGGACAGTTCCCATGAGGAGCAAGATCAAGACCGATTTGCAGAGGGGTCCAAACTGAGGTGGCATGGTGGGCAAAAAACGATTGATTGGGATGTGGCCCTAGCAATAGCTAGTGGCTGAGATTCATTTAAGCATTCCATCCTTTAATTTGTTTTTTAATCTTTAGGTGAGCCAAAGTACTCTCTCTTTGGTACACCTAAGCATCATTGCACCAAAAGATACAGGATTCGCAGGAGGTCTTGTAGTGGTCAGGGAAGATGCAAGGGTTGCTAGCGCTGTGGTTCTCAGTCCACGTGCAGTTGGTACTGCGGAAAGAAACAGAAGGGTTTTTGTACCATCATCCTGTACCTGCCTGCTTATTTAGAGTTCTACTGAAGCTAGAGAAGGGCTCTGTTTAAAATACTGTGTCTTCCGCCGTCTTGATTAAATAGTTCATGGCCGTTCGAAGAATCGCCGTTTTGTTGATCAGGGTCCAAATTAATAAATAGCTTTGCCAGAGAAGCACATTTGGGAAGTGTTTTTTTTTTTTTTATTTCACAAAATTTTTTATTGAGAGAGATGAGTAAGCATTACAGACGTGAGCAGAAATCATGCATGGTTCCGGTATCAACAAGAGCAAGTATTCAAGTATACAAGTATACAAGTATAACGGGAACAAAGGAGGGGTAAATTAAATTAACATAAGAAACGAAAAACAATAATCAATTTAAGCAAAAATAATAATGTAAAGCACAGGCATTGCATCACTACATTTACAAGGTTACAGTCATAGGTGGAGCAAGGTAGCCATATAAGTCAATGAGGTTAGTCGCCTGGGCAGGTAGGCAGCCCGAACTATGGGCAGGGTGTATATGTGCATAATCATGGTGGTTTAAATAGGTCGAAGTGAGCGTCCAGCGAGGACCATAGGTTCCTATAGGGGGGGCGCCAAGGTGTAGCTGCCAGCGCAATATTGTCGGCTCCTCTGAGGTTCGAGACCCAGTTGAGCCAGTGGGGGAAAGAAGCTTTGCCAGTGTCCTTCCAGTTATTCAGTATGAGTTTGACCGCTGCTGTCAAAAGTAAGTCAAGTAGGGCTTTATCATTTTCATTGAGGTTAACAGCTTTGGTGAAACCCATGACTAAGGTAGCAAATTCCCTCGGGAGCGAGACATGCAGCACTTTGGTGATAAATTCGAAGATTCTATCCCAGTATTCGGATACACAGGGGCATTTGAATATTAGATGTTCAAGGTCCCCACCCTCTGCCATGCAGTTCCAGCAGGAGTCATCTTCCTTGATGTTGTGCAGGAAGAGTCTCCTAGGAGTCCAAAAAGCTTTGTGGAGAAGCCAGAATTTAGATTGGGATAATGTAGGGCTGATTTTGTGTCGTGAGGCAGATTCCCATATTCTGGCCCACTCTGCTTCCGAGGTTGGTGTGGAAGAGTAAGAGTCCCAGAAGGACTGTGTGGATGTTGTCAGCTTTGTGGACTGTGGGCGGATCAGTTTGTATATTCTGGACACCTGATGACCCAGTCTATTAATCGTGTGTAGGTAGTCAGGAAGGGAGGGGGGTGATGTTGGATAAGTCTGTTTTGGAGAGGGCCACTTTGATGTGTAAGAAGTAATAGAAGTCTATGTTCTGGAGTTGAAACTTGTTTTGTAGGTCGTTGAAAGTGGGTGGCAACGGACCATCAAACAGCTGATGAGGGAAGTGTATACCCTTCTCTATCCAAGTAGGAATATTCATTGGTTTCCCTTTGTATAGCAGTCTGGTGTTGTTCCACAGTGATTCCCATCTTGATTTACAAAATTGGTGCGGTAAAAATTTGCTTACGTGAAGAAGGGCAGCCTTCGTGTTTCTGAAGATGGTACCTGAGGATACAGTGGGTTGTGGTTTGGTAGTGAGGAGGGTGGAAGGGGGAAGGCCACGCAGAATGGATTTTTCCACCATCAGCCACACTGGGGTGTAGTCTGGGTGTGGAGTGAGCCAAAAAGCCCCTTGTCTAGCTAAGAACGCGGTTTGATAGAGCTTAAAGTCGGCTAGATTGACGCCTCCTAGGGATTTATCCAGCCTTAGTTTTTTTATGCTAATTCTGGCTTTTTTCCCTTGCCAAAGGAAGGAGGAAATTAATTTATCAAGTTTGGAAAGGAAATCCTTTGAGAATGTGAGGGGCAGCATAGTGCTCAGGTAGTTGATTAGCGGTGATATCATCATTTTTATAGCTTCAATCCTTCCCCACCAAGTGATAAATCGTGGGGACCAGCCGTCAAGGATTCTTTTAACTTTTGTCAATGTCAACGTTTCGTTGTGTGTGATGGTGCTCATTAATTTGTCGGTAAACTCTATTCCTAGATATTTTATAGCTCCTGTCTGCCAAGCTAGACCTGAGGTACCAAGAACTTCTTTGGTGGTGAAGATGTTTAGTGGTTTAACTTCGGACTTGTCTTTGTTTAACTTGTATCCCGATAGGTACGAGTACTTGCTGATTGAGGTCATGAGACCCTCGATCGATTTGGCCGGGTTTTCTGTTGCAATTAATATATCATCAGCATACGCTGCCAATTTTATCTGAGTATCTCCAAAGGAGACTCCCTGAATATCTTCATTCTTTTTGAGGTCAGTTAGAAGGGGTTCAAGGGCCAAAAGGAAGAGTGCCGGAGAGAGTGGGCAGCCCTGTCTGGTACCTTGGTAGAGGCGAAACGGGTCAGAGAGGGTGCCATTAATTGCTATCCGAGCCGAGGGGGAGGCGTACAGGGCCATCACCATTGTGATGAACGATTGTCCGAGATTGAATGAGCGCATACAGTATTGAAGAAAAGACCATGAAACCTTATCGAAGGCCTTTTCAGCGTCCAGGGTGATCGCAACCATCGGGGATTGGGAGTTGTTAGCTTTCTCTAAAATGTGGCACAGAAGTCTGGTGTTGTCATTTGACATCCTATGTTTCAGAAAGCCAACTTGCGACGGGCTTATTAATTTGGGAAGAACAGCGTTTAGTCGGTTCGCTAGGATTTTGGCATATATCTTGCAATCAAGATTTATCAAAGAGATGGGGCGGTAGTTTTTGGTGTGGAGCGGGTCTTTTCCCTCTTTAGGGATCACGACTATGTTGGCTTCGCTCATAGAGGGTGAGATACATCCACTGGACGCCGTAGAGTTGAGAACAGTGTGGAGCGTGGGGGTAAGTTGGTTTTCAAAGGCTTTATAAAAAGAAGCAGTGAAGCCATCTGGGCCGGGGGCTTTGTTATTTTTTAGAGATTTGATGGCCTCTGCGATCTCTGTTTTACTGATGGTGGAACCTAATCGTGATTTGTCAGATTCTGAAAGTTTAGGAAGGTCTAGAGACTCAAGGTATTCGGTGCAAGCTGCTATGTCCAGTGATTTGTCATTCTTGTAAAGCTCTTCGTAGAAGGATTTGAATGTATCAAGGATTTTAGTTTGATTTGTGTGGGTAGTATTTGTGGCGTCTTTTATTGATGAAATGGTTGACAGCTTTTGCTTATGTTTGAGATACGAAGCCAGCAGTTTACCTGCTTTATTTCCTTCACAAAGTTTTAGGGCTTTGAAGCGGTTAATCCAAACGCCCGCTCTTTTACTAGTTATGGCATTGTACTCATACTTCTTTTTAGTGAGAAGGTCGAGGGGATTGAGGTCTTGAGGGTTGGCCTTGTGCCGGTCTTCTAGGATTGTGATATCTCGTTCCAATTGTTCCAGGTCTTTGTTTAATTTTTTATTGGTTTTAGCTCTAATATTTATAATGACTCCACGGATTGTGGCCTTAAGGGCGTCCCATAGAGTGTTAGGTTTGGTATCAGCGGTATCGTTTCGGAGTAAGTATTCTTCGATGGCATCCGCTATCTTGAGTTTGTCCTCTATGTTGGTAAGGATTTCGTCGTTAAAACGCCACCTTCTAGGCGGGCGAATCGAGCGGGAGCCTGCAAGTTTGGTGTGAATACATGCATGATCGGACACCAGTTTGGGGGCAATACCAGTTTCTTCAATCAGGTGTGCAAATGAGGTGGATAATAGGATGAAATCAATACGTGAATAGGAGTTATGTGGGGCAGAGTAGAAGGTGTAGTCTCTCCCATCGGGGTTCTGTAGTCGCCAAGAATCTTTGAGACAGTAGCGCTCACAGAGACGGAGAAGGGCCCCATGTGACCGTGAGGGGTGGAATGAGCACTTGGATTGTCGGTCTAGTAAGGGGTAGGTTAAAGTCACCCCCCACTATTAGTAGTTCATCTTGGGAGATATGTTCAATGGACCGAGAGACTGAATCTTAGAATGTGGGATCGTCGGAATTAGGGCCATATATATTCACTACATGTATGGTATCGTCCTCTCTGCGTAGATGAGTCACTAGTAACCTACCATCCGTATCGTGAGTGTGTGATAGCAGTGTCAGATTGGCATTCTTAGACAACAGTGTGATTACACCGCCTTTCTTTTTTAGCGCAGGAGAGGACAGGACGTGGGATGACCAGTGTATGTTAAGGAATCGCAAGTCCTCCTCAGAAAGTTTTGTTTCCTGTAGAAGAACGATATCTCCTTTCGTTTTTGCTAGATAGTCGAACACTTTCCGCCTTTTCACCGGGTGGTTAAGTCCTTTGACATTTAGTGAAATCACTTTAAGATCGTCTTTAATTGAGTTGGAGTTAGCCATCAGTGAAATGTTTCATCGCTCGTTGGGAAGCTGGCGGCGTGGTGTGCGACAAACGGGGTGTTGTGACGAGTTCGGGTGCCGTAATCTGACACAATCGGATAAATTTCAGTGCAACCTTTTTTGACAATATGCATAAATACAAGTGTTGTGATGCGTACCTACAGCCTGGGTTGTGGAAATAATAAGGGATAAAGTGGATTTGGTGTGGCGAGTTGTGTGTGGTAACTCTGTGAAACATAAGTATTAGCATAAAAAACAGAATGTGATACAAAATGAGAAGGAACCTACTGAGACTCTGCCAAGTGACTGCTCCTACATCCTCTCTTTTCCCCTCCCTCTAAATGATCCCTCCCTCTCCCCCCTCCCTCCCTGCCCCCCAAATACGTACGTAGGGAGTACGACGACAGTACCATGCTACGCAAAACAGGAGTAACAATAACAATAATGAGTGCATATTATCAATCCCAGATGAATGTAGACGGTTAGTATAACCAACAGTATAAACAGGAAAGTGGCCTAGAGGAGATTGTTAGCAAAATACAAATACGAATAACAGGCCATAACAAGTTTGACCTAATATGGACTAAATAGGTAAAGGGCAGTTTAGAGATTATGGGAGTATCTAATAGATGCGACCATGGTATACTCGTTGGGATGCGCTACTCCCATCATGTGTTAAGTATGTGGAATGTCAAGATCCAGAGTGGAGGCGCTACTTTGAGATGAGCAAATTGTACAAGAGTACCCATTGGTCTAAATGCAATAACTTGCGTGAGTCATAAGCATTCACAAATCGTAAATAGTCACATGCTATATGAAGTCATTATGCTGGCCATAGGTTGCCACGCTTACAAACTCACGGTACTGTAGATTCGATGAGCCTGGCATGCAGAGTTTAGGAGCCCGTGTCACGAGCCGAGTAAAGTTCTACAGAGGAGGATTCCGTCGAGGCAACCGATGCCAGTCCACTGGATGAATGAAGAGTGACATGGAACTAACTGGCTCCATCTTGTTGAGTCGGGCACGTGGTCTTCCTTTTGTTGGAGAAGCCGGTCGATTGGTCCATTTCTTGCGTTGGACATTCTTCGAGAAGATGCGCCAGGGCTTTCGGGTCGGTGAAGAATCTCGGGTGGCCATTTATCATAATTCTGAACTTGGTTGGTCCTGCGAAAGAGAAGGGGATGTTCTTGGATCTAAGTTTAGGGCGGAGGTCCAGGAAGCCCTTACGTACATCCACTGTGTCTTTGGAGAAGTCCTGCGTGAAGATGATCCTGTGTCCTTCCCATGTAATGGAGTGATTTTTCCTCGCATATTGGAGAATCAGATCAGCGTGCTGATATCTGAGCGGCTTGCATATCATTGGCCTGGGGCCTTTAGCATTCCTGCTCGTGAAGGTAGGGATCCTATGCGCCCTGTCGAGTTCGAGGCCATATGGGAACTCAGTCTTGGTAATCATGGGGATCCATGATTCTAGGAAGGCCACGCAAGAATCAGCATCATTTTCCGCGTTTTCTGGTATGCCGAAAATTCTAACGTTCCCCATCTGTTGCGGTCCTCTAACTCCGCATTATGGCGTCTGAGGGCGTCGGTGGTGTCTTCCAGGCGTTGGATCCTGGATGTTGATTGTCGCGATAGATCCTCCACATCGCTAATCCGTTGTTCTGCGGCTCCCAGGCCCGAGGTTAAAGCGCTCATGTTGGCCCTAATTGCGGTCATTTCAAGTTGCATTGAGTCCGTGTTGGCTTTGGTTGATTTGGAGATATCCGTACGGTCTGACAGCTTCTTCAAGATCATCTCCATTGTGGCCGCCATATCAGCTTTGTTTTTGATTGGCGAGTCGGAAATTAAAGGTTCTGGTTTCACTTTTTTTACGGTGTTCCTGTCTTCTCTGAATGCCATTGTGCTAGGGATGGTTGGCACTATTAAACCTCGCTGTTCTTGTGGGCAGTGTCCAATGCGTGGGTAGGAGGTGATGGGCAGGAGCTTAAAGGCAGACGGCTCCAAGGGCGGTATCAAGTAAGAAAGAGTTAAAGTTAAGGGGACTCACTTATAGAGGATCACCCCCGTGTGGAAGCAATGCCAATAGCGATATTCCAGCACACCTTCCCCAGCATTCTGTCACCATGTGATAGTACTAGCCACTCCTCATCGATCTTTCCTCATGTTGCCTTGATGACGAGGTTATTGACTTGTGGGGAATAACAGGGCCAGCGAGGTGTTCTCTCTCTCTGCAACTAGCTATGCAGAAGCGTTGGTTAGCTCGAGTCAAGCGTTGCCCTGCCGGTGTTTGCCTCTTAATTGCTCGTTGAAGGTGCTCGCGTTACTAAAGAGCCGCCATTTTAGGGTCAGGCAAAGCGTTCCGGTCAATTAGGTGATGCGGGCAGGTAGATGGCACTCCTCACCTTAATAGGGGAGATCTGTTCGTCTTTGGAGCGGCTCATGTCCCCACAGGTGCTCCGGTCCTAGCCCGCGATGGTAGGGCGCGAGGACACAGCCTTCCGTCAGGCGTCTCCGTCCGGACAACAAGGCGCCATTTTAGAGCTTGTTGCTGTCGGCGCGTGTCGGGTTGAAAAACCCAGTTTTCTTCTCAGCTGAGGGTCAGAACTTCCCGATCAGGATACCGGAGGGTCCTCCATGGGTTTAGCAGTACAGCCCGTGAGGAATCGCTGCAATGCGTCGCGGTATCACCGCGAAAGGGATTGGTGTCGCTCTCCTGAGGTGCGGAGCTCCCGGTTAGGCGGCCATTCCCACTGCCATCCAAGCCACCCTTGGGAAGTGTTTATCTTGGAGTTGTTCCTGAATATGCCTGATCCCAATGACAGGAAAAAACTATGCAAGGTTGGAATTGGTGTCCATACACATTGTGGACTAAGGGATCACATGACTCAACATTTCTAAGAAAAACAACTTGTCAAGCTCAAGTCCAATACTAGATGGCAGGAATACAAAGTGCATGTGTATCTACGACCACATACGCTATGAACATAACCTTTCCAGGACTGGATATTTAGTCAGTCTTGATTACCAGGAGCTAGTCCATGTCATCGTACCTCAGATGGATTGACTGGCAGACAAATGGTTTGGACCACGTAGTTACAAAGGCACCGGTGAGGGATTCACTAAATAGATTCTAAAAGTTTCTGAAGTGGGCCCTAGTTGGAGAGTGAGTAAGAACATTTGTTTTCGCCTCAATATTTGGCAGCTTGAATTACACGGTCTCTACTACATTCTAAACCATCACTGTGAACGAGGCACTTTCTTCTGCTGGTGGACCATGAGGAGTGTCATACTGTTTCAGGAAATGTAGACCGCTCACAGACCTTTCTCTGCTGCCCCCCACACCTGCCCCTACCAACTACTCACCTCCATCACTCCACCGCCAACCCTTGGGGTGGTACAGAATCACAGCAGAGCGACACTAACACATTGGCACGCAAGAGCATGGCTAGGAAGATTCTCTGATCAAGTCTGGCACCTGGATACGTTTTAAATGTGTGGTTAGAATTATTAAATCAGAATCTTCCTTATGAGCAAGGGACTATATGAAGGAAAAGATACTCACCTGTACGCCTAGTTCTTTTCCAAGGGAATCCTCAAAATCATAAGCACTGAAGTCATGCCCATGCGCAGGAATCCCAGAGCACTTAAAAAAAAAAAAGTATACATACATGTGCAATAAACTTTGTACCGTAGCACCTCACTTATGTTTGCAGCCTAAAGAAAGGATAAGAAAAATGGCCAGATTTCTTTGAATTGACATTTTAAAAAGAAGCCCATTACATAAAAATGCACCACTAATAGTGTCCATAGCAAATCTTTCAAACCCTTTTAAAAACAAAAGGGAATATGAGACACTGTTAGCCAACCGGCTGCAATGCTAAGCATAGTAGAGAAAAATTGGCATAGGTGATAGTTAGGTCAGGTCATTTTTACGGAAATTAGGAATCCTGAGTAAAACAATTGAACGCTGTAGTCGTTTCTCTCTGGGGAGGTAGGAGGGTTGCTTATGACTTTGATGAGGATTGCCCTGGAAGAGAACTAAGAGTGCACAGGAGTAATCTTTCCTTCTCTTCCAGGGGATCCTCTTCAAGCCATAAGCACTGAACAGAATAGAAAGCCTATCCCTCAAATACGAGGACATGAAATAAAAACAGCTCCACCAATTACCCAAAAAGGTTCCTCAAAAAAGCCTGCCCTAAAGGGGTATGTACTTTGGAGTCTGAATCCAGACAGCAGTGTCTAGTAAAGGTATGACCAGATCTCCAAAGAGCAGCTTTATATATTTTTGAAATGGGAACATTTCTAAGAGGCAATGTAGTTGGCATTTCCCAATGTGGAATATGCTATATGTCTACCAGGTTGGGGCTTTTTAGCTAGTTGGTATGAAAGAAGTATACAGGCAACTGCCCATCTAGAAATGGAATATTTTGATGAAAGTAAGCCTGTTCTTGCTGGACCACAGTTAATGAAAGTCTGATTTTCTTAGATCTTTAGTTTTGTCTAGATAGAATTTAAAGATTTCATATATTGAGAGAATGTAGAGATTTCTCTGCTGTAGTCGATGGATTAGGAAAAATTTAGGAAATGAAATAGCTTGATTATTATGGAATTCTAAAACCACCTTAGGAAGAAAACTGAGACAAGTTCTTATTACAACTCTATTGCAATGGAATGCGGCCTATGATTCAATAGCGCATAACAGCTGAATTTAACCCACTGTACGTGCTTATGCAATAAGGTACTAAAAAAGCCACTTTCCATGTAAGGTGTTAAAAAGAGGTTTATGACTGGGTTAAAAAAAGGGGGGGCATCAATTTGGGTAGGACAATGTTAAGTTCCCAATGGGGAGACTGACTTAAACTCAGGGAATACTTTTTTAATCCTTCTAGGAAGTCTATAATCGCATATATTCCAAAGCAAGAGGTTTGAGACGGCGATTTTATATAGGCAATTATAGCCACAAGATGTACATAAATAGAAGAAAATTGCCAACCAGACCTTACAGGAGAAGTAGATAAGGTATTATCACTTCTTCCTGACAAGGATGATTACAGCTGTTCTGGATGCACCATAAACAAAACCTCTTCCAGGCATACTATTTTCTTGTGGAAGGTCTTTTAGCCTCTTGTGGTATGTCCATGCAGTCTTATGGAAGATCTAGATGATCACTTTGGAGGAATTCAGTAGCCAAGCAGTAAAGTTCAGGGATAGAAGGTTGAGGTTCAGGATCTGGCGCCCCCGACCTTGTATAGTAAATCCTGTCTGCACAGCAATCTCTTGTGTTGTCACTGACAAGTGACTAATGTATGTGCACCACCACTGATGAGTCTATTCGGGTGCAATCACTGTCATTCTGGCTTTGGAATGTGGAAATGCGTACTGACATTTCCCTGACCAGTCTATCAAAAAGGCATTCCCTTTCAACCCTTGGTGATAAAATCTGGATGCAAAATCTTGCCAATTTTTGTTGTTTGTGTCTGCAAATAAATCTATTTTTGGATAGCCCTACTCTTGAAAAAAATCCTGAAAGACCTTGTCCCATAGAACTTGTTTTCTTGAAACAGCAGTTATTGTTCAATTCCTGGCTATTGACCATTTCCATATGATTTGAGCTTCAAGAGAAGGACTCAAGGGAGTTCCTCCCTGCTTGTTCAGATAATACATTGTTGTTGTATTGTCAATCTTAACAAGACGTTTGTTTTTATTGATAGAAGAAAATACTTATTTTCCAAATAAAAGCTCTCAGTTCTAAAATACTGATAGGATAGGTCTCTTTGTCCATCCATACCCCATGGGTTTTTAAGTATCCCATATAAGCTCCACATCCCTAGAGAAAGGATTCTGTGATCAATGTTTGAACTGGAAGTTCCTGGTGGAATGGTATTACTATCAAGAAATTCTTTGTTTGCACCATGGAACATATTCCATATCCATGTATTAAACACATCCAGTCTCCTTGGTGTAGTCGAGGATGGATCTAGTGTAATGGCAACATTCGGATTTATTTTCTTTATGCACTTGTTTAGAATTCAAAGATCACAAATGTGTATGAGTTCTTTTGGTCCTTTTTTCGCACCCAAAAAAAAAAATCAGGAATATATTCCCAATCCTCTCTAGTGGTGAGGAATCTCCTCCACAGCATGTTTATTCAACAGATTGATTGACTTCCTTCTGCGGTAGGTCTTTCGGATATGCCAATGTTTTGGCTGGTGGAACCTATGAAGCCGGGAAACTGAAGCAAAGAGAATATCCAATCTGAACAATACTCAAGACCCATTTGTCGATTAAACACCACCCTTCCAGATGCTTGACAATACTTCCCCTTACCGGAGTGACTGACAGAGTGAGGAAGTAATAACTTGTTTGGCAGGAGGTTATCCTGCAGATGCAGATTGTTGCTATTGGATTCCCTTGCCTCTAGAGGATTTATCAGGATAGGAGGGTTGCCTTTGCTATTGGTGAGTCCAGAGAGGGGTCTGAACCCTCTGTGGGAAAAATCTATTGAAGGGTCTCTACCACCTGCAACATTTTTGCCTCTCTAGACCAACAGCCTTTAAAGTGCTCATTTTTTGTCTTCATTCAGGACATCTCGTAGGCTACTTGGGACCCGAAGAGTGTGTTCCCCAAAAAAGTCACATTCAGAACACGGTATTGTGCTTCCGGTTTAATTCCTGTCACAATATCCATGAGAAGCCAGATCTTAAGTGTTAGCTGCTGCACCCATTATCTGGTTTGATACTAGGTCGGCTTCTTTTGGGAGTTTCTCTGTAAATCTTTGTAGCAAGTCCCATAGAAATGTATCATACCTTCCCAACAAGGCAAAAGCACTGGCAATTTTTATCATACATGCTGGTGTTCCACACATCTTTATTGCAGCAGATCTATTTGTTTGCTTTTCTTATCCAGTGGTACGGAAGAGGAAGAAGCAACAGTGTGAGACTTTTTTTGCTGCTGATACGATGACCGAATTGAATCTGAAGGAACAGTGAGCCCTGGTCAGGTGGCCTATATTTTCTGATAAGTCTAGATGGAGCAGACTTCACTGATTCAGACGTGAGAAATAATTGCATCGCAGCTTCCAGTAGGCCGGGAACTGGATAAAGTAATGGCCTTGCTGTTGCTCTGTGATGTAACGTCTCAAAGATAACTTAGTATTTGTTGGTATACCAATATTTAACTTTCTCTCCCTCTTATTGAAACCTTGATAAAGGTGAGAAGATCACAAACTGGAGAATATTTTGCCAGAGGAGTATGTGTCAGAGTAGCTGAATAATCTCTGACTGAAGAGCAACAGCAGGTAGTGGTTGTACAAGACGGAGCTCTTCTGTGCAGCGATCTTGACCTCCTGCTTGATCTCAGAGAGCACATGAATGTCGATCTGGTTTTTGATGTTGTCCTAGATCTAGTTCTATATCTGGATCAATGACTTCTTAGATTCAGATCTTTGCAGAGGTCTATGCTGCGAAGTCATGAGTTGTGGGCTTCTCAGGGGCCCTGCAAGAGTAGTAGAGGGAGCCTGTGGCACAAACAGTGTGCCTGGAGAGAAATGAGCCAATGCGGATCACCAGGGAGATTGGGTACTAGAGATCTCAATCTCAGGTGTGACCTGCGATGGTATGTGTGGGAGTACTCAGATGTATGTGGCACACTCCTTTGTTGTAAACTCCGAGGCCAGAGCTGATAAATTTAAGGTTGATGGGGGGGGCTAGCTCGTGGTGTAGTGAGGTCTAGACTCCGGGCCAGATGGTGAATCTGCTGGTAAACACTATTGTATATTTGGACATTGAATGTTTATCTTTCAAAGGTTGTTTTTGAGGGCAAGAGTTAATAGGCTGTTGATGACAACTAACACAAAACATCAGGGGTGCTTTAACAGTGTTGTCTCGTCAGCATCTTTGAGGATGTACCTGTCAACAGCAAACACAACGGTAGCGTTTACCCTGGATGTTATGCTTCAACGTCGATTAGGAGCGTTTCTTCCTCTATTCACTCTTTCTGGATCTCCCTCTATTAAAGTCCTTGGAGCGAGAGGAGGGCTCTTTGGAAGAAGGCTGAACTTCCCCAAGGCCTTCTGAAAACCCAGATGCTGTTTGCCTTCTCTCTTGGAAGCCATGCAGCCCAATTTCTTTCTCTGTACTGGAGCCCTTCTGGCAAACTTCTGACAGTGGGTACATGTCCCTGGGTGGTGATTTTCTAGAAGGCAAACAATACAAAGCGAGGATCTGTCTGGGCCTTCTTTCCACGGGAAGGGCACTTCCAAAACATTAAGGCATTTTTTACAAGAAAGTTTATTTTCATTCGGAAAAGATCCAACTGCACTCTAGGTGCTGAAAAGGTCAAATGCCTGAAAGGAAATGTTGCTTTTTCGCTGTGCTTTGATTTGCAGCCTATTTGCTAATAGCTCAATTTTTTTTTATTCAAAAGGTTTGCAAAAGATTTTTTATGGTTATTTATTAGAGATGGATTTCTTTGCATTTGGCTCCTTTATAAAAAGAAAATTCAATTAAATCAGTCAATTTTTAGCCTTTCATTAGGCAGCAAAAATATATAAGGTACTATGGTACAATGTTTGCTATACATATGTATAATTTTAAAAAGTGATCCGGGAACCCAGCGCATGTGCAGGACTATTCAGTGCTTGGACTATTGATGTTAACCAAATGTAACATTTGCTGCTTATCATGCTGTAGCCAACTACGTAGCAAATGTTTACTAATTTTGTGTACCACTGAAAAATTAAAAACTTAGTGGCCACCCAAAATCGAATCTGTGGCATGCAAACTGTACAGCTCACCAGGAAAGGTAAATAATGTATTAACCGGTCTCAGTTCCAGGGTAGTAAAGTAAGGTACTAATAATGATTTATGTGCGGAGTACATAGGTAGTGCTTTATGCGGCGAAGGGACTACATGTAGTCTGCCGCTATATTGCATGGCCAAAGCATACAAATGTCCTACAGATAAATGTGAATGCGAGGAAACAGGAGACCGTTTTTTCCACTTTTTTATTGCTGTTAATTCAAGGAAATAAATTTGCATAAAATCCAATCTGTTCTAGAAATATAAGTAAACTTTCCAGTACATAACAATTGAAATATCAAAGTATATGGTAAACATACAAATAAAGAGAAGGTAACAAACCTCCTATATACAGTACAGTATTTGAAAACAAAATGCGTTCCTTAAAGTACATCTGGCAGGTAATTCAACTGATGTGGCGCTTCCCACTGTCATCTCTGGAACAAGTCAACTGTAGCTTTAACAATTCATTTAATATGGTCCAAAAATAGTCTTAACAAATAAAATTATTTTAATCAAAATAAGTTTGATTTACTAAAACGTTATTTTTAAATTAACACTTTGTTTAATTTCCCTTCCAACCATTCCCATGAAAAAAATCCAAAAATGTACATGGTGCTATAAATATAAATGCCACCTGTGAGGAAATGTAATAGATCAAGGCTTGTTTTCAAGTCTGTCATAAGCATTTTTTATGACGCAACTACTGAAGTAAACTTTCGCTATCTGCTGAAATTCAATAACACATCGCATTTCTTAAATCCACCTCTGATGAGATTGCCACAAAGATGCCAAAAATGCACAGGGGTTTGTGGTAGTAGCTCATTTGTTCAATGCAGCAGGCATCGAGATACACATTTTCCAGATAACCTCAGTGCATTTCAGGAAATAAAAAAAACCTGGAAGCAAAATTAGTGCATATGTTGGCTATTAAAAAAATATAAAAAACAGCAGCATTAAAGTCGCGACATGACACTGACATGGTTAAACACCATTTTAAACACTCGAAATTCAGTCTTTCACATTATAAATCACACAGTGGTAAATTATAAAAAAATGTAACTTTGCTACTCAGTAGGTAGGATACACACATTAACTGGTAAACCTCTGTAGAAAAACCATACTTTTCTTAGAATAAAATAAACCATTTTACGTTCAAAATACAACTGAATACTATCAGAGTGGGAGGACGTCTTTAATCCAGAGTGGCAAATCTAACATTTCCCCCCACGACATCAATTACGTTTCAAAACACTCGGTCTTCCAATGTTAACTAGATATGCAGAGTTCTAAATACAACATTCACACCAGTTCATTTCACCCTATACACATTCTGTGGGAGACTAAAGCTAAAATTTCAGTAAAAGGCTGGCGGCTTCCCCTAACATGTCAAAAATCCAGACACTGTTAGGCATGTCCTCCTTTTCAAAGTGATCTATTTTTAAACTCAATTGCAAAACCTGTGCAACTGCTCCAAGTCTATTGAATCAGAAGATTTTGTTAAAATCTGCTTGTTCCTCATACGCAATAATGTATAGTTATTTACAACACATGCCAAAAATGTATATGCACACAATTGAGAGAACCTGTTTAAACAGCAATGGGAGAAAACAGCAGAAAGCAGGATTCGCCGTTTAATTTCAATGAGGCGCCTGTTTCTCCAAAGAGATCAGTGCTCGAGTGAAAGTGAGGACACTTAACCAATGACTACCTAAAATCCTCCGCGCAACTCAAGTCTTTCACGCAAGACCTATCTCAACTGCGCCATTACCAAAAAAAAAAAAAAAAAAAAAAAAAGGAAAAAAAAAAAAAAAAGGAAAAAAAAGCTGCTTGAAGTACTGGCAAAGTGATTAACAGAATGCTAATCTCGAACTGTCTCAAGTTTGATTTATTAGAGGAAACTGAAGATAAAAACGTAAACAACCAGGCAGGGAACAGTAGTCCCGATTACTTCCCTAATTAAATGTGTTTACTTGTTTTAATCTCCAAAACCCAAAGCAACATAGGAAAGGGGAGTGGGTGGTTCGTACCGCAGTCTATAAGTGCTTAAAACAGGAAAGAGAACTATCTAAGTCAGTGCTTATTGTGGAATTTAATAAACCACTAGAAATTAGCAAAAAATGAATTTTCTAAATAAAAAAAAAGGCACATCTCACCCTGAATTTATTTTTGTATTTAGGCTCATAATAAACTTTGGTCAAGTCTTCTGACCACAGTGTCCATTAAAACAAACAAATATATATATATATATTCAGAATGGCACAAAAGTATTTTCAAAGAAAAAGAACTGCTTAGATTTATCATGTGGAAGGTAGAGTTGAAGAACCGTTTAAAAAGCTGATAAACAGGCTATTTAATAAACCAATTGATGGCCAATGATTCTGGGAATTGTTCTTGCCATCATGACTAAGGTTTGCAGACATGATGGCCCCAGTACCAAATAACACATAGTAAAGGTCATTAAAAGAACAGGGCAAATCGTTTTAATTTGGCTTCTTGGTCCCACATACATGGTCTCACCTGGTATTTAGACAGCAGATTTTATGGTAACAAGTGTAATTTACGTGACATGAAACATGACCAGATTCGCTGTGGTTTTCTCCAGGCATTCCAGTGCACACAATATCAAATACACACTGACAGGCTCACAGATATTTCACACTTCCAATGCAGTCACCGTGTACTCGCTGGTACAAGAAAACACTACACTCAAAAAGTCCTTTGGGAACTCTCAGGATTACCTTGCTGGCTGGCATCCATGGATGGCTGTTTACAGTCATGAGAATAGTGGCCTGATCCACCACAAGTATAACAAGAAACACTACCATTCTTTTTGGGCCCAGAACCGTTTGTGTTGCTTACCACACTGGGGGTTGGATACATTGGATAATATCTGGGAAACCCTGCCATTTGCTGCATACTGTAGTTTGTCTGGGTTCCAAGCACAGCATCGTGCATCAACCCATTACCATATGGAGCCTGAGGCAAGAAAAAAGGAATCTGTGTCCCATTGCTTTGAGGTGCTTGGTTGAGGTAGCTGCCATTACAAAGCGATGGCAAAGTGAACAGCTGTGGAACTCTGTAGACTTGTCCAGGCATTGGGCTGGGGTAAAAATAATGAAGGCTTCCATTGGTCCCACAGCTGCATCTTCGACCACAAGATCCACATGTCCCTGAAGCCATTTGTTGTGGCGGAAGCATTGTCCCATTCGTGCTAGAATTTCCAACAGCATTTATATACGACGTGCTATCACTCTGTGCAGTGCTGTGGGTTAAAGCTGGACTTGGGCTCGGGCCAGGGCCTGGTGTATGTGTAGGAACAGCAGGAGGACCAGTGGACTGCACCTGGCCGAGACCAAATGCAATTGGTTGAGAAGGAGTAGTGGCTGTAACATTTAACACACCAGTATTCTGAGAGGGCAGCACACTGGTGGGAAGAGGTGCTGCTGACAATGTAAAAGGTGACGTTGGTGAGGCTGGGGCAAGACCAGCTGCTGGAAGAACTAACTTTAGATTGGTTGGGGGAGGAATTGTTCCATTGTTTCCCTCCACATGAGAACATAGTTGATTAGGTCCTACTATCTGTGACACTGGCTTCTTAACAGGATCCGATGTGGCATGAGGGGTAGTGGAAAAACTGCTTGGATTGTGGGCTGGAATGAAGGTAGATGTTTGCAATGCAATGTTCATGTTTCCTGGTAGTTGATGTGATCCGTTAACTGAACAGCTCTCAGAAATTCCCTTAGGTGATGGCACCGCCATTCGTTGAATTGATAAATGCACTGCTGGATTACCAGTTGGGACAGTGTGCGGCAAGAATGGCGATGGGACTGGCAAAGTCAAAACATCAATAGGTTTATCAGGATCAGCTGCAATTGGAGTTGAAACTGCTGCAGGGTCCCTAGCAATGGGACCAGTAGCCATTGTTCCGAAAGATTTAACATCAGCAGATGAGGGTGGAGTTACCGCTGCTTCAGGTTTCGGTGCACCATTGTGAATTACACAGTGTAAGGCAGACATAAAAGGTGCAGGCAGAAACTTTGAAGGATTTAAAGGGTCCTCTAGAATACTCCGGTCTCCATTACTCATTGCTGAAATAAGAGCAGGTGATTTGGCATTCGATTGATTAATCGCACTGTAGCCTGAAAATCTCGACTCCTTTCCTGAATCCTCTGAATCTGTACCTATGAGATTAGAAATAAAACTTGTCAAAAACTAAGCAAAAAGTTTACTAAATGTACAAACGGACCCACCTATCACATCACCTTCATTTTCCAATATATAACAGAAATAAAAGCCTACTTTGTGTTTTACACCACCTGCCACAAACACGTAAAAATGCCAATTCACAATGATTAAGTATAATGTGGTAACTATAAACTTTTTCACGCAAGAAAATCATACAAGTCATTTAAACGTTGTCGGCAGCACTTGAGCTCTTATCTAGATACAAAGCTTACAAAAGCAGTTAATCTGTTGTGCACACAGCACAGATATCCAGTAAACGCAGGCAAAGTCTTGTATATTAAAAGTCTTACACAGAATATATTACACTTTTCTTAAATAAGTGATGTTTCTGCGATCAACATGTCCCATTTGCAGATTTTAGACTTGATACAGGCACTGTTGGAACTTAAAACCTTATGGAAACAGGTTATAGCCCCATTATACATAATGAGAAAAGGCAGAAACCCACATCGATTTTTGTGCTATCAGCAATTTCTTGCATTCTCAAGTCAATGGCCATTAATTTAGGATTAACTGTCGATAGGGCCTTTTCAAAGACATCGGAGAAACTCTTGCAAGTGTATGCTTGATTGGAGATCCACATGAAAAAAGGAAATCATATTGGCGGGGTCAGTGAGGTTGTTTTTTTTGTAATGTACAAGGCAAGTATGTCCTAATACTAGTTTCCCTTGATTGTCCATTGCAGACTACCCAGCCCAGTGTCATCCTTTAGATAGGAATACCAAATCTTTTAAAACCTTGTTCAATCCTTAGTTGATTGTGTAATAAATAAAATAAAACCAGGTTCATACCGTGATGCTGCATGATAAAACTTCATTTCTAACGAGCTCCTATTGAGTCACTGGACAAAACGCTTTAGAACTATGCTACTGTGGATAGCCCTCGCCAGATTTGAACCCCATGTGTCACTGCTCTGAATTGAGACCAGTAAAAGTAAAGTTCCTTTTTCCACTGTACAACTTCACTGTCCGTTCTACCTACCCCTCTTGTTTCTTCAGACCCACAGGAAAAGTTTGAATGCTCCGCAGCTCCCAGAGTGCTAACCAACATCTCGCTGCTGATCTGTGCAGACCTGGAGCTTTCTTTCCATAATGACGACATTAAATTGCAGTGAGCAAGGAGCAAGCCCAGGGCTGATGGCCGGGAAGGACCACTGGGGTTGGGTAGGGAGACAGGATGCCAGATATTTGTTTTTTTCACATGCATAGCACAATGAGGTAAATCTGCACCATTAGCATCTGTGATCAGGAGGTCAAACATTAACTGCAACAAAGTCTACTCGGCCTTCCATCATGGAGTGGTTTGGAGGGCGAGGATCGGTTTCAGGGAGGCGGCCATAGCAGGCATATTATGCGGATGCCGACAGATCAAATTTAGCGTGCAGACATTCAGCAGGAGAATGCCTTCATGTTATCCTTAGGATTCATGTGAACTTCAGGGAAGTTTGCTAGAGAATGAATAAATGACCTCATTCAGTGATGAGTATCATACCCATTTTTTTTTTTATTATAAAGAACCCCATACACGTTCACTGAAAAAGCTTTATGGTTTTTGCAATACTAACCTAAAACCAATGAAAGAGTGAATGTTGGTGCCTCTGCAATTACATAGCACAAGGGCCACTCATGAACTGAAATAACATTACCAGAATGACAGAGGAACACAGTTCTTTCTTGGTTTGCAGAAGTTTGATTGGGGCATGTATTCAGCAATGTGATCTTTGGCAGACATCAGTCCGTATTGAGGGCCAGCAGTTGCTCCATGAGAGTTTGAATTGCTGTGACCTGTGGGGTGCAGCAAGATGGTAGGCGATGGCTGAGGGAAGCCCTGGGGGCTAGCTGCGCCGTGAGTGTAGGTATAGTTCTTGGGAGGGGGGGGGGGGCTCATCGCCTTGCACTGCAGAATTCATTTTGTATTTCGTTTTCTAGTGATGGGTAGCAGCATTACTCAAGCCGTTGCTTAGCTGGCCATTCAGTTTCGACTGGTGTCCATGCCAATCAAGAAGACTTTTTAACATCTCCTACAACCTCGGTCTCTGGCAGCCATGGGTCAGGCAATGTAGTGACACTACTGGCAGGCTGAGGAACTACAAGATGACAGCCACGAGAGAGGAGTAAACCAGGACCTCTAACTACATACTCCTAGATAGGCACAGAGTAGGAGTTTATTTGGGATCGAAGTGGAGGAGTTCATAAACACTCAGCAGGGATGACGGCATCACTAGTTCTATCTTTTTTACTTTGATAAACTGTTTATTTGCTTTTCCAGTATAATAAACATCATACATACCATGGAAGCCATAAGGTATGGTGAATACATTTTGCATTAATACTTTGCCCCACACACATTTATTCCTATTTTGGGGCAGAGGCCCAAGGATTGGATCCAAATATTACCCAAGGAGACACAAAGCTCAGTAGAACAGAGTAAACAAGGCCATGATTATATTGCATCATTGTATCCAGTCCAACTGGCCCAGACCAGCTGATTATTTTAGGGACAGACAGGAATTACAGACTGCTTCCTCCGCCATGACACACATACACACACACCTCTATATAGCTTTCATCTAGAGTTGGGGGTTGCATTCTGGATGCATCTTTATAAAAGTGGGAGAAGGGTGAAAAACAGCTGCAGTAAAGATACTGCTGGAATGACCGAATGAAAGGTGTTGGGTGAAATATGGCAACTCTTCGTTACAACACAGCCCCTACACCCACTTCCCAAATATTGTGAAACTTTTGGTCACAGCAATTTCTACTCTGCAGTGAATATATACTTACACTTACCTAAAAAAATAAAATAATAATAAAGAACTTAGAGTGACAATTCTGATGCGACAGACTGAACTGACTTTGGGAGAAAAGAGTATATTTTAAAGTCTTTTTAATTAAAAAATTGCATTTTCTTTCAAAAACATGTACTATGTAATATAAACCAAGTAAAGAAGCCAATTCTAGTGCCCCTCCGTGCTGTTAGAACCTAACAGCTGAATGCAGATATACGATCAAGTAGGTCAGCGGAATGAACAGGTGTGGCATAACTTCAATTAAAAGTTTGTCATTTTACATACAGCCCTGGCCTTCCTGCAAGTTAACAGATGTTAGTTCCTAGGATGCATTAAAGTGCATGACAGTAGTTAAGGGCCTAGTTCATTTTCTACACAGGGCTTTCAGCTTTTAAATTATACACACACAATTATCACAGTTCCTATTGCTTATAGTAATTACCCAGAGAAGGGATTTTTCCACAGTGCAGTGGATTGCTTATTGGCAAGTGGAGCTGCTCCACAGGCCTTGCTTTGTTCTGTACCAGATATCTGAATGAATGAATGCAAGGTTTACTGTTTAAAACTACAGACACGCAGTAACAGGAACTCTTTATTGTGCATCATACACCATCGCAGATTCCGGTCCGCTGTAGGCAGCTGTGGAATCCTCACATCACGACAGTTGCAAACATTTTAACTGGGGCCGGATAAGAGGGAGGGAAAGGAACAGATGGCAATGATTGGAGGTGAGCCAAGACACAGAGCGGTAAGGGGGATGCTTAGAGAATAATCATATGGTAGGTAGAAAAATTATAGCTCCAGAGCTCAATCAATCTTCTGATGAGCAGTAAAGTGGCCAAGACAGCGAATGCTCTTCAGAGCTCCAGCCCTCGACTGTCAACCTGATGCACTCTACCACTATACTGGCTTCCTCAAGAGACGCACCTAACAAGTGGAGATACTCATGTCTGGGCTCAGACTTTAGAAAGGGTCATACCTGCGGAACTCTGTGCATGTAATAGAGTTCAGAATGCTTGATTTTTGTAAGACAATATCGTACAACTAAAAATGTCCAATATCTCAAAACAGTATAATCTTGCTCAGTGGTCAGGACGCCATGATGATAATCTATGGGCTCGTCCTACTTCACGGGCTGCTGCAGCCGCTACTGACACACCCTAATGTCTAGTCACAATAACACCAACTGCTCCACACTGACACTCCCACGTGCAATAGAGGTCCTCATCCACTAGTCCCCTTCTGTAACATGGAACGTTGCTTGAACTTGGCCCTGTGGATATTGCATTCGCTTTACCTTAGCGTTAATTTCCTGGATACTGCCCATCTCGGTCATTAAGCAATCCCAACATGTCCATAAAGAAGGTAAATCTATACTGGATCTGGGGAAACTTGTCAAGTTCACTAATCGGCAACTGGAGCAGGGCTATGCCTTCCATCCATTTTTGATGATAACAAGCCTCTCAGCTCCGAGGTCAGGTGGCAGACTTTGTTCTAGTGACCGAGACTTTCAGAGCTGTCTCTTGCCCTACAATTGGCAGATGGGTCCGGTGGGCCATGCAAGAAGCTGGCATTGATACTAAAATGTTTGGGGTATTTTGCCAGAGGGGCGATGGCTTCCAAGGCGTTCTGCCTCAGGGCTAGTGTGGAGGATATTCTCAATGACTTCTTGGCTAACCAGTTTAAATGGTATACCCCCAAGATAACCCTACGCTCATCAGGAGCCAAACTGGTGAATATACCTCCCACAAAGAAAGCCTCGTGGGGAGGGTCAGAAGTTTTTACAACAGGCGCAGCCAAGGTGTGGAATACCCTCCCTTGGAATCTGAGGAACTCCACTAATCTTCTTGTTTTTAGGAAACAACTCAAAACATGGCTCTTTAACCTATAAGGTCTCCCTCAGCCACGTATTTTTCCTGGCCCATCCGTGCTCTCATAAGAATTATGCTACCAGCGCCAGGACACCTCTGGGTAACCGTGCGCTTTACAAGCTGGATTAACATAACAATGCTGCAGACTGGTCATCTGATTCCACTTTTAAAAGGTTTTACTTCTAACCAGTCCCTAATATTGCTTCACAGGTTGTGGATACGCTCTAAACCAGCGTAATCCTCGCCTCCAATCCTGACAGAATGAAAAATTTCCTAGCTATTGCAATGGATAGTTTCAATTCTATTAAGGACACGGAGCCGAGGTTTAACCCACCCGCATGTCTTTCCTCCCTTGAGTGGGATATGCTTAAGTTAAGGTGAGTATGTTAAGCTCCTTAATCCTCATGTTCTTAGTGTTTATGACTGAGGCAATTTTGTGCACGATTGTTAGTTTGTGTTATGCAGACTTACCAGTGTCGTTTCATGCTTACTTTCTCACTTGATCCTAGGATCTAAAGGGTCGAAACAGGATTAAGGATGCTACTCTCCATCTGCAGTTGCAGTAAGAAAGAGGAGGCAGCAACATCGATGTGGGACTACAGAAGGGTCCTGGAATCGTCTGGCTTGACATTGCTATATTGTTAAACCGTGACTTTTTCACCTTAGGTTTATGGGAAATGAAGTCTGGTAATGTTTTAAGTAATGGCTGCTATATTACTAAAACAATGAAACAGCGTAATCCTTTCCTAAGTGTCCTTAAAAGAATTAAAACTTTGTTACGATAGGTGGGACATTTTTATTATACTTTATTGCATATTATAGAGCAGATGCAAAGAAACTCTTGAGGCAGTCAAACACAAAATGGAGTTGGAATATGTGCTTCGATACCGGAGCAAAACTCAGTCCAAATACCCCTTTCAAGCTCCTGAGGCTGTGTGGGAATGGGATGAAAAAGAGACTCCGCACAGGGCTGGCATAAGTAGCCTAGATCGGAGTCCAGCATTTGAGGAAATTCATTAGATCTCAAATGAAAAAAAAGGCCTGGGAGTGCAAAAAAGATGCTGCTTCAGATCAGGGGACACTTGAAGCTGGGCGAGTCGTTGGAGACTTCATCTAGGCTTCTACTAATCGATTCCACGCTACCTCAACAGCAACAACTTTTGTCAACTGAATGATCCAGCAGACAGAAGCAGACATCCGACGCTCATGCCATGCTCCCATTAGAGATTCAATTTTCTATTGAAAAGTATGAATTGCTTACTCTTACTTTCGGTAAAGAGGTGGTGGTGGGAGGGTCATAATCAAAAGTATCTTTCTACTACTTCGAAAATCTCTGTACCTTGAAGGATCCACACAGTGCTATGGTCCAACAGTCCTAAGAACTATTCCCTACTCAGATGCCATCTATTATGTTTGTCTTCATATTATCCTCCTCCTAGTGGGATTATTGGCATGGGTTGCATCATGATCACATCGCGCCACACAAAGGAATTTATGGTGCACCTGATTTTTCTAATTCAGTGGGCTTCTGGGTGGGGGAGGGGGGGGGGGACATACTTTAGCAGCACTTGTTGGGGGCAGGTTACAGATTTTTTATTACATGTTTTGCGGTCTTTCTGCATATTTTCTCAACAGAAGCATTGCATTTTTAGATGGCACATTTCCACCAATGGGCCTACTTGTGAACCTACTTAATGATCCAATTCCCACACCGATTGCCCTTGGCTAGAATGTAATGGAAACACACCCCTTCAATTGCCACTTTAAAACGTCAATGGCATCCATGACAGTATCAAGAGGGGAGTGCCATTACGGGAGCTAAAATCTCCCCCCACATCTATGACAGGAGACACTTCTAGATGGGTTTCATGTTCCTTTATGGTTCAGACGCTTGCTGATTTTTATGCCCCACGTCCATGTCATATTCCTTTTCTGGTGCCCATAATTTCGACACAAGTGGACTACTATTTCTTACTGCAGAGGAGTCCCGCCGTGGCAATTAGGCTTACCCTCTATGGCATTTCTAACCACTTCTCACTGATGATCATTGGGCCATCAGTCAGTCAGGAGAGGCAGTAAATGGAGGCTGAACGCCTCGTGGGTCACAAAAAAAAAAAAATCACTCTTCTAACCTCTGAGGAAAATGAATCATAATTTCAAGTTCATGTTACAACCCCATCTCATTAACCCGTTTGATGCTCATGACGAGCTCAGCTCGTCATGAGGTGTACCTCTGGTACACTCATGACAAGGTGAGCTCGTCATGAACAATGGGTTTTTTCATTTTCCAGCGTACAGCGGGAAAAAGCTCAGCATAGAAGCAGTTAATAGAAGCAGTAGTGAAGGTCACAGGGAGGGATATCCTCAACAGGCTTTTAGAATGGTCTTACAAGAACAACATGTTGAATGATGTTCAATATGCCTTTAGTACGGACAGGTTTACTTCAGACCAATGTTTGAACTGCCACGTTATTGGACTAATCGGTTAATTTTCCAAATTCCTGTGTTATAGTTGTTGGCCCACAATCTACTAGCTCTCAATTCCTTAAGGAGTCCGAGGGGTATTAGTATAGACCAGGTCAGCCCCCCACTCATTAGAACCAAAACACAATTGTGGACCTGGCCTAAAAACTAGAACCGCTACACGTAGACCTAATATCAATCGATGACTGCCATAATATTATGTGCAGTAAAAGTGGTGTATTTTCCAATATCTGTCTGAATAGGTCTCTGGTTCTATATGAAAAATACTTAAAAACTTCTTCCCAAGGTGTGCCACCCTACGTGGACTGATCAGAAAAATTAATAGTGCCAGTGAATCCCAAATGGTGATAGAAAATGTGTGAGAAGTTGTATGGAGTGCCTCACCGAAACAACACCATGGGAGTCTAACTGGTTGGTACTCACCAGTGGACTCAGGTTCTCATCAGCACATCCAGACCATGAAAGAAAAATTTAACAAACAATGTATAATAGTGAGAACAAAGTGCACATGCGCAATAGTATCAGTGGTGAGTATACTGATTGCATGTACTAAAGTGGTACTGTGAACACTAAGACTGACCCCATAAAGAAGATCCTCTCGTCTGGGGACTCCTTTATGTGTTAAAAACGAGCCACAACCACCACTAGCTAGCCACCTTTATTCTCTGCTGTGGGTTTGCTCACATTAAAAGGACACTCTGTTGCCTCCTTGTGTCATAGAGGGCCAACATGTTTCATTGCCGGTAGATTTAAGGGCAATTTCTTCAGGTCGTGGGTCAGTCCCACCACTCTATTGTTCCTTCATATTTGTGTGTAAACCGCTTGGGTGCTCACTCTAAGCATACCGGTGACCTCCTTTTCTTTAGTGTCACTATTGCGGTTCTTGCCCCTACTACTGTAGTTAGCCCGAGGCTCGCTGGTGCAGCGCCTTCACTCGTCCACCGGTGGACAACATGTTCACTGAAGATGCAGGAACTGACACTACACAGGCATTCATCAAGCTTCTCGAAAGCCAGGTAAACCTTTGATCACAGACTTTTGGCCCACATCTCCAATGTAGAGGCCATGAAACATGTCAAGCTCCTTGCCAAACCACTACCTTTAATGTATCCAGTGCTTAGTCCACGCTGAGGGGTACATACCTGGCAGGTCTAGTAGTGATAAAAATCAGACATTAACATGCACTTGCTTTTCCTCACCAAACGGGAACACTTCTGACAATCAGCTGTGAATAACTTCACTGATCTCGCAAGAACAGGTATTGGATCTCAATTTCTTCTGTGGTTCAGCTTTCTTTACTCTCAGCCAACAGACAGGATGCATATTATTGGAATTCCGCTCTCATGCACTATCGTACAAGGCGCCAGCGAAGGGTGCTAACGTTTCTTTATTGCTCATTAGCCTCGACACTGACCCTTTAACCTGGGTACTGAGAACAGTCAGGGGATTCAGGGCTTTCAGTGGGAAGCCAGGACTGAGGGAGGAATCTCAAAAGCGGGTGACTTGGTCATCTACATAAGCAGGCATGCCAATTTAAAATTCCCTCAAGCGATTCAGTTTCTTGAAAGCATGACCATAATTTCAAGCCTGAAAGTCAATTGGTTCAAATCATGCCGCACACTGGCTGGTTGGCACATGCTCTGGGATTCAGAGTTCAAGACTGAATCACATGGTTTCATATATTTCTGCCACTCTGTACAGGACGGAGTCACTTTGCATCTCTCTTTCACTTGTCCTCACTCCCACGGTCCCTAATGAGGAGTTGTGCCACTGCAAAAATGGCTCAAAATTGAAACGGCTTCAACTACTAGTACCACATCCCCACCTACTTCTCCCATACTCTAAATGCACTGTTTCAAGTTTCCTTGTGGAAGAGCAGAACTCAGTTTTTAGCGATGCATGTTCTACGTCGCTCTGAAGGGGCTAGAATGCTGGACAAAGTCTCTCATCACACTTCCCATTTTCTAGTTATTAACAACTGGCTGGCCTTCAAACGGACCCAACATATCGATGAGATGGTTTTTGGGCAACTGTTCACTTCTACACTACCTTTATGAAGGTTTTCCATTCAAATATATACTAAACCTTTTACTTCTGCTGAGATTCGCTGCACACAAATCAATGGGCAGAGAAACAGACCAGTAAGAATCTCTTAAGAGTATAAAAGCATAGACATTTAGAGTGCAGGAACAAGTTTGAGCCTTGTGGTAGTATATACCAATTAGACAAGTTGCTGGCAAAACCATCTGTTGTGGTGGAGTTTGCTTCGTTTTTGGCCCAGCAAGGTCTGGCTCTGGGCACAGTTGAAAGTTGTCTTGGTGTTCTCCTCTTACAATCTATTTGAAGGACGACTGGCTGCCAAAATGACAACCTCTGGAGGAAGATCGAACAGGATCAACTGATGCCACTCAATCTCTACGAATGAGGTGTACGTTGTGCAGGGTAGGGTGTTAGACCCTGCTCTGCTGCTGAGACTGTGTCCTCCCGGAGTAGAAGCCTAATCGGAGGACAGGTGCTCAAGCCACGAAGTTCCGGGTACCACACACACCTGGCCCAGCCCAGAGCTACTAAAATGACTTGGGTCCGGTCATTTCTGATCTTCAGAACTCAGGGAAGTACAAGTAGTGGCAGGATTGCAAACAAGAGCTATGTGCTCCATGCTAGACAAATGAATATCAGAAAGCAAGACTTCTTGGGATTTTTATTTAGCAGAAGTGTTGACATTGTGCATTCTCTGCAGTGGCAAAGAAATGGAGTCTGTGTTCTCCCTATTGTTGGAAGATGCCCTAAGCCACCTCTGGGTGTAACCACAATTTGTGTACTGCTAGGTGTCGTGGGCTGAGTTAGTCCAACCTTGCGTTTAAAGATCCTACCAGATGGTGTACCACCAGGGAAATCCCCTGACAATTCAGCCATCTTCCGGATGCCTGGTGCCTTGCTTATTGCATTATCACATTGTCATTTTGTCTGTGAGAACCTGCACCAGCAGTCCCTTGGAGGGCAAAAAGCATTCAAAACAAAGCAAATGCACACAACTCCATGAAATTGATGTAAATGTGGATCTCCGTTGGAGACCAAAGTACACTGATCTCCACCTGCCTCAGATCTTCCCATCCCAGTAGCAACATATCCATCAATGCGGTCAACTGCTGGTGAGGTAGGTAGAGGGGTCTCCAACTGGCCCAGGTGTAGTTGAGCAGCTTCAACTACAGGTCTTTTGCAGCCTCCAACATCTAGATGGAATCCGACAAGTTTCCTTGTAGCCACCCACTGACATTTCAGGTTCCACTGCAAAGCTTACATGAGCCATTTGGCATAACCAGTGAGCAGGATGGAGGATAGCTAGCAAAGAAGCCTCAGTGCCATCCTCACCCAGTTCCAGGCAGTGCAAATTTTGTAGAAAAATAAGCGTCAGAACTCTCGTCGGGAGGCAACTGCAGCCTGCATCACCCATTGCATCTGCTAGCACTGACAATGACAGTAACACCACAACTACTAACCACTAAACTCAGGCTATTTCAGGCCATCAAAGCTATATGAATGGCTTGGGTGGGAGGTAATTGTCATTGTTTAATGTATATTGAATTAATAAACAACTGTTGTGCTCATTGTTAAATAGGACAAATAGTGCCACCACGAGGCAGGCTGTCATAAGTGTCAGTGTTGGCAATTAAGTGCCAGTACCAGGCACCAAGAAACAACCTGCTCAAGTTAAGCACCAGATAGAGACTGAAACATCAGGGTCATAGCTTGAATGGCCTGGACTTGTTAGTCCAGAGGAAAGATTCTAAAGCAAATCATTCAGAATGACTCTTTTGAAGATGAGCCTTTCTGAAGGAGTAAGATGTGACAGGCAGGTTGACTGCAAAACCCCAATGATGTCAAGAGGTTCGCTGTTGTCTATAGGTGGTCAGCGACTGAGGCGAACCCACATTCACGAGTCAGTCGTCAAGCTAGGGAAAGACAGGTACCCCAACCCCAAAGGCAGTGTTCACCGCAACCACCTTTGTGAACAGCCAAGGAGCACTGGTTAGCCCAAAAGTGAGCACAGCAAGCAAAGTGCTCATGGCCCACCATAATCACAGGTAGCGTCTGTGGGTCCGCAAGAAGAGTGTGTGAAAATAGGCAACTTAAATATCTGCCACAATCCAGTCTACAGGACTGGGATCCAGTGCAAAGAGAACTTGGGCCAGAGTGACTATTTTGAATGTCCTTGCACAGGAAGTAGAGAGGGTGCAGACCTAGGATAGGAAAGAGGACTCCAACGTTCTTCAGCACAAGGAATAAAGCGGAATAGCACCCAGTGCCCAATTCTGAGGCTGGCACCCTCTCTATGGCTCCTTTGGTCAACTGTGTATTACAAGGCACCTGACAGATACTTTGCCTTCTGAGGAGTAGTCTGATGGGGGCAGAGGAAGTTGGTCGAATTTGTCAGATGTTATGGACTGCCAGCCCCGCAGGAAGTGGCTGATGATGGCCCCTTCAAGATGGCTGTGCACTGGTAAGGGTGTACTATAGGGACTTAAGAGGCTGTGGCCGGAGGGGTGGAAGACTGAGATAAACACTGGTCCTGCACTCATGGTTCCCGGGTCATTGTCAGTAGGCCCATGACCTCAATCCCAAATGGTTGGGACGCCTGTTGCGTAGGTGGTGGAGCCTAGCATTTTTCATACGCCAAGCCCCAGGCATATCCCAAAAAACTACAACATTGAGGTGTGGGGGATTGCCTAATGTGAGCTGGAAGGCCAAAGAGTGTGCCACGGTCCAGCTCCCCTTAAAACACTCTAGGGCCGAATAAGTACTCACCAAACAGGCGGGAGCAGTCAAAAGGCAGGTCCATCAAGACCACCTGACATCTCTGGAGAAGCCAGTGGGCCTCATCCAGGCATGGCGTTGAAGCACCATGCTGGTTGACATACCCCTATCAAGACAGTACATGGTGTCCACTCCACAGCAGATATGGCCTTTTCCAACCATCTTGAATAGTTTGGGCTAAGGAAGCCCATCATTTTTCTTGGCTTACAGGTAGGATCTCACCGTGCATGTGTGTAGCGACCTGGCAAAACGCTTGTGTTAACAGACAAAGAGGCTGGCTGAGGAGAACATATGCTTTTTATTTTAACTCCTTCTCAGGAGGCGTGGTTGAAAAGGCATCAAGGACCACTATATTGGCAGATGCCTGCACTACTTTCAGGGGTTAGATGCTGTGTTAAAATGTTCAGGTCACCTGGAGCAGGTCCATGGTGGTGGGTGACCCGTTGGTTGACTGGAAACCAGAGCATGTTTTAGCTAAGGTGCACATCAGTTTGTCAGTAAGGGCTTCTTTGCAGGGCAGAAGAGGCCTGGTCTGTGCCTGGATAGGCTGTAGTACCTCAATATATTTCTGGTCACTTCCCCAGTAAGGAAGTGGAGGTCTAGGACTCAGTAGCTTTCCTGATCATTGTAGAAAATTAAATGCTTTCCTCTGTTGGTGGCCTACAGGGTGAGCCAACTCAGTATCAGGTAAGGAAGCTAGCTCCCTGCCATGTGCGAGTAATCACATGGCGAGTAAAACTCTTCCATCTCCACCACTGTTGTCTGCATAAGACTGGTTCTGGTCAGAGTGAAGAGCCCAAAAGTTGATGCAACGTTAGTGACAGACTGTGGGAGCATGTCTGAGTCAGATGGATTCAGTAAATGCTGCAGCACATCAAGACCTAGATCTGGCCTCGGTGGTGAAGCTGCAGATTCGATTTTTTATCGTCTGCCTTTAACGACACTTGAGAACTAGGGTTGATCCAGGGCAAACCTGCTGACACTAACATGAATGGGAGTCCATGCAGACCCTTGTGGCCCAAAGGCACACCAGAGAGCTGGAAGCAAGTCAAAAGTGTGCACAATGGCAGCTATAAAGTCCTCCATCAGCACAGATCTGGCATATGAACTCAGGAACTTTGGATCAATCGGGACCAGGGATGTAATCAGCTTTGTGGTGTAATTTGACCGTGTGGCACCATAACACCCATGCGCTTCCTATGGAGAGTGATGATAAAAGGGCAGCATCCTGCTTGGACATCTGTTTCATCTTCGATATACATGAAGACTGACTGTAAAAAAAGATCTGTTTTGCGAATGACTTTAGGAGCAAGAGTTGGTCTTCATTTTTGACTTGGAGCGGGATCTGCACAGAGCCTGCAAGTGTTTCGCCACATACAGCTTCGCTTCCCACTCTTAGATGGCTTGAAACCGTGTCTCCCAATATCAAATGTTAGTTTTCTTCGAAGTATCTGGCCAAAAAGCAACTCAGAACACTGATGGAAAAAGGAACTAAAAAGAGGGCGCTTATTTGGGCATTGTGGACTTGTTGTCACCGTCCTAATGAGTCATATCATAAGAAACTATTTTGCAGTGTCCCCCATCACTTTTAAAAGGTACATGGTAATTAGTTGTAATTACACATTGGTACTAACAACCTACCTGTAAGTCGCTAGTATATGCTAAGGCGGGTAGGTTTAAAGGCCCAGCAGATTTAAGTCAATTAAGTGTACACTTCTGTGTGGACTGCTGTCATTTTAAAAGTCAGCCCTGCTTTGCAGGCTGCTTTTAAATTAAATTTATATGGAAATTAGACCTTGGAATTAAAGTTACTTCCAAAGTCTTAATCTAACTTCTTTATAGATGAAATCACCCCTAAGGTCTCCCCTAGGGGTAGGGAGCAGAGGCATTATAAAAGATTTTGTATATGTCCTGGTGAGGGAATAACTGCCAATTTCGTTTTCCCCCCACTGTAGTGCATTATCCGGATAGGCGATGATAGGAAGGCTTTATTAAACTTGAATAAGGTGGACTTTTGGAAGGAGTGAGCTAAACTGATACTTTTAAGTGTCAAAATAGTAGTTAGAAGGAATCCAACAACTTGCCATGGTTGGATTTGTTAGAACTATGACAAAGAACAAACAATGTACTTACCTGTGCACTGTGGTTCCCCACTATTGATCTCTTTCATAGATTCACATGCTTGAATCTTCCCTATCGTTATGGTGGGAGTTCCACAGTACTTTAAACAAGCAGAACAATACAAAGGACATTAGGTAACAGAGAAAGAAGGTGAAATTGTTAACCAGTTCACATCATTTTAATAGACCCATACTCCAGCCAATCAAAGGCTAGACCACTTCTCTCTTGCAGAGCCATCATACCTCAGATTTCAAGCACAAGTGTGAAAATGTAAAAGTTTCTATAAGGTATACCAGTGTCGAGCCTAAACTGGGAGGTGGATGGGCTGCATGTTAATCTATGAAAGATATCCATACTGGAGAACAACAGTGCACAGATAACTATAATTAAATCATGAATATGATACACTACCATCATGTATAACTCAACAAGAATACAGATGATTAAGACATGGTTATAAAACATTTTATAAAGTAAGAAAATAATAAATAAAGTGTACCTTACTGAAAAAGGTGTTGCAATACCGCCTGCCCGACAGCAATATTTCCTTTCCATGCTGAATCCAAACAATAGTGTTTTGTGAAAGTATGAGCATTCAACCACGTTGCTGCCCTGCAGATGTCAGGAAGCGACATTCATGCAAACAAGACGGTGGATGTAGCCATCTGTCTTGCTGAGTGTGCCGCAGTCCTTGTGACAGCTATCTTCCTACTTTTGAGTGGCAAAAAGCTATTGCTGACAAAACACAGCATGGTATACTGCTTCTTCAGAGTGCATAGCCTTTTTTGGGTAGTGTGAAAGACGAGAAGCTGATCAGTTTTTCTGAAAGGTTTTGTCCTGTGAAGATAGAATTTTAAGCAATGCATAACATCCAGAGAGTGGACGCTCCATCTGCAGCATGCGATGGTTTCTCTAAGTATATTGCTAAAATTAATGTTAATAAGTCGGAACTTTAGGGATGAATTTTGCCTTCGTTCTCTACAGCCCTATCTTCTTTGAATTGTAGAAAAGGCTCAGTAACTGTAAAAGCCTGAATCTCATTACTATTCCTGGCCGATGTGAGGGCCAATAAAATAGCTGTCTTCCTTGAGATGTTTGTTTTTTTGCTGAGTTTTATATAGCGCAAACTAGACCCGAGACATGGGGTATCAGAGCGCCCTACAAGAGCACCAGTTTCGTCACATGAGGACACATTCACTTGTTAGGCACGTGGAGATTAAGTGATTTGCCCAGAATCACAGGATGTTGAGCGTTGCTGCAGAGACTCGAACCCAGTTCCCCAGCTTCGAGGTCAACTGCGCTAGCCATAAGGCTACATCCTCTCCCCTTTGATATCTGCTTTATGGTTGGGAGTTAAAAGTGGTCTCATCAGCTGAGAGAGAACTGTATTTAACTGCCAGGAAACTGCAGGAGATTTTACAGGAGGGAAAATCCTGAAAAGGCCCTTCATGAATTCCCTTACCAGTCTAGTGGACCAAAGCGATATTACCTCAGACTTTCTACGAAACCTGGAAATTGCTGCTAAGTGCATTTTGATGGATGAGAGTGCTAGGCCAGACTTTGCCAAGTGGAGGAGACATGCCACCAGCTGCTCTGGAGAAGAGTAAAAGGGAACAAGATCCTTCTTGGTGCACCTGTGACAATCTTTTCCATTTTTCTATAAATGCTTTATTTGTGCAAAAGCAAAAGACACACAATTGAAAGACGGAATGCAGAACAAATCAAAGCATTCACTCCCAGTCAAGAGATCTGGGTTAAATCAATCATTCTTTTGCTCACCATGCCACCCCAGTTTAGACCTGGCCATATGCAAATCAGTCTTGACCCTGTGCCTCATGGGAACAGTCCAGCCCGAACTGCCAAGCCAGGCCCTCCCTGGACCGGAAACAATTATCCTAGGACCGGTTTCGGGGTTTCACCCCTATTCAGCCAGGATTGCTTGATTCCAGTGGCACAGTGAGCCCAGGTCCCACGTCTGGGCATACCTGCGGCACTTAGGGCGAGAAAGCAAGAGACACATTTGATGGACGGAATGAAGAACAAATCAAAACATTCACCCCCAGTCAAGAGATCTGGCTCAAATCCATCATTCTTTTGCTCACCATAGCTGAAGAGGGGTGAAACCCCGAAACCGGTCATAGGATGCTTGTTTCTGGTACAGGGAGGACCTGACTTGGCAGTTCGGGATGGACTGTTCCCATGAGGCACAGGGTCAAGACTGATTTGCATATGGCGATGTCTAAACTGGGATGCCATGGTGAGCGAAAAAAAGATGGATTTAACCCAGATCTTTAAACTGGGGGTGAATGTTTAGACTTGTTCTGCATTCCGTCCATCAATTGTGTCTTTTGCTTTCTCGCCTTAAGTGCCGCAGGTATGCCCAGACGTGGGTCCTGGTTCACTGTGCCACTGGAATCAAGCTATCCTGGCTGAAGAGGAGTGAAACCCAGATACCGGTCCTAGGATGCTGGTTTCCAGTCCAGGGAAGACCTGGGTTGACAGTTCGTGCTGGACTGTTCCCATGAGGCATAGGGTCAAGACTGTTTTGCATATGGCCAGGTCTAAATTGGGATGGCATGGTGAGCAAAAGAATGATGGATTTAACCCATCTCTCTTGACTGGGGGTGAATGTTTTGATTTGTTCTGCATTCTGTCCATCAATTGTGTGTCTTTTGCTTATTTGTGCAAAAGGCTTGTGACTGCTCCAGGGCAGATTTGCATTCTGTCGAATAACTAGAGATCCACACTCATGGTCACGAGGTGCAATGCTGACAAATTGAAAGACTATTTGTTGGTGCAATATTTGCCCACTTCTCATGGAGATCTGGTTGTACACCGGCCAAAAGAAAATTAGGAGGGGACACAGACATCAGGAGAAACTCAGTGTACCAAAACTGTCTCGCCCATGCCAGGGCCACGAGAATGAGATGACATAGCTCTCTCGTCATCTTGCAAATCCCTCTGGGGATGAGAGGGAAAAGCATGAGCAAACATTCCTATTCACTGTATCGGATGAGCATTTCCCTAGGACCCTTTTTGAGTGAACCTACTGCAAACCTCTTGCATTTTCTGTTTAGTGTAGCAAATAGGTCTAGGTTCGAAGTACCCCATTTTTTAAAGACATTGGGCAATTGTGTGTGGTCTAGTTCCCATTGATGGAACTGTGTGTTTGTTCTGCTGAAAGAATCCGCCCATATGTTGTCTATGCCCGGGACATGCTACACCTGCAGGGAGATGTTTATTTGCGCCTCTTAAACAGACCACTTTCCATGCATTTCCAGTTCCTGGAGATGCAATCCCCAGCAGTCCAATGAAGTATGCGTTGTCATTATGAAACTGGAACGTGTCGCCTCGGAGAGAACTGGAGATATATATTCCTCTTTTACCCACCATGACAAACCTTGCTTCATCGTAGAGGTGAGGACTAGGACATCCTCAAACAAACAGTGGATTTGAATCCACTGTGCAAAATCCACTGTGCATCCAGCTGTTCCTGTAAAGGCCTCTTATATAGGCGAAAATTTGAAATTAATGGTAAGCACAAGGATAGCATCCCCAGTATGGATTTGTACATCTTCACAGAAGTGCACTTTCTTTTTTGTAGTAGAGCCACTGTCTAATATTTTGTCCCACCATTCTGTCGTCTGGAACGCTTTTGCGACCCTGGTGTCTAAAACGGCTCCAAGAAACAACAGCAATTGGGCTGGAATGAGAGATTACTTTTCTACATTGCGTTGAAGCCCCCAGAGACTCCAAGAGCTGTCAAGAAGCTAATGTCAATCTTTTTGCAGAGTGGAATGTGGGACCCTTGACAAACCAGTTGTCCAGATTGGGGAATTCCCGATGATCCTCTTTCCTAAAGAAAGCCGCTAGTGGTGCCATGCACTTCGTGAAAGACCGGAGAGTCGCCCGAAGGCCAGAGGGAAGGACTTTGAATTAATAGTTGCACCCTGCCACCTCAAAGCCCAGAAACCGGTTATGTTTGATGTGAATGGGAATATAAAAGTGCGAGTCCAAGAGATCGAGAGACGTCATGAAATCTTCCTTGTTTTTCATCAATAGGATCTTGTGCAAAGACAGCATCCTGAAGGGCTGTTCCCTTATATATTTGTTTAGGTGTCTGACATCCATGACCCGTCTTCAATCTCCCAACACAAAAAAAAACAAGCATTTACAATGCAACGGTTTCGCCTTTGGAAAAGTTAAAGCTATTGGCTTTGTAAATGACAACATTTTTATTTATGTGTTTGCCATTTATTTAGGATATCAAAGCCATGTCATTTACAAAGCCAATAGCCTAATCTCTCGCAAATGCGACACCTATTGCATTTGCACCCACACCCACACAAAAAAACTGGATCACAAGAAGGGAACAGAGGCACACACAAAACCAGGTCACAAGCAGGCAACAGAGGCACACACAAAACCGGGTCGCAAGCAGGCAACAGAGGAACACAAAACCGAGGGGGCAGGGAAGCAGCTCTACTTGATAAGAATAAATCAGAGATCTGGCAACGATGGGCGTGATCATGGAGGGAATACTCAATCCACAAACAGGAGAGTAAGAAGCACTGCAACCAAATTTGCAAAGTAAGGAAAACATCAGAAAGAGGTAGAAAGAATTCCATGTTAGACAGAGGAAATGACATATTGTAAAAATCGTAAGGTAGGAAGAAGATGGAAGGAGCTAGAGCCACAGTTACAAGGGAGGACAAGAAAGAGAGGGTAAGAGAGAGAAAAATTTAGCAGATATGAGATATTGTTTTGATAAAAAAAAAAGTCATTGAGCAAGAAAGAAATAATAAAACAGTTAATGATGACAAACAAAGACTCTCCAGAGAGAAGTTGGACTGCGTGTTATAGTGAGGGAAAGGTAACTAGACGTACAAAGAGGAGCAAAGCCAGAGGGGAATTAAGATGAGAAGCTAGAGAGAAAACAAGAGATTAGACACCTCCGAGAAGAATAATAGAGAAAGGGGGAATGAAAGTGGCACTAGTGAGAACTGGGAAGTAATTCAAAAAGAGCGAAAAGTTTGAGAGGCAACTAAGGAGTTTTGGGAGACACGTAGAGCAAAGGAAATACCTGATACAACTGGTAAAATGAGCAACAAGTGACAGAATGCAGCCTGAGAGATAGAGCAGAAGAACAGTGGGAGGAAGACAGAACATTACAAGAACAGTTTGCTTGAAATATAGATCAGAGATTATTTTGCCTGCTGGTGAGCCGATGACCAATAGACATGTCACCTCAAAGGTCACTGTATTCCTCAAGGGAGAGAAGAAATGACCCAGTCAAGATATGCACCTGACTGCATGCCTCCACCTCTCCTCTTGAGCCACAGTCATTTCTGTGCATCTCCCCAAGGATTTCTAAGAATCTGTTTCCCCTGCAGTGCAGGTGCAGTCAGGCAATCAGCATGGCTCTGGTGATAAGAGACCAGTCACATGCTGCCCTTGTGAGTGACCTCTCCCTGGAGAAGTGGTGTGATCTCGGACTTTTCCACCAATTTTATTTTGCTGCATTAAATCTTTTCAATACTCATTTAGATTCCATCTTCTTCCACTTCGGAAAGTGATTGAAATGCTCCAATTGTAACACATACATCCTCCCCAAGGCTACCATGGACTGCAGTGAGCAAAAACACGGGTGTTGATCGGTTTATAGAGTGCGCTCGACAAAAGCACCGTAGGTACCTCACCTCTGCCATACCTCCCACGATTAAACATCTGCTTTCTCCCAGAGGACCTTCAAATGTGCCTCAAAAGCCATCTCCTTCACTTCGAATGTTCAACTATCACCTTGGCCTCCCATGGCCACCACTTGAACAAGCACACATTGATTACTCCAGGCACACATTGTTTACTCTAAGCACGCATTGATTACTCCAGGCACAATTTGATTACTCTAAGCACACATTGATTACTACAGGCGCAATTTGATTACTCTAGGTACACACTGATTACTCCAGGCACACATTGATTACTCTAGGCACACATTGATTACTCCAGGCACCCATTGATTAATCCAGGCACACATTAATTACTCTAGACACACATTGATTACACTAGGCACGCACTGATTAATCCAGGCGCCCATTGATTACTTCAGGAGCGATTTGATTACTCTAGGTACGCACTGATTACTCCAGGCACACATTGATTACTCTAGGCACACATTGATTACTCCAGGCACACATTGATTACTCCAGGCACACATTGATTACTCCAGGCACACATTGATTACACTAGGCACGCACTGGTTAATCCAGGCGCCCATTGATTACTTCAGGAGCGATTTGATTACTCTAAGTACACACTGATTACTCCAGGCGCACATTGATTACTCTAGGCACGCATTGATTACTCCAGGCGCACATTGATTACTCCAGGCACACATTGATTACTCCAGGCACGCATTGATTACTCCAGGCACGCATTGATTACTCCAGGCACGCATTGGTTACTCCAGGCACGCATTGGTTACTCCAGGCACGCATTGGTTACTCCAGGCACGCATTGAATTACCAGGCCTCGTTGTGCTGTATAGCAGATGCACTGCTTTGCTTCGTTGCACTGTTCGCCTTCTGCCTGTCCTTGTTTCCGTTCACTGAAACAAGCCCCATGCCCAGATCGTTAAGCAGTCTCAGGGCTGCTCCACATAAATAAATCCGAACACAAACAGTTCATTCATGCGTGGAGCTACCGCCTCTCCCGTGCACAACACACGCCCTTATACATTAAACTTTGGAAGTTCTCTGACATATAGAAACAGCAAAGCATAAAACTTGTGAGCCGCACATCGTCTCAAAAATGAACTATTTTCGTTTTTTCTGGGTAAATGACCTGCACACGTTCGGCGCTGCTATCAACAATGCCACCCCCGCCCTCCCCCTCCCCCCCCCTATATAATCCACCTGCCGCCACCTCCATACCATGCCCCCGGGCTCGTCCAAGACGAAGAGGAGGTGGTCCGCAAGAGTTAAGCATTAACAGCGGGTCTCTCACCTGGAGAGGGCAGACCAGTTCCTGCGGCTCAGAGACATTGCGGCGGCGGTCGGGAGCTCTGGAAGCGCTGCCAAGCAAACGAGTTCACCTGGGTGCGTGTGGTTTCTGTTTTTGCTGCTTCATCCCTCAGAGCGGCTGGTGCCGGGATCGCCCCATCCGACAAGTGCAAAGCCAACTAGAACGAAACACAAAGGCAACACCCCTGCGGAGGATTTGCGGTATCCTGTGAAGAGGGATGGGCGAAAACGCTGTTGTTCCCTTGACCCCCTGCCTTGGTGGCTGTTGCTGCACCTTCACCCTGGTGGCTGCTGCTCTTTCCTGCTGCTTGCAGGTCACGTGACAGCTTTTTTTTCTTATCTCCAACCCTGTCACTGCTTAACTGTAACTTGTCTTTTAGCAGCAACTTGCAAAGTATTAAAAAATGAAAATAAAAAGAGCGCGCTAGGTAGGGCGAGAAGGGCGGGGCCGGCTTCGTACAAAGTGCACCTCGCTGCCGGTTTTACAACCTGTCTGTGCAGGCGAAGGTTTCCAGAGGGGTTCCGATGTGGCCTTTCTGGGACATCATGCGAGTGTGTCTCGGGTGCCCCAGGTTCATTTTAGGTGTGTGAGGGGAGAGCCTCCTCCCTGTGGCGGAGCCCTGACTCAGATCTCGCTCGACCGGCCCGTCTTGGAAAGAAGGGTGCTGCCAGGTTCCCAGAACACACCTGCAGAGGCGGGACATTGGGCGATACAGATTTATCAGGAAAGAATCTGTGACGTATTGCATCCCAGATATGGGCCATCTGATTTCACGATGATCCTTTTGGCATTTAGCTATGGACTTCAAATGCAAGAGGCACCCGGACTGTGGCTAACAAACATTCTTCTCATGCCATTTAACCTGTGTGCCCAATATGGCGTCGTCAAGGGGGTCTACGTACAGGGTAAATTAAGCTCTCTGCTTCAACTGATAACTGGACTACAAATCTATCAGTCATGGCACTTACTGGCCTTTTCTGACTGTTTCTGACTGTTTACAAAGGCGAAATTCATCCGAGGTCGGGAAGGGTGGCAACCTAAACAATAACAAGTCAGGTTCCGGGCCGGCAGCCAATCACAGCGCGGCCCGGGAATGACGTCACGGGGGTGTCCCGGGCCGGCAGCCAATCGCAGCGCGGCCCGGGACAAAGGGGCGGGGCTTAAAAAAAGCACCAGAAACGCCCCCGAATCGCGTTTGAGAGAAAACGCGATTGACAGCCTCTGCCTCCCAATGGCTAGCCTCCATTTATGGAGCTAGCCAATGATAGGCAGAGGCGGGTCATCAGCCCAGATAGAAATCAAGAGGTTTTGCTAGCGCATGCGTACTTCGTACGCATGGCTAAGGCAAAACCTAAAAAAGAAAACTAAACAAAAGCACTTTCAGACTCCAACCACTAGATGGCGAAATAAGCACAGCATGTGAATCTAGAATACATCTATGCTGCAAAACTGCTTGAGCTAATTTATGTGACATCTGTTGGAGAAGAGGTTCTCTGACGGTGCTTAGTTTATGTGAAATGATATTCAGATCTGTACTAGAACATATACCATTGCAAGAACATAAGTAATGTTCCAGGAGACAAAGGTTAAGACCAGTTTTGTTCATGGACTCAAACAAGAATCCCAATAATTTGAACAGGGCTTTGTTCAACTGACGAGCAAGGGTTCACTTAAGCTTCCACCACATACACAATTTCATTTTCAGAAAGGCTTCCTTGTAAAGCATTGTTGGTAGTGTGTAGAATTAAACTGTTGCCTTCAAATCCCAAGTGTTCGGATCCAAGCACCACGTTATCAGGCTCAGAAGTGCTGGTTCTGGGCAGACAATTTACCTTCCTTTATTTAATGGAGGATTTGTCCACGGTTTTCCAAGATTCTGTATATTTGTCCAGAAGGACGGTGAACAAAGAATGTCTGGCCCAGACGGCTCATTAATCTAGGATATTTATGAGGAATTTCTTTTCGAGTTATTGACAGGTCCCTGAAGGGGAAGATGTGACAAATCCTCATAATCTACCTCCATTGTATGGCCTGATGTCTCATAAGTCACACTCGCAGTCTCAAACAAGTGGGACAAACTAAGACCGGGATTTGCAGTTCATCATAGTACACATGTTCTTTTCTTGGGTCTTTGGCCTTGTTGTAATATCGTCAGTAAGGTCTTGTGTTCAGTGACACAAGGGGTGTAAAAGTAAAATTGAAGCTTGTAGGGACACAGTTTTTCCCCACTGGAGATACAAATACGTATGTAGGTCAGCGTTTCCCAAACTGTGCATCATGACGCAAAGGTGGGTTATCAGCCGATTTTTGGTGGGTCGCAAAAGTTAAAGCAATAAATAAAGATGGCTTTAAATTTAGTATGTATCTAGTCACATTTATTGACCGAGCTTCAAATACAGACTTCACCTGTCTTTTGAAAAATTGTGGCTTTTTCAAACATGGGAATCGGTTCACAAACTGGTCTCACTTTGAATTCAGTGGAAGGAAAATAAATTGAATTATGTGACAATCTTTCTGGCTTACAGGTTTTTGAAAGAAAAGGCTGTAAAATGTCGTTTTTGCAAAAAAAAAAACTAAAAAAACTAAAATTACTGCTACTGAACTGTACACATTCAGTAGTTAGGAAAGCAAAAATTAAGACTTTCTGTAATTCTGAAGTATGATGGAAACAAAGATTTTAATAGGATTAAACCCTTTGCTTGGTGGTACACAAATGATAAATATACAGTGAAATTTGCTTTACACACATTACCATTTGTATGAAATATAGTTTTATCACAAACTGTATGATCGCAAATGTACTGCCTATTTCAATGGAAAATATGCTGTCGGTAAATGACAGTGTGCCACCACACGATGCCTTTAGCTAGATAAAAAAAAGCCACCTGCTTCATGTCCATTAAAGCTAGGTGGGTCGCAAAAGTTTGCCGTTCGAAAAAACAGGATCATGGTTTGAAAAAGTTTGGGAACCACTGATCTAGGTAAATGTGTAGAAACCAAAGTAAGAAAGCACCTTCAAATAGAAATGCTAATCAACCATTACTGCAGAAATTTTGTAGATACGAAAACATGCATTATTTTGGTTGATGAAAACCAAGTCTACAATTTCACAGCAGTGACAGGATGTGTATATCAGAAAGATATGTTCAGTCCCTTTGTGAGAGATGTAAGGTTCAAGATTAATTGCTCTTATTCACAAGAAAGAATCTGGGGAAAACGTAATGGTTCCATCCCATTGTGGACATTTTCAACTTTACACTGAGAATAAAATATCTTACTTGCATTAATAATTACAATAAATCAGCAGCCATGAACTGCTGAGCTACAATTGTAAGTTGGCCCTCTATGCAGATGACCTGCTGGTATATACCAACAACCCAGCAGAGGTTCTCCCCAGGGTGGAGGATACCTTGGACGAGTTTGGCCTGTACTCTGGATACTCAGTCAATTCCTCCAAGACTGAGGTAATGTGCTGGGGCGTCGCGGGGTGGACGGGAGGTGCTGTGGGGATTTCAGGTATCTGGGGATTACCATAACACAAGACATGGAGGATATCCCCATGTTTAACCTGAGGAAAGTGTCGAAGGAAATTGACCATCTTTCCTTGAAATGGCAGAACCTCCTCCGTACCATTTTTCCAGGGTAAACCTGGTTAAAATGGTTATCCTGCCGAAGCGGACGTACTTGTTTGGTGCTGTTCCTTTAGGTTTCCCTGGGAAAATCTTGGGTAAAATCCAAAGCAAAATAGGGAGTTTCATATGGGCTAATAAAAACTCCAGGTTATCCTGGAAGAAGCTAAAACGGAGGCTACTAAAGGGAGGCCTCACCCTTCCAGATGTCTTTCTGTACTCCCTTGCCTTTCAGTTTAAAAACATCCGTAGCTTACTCTCTAGCCCTGTTAGATCCAACTGGGGAAAGATTTTGAACGCCATGGCCCATCTCGAGGGAGGTGGAACTGTTTGTTTTTTTATTTACAAATTTGGGGCTCCCAGTTTTTTTAAAAAGGTACGATTAAAAGTAATAAGGTCAGCTCTCAATGTATGGCAAAGCATTAAAGCAAGATGGGGAATAAGATATTATTCCGATTTTGCCCCCCAATTTGGAACTCTCTGGGGCTTCCCGTCTGCCTAAATGATAACCTGGCTACTCCTATTAGGAGGGCGGGAATTTCTATCTGGTCCGACTTAATATCTTTGGATGGAGTCCATCCGTGGGATGTGTTAAGGGCTAAAATAGGTGATTCCTTCTCTAGCTTTAAATATTTACAAATATGTTCTTGGTATGTGGCTGAGAAGGACATTATAGGCGGAAACTGGGAGATTGAAAACACTTCAAAACGTAAACCCCAGAAAGAAGGAGGGAGGGCTATGGTATAGGTGTCTTCTCGATGCGGAGGATGCAGCTCTCCCTCCCCCATATATTGTATGGAATTCTTCAGTCCTGGAAGATGCATCTGTTGATTGTTACTTTCTTTCCCTTCCAAACCTGTACAAGTATGTCAAGTCAGTCTCTTTAAAGAAGAATCACTTATTTGTTTTAAATAGGTTATATTATACGCCTAAATAAATTGCAAGGTTTGCCCCAAACTCCTCCCCTAAGTGCCCAAGATGTGGTTTAGTGGAGGCTGACGACCTACATATGTTTTTTGATTGTGTTCACTTGGTTTTTTTTTGGGGAGAATGTGGAGATGGCATTGGAGGGAATTTTTTAAATCAAATTAAATCTTAATTTTCCATTGTTTTTTTTCAGTACCGACAACAACCTTACAAACCTCCTACCTAATAAATTAATGGGTTTATTCCTTTGTTTGATATTAATGGCCTGTAGAGAGATGTGTAGGTTGTGGAAAGACCCAAGACCACCGCAGTACGAGAGCTGATTGGAAGCAGCATTAAGCATGGCAAGATTGGACCAAGGGGGGGGAAATATTTGGTTACCATTAATCACCTGTGGTACGGAAATGAGGTTGGTCTAAGCTCCCTATGGTCCAATGATTACACCAAGCCTCTCACAAAAGAATCTGGCCTGGTCGGCCTAAAAGCGAATGCAAGAGCATGGACCCAAGGCACCCAGCAATAGGGTCTTCAATGCGAAAATTGCAGACGCTTATGGTGAAATGAGGACTTCAGAATAAAAAAATAATAATTACAATAAATCAGCAGCCATGAACCGCTGAGCTACACAATCTACTCAAAATCAAGGGCAATTATCAAGCGCATATTTAAAGCTGAAAAGTATATTGCCACAACATGATCCCATTAGATATAACAGGTTTAAATGGCAGACATTCCCGTCCAAAATTGGGCAAAAGAGGAGATACCGCTATCCCTAGTTTGTTCTGCATAGGGGCCGCACTGCTAATCAGCTGCAAGCAGACAGGAAGCAGCTGGTCATTCGAGGCAGAGGCCACACTAAAAGTTACTTACCCGTGGTAACAATCTTTCTAGAGAATGCTAGATCTACCAGCAGATTCCTCCCCTGCAGAACAACCCTAGGTGTCAGACTGGATTCTGAAACTTAAAAGCAACGAGGTCGCCGCTAGAGGGCACTGCACTCAGTCTGCGCCGGAAGTGATGTCAGGTGATGCCACAGAGGCCATAAAGTGCCCGACCCAGCGTATTAACAGTTTCCTGACATTTTGATTTTCCAAGCCTTCCAGGCAAGAGGATAGAATTTATGAAGGATTGCAATACCAAATAATAATGCAAGATGGGAGCTTTTTACTTCCCTGTGAATCATCCATCAAAAGGGGTGTCAGGAGGGCTGGTCAAGAATCTGCATGTAGATCGAGTATCCACCAGAAAGATAGTTATTGTAGGTACCCAACTTTTTCTTCGAATGGATACTTCTACCTGCAGATTCCTCACATATATAACAGATTTCACAGCAACACCCTGCCCAGGAGGGGAGGTAGATGAGTGATTAGACCAAGAAATGTCGCAGAACAGCCCTGGCAAAGTGTACATCCGCGTGCACCTCTGCATCCAGTAAGTAAGGCTTTGCGCATAGTGCAGATATCTGTAAGGAGGTGACTGCTTGTCTGCACAAACGGGACACCTTGAGCGAGTCAAAAGTAGTGGACTTAGCCCTGCTGAAATGGGCTCTGATCCATTCCGGAGGCACCTTTTTGCCTAAAGAATAGCACGTCTTGATGCACAAGATAACCCATGAAGAGACCTCTTCTGCACCGCCCTACCTTTTTGGGCACAGCAGCAGCCGACAAAGAGCTGGCTATTTGACCAGATGTCCTTGATGAGGACTAGGCAGTAATTAACCACCTGTCTAAGATTGAACCGATGCAACCATGCCTCCTTTTTCGTCGGACGGGAAGGGCTGTAGAAGGTTAGGAGAGTGATTGATTGGGCAAGATGGAAAGGGGTGAGCACCTTAGGAGGGGAAGCAGCCCTTGTTCGCAACATCAGTTTGTCTGGAAAGAAGGTATTAAAAGGAGAGCGAAAAAGGTTTGCAACTCACTGGCCCTTCAAGCAGACATGATTAAACAGTTTTGAAGGTCAACATACGAAGGGTACCACTATGAAGCAGTTCAAACAGAGTCCCTACCAAAAAGGTAAGAACCAAATTTAAGTCTCATTGACGAACCACAAAAGGAAAAAAAGACTAGAGTGGCCTTTACAAAAAAATGCATGACAAGAGACAAACAGGGAAGGCTGATTCAGCAGAAAGAAAAGCAGTCAAAGCAGTTAAATAACACTTTACAGTACTAACAGCATAAGCCATCCGGGCCAAGGAAAGCGCAAATTGGAACACTTAGGATAATTTGGCCGGTAGGGGATCCACAGAATTATCTGCACACCATGCAACAAAGTTGCCCCATCTGCTGGAATAAGCTGATTTAGTGGAGGGGCGATGAGCAGATAAGGTGAAATCTATTACCACCGGTGGCAGCTGAAAAGAGTGGAGTTGTCCCACTCAATTTCCAAGCATGTAGGTGGATGTAATTGAGACTGAGATGCAGAACCATTCGCCCCAACTGTAAGAGAAGGTCTGACCTTCTCTCCCTGTGGAGGGGGTGTTTGACGAACAACAAGTGGAGAAGCGCATACTTCATCGTTCTTGGCCAATCCATGACAAGGAGAAAGACTTGGGCCCAGCCTTGGCGAATCTTCTTGAGAACTCAAGGAATCCATGGTATAGAGGGAAATGCGTACTACACTCGAAACTTCCATTTCAAATGAATTGTGTCCCCCAAGGATCTCCTAAATGGATACTTAAGAGCGCATAGCAACCTGATGAAGAATGAGAACGGGAATTATGACAAAAACCTTTCACATCAATGGCCATGTTTCGCCCTAGCCATAGAAAGCTTAGCCTCTCATTCCTTAATGGCCTTTGGATTCACTGAAAGGCATGACTAACAGGATTTGGGTGTCATGGTTGTACTCCAGATGCCATAAGCAAACAGTATGGGGATAAGTGATGGACATTTGTCCTTCACACTATCTACATGGCATAAAACCAGATTTATAAGGGGTAGATATGATACTGCTTTTGAATTTGAAAATAGAAAAGTTCTTCAGAGAACAGAGTTCCGGATGTACGTTGATGTCAATATGCCAGTGCAGGTGCTTTTTGGCCTTGGTGGCATCGCTTCACATCACTTCTAGTACCGGCTAAAGCCAGAGCCCTCTACTGGAGAACTCGCTGCTTTGAAATTTCCAGATCCAGTCTAACGCCCGGCGTTGTTCTGCAGGTCGAAGCTTCCATCAGAAATGTTAAGATCCAGTAAAGCACAGGTGAGAGGAACTAACAAAGCTAGATCTTCTCAGTCACTGTGAAAACAGCTCAAGTACAGAAGGCATGCTGCTCGGAGAGAAATAGTCTAGTTGGAGAATTACAGGGGCGGCACTGATCTTCAATTGTTGAGTGGGCGGTTAATGGAAGAAACCTTGCTCTGACGGTAGAGCTTTGGGGCAGTTATGAAAGAAGGTGAACGAAGAATCTTATTTGCTGGGAAGAAATTAATACTGGAGTACCTAGCCAGTAAAACAACGAAGGAAACTGTCAGCTTTGAGCAGTGGCACCTTGTGCAGGACTGCAGAAGATTGCATCAGAAATGAATCCTGCAGCACCAGGCTCAGATGTCTCCTAAACCACCTATATTTAGAATAATTCATTTAAAAGCAAGGCCAAAAGAATTGGATCAGGGGGGGGGGGGGGGGGAGCGGAGGGGGCTGAGAAGACACCAACACGTGTCAGAGGGACAACAGGGCAGATAGTGAAGACAGCCCCCTTCACTCCTACTGCAGATCAATTAAGACTGAAGAAATCGATATAAACTTTAGCGGAAAGATGCAAGAAAATGAAGATGCAGGGCTTACAGTCTGGTGCCATAGGTGCATAAGCAACTAACCTTGCTTAAGGTGCAACAGTGTGTGTCCTTGACTATAACAGAGTAACGGAATTAACTCCCAACTGAAAATTAATAATTGTGAGACCATTCAAGGATTGTTTCCATCAGGCTGCACTGAGATTCAAAATTAGAGGAAATTCTTGAGCAAATAAATGGTGTGTGCTGCAAGATTAAACGGCCTTCGCGTGCCCCACTGCTCCTACTGAAGATTCGTTTTTTACATACTTTTTCTTTAGCGACCATTCTTCATCCGAAACCCACCCTGAATTACTCATTCTCCTTACTTTATTCTCCACCATTCCTATAACTTTTTACAGTTCCTGAGGCTTTACTGAAAGGCAGGCTTAGACATGAAGCATGAAGTACCACTCAAACTATTTTTCAAATCTGACCCCCTCCCCACCCCCCCACCCCCCCACCCCCAATCATTCTATTAACATCCCCCCCCCCCCTCCGCCCAATCAGGATCACTACTGCTATGGAATGTAAACGGTCAAATACCAGATTAAAAAGGGGTTACAGTTATGACCTGTGCAAGCAGGCAGATCGTGATGTCCTCTTGTCTTGCAGGAGATTTAGTTGAGGTGCAATGAATGTTGTTTTAAGGGGGCATTTGGGAGAGTGAGGGAAGGAGAGAGAGATCTGAACTATCCTCAATATTTATGCCACATTTGCAGTGTCCAAAAAGACCATAAATGACAACAAAATCATTAGAGAGATGCTGGTCATACGGTGAATTCAATGAAGATATAAGCAAGAACCTAGACCGATAGATTGGTTGGTACAGATGTTCAACGCCATAACATTATGTAAATTCAAAGATGCAATAAGCTTTGAGATTATGACGCAAGAACAGTGTAAGTGAAAAGCGCACAGCGTTTCACTGGTCTATCTCTTACTGTCCCTACTTCACTATCTCTTCAGTGAAGCCTTGTTGGGGACGGGAAAGTTACCTGCAGCATGTCAGGGTGGTGTTGGCCATCCACCACTGTAGATCCTGATCAGTCTCTTGCGAGATCAGAATGAGTCAGAGAGGCAGGCCTGATACTAGGCCTGCTAGCATCAGATTCCACTGCACAGCCAGCATATGGCAGCTGACGTTCAGAATGAGGAGGATGCACACGGTAAGGAGATGGGTTTGTTGTGGCAGTGGAAAAGGCTAATGCCACCATGTCCAGGTTCGCCCTAATGAAGGGAAGTCTGTGTGTGGGGCACAAGTAGGACTGCAGGTTGCTGATGGTAAACCCCCAAACTTTTTAGGTTTTCTGCCACCTAGAGGTGGTCTATAATGGATTGTCACAAGCCCACCTTCAGCTGACAGTCCTTGACATATGGGAACACATGTATACCCAACCTTGGAAGATGTGCAGCGACCATCATCACTTTTGTGAACACCCAAGGGGCAGAAGGGTAGCACGACAATTTGAAAGTGTTCTAATCCCACCTCAAACGCAGGTAACACCTGTGGGACTGAAGAAAGGGTTATTAAAATATACATTCTGCAGACCCTGGGACACCACAGTCCCAGGCATTCAATGGCTGGAGGTCTAATATAGGCCTGAAGTAGTGCAAGTAGCAACCCCTCTTCTCAAAGTTAGTTACCTACTCACTGGCACCCTTAGTAAGGAGAAGGGTTGGCTTCCTGCATCAAGATCACGGAGTGAGTCTCCAAGAGTCAATTTGGTGTGGGAAAAAAAGGGGGGGGGGGGGGGGGTTAGAATACAACCTCTGAATAATCTGGATCACCAGCGGGGGAGAAAATGCCATTGCTCCCTACCAGCTGGTCATGTGCCTATGAAGGAAACTAAAGGGGCATGGTAAGAGGTGTGAAGTTTGGAGGACTGTTGCCCCTGCTGGCCCAAAAGGCCTCGGCCATTGCCATGTCCTCTCCAGAAAGGACTGAGTTTTCTGCTTTACAGGCAGGTGCTGATAGTAAGCTAGACACCCCCTGGATTCGCCCCTAAATTTTCAGCACTGTTGCCGGAACGGTTTGGTTTGAGCCAGTACATCACAGGATAGTGTTTTAGCACAACTTTCCTTCCACTGTTCTGGTGCCAAATCAGATTGCTCTACAAGTAAACTGAACGCCGCAAATGGCCTTTCCATTAAGGCGGCTGGCATGGAACCAGAAAACCTAGTCCGCTCATTCAGGTATGCCTCTTCAGGTGCAAAGCTGGTGCCCAAAGCTCTCCTTCTGCACTCTTTAGCGTCCAGGTTGGCATGCAAATCATGTCCTAGTCATCTTCTATTGCTTGGGATAGTGAAGCAATATGAGGCAGCTGGTAGAGTCTTATTGGACAAGTGCCACAAAGCATATGTCCCTATCCATGAGACATACTCCGTCGATGGATCCAAGACAAGCTAATAGTGAACATTTCTTTCCAAAAGCATCAGTTTATTTTGACTATCCGAGGATAGGTAGGAAAAGAAATGGAGTTCAACATACTTTTTGGTGCCTGGACTACAAAGGTTTCCAGTGTAAGATGGTTCGCCAAGAAATCTAGATCCCGGGGCCCAGGTTAAGACACCTAGCCACAGGCTGATTAGAGGGCCAGAAGAAACAAGTAATTGTGGTTTTGTGCTCGAAGATCTTAAACATTCATATGCAGTGCATAATTCTGCCATCTAGTGGTTGAAAGTGTTAGAAAAAATGTTTACACCATGTTTGGTGGGTGTTCCCATAGGTAAAGGCTGCATACTGTGTCCACTACAAACCCAAAATGCCCCAGTACACGTGACCACCATTTCAGATTTTTTTCTTCCCTCTTCTTTGATTTCAGCAATGTCCCCCTTTGTAAGAAAGGAGGGTCGCATATGCATCTGGAGCTTTAAAGTAAAAGTTACTTACCTTCGGTAATGCTCTTTCTGGTGGATAACCTAACCTCAGACTCCACACCATAGAATATTTATCTAGATTGGAATTGGAGATATTTTGTAGCAGTGCTTCTGCACACCAGAAGGTGTGGTGGTAATATGGCTCCATGCTGGGTCCATATTGCCCAAAAATGACAGATTGGAGCAGCATATAAACCTAACCCCTGCGAACTAGGGAGGCAGAGTGTTATCTTTCCATTTAAGAGCCTTCAGATGCAGAACATGAACTTTTGTTGTTTACTGTGCTTAACACTAACTTCGGACAGTTTTAGGAGCCAGTACACAGGACAAGGAGGACAGCGAAGAATATGTGGTTAAATAGACAACCCACCAGAAAGAGCTTAACCCAAGGTAAATAGCTTATTCTGACAAACATTCAAATGCAAATTCCTCCCCTTAGAACAGATACCATAACAGTACCTCTCTAAGGTGGGAGGTCTGTGGAGTGTGTGAGATCAAAAGGTCTTACAGAAGCTAGTGGGTGCAGTGTCCTCACGCCAAATCTGACTGCCAAGGCAGTAGTACTTCGTTAACGTAAGGACCAACATCCATTTTGCAGCCTTGCAGAGGTCAAAGCCTTGGCCCTGGCTGAACAGTCCCTTAAACCTTCCAAGGCGGGTTCTTGGTTGGTGCATAGCAGGTGTTAATGCAGAGGGCTAGCCATATCAACAAGGCCCTCTTTGCACAGCCTCCCCCTTTTTTGCTCTAGAGACCCCCACAAAAATTAGATAGTCCACTCTATGATCCTCGATACGATCTATGTAACAGCTAAAAGTCCTAACGGAGTCAAAGTGGAGAAGTGTGGCTCACTGGTTAGAGGCGGCAGATCCGTAAGCAGAGAACGGCCCGGGACCAGGGTTCGATTCCCGACGCGGCAGGGTCGTGGACCAGGGTCAGCGGACTCGATAATTCTCGCCTCGGTGCCTACTCTAGTCAGAAACCACACTCGGCAACTCTGGGCATCAGCTTGCCTCATCTTCACAACGGCCCCCCCAGACCGCCGGGGATGCTTGGTCGCACCTTAGAGATACCCATCAGGGACCATCTCTCAGGGTGAGCCAGGACGGGTTCCCCAGCGGTCGAAGCGTGGAGATACTCCTCCAGGAGTCGATTCCTAGCGCTATATAAACCCACAATTAAAGCGATTAAGCCTCTCCTCTCGAAGGGTGAGAGGGAGCAAAGAACACTGGTAGAGTAATGGATTGCCTAATGTGTGGGTTATTACTTTTCGTTAGTATGCCATCAGAGTTCTCAGCACCTGGGTCTGGGCAAAATGTGGAGTAGGACGTTTGCACTGACAGTGCCTGCAGTTCCCTCAGGCAACGCCCTGACATAATTCAAATGGGGAAACCAGTCCTTAGGTTAAAGAGACATAACCATGCATAGGTTCAAAAGCGAACATATGAGCAAATTGTAAAACCAAATTAAGATCCTACTGTGGCATCAAAGTGTTTGGGAGGGAACATGTGTCATACCTTTATTAAACATCACAACAGGCGATGCAAACAGGACCGTTGGTCCTTCAAACATAGAAAAGCCTAATTTCTATGTTTCAAAATCATCACAATAGCCTTTTTCAGTGCTCACTGAAGGCCTTGCTGGGCAGAAGACAAAAACCAAAGGACATCCAACAACTATACCTCTAAGGTGTCAGTTTGGCACCACAAGAGGTTATGAACACGTAGATGGATAATGTGGCGGGGCATCTGACTGAGGATAACATCCACCACTTCAGGTGACAGATCAAAAGCAGTCAATTGTCGCAGTTCAAGGAAAGCGTTACTTACCTGTAACTGCAGGTAAGCAGTTCTTACTGATTTCTTTAAATGTTCCTTAAAGTCGTAAAGGAAAACGGCCTGCTGGTGAGAAGGCATAGGAATCTGGAAACGCTGTGCAGCCTTTTCCAAGACATTATGAAAACCCCCAATATCCTCAGGAGGCGAATCTGCTTGAGGAGGCACCAGAGACGCTGGACAAGGGATAACTTAATCAACCCACTCATCATGAGTTGATTGGGAATCATGGAGCTCTCCTTCCTCTTGATCATCAGCCTCATCATGCGTGGAGTGGTATTGTGACAGGCACCGACTGTGGAGGCGGAGGTGGAACCTGTAGCCTTGGCGGTGGAGAGACAACTGGAGTAGGAGACGGAGCAGCAGTAGGGAATCTCTGCTTGTAGTAGGTAATCAAAAATTGGAGGTCAGAAACCAGAGACGCAGGCAGACAAAACATCGGTGGTTGGCGAGGCTGGCTGTCGTCTGGATATTATGCCTGGTCTTCTGCATCTTGTTAGTCATAGTCCAAACTCTCCTGATACTTGACATGAAGTTCAGAAGGACTTGTTGCAGCCCTTAACATACTGTTGTCATCTGAATCCTCCTCCTCGTCCAAAATGTGAGACGGAGGCAATGGCTGGACCCTGCTAGGTGAAGTAAGGGAAGGGGTCAGCGTGAGTTTTGTGATTTTGAGGTGAACATACGCACTTTCCACTGTGGTGTCGTCGACGAGCTGGTCGTCAGTGCAGTCATCATAGACGGTGAAACACCGACAGACATTTGAAGGCAACGTCGACGAAGCTCCCGTCGACGGACCAGTCGTCGACGGGAAGGACGCCGACAGAACACTCCTTGTCAACGCGCTAGTCTTCGATCGCGGCGTCAACGCTGGTCTGGACGACGATTTCTTAATCTTGATCGTCGACAATGGCTGAACAGCCGTTGACGATGACGTAGTCGACGTGGACAATGCTGAGGACGCCAAGGATGTAGAGACTGTCGTCATTGAAGAGGTTACTTCCACAGCTGTAGATGGAGATTTTGTCGTCATCGAGGCCACCCTCGACGGGGCGGAAGTAGGCTTTTTAAAAGTGTGTAAAATCCTCGTTGGAAAAACTTTGGTTGGTAAAGCCTTAAGTGTTGCCTCTGAAGACTTTGTCTGCGTCTTCCTTTGAGGGGGCTGCGATAGAGGACCTGGAGAAGCATCTCTGGGCCTTTTCTTAGAGGTTATTGAAGACTTTGTAGAGCCCTCACACTCCTCAGAGGACAAGGCATGGTCTTTGTCTTTAAGCCTCTGCAGTCAAATTAAAAGACGTCCCTTCGGTCTTTAAGAGTCTTTGATGAAAAGGTACAACATACCTTACGGTCCTTTGTTGAATGATCCGGATAAAGACAGTATAGGCAGTCTTTATTTTGGTTGTCGACATAAAGCCTTTTCTTGTTGCAGGAAGCACAAGCCCTAAAAAGGCCGTTCTTTGGAGTATCTGACATGAAGATAGAGATAACTTCACTCAGAAGAAGAAATTCTGAAGAAAAAACCACTTGAATTCCAGAAAGAAGGAAAAACTGAGTAGAGCTCAGTGGAGACTCCCTAAGCACGACGTGCAGTAGAAAATCTGACGGACTAGAGCTCCTTCCAGGAAGGTTCCAGAGGGTGGTGATGGCTGACTGGTTGTTGTCTAGAGTGTGGTCCTCATTACAAAAGGATCTTGATATGTTACTAATGTGAGGCCTTTGGCCTATCTCTTTATATGTCTAGTGAGACATTACTTTTCTTAAATACCGAGGACTCCCATCCCGACGACGGGGAATGATTCAGGCATGTGAATCTATGAAAGATACCCTAATACTGGATAATCTTAATTTACGGAGGTGTAGGTTGCAAAGATTTGGATACAGGATCCTGCCATGCTGCTAAAACAGGAGATACTCCCGAAGAGGTAGCCTGAACGAGGACAGATGCCCACAAGCTCTGGGTACCATACTCTTCTGACCTACTTCGGGGAAATTAGGATAACTTGAGCCTGGTCATTTTTGACCTTCCCAAATCTGGCCAGGAGAGGTAGTGGTGGAAAGTCCTACAGGAGTCCCTTAATCCATTTGAGGCTGAATACATCTTTCAACATCTGCTCTTTCGGAAACTCCAACACAAAACTGTTGACAATGTACATACAATGATGACGAACGTTCCAACCAGAGCTCTCACCACGGACTGAATACTCCCAGAGTCACCTAATAAGGCAGGTGTGACCCTAGCCTGCCAGAGGCCTTCTCAGTTTCACCAACCTGGCACTCCGGGAACCTGTCAGGTGTTTGGCGTCAAGAAAGATGTGATGGCGCTCCAGCCACCTGCTGAGATCGTAAAACCTCCTGGTACAGAACCCAAGACCTCCAATAACCTTGCTTATTCTAGTATCAAATGATTGATGCTGTCCAAGAGAACCTGCACCAGCTTTCCCCTGATTAACAGCACAAAAGCCTTCTGTGCCAGATGATTGGCCCGTAGCTCCAATAGGTGATTTGGAGCTGGCACTGCACTGGAGACCAGGGGCCTCTGATCGCCACCTCTCCAAGGTGACTCTTTCCCTTCCCCGCAATCACCCAGTTGCAATGCATCAGCTACCATTGACCACATGGGTGGGGGACGGAAAGTGGCATGCCACAGGACAACAGCAGTCTATCAACCACTACTACAAATCATTGGCCATCTCCTCCAAGACCTGGGTAGTGTTGGGAAACGCACCCATACTTTTTTTTTTTTGGTCGAGAAAATAGTGTAGGTAAAGGGCCTGGTAGTTTCTCACTGTCTGGCATTCTCTCTATGGCAACTTTGGAGAGCAACAAATGTAACTCCTGTAGAAGGCTGGGAAAGATACTCTTTAAAAGTTTATTGTGGTGTAGAAAGTATATTGAGAGGAGAGAAAAGGTAGGGTGTAGCCTCCCCCCGCGCGCCCTCCATTTCCCACCAATCCCCTGGTTGAGCATAAGATGTTGAGGTCAAACTAAAGCGGTTTATTTACCACTGGGCGGAAAGTGGGGCTGGAGCCTCTGCTAGTCTGTGCTATGCTGGTTCAGCATTCCCGAAAGGACTGGGCTCTCTGCAGCAGCACTGGCTGGGAAGGCTGTCTTACCTATATGCCAAACCTCTGGCATATACACAAGATAATTTGTTTTAGCCCCAATGGAATGCAGATGTAATCCTAGTACTCAGCAGCCCTCTGAACTACCACTGCACCTGAGGGACAATCTTCTGTTGGAGGCCAATGTGACGAGATGCACAAGAGTGCATTTATCACACAACTGCAAGTATTGTCTGGAGCCCAGGCCCCAAAGGCACACCTTGTGTGGGTCTGTGATTGACATTTGTTTCCTGCAGTCAGGGAGAGTTATCAGAAGACAAACAAGGTGGGATTGTCAGAGGGTGCAGAAAGAAAGGAACAATCAGTGCAGATGTGGCCCTTATATGCAGCTCTGCTCTGGCATTTTGGGTCCAGTCTAGAGCTTCGGGGATATTCAAGGGTAAAGAATCTGCAGTTGAAAGTATCCTTTAGAATTAATCTGAAAAAGGTGTGTATGGGGTTGCACTGATAGAACCTGCAGGTCTGAGACGCAGAGTGCAGAGGTAATTGCAATGAGGAATAATTTTGATAACCGTTGAAGTAAGTGCTATGCATGGGCTCAAAAGGCATGCACATCAGGACCAAGTTAACGTCCCAGTGGGGCATACTGAAAAGTGTCAGTGAGAACATGCACACACTTATTGACTGAACAAAGGTTGGCCAAAAGGGCGTACACATTTTAACCGTGCCCACTGCAAAGCCGTGCTGACCCAGAGATTCCACAAACAAAACATTGAATAACATGGACTGTAGAGAATTAACTTTGCAACCGGCCACAAACTTCATTCAATGGCCCGTAAATGCAGATATGGTAGACTGGCGCCTAGCTGCAAGAATACCATCCACTACTTCAGCAAATGAACCTAAACCGCTCAGTTGTTGCTGCTCAAATAGCATAACGCTGCACATTCTCGGCTGTGGCATAAATAGCCACTCAAAACATGCCCCAGTCACAAAGATGCAGATGTCATTTGTGATTCACCATCTGAAATTGTTCAACTCACCTGTCTTGGCATTAAATGAAAGTGCCAACCTATTGGGTACTAGGATGCTCCCTCATAGGTCCAGCCATTTTCTAATGTGCAGCACCTCCTGACGCAGGGTCTATTATGCCACATCACCCTGCTTGTTTCAGTACCACATGGTGGTTATGTCTGTCAATACCCAAACCAACCTCCCCATGACTAATATAAGGAAGACCTTTGGAGCTAACCACATGCAGCAGAGCTCCAGGAGGTTGATTTGGATTTTTTGCTCCAATGGATTTCTAAGCTCCTGATCTCCACTTCGCTCGAATGCGCCTGCCCCTCCCTAATCCAGAGTCAATCATTTTTGCCACCACTTAAAAATCTGGATGGGGTAGGGTGAAAGGAATGCCACAGGACAGCCTAAAAGACAACACTTCTTTTGAACCCACAAGAGTCAAAGGGACCGATGCAAGGCTCACATGGGCCAGAGGGCAAGTGGGACCACTAAGATGCATGAGGCCAAGACTCCAAGCGTCAGAACTGCCCACGATAGAACCCTTCATTGTGCCCAAAACATTGAGATATCACGTATGTTCAGACGCACTGCAGGGGTGGAAACATTCCATCATAACCAGGATGGCCTATTTGAAGATAATCCTCTGCACAGGAATCAGGTGGGACTTGGGCTCAGTGACGGAATACCCCAGAGATAACAGCACGGTTAGTATCATCAGGAGGTAGCGCCCAACTCACTGCACAGAACCTGGCTTTAGCAGCCATTCATTTTATCCTTGACCTGCAAAGATGGGCTGCAACTACAGTCATCACTGTCGTAAACATACAAGGGCCCAAGGTCAGGCTAGAGAATTGAAAATGCTCCGACCACACAACAAATGAAAAAGCAGCATTGGTGGGACTGCAGCCCGGGCATCCTTCGGATCCAAGCCGTAAAGGACCTGGCCCAAAGGCAGCATCTTGAATTTGTCTTTTTCAAAAAAGTTCAGAAGGTGAAGATCTCAAATTGGCCTGAGCCCACCAATTTTTTTGGGTGGCATTATCTCGATTAATGTTATAAGTTGCCCCTGTTGCTCAGTTGAGATTTACCGCCAACCTTAGGGTTAATGTATAGTAATAAAATGTATAACTTGACGGACTATAAGGAGGCAGATTAATTGATTGAAACAATAAGGAAAGTAAACCCACCACAAGGATAGTAGCTTATACCCCTTGACATTTTTTTTCCACCAAGGGGTTATATGAGCGATCAATGGTGGAACAAAAAGTCAATCTGTTAAAGATACTTTTACTTTATTATCTCATTCTGCATCAGAAGCACTCAAAGGGCTGTTAATGTCATGAAGTAGCAAAAGAAGGTTCTCCATGGGCCCACAAAACTCCTTTGAGATAAATAGTTTTCTAGACCATTGCTCCACTAATTAAAGGGATAATGGGTCTTCGAGCCAGGGGCATAGCAGTACCAATGTAAATTTTCTCCTGAAATGTAAATGGGCTTCGCACATGTAGACAATCAAGAATAATTCAGTATTTAAGGGACTCAACAGCTCACATTACTTTACAAGAAAAACATAACTAGGAAAGAATGTCTAGACTTGTTTAGTAGACAAGTGTGAGTCCAACATGTGATTTGAACAGATCAGATTTGTCACACTAAAGGGGTGACAATTCTAATTAAAAAAAACACAGGCGAGGCTATCATAACAGAAAATATGACAGACAAGTTGGGTAGATGCGTTAATTGCCAACCTTCGACTAACCAACAAAAGATACACCTTGGTGGGATATTATGGTTCTAATATGGATGACAGTGAATCCCTTAAAACTTGTTTTCCAGCTTATTAGAATTCTCCTCTCCCATTATTATGGCAGGTGATTTCAATACAATCATGGATAACGAATTAGATAAATCTAACAGCAGGGCTAATTTTTACCCCGAAATGCAGTCCTATATGAAAACATGAGTTGGGCTTATGCGAGGTATTATGAATAAGGGTCAGGCAGGACCAAGGATACACATTCCATAATAAAAAAAATATGGCCATTCATCGGGATTTACTTTCTTTGTCTATCAATCTATAAGTGAAGACATAAAAGAGATTAAGCATGTATCCACACACTTGTCTGACCATGCAGCTTTCATATTAGAAATAAAACCTGTTAATAGGGGAGATTCAAAGAGGTGGACCCTTGATCGTACCCTTCTCTTACATTAAGAGATTGATATCTTAAGGTTAGAGATGGAGGACTTTAGTATTTCAAATGTGGGTTCATTAGCAGAAGAACAGAAAATACAGAAGGGAGATTGAGGGACTAGAGTTAGAAATGGGTCACCTGGAGAGGCAACTTTTGGATCAACACTCTTCAGCTATTAAACCAGTATTGGGGAGTGTTACAAAAAAGAAAGGATCAGCTTACTCTGTTAATGCAGACTAGATTAAGGTCAAGATGGGAAGCAAGCAACATTGACAATTTTGAATATGGCGAAAATGCAGCGAAACTGCTGGTTGGAAAATTAAAACAGACCAAGCAAGGAATATGGTGAGAAAGAACAAGGGGGCAGTATGACATCTAACAAATAGCCTAGACATTGAAAAAGATTTCCCTACATTTTTTGAAGACTCATACACCAAGAATTTAGTAGTTACTAAAGAGAAGGTTAATGAATGGCTAGAAGGGGACTCATTAGATAAACTTTCAGATGCTCAGAAGACGGATTTAGACCATGAGATAGTTCATTGCCTGCCAGACTTCACTTTGCACTAACAAAAGAGGGAAAGCAGTAGGCCAGGACGGTATTCCCAAAGAACATTTGGAAGTGCGGGGGAGGGTCAATTATACCCTTTATAACTAAGATGTCTGGGGAAATCTTAGAGCATGGGACACTTCTACCACAATCAATTGGGGGGGGGGGGGGGGGGGTTGGGGGAGCAGGGAGCCATGGTCACTTTATTCCTGAAACCAGATTAATATTTTTAATCACACCGCCTAAGAGTTTTGTATACCTACATCACTCTTGAACAGTGATTATAAATGTTTTATTAACATCCTAAACCAAGAGGAGATTTCATTCCCAAAGATCAGAAAGGGTTTATGAGGTGTACATACTTGCAGGAGTTGACTAATTGAAGAACAATAGATTCAACCACCACCTATAAACTCCCACTTGCTGTTTTGACATTAGATGCTGCTAAAGCTTTCAATAGGGTCAATTGGTCCTACCTGCATATGGTTTAACACTATAACCTAGGGGATACATTTCATAGAGTGCTTCATTTAATTTATAAGAATCTCTCAGCCAGAATTATTTTAAACAGTAGGACAATACCAGAATGTAATATAATGAGAGGTAGGAGACAGGACTGTCCACTATCCCTCCACTACTATTTAACTTTTAAGCGGAACCACTGGCAAGTAAGCAGAGAAAGGAGAGTGCCATAATGCCATTTAGATACAACACCTGGGTAAAGAAAGTCTTCTATATGCAGACGACTCGATCTATACCCTAGACTGACAAACCGCTCTCCATGTCGAGCGGGTGGTAACAGATTTTGGATGGGGGGTGGGTTATATAGCGAATGGTTCAGCAACAAATAATGGTGTGGAATGTGGAAAGGGTGAACCCGTTAATTAAAAGGGAGATGTAATACCCTGGAATTAAAAATCATACAAAACTTGGACAGGATAGCAGAATCCAATTTTAAATGGGCATTTGAGGATACTAGTAAACTTAACAAGCTGGGCCCATTTACATAAGCAAAATTCGGTAGAACCAACTTGATAAAAAGGACCATCCTGCAGAAACGAACATTTCTTTTCAACACAATCACCTGGCACTTTAAGAGCAAATGGTTGGAGAAGCTGCAAGGAAACTACAATAACTTTATTTGGGGGTCAAGGGGACCAAGGATCTTCTGGAAGAAGATTTGCAGAAGATAAGGAAGGGGTTTCATTGCCAGATTTGCAGCTCTATGCGTGTGCTTTTCAGCTAAATTACTAAGTGTTTACTGAAGAGTGTAGACAGTTCAGTAATAGGATACCTGCTTACGACAATGTTGAAAGATTTAAGAGGAGTGAATCTCACTTCTTATATAAGTTTGGAGCTGTAAAATGTCACAAAAAGGCAAGACTTGAGGTTTTGTGGGCTATGCCCTTTCAATGGTCATAGATAAGACAGGCTACAAAGCTCCCATAATATAGTACATATACAACTATCTGGAAGTCTCCAGGTACTCCAGAATGCTTGGGAGAGAAGTTGTCGATCTTGATTAGGGAGATGGTTGTGCAATATTGGGGCCAATAACTACAGGATGGCAAGCTCCTTCAATGGCACTATCTTGAGACTGACACGGGGTAATAGCTCCAGTTTTAAGCTTCTCCAATTAAAAAGCTGGTCTCGAGTTTGGAGTACTGAGGATGGGGACACTAACTGTTTGGAACAACTAATAAACAAATACATGAAAGATAGAGGTTTCACTGTGGTGATGGCGGATACTTGACATCACGGATGGGGACTGTGCGCTTCCTGAGAATTTATGGGGAAGAAACTTGCCGAAGTTGCAGAGCAAAGAATTATGACAAGCATCAATGGGCACACTTTGTAGCACCATTAAACCTGCCTATTTAAGAAGAAATCATCTTTTCTCCCTGCACAGTGTTCTGGGATCCAAACTACTGAACTTGGGGGAAAGCTGGCTGCATGCCGTATAAAGCATGGTTTGGGAAAAGCTGATATCCAAGTTTATGGTAAGATGTGGGTAAGAATATAAGCGATATCCTTCAAGCAAATATCAAGGTATGCCTTGGTTTAATTATCTTTGGGAGCATGGAAGAGAGTGAAGTGGAGTAAAGGTAACATTAAGTTGTTTTATTTGATGTTGGCAAGGAGAGAAATCTGTATAAAATTGATATATAAAGGTACCTCCTACTGAACTTGAATGGCTGCATTCCGTAATAGACAGTTTAGAAATGGACACATACTAAAGAAGCAATAAGATCTCAAATATGGCAGCCAGTGATTGCATGGTATGCGGTAGAACACCGGGGGGCTGGGAGAGACTTAGGATAAGGAAACATTCATGGAGGAAGGCTAATCTAATTGCAACATGATTACACCAGACCTGGATATTGGGAGACCTTGGTAAATGTGCGGATGAGATCAGAAGGGTCAATAAAATCTTCCCATGTGCTCTGTGAACTCATGCCCCTTGACAAGGTAAGAGGGAGGAACAAAGGTGCTGGAGGTCAGTAGCAAAAGTGAACAAGGTAAATGAGGACACAAAAGAAAAAAAGTGAACCAAGGGGGCTGAAAAAATAAAGTGACTTAGAAGCAGTTGCAGCAGGCGAAGAGGAAGATTGCAGTCCTGGGTGGTGTGCATGATCTCTGCCACCATGGTATCTTGCACTGCAGCAAGGCTGTACTGGGTGCAGCACAAGTTGAGGGCTTTCTCTGGCAGTAGGAAAGACCCTAAGAGTATCCTCTGAATTTCCAGTACTGCTCCTAAAACAGATTAACGAGAGGGGTGAGATCCAAGGGGCATGACTTAGCACGACTGCCTAAGAAACGTTTCAAAGCAAGAACCAACTTTTTCACTGAAAAGTCTGGAGCCTTTGAAAGGCATGTCATCGGGGATGCCTGAACGACCCCTGAGAATTATATGGCACAGATCCATGCAAGGTGCCATATAACCACATTAGTGCCCATACAGCGCCCAACACAATCAGTCACGTCTACACCAGCTTTCAAGATTTATTTGAGTCATCTGAGCTAAGGAGTTTCAAAATTAATCAGGGATGGCTACATCCCATAGGGCAATTGTGTATCATTCCCAGAAGACATACACTAATAAGGAACCCTAAGATCAAGACGGTTGAAGATTTTTCCTGAATGTGTTGATGTGCTTTTTATTACCTGTACAGAGGCGCAGTAAGGAATGCATTTGGATTCACATTACTACTAGATGAATGAGCTATCAAGCTCTCTAAAGTCAGGCGGTGGGTCAGACAGGCTGGATTGCCAGAGGAGGGCATGTAATGCCTAGAAACAGAGCAACTTAACAGTGGGGCTAAAACTGCTTGGACCATGTCCCAAAGTATCCTTCAGGGCTTCACTGAAGGACAGCAGGAGCCCAGAGTTCAGGTCCCAAGATCTAATAACTGTCAAAAATCCTGCCTTGGTTTCACCTGCTGGCAGTTGTACATCTAGCACTTCTCCTGCTCTGTGGACTACTACTATGAAAGAGGCACTCTCATTGGGCAGAGTCTCAGCGAGGAGTACAGCACCGTCTCAGGGAAAGTGCTAGGTTTGCTGGAATTCTGCAGATCTACGTAAAAGCAAGTATCAGTTTAGTAGAAAAGAAAAAAAAGGGGGGGGGGGGTTAAGTTATTAGTCTCATCATTGTCTTTGTGGTGTGAAATAGTTTGATGCCCTTGAATCGTGTCAGTCTGATGTCAACAAGGTTCCCAACAATCCTGTAGTGTTGGTGCCTAGAAAGAGGCTGGGGGTCCTCAAAAGTTGGTAGTGCCTACTTGTTAATGTCATAAGACATAGTACTGGTACTAGGTCACCATCTAGTGTTGGGTCCAGATGTTTGCAATATACCGTAGAGGTAGTGGATAGCGCTTCGAAGGGGTCCGAAAACTGTACCGGACCGCGGCAATACACATCCAAACCCAATGGCAAAAAAACCAATTTAAGGATGGAGTCAATGCCCATGCGCACTATCACCGAAAGGAGTCACCTACCTCGTGACTGGAAAGACTTTTTCGAACAAAAACAAAGTGCAAACATCTGGACTCAATACTAGCTGGCGATCTGTGCACAGCATATGATCTACAGCTCATATGCCTCGAACTGTGCGGTATCAGAGTGGAGTGTTTGGACCAGATCCAGAGCTGCTGCCCTGCAATCCGAGTCAACACATGAACAGATAGCACCAACTGGGCTGAAAGCACTACAGGGTAAGTCAGCACTGGTAAAAGTTCAACTGGGGGCCCCTGAGGCTCTGTGGAGCCCAAATCTGCTCCAGAGTCAGATAGTTGCAGCATGGCTGCCTTGGAAATTCAGAGTGTGCAGAAACCAACCTTGGAACAGGCCTGGACAATGGCACTAGAGACTAATTCTTGGTAAGTACCTGGAACACTGAGGACTCCTTCAATCTTGGCACTATTTGTTCTTGGGCTTAGTCTTAAACTTGCGCAAAGACATTTTCTTGGAGCAGAAACTGGAGAAGGAAGGGGCCTGTGAGTTGAGCAGGAGTTAGATGGACAACTGGGTGTGACCTCATGTACAGGAACAATTGCTACGAAAAATTCTGGATCCTGTCTGGCACTAGGGGATATCAACCGGAAAAAGATAAGGGGGGCCACATTTTGCAGGATGCCTCTGCCTTCTGACTTGGGTGGCTCCTCCAACTACCGCTCAAATTAAGCAGCAGCCAAAACCACCAACAGAATGTGAGGTTAGAGTGAGTCCAGGGCAACCACAGGAGACTACTGGCTCTATTCCCTGGCATAACGATCAAATACCAACAGATTTTGAGGATACTTTAGGGAAAGGCATGGTGAGAAGGGTATGTTTCTTTAATTCTGGCGCTGCACTCCTTTAAATACACGCTGGATGCACACTGACCATGCACCACATCTAAGTGGGAAACATTCAGTGCCCCTCCTTTTACTTCCTATCCTCTCCAGCTTCATTGATTCTAGCCCCAACTGCAATATGGTGCTGGTGCAATGGTAAGGCTTACCATCATTTGCATGGTGACGTACCCCATGCAAATAAATCGATGATCCGTTTTCATGGTGACGGTACAATCTGTATTGTATTATAAAGGAGGCTGCATAAGCATCTGGCAAGAAATTTTTATACAACTATATTGAACGTCAGGCTTGCTTCCTCTAATTTCCCGCAGTTGGGGAAACAACTAAGGATTCAATGCCTTGTTGGATGAATAGTTAGCTGTGCCACATTCCGTGAACTCCCTTTGTTTTCAATGCCTCTAGCAGATTATGGTACCGTTATGAGCAAATGCTAAGTATAACTAACATTTAAGAGCTGCATCTCACATGGAATGCATGGAATATGCAAGTCTGCATATTTGAACCTACAAAGGGTTTTCACCTCATATATACAACAGCACACACTGGAAGAAAACTAGCGCTGTATAGATTTATCCTTTTCTAAATAAAAAAAAAAAAGAGGGGTTTGGACTAAAATGCATGCAAATATTACGCTAAACCAACCTCTGTCTTTTTCATCTTCGCTTTCAAGGCTTTCCCTTTCCTCATGCTGTGGACTAGATGGAGAACTATAACACTCAGACGAGGTTTCTCCACACGTCTCGTGTCCAGATCCGATGTCTAAACTTTGACCTATGAGCATGAAACAGTTCATTTGATTTATAGCGCACGTTTAAGAAATAAGCATGCAAACAGTATTAGTAATCCAAAAAGGCCAGCATATGACAATAAATATACAAATCTGGTAAACAAATTAGGCAAGCTGTATACTAAAAGGTGGAACAGTTTTCTAGAGACATTGCTAGCCTATGCTTTACACTGACCAAAATACTATTAACATCTATCTACTCTTCATGCAAACTTCATTCTACAGCAGTAGACCAAATAACTTTTAAACCACTCAGAAAAACTTGCACTCATGAGTTTATGTATATGAAAACCTTTGTTGGTTTTCTCCTTTAACATTTTATGTTGTACCAGTTATAAAGAAAACCGAATGTGCACAACAAATACAGATTTGCTGATAAACATATTCCAAGTTGAAGTGTCTTATAATGATGTACAATGAAAGGCATTCTAAGTAAAAAAAAAGAAAAAAAATAAAGATTCTAACGTGTATTTGCTGTGGAGCTATGCAGAGATATTTTTATGAAATATTTCCAAACAATAGATTAGGATGAGACCGATGATTAAGGGAGTACACAAAGAGGGTGATCAAGCTCCATAGCCCAAAAACAGTCCATTTTTAAGACACAGGTGATAGTTCACCGCTGGAATACAAGCGAAGCATGTTTTGCAGGACAGCTAGAACAAATATTTCCACATTAAAATTGGTGTAGATTTCCGGAGAGAGAGATTTTGAAGAAAACCATCAAAGGGAGAAGTCTGGCAAGCGGTAAGGTGACTAACCTTGTCTTCAAGATGTCCTTTTTCTATAGCGTACAACTGTAGTGAATAAATCCGCCTGGGCTATGTACATTCCTAGTTTATGGCAAGTTGGAGACATGCCAGTGAAGTTTTGGTTGAGGTTGTTTGTGTAAAATTTCCATCATGTTGGCAAAATTCTACACATTTTAAGGCAAAGAAAATTTCACAATTCTGTTCTTTGGGAAGCTGGTACAAGCACAGAGTATCTAACGGAAGCTGAAAGATTTCTGACAGGCAACATTTTCTCCTCAAAACACTTCCTTTTTGGTATAGTATTTGACTTTGAAGTCAAGGTGTGTTTGCGCTTGGCTTTCATGTGAAACTAATATATTGGTCTGTGTACATTTATTGCAATATCAAATTTCGCGCTGACCCATTCTTTATGCAGGATTGATGACAGCAAATCAAGATCGATTTGATATGCAAAAGGTGGAGTTTTTCTTTTGGTGGTACCTATAGGAAACATTTATAAAACGTAGGTGCAGTGTGTAATTCCGGTTTGATTCTAGAACACTTTCTCATCTTGAAAGACAGTTGCACGGAATGTAGAGGGAACTAGGTGAGGTCAGTCATAAGTGACTGGCCAATTTGTAGGACTGAAAGGGTCACTAAATAACCCCCAACTATGCCTACAGTAAAAATCTATGTGGCCAGAGACAAAACCGATCAGACAGTTTGGCTTGTATGGAGGGTTGACTTGCAGCTCCTCATACCAGCTGACAAATTTACGCCAAAGGCCCAAATATAGTGACTTGGTGAACAGGCAACAAGCATGACATTCACCACTTCTTTGTTGGTTCCACTCAATGCCCACATACGGAATAAACAGATGTAAAACCATGTCCTATTTTTGAACACCAGATCCTCTCAAAGAGGCAGCTGAAGTGTACGTCATAGGAATTCAGATGATTGGAGTTCTAGGCTCACAGAGTCTAGTCTGGGGCTATGAAACCGAGCTGCACTCTCCAGTCGGACTTATTTTCAGAACCTGCAGTACTGAAGGCAGGGAAGAAAGGCATACATTGAAGTCTCACCAAATGTAAAAGTCTATCCTAGAGACCATCAAGATTGAAATTCCAGAAGGCAAAAAGGTAGGTGCTGAGTGTTTTCGGTAGTGGCATTGAGGTCTACCAAACCAGCACCCCATAAGTGACGATGGCCGGTGCCACCTGGAAGAGCAGCCACCACTTATGGTTAGCAAGGCAACTCTTTCAGAGCTTGTCTACCCATCTGTTAGGAAATCCTGTGAAGTACGAGTGGGTACTACAACCTCACTTGCTGAGAGGGCCTATCCCCATGCCACTTTACTTGCTGCGGTAGTGCATCCGATTGTGTGGTCTGTTAGTACCTAGACCAACAAGCCCTTGAGGGAAGGCAGAAAGACTTGAGAGAATGGTTTAGACAGCATGTGCTGCTCCTCTTGAGACCAGCGTCCCGTGACTTCCACCTTTTCCAGGTCACCTTAACAAATAGGTCATGCACATGCCAAAACAGACTTTGGGAAGAGGTACAGAGTATGGATACTGCAAGTCAGACTTGGACCTACCATCCACCACTGGAGGTCACAATTGCCCTTGTTGGATACACAGTGGTCTCTCCAATATTTGGTCCGGTGCAGGTTCCACTGAAGCGCCTGCATCTGTGCCAGGGTACCAGCAGGATGCAAGACGATATCAGGCCCAGAAGGGTAACCATGAAGGCTGGAGGCGCATGTGGCCAGAGCCAGCAGCTAGCTTAGGCGAGCCAGCATTCACAAGCCAGCTGAAGTACAGCAATACATGCATTCCTGACCTGAAAAAGGGGCAGCAAACCTCGGACATGTCCTCTGTAAAGTCGCAAGAGGCCAGAGAAAGCCCAAAGGCAGGACAGTAAACTGGAAGTGGTCTGATCAGACTACAAAGAAGAACTAGTTCATGTAGGACTGGTACTTGAGGTAAGCATCCTGCATGTCCAGGGACATCATAAAATCCTTGGGTCCAGGCAAAGCAGAACCACTTGCATCAGGGTCATTATAGTAAACTTCTTGAGGACTGAGCTCAGAACCCTGGTTCTGAAATTTAGTCACTCTTCTTGAGACCAGAAAGCAACTCAGTAAACAGCCAATTCTTTTCTTTGCCATGGACAGAAGCTTACCAAATCCCTTCACGTGCAATATCAACACTTCTTTGGAAAGGATATTGGTGAGAGGCAGAGCCCGGCCACATGGAAAACGGCCAACTCCTGATTTGCTCGGCTGCAGACTGCCAGTCTTTAGAACAAACATGTCGAACCCCAAAATCTCCAAGCAATTGTTTTCCAAAGCCTTAACTGTAGGAAAGGAAAATAAAGAATCCAGCGCCCTGCCACCTTTGTCACCATGTCTGAGGTTACACTCGACACACTGATGCATGTACTCAGATCAAAAGCAGCATCTCAACAGTAGATTTAGAGAAAGCAGACCCGAATGAAGAACTAAAATCTACGCACATAATACTATACTCATTCAGAACTCAACTCACCCAGACAGAAACTAGGGTCACTGCACAACAACTGGACAACTCTCCTGATTGGGCGATGTAACTAGGGACTGTACAAAGAAAAGTAATATATGTGGATTGTAGCTGTATGGACATTATTCACCTTACAGTATTCCATAAGAGGAGGACCAGAACATGCCAAAGTTTCGCTCTACTTTCATACCAAAACTTCTAGGCATCTCCTTTCACCATCCCCTAGAGTTTCAGAGAGCACACAGTCTACACAGCAGAAGCAGTATAGATACGCCAACTCCTATCAAGTGTGGCTAATCCTACAAATTGCAAGAAAACATGGCCTATATCAATTCAAGGGCACAAAAATCAATTGCAGCTGACTATTTATGAGGCCAGAATGACAGTTAAGAATTTTCTGTATTTCACACCCCTATAGTGAAAACACTACAAATGGAGTACACACAGTTAAAAAATAGCCAATATTTATCTGAATAAAACAAGACCAAAATGACAAAAATCAAACCTACCCAAGTCAAAATATCACTTCAAAAAGATTAAGCAAGTTTAGTCCATAGAAATCAATAGATGTGTTTGTTTTAGCACAAAGTACCTTAAATACTTAAAAAAAATAATCAAAGAAATAATCAAAGAAGGTGCCAGGCACAGGGGAAGCGCCGGAAAAGAAAAGCGATGCAGCGCATCCTTTCTACACAGGAAAGGTGGACAAGTTACTTACCTCGGTCACGCCTTATCTGGTAGAGACAGGATCTAGCCACAGATTCCTGATCTCAGAATCTCCTCAGGCACGAGACTAGATCCAGAAATCTTCCCAGCAGTACCTCTGCGTGTCGGCAGAGGTCATCTAGGGAGTCTGTAGCAACATCAACGGAGAACATATAAGACCTCCCCCGACGCCAGTTTCTTTTGTGACTCTTTTTGCTCAAATAATGTGGAGCCACTTAGAGAAACAGTCACTGGAAAGAGTGTGCCAAAAAAGGGGAAAATCTTGTTTCAACAAGTACAGAATGAAAGAACAGAAGTAGAATGCAAAGAGGGAATCTAGGACACAAAAGGGCCCTCAGTTCACAGAGCGGGGAGGACGGGTCGATCAGGAATCTGCGGCTAGATCCTGCCTCTACCAGATAAGACATTACCGAAGGAAACTTGTCGATCTGATAGAGACGAGACATCTAGCTGCAGATTCCTTATCAGTCAGTCAACATAAGCTTTATTCGACAGATGTCTAAAGCAATTCACATAAAAACAATTTTCTAAGTTATAAAAAATACAATATATACAAAGTCTGAATAAAAAGAGAATCAGACACATTAAAAGAGCATATACTCTATGTTAATAGACCACTGAATGCTGCTAATTGATACATAATTTTAAAAAGTGTCCCAGCATTAAAATATAGCTTATTATGATTATTATCGGTAAGAGACTTCATTAACAGATGTACTAAAGCAGTTTAGATCTAATTGTCCACATACATCTCAAAAACTTTGCCACTGATACTGCTTACGGGACTGATGGATCAAAACACAATATTCTCATTTCTACACTCAATAGGCGAGTACCCATGTTCCTACAAATGTGTGTCAGCCAGGCTTTGCGTGGTGCAGCGTACGCCGGACAGGCAAACAGCACATGTGCGTATGATTCTTCAGTGTCAGTGCAATTTGGACATTAATCATCGGCCACAGTGGACCATGCAGCTGTAAAGGACTTCAAGGGTAAGCACCCTGCTCCAAACTGAAAATACAATTTGCGATCTAGCGGCTTAGTAATTAGGTCCCAGCAGTCCTCAATACATGGATTTTGTTTTATTTGTAAGAACTTCCCTGTCAGTGAGGTGTCATCGCTCATTCTATTTGCTTCTTGCACAATTCGTTCCCAGTACTTTTGCTTAAATACATTTTTGGGTGGGAAATCAATGGCACTAGGATCATCCCACAGTAATGGCATACCCTTACTAGTTAGTAAGGATCTGATGTTACGTAGCCAGACAATCTTGTGGAAGTGATCTGCCTCCATTAGGTCTTTAAGACCTTCCGCAAAGATGGCAAATTCTGGGGTACGCCAGATTCTATGCCAGTAGAGAATAGGACCTAGTCTTGCAAGGTCTACTATGGCTTTTCTGCCTAAATCACAGCTCAGGGGGAGCAAGGGGGTGCTTTGAGGTAGGCTTGTGATCCCACGCAGGAACACAGTATCTTTGAATTATAGATCTGCAGCGCTGGGGTAAGGGGCTTAGTTAGTGATGTTTATGTTCCTTTATCATAGCCCCGGCCAACTGCCTGTGCTTTAAGGCCATGGTGTCAATATGCAGAGTGATGCCTAGATAAGTAAATGCATCAACCTGCTCCAAGGGTTGCCCATCCATAACCATGTCCCCAGTGAATGACCCGAGTTGGTTAAAATGTCATGAACTTTGTTTTTGAGCTATTGACTTTTAGGCCACGCAATGAGCAAAATTCTTCAAAATGCAGCAGCGCACGCTGTACCCCACTCAGTGTTTTAGACATTATAAGTGCATCGTCAGCAAACATTAATATGGGAATTTTTGGGCCTGCTAAAACTGGGGCATCTGTGGAAAAGGAAGCTAAAAAGCAAACAATACCGTTAATAAAAGAGTGAGAATAATGTAGGTGCTGAAACGCTAATTCCTTATCTTAGAATCAAATACCTAAGCAATACCATCCTTGGGGGAGGGGCTGCAAACTGATCACCAAACATCCCCAAATAGGAGAAGCCAGCCCAAAAGATATAGAGGGACCAGACGAAATCTATGTGTTCCAGAGAGTAAAACAAAGCAAAGAAAAGGGCCACAATTAAAAGTGTTGAAGATGGAAATTAAAGCCAATCAGACCAAAGAGGTTGTCTGCCGACGGCACCAGCTTAGCCCAACATGACATAAGGGCAGGGAAAAGAGTAAGGCGAAGACATAAGTAGCTCACAAAACTGCCTCTGAGACATACAAAATAAGGAACCCAAAAACAGGAAAAAAGGCAAATCGTGCAGCCACACAACAAACAGAATGCCTGCCACAGAGTAAGTACTCGGGTAGGAAAATTCATACGGCAAAAGAAGCCAAATAACAGACTCCCAGGAAACCACAAAGCAAGATAAGTTCCAGATGGCTGGAAAGTAAACCGGTCACCGATAGCATAAACGAGACAAAAAAGTACCTGCAGAAAGCAGGAAACCACACTGGGTGTATCCATGGAGGAGAGAGTAGAAATCCGCTCTAGGAAGACGGGAACAAGTCAAAACAAGGGGAAACAACTGTCCCAGATGCTCTTAGTACAACAGAGTTAAGGCTCTGTACCACTATGACTATCCTTGATTAAGCATCAAGCAGAGTTGGCGTGCACACCAAACAGGAAGGAGGTGCCATCAAAAAGCATGTTGATCAAATCAGTTTGCACAGCCTCTGAATACCTGAAGTACGCAACTGTGCGTGTCGAGCAACAAAAAAGGCCAAAGCACGAGAGAACTGGTAGTATCCATACCACAGTGAATGCCAAGTGTGGCAGCTTGCTGCCCATTTTGTACCAGGGGAATAAAAGCATTCCGGGCTTCTCTAGAATGGAGGGCATGAGGCACTCCAGAGTCCCACAAGGCATTGGAGAAGCGGGTGAGCACACAAAAAGTGTTCAGAGAGTGCAGAGAAGCACTAGAAGAGAAAATACACCTACCACAAATGTCAAATTTCCTGGCTTCCCTTTCCAGAGGGACAGGGGAAGAAAATCAATATCCTGTGTGGCTAAAGCAGCCTGAACCACAAGGCTTTTAGTAAAGGGAGGGATGCTCCGGGGCCAGGTGATTCCTATGAGAAACTAAGCTATCCAGAGGAAGCCCGGTTTCAGGTTTGTCCAAGCACCCAACAGGATATTGAAAAGATAGTCATTATAAGGAAGTACAGGCTTAACAGTAGACTGGGCAGGGTGTAGAAGACCAATTAAGAGGCCTGTGGACAATTCCGAAGGAAGATGCAAATCTAGGGCATTCCAAACTCGATTGAGCAGGTCAACCAGCGCAGAACTTGCATCTGTAACCAAACCAGGAGGTGACCAGAGGCTGGCAAAGATTCAGAGCCACTGGCATCACCCAAGTCAAGTTGCAGGCCAGACTGTATAGGGGGTTGTACCGTGTCTGGAATTTGAGGACGACAGCACAACTTCCATAGTATTTCCAAAACCATAGCCCTCAGAAGGAAAAACCAGAAGAAGGGCGTCTGAGACAGTCTGCTCCATTAGAACCGCACCAAACGCCGTAACCGAAGCTGATCAATGCCGAGAAGGCAACACCTGAACGTCAGAAAGAACGCTGATTGGAGAGCCCGACCCAGGTAATGGAGCAGGTAGACCAGAAGTGGGATCTGTGATGGGCTGTGCACCGGTGCCGCTGAGGTGTCAGATACAAAAGAAGGCCTGAAGCAGAGGGAGAACCTGCCGGCAGAGTCACGGATTCCACCTCATCCACTTCCATGGAACCCAAGGGCACTTTAGAGGGAGGTGACGACCCAAGAAGAGACTGATAATATTGTCTCATCTACGTCAAAGACGCCCCGGCTCTAGGACAAGTGGGGAGACATGGGGAGGACTCATGCTTTGACACTTCAACAGAAGAGTGGGTATCAGCGGTAGGTGACTGGGCCGGGAGGCGCCATGACTTCGACCGCCTGCACAGACTGACCTCCGGATGCCAAAGGTGAATGACGCCTGCGGGAAAGGCACCTAGAAAGGATGCGCAGTCGGTCCCCAGAACGCTGAGGGGACCGAGGAAGATAAGACTTTGAAGTCGGACACCCGTGCCGCCATGAGTTTCATGCGATGTTCCCTACACGCTTTTGGTCGGAGCTCCTGACAAAAGTAGCTCACCCAGACACCACATGCAAATCGAGTGAGGATCCATGCCAGGCACTTGTCGACCACAGGTCACACAAGGCTTGAAACCAAAGGACATTGAAGAAAGGCATGCTGCTCCGCAGATGGAAAAAAAAAGTCAAGTAGGTCCAAAACAGCCAGAGGAACTGCAGTGAGGATACGCATGTTACAACGGAAAACAAGGAACTGATGTTGGCGGGAGGGCTTATATGGACTTCGCGGACGTCACACCCATGAGACTGAGTCGTGCAGATGTAATGCTGGGAAAATGTCCGGATTCAGTCTGGTGCCTGGATTGGATTTTAAGATCAGGAATGTCTATCAGATGCGTTAGTTCCTTACTATCCAGGGGAGGTGATGCATTGGTTCCTTACTGGCAGGAGAGGTGATGCATCGGTTTCTGGACACATTGCCTCGGTTCCTTACTGCGGTGTCAAAGAATCTGCGCCAAGGGACAATGCGTTGAAAAACTAGACAGGATGTGTCTATTTCAATGCCACGGAGAAGGTGCCGCGTAGGAGTCGGAGCAGGTGCCACAGACTTCGGTGGCATGGTGCTCAGTACTCGCTGCAGTTATTTTTCCGACGCGCTGCAAGGGCACTCTGGGGCCTGTGCTGAACACCGTGGTCCATGCTTCATGCGGGAACCACGCTCCGGAGCAGGCAGCGGCGATCTTATGCAGCAATGCGCCAATGAAAAAAGCGGTGGGAGCTGATGACTGGATTTTCACCTTAAGATCTCCAGGTTACACTTCCAAGGGCCAAGGAACTGGATTTGGCACCACTTGGCAAGTCAGGATTCTCAGCAGAAGACCTGAGGCACCGTAAGGTGAAGTCTTTGATGGGACAGAGACTTAACAGGAGGCAAGCAAACCAAAGGCCTTGGAGAACCTTGAAAGCAGTATGTAGAAAGCAAAGTTCAGTCCTTTCACTCCCAGGACAAAAGCAGCAGGCTAGCACAACAAAGCAACAGGCAGAGAGGCATTCACTCCTACAGCATTCAGCTCTTCCTGGCAGAACGTCCTCAGTCCATAGGTGTTCTGAATTTGGGGTGTAAGAGGCCTAATACTTATACCCCTGTCATCTGCCTTTGAAGTAGGCAAAATTCAAAGGAAAGTCTTTGCAGTGCAAAAGACCCTGCCTTTCTCTGACCTGGCTGTAGACACTACAGGGGGAGGGATACAGCTTTGTTTGAGGACAAGCATAGCGCTATTCAGGTGTCACTGACATCTCCTCCCACCACTTTGGCTCAGACAGGCCCATCAAGCTAGTGATGGTCCATCAGGATATGAAAGGCACCTCAGCTCCCTCTGTGAGACTGTCTGGAGTGAAGGCACAAGATCCTGTCAGCCAACTCAGAAGTGTACTCTACACAGGAAGAGGCACAGAATGGTTAAGCACGAAAATGCCCACTTTCTAAAAGTGGCATTTTCAAACACGCAATTTAAAAACCAACTTCACTCAAAGATGTAGAATGAAATTGTGAGTTCAGAGTTGTCAAACGCTAAATCTCTATCTGCTCCCAATGGGAATCTACACTTAAGATATTTCAAGGCAATCCACATGTTACTGTAGCACAAGTTACTACTTGTGTAACGATATATCTGTAAGAGACATTAGTTAGTGATAGATTCCTTACCCTAGAATATCCCCAGGCGTCAGACTGGATCCGGAAAGCTTTCATCAGCAGTACCCCTGCGTGTCGATAGGCGTAGTCGTATGGCTCCGCGTGAGTCGTGGGCGTCGTATTCGCCGAGATGACGTCACTGGAGCTACTTACACGCGCGCTGACATTAGTTCTGTACACAACTTTCCGCAACAGGTACGCAGAGCCATATAAGATACTGACCACTGGTGCATAGAAACTAGGGCCCGAAAGGTTGACCTGAACCCTAGAAATCAGATCGCAGAACAAGGAAGATTGGTGGGGCAGTAAGGAATCTATCACTAATGTTTCTTACAGATATATCGTTTCACAAGTAGTAACTTGTGCATCTGAAAGACACGTTGGTGATGGATTCCTTACCTTAGAATAGATACCCCAGCAATGCCAACCCCGGTGGTGGGTCTGCGAACAAGATTACACCAGAAAGTCATGTAGAACAGAACGACCAAAAAAACAGTCCCTCCGGACCGGACTGTCAAGGCAATGCTTTGTAAAAGTGTGCAGCGAAGCCAACGTGGCAGCCTGACAGAAGTCTAGCTGGGGGACACCACGTCCCATTGCTGTAGTAGCTACAGTCGCCCTGGTAGAATGGGAACCCAGCCCCACCGGAGGTTCCTTTTTTGCCATAGAATAACAGGCCTTGATACACAAGACGACCCAGCGGGAGATAGTCCTCTTGTGAACAGCCCAGCCTTTTTTGGTGCCTGCAGAGCCAACAAAGAGCTTGTCATCCACCCAGAATGCTCTTGTGCAATTCAGGTACAACAGGGGACTTGAAAAGAGAAGGCTGGTCTGGAAACCTCATAAAGGCTGAAATGGCCGAAAGATAGCCCTTGATAGTGACCAGAGCAGAGCACTGCCGGGCCAGAGAAAGAAGGAACAAAAGGACCTCAGAAAGAGGGACAGAGAGGGGATCCAGTCTTGGCTTAGGACCATGCCACAAATTTGTTCCACCTGCAGGCATATACAGATTTAGTGGAGGGACGCCTGGCTGCCAGAATGACATCACAGACTTCGAGTGGCAAGACCAATGAATCAACTGTTGCCGCTCAATCTCCACGCATGTAGGTGGAGGCTTGACAGGTTCGTGGAGAACTGCACCCTGCTGCTGCGACAGAAGATCCTCCCACAGAGGCAGTCCGATCGGGGATCCAGGCTCATACTGAGTAGCTCGGGATACCAAACTCTTCGAGCCCAGTCTGGAGCCACAAGGATGACCTGGGCCCGGTCGTGCCTGTTTTCTTCAGCACTCTGGGTAGAAGAGGTATAGGCGGTAAGGCGTACAACAGATCGCAGCTCCACTCACGACGAAAAGAGTCACCCAGCGAGTGCCGCCTTGAAAATTCCAACGTGCAGAACTGCGGGCATTGCATGTTCTCTTCTGTGGCGAGTAAATCTAACCAAGGCTCTCCCCACTGTTGAAAGAGACCTTGCGCCACCTCTGAGGGAAGACGCCATCCGTGAACCATCAGACACCGGCGGCTGAGTTCGTCCGCCCTGGCGTTCAAAGAACCCGCCAGGTGTTGAACCATCAAGGAAATGCTGCGACGATCCAGCCATGTCCAGAGGCGCAGAGCCTTCTGACATAGGGTCCATGACCCCACCCCGCCATGTTTGTTGCAATACCAAATAGCGGTGGTGTTGTCCATAAACACCTGCACTACCTTCCCCCTGACAGAGGGGAGGAATGCCTTCAGTGCAACAAGGATCGCCCGAAGCTCCAGAAGTTTGATATGGAGCCGGGACTCCGCCGGAGAACAGAGGCCTTTAATCTCTGCCTCTCCCATGTGGCCGCCCCATCCCTGGAAGGACGCATCACTCACCACTGTGTGCTTCGGTTGGGGAAGGGAGAGGGATCTTCCACAGCCCCAATGCTGATTCGTGAGCCACCACTGCAATTGTTGTGCAGTGCCCTCCAAGATCTGGACGTAATCGGACAGGCTTACCTGATGCTGCGCCCACTGGAACTTCAGGTCCCACTGCAGAGCCCGCATATGCCACCTGGCTTGGTTGGTCAGCAGGTTGCAGGAGGCCATGAGTTCCAGCAGCCTCAAGGTCGTCCTGACCGAAACCCAGGACAAGGGCTGAAAGATCGGAATCATAGCCTGAATGTCCTGGACTCGCTGTTCGGGAGGATAAACCCGTAACTGCACCGTGTCCAGAACTGCTCCAATGAAGAGGAGCTTCTGGGAGGGAATCAGGTGTGACTTCGGCAAGTTGATGGAAAACCCCAGCAAATGCAGGTCGGCGGCCGTAGTCTGGAGGTGGGAGACAACCGTCTGGGGCGAGCCTACCTTGAACAACCAGTCGTCGAGATAGTGGAAGACTGAAACCCCTGATCTCCGGAGATGAGCTGCGACCACGTCCATCACTTTTGTGAACACCCAAGGGCCCTGGAAAGGCCAAAGGGGAGCCCGGTGAACTGAAAATGCTCCTGGCCCACCGCGAAACGCCAGTAACGCCGATGGGCCAGCAGGACGGGAATATGAAAATAAGCGTCCTGCAGGTCCAGCGCCACCATCCAGTCTTGTGGGTTGAGAGCAGACAAGACCTGAGCTAGAGTGAGCATTTTGAACCTCTCCTTCCGGAGGAAGCAATTTATGCTCGGAAGGTCTAAATGGGACGTAGACCCTTGTCCGGCTCTGGAACCAAGAAGTAGAGGGAGTAACAAACAGGACCTACTTCTGGTGTCAGAACGCGCTCAATGGCCCCCTCGGCCAAGAGGGCCGTAACTTCCTGCTGGAGAAGTGCCAAATGATCCCCCGACATGCAGTGGAACTGCGCTGGCAGGGCTGGGGGGGGGTAGACTCGAAGGAGAGGGGTAGCCCCTTCGAACAATCTCCAGAACCCACCTGTCAGATGTAATGGTGCGCCAGTGGGGGAGGTGATGACGAATCCTGCCACCCACTGGGGTCTGGTGGGCCTGAAACACTGGACTAGGAAGGTGTGGAGGCACTGGCAGCGGGGGCGTTGGACTGACCCGCACGCTGGCCCTGTGACCCGCCTCTGTGAGCCCCACGTCCCGGCAGCGCTGGGACTGTTGCTGCGCAGGCTTGTTCTGAAATGAACGTGTTTGTATGCCCCTTCCGGAGATTCGAAAGGAACGAAAGTTAGAAGCGGAAGGAGTACGTGTGGCCAAAAAGCCTAAGGACCTGGCCTTGGCCCGAGAGTCCTTGAAACGCTCCAATGTGGAATCCGCCTTATCACCAAAAAGGCGAGTGCCATCGAAGGGCATGTCCATCAAAGTATTCTGGACATCTGCAGAAAAACCAGTCGTCCTCAACCAGGCATGACGGCGTAAAGTCACAGTTGTGGAAATCGCCCTACCCAACGAATCAGCGGTATCAAGACCACAACGTATAGTGAACTTGGCCACATCTCTCCTCTACATAAGTGGGCAGGAGAGAACTGTGCGGGCCCCCTCCGGCCACTGAGGTCGCACCTGCTCAACCGCATCCCATACAGAATGGGAATAACGGTCCAAGAGACCGGCAGTGTTCACAGACCGCAGTCCAGAAATTGAGGAAGAATACATCTTCTTCCCAAACTGCTCCAATTTCTTGGATTCCTTGTCTGGTGGAGCAGGAGGAAACACACTCTGGGACGTCAAGGCCTGAACCACCTAACTCTCAGGTGTAGGGTGCTGGGTGAGGAAGGCAGGGTCGCCCGGGCCGGGCGATGGAGTCGGCCCACACCCTTGTCCACAGGGGCCCCTGTGTTGGGCCGGGACCAAGTGCCCAGAAGCACATCCGTAAGTGCATCATTAAACTGACACAGCGGTTCTGTACAAGAAGCTGGCCGAAGCACTTTAGTCAGTAGGTTGGTCCTGACAGCCACTGTTGGGAGTTCGAAGTTAAGAGACTCGGCCGCCCTATGTAGCACCGTGGAAAAGGTACCACTAGCCTCCACACTAGCTGAAGGGGATGGTGAACCAGGCGCCGGAGTGTAATCCGGGCCACCAGGCTCCACATCCTCATCCCAGTCAGGTACAGACTCGCACTGTGCTGCGAGAGGGTCTTCAAACACCTCCCAGTCCTCCCCTTCCTCCACAAGAGGACGAGGGCATGGGTGAATAAAAGGATAGTCCCCAGTCTGGATCGGCATCGTGAGACATCCCTCCGGCACCGTGCAGACGTCAGAAAAGAAGTCGCCGCCGGCGTCTATGTCGGGTGTACGGGGTCCACTGGGAGCTACGGTCAGAGCCATGGAGGCCTCTGGGCATCGATGCAGTCGGGCCGGAGCTGGCAACGCCGCGGAACAGCAGGGCCCGAAGGCGTGCCGACGGGGCTGCACGGGCCGAAGATACGTGCCACTGCAGACACGAACTCTTGCAATTCGGCCGGAGTCGCCGATGGACCCTGGAAAGGTGGGTAAACCAACAGTAACTGCTCAGGCTCCGTTGAAGCCGCAAAGGCGGTGCCACCTGCCCCCTCCGCCGTGTCCTGCAACCAGCGAGGGGAGGACGAAGAGAGGCGACGCTTCTTCGACTTTTTGTGCTTAGCCTTACCTGACTCAGAGTGCGAAGACTTCGAATGATGGTGCTTGCTAAGCAACCGGGCCCTCGACCTCCCACGGGACCGGGGCCTGGAACGACGTGGGGCCGACTCCCAGGTCTCCAGCCACTTTCGGGACCGCTCCCGCAAAGTTTTCGGGGCCATGGCCCGGCAGTAGGAGCACAACTCGGTGTCGTGATCACTACCCAGGCAGAAGAGACACTAACGGTGCGGGTCCGTCAGTGGCATCGTGCACCGACAGTCCTCGCAAAGCTTGAAACCGGGTATCCCTATGCACCAGGGGTACAGTGTACTCACAAATAACAAATAATGACTCAGTCAACAAGTGACGGGGTACCGCTCTCTCCGGATCTGCGCTTGTTGGCACGGAAAAAGAAAACGGACGTCAGCGCGTGTGGGAGCGTCATCTCGGCAAATACGATGCCAACGACGCACACGGAGCCGTACGACGATGCCTATCGACGCGCAGGGGTACTGCGGACAATAGCTTTCCGGATCCAGTCTGACGCCTGGGGATAATCTAAGGTAAGGAATCTATCACTAACTTGTCTCTTTCAGATAGGGATAGCGAGTCCTAGCAATAGTTAAAAACAAAATTAGCAGTATTTCACTATTAGGACATGTAAAACATACCAATACATGTCCTACCTTTTAAATACACTGCACCCTGCCCATGGAGCTGCTTTGGGACAACCTTAGCAGGGACTTACATGTAGTAAAAGGGAAGGTTTGGGCAGGCAAGTGGGTACACGTGCCAGGTTGAAATGGCAGTTCAAAACTGCACTCAGACACTGCAGTGGCAGGTCTGAGACATTTTGTCAGGGCTTCTCGAGCGTGACGCAATCAGTGCTACAGGCCGCTGGAGATGTAATCACCCACAATGAGCCATATTACAAAGTTTATGATACTGGCATGTGATACAAGCATACTGGAAGGCAATCTAGGCTCAAAAGCAAATAAGATAAGTGGAATTACCTTGGTTACCACCCTCAAACTTGCAGTCTTACATGATACAGCAGAGAAAGAAGATTTGAAATGGTTCGACCGAGCTCTAACAATAGCAAAACCAAACATATTGAGACACAAAGTCTACGACCCCCTCAATCCCCCTGTAAAGCTCGGAATCCATGACCTTGACAAGTTACAAAAGGGGGATTCACAATATGAATAACCAGGCACAGATCTTTAACTATCTGGAATCCTTAATACCTGTATCTATATTGAGAGAATTTAAGTTTGCAAGTAAAAAAACAAAAAACAAATATATCGGAAAGGATATTGGCTTGGTCCTTTAAAATGTGAGTGCAAGTAAATTTGAGGTAATTAGGGGTGTCATTAGAGAGTGGAGGGCATATCCAATTTACAGACAGGTCTGATGTAGGGTAGGAAACCTCTTGTCCACCCCCATCAGCCACAGCTGCCCATTTGAAGGAAATCTGAAGGAGTTTATTAGTTTTGCGTGGAAACAGAGGATTGTTGCTACTGCGGTCCTTGTCCCTTAACACTCCCTATATCTCTAGTGCCATGGAAATGCTGTAGTAATATAACATACAAATTGACCCTCACACCTTTATTTTCAACTTATTATTAGAACAACAATAATCAGGACTATTTCTGATTATGTGGGCTTAATTAATTTGGCCCTTTACTTTATTATTCATTCAAGTAAAAAGAATGTTATGTATGAGAAACACACGAAACATGACAATCAATCAAATATAAAAATTCACAAATAACACGCATTATTTTCAAAAACATTGAATCATACAAAACAAACATGAAGGAAAAATTGGAGAAAAACTTTGCACATTATTTGCAGTTGTAACATGTATCAGATGGTGAAAAAGATGGTGATTCTTTGGAAGACAAAGAGTCTACAAGAAGGCTAGTGGATACAAATCAATAAATGTTATATCACAATAATTTCTGTGTGTTTTGTAGCCTTCTTGCTGCCGACGCGTTTCGACCCGTTAAATCAATAAACGTGGTCTCATCAGGGCCTTTTCACTTTGTTATTTTCTCTATCTGTAGCGTGAGTGTAGCCGGATCCAAGGGGTTCAACAGCTTCCTTTTCTTTTCTGTATTTCTGGGGACTCTGTTTGCGGCGCCGTTGTTCTTGGCGTCAATCTCTGTTTAATCTTTTTTTCTTTTTATCAAACTTTTGAGTCTTGGGCTGACTGGATTTTGGTTTTCAGTGCGTGTCCCTTACGAGGGAGACGTCCCTCGGTGGGCGAAAATCTTGTCTCTTCAGAAAACGGCACGGTTCCACATTCTTTAGAAAATCGGGAGTTTATTTGGATTCAGGAGTCCTTTTGCCAAAAAACGCCAGTTGCAACGAGTCAGACAGAGCGTACTGAGGACTCCTGAATCCAAATAAACTCCCGTTTTTCTAAAGAATGTGGAACCGTGCCGTTTTCTGAAGAGACAAGATTTTCGCCCACCGAGGGACGTCTCCCTCGTAAGGGACACGCACTGAAAACCAAAATCCAGTCAGCCCAAGACTCAAAAGTTTGATGAAAAAAAGATTAAACAGAGATTGACGCCAAGAACAACGGCGCCGCAAACAGAGTCCCCAGAAATACAGAAAAGAAAAGGAAGCTGTTGAACCCCTTGGATCCGGCTACACTCACGCTACAGATAGAGAAAATAACGAAGTGAAAAGGCCCTGATGAGACCACGTTTATTGATTTAACGGGTCGAAACGCGTCGGCAGCAAGAAGGCTACAAAACACACAGAAATTATTGTGATATAACATTTATTGATTTGTATCCACTAGCCTTCTTGTAGACTCTTTGTCTTCCAAAGAATCACCATCTTGTTCACCATCTGATACATGTTACAACTGCAAATAATGTGCAAAGTTTTTCTCCAATTTTTCCTTCATGTTTGTTTTGTATGATTCAATGTTTTTGAAAATAATGCGTTTTGTGAATTTTTATATTTGATTGATTGTCATATGTTTCGTGTGTTTCTCATACATAACATTCTTTTTACTTGAATGAATAATAAAGTAAAGGGCCAAATTAATTAAGCCCACATAATCAGAAATAGTCCTGATTATTGTTGTTCTAATAATAAGTTGAAAATAAAGGTGTGAGGGTCAATTTGTATGTTCATATTGATATATATGGTCCAGCCCCTCCCACGACCCAGGACCTAACTCCTTTTACTCTAGCATGGAAATGCTGTAGGGCACTGGACCGCATACGCAGCTGCTGCTGGCATAATATGAGGACCTTAGAGTATCCTTGGTACTTCCTGTGCTTGTGGTGGAATTGGCAGGCATGGGATAATCCCATGAAGCAAGTGGTAGCTCTTCTGCATTTGAAATGTTCCAGAGCTGAAGGGGCATTTTCTTCAAACCTTTTGGACACCTCAAAGGGCACATCCCCTAATGATGCCAGACATCTATGGATAATTAATTTTTATTGCACAGTTAATAAAAACTCACAATATAAGATGCACAGCTTTAAAAGAAGTATGTATCAAGAATAAAAAACTAATTGGCGGAAAATTTAAATTATGTAAGGATCATGTTACAATTTACATTTTTAATATTGTTCGTTGGAGCTGTGGACCCAAGGTTTTATACTCTGAGGCACTGTCTGTCTGTTACTCAGTTTCCTCCTTTTGTGTCTGCTTAATTCTCTCTGCCACGACGTCAAAGAATTTTGTAAATCGGCAGGTCAATTGGGTCTCCTGCGGGTTAATACATAGTTTAACTGCCTGTCTGCAAGTTCTAACGCCTTTCTGGTTCCATATTACGCGAAGTAAGGATCTCCTTTTGTCCATTAAGGTTGGGCAGATACAAATAATATGGATTAAATCTTCAGGTCCTGCACTGCAGAGTCGGCAGGTTTTATCATCCCGATTCCTTTTCCATGGGGCCAAATGAGGGCGAATTGGTACTATACCGAGACGCAGCTTTAAAAAAATTTCTTTGGTCTTCTGTTTGAATCCATGGTCCATGTACGCTTGCATCTTTAATATTTTGTACTCGTTTAGGACTGTCCATCCATGTGCCCTTTTCGCTAGAGTTTCCTTGTCTTCTAATAGCGATGTTATTTTTGTAACCTTTGTTACTAGCTTTTTAAAACTTTTGTGATCTACTGGAGTATTCCAGAGGTTAGTCAGTTCAAGACTTTCTAATGATTCCGTCAAATACTTCCTTGCATAAGATCGTTCTCGTCGCTGCAGCTCGATCCAGAGGTGGGCACTTAAGGTGCCCTGCTCTGCGTTTCTGATCTTGTGCCAACATTTTATGAAGCTGCCTCTTCTTTCCACTGTCTGTTTTTGAACCCCGAACTCCAGACGGATTTGGGCAGGAGATACGTGGCTAGGTAGCCGAAAGATGGTTCTGTACGTTTTACTGATCACTTTGTCGAGGGTAAGTGCGTCTTTTCCGAGAGTTGACTCACTCCCGTATGTTAGCGTCGGTTGAAGGCGAGCTCTCAGTACTTGGAGAAGCGGGTCGAGGGTATAGTCTGGCAATATTTTCTTTAAGGGGATCATTGCGAGATAGGTCATCGTGCCTTTTCGATGTAATGTCCCTATTTGCGTTTTAGACGAGCCTCTGCTGTCTACTAGGACTCCCAGGTATTTGTAGCACGCTACATGGTCCAGTTTGCGTCCGTCCAAGTACCAGATATTTTTTCTGACCTTCTTATAGTTCACCGCCATAGTTTTTGTTTTCTTTAGGTTGATTTTTAATCCATTGCGCTGTGAAAATGAGCTGGTGGTGTTTAGAAGATGCTGAAGGCCAATGGGAGTACGACTTATTAGTACCAGGTCGTCAGCATAGAGGAGATTGGACAGTGTGATGTCTCCCAACCGTGGGGCATGCGATTTTGTGCTGTCCAGTTCCCCTGGGAGGTCTGCCAGAAAAAGATTAAACAAGGTAGAGGCTAGGACGCACCCTTGCTTCAATCCTTTGAAGGTGTTAATTCGCCTGGAGAGGTGCGTCCTGACTCCCAGCTTAATCTTGACCCAGGTGTTGGTATGAAGTAAAATTAGCTGCTTCAGGAGGGGTTGCGGTATCCCCCATTTTTCAAGCTTTCGCCAAAGTTTGCCTCGGTCCACATGGTCGAAGGCTGAGCTGTAATCGATAAAACATAGAAACAGTGAGCTCTTTCCTGCTTTGGCCGCGTCTGTCAGCAAAGATAGCGCCATGAGATTGGCGGTAGTTCCTTGTCCTCTGCAAAACCCTGTTTGATTTGCAGGGATTATGTGTTTTGACGCCGCCCAAGATGTCAATTCATCCAATAAAATGCCAGCATAATACTTCGCTTCTATGTCTAGTAGAGCGATCAACCGATAATTGGAAGGATCACTCCAGACATCTCTGGAAAATCCGATGGAGTACATCTAGGCATGTGGTCTGATAGTGACAAGGGTTACCATTACATAAGCAACTCAGTATGTGGTGTCCAGACCACAATGTAAAGTTTGCTTACATAGATCTTTTCCATCTGGGAAAGTTTGTGTACAGGCATTATGCAAGTCTTTAGGCAATACAGGAAAAATCTCACACGCCATGTCCCAAAGTACAGTAGCGACCAAACACACAGATGGCTTACAAAATGCTGTGCAAGAAGGCCTGACAAAAAACTTGAAATCTTGCCATTGCATTATTCTGCTTGGATTCCCTGTTCAGAGGAGTTGCAGTCTGTAACTCGCTCCTTGCGCTGAGGGCAAGTGCAGCAAGTGCCCGCTTTCGCTTGCTTTAAAGCAATCAAATTCTCCAGCAAAATCCAAGTGAGGGAGCAGATTGGTCGAGGTCATTGCTTGCTGTGGGAGGGTGACAATGTGTTTGCCTATTCTCTGAGTGACCCTTAGAATAAACGAATAAGTATAAACTATGGAAGCTACTGCAGAAAAGTTTAACAGCAAAAGCAACACAAATGAAATCCTAAAATGCATGTTAACACAAATGTAGTCCGTTTTTACTCGCTCTTTTAATAAAACCTCGATTTTTAATGTAATGTTTTTGCACAAAAACATTTTGTGCAAAAATTCAATGTATTTGCTTGCCTTGATCTATCAGTCTATTCTAGCAACCTCTGAACACCGAATTTTAGGTGTCACTACAAAACAGAAAAAACGTGACCCACTTTGATCTATTTTTTCCACAAACTAATATTCCTAACTATGTCAACAGCACTGCTAGGCAAAGATCAAGAACAGCCTATGCTTATGCAAAATAGCAGCTCCCCATCCTTCTGAGAGGATGGGGAGCTGCTATTTTTTGGGGGGCAAATTAGACACCATTTTGACAACCACTAAAGCAATCTATGAGGCACTTAAACTAAAAATTAACACAGATAGAAAATCTAAATTTCCTAATAACAGATCAGCTGCATGTTTCCACCGAGGTCAATGAAACGAAATCACTGGTGTCACTGAGGTTCTCCGTTCAAGAAGTGCTTTCACATTTCCCAGTTCCATGTGGGAGCAGCTAATTTAGTCCATGTTTGTTTCTGTGCATCCAGAGGATGGGGTTTTGCAGGTTATTAAACCCATTATAAAACCCGGATTAAGTTACAGAACGGAAAGAAAAAAACCTGGAACTATAGGAACTACTCCAGCAGAGACCTGAGAAACATGGGCTGTTTATACCTTGCAGGTACAGGTCATAAACTGTTCAGTAAACGTACGCTATCTGAAAGACCGAGTAGAGAAGTAACCCAGCAAATTATAGAAGTCTGATCACATACCAGAACTAGCGTGCCAGAACAGACTGCATAGAGAGAAAATACCAAGGTAATCAGGTTTTAAAACAGCAAGCTTTCCCCCTAGGAATCTAACATGCTAAGATCCTAAGGCCTGCAGTGCATGCTGCGCCTGCCAGCAGAATTGAAAATAATACATAGAAAAATATTCATTTTTTCACAGAATTCGAGCAGTTCATGGAGGAGCTGAAATATGGACAACTTGCCCCCACCACCTAATCAAGCAACAAAAGTGAAGGCCTGTAAATTTGGACCCGATTCATTGTCAACAAACTACAGTATCCGCCAAGGAATCCCTATCGCTACTTATTCCCTCTGGCAGAGTTCTATTATGAATGGAAACAGGAATCAAGACAGCAGCATGTTTCCATACTACCACCCAATCCAAAGACAATGTACGGCAGTACCTGGAAGATGCTGGGAAAGATATGGAAGCAACAATCAATATCCTTATTCAAGTTAGTAAAATATTCAGTTCAAAGGTTAATCAAGAGAATGGGTCTCTACCCTCTTAGGCCACTAGCAGACTTCAGCTGTACTCAAATAAAACTGAGGTTCTTTCTTGGGCAGTCTCTTCTGGTCCAAGGAATGTTAGCCGGAGGAACTACGAGCAGCGCCAGCACAAGTCTTCCAGGTGAAGAATCTGGAAGTTGTTTGCTCTCTTGATTCGTCATGGACATCTCATGATACTAAAGTTGTGTCAACATGCTTTGTTACAAAAATGTTGTACAAATTTATAAAGGACCTCCACCACTGCAGGCTCTGGAAGCCCGGATTGTGTTGAGACTGGATTAGGATGACTCTCTGCATCCTGGAGCGCCTCTTGGCTTGCCTGCAGATGGTTCTAAATTTTCCGGCTAGACTGGTTATTAATCTTTCTAAAATAGCACATCAACTAATTTAAAGATATTACACTGGCTTCCAGTGAGTAAGATGGCCATTTTTAAAGACATTGGTCTTGTTCATAGGATCTTACATGGCACCGACCAAGGCACCTGACTAGTTGGGCTGTCCCTTACTGTTCAAGCTTGAGTTCTGCTCGGTACCTTTTCCTTTCCTGGCTTCAAAAAGGTGGCACAAACTACTAATTGCTATTAGATAGGAATCTATTTTCTTACTTTCAAAGAAAAAACATAAGACCTAAGACTTTCCTTTTTTTAACAAAAAAAAAAAAAAAAGAATTTGTGGCAAGGCCCGGAGGCCAATATTATGCCTTAATCTTTTATTCCCTCATACACAGCAGTAACAAGAAACACCGAATTAGAATACTTTCTATACTCTAGAACATTAGAACATACATAAATACTAATAACACAGCCATCTTCCGTCTTTTGTTGCTTCTCATACACAGATAAGTACATTCTTTTGTTAATAGTGTATGAGAGAGTAGAAGGATTTAATTACTGAAAGAAAAGTGTTTTCTTGATTTCAAGGTTCAGTTGTTTGTTGGCTGGAGTTTGGGATAGTGAAGGGTTAAGAGTTTAAGTGATTTGGGTTATTCGGTTGATTGATTAACATGGTGAGATTACGATAAGTTTTAAATTGAGAAATGCAATTTAGTTATTCACTGTTAGCTGTGTCGGAGGGCAACAGAGAGGGAGGGTAATTGTATGAGGTTGATTGGCGTTTCATTTTAAATAATCTGTTTCAATGAGGCGTTTACCGGTTTTCTGAGCGCTCGGGTGTCCATCGCGGCACGTGTCTGCCATGCGAGACGTTGATGTGCAGGACTTGCAGACAGAGCAGTGAGAGTGCTGCAGTCTGGAGTGTGACTGACTTGGGAAGGGAGGAGGACGCGTAATTTGCCATTTTGGTGCTGCCGTACGCGTTTTCAGACGTACAGCAGCCATTTTGGAAGAATGGGCAGAGTGAATAGGTATTAGGTGAAATTGAGGCGGATATATTTTAGGTTAATAGCGAACAGGTTTGAAGAGATTTTAGGTGGTCGTGTTTGCGGGGTCAGTCAGCTGTTGGTCAGATGCGAGGTATATGATAAGAAGTTTGTGTTTGAGAGAAATACGGAGTTTTCAGAAAAATACATATTAAAAGGTGTATTATTAGCAGAATTGATAACAGAGCAGAATGAGAGATCAGTTTGAGGACAGATTGAAGCAGTATATGGACAAAATGATTGGTGAGTTGACCACGTCAATAGATGAAACGATAGAAAGTAGTGTAGAAAAAGGGATGCATGAACATGAAAATAAGAAGAGATATCTGGAGGAAGAAAAGTTGTGGTCCTCAGATGAGGTTCAGGAAGCGGCCAGTGGTTCATAGACAGAAAAAGAAGCATGGGAATGTGTGGATAGATCTTAAGGGGAGTGGACATAAATTCAGGATGATGGACAAGCTATAAAGGCTAAAGGGGATGCTATAAAGGCAAACAAAGAGAAGGAACAGTGTGGTGGCATGCGATAATTCATCTACGAGTGGGGATGTTGAGCTTACATGGTCATCAAGTTTTGAGGACTCTGATGTGGAGGAGAGAGTACATAAGAGGAAGAGGTTGGATGACAAAGTTAAACTAAAGATGTGAGATTTTGTCGATCCCCTTGGGGAAGAAATGCTTGCGCCGCTGCTGATTCAGAATCCATTGTCGCCACAGTGGGTGCCAGCTAAGTACGTGGCAAGATATGTTAGTTATTGGATCCATAGAGAGATCCCAAAAGAGGTGAGGGCTCTACTTAGGTCAGAGTGCCCAAGGCCAACCCTGCAATCTAAGGTTGCTTATACTCCTGAATTGGACCCAAAGATTAGGAGTTTTTAACAAATCAGGGCGAGACCCGAGAAAAGGGTTGGAGAAGGGCCTAAAAGGATGTCAAGATAGATTGTTGGACATTCTTGGTCCACTTACGAAGGTTTTTGACATGTGTGAGGAGGCACATGCTAATACTGGGTTGGACATGGTCGAATTGCGCCAATGCGTGCAAAGGGCAATCGGTTTGGTGGGAAATTCAAATGCAGCCTTGTGTAGAAAGGCGTAAAAGTATTTAATGAAAATCGACACGAAATTGGCTGAGTTGGCCAACAAAGAGTTTGGGGAGCTAAGTGAAGGAATGCCGTTTGGTGAGGAGTTTATAAGGGACATGTCAAGGTATGTGGGTACCTTTAATTCTTTACAAAAAGTGCAGTACGACATGAGTAAGGTTTTTTGGCACGGCCAGGAGAATGCGGGGGCTCGATTTCCCAGCCGTGGACAGGGGATCACTCCCAAATCTTTTTGCTTAAGGTTCAAACCCTATGGATATGGTTTTAATTACAAAGCGGAACAGTTTTATCCACAGAGATAGAGGGCGGGATCACGTGGAGCGCGTACCAAGAGAAGAGGATCTTCAGGTGAGGTTAAGCAAAGGCCCTACAGCTATACATGTAAAATTGGGAAGCAGAATAGCCCAGTTTGTTACAAGGTGGAGAGCAATCACTCAGGACCCATGGGTTTATTAACCAGTTCAGGGATATCGTATAGATTTCATGGGGATTCCGAGGCAGAGAGAATGTCTGAGGATGTTGAAGTTTGCGAAGGAACAGGAGGATTTAGTGAGTCTGGAAGTGAAAGCCCTGGTGGAAAAAGGGGCAATAAGAGCTTGTGGTGGAGGTGGCAGGAAGCTTTGTAAGCAAAACGTTTTAGATTGAGAGGAAAAGTAGGAGGCTGCTGAAAAATCTAAAAGAATAGAACAACTGGGTGTGTTACAATCATTTCAAAATGGAAGGCATTCATATTCCAATGGATTTGTTAAGGAAACTAGATGACTCAGTTGGACTTGAAGGAAGCAGATCCGACGGTTCCGGTGTGTGTGGAGCACAGAAATGATCTCCAATTCAGATGAAATGGCAGTCATTGGAGATTCAAGAGTCTCCCGTTCGGGTGGACGTCGGCACCATGGTGCTTTATGCAAGTGATGAGGCCAATTGTAGCGTGGTTGCGATTGAGGGGAGTTTGATTAATTGTGTATCTGGATGATATTCTAATAATGGCAGAGGAGGAACTTATGGTGTTAGAAAAGACAGTTGAGTGTATGGGTACTGAAGGATTTGGGGTTTGTTGTGAACAGAGAGAAGTCTTGTTTGAGAACAGCCCAGGAAATGAAGTTTTTAGGTTTCCAGATACAGACTTTGGATTGTGTGCGGAGGTTACCAATGGAGAAAGTGAAGATGATTCGCAGGGAATGTAAAAGAGTCAACAATGAAAATTGGATAACTGTCATTTGGCAAGATTACTAGCTTTGCTTTCAGCATCAATTCAGGCAATTCTTCCGGCTCCCCTTCATTACAGGGCTCTTCGAAGTTTAAGGCTCATCATTTAAGACTGGGAGCCAAGCATTCCCAGAAAGTGAGAATGAATCAAGAGACTTAGGAAGAGTTGGAGAGGTGGTTGATGAGTGGAATGGGAGAGCTATATTTGGAGAGGTTTCGGAGGTGATAATCAAGTGGGATGCAAGTCTGTATGGTTGGGGAGCAAGGTGTGGAGCATTGACAACTGGGAAACAGTGGTCAGAAGAGGAGAAGAGTTTGCATATCAAGCGTTTGGAGCTCCTAGCTCGGTCTTTTGCAATCAGGAGATTCTTGAAAGGTCAGGCCAAATGTTTTCTGTTGAAGATGGACAACGTGTTAGCAGTATGTTATGTCAACAAACTGGGGGGACCTCGATCAAGAGGTTTAGCAGAATTGGCAAAGGAATTCTGGAAGTTTTGTTTGGGCAGGGAAATAATGGTGCAGGTACAACACATTCAAGGAAAGAGCAATTTGGAAGCGGATTGGAACTCAAGGTTTAAGGGATGCGAGCAGCTGGAGGCTGAACAGGGAGTTATTCTTGAGGATACAGTAGAAATGAGGTCCATTGGAGGTGGATTTGTTTGTGGACAGGTTAAAGGCACAGCTCCTGACATTTATTCAGCAGAGACCAGATCCAGAAGCAATGGGGATAGATGCTTTTCTACAGGACTGGGGGTCAGAGAGGATGTATGCTTTTCCTCCTTTCTAGATGATTCAGAGACTGGTAATGAAGGTAAGAAAGGAGAAAGCGGAGTTGGTGTTGATTACACCTTTTTAGCAAGCTCAAGTATGGTTTGTAGATGTGATGAATTTGTTGGTGGACGATCCAAATTTGTTGCCAAGTTTCTCAGATTCTGTTGGATGTACAAGGAAACTGCCACAATAGTTTGGCTGATTTCAGAAGAGGAGTCCAGGGCACCAGGCACAACTAAGCTGTACAGGTCAGCATGAAGAAGATGGTGTGCTGAGAAGGACATGGATCCCATATCAGCCTCTGTAGTGGAAAGGTCTTGCATATAGTTGTGAATTTGAGCAGATCTGCCATCTCAGCAGGACATAAGCTGGTTGAAGGGGCACCAGTTGGTCAGCATACTTTGGTGAGAAGAAATGTGTACATATAGAAATACCACCTGGAGCGAAGTATGCTTTTCTTTGGGATGTATCAATGGTTTTAAGAGAGTTCGAAGGCTGGGGTCGACCAAATTATGAGTTGAGTCTGAAGTGGTTATCCTGGAGGATGGGTATACTACTGTGCCTGGTTTCTTTTAGAAGGGTTTCGGATATTAGAGCGTTAGAGGGGACTTTAAGAAGTTATCAACCGGAAGGGGAGTGTTTTGAGTTATGGAAGAGGACCAAGACTATGTCAAGGACAATTGTTTTATCCTAACGTGGAAGGGCATAATAACTGGTGTGTGGTGCGCTGTTAAAAGCAATATGAGAAAAAAACAGAAACTTTGAGAGTGGATGTTCACAACTTCTTATTTCCTTTAGAAAGCCTTTTAGGGCTGTATCAGCACAGTCTTTAGCAAGGTTGGTTAAGGAGGTGATAAAAATGGCAGATGTTGATATAAGTGTATTTGGTGCGTGTTAGACCTAGGGAATCCTAGACTACATAGGGTAGCCTGGCACAGTAGGGGGAACAGCTAACCTCCAAGGCGTTGGTTAAGTGCTTACAGGACCCACTCACAGTAACCCAATAACTTACCACTAAAAATAAGAGACACCACACCAATTAGAAAAATACGAATGTTTTATAAAAGAAAGCTATGGTTTCTTGTTTGGTTCTGCAATAGTGTTTCACCACTTCACACATAAAATTTCTACAATAGTGCACTTTCACAGTTGTAATCTTTACAATACTTTCATTGAATATATTAGCCCCCACCTCTTTCTGTTTGGCAGATATCAAAATTTCACTGTTAGCCTTACTCTTGAATATTTGATCTCATTTTACATTTGGAACAGACTCAATGACACTTTCCTGTAAGTGAATCAAAGTCTACATTACCATAGAAACTGTAAGACAATAATGGCTGGGAGGTACAGTTGTTCAACAAGAGGACCTTACTGATGCATTGGCAACTGGATTAGTGCAAACACAACAATGATGGACAGAATGTGGATCAATGTCACACATTCACCCCAGTCCAAAGATCTGGGCCCAAATCCATCGTTTTTCCACTCCACACCACCCTGGGTTAGACAATGGCGATATGCAAATCAGCGCTGACCCTGTGCCCCATGGGAACAGTCCAGTCCGAACTACAAAAGCCATGTCCTTCCCAGAACGGAAACAAGCATCCGAGGACCGGCCCGGTTTCGAGGTAACACCTCTCATCAGCCCAGCTAGCTTGATTCCAGTGGTGTGGAGTGTCTGGGACTCACGTCTGAGCATCCCCAGTACACTTAGAGCGGTAACTGCAAACACAACAATGATGGACAGAATGTGGATCAATGTCACACATTCACCCCAGTCAAAAGATCTGGGCCCACATCCATCGTTTTTCCAGAGTGGAGTGGAAAAACGATGGATTTGGGCCCAGATCTTTGGACTGGGGTGAATGTGTGACATTGATCCACATTCTGTCCATCATTGTTGTGTTTGCACTTGGCAACTGGATTAGGCAGCTGGTTATCTGTAAGGAGACAGGGTAGTTAAAACCTCAATACTTTTAGCCCCCTAGACCCCTCTAAGCACACAGGGTTACTAGGAACGTTTCTACTCCTACTCCTTCTCAATGGGAGCTTCCCCCTGCCATTCAGATCAAACACTGCCCCACAGCCCGATCCTGTCCTCCTGTAAGGCCTGCCCGCTCAATTGCCACAGTTCTAGAGTCCCCTTTGGAAGTTCCACCGCGTAACAGCTTTAAGATGTCAATTTCAGTCTACAGAGGCACACGTCGGTGAGGTGTTCGTTGTGTGCAGCCCACGCACTATGGGGGAAGCGCCTCTGAGGGAAGCGTTACTTTTCACCGCCCTCCCCACCAGAGAACTCTTCCCAGCTTACTTCAGAGAGCTGACAGCCTCTGCTTAGTTCTCTCGTCGGGACTTGCTTCGTTGCTCCGACGCACTTTCCACGGCTGCTCACTGGGGCTGGGAAGACGTCCGAAGGTGCTCCAGCGGCGTTCTTCCGCCCGGCTCCTTTCACTCCTGACTCCGCCTCACCTCTTGGGCGCCCGTCTTCTTTCTTCGTTTACCGCCGCCGGCCTCCTCACACAGGGCTCCGCCTCCGCTCAGCCTCCTCCTGCAATCTCCCCGCCTCTTCCGGCGCTTCCACGGATTCCTTCGAACAACAACACGGGTCAGCTGGGCTCTTCCTCCTCTGCCGACCTCGCGTCAGGGGATGCACTCGGCGGCAGCGTCACCTTCAGGTAGGGTCAACAGCTGATTCCGCCGCTTTTCTTGACAAAGTGGATGTCGGACTCGAGTGCTGCAGACGCGACTGTTTCTGCTCCCTGCCTCCTGAATTCAGGGCCAGTCAGCTTGACGCTCTGTCCAAGTTCGTCCCCTCTGCACACGGCCTTCAGGGTGGGACTGACAGGTCACTGGTAAGCCACACTTCAAGAGTCACAGTTCTTCACAGAACTCGCCACAGAGTCCCTGGTTTTGGAATATGATCGCTGTAACAGTGGGGTTTGGTCAGCCCAGAAGGGGGCACTTCCCAGTAGCGCGACAGCCGGCCCCAAAGGTCGATCTTGTTACTACTGGTGCGCTATCCTCCTCCTCAAGTCGCCTCTCTCCACACTGGTCACTCCTAATAATGCACAAAATGGCTGCTGGTCACTGGCCTTTTATAGGCTGGCCTCAGACCCCTAGAAGCCACAAGATGGTTCTGGAACCTTCCTCATGTTAGCCTATGGGTCTGCCTTCCTTAGATGTCCGTTATGGCAGTTGGTGTACACCATTTTAGGTTTCTGAGTGTCCCTAGATTTCCAGAAGCTTAACTAGGCCTCACAGAGAATGAAGGGGAAAATGGTGTCATAGTCAAGGAACACCTAGCCCCCTGACAGCACTGAAAAATCCTGGTGAATCATAAAAATAAAAATAGAAACACTGGGAGACTAAGGGTGACAAAAATAAATAATAATGGTTAGAACACCCCCAGATGCAGACAGGTCTAACAGTGCGCATTCTCCAAGAGGAGCAATGGCTAGTAAGGCTTTTTTGATGGGTTCCAGTTTGAGCGGAATTCTGAAAGCTGCGGATTGGTCCAACAATACACCATTTAAAAAGTGTTATTTTAAACCTGTGAAAAATGTGCTTGAGAGTTATTGAAGAGCTTTGAACGTGCATAATATTGGCCTTTGGGCCTTGCCATAAAATGCGGATTTACCAGTTTTAATGGGAAGAAAATCAGGATTTTAATAAAAAGGTACGAGGCTAATATATCGCTCCAGAGTTATGCCCAGCCTGTTTGACGTTTTCAATACGTTTTTTATTCTGGTCAATGTTTAGAAGTTTAACAATACGGAATGTCAGGAATGTTGGGCAAGTGATCTACAGTTTGAATTATTTAGTACAATATCAGACGGAGTTAAATTTGTAGCAAACGAAGGAAGAAGGCTGTGTGTTATGAGTATATGCATGTTCTAGAGTATTGCAAGTATTCTAATTCTATGTTTCTTGTTGCTGCTGTGTAGGAGGCAATAAAAGATTAAGGCATAATATTAGCCTCCATGCCTTTGATAAAATCAGGATATTCTTCAAAGTAAAAATTGTGGAAAATCTACATTTTCTTATCCATGTGGTAGCATGCGTTATTTTGGCATATTTATTGCCAGGATGCCATTTACAATAACATATATACTAACCCAAAAGTTAATGAATGAGCAAAAACAATTACTTCCAAAACTGAAGATCACAGCTAGACACTGTTGGAACATAGTCTAGAATCACACGAAAACTAGGCTGCTGATATAGTGCTTGTCCATGTTTAGGAACATAGCAGAACTGTCTAGCACATAAATAAGGACAGAAGGATAATATATGGAAGTGACTTATTTGAGTTGGACTCCTTGCACAAGTTCCAGAGACCACGGTACTTATACTCCATCGAATCAGGGCAGTTTCTGACCATTGGACAATGAGGATCTAGGATTGCAATGGAAGCCAAGAGCAGATTCAGGCAGTGTTTACTGCTACAATTGGGTTGAGGGAATGAAGCGGTATGCTCGCTATAAAATAGGTTACTGAGCGTGATCAAAACCTCATTGGAAATGCTAAGAGAGGACTGGGAGAATGCGTTAGAAGACTTTACAGACACTGACTGGAAGATAGCAGTGACTTTCACGCACTGTCAGATTTAAAAAAAAATCGCAACACTTTACATCGAACCTACCAGACACCAAGCAGACTCTATAATAAGTTCCCGTCTGCTTCAAACAAATGACCGAGATGTCAGACTGAGGGCACCAATTTGATGAAAAGATTGTGGTCAGGCTAAAAAAAAGTATGTAAACATTTGCTAAACTAGCTTTAGCGTGAGCTAAAAGACAGCTTGCTTTGACATGGAAATCCTCAGGTGCCCCAGCTTTATCCCAATGGAAAAGGGAATTAATTAAATGGGAAAAAGCTGAATGGACATCTAGCTGCACACAGACCAAACTTGGAGAAGGGCCAACACAGGTGACAGTATGTGACATGACTTATGAAGTCAAATGAAAAAGACAGTAGACCTCCCTAAGTAACAGTAAAAGATGGTAAATAAAGAGTGGGTTCAATAAAATCTTTCAATATACACTAGCTTCAATAGGTCCAATGAATTAAACCGTACGTGTAACAAACTTGCCATAAATAGTTACAGGTAGAAAAAGGTAAGATTGCCATTTTATTGATTTCAAATGGTACTCGTGTGCGGTTATGAGTTTTAATCCTCACAGAGAGTTAAGGATGTCTGGTTTAAACATAACTAACAGCAAAGTCCTCAATGTTCTCCCAGATTACATACATTGCAATACATTTTAACATTTATCAATGCAATGCACATCTCAGTGGCTTCCATGAATATTAAATAACTGCTTCAAAGAATTCAAAATACTTCAGCCTGGCTTTTCTTGGATTTAGGTAATTGGGACAGTTACACCATTTGCAGCAGCAATTTCTCACTATTTAAGCCAGAGCAATAAAGTAGTTCCAGATTTTGGCACGGATTCATACATTTCTGCAAAGTACTGTGCTAAATCAGGATACTGTTCACTTCCTGAACTGCCTATGCAACTGGCAACCTCTCTCGTTTAGATTATTTCTTGAACTAACTACAAGGTATAATAATGTCTAGCTATGCAGCAGAGACGCAGAGCCCTCGTTGGAGCATTTCACTGCATTCGTGGTGCCTGAAGGTTCCGCAGATATGGACGGGACTGATGAAGGCTACAATGTCCTAATTCATGGACTATGAGATTTATGTGGAATCAGCACTGGTCTTGTGGGAGGCCTATAAAGCGGTGATAAAAGGTCATGGACTCTCCCTTATGGTGCGTCATAAAAGAGACAAGAGGGCAGCGATGGAGGAAATTGAGGACACCAAATCAAACTTGAAAACCAGACAGAGTAGCGACCACACAGACGAGACATCGCACACATCAACGCTCAAAAGACAGGAATACAGAGTCCGTGCATTGGAAGCAGCCAGAGCCAAACAGTCAGTGAAGCGACATATAATCTATGAAAATGGAGATAAAGCTGAGAAACTGTTGGCCTGGCTCGAGTGGTGGGAGCATGCTGACAGGAGGGTCTGAGCGCTTTCTCCAGAGACAAAGAGACCCTGGGTCACCCACAGGATATTGCTGAAGCATTCACAAACCATTATGCCCACTTATATACTCCTGTGTCTACAGCCACAGCTGAAGACTCAAGAGCCCTTTTGGCAGGACTCCTACTCCCCTTGCTCCCACCCGAATAATCAGCATTTCTGAAAGGCGATCCAACAGTCGAGGAAATGGTCTCAGCCATCTGAAGTACTCAATAGTAACGGCAAGGGGGCTGAACGGCCAGCCAATAGAATTATATAAATCAACGAGCCTGTAAGTGGCATCCCGCCTGCTCACAATACACTCAGGGAGTAGGAGTACAGGTAAATTACCAGAGGACCAACGACTGGCCTCGATAATAGTCATCTGTAAAACAAGGAAAACCGGCAGGCCATTGCGCTTCATACCAACTAATTTCCTGCTTAATGCAGGGACCAAAATACTAGCCAAACTACTCGCTTCCAGGCTGAATCCCATTTGGTACAGCCGGACCAATCTGGTTTTATACCTGGAAGAAACAGTTCTTAATCTACGCCGCCTTCTGTGGTGATGGGCAGGAGAGATATCATACGAGAAGACGCAGTAGTGGTCTCTCTAGACACCCGTATGGCCTTTGACACAGTCAAGTGGCCATATTTGTTTCTGGTGCAGGAACAAATGGGGGTTGGTCCCAAATGTTGGGCTTGGATTCGGCTCCTATACACAGAACCAATAAAACAAGTGGTAATGAATGGGCAAGTCTCTGGTGCCTTTCCTCTACAGAGGGGAACGCAACAGGGCTGTGCCTTATCACCGCTCCTCTTTGCCCTAGCTTTAGAGCCTCCCGGTTTTACTGACTAACTGTGAGGCAGCAGTGGCCGAGGAGGGCTTCCATTATCTTGGGATGTTTTTAACTGCAGACCCTGACATGTTCTATGCCCGCATTCTACAGGCCCCCTTGGCACACCTCTTTAGTGATGTCCAACAACGGAGATCAGTACCATTATCCTTGCTAGGGCGCGCAGCACTATTCTAAATGTTAGCACTACCCAGATTCCTCTATGCTTTACTTCACACTCCATTCAAGATTTCACAACCCTACTACCAAGCTATTGAGGGTGAAGTGCGAGATCTGCTCTGGGATGGGAATCCCCCAAGGATAGCAACGCAGTAGTTGGTTAGGGGATGGTATGACGGGACATAGCTTTATCAAATATCCAGATATAGAACTGGGCAACCCAACTGGCAGTCAATCAATCAGTACACCAACTGCATGAAGAGCCAGCCTACAGGATTGATAGATTTCTACTGGGCATGGGAGTTTACACACGAGCATTCTATACCAACCCCAGAGGTAATACACTCACAGGACCTAATTGGTAAAACTCTGGTACAAAGTACATAAACTGTTGGGTTGGCAAGATAAAATAACTCCCATCTACGCCACTTTGCAAGAGTGAGAAACTGCACTGTGTGACAGCAAATGATTCAAGTGGGACCTTATAGTCATCTCGAAAGTGGGGGATCAATGGGCAAAGAGGAGGGGGGGGGGGGGGGGGGAGGAGTTCGGGGGATTGGTCCCCATTGCGGATCTACAGCGGGAATACACTCTTGCTGCAACCGAAACGTTCTGCTATCTACAGGTGAAGGAAGCACTTATGGCAGCCACACTGCGAGGAAGTACCCTTCCCGAAGCCGTCCCGTTGGAGGATAGACTTCTCACAGACTACATGGAGCATAGGGAATCTCCTTGTCCAACAAAAAAATAATAAGCAACTCCTCTGCCCCCCTATAAAGACTTTGTGAACACTGGCAAAAAGAGCTGGAAGACCAGGACTGGTAGGAAAGCCTTGGATCCCCGAAAGAGGGGGCCATATCCTCGAAATTACGGCTCATCCAACTCAGAATTCTGCATAGATCTTACCTCCCTAGATGTACGTTGGCCAAAATGTGCAGGGAGGATACAGCGGCATGCCAATGACTTTGTGGGCAGGAAGGTACAGTATTACCTATTAAGAGGATGTCCGAAGATCAGATCATATTGGGAGACTGATTACCATAATGATATGAGTGTGTAGGGCAGAATTACGGCCCAGGCCAAAATGGTGTCTACTCAATATATGGGAGGTGACTGATCTAATTTGCATAGACCAAATATGGGTAACACTAAAAATGATAATAGCGAAGTGCAACGTTGCTAGACATTGGGGGGGGGGGGGGCACAGGTTGTACCAACTCCTGAGGAGTGAGAAAAAGACGAGGAGTGGGGAAAAAGACGAGGAGTGGGGAAAAAGACGTGGACTGGTGCATTATTGCTGAAAAGGGGTCTCTGTTGGACAGACCCCTATAAAGGTTGGTGTTGCCCCACGAAGTGGGAACAGATCTGGCGTAAATGGAACTCTCATGGGGGGTAACTGTACGAGTCCCTCTATGCGACTCGTTGGAGCCGCCACAGGGAGTAACATTATTGATAACTCGGATAGTGAAATTGTGGAGACGCACCAATTTTACAATTGAAATCGGTGCACTGTATTGTGACAAACTGTGGAAATGCATAACTTTGTCAAAATTACTGCATCCTTTTTTATTGTATACCCTTATAATAAAAATATATATAAAAAATAAATAAAGCAGAAGATTAAAAAAAGCCAGCCGCCCAAGACTGCTTGACTAAAGCATGAATAGGTCAGCAAATTCACCTTGGAGGAACGTAGGCAGCGCTTGGGCACATTGCGCCACTGCGTTCCTTAATTTAAACTGTCACAGTAACATAGCATCTTGTGAGCAATGCACAGGCCCTTAACCATGGCCCTCTATTTGACTGGCAACCAGTAAAGTTGTTGCAAAAGCGGCATGGCATGCGTCAATCTTGGTAGTTTGAGCAGCAATCTTGCTGCATCATTCATGGTCACCTGGAGCTTTCCCCGACAGCTTATTGGGAAGGCCAATATACAAGGCATTCCCATAGTCCAGCTGTGACAATATCATTGCCGTCACCACTGTCCGCATAGTTGAAAATGAAAGAGTTGGAACCAGATGTAACTTTGTTTTGGTAGGACATGCCATAGGCTACCGGGAGGGTTTTGACAGAAGTGCCTGAGGGTTGGTTTGCTGGTAGCTCAACAGCTGATCTTTTAAAGTTCACAGGGAGGATGCATACATATAATGCCGTTTTAAAGAACTTTAGTTTCTCATTCAAGCCCACAGATAATGCTACTAATAAGAGGAAAAGCTGGGCTTGACTTTGGACCTCTGGATCTTGGTTTTCAGAGCTAAGCTCAATAGCCTACCAGGACGTCTGACGATCCCAAGACAGTCTCATGAGTGTAAGGGATGATAGGAATTGCCATACCTGTCCTTAACTGGTACTCCCAATTATATCTTGACCCTTTTACTGACCAGGCAAGCTGGTGCAGGTGTTTCTATGGCCCAAAGGCTGTACATAACTGGAAGGAAGAAACAAGGCATGCCCTAAGAGAATCTATTGCTCACACGCTGCACTGGAACTCTTACATGTGAGAGCACGAAACACCAGAGCTCGCTCCTATAGGAGGGATGCCTAACACTGAGCAGTGGGTGCCGTGGTGACCACCTCAGCTGAGAGAACACTAAGCACTGCCACATATCTAATAATCCCACCCCAAAAAACAGCACTTTGTCGATTGATTCTACCGCTGCACTTCTCAATATTCTATAAAGGGTTTAAGACTAGCCAAACCATTAACACAGTGCTGGTTTGCACATGAAACATACCCAAAGGGCTCCACACTTAATGATATTCTGCACGAATTTGATTTAATATCTGCCATGATCAAGCTGCCTCCGGAGAAAGCAGATATTGTCCCTACATTTATTGGGAGAGGGTGTGAGACTTATTGATTTTATTTTTGTCTCTACACCATTTTCTCTTATATTACAGACTTTTTCATCAAGGACAGCGCTCACAGTGACCACACCCAAGTGTGTCTCAACAGAATGGCCCGGGTAATCAAGCAACTCAAGGAGGGATTGGGGTGCCCCTAAAAGCTGTGGAAGGGGGGAGGAGACTTAAGTGAGGTAAAATTGTACCGGCCCAGCTTCACAAGTCCATTTTAACTCTGTGTAACTGGGAAGTTTGCCATCTGTTTAGATAGTGTACATTGGATATTATGGAAGCTTTTGGAAGTATCTCTGGTGATATAGTGAATTTACTGTGGGTCCCAAGGAGGTGTCCAGCGCAACTAGGAACGAGATGGTTTGATTCGGAGTACTCCAGTGACTCTAGGAAATTGAAGGAGGTCTTGGGAGAGACACCTAGTGATCCTTTGGTTGTTAAGAGCCTCAGAAAAGCATATAAGGCCGCCCTGGCAAAGCGCAAGTTTGCCCTTAAAGAGGAGGCCTGGTCCGAACTGGTAGAGGCCAGCACCTTGGGCAATAGTTCCAAGTTTTGGAGCATCATTAACGGTCCCTTTTTAGCAGGCAATACTGGCAACCTAAAGGATGCCCATATCTTAGAGGATGACAGGGTAAGACACTTTGAGGGCATGTTCCAGTCTGATTCAACCTCCAGGGAAGGGCGGGGAAGCATGGAAGGCAAGTCCGAGGTCTTATTTACAGCAGAAGAGGTAAGGATCGGCATCATGGGTTTGTCAAAAACAAGGCTCCGGGCCCAGAATTGATTCCGCCAGACCTTTACATTGCGGACGTGGGTGCCTGTACTCAAACACGTTGGTTCAGGTCAGCCATCCGGAATCATGGGCCCTCTCGACCAATGTCCCGGTTTTAAAAAAAGGGTGATCGGGATAGCACTCACTGCTATAGACCCATCTCCTTTTTAGGTCTCGCCTAGCGACGCAGCGCATGCGCTGCTCGCCTTGGCGAGACGTATAGTCGTCGGTTTGGTGTGCGAAGGGAGACAAACCATGTGCGCCCACGGACAGGCCATGTACACAAGCACGGCGTCTCCTCTCTGACGCACACGCTCCCACTGCGCGCTTGTTTGTTAGCGGTTGAGCTAGAAATGTTAATCTGCATTAACGACTCTGGACTTTTGCGCAATGTTTTCCTCAACTCCCCCACAGAGCGCGCTTTAAGTGTATTACTTTCATGAGCGCGGCGCCCGCTAAGGACATCGCGCTCACTATTTATTTTTTCGCGGCGTCCCTTCAGGGACAACACGTTCTGTTTTGTGGGTTTTTTTTACTTTAAAACTCAGCTATTACTTAGTAATAACATCTTAAATTCCCTTTCCAATGGGCAAACTGCTGACTGCATTGCATAAGAAGCACACAGCCAGGCTGATGACCTGTGCTTGTGTTTGACGTGTACAACGCTACTAAAGGATGCTGTTATCGTGAATGGGGAGTTAAAAGCACATAATGTGACTGCAAGCGTCTTAAGGTGCCAGCTGGCTTGGAGAAGTCCTGGGTGAGGTCACCTCCTTTGCATGGTTTACTCTGTGCCACCCGTGTTTTTGTGTAGTCTGGCAGCACTGTGAAAAATGAGAAACTATATTTTGGCGCTGGGACCAGATTAACAGTTCTGGGTAAAGTTTTTGATTCCACAGGGGCTCTGACAAAATTGGGCAGGGAACACGCTCCACAGAATGTTGGGCAGTGTGGCACCGTGCCAGGGTAACACTGGTGAGTTCACGTTCCCCTTTGCTCTGCACATTGTCTTAGCTTCATATCTGTTATGGGAGGGTCATAGGGGCTGGGGAGGGTGAAGCTACCCTTGAATACACAGAATACAGGCCGGCTGTGGGTCTACCTCGGAGTCTGCGAGGCAGGGTAGTTTTGCCACGGTCCCTAAGCACTGTGTATCAATCGAGAAGCTTACTTCTGCGCCGGGACCAGACTAACGGTCTTAGGTAAGAAAGTCACTGTACACAAGTGGCTGCTTTCTTATTCAGACTAGAAATGATAATTGTCGGGCACTTTTTAAACGCCCACTCTATGGTCAGTAAACGTGCTAGCCACGTAGTGAAAAGTACATATCAAAAAGTAAATTGATGTAATCGAGTCCAGGGCGCTTCTTTCGGCGTTTCGTGTTCAAAGGGCTTTATTGTCCAGCCACATATTGTGCCTCTTAATGGCGGTGTCTCTGCTAAGTAACTTGGGAATATTGGGAGAATGATGTAAACCAGAGGATTAGTGCTCAGCTCTGGAAAGAGAAGGTGATACCCGTGCTTCCAGGCTTATCAAAAACGTGTGATCTTGGGCTAATCGCTTCATGCTCTTGTGCATCAGTTCCAAGACTTGCAGTAATTCGTTGGGTGGGAGTGTAAGCCACTTGTTTCAAGTTTGGTATGGCCGACTCCACCTTTCAGCTGTTTGTGGGGTGTAAAATAAGTATCCCGCAAAAACACTTGGCTCTCTAGCACGCGTCATTTTAATATTCACATCAGAATGCCACAATCCCATTGGGAGACGGATTTCTGTTAGCTGCTGTCACACAGAACGCAGAGCAGATCGCTGGAACAAACCGGCGAGGGGGCATGACAAGCTGGAGAAAGGGAGACACCCGGCTGCCCCCATGTTTCAAGTAAGAGCCCGGGTTCCTCCGGTTTTTTTTGGGCTATTTGCTCTGCTATGGTTTCCATTGGGGACTTTTCCCTGCTTTTACACATGTGCCAGCAGTGGCAGAAGCATGTTTCTCTTCAGTCTCTTCCTTTTCATTCCTTGCGCATTTACTCCTCCCACCATTCTGTCTTCTCCTTTCCCGTTCGATGAGCCTTTTCTCATTCCCCTGTTCTTTGTTCTCTCCCTCTCCGTTTCTTGCCTCTCTTCCTCCTTTCCTTCTTTGTTCTCGGCTATCTCCTCCATTCCTTATTTCTTGTATCCTACTTTCCTTCATTCTCCAACTTTTTTTCCTTGAGTGTTTTCTCCTCCATTCCTTATTTCCATTCTCTGCTGTCTCCCCTTCATTGCGTCCTCCCCTCTCCCCCTCCATTCCTTCTTTCTCTTCTCTCTCCCTTCCTTACGTCACACCCTCCATTCCCTCTGTCATCTCTGCTGTGCTCCCTTCCATTCCTTGTTTTTGGAGTGTAGCGGCTTCAGTACTGTCAAAAGATCACCCTTTTTTTTAAGTGTAATAAAGATCGATTATCACATTAGAGCAATTTATAAAACAAAAAGTGTGCATTTTGATAAGTTTTACATTGATTAGTGAAAAATAAAATTAGGACTCATGGAGTCGTCTTTTACAGATGGTGTAAAATGATCTGTACAATTCAAAACGGCGTAAGAACAATGATTACTTTAAGGATCTATCAATCTTCCTGTGCGTGTCATCTGCAGACGGAACGGTGACAATAATAGGCGTTGACAAAGTTGTACCCACGTAAGTGGTACTCGTTTTATCGTCCCAGAGAGTGACATAATGGATTGACTGTGCCGTGCATTAAACTCGTGGCCGGCAGTATTTTGTTCGGGAGTTGCATAGAACAACTTTCTTGACCACCATTCTGGAAATATGGCCCTCATTCTAAAGTTAAGCAAATTGCAACCCTCGTGTTACATTGCTGTTGTGTCTCTACTTTGGTTTACCTTTATTTTTTAATATAAATTACATTATATATGGGGCTCAGATGTGACTTCTGGGGCAGGACTAATCCAAAGTAGAATTGTACAATGCCACCTGCCGCCACGCAAGAGAATTTCTACAAATGTTTCCGGATGCAGTCTGGCACGTGCAGAAATTCACAATGTGCTTGATTTGCGTTTAAAAGTTAATCAGAAATGTGGAAGCTTAGGGCTGTCTTTGGGTCAAACAAGGTAGTCTTGCCTCCTCTTTTGAGGGGTGAGCCAGGGAAGAAAAAACAGAGGAGTGATTGCTTGCCCAACATGGAAAGGAGATAGTACCTTCAGCAGGAATGCAACTCGAAATTCTCAGCATGCTTGTTTGAGAAGAATGTCATAAGACACCTGAACGTGATCTCAATCAGAAAATACATTTTTCAGTGCTAAGAAGCTTAGTTGACAGCTATGCATTCGCTCACATGGGGTATACATTAGAAGCGTTTGATAAGTTTTCAAGCACCACTGTGGCATTACAAAGTGCTTCACTGGAAACATGAAATTAACCATAAAGAAATCTCACAACAGATGATTTAAACAAAGAAGGCTAATCCGGAAACCTCAAAGAAGCTAAAGGAGATGACAAATAGCCTTTAACTGTGCCTAATGCATAGCTTTGCTGGGGCTCAACATAAAAACAAATAACACTTCAGGCATCTTGGCTTGTGGCCGGGCCGATACAAGGGTTGTTCCACCAAACCACAAACTTGTCCCAGCACTTTGTTATTTTGTTGATGGATGTATGGCTGCCTGAATCACATCCACAACTTAGGAAGGGAGATGAAAAGAGACCAGTTGCAGCCGCTCAATCTTCACAGATGGAGGTGCAGAGTTCAGAGATAGGACGCAAAACAGCAGACTAATCGGAGGACAGACACTTATGCCCTAGAGTTCAAGATAAAACACCGTCCTCCCCCAATCTGGACCCACCAAAATGACTGACTAGAAAGTCTTAATCTTCAGAATTTCAGCCAAGAGAGGGTAGAGGGAGAAAGGCAAACGAAGTCTAGAGCTCTATTGTAGGTGGAATGTCACTCTAAGAGAGTCTTCTTAAGAACTCAAGTGAGCAAAAACACTGACATTGTGCATTTTAAGCAGTGGCGAGAAGAACGAGCCAGGGTTCTGCCATTGCAGGAAAGTGCCTTGTGCCTCCTTTGTGTATAGCTATTTGTGATTCGCTAGGTGTCAGCAACTCCGTTCATCCGCACTGGTGTTTAGAGAACCCACCAAATGGTGCATGACTTGAGAAACGACATGTTGAGTCATCTACTTCTGGATGCAGAGCCTTCTGGCACATGACCCCACTCCCCTCACCATATCGGGGTGGGGTGTTGTCTGTGAGTACTTGTATTACCCTTCCCTTGAAGGACTGTAGAAAGGCCAATACCGCTAAGCAAATCATCCGCAACTTCAAAAGATTAATGTGGAGCACGTTTCTACCAGAGACCTCTAATCTCCACCTCTACCAGGTAGACTGACCAGTATAGTAGTCATCTGTGCCCACTGTCAGCTGTGGGTGGGAGAATAGAGAGGGTGGGTGTGCCACTGGCCAAATCAGTCTAGCAGCTGCCACTGCAGAACCTTTGCAGCCATCTCTGAATTCTGTATGTCATTTGGCAAGTGCACCTGGTGCTAGTCCCACTGAGACTTAAGATCCCACTGCACAGACTAGTGAAGTGAGCTCAGTGTCTGAGGGCGCAGAAAGAAAGGAACTTCGTCAGTGTGTCTGGGGTAGTGCTTCTATGTGGTTCTGGTAGTCACTTCTGTCGCGAAAGGAAATCGGTGCAGAGCTACATGACACCACCCACCTGCGCACACGATACTGCTTTTGAGCTTCCCAATCCAGTCCGACACCTGGGGGAATATTCATATGGCGAGTAATCTGCGATTAGAATTATCAATCAGAAAGGTAGCTTTGCCACAATGGCTGTACCTGTGAGCAGTAACCCGGCACTATCGGAGACTGCCATATAGCCTTCTACAGAGGAGTACATTCACAGTGCACTCTTTCACAGAGCCTAAGCTCTGCTGTTGATCAGTTAATCAAAGGTGAAGCCACTTCAGTGTACCTATAGCTTAAGTTCGGCAACGAAACACAAAGTAAGCCAGAAAAAGCATACAGGACAGGGACACAGGTCTCTCAAGTCACCTTTGAATGTCTGAACCTACAATAACCATCATCAAGAGGAGTGTGAAACTGGAAAGGTGGTTATGTACCAAGGAGTCCAGTAAGTGATTGTTCTTTAAAAGATATTTAGGCCGCTTACAGAAGGCCTTCAAAAATGAAAACTATGAACTTTGTTCTTACCACTTCTGATAACCAATAGATTTTTCAAAAGGAAAGACCGTTTTCCTCATCACTGCTGAAACAAATTTACAGCCACCATTAAGAACAAAATGTTGCTATGTTACATTCCTCACATTTTTTGTAACAAATTGCTATCTTTCAAGCTTGTAAGCATAAGTGCCTTCCAGGCTGTAGTAAGATCTGGTTTTACCTACAGCATACTACACCATGTTCCAGCATCGATCTAACAACTAGTCACTTAATGAATGTTAATAAACGTTGAGCATGATCTCAATGCTCCATTACAAGCTTTAAATTTGCTGAATTTAAATGACTCATTAGTAACTTTTCCTGACGAGGTCTCACCTTTCAAAGTACCTATTTGGTGGCGTGTTTCCGTTGTTCTTTTAAGACCATTACTTGAGCAGTTCAGTGTATCAGTTGCTACCTGGGTCTTCTCCCTAGAAATTAAAGACATTTTATTCATCAAATATTTGAAACAATTTAATATTTCCAAAATAGAAAGGTGGTATCCAACAGGGAAATAAAACACATTGTACAAAGAATGACCCAATTCACCCATAAGATGTTGGTAGCTTTTAAAACAAAACTCACATTTTCAAAACAAAGCACTTGCTGATCCCCAAATAAGCAGCACAAGTTATCAGACTCCAGCAGCAGCTGTAATAACAGTTCAATTTTATCAAGAGGGCACTTGCCCATTGCAAACTGTACATGGACCAATATGGGGGTGGTATCTTGTCAGGTATACGTAGACAGTCCGGTTTTAGGTTTAAACCTATAATAACTGATAAAACCCCACTGAAAGAGAAATAGCCCTCACCAGTGAAAACATAAACACTGAAAAACACCTGCACAACAACAAACTAAATGCCATTCAAAGAAAGGAAAAAGAGAGTGAAAGTCTTTTTTTTCTTCCTGGAGGAGCCAATACAATGTCACTTTGTTATACAAGCTAGCAGCAAGAAAGTCTGGGCTAACAATATTCTGCTTGAGTTTTGTGTGGGATGCCACGAAAATATTGTTTCTTCTTCCTTTTGTTTTTTGTCAGTTCTGCGGTCTTTGGTCTAAAGATGCAGAGTTTAGAAGCATGTTTTCTGTCTTGTTTAATTATTTTATAAACTGTAGAGAATCAGGAAATATGAAAATCATATTTGATTCTTTCCTTATAAGTAAAATGGCTGGCTTCATAAGAATCTTTCCTAATATTTGTCATCACTTTTACCCACAGAGAATGGGTAAAACCCCTTAATATATCAGCCCCCAGTTTCTAGTGAGTCAGTACTGATAGTAGGTGAATTGCCAACACCTCAGGCTTTAAACATTCGATGCAAGGTATAGTGACAAGTATATGTGAAGAGAGCACTGCAAAAAAAGGTTCTTTCCAAGTTTAACAAAGAATGGAGTGATTTTGTATTTGCAGTGATTCAGCTACGTATAGGAAAAAGTTGTGTGAAGACCTGTCAAAATTGATACCTGAGCTGAAGTGCTTCCCTGTAAGAGATCCTTTCCACTTGTTAGATGGTACGCTGAAAGCATCTTTACAATCTTCAGAGTTAACAAGGAATGCTATTGGCTTTTTAGGCCATTCTGGTGCACTGTTTTCTTATGCACAGGAACTAAAGCGCAAATATGTATCATTTTGTGCTTTGGGTGGCATCAAAGAAAGTCATCCCAACTGTGTCCCTTAGCTGATGGTTCTCAGCCCAAGGGGCTATGAATGCTATATTATTTATGTGGCAACTGTTTACATAATTTTTGCTGAGTGATGATACCAAAGGCAAGAAATATTAGGATCTTTGGTCACATATTGAAGTGATGTGAAAAAAGTACCCTCTGCTGCATTCCTAGATTTTTACAGGAAAACATAACCGCTGTAGTGGACATAATAAAACTAGAGTTTGAAAACACCCTTGTCTGCCAAGTGTACAGCATTATTGGTGTAAGTGAGAAAAATCTCCTTGAGAGTAGGCTGGGCGACACCTTTAGTGACTTTGGCACTGCAACATGTTCCATGTTAGAGAGCAAAGCAATGATGAATATCAATTCAGGAACTTTTATTTTAGAATGTATGAGAAATGGCTTGCAATGATATATAAATGTCCCTTGACCACCAATGGCATTTCAAGTCAATGAAACCTCACTGTGGTACTCTGTTCTAGATCCCGTCCGTAAAGGGGAATTTCCTCACTAGTTTCAAAAGTGCTGCTTAATTTTTGACAGCTTCAATAACTCTGAGGGCATAAGTGCCCAGATCAGCGCAAATGCTGCAGAACCTATCCTGAGAATCGCAATCTTCAAATGAACCAGTATTGGCATGGAAAGCTATGCCAGTGGCCGGAGTTAACAAAATTGTGTACTGGCTGGTTTGGCGTTGCCCATCTCAAGTGACAATGTGGAGAGGGCCTTTACACAGATATAAGTTTATATTGGAAGGAAAGACCTAGCATGCATGAACAAAGACTCACTGAAGAAGTATTGTATGGGCTACTACAATAAGTTACATTTGCACCTCATATACACTATACGTACACTGTCTATATACCATGCATTATCAGTGCAGAAAGCAAGCAATAATAAAAGCGAAATGTTCCATAAACACCGGAAAAACACTTTTTCTGTAGTTTTTAATAGCGCGGAAATGTGTAACCACTGATAACCACTGTTTTTTAAGGTATTGAAATCACTTGAAAACACTGAAAAAACCCCACCAGAATTAATTAAAAATAGAAACTGAAAACAGGAAAGCCTAGGTATACGTAACCAACATTGGCAAAGCCAACAGGAGGTGTCTTTTTGACCCATTATCTTTGCCAATAGTTAGCAGCATCAGCAAAACAAGCATTGCAAAGCCAATAGGGCTGGCCAAATACATAGTGAATGGCTTTGCCAATCCTTGTAGATACATGGTTTTTACTCTGAAATGGGGTTTTAGGTTCTTTGTGAACCGATGTCAGTTTCTTGCTTTGCTCTTCTAGTGCCCTCTGACTCGGAGCACAAAAACAATAGGAGAAACCAATGCGCAGAGTTCCAACGTAGGACCTTTTAGAGGTAAACCACTCCATTGAACAGGGAGGTGGGTGGGCAGTGAGGAATCTGTGTTTAGACAGATTATCCACCAGTAAGAGCGTTAACAAAGGTAAGTAACTTGTTCTTCTGATGGATAATTCTATCGCAGATTACTCACTTTGTGAATAGATACCAAAGCAGTACAGCCCAAATGTAATGTGACTATGCAATGGGTATGTTTCACATTCACTGTGTTCACAAAGATCACCTGCACATCATGCAGGACTGAACTAATGAAATGCCCTTCCTGTGGGACCAGACTGTCAAGGCAGTAGTGCTCCATGAACATGTGCACTGAGCCCACGTCACAGCTTGTCAGATGTCAACAGGTACTCTGCATGACAGTACAGTGGCAGAAGCCTTGGTCCTGGTGGAATGAGCCCTTCCGGAGGCTGCTTCTTACCATTTGAGCAGCGGGTTTTAATGTAGAGGACTATCCAGCGCGACAGAGGGCTTTTCTGCACAGTCTTGCCATTTTTTGCTCCCAAGAATCCTATAAGAGCTTTTCATCCACCAGATGGTCTTTGTGGGATCAATATAAAAGCTCAGAGCTCTCCTGCGATCCAAACGATGGAGTCCTTCTCTCCTCTTTTGAGAGGTTACATGCAGTAAAGAATGTTGGGAGTCTGAAGGATTGCTCAACGTGAAACAGTTACAAATTTAAGCTAGAATGCAGTCCTGGTAATCAATACCAGCTTTACTGGGAAAAGGCTCATGTAGGACAGCAGCACAAATTGAGCCTGGAGCTCACTCTCACACAATCTGAAGAGATCACAATGAAAAAGACTGTTTTGAGTCAGAAAGTGTAGTAAACAGACTGCATGGGTTCGAAAGGGGTAAACATAAGTGAACTTAGGGCAAATGAAAATCCCACTGTGGCATCAAACTGTTTGGGAGGCAACATGTGCCAAACCTTTAAGGAAACTCATCACAACAGGTGATTTAAACAAGTACAGTTGGTCTGGCAAACTGTAAATAGGCCAGACGTATACCCTGAGTGGCCACTGCAAGCAGACTTTGCCGGGGCAAACACAAACAGTAATACATCTGACAGTTTGGCTTCAAAAAGGTCTGTGTTGTAGACTCCACACTAGGCCACAATTGTGTTCCAGTCTAGATGCATTTTGTAGAAGGACGCCTGGATGTAAAGAAGAAATCCACAGCCTCAGGTGGCAGACCAAAGAAGTCAAATACTGTTGTCAAGCTCCACGTATCGAGTTGTAACTTGTGCAGATTCGGGTGCAGAATACTGCCTGGCTGCTGCAACAAAGCTCCTCCAGCAGCCTTATTGGCTAACAAAGGCCCATGCTCAGAAGTACCAGGTACCACACCATCCTGGTCAAACTCTGAGCCAGTAGGATCATTTGGGCCCCACCCCAGCCTGAATGAAAGAGCATCCTAGGGAAGGAAAATGCTACTTACCAGTATGCATTTGTTCTTGGCATGTAGAGCTGCAGAGTTGTCCACTTTTGCATAGATCGCCATCTGGTGTTGGGCTCGGATGTCTGCATGTTTTTGTCTTCGAAGAAGTCTTGTAGTCACGAGGTTAGTGACTCCTTCGTTCGACAGTGCGCATGGGCTTCGGCTCCATCGTTAGATTGTTTTTGCCACTAGGGTTAGATGGAGTAGTGAGAAATAGAAAGATGTCCATGCGTGAAGTATCTAAGTAAGATAATACTGGAACAGATAGAGGTATCCTTGGAAGCGAGTGGGCGCTTGTACAACTCTGCAGCTCTACATGCAAAGGACAGATGCATAATGGTAAGTAGCATTTTCCATTTGAGGCGTATAAGCTGAAGATTGTATACTTTTGCATGGACTATACAGCAGTTACCTCCTTAGCGGTGGCTACCTGTTGCAGTAGTTTGAAATAGTGTTTTTAGTACAGCCTGGCCCACACTAGCTTGTTGTTTTGCCTGCACATTTACAGAATAGTGTTTTGTGAAGGTGTGTGGTGTAGCCCAAGTTGCTGCTTTGCATATGTCATTTAGGAGAATGTTCCCTAAGGATGCCATAGAAGCCCCTAGTTTGCGTGTAGAATGAGCTCTAGGGGGAATGGTTAATGTGCGTTTGGCTTTGATGTAGCATATTTGTATGCATTTTACAATCCACCTCGCAATTCCTGTTTTGGACATAGGATTACCTTTATGAAGTGGGGAGAAAGCCACAAAAAGTTGTTTGGTTTTCCTAAAGGATTTCGTTCTTTCAATGTAGTAGAGTATTGCTCTTTTAACATCTAAGGTATGTAGAGCTCTTTCAGCACCTGAGTCTGGTTGAGGAAAAAATACTGTGAGTTCAACAGACTGGTTTAGATGGAAGGCAGATACTACTTTGGGTAAACATTTTGGGTTAGTTTTAAGAACCACTTTGTTATGATGGATCTGTAAAAATGGTTCTTGTATGGTTAATGCCTGGAGTTCACTTACTCTTCTGAGAGATGTGATAGCAACCAAAAAGGCTACTTTCCAAGTGAGAAACTGTAGTTCACATTTGTGGAGAGGTTCAAAAGGAGGACCCATTAGTCTGGTAAGGACTTCATTTAGGTTCCACACCGGAGAGGGTGGAGTTCTTGGTAGGAATTATTTTTTTTTAGTCCTTCCATAAAAGCTTTGATAGTGGGGACTTTAAACAAAGACAAGTGTTGTCTATTTTGTAGGTAGGCTGCTATGGCGGCTAGATGTAACCTAATAGATGTATACGCTAGATTACATTGTTGTAGATGCAAGAGGTAACAGATGTTCTGAATGGAAGCATCTAGTGGGTTGATCTTGTTGTGCGTGCAATAAATGGCAAATCACTTCAATTTTGCCGCATAGCATGCCCTTGTTGTAGGGCATCTGGTCTCTTTGATAATGTTCATACAGTCTGGCGGGAGATTAAGATAGCCAAACTCTAAGATTATAGGAGCCAGATCGCAAGGTTGAGTTATTTGGGATCTGGGTGTCTTCTCTCTCCATGGTTCTAAGTAAGAAGTTTGGGTGAGAGGTGTAGCTTTGATTGTGGTACTACTGATAGTTCTAACAGAGTTGTGAACCATGGTTGTCTTGCCCATGTTGAAGCAACTAGGTTCATTGAGAGGGAATGTTGTTTGAGTTTCTTTACCACTAACGGAATGAGTGGGAGAGGCGGAAAAGTGTAAGCAAATTTGCCTGACCAATTCAACCATAGCGCATTGCCTTTGGACAAAGGGTGTGGATACCTGGATGCGAAGTTTGGGCATTTTGCGTTTTGGTGTGTGGCAAACAGATCTATTTCTGGGTGTCCCCACATGCGAAAGAATGGAAGAAGAACTTGAGGATGAAGTTCCCATTCGTGGATCTGGTGATTGACGGCTGAGCAGATCTGCTACTGGATTGTGCACCCCTAGTAGATGTTCTGCCAGGAGGTATATTTTGTGCAGAATGGCCCTCTCTCCATATGCTTTGAGCCAGGTGCGATAGCTGTAGGGAGTGTGTCCCCCCTTGCTTTTGTATGTAATACATTGCTGTCATGTTGTCTGTACGAATCAGGAAAGCTTTGCCTAGAAGGTGCAGTTGAAAAGATTTCAACGCTAGGAAGATTGCTAACAATTCCAGGTAGTTGATGTGAAATTGTTTTTTGTTGGAGGGGTCCAGATACCTTGAATGGTATGGGTTTGAAGATGAGCTCCCCATCCGGTGAGCGATGCTTCTGTTGTTAGCACTATCTGTGGGACTGATTAGAGGAACGACCGCTCTTTGGAAAGGTACTGTGTGTTCCACCATTGCAGAGAGCGATGGGTGCGGTCGTCCACCAACACCAGATCTGTTAGCTGACTTTGAGCCTGGTTCCACTGATGTGCTAGTCACTCTTGTAATGGACGCATTTGAAGTCTTGCATAAGGAACGAGAAAAATACAAGAGGCCATCATCCCCATTGCATGAACACTCGTGCTGGTAGTGAGTGTTGTGGCTGAAATCTTTGAATTAGTGTTTGTTTTTTAATTAGTGTTTGTAGAGCGGTTATCCTGACTGGGTTGGGATATGCTTGGACTGTGGAAGTATTTAGTGTAGCTCCTAGATATTGTTGTATTCTGGATGGTTGGAGATGGGATTTGCCCAGATTTACTATGAATCCCAGACTGTGAAGCAGTTTTATTGTACGGAGTGTGTGTTGAACACAGCTGTTGTGGGATTTTGCTTTTATGAGCCAGTCGTCCAGATAAGGGAAGACATGAATCTGCTGTCTTCTCAAATGGGCTGCAACCACTGCAAGGCACTTGGTGAAAACCCTGGGAGCTGTGGTGATCCCGAATGGTAGGACTGTGAACTGGTAGTGTTGCCCATCTATCACAAACCGGAGATATTTCCTGTGAGGGGGATGAATGGGAATGTGGAAGTAGGCGTCCTTTAGATCTAGAGTGGAGAGAAAGTCTCCTTGCTGAAGTAGTGGAAGCACTTGTTGTAAAGTGACCTTGTGGAAGTGGTCTGATTGGATGTAAAAGTTGAGCAGCCAGAGGTCTAGTATTAACCTGAGAGAGCCGTCCTTTTTGGGAATTAGGAAATAGAGGGAATAGACCCGTGTGCCATGATGAGGCAAGGGACCCTGCTCTATTGCATGTTTTAGTAATAGTGCAACGACCTCTTGTTTGAGAAGCGTTAGATGTTCTGATGACATTGGACGCTGTTTGGGAGGTATGTTAGGACGGGTAGAAGGGAGTTCCAGGCAATAACCATACTGGATAATTTGTCTTACCCACTTGTCTGTTGTGATGGAATTCCAGACAGGCAGGAACTTTGAGAGGCGTCCCTAGACAGGAGTGGGATGATCGAAGGGGGAGGGGGGGGGGGGGGGGGGGGAGCACAGGGAAGTCAATATTTGGTATTAGGGGAGCTGCGGGTATTACCCCAGCCTCTGCCCTGGTTGTTGTTCCCCCTGTAACCTCCTCTATTGTATCCTCTGGAAAAGGAGCCCTGGTTGGGACTTTTGTAGGATAAATAAATGTAAATGTCGGAATTTGTAAAGCGCACAGCTACCTCTACCGGAGGTGTCCCGGCGCTGTCCGTATACCGCTTAGGAACCCCTCCTGGCTTTCCTGGGAAATGTCCACTCCTGGGCACCCCCCAGGTGCAGCCAGGCATCCCAGCGCTTTTGGGGCCGTTGTGGAGACTAAGCAAGCTATTGCCCAGAGTTGCAGCGTGGGACCCATGATCAGAACAGGCACTGAGGCGAGAATATCCAGTCAGGGGAATTAATGAGCCGGAGTCCCGCCGAGGCGGGAATCGAACCCTGGTCCCTGGCCAGAGCTCTGCATCAAGGTCTGCCTGCTCTAACCATTGAGCCACACTTCTCCACATAAGGAAGGGTGTTCTGTTGTATTTGTTTTGATGTGTCCACTGCAAAGCCAAAAAGGTGCTCATGGTCAAAAGGTTGATTAACCGCATGCGTGCGGAATTCCGCTCGCACGCTGAGATTTTTAAAACCGCATGTTACGTGACGAGCTGGGCTCGTCATCAGCGTGCCAGGAGGCTACCTCATGACGAGCCCAGCTCGTCATCAGCGTGCAAGGGGTTAAAGGATGGTATTTTGTACCTCTTGTTTAAAACCAGATACCCTGAACCAGGCATGTCTGCGCAGCAAAACACTGGTACTTACTGCACGGGACGAGGTGTCTGCTGCGTCGAGCACACATTTTATGGATGTATTAGTGATTAGTTTGCCTTCTTGGATAAGGTCATTGGCTTTGTCCTTATATTGTTGCGGTAGATGTTGAATGAGCTGTTCTTACTCATCATAGTGAGCCCTGTTATACCTTGCCAGAAGGGCTTGTGTAGTGGCTATTTTCCATAAGTTTGCAGCTTGAGACGCCATACCTTTGCCCGATGAGTAATAATTTAGATTCGTCACCTGACCCCTGAGAGTTTGCTCTTTTGCGTGCATTGGCTACAACCAGGGTATCTAAAGGAAGTTGCCCCTTGATGTATAAGGGGTCAGTGGGAGCTTCCTTGTATTTCTCATCTATTCTGGGGTAAAGAACCCTAGCTCTAACTGGGTCTTTAAACACCTCAGGGGCATGTCTAAGAAGTCCTTTAAGCATTGGCAAGACACGAGCAGATTTTTGTGGCTGGTCAAAGGTTTCTAGAAGAAAGTCCTCTTCTACAGGGTCTGAGTGTAGTTTGACTTTAAGGTATGTTGCAGCCCTATTAATTAGTTGGGCAAAACCCACATTGTGGTCTGGCGGAGATGGTTTTGAGGGATAGAAGTCCGGATCATTATTTAGATCATGATCTGTACTATAGTCATGCATGGGTCTGGTTCCTGTGGTGGATAATCAGGATCCTCAGAGTCTAATGGTACTACATCTTCGTCTTCTTGCCCATCCCTATGTGCATCATCACGATCCTCTGGTTGTGGAGAATGTGGTGGAGAAATGAGTAAATTAGGGTTAGTTGGTGGAGGGGGTGAAGGTGGTGGTGAAGTATTAGTAGCCATGTGTATTTTCTTTAGAGGAACTGGTGCCTGTGGTAAATGTTCGGGGTTCCTCTTTGTAGGTAGCTTGGTAACTATATGACCAGTCTTTGGATGGATTAAGATGTTGGTTTGCTTTGGATGGGGGGAGAAAAAGTTCTTCCGCATCAACAGTTTTCTTTGGTGTGGAAGATTTCTCCTTGGCGTGGAAGATTTCTCCTTGGCGTGGAAGATTTCTCCTTGAAGTGGAAGATTTCTCCTTGGAAACTGCTTTTGGCTTTTTAGTGACAGTGTCCGGTTTGGAAGCTTTCCCTGGTGCGGGTTGTTTCTGCTCCAGAGGAGTTTGTTTATGAGGCTTACTTATGGGAAGCTTGTCTTTTAATGTTTTCGGCTCCGAGGTCTTCGGTGCCGAGGTCTTATCCGGCTGCTTCGGTGGCAAAGATGGCTTTTTGGGACCGGGTGGCTGGCTCGAGCCGGAAGGCTTTTATTTATCCTTCGGCGCCAGGCCCGAAGGTGGGGCGCTTGAAGTTATTGTATGGTGTGGACCTGAGCCCGAAGACAACGGGTTCACCGGAGCCTATGTTTTGGGCTTGGGTAGGGCAGGGGTGTCAGTACTCACGTCCCTTTGAGCCGCGGTGATGTCATCTTCGGCATAGGAGACGTCTACTTCGGAGTCTGGGACCTGTTCTGGTTCCGGCAGGCTATCGAGGCCTGTATGGAAGTTGTCCAGAATAGAACCTGCGCCTCGGGACATCTCGTGGCGTCTAGCTTGACAATCCCGGATGTTTTTCTTGGACTTGAAGGATAGACAAACCTCACAGTCGTCCTCTCGATGTTCTGGAGAGAGACACAGATTACAAACAGGATAGAGGTCAGTGTGTGGGAATTTAGCACCACACTGAGGACATTTTCTAAAAGGAGTCCGTTCAATCGACGTCAGTCTTTACCGGCGCAGGTAGGCCCAGCTGTTCGCGTCGAAGTTCGCACGAGTAGAAGTTTTTCGAAAGCTGTCGTCGAGGGTGTGCATCGAAAGAAACGCGATTGAGACAATAGCGCCTGTTAGCTGTGATTGTGCGTCGAAAGGGGGTTTGATAACGACCGAACCCGATGGCGGAAAAAAAACAATCTAACGTTGAAGCCGAAGCCCATGCGCACTGTCGACCGAAGGAGAAGTCCCCAATCTCGTGACTACAAGACTTCTTCGAAGACAAAAAAAAAAAAAAAGGCAGACATCCGAGCCCAACACCAGATGGCGATCTATGCAAACGCGTACAATCTGCAGCTCATATGCCTCCAACATGCACTTTCGGTAATGGCAAAATGATCTAATCAGCTCTCTCCCCACTGTCGCAAGATGCCTTTCACCACTTCAAGGTGCAACTACCATTCCTACTCCACGAGGCTGGCTGTGTTAGTCAGCCCTGGCATTCAAAGATCCCAGTAGGTTCCTCACGATCAGGGAAATACCCCAACACTCCAGCCAAATCCAGAGGTACAGAGGCTCTTGGCACAGGACCCCCCTCCAACCTGCCATTGCAGTACAACATGACAGTCGTGTTGTCCACAAAAAGCTGCATCTGCCTTTACTTTTACGTGGAGCTCGGTTTTTAGCAGAGAAGAGTATTCCGAGGTCCTACTCCCCTAGATGAATGATACTTCCAAGCAGAGATGCATCAGTCACCACGGTCTGCTTTGGGTGGAGTATGGAGAGGTGTCTACACAGGTCAGATATGGATCAAGCGAGCAGTCACCCCTGGAGACCTTGTGCTGTCTCCTCCAAAACCTGGATGATATGTCTTTGTGCTGGGCCCAAAAAAACATCAGATCCCACTGCAGTGTCCTGCCACCTGGTGAAGTCATAAACAGGAGGAAGGAGGCAAACAGACCCAGAAGGCTCATTGCTGCTCTCACTGAGACCCAGGACTGAGGCTAAAACATCAGCATCTTACCTCAAAAGCCCTGAACTTGTTGCAACAGAGGAAAATCCCTGAACTGAAGAGCATCCAGAACAGTTCCTATAAAAAATTACCTCTCCAAAAAAGTATGAGCGACACTGGGTTGTTGAACAAGAGTCTTGAAGACATCAGAAGGTTTGCCACCTTCAACAGCCAGCTTTCGAGGTAAGGGGAAATTGATATCCCAACATCCAAAGATAGGCAGCAACCACTGCCATCACTTTCGAACCTGAGGGACACTGGTAAGGCTGAATGAGACAAAGGCAAACTGAAAATGCAGTCACTCCTTTCCAGGTCAGACTGAATTACATACTTTGCTGCATCCGGACCATCCTGAATAGTTTGGAAACTGCTGTGGGACCACTAACAAGGTCTCACTAGTCATTTCCCAAAGGCTTGCGTATAGCAGTGTAATAAGCATACTACAGAGCTAAGCTAATGGAGGAAACCTTTCGCTTGCCAAAGGCCTCAATCCATTTAGACTGTTTGGAGAGGTCCTAAGGAAAGTATTAGGCTTAACTTTACAGGTGGATGCTTAAACCATCAAACTAGTGGGGGTCAGATTCTGAGTAAAAAAGTCCAGGCCACCGTCTAGGCATCTGGTTATTTGCCTGTTCACTGGTGAAGAGCAAGGCTTTGGCCAAATACATTTAAAGGTGTTCAGCAGAGCTTCATTAAATACAAGTAAAAGCTCAGATGAGGCTGGCCACAGGTTTAAAACCTCCTTAAGAACATTTGTCTTGACTGCCACTGAGGGTAGCTGCAGGTCAATGACCTCATCTGCAATTCTAATCACCACAAAGGATACACATTCCTCCATGGAGGTGCAAAAGGCGACACCAAACCAAAGGGAGGTATCCAGCCCACTGGCCTCCTTCAAGCAGGGATTGTGAATACCAATTGCCAGAAGATATTAGATGAGTCTAAAGACACTTGTGTGAACACCACCATGGTTGATGTGGATGGGTTGTGCCTATAGAGGCAGCTCTTGGGCAGGAATCTCTCTGCACTGAAAAGAGGAATAGCAGATTCAAAGATCGACCCAAAGTTGACTCAAATCGACAAACAAAGGAAGTGGCACTTCATGGGAGGGGCTTCTGTTTGGTGAAGACTTTACAAAAGATATATATATAATTAGGTGTGTACTTTCAACTCAATTCAGAAAGTTCAGAGATATAAGAAGGTGGTGGGTGACAAGGATGTGTTGGGGCTGGACGAATGAAGGATGATTCCCCAGCAGAGGAGAAGGGATTCCATATACGTCCTTAGTTGAGCTTTGTAGGACCTCTACTGTCATGTGAGCAGGAGTTTTTCATCAAAGGCAAAGATTACGTGGAAGAGGCTCTAGAGGAGAGTATACAATAAGAGTATCATTAAGAGTGTAAAGGAAATAACATTCTTTCTATCTCTAGAAGGCTGGGTTGCAGACTTTCCCAGTACAAAGATTGGTGGAAGGGAATAACAGGATGCATGGGTCTTCTGGACTGCTCAACGGTATCCAATAGATTTCATAGAGAAACCTAATCATATGAAGGAAGCAAAGATATTGAGTTCTGGTGTGGAGGAAATGAAGATAGTAGAGCAGGAGTTTCAGGCTTTCAAAAGGATACCATAGAACTAGTAAGGTAAGGGTTAAGTGGTTTTGTGAGTACCATTTCTTTTGAAAATGGAGGATAACGGTATAAAAAGGGTAATAAATGAGAGGCGTGAATGACAGGGGGGTCTATCACCCCTTCGACAGAGGGAATCCATCTATTTCAACTAGCTGAGAATGTGAGTGGTCGATTCGGTTGGACCAAATGGTTGCTTATTTGACAGTGCCAATAGGTCAGGAAAATCTAGATTACCTCAGGTTCAGATGGAGAGGGAGGTTGTAGGGGTTTGCATATCTTCCATTTGGGCTAACTTTAGCACCATGATGATTTACGGATAGGAGGTTAATTATGACTAAGATCAAGCGGAGTAAGCCTAATTGCATATCTGGAATACATTTTGATGATGGACAAGAACAGAGAGCAAGCTCAGGAATATAGATTTGGAAGTTCAGGTACTAGAGGATTAGGGCTGAATAGAGCGAAGTAGAGCTTAGTACAACAGAACATACACATTTTAGGTTTTCAGATTCACATGTTGGATTGTATGTTGAAATGGAGGAGGAAAAAACTGAGAAAGACATGTGATGCAACTGGAAGGGATACTTAAAGGCAGTTTGCAAGGCTGCTTGGATTGAGAGAACGTCTAATATGTAAGGATTACAAATGTAATATTAATGACCAACTGATTCCTAATTGTGAAGCTTTCCTCTATTCATTTTTCTTTTCTTCTAAATGTACCCTCTCAGGGGCTCCTATTTATCGCTCCCTGGGCCTTCTAGTAACTGGTGTTCTGTATTACCTGACTATTTGGCTCCTCACCTTATGCAGTACCATTTATTATCCCGGTCCCTTGCTTTCTTGCTACTCGGCCGGCACCACAACTTATGAATAGCCACTGGGCCTAATTGTTTATTTATTTAAAAGGTTTTATATAGCGCTACTTGACCCAAGATTATCAGAGCGCTTTACAGGGTACTTAACACATCATGAAAAAGAAAATCAATAAACGGCAAATTTTTAACAGACTAGGTGATAAAGTCCTCCAAGTGTAAAAGGAAAGGAAAGAGTACATTTAGAGAACAAGTAAGGGAGAAGAGGGCTGTTGAAAAAGTATACCCATAGCGCCGAGACACCCACGGGTAGTTGTGCGCTCAATAAATTTCCTAAATAAATAAATAAATACGGGGGTTAAGTAGTTCGTTGGAGGGAGAAAGAAGGAGAGCGAGAGTAGGAAGAGTAGTAGGAAGAGAGATTGTAGAGGACTGCCACGAGTAAATGGACAGATAGTTCAATAGGAATTAGGGACCCCAATATTAGTTAAGAAGCAGCAGCTTGAGGTTTTTCTTGAAAAGCGAGAGTAGAAAGGTAGAGGAAGGAAGAGTGTAGAGGACAGCAAAGAGTAAATGGACCGTTCGTTCATTAGGAATTAAGGACCCCGCTATTTGTTGAGAAGCAGCATCTTGAGGTTTTTCTTGAAAAGGGGGTAGGAAGGGTTGCAGCGAAGGTCTTTGGGAAGAGAATTCCAAATAAATAGGGCATTACCTGAGAAAGAACATGATTGAGTCTTTTACTTTTTGGTCTGAGGGGGGGATTAGGACAAGGGCGTTTGTGCTCCTCAAAGATCTAGTACACCCTACTTTTTGGAGTTTGTCAGAAAGGTACGAGGGGGTGTTTTGATGAAGGGCTTTGTGAGTGATACACGCAATCTTGTAGGTGGATCTGCCTTCGATTGGGAGCCATTTGAGATTTTTGAGGACTGGGGAGATGTGATCATAACACTTACTGCCAGAGATAAACCTGGCCGCCAGGTTGAGGACAGATTTAATCGGGGCAAATTGGACTTTGTGGGTGCCAGCAAGGGTGGCGTTGCCATAGTCAATTCTGGAAAGGACAAGTGATTGTACAATGGTTTTAAAGTCGTCGATTGGAATAAAGGGTTTGATTTTTTTAAGGTGCTGTAGAGTGAAGAGGGCACCTTTGGCCGCGTTTTTAATATGTGAGATAAGATTGAGATTCTGGTCGACGCTACTGCCAAGGTATGATAGGGTTGGAAGTGGTGAGAGGGCAATTAAGTGCTTTGATATCGGCAATCCTGTGTTGGATAGGCAGAGGTTTGTTTTCGGGAGCAAAAAAGAAGATGTTTTCAGTTTTTGGGGGATTTAGTTTGAGGTGGTTAAGATGGAACCAGGCTCGAATTTTGGTCAAGGCATCATTAAGATGTAAGATGTCGTGTGATTTGATCTTGTAGTATAATTGGGTGTCATCGGCATAGAGGTGGTAGCTGATTTTAACTTGTTTGAGAATAGTTGTGAGGGGTTCCATGAAGAGGTTAAAAAGAGTAGGAGAGAGGATAGAGCCTTGTGGACCACCCAGAGAGACAGGTTGTGGTTTGGCGAGGCAACCATTCAGTTTAATTTGTTGGGTTCTATTGTGGAGATAGGAGGTGAACCATTTGAGGACAATGCCATTTAAACCGAAGCGGTCTTTGAGAGTTTTCAGAAGGGTGAAATGATTAACAGCATCAAAGGCCGCAGAGAGGTCAAGGAGGATGAGGAGGGAGGATTCGTCTCTATCCAGAGAGCAGTGAATGTCATCAGTAATGTTGAGCATCGCAGTTTCCGTGCTGCATCCCTTTCTAAAACCAGATTGGAAAGCGTCAAGGAGATTGAATGTATCGATGTGATTATCCAATTGTGACAGGACACAGTTTTAAAGGGCTTTGGAAAGGAAGGGAAGGTTTGAGAACGGGCGTAAATTGTTTAAGTCATATGGGTCCGCTGTTGTGTTTTTGAGGATAGGGGTGATTTGACCAAGTTGGAGGGAAGCAGGAACACTGCCAGTAACTAGGGAGGAGTTGATAATGTTGGTCTATTGAGGGGCAATGATGTGCTTAAGTTCCTGAACCAAGTTAGCGGGAAGAGGATCTTTGGTATGTGAGGAGGGTTTCAGTTTGGAGATGTTGAGAACATCGTATTCAGATATAGGGCAAAATTCACTCCAAGAAGCATTGTTTTTAGGTAGGAGGACAATGGAATTGGTGTCTAACTGGGGGAGAGAGAGGGACGATTGAGGGGGTTTAGGCGAGGGGAGGAAAGTAGGCAGAGGTATCGTTGGTGTGCTAGGAGGGTGTGTTGGCTGAGGGGAGGTGGGGTATGAGGGGGGTGTTGGGTAAGTGGTGGGGGGTGGAGAAAGATATTTCGATCTTGTTGACTTTATTTGAGAAGAAGCTAGCAATCTCTTCACATCTCTCGATGGTAGCTAATAGTTTTGGAGGGCCAGAGGAGGTTTGTTTTTTGACAATGTTAAACAGTTCTCTGGGACGGTTTGTAGCCTTGTCAAGTTGGGAACGAAGGAAGGAGGCTTTCTCATTGAAGATGTGCTTTTTGTAGTTGGCTCTGGCATTTCAGAGGAGTATCAAGTTGGAAGATGAAGGTTGATTCCTCCAGGCACGTTCAGACTGCCTGAGGGGACGGCTTTCGTTATTTAGGTCAGAGTTGAACCAGGATTTGGGTGGGATGTTTTTTAGTGGTTTAAGTTTAGTTGGGGCAATTTGGTCAAGGGCTTCGAGGATGGAATTGTTGTAATGATCAGTTAGGTCAGTGGTGCTATGGGAGAGACGGGGGAATGACAATCAAGATTTAATTATAGAATCCAGCTCGCCAGGAGGAATGAGGTGAAGATTACGTGTGTGTTTCATTTGTAAACTGCAGCTTGGGGTTGGACGAGTAATAGAGCTGTTCATGGTGAAGAGGATAAGGTGGTGGTCAGACTAGTCCACGGGAATGATCCTCAACACTATCCCTACCCTTAGTGTCAATCTTCATGATAATCAATTTATTGTGCATCAATGGCTTAGGGATGCTACTGACACAATTTTGACTTTAATACCTATAACGAAGTGTAGAATGCTTCTTCCTGCCCCGTGGTACAATGAAGCCCTTCGATGCGAACAGAAACGCTGTAAAATCTTGGAAAGGGGCGGGGGCGTGGTTTGGACGCCGAGGGAGATGGCGGCTCTCTAAGTCTCTCCGCCCGTGCCGAAGGACTTGACTGGATCTGGAGCGCAAATTTATTCCAGCGCTGACAACTACAGAAAAATCGGGCAGCGGAATGTAAGCGGAGCACACAGAGCGCTCAGCTGACGAGCTGCGTGAAGGAAAAGTCCGATTTTGTCGGACTCGAAGCTCCGCTCCGGGTGCTGCCGGGCTCTGGTGAAGGAAGGCGGGAGGAAGGCTGCGTGACCAGCCCAGCAGCCCACCGAGGACGCCAGCAGACGGGAACCGAGGCTCCTGCTCGATATGGGAGCAGGTTATTAAAATTCCGGCGGCACACCGGACTATGAAGAGTGCAAAAGAGTAACCGGAGAAGAAGAACCGTGAGTAGATTGGACGCTTGGGGGCACAGTAAACAGCAAACAGCTCGAGCACAGCCACCGCTCACACCCTCATAAAATGGCGGCATAACGCATTTTTAAGGAACTGCAGGTCCACAAACAGACTCTGCCCATTTGCTTGCAGCGTTTATGATGGGAAAAACATGCAAAATGAATGAGATTAAAAACAACTGAATATTTAAACCAGTAACTCAGAATAAGCGGAAAGGTACCTTTGGTGATGTTTTTGACCCCTGAGGATCTATAGTGTGTGATCCTGTGTGTAAAGACTGACCATGAACCCATGACCATGATCCCAAATCAAAGTAATTGCTTTTGATACTGCTTTTGATCTGCCTTGGATACTGCTAAGACATCTGGGCTGCCACATTTTTATATGCTGTAGTGGCTGAGTGCTGGCTCAACGTGACGAAGTGATTAACTGATGTCTTGCAATGGGCAAAAGTTAGGAGCTACCACGGAGTGATAATAACTGGCAAAAGTCTGTAAAAAAGGTAGTGTCTGAATATATGCTTGGAGATTGCACCCACTGCAATGCGAATAAGTGCGAGTCCCATTCATCGCATATTACCTATTTAACGTGTGTGGTTGATCCCAAAATGGCGACGCAAGCTTTCACCCTGAGATGAGGAATTGCGCCCTCAGCACAGCGACTGAGCTAATCATATAATAGATCAGTTAAGTGATTGCCGGCTCCTGGGTGTCTCGACTTTTTGAGTGGTCATCTGGAAGTACAAATAAGATAAATAGGGACAATTACCGGAGACTGGAAAGGAAGTGCGCCACAGCGATCAGGCACGAATCAGGGGAACCACTATCCACTGTTCACGATCAGTCGGTCTATACCACGAATGAACATGTCTGACAAAGAGATTGCAAAAGGCCTGAAGAGGCTTAAGTCTGATCTGGCGTCACCTGGCAAGGGGAAGAAGGATAACCCGGATCCGATAGATTTAATACTTAGCAGACTTGATGAAGTCAGAGATCTGGCGAAAGCAACAAAGGAAGAGGTGGCAGCAATCAGACAAGATAACCGCGACACCAATGCGAAACTTTTAGAGGCGGAAACGAGGATTAGCAAACTTGAGGATATGGAAGTTAAGACCTGCAACGCAGTTAAACGCTTGTGCATAGCAGCAGATCAAACAACACGGAAACTGGCTGAATTGGAGGACCGGAATCGAAGGGGGAATCTACGCATTTTTGGCATTCCGGAAGGTTCAGAGGATCAACTGGGGAACTGCGTAGCTTTTCTTGAATCCTGGTTTACCCAAGCTACAAACATGACGTTTCTACACCCACTAGAATTTGACAGAGCCCATAGAGTCCCGGCCAGGATCTCCAAGGATCAAAAGGGTCCCAGAGCTATTGTTTGTAAACCGCTCCGGTACCAGCATGTAGAACAGATTCTTGCCTTCATGCGGAAAAACAATCACATCCTGTGGAAATCTGCTAAGGTCTATATATCTCAAGACTATAGTAAGGAAACGGTGGACGTCAGGAAGGCATTCTTGGCGCTTAGACCGCAGTTGAAGAAAAGGGGTTTCCAATATGGATTCGTTGGTCCGGCAAGGTATCGAGTGATTATTCAAGGCACTCCACACATTTTTTCGGATCCATTGAAATTGAAACGTATGTTGGATGGCCCAGATGACTTGGACATGGAGACGAACAATCCTGGAAGCTCCGCTGATCAGGCTTCAGCTTCAGGCTATAAATGAAGGGCACCCTACTAAACGCACTCCAATGGTTTTCCATTCCTGGTTATTAAACGGAACAGAGAATTTGTTCAGTCTGTTATGTAACAAGAATATGGTACTTTTGATAGTCCGGATTAAGGCCTATGAGTCAGAGTTCATGTTTCCATATATGTCTCCATATAGTTCACATTTCTCAGTATACTTTGAGGGCCTAGGTTAAGGCCCAGGTTTAAAGCGTTTAAAGCGTTTAAAGCGTTAACTATAGCACTTCAGTGTGAAACTATGGTATTCATGTCTGCACATTGACATTCTTCTACCTTGAGCTGTTTAATACGTTTAATGCATTTTTCGCATGCCTGTTTACATGACTTTATACCTTTATCAGCTGGTAATGTTGGGGGTTCTGTTACTCATTTAACGAAGGTAATACCTTGTTTTGCTTGTCTTTTATCCTGCAGTTTTTGAATTCTTTAATACAGGCAAGGTCGCTAGATACATGGCTTATTATAGCTGTGATAGTTAACAACGACTCACGAGTTTTTGCAGTAAATGTTAAGTCTTGTATGCTCCAGATTAAAATTAATATGGATATGTTTTTTGGCGCGGGGAGGCTGCACCGTACTCTCTCTCCAATCGCCATGCCTACTGAATACAGGTGGGGTGGGGAGGGTGGAGGGTTGAGGGGATTGGGGGGTTGGGTATGTGTTACATGTCTTTTATGTTTGATTCTTCTTCTTCTTGCTTGCATTTTCACTATTGCGATGACACTTGATGGTGGTGTGGGTTATAGACTCTATGCTCACTCATATGTCGTTTCTAAGTCTCGGAGAGATGAAAGATTAACATTTTGTAGTTGGTCAAGTGAGGTGACTGTCTCTCTCTGGATGAAACACTGTTTACCTGTTCACAAATAATACTGTGAATACTCCGATGGGGGTATGTAATATGGACAAAATGAAGATATTGTCACTCAATGTTAAAGGTTTGAACCATCCTATCAAAAGACAAAAAATCTTAGACTATGTGCGTAGGTTAAAAGGTGATATTGTATTGCTACAAGAGACAAAGCTGGAAGCTAAGCTGTTTTTTCACATGCGGAATAAGTTTTACAGCGAGGTTGTGGGTGCAGAATCTGTACACAAGAAGAATGGGGTGTTGATCCTTGTTGCGAAGAAATCAAAGGTGGAGGTTTTATCTTCTGAGGCTAGTTTAGATGGGAGGTGGGTTACGGCCAAACTAAGTAAGGATAATACGGAGTTTTATGTTACGAACATATATGCTCCTAACATCAGTGACCTCAAGTTTTGGGAGGAGTTAAATAAACATATGGAAAATATCCCAGATAGTGCTGTTCACATAGTAGGTGGTGACTTTAATCTTCCCAAGGACGCAACTCTAGATAGGGACTCCCACTGCCCTTTCAAACCAAACAAATCTCACAGAGCCTTCAATAATCTGTGTGAACGCTTTCATTTAGTGGATGCTTGGAGGCTCCAGAACCCTACAGGGAGAGATTATACTTTTTATTCTACACCACACGACTCATACTCCAGGATTGACTACATCCTTATAACACAGAACGGGGTACCCAGAATAGAATCTACCACCATAGAACCTCGTGTGATGTCGGATCATTCTTGTATATCCCTGTCCATTGCAAATGCCAAATCATCTCCTCGTCAGACGTCTTGGCGCCTGAATGACGAGATTTTAAGCGATGCTCAACACAGATCCACAATACAAGCTGCCATTGAATCTTATCTGCAAATCAATAGAGAAGGGGACACATCTGATCTTATTAGATGGGATGCCATGAAAAGTACAATACGGGGAGTTTGTATCAAGATTAGGGCTGCCATGAATAAAAATTATAACGCGAAATTAGAATCCCTTGAAAGTGAAATTGGAGATCTTGAAAGTAAGCATCTGAGGCTAAGAGACGATATGACCCTCTATGCCCTGGCAAATAAAAAATATGAACACAATAAATTAATTAGTGAAAGGGCGGGAGTTTGGCTAGACAAAGGTAGGAGATTTAAGATTTGTGAATCCAATAAAGCGGGGAAGAGTCTCGCTTCATATTTGAAATTCAAAGTACAAAAGAACTGTATTAACATCCTTAAGGACGCCTCAGGGAACTCACACTCTGAGCCAGACAAGATAGCTGAGGTATTTAGGGTATTCTATGAGGATCTATATGCAAAAAATACGACGGTGGAGGAAGATAAAATTAAGAGCTACTTGGATGAGTGTGATCTTCCAAGATTGTCTGCTGAGGATCAGGTTGGTCTAAATGGCCCGATAAGTGCTGAGGAAGTGGAAGGTGCGATTAAAAAATTAAAAACAGGGAAGGCTCCAGGACCGGATGGCTTTACAGCAAGATTCTATAAAACATTCCCCACAATATTATCTGGGCCCTTGCTTAACCTGTTCCATGAAATAAATAGTTCTGGGGAAGTAAAAGGCACTCTGGCGGAGGCAACAATTGCAGTACTCCCTAAGGAAGGGAAAGACCCTTCGCTCCCAAAAAACTACAGGCCGATTTCGCTAATTAACATTGACTGTAAGATTCTAGCTATGATACTTTCAGCACGTCTCCAAAAAGTGCTCCCACAACTAGTCCATCCATCTCAAGCGGGCTTTCTAAAGCATAGGTTGTCCAGTGATAACACACGGATTTTAGCCCATGTGTTGGAAAAAGCTAAACTTCTAGAAACCCCTACAGTGGCAATAACGTTAGATGCAGAAAAAGCCTTCGATAAGGTTGACTGGGCCTTTCTGGAAGCAGTCCTCAATAAATTTAGCCTGGGGGAAACATTTACACGGCTAGTTATGTCACTTTATTGCTGCCCCTCGGCACGAGTCAGGGCAGGTGGAGCATTTTCATCTTCCTTTTGCTTAAAACAAGGTACGAGGCAGGGGTGCCCTCTATCACCCTCGTTATTTTTATTGGCAATCGAACCGTTCTTACATCATATAAGGAAAGACCCTAAAATTGCAGGTATACCGTTTGGGGACTGCACGGTCAAATTGACAGCGTATGCGGATGATGTACTTATCCTATCTGAAAAAGCGGATGAAGCAGTATCTGCACTCATGTCGGACATTGAAGAATTTTCGAAGGTATCGGGCTACAAGCTCAATAAAGACAAAACAGAGGTCAAACTGCTGAACAATAAAGGTGACAAGGGGATCTTGGGGGACTCTGGTCTTACATGGCAGCCCAAATGCTTCAAGTACCTAGGGTTGGACTTCGATAAGGATTTAATTTCCACCCTAAAAATAAATGAGGAATCGACGTTGAAAAAAATATCTACCCTTCTAGAAAGTTGGTCCCCTAAATTCCTTTCTTGGTGGGGCAGGGCTGAAACACTCAAAATGATGTTGACCCCCTTAGTTAACTACCTGGCCAGTATGCTCCCTATGACGTTCTCTGATACTTTTGTCTCGAAAATAGACCAGATGTTTGGTAACTTCCTGTGGCGGGGCAAGAAGGCCAGGATATCTCTGAAGAAGCTACAACTGGCGAAAGATAAAGGCGGCCTGGGTCTGCCATCGTTCAGGAACTACCAGACAGCCTTTCTTTGTAAGCAAGGTGCTCAATGGTTTATAAAAACATCAACTTACACTCCGGTGTGGATTGACATTGAGAGATCAATAGTGGGCAATGTTCCTCTTGAGTCTTTAATCACCATGGACCTGTCACACTTACCCCACTCAAAATATATAATGTTAAATACCAGAAGGGCCCTCCTTAGACTCGATCAAACACACAAAACCAAATTGACATTTTCTAAATCATCATGTATGTCTCTATGGAGAAACCCCTACCTTAAACATGTAGGTGTGGAGCTCTTCTGGGAGTCATGGTCCGGAAAAGGTATTAATCTGGCAGGAGATGTGTATGACAATAACGAACCAATCCCGTTCTCAAACTTGCAGGCAAAGTTCGACCTATCACCAATAGACTTCTATAATTTCTTAAAAGTTAAGGCGACGCTAACTAACCGTAACTTCTCACCCTACACTCCATGGCTGATAACACATCTCCCACGTATTATGCATACAGGTCACTTCGTCTCCAAGGTGTATAAACTGTTACTACCGTTGCCCAATAAATCTCACAGGACTGTTGAAGCGAAATGGGAAGCGGAATCAAACTCTACAGGTATAGAGTTCGATTGGGAATTAATTCATAAGTCAGCACTGACCCACAAAGTTTCACCCATCCTATTCCAGACAAAGTATATGCTCATAAATAGGTCGTTCTGGACCCCGGAAAGGCTGTTTAAATGTAATTTGCGTGACTCTCCGGAATGCTGGAATTGCCAATCAGGGACTGGGGATCTCCCTCACATGCTATTCAACTGTCCCCTACGGGGATCTCCCTCACATGCTATTCAACTGTCCCCTACTGAAAGAATATTGGGAGAAAATATTTGTATGCATCCATCATGTATTTAAGATAATGCCAAAGAAGGAATTTGTATATGTCATTCTAGGGGGGCTGGAACCGCGATTAGCTAATGAGCATGACCGCCAACTTTTGGACTTAATGTTGACATTGGCATGTAAGGTTGTTTTATGCAAGTGGAAATGTGCTAAGGAAGTAAATTTCAAGATTTGGCAGGAATGGCTGTCTTTCCTAAGGGGTGCCACGAATCAAGCATTACAGTCCTCTACGTGGTGTCCATCCCATAAGAAATTGTGGAAATCACTTGATAAATCATCCCTCCATTTTGACCCGCCTTGAAGCAAGACGCCCTTGCAATAATACCTTAGATATATGGGTGTGATCCTAGTCTGTATGTTAGAACTATTCCCATTGCATCCACACGTCAAGTGTTTAACACCTTAATCAACAACCTTGTGACAAGCAAGAGTGATTCTTCTCTTTATTTTTATCATTTGTAGTTTCTGTATTGGCCTGACAACATCTGTAACAATTCACTTTTTTGCTGGAAGATTTAATGTAATGTCTTTTGCTTTTGTTTTCTTACCTCAATAAAAATGACTTGAAATAAAAAAATAAAAAAATCTTGGAAAGGGGCTGTGGAAGCACTATGCACCTGAGGCCAAAGCAGAATATACGGACACTTTGAAAAATGATCATGCTTCCTGCAAATTGGCACGAGCATCCTATTAAACTGAGAAGATCTCCACCGCACAATATTGCCAAAAAACCTTGTTTAGAGTAGTGAATGAACTCTCGGCAGCTAGCATTTTTACACCGCCGCCCTCTCTCTCGCAACAGTGACGCGCTAGCCACCATTTTCTTAAGCAAAGTTGAGCTAATCCATCAGCAATTAGCAGTAGATGCTCTCACACTAGTGAGTCCCTCTTCCACAGCCAATCAAGCACTTGACTATTCAGCCTTAAATTCTCTTGCTTACAAACATAAGCCTGAACAAACCTTGGAAATCAAAGGCTTCCTTCATTGACTCTAGCATAGTTGCATATTTTATTAGACACCAGTAAGTCTAGCTCTCTGCTAGACCCCCTTCCCCAGTCTAAACTCAACTTTTTATTGACGATGCTGCCCTTACAATAATTCTTGAACTTCTCAACTCCTCTGAGTATGTGCTATGTCCCCCAGAATTGTAAACATGCTGTAGTTCATTATCTGCTCAAGAAGGATGGCCTTAACCCCCTTTGTTGGTCCAATTTTCGGCCTATCTCCCTCCTCCCTGCCTTTTCCAAGATTCTTGAAAAGCATATCAACACTCAACTCTCCTCCTTTTGTACTTCCTGCGACTGGTCCATCGGTTTCAGTCCGACTTTAGGGCAGGCTATAGTACGGAATCCGCCTTACTGGGAGTCACAGAGCTCTTTCAGCAAGAACTGGACTCCGGTGGAAATGCTCCCTTATCCTTTTGGATTAAAGTGCGGCTTTTGACAGTCCTACATTCTATTTTACTGGACAGATTGGAGGTGCTAGGCATTGTGGAATTGGCACTAAGATGGATGTCCTCTTTCTTGACATATCTTACTTTTCAGGCCTCATCAACCAATAACACATCCAAGACACTTTCGCTGCCCCCGGGGAATCCACAGGGCTCCATTTTGAGTCTCCTGCTTTTTAACATTTACCTCCGCCCTCTGATGGACGTGATTGAGGAGTCTGGTCTCACTCTCTTTTCTTATGCTGATGATTCCCAGACAAAAAAACAGAATTGCTAGTACGGATATCTTTTTAGAAAACCAATTCAAAGGGTACAAGGAATTAATTCATTGTCACCCTAATCCATTTTTATCAAAAAGTATTTTTTATTCCATTTCATGAAAAGGGAAAACATTTATCTTTCATTAAAACGTGAATCTCTTATTAACACACAACGACTCATTCGAAATTGAGACCCTTTAAACAATCAATGGATGTGGGCCTGTAGACAAATCAACTGAATAACACGTTCACTATACAAAACTCAAACATGACTAGGACAACACATAAAACATAACATAGAACAATTAAAGCTATTAAAAAAATGGAAGGTGATTTCATTGCAACCATTTTCGGGAAAAAACACAATTTGACAAATCGTTTTTTTTTGTTTTTTTTAAACAGCATTTCTGCAGTGTAATGATATACTGAAATTCAATGATTTTTCGAACAGAACGAAACCTCAAGCTTATAAACACACTTGTTTGAAGAAAAGTGGTTGATGCGTTTCGAACCCCACGTTTACTAGATGGGGGTTCTCTTCAGGACCAAGCACTGAAATAGAGAAGAAAAAAAAGGTGGAACTCCCTTCCTTTGGCTCTTAGGAACTGCCACTCACTACTCGTGTTCCGCAAGAATTTGAAGACTTTGCTCTTCAACTGCGCTTAATGGATTTGCTTCGGGCTAATGCACCCTGTGGCTGTATTGCTCTAACGCCGGGAGATTATTTTGGGTAGCTGGCCCTCTATAAATCCTTTACATAAAATTATAAATAAATTATGTCTAATTTTCCAGCACCAATCAACTATTGCACATGGCAGAGGTTGAAGGGTAAACCCTGAGGAGGAGTATGATGTATTTTCAGAAGGTACTCTTGAAACCAAGAGACTCAAGAGGAGTTGGAGTGGTAGTTAAGCAACATGGAAGCTTAGAATTCATGTTACATTTATGGTGGTACCAGATTTGAAAACAGATGCCAGCCTGAACTGGGGTTCAAAGTAAGGACATTTTACGAAAGAAAAGGACAGGAAAGGAAAATGCATAGGCTAGGGTTGCCTGCAATTCATTATGAATAAGTCTAGGAAATGACGGTGTAAAGTTTGATATAATGTTAGAAAGGAAAATGCTACTTACCAGTATGCATCTGTTCTTGGCATGTAGAGCTGCAGAGTTGCACACTGCATAGATCGCCACCTAGTGTTGGGCCCAGATGTTTGCAGTTTGTTGTTCTGAAAAGTTCTTTGGATGTCACGAGATCGGTGACTCCTCCTTAGGACCACAATGCGCATGGGCATCGGCTCCATCCCCAGATTGTTTTTCGCCATTAGGGAAATGATGGAGCTTTGCAAGAAAAGGAAGGATGCTCATGTAATTTGTATTTAATTAAGATAATACTGGAACAGACAAGGGTGGCCGGGGAGGCGGGTGCAACTCTGCAGCTCTACATGCCAAGAACAGATGCATACTGGTAAGTAGAATTTTCCGTTCGAGGCATATGAGCTGCAGATTGCACACTGTGCATAGATTGTATAGCAGTACCCACTCTTAGTGGCGACCACCCCTATCTGTTGCAGTCGTTTGGAATAATGCTTTGAGAACAGCCTGGCCCACAATAGCTTGTTGTTTTGTTTGCACATCTACACAATAGTGTTTTGTGAATGTGTGCGGTGTAGCCAATGTAGCTGCTCTGCAGATGTCATCTAGGGGAATGTTCCCTAAAAATGCCATTGAAGCCTCTATTTTTCTTGTAGAGTGGGCTTTAGGAGGAACATATAACGTATGTTTAGCTTTGTGGTAACAAATCTGTATGCATTTGACAATCCATCTAGCTATCCCAGATTTTGAAATGGGATTACCTTTGTGTGGTGGGGAGAAAGACACAAAAAGTTGATTTGTCTTACGAAAAGGTTGAGCTCTTTCTATGTAGTATAGCAATGCTCTTTTGACATCTAATGTGTGAAGAGCTCTTTCTGCTACTGACTGTGGCTGCGAGAAGAAAACGGGCAGTTCCACAGATTGAGATGGAATGGAGAAATGACTTTGGGCAAGAATTTTGGATTAGTACGTAGAACTACCTTATTTTGATGCATTTGCAAGAAGGGTTCTTGGATGGTTAGTGCTTGTAGTTCACTAACTCTCCGCAGAGAAGTAATAGCTACTAGGAAAGCAACTTTCCATGTTAAAAATTGTAATTCACATCTGTGTAAAGGTTCAAAGGGAGGTCCCATTAAACGTGTGAGAATAACGTTTAAATTCCACACAGGCGAAGGTGGTACTCTGGAAGGCATTATTCTTTTAAGGCCTTCCATAAAGGCTTTAATGGCAGGCACTCTAAACAGAGATAGATGTTGTCTGTTTTGCAGATATGCTGCTATTGCAGCAAGATGTAGTCTAATAGACATATAGGCTAAGTTACATCTTTGGAGATGCAGTAAGTATCCTATGATGTGTTGAATAGACACATTTAGGGGATCAATATTGTTGTTGTGACAATATATAACAAATCGTTTCCACTTGGCCGCGTAACATGCGCTAGTGGTTGGACGTCTAGTTTCTTTAATGACATTCATGCAGTCTGGAGGAAGGTTCAGATATCCAAATTCTAGGACTTCAGGAGCCAGATCGCAAGGTTGAGCTGAGCTGGGTCCGGGTGTCTGATCTCTCCACGGTTCTGTGTTAAGAGGTGTGGAGAGAGGTGCAGTTTTTGGTGCGGTACTACAGACAGTTGTAGCAGTGTGGTGTACCACGGTGGTCTGGCCCACGTTGGAGCAACTAGGATGAGGGTCAGAGAATGCTACTGTAGTTTGCGTACTACTAGTGGCATGAGTGGTAGAGGTGGAAAAGCATACGCAAATCTGTTTGAACAATTCATCCACATCGCATTGCCTTTTGACAGTGGGTGTGGATATCTGGCGGCGAAGCTTGGGCATTTTGCGTTTTCGTGGGTGGCAAATAAGTCTATTTGAGGTTGTCCCCACATCTGAAAGAATGGTTGAAGAATTTGCATATGAAGTTCCCACTCATGGGTCTGTTGCGTTTGACGACTTAACAGATCTGCTATAGTATTTTGTACTCCCGGAACATGCTGGGCTAGGAGGACTATGTTTTGAGGTATAGCCCACCTCCATATGTCCTGTGCTAGTTGAGAGAGTTGCAGGGAGTGTGTGCCTCCCTGCTTCTGTATGTAGTACATTGCTGTCTTGTTGTCTGTGCGGACTAACACAGCTTTCTTTGCTACTTGCTTCTGGAAAGCTTTTAGTGCTAGGAATATTGCTAGTAACTCCAGATGATTGATGTGGAGTCATTTTTGTTGCGGTGTCCACCTGCCTTGCATGGTGTGTTGCAGTAGGTGGGCTCCCCAGCCAGAGAGCGATGCGTCCGCAGTAAAGATTATCTGAGGAACTGGCTCTAGGAACAGTCGTCCCTTGGAAAGGTTTTTGGTGTTCCACCACTGCAGAAGGCGATGAGTCCGACCATCTACCAACACTAGGTTTGTTAAGTTACCTTGAGCCTGGTTACATTGACCTGATAAGCACTCTTGGAGAGGACGCATCTGAAGTCTTGCATAGGGTACTACGAAGATGCAAGAGTCCATCATCCCTATGAGTTGCATGAACACTCGTGCTGGGAGGGAGTGTTGTAGCTGAAACTTTGTTAGAAGAGTTTGCATGCTGGCTATCCTTGCTGGAGTGGGATAAGCTAGCGCTGTTGAGGTCTTTATTGTGGCAACAAGGTATTGTTGTACTTTGGATGGCTGTAGATGAGACTTGGTGTGGTTTATTGTGAACCCCAAGTTGTGGAGCAGTTGGATGGTGGTATGAGTGTGTTCCACGCATTGTTTGTATGAGCTGGCTTTTATGAGGCAGTCGTCGAGGTACGGGAAGACATGGATGTGTTGTCTTCGTAGATGCGCTGCCACTACTGCTAAGCACTTGGTGAATACTCTTGGTGCTGTTGTAACTCCGAATGGGAGTACTTTGAATTGATAGTGCTGCCCGTCTATTACAAATCTGAGATACTTCCTGTGAGCCTTGTGGATGGGAATGTGGAAGTATGCGTCCTTGAGATCTAAAGTAGCCAGGAAGTGGTTTTGCAGCAGGAGCGGGAGGACTTGTTGGTGTGACCATGTGAAAATGGTCTGACTGTATGTATATGTTTAGCGGTCTGAGGTCTAAAATAGGCCTTGGAGAGCAGTCCTTCTTTGGAATCAGAAAATAGAGCGTAAACCCCCTTGTTTTGTTGGTGCAGAGGAATTGGTTCTATTGCACTTTTTTCTAGCAGGGATACTACTTCTTGCTTTAACAGTGATGGATGTTCTTGTGACATTGGACGCTGTTTGGTGGGGGTAGATGTTAGTTCTAGACAGTAACCGGACTGAATAATTTGTCGCACCCACCTGTCTGATGTGATGTTGGTCCAGGCAGGCAGGAATTGTTGAAGTCTTCCCCCCCACAGGAGTGGAATGTTAGGGGGGGGGGGGGGGGGGGGGAGAAGAGTCATTGGGTAGGGGTAGAGGCAGAGCGTGAGTTGATGTTTATGCCTCTGCCTTTGTTGTGGTTGTTGTTACCCCTGTAACCCCCTCTCTGGTAGCCCTTAGTGAATGTGGATTGACCAGGGGTTTTGTACGAAGTGGAGGGACTTACTGAGGAGTAGCCTCTTGTGTTGCCCTCTGTATGATGAGCGACGAAAGGAATGTCTGGGAGCCGGCTGCTGCAAGGCTCCCATAGATTTTGCTGTATCTGTGTCTTTTTTCATTTTCTCTAAAGACACGTCAACATTTGGGCCAAATAAATGTGTCTCATCAAATGGATGATTATGGATGGAGTTTTGTACCTCAGGTTTAAAACCTGAAATACGTAGCCAGGCATGTCTACGTAGTAGGGTGCTGGTATTGATTGCCCTTGAGGTGGTATCTGCAGCGTCTAGGGCCCAACGGATCGAAGTATTAGTGATATTTTTACCTTCCTGTATAAGTTCATTAGCCCTGTCTTTGTATTTATGGACTCTAGTTCGTCGTGATGTGCCCTGTCGTATCTTGCCAGCAACGCTTGGGTGTTGGCAATGCGCCAGATGTTAGCTGCTTGTGCACTGTTCGCTTGACTGAGGCATCAAGGAGCTTAGATTCTTTGCCTGGTGGTGAGGCCTCACCTGATGTCTGGGAATTAGCACGTTTATGTGCATTAGACACTACTAGAGAATCTAATTGTGCTGGACCTTTAATATAAACTGAATCTGTAGGGACTGCTTTATATTTTTTCTCAACGCGAGGATTGAGGACCCTGGCCCTGACAGAATCCAAAAAAACCTCTGTTGGATGTTTGATGACACCCTTAAGCATTGGTAAAATGGCAGTAGACCTTTGTGTTATCAAAAGTGTCTAATAGGAAATCTTCCTCCACTGCATCGGTGTGTAAGTCCACCCCATGATATTGTGCAGCTCTTTGGACTAGTAGGTTAAACCCTATAGTGTCCTCTGGTGGGGAAGGTCTGGAAGGGTATACATCATCTTGTGGGACGTAAGGCACATCAGGGGTGTTGTAATTATCCCATGGATTAGGTGAGTGAGGGTGCCTGCTGGGTCGTGTGCACCCCCACCTATATCGTCAGAATCTGTGTCTGCATCATTATCTGGATTAGTAGATGGTGTAGGTGAATGATGTGGTGGAGGAGGTGTAGGAGGAGGAATAATATGGGGAGGTGGTGGAGAAGGGACCCTTAATGAAGAGGTTGCAATGTCCTTCTTTGGAGGGGGAGGAGGTGCTGGCGCCTCAAGAGGTCTCTTCTTTGAGCGGTGAGTCAATTGTCCAGTTTTAGGATCCTTTACAAGAGTTTTCTGATTGGGATCCGGTGTAAAAAGTTCTTCTGAGTGGGGCAAATCATTTGGCGTCGAAGTTTCCAGCTCCGTAGGTTTTTTCGGCACCGAGTCGGTAGCTGGTGTCGAGTCTTTTGGCTTAGGAGTGTGGGCGGTTTTTTACTCGGCTCCGAGTGCGGTTTCGGCACAACGGTCGGCGTAGTAGAGGAAGATGGCTTCTTTTTCGGTGTCGGTATAGGAGTGGCACCGGGAATAGGCTGGCTCGAGCCTGAGCGCCTGAAGGCTTAGTGGGCTTCTTTGCCGAGCCCAAAGGCGGGGTGTGGGAAGCAGTGTCTCGGTGTGCATCCGGGCCCGAAGGGGAGGGTGTGACCGAAGCCTTTTTTGAGGGTGTTGATGAAGGGTTGGGGTCGACTGTCTTACTTACGACCCGTTGAGCTGGAGTGATGTCCTCGACGTCCGAGTCTTCGGCATCTGAGGATCCGATACTCTCTTCGGCGTGCTGGTGTTCTGGCACATCGACGCCCTCTTCGAAGATGTCGTCGGGGATCGAAGCTGACGAGCGAGCCATAGTTCTCCGAGCTAGTCGGTCCCAAATGGTTTTCTTAGAGCGGAATGAGGCACACGCCGAACAGTCTTTGGCCTAGTGCTCCGGTGAGAGGCAAAGGTTGCACACCTCATGTAGGTCGGTGTGGGGAAACTTCGACCCACATTGAGGACACTTTTTGAATGGTGTTCTTTCCATGAGCCAGAAAGCAAGGCCTAGGTAGGCCCGAAGGCGTTCGTCGACGACCGGAATCGAAGACTTCGAAGTGGTAGAAAATCTTGTCAATGTAGTGCGATTGAAACAATACCGTCGAACTGGGTGAGGATTGCGTGCCGAAGGAAAATCGGTTCCAAACTGGAGCGCAGGAAACACATCCGAGCCCGATGGCAGAAAAAACAATCTGGGGATGGAGCCGATGCCCATGCGCAATGTGGTCCTAAGGAGAAGTCACCTATCGCGTGACTTCCAAAGAACTTTCATGGACAACAACAAACTGTAAACATCCGGGCCCAACACTAGGTGGCGATCTAAGCACAGTGTGCAATCTGCAGCTCATATGCCTCGAACCTGACATTTCAGCTGTAAAGCTAGTGGACAAGCAGGGGTGTCGTCACTTGAGGGGCTCAGCGGAGCTGCTCAGTCAGTTTTGGCATTTTATTTTCTTAATAAAGATGGAAAATGTACTTATTCTGCAAACCTCTGTTCATAGTGTGTAGTGCTGTAGATTAATATGCACTGCGACGCCACCCTAGATTGTTTTACGATGAGCGGATAAGAGGTGAGAGTGGAGTGCAGATTACTACTGTGATATGCCATGTGCACTGTAAGTTGTAAAAGGAGTAAAGTGTGAGAAAAGTAAACCTGTATCATTTCCATCTTCAAGAATGAGGGTGGGCTCATGTGAATCTACAGCACTATACCCTACGAACATATTCTTTACGGGTAGGTGCATTTTCCATTTGTAGCATGTCTGGCTTCAGATACATGTGCTCTGCATCAATGTAAAGCAATTAGTCATGCTATGGAAAAGTGTGTGATGTTAACTAGGTAACTGCTTGGCAGACATCTGCTAACATTAGGTTAGGCAGGCGGGCAGGGAGGTAGATTGAATCCAAGTTTCTCTCTCGTCTAGCATATTTGGATACCCTTTAGAATCCATCCTGCAGAGCCAGACTTGGAAAAGGGGGTTACCCTTGCGGGTCTTCACAGATGCTTCATAGAGCTAGTTAGTTTTGCGAAAGGACTTAATCATGTCATTACGGTACTTAAGCGTTTGATAACTAAGCTATGCAATGCCATTACTGCTACCAAATCTGGTTGTGAAAGAAAACTGGTAGCTTAATAGTCTGGCTGAAGTGAAAAGGTGATACTATATTGGCCAAGAACTTTGAATTGTTCAAAGGATCACCCTGTCCTTGTGCACTCAAACGAATGGGGTTCTTAAATAGCGAATGCTTGTAACTCGCCGATACCTCAGAGTGAAGTTACAGCTACCAAGAAAGTCACTTTCCAGGATGGAAAATGTAGTTTGCAAGAGTGGAGGTTGTTCAAATGGTAGGCTCATAAGCCTTGTGAGAACTATGCTAAAGTGTAATACAGGGGGGGGGGGAGAGAGATAGTCCTTGGGGTTTATTACCCTTTTAGGTCCTTCCACAAAGGCTTTAACCAAAGGGATTGTAAAGAGCGATAAGCGTTTACTATTTTGCATGTATGCCGCAACAGTGTCTATGTGAAGAGCCATGGCAGTATATACAAGGCCTAACTTCTGTATGTGTAAAAGAGGATAAAGTCTTGAACCATGATATTAAAAGGGTCTAATTGTATTGAGATGATATAGTAGACCAGTCTCTTCTACTTGGACTCATAACAAGCATATCTGGTAGAACTATGATACTAAAGCAGTTTGGCCATGAACACATCAGGAAGGGAAAAGATTCCAAACTCAAAGAGCTCAGGAGCCAGATGGCTAGGTTGAGCTGCTTGGGGTCTGGGTGCCTTCTTTGGCAGTGTTGCATAAGCAGGTCCAGCCTGATCAGTAGCTTCTTGTGTGAACAGATGGATCTCTACAGGAGGATGGAATACCCGTGCTGTCTGTCCCAGGTATGTGCCACCAGGATGAGGGCTATGGACACCTGCCTCACCATGTAAGGCATGAACGAGAGAAGAGGAAAATCGCAGGTAAATATCCCCAACCAGTTCATACATAATACATTGCCCCCGGATTGTAAACGTGGGTACCTAGAAACAAAGCATTTTCTGGGGTGGATAAGAGGTCGATGACTGGGATTCGCCAACCCTGGAAGTACAGGTGTATGCCATGGAGGTAGAGTTCCTTCTTGTAGACTGGTTATGGAGTCCTGCAAAGTCTGTGTTCCACAATGGACAGGTGCTCCGCTAATAGGTGGATCTTATTGCAGATTACCCAATGAAAGATCTTAAACACGCAGGGGATCTGGTTGCACGTTGCCCCTAGGAAATTTGATGCTGATAGCCTCAGGTTCATCTTTGTGCACTAGTAGCATGACTTTGAATAGTGTTTGGGGCCCAAACACAGAGCTCGTGGGGAAGTCTGACAAAGACATGCAACCCTTACAATGTGCGCCGGTTTTGGAGCAGGGAGAAATTGGGATTAAACGGTGAGTCCCTGAGCAGGTGCGTTCACGTCTGGTCCGTGCTCGAAAACACCGATAGCATTTGTCTGAGCTGTAATTTTTAATTTCTTCACACGGGGAACTCTACTCTCCTTCCCAACCATATGCCCACTATCCCTTTGGCTGGGCAAAGCATTAAAGCAGCCCTGATTAATGTCCGGTCTATGGCAAAACATGTGTCGGCTATCTTTGAGCTTTTGGTCGATAACTAGCTTGATTTTTTATTCATAATAGAGACCTGGTTGAATGATTACTCTGCCCGGGTTATCACCTTGGCCATCCCTATAGGATTTAAAATTGCCAGGGTTGACCGTAAAACAGGGAGAGGGGGAGCGGTAGTTTTTAGGGAAAATTGGATTTTAACACAAGGTCATTCCAATGACTTTACGGAGGACGAAGCATTGGATTTCTCGCTCATTATTTCTCCGCATTTTTACTGGGAGCCATGCTTTCATATCTTTCCCCCCGGATCCCCCAATCCTTTTCTTAAAGCGCTGGAGCTTTAAATTATACCAATTATTTACTGCTCAGTGATTTTAATATTCATTTTGATTGTAGAGAAACTCCTGATACACATACCCTCAATGAGTCACTGGATTTTGCCCAACTGACACAGTGGATCAACTCCCCCACTCATAGAGGAGGCCATACTATTGATGGAGTTTATTCTAACTTCCTAATAACTGTACCAGACCCCCTCCCGGTCACTTGGTCTGATCACTTTTTAATTCAATTTTCTTGGACCATTAAGGCATCTGCCTCTTCTATGAATACGACAGTGGTTAGACCTCGCATCGAGCCTGCTGTTTTTGGTAAGGTCTTGGCTGATACACGCCTACACATGTCAGGGAATTTACTGGAAGCAGCCGGCAGATTTAAGATCTGGTTGGCCGACGCGGTGGAGAGCTTCTCTGTTCCACCAGGCCATAAAAGAGCGAGAAAATAATTGTCCCAACCCTGGTTCTCTAAGTAGTTAAAGGAAAAAAAATCTTCATGTAAGAAGCTAAAGCGGAATTGGAGACAAGCTTACTATCCTCTTGCCAAAATAGCTCTTAGGAAAGCTCAGAATAATTATTATTCCAAGGTGCAGGGCGTATTGCCCAATCGAAAAACAATTCGAAATAAATATTTTCCATCGTTCAAAGCTTCCTGGACCGCGGTGCTGAACAGGGATCTTCTCATACATGCAGGATAGTTTTGGGTCAGTCAACCAACCTAAGGAGACTTATTTCCATCATATAGCCGCAGCACCGGGCTCAGTGCACTCTTCTTTCGCTACATTCTCTTCCATTCAGCTGTCCGTCCGACACCCGGACTATTCTTAAATTGCTTAAATCGGGCTCCCCTTCTGACCCATGCCGCGCAAAGCCAGTGGCGGCAGTTGTAGATGTAGTTAACCCGGAAGTTAACAAAATTGTTAATATGTCCCTCCTGACTGCTACGATTCCATCGGAGTGGAAAACTCCATCCCTTGCTGAAAAACCTTCACTCAATCCTACCACCCTGGCTAGCTACCGCCCAATCTTCCTCCTCCCGGCTGTGGCGAAGGTGTGTGAGAAGGCCACTCAAGCATCTCTCTGAGTTTGTTGAGACATCTGGCGCCCTCCACCCCGCCCAGTCGGGCTTCAGGGCCTCCCACAGCACAGAGACGGCCTTGGTTGAGATGGTGGAGGATATTAGAGTGTGTTTGGATGCCGGCGGCAGAGCAGTGTTAGTGCTCTTAGACCTCTCCACCGCGTTTGACACCGTGCCTCATCAACAACTTTTGGCACGGTTGTCTCATATCAGCATCTCGGGGCAGGTATGGAAGTGGATTGAATCCTTTTTAGCCAATAGATCAATGCAAGTATAGCTGCCTCCTTTCTCTTCTAATTCTAAAAGCCTGAATACGGGAGTCCCTCAGGGCTCTACACTAAACCTCCTTTTGTTTAATGTTTATATAACACCCCTGGTACACCTGGTAGAGGAGCTGGGTATCGTCGGCATAAGCTATGATTTGGGCGCCCACGCGGAACAAAACTGACTCCTCTCCGACAATTGCTAAAAATTGTCTTGCTGAGGTCTTTAAGTGGCTAGCAAAGGCCCAATTGAAACGCAACAAGGAGAAATTGGAGGTGGTGTTCATTTATTTTTCCTCCCCCCCCCGCATTTTAGGGGGGACATTTGGCCTGAGGGCTACCCTATGCCAGTCTCCTCAGGGTGCCCGGCGAAAAATCTGGGGGTTTGGTTTGGCGAGGATTTGAAATTTCTCCCCCACACTGAAACACTTAAAGAAGTTCCTGCCCAATTTGCCCAAAATGGCTAAGGAAATGGTGACCCGCGTGTTCATCCTGTCATGGCTAGATTACGCCAACGCCATGTACATTGGTCTCCCTGCGTACCAGCTAAAAAAGCTGCAGATTGCTCAGAACGCGACGGCGAGAGTTCTGCTGGATATGCCTGGTAGATCCAGCGCTAGTCACAACCTTCGAGATCTACATTGGCTCCTGGTCGAGCAGCGGGTACTGTTCAAGGCTCTCACACTAGTTCATGGTGCCCCTTATAAGACAGGGCCTCAATATCTTAGGAGACGTTTTTTGCTCTATGTGCCGCCTTGTCATCGTCGATCTACAGGCCAATGCCTTGCTGTTGTTCCTAGGTACCGCTGGATTAGATTAGGCGGCAGCTCCCTTTCTGTTAAAGCGGCCATGGCTTGGAATGCCCTGCCCTTTGAACTATGAAACATAAAGAGCCTTAGGCTGTTTAAAAAACAGTTAAAAACCATGCTATTTAAGTAATCTTACGTCAGGCCAACCCTTTTCCTTCTTTACCATTTGGCATTCGCGCCGGGACACTTCTGAGTAGCCGTGCGCGTTATAAATGGAGACTAACATAACTGCTTGAAATTTCCCTTGCACACTGGGACAAGTTTATTTTTAAAGTGTAAACTTTGCAGAATTGAGGGAGCAAACTCAGGGTCTGTGCTGGAAGGCTGAAAAACAGTAACTGATGTCAGTCAGTGTGTGGAGATGGTGGCTATGTAGGAGCCCAACATCACTTTCGGAGAAGTACGAAAGCCATGCAGTCGCACAACGCCACTTATCGAAATGTGAGGGAATTACTGAGGCATTCACTGGATCTAATCAGGCACGTGGTGATATTCACAAGGCGGGTAATCTGCAGTTAGAAGTAGCCATCAGAAGGAAAAGTGCTGTTTTTTCACTAAATGAAGGGCTGCTTCCCTTAGAAAACACTTCAATACTTTTGAATGGGAAAAGGAATTTGGAGGATAAAAGCTGAGGATTTTGCTTTAGACTGATTTCATATTATAAGTTTTGGTATTTCTCGAACGGATTTGTTTTTGAATAGTGTAAACAAATGTGTTTGCAAGTAGGCAGGGTTTCCATTTCTCTCAGTTGTGATACAGTTCAGTGATCTCATAAGGGTGAGACTACATGATGTTAAGGATTATTAAATAATATCTCTTGAGGGCAAAATGTATTTGCTTGGATTTGCTAAGGGACCCAATGACTTGGAAGATAAAAATAGCACAAAGGAGATACAGTAGGAACAGTAACTATATATGATACACAGATCCTGCTCTTTCCCTCCACTATCAACACCACAGTGCAAAAGGGCAAACGAAGGAAGATGGCACCAGACAGCAAGGGAATAATCTGAGATTCATTAATTTCTTTTATTTATTTTTCTTCATTGCAAACAGCAAAGTGCTTGTGCATACGGGAAAGAAACGACCAACATCATTTGCAACACCCATAATATCCACTGATCTAAATCTAAAGTAAATTGGAGGCTTACACAAACTACCTTTGCAAACCTATTATCCGTGACTGAACAAACCACCACAATTTACCATTTCATAACACTCCCCTTGAAATCAGTAAAATTGGGCGGCACGGTTTTGGGGGCAGCGGCGATTAGCAGTTGTGTCTATTGACTACCAACATCCCTGCAAACAAGTCTTCTGTTGGCTGCCAGCTCCCACCCTTGTGCGTCTACATCAGTCTTAATGATTTAACATCACTGATCACTAGACACTATTCAGCAGACTATTCACCAGGATGGGAAATTATGGCACAGTAATGAAAATGTTTTAATTTCCTCTTTCCTCTAAATCCTAATTTGTTAAATGTTACACCTATGACCATCCATTCATCCTATGAAGTGTAGAGTCCTTGAGAGACTGATAACTTTCTCCATGCTAATAATGTTTCTACATAATCGGAGAAAGAATTCCATGGACACCAAATGCTGAAAAAATTATTACAATGTCTGGACCACTGGACAGAACTCCAGCCATTTAAATTCAAGATGCCCCATTTGTAATTCACCAGAGTAGCACTATGCATCAATCCATTATCAAAACAGAATCTGAAGGCGGATCACAGCAGCCATCTCCTACTGTTGTAAAAACATAAGATTAATGCTTGTAATAACAGTCAAGGCACATTCCAAAGAAGTGGGACAACTTCAGCAGCCTTGCACAAAGTAGAGCATTTTGTAAGACATCTGCCACGCAGTCAACAAGGAAGAATCTACACCTCACTCAACACAACTGCTTGAAAAAGTGGCAGATAGTGGTGACACAAACCATACTCAATCATTGTTTCAGATAAGGGGAGCTCTGTTATTTTCCCCCGACAGAGTGAAAGTTTAAGTGTGTGTGAGTGTGTAAGTGCAAGTATGTGCGTACATCTTGTGACCAGACTTCTCTTTAAAGCCTTTTCAAAAATGTTGTGCGAATATGGTTTCTTAACCCAGTTTGAAAAACTTACCTCTTCTAGGTGAGGCGGGAAGGTCACATTTGAATCCGAAAATTCTTCAAGTTGCAAAACTACTCCTACAGGTAAGAAACCATTTGGTTTTGCAGGGAATCTTTTTTGCATTTACATTATGTGCAATGATTTTATAGTGGTATACCCTTCCATCATGGAGGGTGGGATGAAACAAGTGTGTATTTTCCAACATGTCTTAACATTTTCTGTTCTACTTGTGCTTTCATGTTAACCTGGATGTCTACTAAGTAGTTTTTCATGAATGTCTGTACTGGCTACAACGTCACTTATGCATGTATAGGCTACAAAGGCTAGAGTGTCCCCTCCTTCTTAGTAGTGTGCCCCTTTGGTGTTCCTTCAATAGGTACCCATGCTGACATGTTTCAATGGTGTGTACGATCCAATTGGCAACAAGCCCATGTTTGTGGATGAGGGATAAAACATTGGTCTCCCTTCCTGTACGGTCCCGTTTCCTTTAGATAGTAGATTACCGCGCTCATGACATCTAGCCTGTGGAGGTGCTCTTTCTGCATTTGTCTTTGGCACGTTAAAGAAGGCCGGCAGTTAGATTTCCCGACTAACATGACAGATATTATTTTGGGAAGAAACTAGATTTTATTCCTCTTAACTACCCTGTCCTTGTCAACTGTGGGTTGGGTTCCTTTACTGTTAGTGCCTGGAGTTAGTGCCCAAGGATCCTCACTCAGCCCTACACTCTTCAATATCTACATGAGCCCCCTCGCCACCATCGCACGAAAACACAACATCATCTCCTACGCAGACGACACCCAGCTGATACTCTCCCTCACCAAGTACCCAGCCACCGCCAAATCAAACTTCCAGGAAGGAATGAAAGAAGTAGCAGACTGGATGAAGCACAGCCGGCTCAAACTCAACTCGGACAAGACGGAATTCCTCACCCTCGTACAATCTCCCTCTGCATGGGACAACTCCTGGTGGCCCTCGGCGCTGGGGGCCGCACCGATACCCACGGACAACGCATGGAACCTGGGCTTCATCCTGGATTCCTCGCTCACAATGACCAAACAAGTCAACGCCGTCTCATCCTCATGCTTCAACACCCTGCGCATGCTCCGGAAGATCTTCCGATGGATCCCCGCCGACACCAGAAGAACAGTCACCCAGGCCCTCGTCACCAGCCGACTGGACTACAGGAACGTCCTCTACGCTGGAACAACCACCAAACTCCAGAACCGGCTCCAGCGCATACAAAACGCCTCTGCACGACTCATCCTCAACATTCCCCACCACAGCCACATCTCAACCCACCTGAGAAACCTCCACTGGCTCCCCGTCAACAAAAGAATCACGTTCAGACTGCTCACCCACGCACACAAAGCACTCCACAACTTGGGCCCGGAATACCTCAACAGCAGACTCACGTTCTACACCCCCACCCGCCAGCTCCGCTCCACCAACCTCCCCCTCGCCATCCCATGGATTCGCAGAGCAACCACCGGAGGAAGATTATTCTCCTACCTGGCAGCAAAGACCTGGAACTCCCTCCCCACTCACCTACGACTGACCCAGGACCACCTCAGCTTCAGGAAGCACCTCAAGAGCTGGCTCTTCGAGCAGTAGCAGCACCCCGTTCTCCCAGCACCTTGAGACCCTAGCGGGTGAGTAGCGCGCTCTATAAATATTCTGATTGATTGATTGACTTAGTCCATGCAGTGAAATGATCACTATTAAAAAAAGATATGGAGGATAAGGAATTTTGATTGTGCTTCGGTCATAGCCTCAAATGTGTTTATCAGCTGTGTCAATACAAAGCCAAGGTTTCATATGAGTTTGGGTGCGTACCATGGGGTGTTATGTTATGTTATAAAGGGCTCTTCTATAGCGCACGGCTACTCCGTGGAGTGTCCCGGCGCCTTGGGGTGCAATTCTGTGGACCCCTTCTAAGAACCTATTGACAACAGTTGAGGTAAACAAAAACAAAACCTGCTTTAGACTGTGGGCTAGCGTATGTCACAATAGCTGCTAGGTGGATCTTTATATGAATCGTATGAAAGGTTTGCATCCAATAAAAGTTAAGACATCCAATTACCGAGTCATCATGAGTTGAGCTGTGTTAATTTCTCCTTTTTGCACCAGTGGCTGACTGGATCACCTGGCTGTGAACATTTCCTTGTTCTTGGTTTCCAGGTCATGCTCTGCTTTTCCATGCATCTGAGACAGATCCAGGTACCCACACTATTTCCTCAGGTGACTAAGTAAGGCTGAGGCGCTTCAGCTATGGGCGACCCTTTTCCCCCAGGCATGGTTAACAAATCTTGTGAGATTCACAGCCTCCTTACACTGCGTTATGCTATTTCCACCAATTCTGAATAGCATGTTTTAGAAGCTCATTGAAGAGCAATAAGTGATTGTGGACAATTTGTGCTTGTATATAATTTAAGATATTAGTGGTATTCTAGGACAAGAGTATACAGAGGTCATTGACCAATCTACTGATGGGGCATTCCCTAGAAACTGGCGATGTGGACAACTGGGAGGCGAGGTTTGGGCATTTTGTTTTTGCAGTGGTGGCAAAGGGTTTAGGAATTCCATGACTATTCATGGAAAATCAATTAAGACAACAACTTTTAATTCACACTCCAATGACTAGTTTCCCCGGTCAGCTTAGTCTGTCACTTTGTTTTGGACTCCTGCCAGATGTATTGCTGTTAACATGGTGCCCCTTCACACAGCCCATTTCCCAAATCTCTTGTACTGGACAGCACATACAATCTTGCCCCCCCCCCCCCCCCCCCCCCGGTTTATATAAAATGCATTTGTAAAGCACACGTTCACCCGAGTCGTGGGTCTCTAAGTTAAATAAAATGTTTGTTACCCAACTCAGTAGTACTTATTTTATCAACCTCAAAGAAGCGAAGGCCTGGGTGGATCCATCTGAATTCAAACATGTGACCATGAGGTCAAACACAATACCTAGAGTAAATGCATTAATTCACTGAGCCACAGACCCAGCTTTGTTGAACTAAATCATAATTTGGGTTCGCTGTTAACACGAGTATTGCCCTCTCCCGGATATGCATGTGATATGTCTTCAGAGCGAGGAAGACTGAATTGACTTCTAGGACGTCCATGTGTTGGATGGCTTCTGAGGCGTTCCATCGCGCCCCTGATGTTTACAGTCCCTGTGCTTGCTCCCCAGCTTGGGTAGGAGGAATCTGTTGTAATAGTCACAGGTGGAGGGGTGCTCTTTAAATGCCTTTTGAAACATTCTACCATTGCATTTCCCTTTTAACTCTATATATACCATTATATCCTGCCAGTTATCAATTATCGGTGACCACTGGCTTTGAAATCATTCCTTCGTAGGCCTCACATGAAGAATGGGGTAGGTGGTATGCTAGAGGCCATCATACTTAGTAGTTCCATTACTGTTCTTTGTCGGAGACTGCCCTTTCTAGTAGAGGCCAGCTTGTTCTTTAGTGCAGTTAAATATGTACTGCAACAGTACACCCCTATTCTAGAGTAGAAGGCCTCTCCTAGAAGCACCATTTGTCTCTCAGGCACTGTTGATGAGGTCTCCATATTGAGGGTGAAACCCAATCCCTGGAGGGTGTGCATTACTTCTCCTATGCTCTACCTGAACTTAATAAAGCACACCTTTACCATCCATTTGTCTAGGTAGGGGTACACAAGTATTCTCCCGCCTTAGGAGGTGGACTGCCACCACTGCGAGAAGCTTTGTGAATTCCCTTGGTGCAGACTATCCCAAAGGAAAGCACTTTCAATTGGCAACACAAGTTATTTACTACTATGCTTGTTAATGGGAGCATGAATACATGTCCTTGAGGTTTAGGATAGCTACATAGATCTCTTTTACAGTAGGTATACATTGTGCAGTGTGGGCAATTAAAACGGCTGAGTCTTTATCCATTTGCTGAGGAGTCTCAGATATTGGATTTGCTTTAGGTCCTATTTTGCATCAGGAAATACAAGTAGTTCACCCCTTTTTTAAATTCTGAAGGGCAAATTTAGTCTATTGCTTGATTTTGTATCTGTTCGTTTAATTCTTGCTATAGCACTGAATTCTTTCCCTTTGTAAAACCTTTTATTTGACATTTGGTGGTTTGTATTCCAATTCTATGCAATATCCCTATTGTATCACATTTCGTCAGATGGTTTTCATCCATTTCACCCCCCATCTGTGTTATATGTGAGAGGATCCTGTCTTAAACAGTCATTGATGTCAATGTTGATCCTCTGGAGGCATGACTTGCTCTCCCCCGAAAGTATGACTGTTAATATTGTTGGTACTGTCTTGATGTTGCAAATCCCAGGACCATGGAATATCTGTAGTAGGGCATCTTGGAAAGATCACCTGCCAGTTGACGTCCTTGTGAAAGCGGCACCTCTTTTAAAGGGGCCCTCAAATTGCAAGGCACCCATAGGCTTGGTTGTGTCGCCATCCCTTCATTTGTTGGATTGACTTGAACATGGCCGAGCCAAACAAGTTCTCTCCTGTCAAGGGCGTATTAAGGAGCCTTGCACCTCCTGTTTATATTCCGACACTCTAAGCTATCCATGCCCCCCGAGTGTTGCGGCCTGGCACATTTGTCTGCTTGGGATTTCAGCAGTTTCTACATCTTTTTTTGTAATGTTACATGGGATAGATTTTTTTATTTAAAAAAAAAATGCCCAATAAAGATTGATGGCATAGAAAACTCAATTGACAAAATGTACATAGAGATTATGTTAACCCTAAGTGGTAAGTATTCCAAAACTCCATTTCTTAAAACACATTTAATCTGATCACATAAGTAAAAAGTCCCATCAAGTGTGAGCATGCATTAGAGAGAAATCAAAAGGATTTAAGCATCATAAACAACCAACATTAAGAAATGAAAAGAAAAAAAAATCATGTAAATAGCAGCACAGTCGTGTACCTAATTCAGCTGAAGATAAATAGTCCAATGAGGAAACAAAATTGTGACAGACCAGAGTCTCTTATTTGTCAATGCACGAAGCAGTGGCATTACTTTAAATGTGAGCCAAAATAGAAAGGTGCATTGGGGGGGGGGGGGGGGGGGGGACTAGGGACATGACTGGAGAGAAGGGTTGCATCACATGGCACATGCAGGATATAGCACTGTAGAGGGTGGATAGCGGTCTTGAAACTCCAGTCGTGGTTTAGTAAAACATCTGAAATTAAGGTGTAAAATGAACTCTGAGAAATTAGCCACAGCCCACACATGCGTCACCACCTATAAAATCAGCAACAAAAGATGCTACAGACCAACAATGGGAAGTGGTTTATCGTTGTCAATCCCATCACTGCATAGGCAAGGTTTATTTAGGAAAACAGTAGCACTTACTTTGCATAAGGACATTTCCCAGTGTATTTCCTACGGACAACTGTGCATGGTTGGAGGTCTGCAGAAATAAAACACCAAAACACATTAATGTTTAGGTTAGCAAACAAAATAAAAAGATATGGAATACAGATTGACAAAATATCAACAGAGCCCATGTACACAAATACAAAAAAGTAAAACTTTTTACTTTTAACATCCATATATCACACACTTACTATGCTGCATTTTAACGGCAGTGAAAAAGGAATAAAGTCCACTGGAAATGTCCACAGAAGGAATCACAGTTTACCATTAGCTTTAACTACAGCCATTAGGCTAACTGTCATAAGGTGAAACAATGAACTTTAAATGCCATGAAACCAGAGGTTTGGGTGCTAATCCTAGAACAGCAACGTGAGTAGGCCTAATGGCTTTAGTCTAAGAACAATGAAACATTAAGCAATACTCACCAAGGGCAATTAAAAAAAAATCATGTTCGGTTAGTAATACTCCGCATTATTTACAATTGATGTGGCTGCTTTGGGCTGGGGGTGGTCTGATGTGGGTAACTTAGTATGAAAGATGTCAAACTGTAGAGGTGAGGTCATTGCCAAGAAAGGAGTGTAAATACAACATATCTAGGTATTGTGTGGCAGTCTTTAGAGATCAGAGTTATGGCAGAGGAGGCACATACTAGAGAATCAGATCATGAACGGTCTCACTTAGCAAGCAGGAAATGTCACAGGACTTAAAATGACTTAAGGCGATCAGAAAAGCAGGACTGATTTTAAAACTTACCCAGCAGCCAAGTGATCTCAGATGACACACACGTTATGGGGGAAGTCATCTTTCGTGATGTTACCATACCTTATTTTGTGTGCACTAAATTCAGGAATTTTTAAATAACTATTTTAAAATAAATGTCAGAATTACATATCACATTTCTAGTGTTCCTTGCATGTGTAACTTATTAATGAAAGATTGCTTTTGAGTACCACTGTGTCCCTGAACTCTTCGTGGGACTTCGGTCAACCCAGAACACACTAACACCACACCTGCAGGAAAGTTCAGAGGGTTTTGTAGGGCTGCAGTAAAACTGGACTTATTTAATCCGTGATGGTGCACTGAACTTAGCTGTTGGACCCGTAGGTTAGGAATCCAAATCCTGCAGATCGGGCCTCTAGAACCTAGGATTATGAATACTAAAAAGAAAACCGGGAGTACTGGATTTTTTTCTTGTTGCAACCAACCTATCAGTGAATGCATTGACCTCTCAAACCAGATGGCTTCAGCCCTCTCCCTCTGAGCAATGGCTGTAACTAGGAGGATCTGGTTATTTATTTATTTGTTGAGTTTATAAAGCGCGACAGCCACCCACAAGGGTTTCCCGGCGCTGAAAGGCAGAAGCAGCAAGAACTATCCAGTAAGATGTTATTGGTTAAAGAGCCAGGTTTTCACAGCTCTGCGGAAGCGAGCGTGACAGTTCTCCATACGGATGTCCAGAGGAAGGAAGTTCCAAAGTCTTGGTCCCAAGTTTGCAAAGGAACTGCCACCCATTCTGGAAAGTCTGTACTTAGGTACGCAAAATAAATATTGAGAAGAGGAACGGAGAGAACGAGAGGGGGTATATAATTTGACTAAGGACTGAAGGTACAAGGGGGCTACCCCAGCCTTGATCTTGTGCATGTAGCTCAAAGCCTTGAACTTTACACGAGTTTCAAATCAGAGCCAATGAAGCTCCTTTAAGCGTTCTGTGATGTGATCAGTTTTTCGGCAACCACAAAGGAGCCGTGCGGCGGCGTTTTGGACTAATTGGAGACGACGTGTGACCGCCCTGGCTGACCCCAGGTAGAGCACGTTGCCGTAATCCAACCTGGAGGTCACCAAGGCATCTAAAACGGATCTCTAGGTGTTAGATGGTAGCATCCAAAAGATTTTTCTCAGCCACCGCAAAATGGTGAAACAGATGGCTGCCACTTTGTAGGCCTGATCTTTCATGGATAAGCCATTGTCGATGGTCACACCAAGATTACGCACATGTTTGGACGGAAAAGGTAAGGAACCCATGGCAGACGGCCAATGTCTCGGGCTCCAGAGGTCAGGTTTATTCCCAAGTACCAGAACCTCGGTCTTACCGGCATTTAATTTGAGCAGGTTGCGATTCATCCAGCTGGATATTTCGCTGAGACCTGCTTGCAGGGGGGAGGTAGAGGTTGGGTCAACTTGGGATAAAGAGAAGACGATTTGAGAGTCGTCAGCGTAAGTGAATAGATTTAACCCGGAATGTTGTGCAATGTGAGCCAGGGGGGTAACAAAGATTAAAGAGGGGACTAAGTATTGAACCCTGTGGCACACCATATGGGGAAGAATACATTTTAGAAGTGGAAGAGTGGGAAAATATGTGAAAGGTCCGGTCCGTCAGGAATGATGTAAGCCAATCCAAGGCTTTTCCACCAATGCCAATGGCCGCAAGGGAACTGAGAAAGATACTGTGAGATACAGTATCGAAAGCTGCACTGAGATTAAGCAATATCAGTGCAACTGTTTCACCTCGATCCAATAGCAGGCGGAGATTTTCTGTAACGCCAAGGAGGGTGGTCTCGGTGGAGAATCCCGGACGGAAACCGGACTGAGAGGGATGTAATAGATTATTTGTTGCCACAAACTGGGACAGGTGCCGGTGGATGTGCCTCTCTAAGATTTTGAAAAATGTAGGCAATAAAGAAATAGGGCGGAAGTTAGAGGAAACGTTGGGGTCAGCAGTAGGTTTTTTCAATAGCGGGGTGACCATTGCGTGCTTCCAGCGACTGGGAACAACAGCAGTATTGAGCGAGTGATTAAGCAAAGTATAGATCATCAAGAGCTGGGGGGAATCCAGAGAGCGCAGTATTGGGACGGGCAAAGGATCAATCGGAGAGCCGGACTTAACTTTGCTCAGGATCTCCAGAAGGGTGGAGATCAGGCCAGGACAGGAGTGAATCAGAGGACGGCACAGAGGAGTCAACAACCTCCCCGACATCAAAGAGTGAGTTCACCGAGATTTTTCTGTCTCTTTGGGCAGAAATGTCCTGGTAAATATTCTCAATTTTAGAGATGAAATACTGAGCAAGTTCATCGCATTTACTGCTTGATAGAGGGGGAAGGGTAGCCGTGGTCTGAGAACCAGCGAGGTCTTTAACCACGCTGAACAGTATTTTAGATTTATTAACGGCTTCAGAGATAATTCTGTTGACATAATTCTGTTGCAGTTATACACACCTTTAAAAGCTGGGCGATTACATCAAGTCGGTCCTAGTTTCACGTCTCTCTATTTAAATAAGGACGCTGGCACCAAACAATGTTATTTGAAATTATATATTCAGCGGGTTTCAGACATCAAGACACTACAGCTAGAAACTTAATACCTCTCTGGAGGCTGCACTTGCGTCCTTGTGTGAAGGGTGGGTGCACCAAGAGAGCCGGGAGTTGGCTCATCTAACACTCTGAAATGATTCCTACGAGGAAGACCGTCTTTAGAGTCAGAAGACACACCGAGTAGTTGCGCATTAGGCCAAAAGGAGTACACATAAGAAATATATGGACCAAATTAAGATCCCAGTATTAAATTACAAACTGTTTGGTAAGAAAAGTGTTAAACCTTTCAGAAACAGCATTAAATAAGATTTTTTTTTAAACAAATATGGATGGTTAGGTAAACAAAGAAAAACCGGAAAGGTCAATAAAGAACCTTTATAGTGCTCACCACAGGGTCTTGCTGAACCAAACACTAAGGGTGCCGCTCGCCGCTGGGTGTGCTTAAAACTCGCTGCTGGAGATCAGGGACTCCGAGGACCAGGAGCTCTGCAACGCTTGCACCTGTGCTGTTTCACCACCTACAAGCCCGCCCACAAGCCTTTCAAATGGCCTCGCGGCTCCCGCTTCGCGGGACACGCCCCGGGCCAAGGGCGGGCCCGTCTTTGTCAGGAAGAGGCAGGGCTGGGCCCCCTCTCTAACTTATGGTATACGCCACAGAAGGACAAAAGGTACTGTGTGTCTATTAATAGGGGCTCAGAGGGCTCGGCAGGGAGCACTTAAATGTTATCTGGATAAGTTCTGTGGCGGTGACATTTAGTCATTTTGGGGGAAATAACTTGGTCTGCGAATTATCTCGACCCCTTGTTAAACGACTTTACAAAATGGGGAAAAGAAAGGTTATGGAGGGTGGAGCCCCATTATTATCGTCTAAGAAAGGGAAAAAGGCAAAAAACGTATCGCATGCAGCCACTAACTGTGTTTTAACAAGAATTGAAGCTATTGTTGAGGAATGTTAAGAGGTTCTGGGTGCAAACGCAATTAGTAATTCTGGAGAAAACCCAGATCTCCTTGATAAGGCTCTCACGCAGATTCAGAAACGGGTGATTCCCGTAATTTTTAATAAGAAAAAATCCTCAAAGCCTCCCATTTGCGAAGTCCATAGCTCATTAGGTGATGCTGAGGAAAGAATACTAGTAGAATCCCCAAACAAGGTAGCAGTTTACACCACTCACGGGGCTCCGTATACTTGCCAAAAAGAGAGTATTACTCCCTGCTCAAATAGATTTGCTGTCTTAGAACAAACTATAGGGGATGTAACAGCAGACGAAGCTTTTTAATAATAAGACTATAGAGCTTCCATCTGATCATGCAGAGTAGACCAGTCCGGGGGCATATGCCCCCCCCCCTTCAATCCAAGCTAGCAGAGCAACTAGGGTATTGCCAGCCAATAAATCAAGGGAGGTTGTGGGGTCATTGATAGTGCCAAGCAACCCAGCCCAGAGGCTTTCTGGTTCACCTTTATCTGAAACCACTAGATATTACTCAGATACTGTAAAAACTAGGGAAGATAGAGCAAAGCCCCCGGGTTTACATCTCAGCAAAACAGGATATCGAGGTTTACCTCCTGCCAAAGAAGAGCAGGTTAGGCAGGATGGCCCAGTTATGCTAAGGAATAGTATTCCCGTAGGGAATTCTCCAGTATCAGTCTATACGACCAAGGTCCCTAAATACATCAACAAGTACGGCTACGAAAGCAGTGAATCTATTCACAATAAAGCGATTCACTGGTTACGCCATGTAAGGAGCTGCAGACCAATTATCAGGGAAGACATGGTAAGGGTAAAAATGATCTCCTCGGCTAATTCCATGACGGATTGCATTGAGTTGCAGCTAACCAATGCAACAATAGCTGAGAACTTACTGGCCCTAGAGTATCGTACATCGCCCCCTAATCATTCTGATATCCAGATCAGACACTTACCACTTTGGTCACCTGTTAGGGTGGGTAGAAGCTCTGGCCTTAATAGAGTGGATTGACTAGGTGAAGTCCACCAATTAAGAGTCCCTAACTGATCAAACAAAGAGGGAAAAGGGAGGGCCTTCTCCAAGCTTAGATAACCCAGTGATAGAAAGATCTAATGTTGAAGGGATGGGGTTGGCCAATAGCACGATTACGACCGCGGCCACAAACCCAAGGGTGATCCAGCTTCTCTCCTGGAACATAGCGGGTCTCTTAAAAAAACTTTCCATCCCGGAGTGGAATGAATTTATTGACAAGTATGATGTCTGCTTGTTCCAGGAGACTTGGAGCATGGTCCCCTTATATAAGACAGGGTACACCACTTTCTTCATCCCCGCTATAAGCTCAGGTAAAGGCCGTCCATCCGGGGGACTCCACATTTGGGTTAATATTGCATTGAATTGGGTTAATATTGCGTTGAATTGGGTAACCACCATGCATAAACCACCCACACAGGATATTTTACATCTGACAATAAAGGGGCCCCATAATGGCATTAATGTGGAGTTATTTAATGTGTACGCAAGGGGATCTCCGGGGGCACAAGTGTCAGCTACCATAACAGCATTAGAGGCTGAATTATCTTGTATTTCTCCCCTTGCCAATATCATTGTGGGTGGGGACCTTAATTGCACGTATGAACCCCTGAGTGGGGAAGATTTTTTGGGAATCAACGAGGAGGATATGAAATGGGCTATTCGTCCCTGACTTTAGCACCAATCAAGAAGTGGTCACAAAGGGCGATCCAGATCAATGCTCTCACGTTAGAATATAACTTGAGAGCTTTGAATGGCAGGACATGTTCCGATCAGAGTCGGGCTAACACTTATAATAGGATTAGCTGCCCGTCAAGGATAGACTACATTTGCTGGACACCTGTCTTTGGGGTGATCTACTAGATATGGAGGTAAAGCCCACAGAGGATAGTGATCAAAATCCTTTGTGCATGAAAATGAGGTGGGCATTGGCCTGTGGGAAGGCAATTAAGGCACCGATAATGAAAACAAAGGAGGTTGTGCCATCGAATTGTAATCGGCGCCTGAAATGGAACAAGGTTGCATGTCAGGAGGATAAATTACTTGGTATAAGGGAGCACTTAGTTCAAAAAATTGCAGAGCTGGAATTGATGACTTCGGCCCATGAAAACATCCAAGAGCTCTCCTTTACTAAATTGTATAACAATGCAATAGAGAGGCTGGGTTCCTTTTTTATTGTCAAGGAAACTAGAATGATGAAAAGGGGTCCTCCAAGATCGAATAACCTTTGGTATACGGCCACATGCAGAGAAGAGGAAGGTATTAACCGTAGCTCGGCATAAAAAAGACTTGTCAGCAGTGAGAGTGGCCAGGAAGGAGTACTCAAGATCTATAGACCAAGCGATGCGTGATTGGGAGCAACAGCATTGGCAGGAGCTCAAATCCGCATCCCTATTAAGAGATTTATTTATTTATTTATTTATTTAGGCGATTTGTTAAGCGCTCAATTACCCGTGGGTGTCTCGGCGCTGCAACTTTATTTTTTGGAGATTATTAATAAAACCAATAGAAGGGGAGCTGACCCCATTCCAAATCACATTACAGAGCAACAATGGTATGCTTACTTCCTTAACCTGTACTGTGATGAGGGAGACCTCCAATCCCTACAAAGTGTCCCTGAACCAGCTAGATTTGAAAATGTAGCACCAGTGGAACCCTTTGTGATTAATGAGCTACATTTGGCTATCGCGAGTATAGCCCCGGGAAAGGCAGCGGGTCCTGATGGACTCCCTGGAGACTTACTCCGGTGCGATCCAAAGCTTTGGGCAAATTTTATTTGCCTTTTAATGAATCTTATTGCAAGGGGTCATGCTATTCCCGACTCATGGAAGGGAGCAGAGGTGGTGACAATATATAAAAAAAGGTGCTAGAGAAGACCCTGCCAACTACAGGCCGATTAGTTTAAATGACGTAATACAGAAGGTAGTTGGCAGGTTCATCACCACGAGGATAAGATCTTGGATGGAAGATGGAAATATCCTCTCACATTTTCAGGCAGGATTTAGACAAAAGGTTGGCACGATGGACCAGGTATTTAGATTCTTCACGGTCCATTGGAAAACTGTGGTCATCGGGAAAGGCAGTTAATATCTGGCCTTTATAGACCTGAAGACCGCTTTTGACTTGGTCCTCCGTGCCAAACTCTGGCAAGTGTTGCATGAACTGGGTCTCCCCTTCTCACTTCTTGATTTTATTAAACGTCTCCATGAGGGGAATTATGCAAGAGTGAGATGGGGAAATCAGGGCCAGTTGACTGAGAGGGTGGCGGTGAATAGAGGGGTACGCCAGGGCTGTGTGATGGCTCAGACTCTGTTCTCCCTCTTTGTTAATAGACCATTTGAGAGAGGACTCAGCCGATGCCCCAGTCCTGGCGGGAGAGAAAACACCGACCCTGCTTTTTGCAGACGATACCTTCCTGATTTCCAAAAGCTCAGTAGGTTTGCAAAAACTACTGGATAGGTTTAGCCAGTTTTGTGATGCAAGGGGGTTAATTATTAACACCACCAAAACCAAGCTAAATGACACTGTCGCCGTCTAAACGATTTAGGAATGGCATCACCCTTAATGGTACCCCACTAGATGTGGTTGAGTCGTTTGACTATTTGGGAGTCCGGGTGAATAACCTGATGAACTGGAACTCCCACATGGCAAAAATGCTTCTCAACCACAAAGTAGTGTCCGGGGCAATTTTAAGAGAACAGCAATTGTCCGTTAGTAAACCAATAGCCCCGGCCCTTGCGGGGTATGAATGGAAAACACTACCCTCTGCAGTATACGGGTCCGAATTATGGGGTTTTGAGAACACAAGTGACCTGGTTAGATTTGAGAACAAGTTCTTCAGAGGTCTGGTTTCCCTCCCATGTTCTACCCCATTAAAACCCCTCTGTCATGACTTGGGAAAACACTTGATTAAAGATAGTGCGGCTCCGCCCTCTATTATTTTGGGTACGTTTAAGTAGGATGCCCGAGTTGGCCAGTTATGCAGTAGCCCTAGACAAACTTATTAAACTAAACACCTGTAATAAGATCAAGTGGATAAGTAAGCTCAGACAGCTGGTTTTTAATATAGGGCTAGGTGAAACTTGGGCATCCCAGTGCCCGCCACCCAAACAAATAACTAAGAAAGCTTATTGGGTGCAGGCTGAGGAGCAGAATAATGCCAATTGGGGGACCCTTACCGAGCAGTTCCGGGAATATAAACCTGCCAGAAAGCTCGAACCTTTCCTCAACTTCATTCAAAATCCGAGAGATAGGACTCTATCTAAAGTTGAGGTTTGGTACTCTCCCACTTAATGAAGTTACTGCAGGCTGGAAACAACATGTTTCTGTATCTGTTCCCTGCCCAGGTTGTACAGCCCCTACCGAGTCACTAGCCCACTTCCTTTTTGCATGTACAGCGTACAGGGTGGCGAGAAGAACATGGCTTAAACTCATTTGTACAGAGCTAGGTTTTAGGAATTATAGGATGGCACAAGTTGTTTTTTTTTTTTTTAGAAATGTTTTTATTTTATCAGAACTCAAACATGACAATCATGCAATTAACTGCACACATTTCCAGCACCCACTCCCACCCCCTTCAGCATTGTCCATTTTTTGGCGACAATCGTCCCAGGGTGACTTGACTGCAACAACATCAGTATTCTCCCCCCCCCCACCCCCCTCCCCACTGCAGCTTATGTACAGGCCTTTCTGGTGTGTTCATGGAGTTATAGGTTCCTCGGCTTAAGACGGGCCCCTCACAGACCCCCATCAAACCCATGGTAGTGTCTCCATTTAGACCAGACCCTACGGAACTTTCTCAGGCACCCTCTGGCCTTATATGTCACCCTTTCTGCGGCCATGTACATGTCCAGCCCTCTCCTCCATTCCTCTATCTCCGGCGATACCGAGGACCCCCAGTGTTTTGCTATGTCTCTTTTTGCCACCACTAACACCAGCATTAGGAAGGTTAGTAAGCGTCTCGTAAGGTCAACGTCATTAGTCATTCCTAGCAGGGCCAGTCTTGGTTCCGGTTGGAGAGGGATCTCCAGCACCTCGCCCAGCTCCGCAAAGATGGAAGACCAGTATTGGCGAATTGAGGCGCACGTCCACACCAGGTGGTAAAAGTCCCCGTCCTCTAATTTACATTTGAGGCACTTCTTGTCGTTAGTTTTCCCCATGCGATAGAGACGTACTCTGTCATAGTACGTTCTATGGAGCACATTAAATTGGATAAGGCGCAGTCTGGATTTAATAGCCACGTCTCTAGGGTGCATTAATACTGTGTCCCAGTCAATGTCATCCATTGTTCCCATCTCAGTTTCCCAGTTCCGTCGAAGTTTCGTCAGATCGCCTAGCATGTTATTTATCAGAGTTTTATACGTGAGTGAGACCACTTTCCCCTGTATTTGTTCTTGGAGTAGCCTTCCCTCTAATGGTGCATATTCTGGAAGGTCGGCTAGTTGTATGTTCTGGGCCTGCCAAACATGCCGAAACTGCGCATACTTGAAGAGCTGCGAGGGGTGCAAACCAAATTCAGTCTTCAATGTCAAAGGTTTTCAGCGCCCCTGGCACAATGTGTTTTAATATCTGATCCCACTTCTCTTGTTACTGTTTGTGGGGTGGCAAAGTATTTGGGCAGAGCTTGGTTAATCCGTACAAAGTTGCTAAAGAAAGCCAAGAGCTAGGCGTTGGTGGGCTCATGTTGAATACTGTCCTTTTTACTGTAACTTTCAAAGCTGTATATAGTAGTTTAAGTCTTTACTGTATATAAAAAAATAAATTAAGGGAATTTTAATGATTGTACATTGGTTGTATGTGTAAATGGATTGCTTTTTTATGAATTGAGGATGTACATACTTTTATGATAAAAAATGTTATCGAATAAAGTACATACAACAACTAAACTAATAACCCACCAGAGGGCACAAATTTATCCAAGCACTCACAATAAATAGTTTAGTGAAAGAGCACCTGCCAGCTAAGATGACATCCACAACTTTTCGTGGCAAATCAAATAGTCAACTGCTGCAGCTCAATCTCCACTCACTGATGTGTGAATTGCACAGGTTTGGGTGCAGAACCCTGTTCTGTTGGTGCAAAAGAAAATCCTCTCGAAGTAGTAGCCTCACCCAAGGGCAGAAGTTCCGGATACCACACAAACCTGGCCCAATCTGGGTCAGGTTGTTCCCGATTTTCTTTAGAGATTTGATTAGGAGAAGCACAGTCTGGAAGGTTTTCGGCAGTGTAGAAGTAAAAAAATGGTAGACCGTGTTTTCACTATTATCAGAGTTTGCTCCATGCCAACTCTGGGTGCAGCTGCCAGTCTTTCACTATTATCAGAGTTTGCTCCATGCCAACTCTGGGTGCAGCTGCCAGTCGTGATCCACTGGATACCTTTGGCTGAGCATGTCCAAAGTCAGCCATTGAGGTTTAATTGCTCGTCAGGATTTGAAATACGGTAGCCCTAATTGTGTAGCCTCTCCTCATTTTGAAGGCTTCAATCTTTGGGGGGGGGGAACAGGCCACCCATGGTGGCAATATAAAAATATGTAGAATATTTTAGGGCCTGCTTCAAGCATTGGCGATATTAATGTATAGTAGTGTAGTTAGTAGGTAATACAGCAACTTCAGTTTTACCCATCAAGTTAGGCTCTACGATGCCATGCATGTGTTTGTGTTAAAGGTGTTATTAGTGCCTGCAAATCTTTCCATCTTCTATCATCAAGTGAGTGTAGGACACCAGGCGATTTATTGGGCCAGTGCTGCAAGGTGATAGTTTCAAAATCTGGGACACATAAGTCATCTTTACTTCAGGCACTGTAGGTAGATCCAATCCTAGTGGCCTTGACTGCAGGTAATTGACCCAAATGCTCAAACTTAAGTGTACAGACTTATGAATAAGGCGCCAACGTCTCTACTATTGAGGACTTACATCACGATTGGCACCTTTTGACATCAACCAGGATTGTAGCAGTAGGTAAACTCGGATCAGTATGCTGAAGAATTGTTGTGCGTTTTCTTAAATTAAGGAGCGTGGAGTACTGGGGTATGAACAAAGCCTGCTTAGGCAGTGCCTCATGTGGCACCCACACTGAATACTGTTTGTTAATAATATGCAAGTATTTTTCAATATTGATAGGCAATAGGGGTCAATATGACGAGCATAGCTCTGGCTATTTGCCAGGTTTTAGTAATGTGATGAGAGCTTCCATTGTTTTGGGTAGTAACTGTTGCTTTGAGTAGCTTCTTCATACATATGACGCAACTGCAGGTCAAATGTGTCCATATATTCTTTATAAATGCCATATTAGGCAGATGTATCCTGGGACTCCAAACTCACCACACCTTTAATTGCCGCCTTTGTGTCTCCTACCGACAGTGTGGAATTTAGTGTTTTAATGAATGTTCACTCTATCTATGCTAAGTTGAAACCCACATCATGAATTTATGATATTGTAATATCAGCACTCTCTACAGGACTGTAGGACAGCACACATTCAGCAGATTTCAAGTAATCATTAATCATTTGTTCATTTGTTGTTGTCTGTCTCGTTGTAGATTATTCCATATCAGGCATCAGCTGCTCTTGGGATTCACTGTTCTTGCATTGTAGGTGTTGTGAAGAATTATATTTCCCTAAGGTATTTAATTCAGAGCTTTGCTGGATATAGCATCACATAGCCAAGGGTTATCTTTCACAATTGTACATATTCGACCATTTGGCACTGTTTGGGCAAAGAAAAAAAAAGCCATTTATGATCCTTCATGTTGTATGAGGTCATTAGTACTGGCGAATTCGAGCACTGTGTTTGATAGTTCAAGAATCTAGCAATGATCATAGTTATTCCCCTTGTTTTGATCGGGTTGCCAGTAGCCTATAACTACAGAGGTCTGTGAAAAAACCTCTCTTCCAACTTGTTACTATTAGAGTTTCAAGAAATATTTTCATTTCCCCGGTCTCTGCTGTCCTCGTTTTTATCTCTGCCAGGGATTTCTCCAGTTTGTTAATCTGCTCAATCCCGGTTTTACTATCGTCTTCTAGGTTGGATAGCCTGCTCTCAGCTTCATCTAGCTGCAGGTTTAGCCAGTCTCATTTAATCAAGTCTCATAATGAGGGAGTCTATTTTCCCATCTATTGTGATTAAAATTTCTTAAATTAGCTCTTTTATTTCTGTAAGTCCATTATGTATTCTCTGTGGGTGGCTTTAGCTCGGATATCAGCGGTTTATCTTATCACATAGTACAATTACTGTGTTTGGACTCCTTCCCCATGTTCTCAGTGCTGCACATTTGAATTGAGCACCTTAGTATCTTGACGCACAGGACTTGGATGCCAAAATGTACTTTCATTTAAGGTGATTATATCCCATCACTCACTCCCTTATTGGTGTTAATTTTGCATGGGGCAAAGATTCAGGAGACCCTATGCTCGATTAGAAGCAATTTAACTCCGTGCTGACTTTGAGTCCGAATCGTAGCCCATGTCACTCATTCACAATTTTAGGGCTGGTGCTTCTGGTCAATTCCAAGTATATGTGGAGTAGCTCGTAAACATGGCTCCAAGTCTTCCCCTGTAGAGCTTTCCCAGAGATGTACTATTTTGGAGTGTTGCAGTCATTTCATGGCTCACATACTCGTTTAAGCGGTCTCCTCTCCTTTCTATAATGGGTGTCACTAGGCGTCTGTACATGTCAGCCGTTACCACTTTCTTACTCTGGCTCCAGCTACTTATGCATTCAGTCTGCCCAGCAGGGTGATCAGTGTGCTCTCCTAGTTCTGTGTTACTGGAATTTACACCAGCGTGCCATGTCAGCCTTTTTACCTCTGGAAAGATGCAGAACGCCCATCTCAGATTATTTTCACATGTTACATATGAACTGTGATGCCATATACTGATGAAAACAGGAAGGTTGGATTTCTTCCCAAACCAATGTAAACTTGAGACTTGAGTAACCCAAACACAAATGTCATGGTATGGGACAAAATTTGCAAATGACTGGTAAATGACGGTCAGTTTGATAAGTGGAGGGAAATAAAAATGTTATTACAAGGTGCTTCTGGCCAACATCATAAAGCATAGTTGCCTTTCACACAAGCTTTAGTACATAAATAGCTGCTGAAAACTCAACATGTTAGGTCAAGTTTCTTATTTGAAAACTTGGCTCATGATGCAGCTCGCCTGGTTTTCACTTTATCCTATAAAGCTACTTAGGTGGGGCAACATGTTTGTGTTAGGCCCCTGCTTTTGTCCAGGAACGTTGTTAATTAAAAACAAGTTTGCTAATTGGCAGGAATTTAATTTTTCAAATGTTTCATCTGCAGATACCCGCTTTTTCTCAGGTTGACCAGTTTGTTTTGTCATGGGGCATGAGACGTCACTTAGGAGGAAACAGATCGGTTCATGAGGGTGCTCAAGCTGTTCTCTACAAAATAATTCTGGCAATTCTGCCTGACCAGACTGTTGTACAAACTGCAGTTTAACATGAACAATTTCATGAACGCTTGCTCCACCCAAGCATTAATTCAAAATTGCATGATTTCTTCTGTTCATGTAATTTAAATGCAAGCATATCTTGCTAAAGTGAAGTCTCCTCTCTGTGGTTTGGTAACAGGATACGGTCTTATTGAGCGCTGCGAAGGGGGCTAAACAAAGTGGTGCTTAGTGTGTAGTTTTGAGAGCTTCAAATTCCAGCTCCATCATTAGGCTTGAGAAAGGTTTGTTGGTAACTGACTGTCAGTAACTAGAGGTTGGATAGGACCGAGCTCAACCCAAATCTATTGGTTTATTTTCCCCATGGCATTACATAGGATGATTTGACAGTCAACGAGAACTGTTCTTCCAGGCCCAATTGACCAAATTATCGTCTGGAGCTCTAACCCTATCCAGCCCCTATTTTCTGGGGGCATTTGCGTAACAAAACTTGAAAGCCCCTGCAAGGTACATGGAGAGACCCTCTCCAGCCTCAATCAGGAGCTCTCCAGCCAGAGTATTGTGCTGAGGGAGCCCCCTGGAGATTGCCTCCCACCCCACCGCAGGGGCTGCACGGGGCCTGTGTTACGCCACTGTCTGGGTGTCATCTGACAACTCATGTCAGTTGAAAGAAAGACAACATCCAATTCTAGGGCAACCACGGGGAAACGTGGTGGTAATCCGAGCATTGATATCCAAAATCTCTTGAAACGGCCTGATCCATTTGTGGTCTTGTCCAGGAACATAGCTAAGTTCCATGTAAGATTTGGCTTCAAACTTTTGGTTGATAAACCTGATCAATGTGTTCAAAGACCAGGACCATGGGGACACATCAATCACAAGATGGCATTTGCTGCAGCCTCAAATTTCTTCTTTGTAACTTTAATACAGGCATCCCATTTGAGATTTCTATCAAATGTTACCTAAAACTATCTGAAAGAGACAATTTCTTCCAGTTTGTATCATTTATGAAAAAAAAAAACGTGTTTGACTAGTCTTGAAAGTCATGATTTATCTTTTTCCTCTGTTTTATAGTATCTTTCCAGGCTGTAAATTGAGCATGCAAGCCCTTTGGGGTCCTGGAGATTAGGACTAAATCATAGGCATACAGAAAAGCATAGATCTTAAAGCTGATTATTAGTGGAATGTCATCTGTGACTTTGGACTTTCAGGGACAGATGGTTGCTATAGATGGAGAATACAAGGGGTGCCAAAAAGCAGCAATACATGACCTAGTAACTAATGCGTTTTGTTTTTTTACTGGTGTTCCCATTTTAAATTAAATTTCACTGGAGAGCGTGTTCCATTACACAGCAGTTGAATCTGGGACAAGGGGCCTCAGATAATCAAGATAGACTATTTCCCAGACGTGGTGGTTTGTGATGAAAAATCTAAATGCCACAAAAAGGGGCACTTTTATGGTTGTGCTGAATTTGTGGATTATGTGCCGAAATATATATTTCTGATCAATTGTGGAGTCCTCCTCTGAAGCCTCCTTAGAGGAAGGGGGTGTTTTCATTTATGCTCCATTTGACTCCGGGCTTAAGAATCAGATAACATTTGAATTAATATCGATCAGGCTGATTGGCCTACTGAACTTTGGGTAGTTTTGAGATTCTTGTATAGTGGTACAAGGATGCTGTTTTACTAAGAGTTTGGGCAGCAATTTGTGGAGATGACCACTTCAAAAAACACTTATAAGAATTTCTGCCCACCAATCAGAATCAGAAAAACACACCTCTGGTGGGATATTGGAGCAGGGGCTTTCACCTTTTGTGGGACGTTTGTTGCTTCCTTCAACGTCATCTTTTGTAAGGACCTCAGTGTGGTTATGAGGTGAGCTTATTTCACCAACTTAGTCTACCAAAATAGTCTATTAAAGATAGTGAAGAAGAGGGTTACCCACGCTTCTGTGATGTTTGATTCCTGGTAGTTTCTTCTTGCTACCAGGCCTTCTCCAATTTTTAACCAAACAGCACGTGTCTTTCCAGTGTAACATTTTCAAGCTATGGTCACTTTCTGTTTAAGGAGTCGTTTTATTTCTTTATGTTTAGGGATTTGTAGCAAGATCTTGTTGCCCTAGTTATGGGTACTGAATATCACCACAGACTATTTGCAGTGGTCTTTTGTCTTTCATTCTTCGACAAAACACCCATCTTTAATCTAGAGCTGTTGTTTTAGTGGCTTATGAGTTATTGAAGATACGTCTTCTCAAAACTATCTGGGTTAATTAGTTCAGGAGTGTGTTGTACAAGAGAAGTTTGTTCAGGACAGGTCCATTCAGTTACAGCTGTTAGAGGTCAGCAGTGGGTGGTTTCATTTTAAATTCCTCTGCAATGGATTAGAGGTTATGGTTCCACCTCCTTCTCACTAGTCTTCTGAGGTCCCATGTGGCACCGTGACAGGGTTTAAACGTTGCTTCCTTAATGCAGTTTCAAAATTTTATGAAACCAATCATCTTTTCTTTTGCGCATAAATGTTTATATTCCTTAGAATTGTGTTGTCCAACAATCTAATGTTGCAAGTTTGTAGATGGTCATGGATGATGTCCCATACTTTACATGCAAAGGATTTATCAGCTCTGCATGATACTGGTAAACCACAGTTATTTCTTCTTTTCTCCAATTCTTTACAACATTTTAAAGGAGTTGAAGTTCATGTTCTCTTTAGTATTATAAATCATGGGATGTTTGGTAGTTTAGAAAGCCAATGTCATCTGCTTTTTTGATGAATACCAGACATGTTCCAGAAGAAAACTGTAGAGTTTGGTTCCCATTCCAAATCACTGGGTGAATGTCCTAGGTAAAAGTGGCTTATTTCTACTCATTCTATTTTTCTGTAGTTTGTCATGATCAATGTGTGCCTGCTAGGGAGTGAATTCTCCTCAGTGGTAGAAGGCTTTTCCCTTCAGTTGACCAGTTTCTGCTACGGCTGAATTGATTCTTATCTTAATGCCTACATTAATTTTACTGTTCAGCTCAATCATCATAGTCCATTCAATTGTGTTGCTTGCTGGCAGATTCCTTTGTGGATGAATCTGTTCAATAACCTCAGGTCGAGTATTGGTATGTATTCTCTGGTGGGACCTCTTTTCTGTACCAGAAAGTAACGGGTATATATCCCTTGCCTTTGTGGTTGAACAGGAACAGTGTCTATGGTATTTTTTCGCAGAAGACTGTTCACCTCCTCCTGCAACAAGAGGTGATTTTAAAAGCATCTGCCTCGTGGAGGAACTGGTGGAGGTGGGGATTTCAATCAGAGCAAATAGCCATTCTGCATAATATTCAGAACCCACTTGTCATTTGTGATGGTCTTCCACTCTGCCAGGTGAAACAAGATACTTCCTCCCACCGGAGTGGCTAACGGGCATGGAGGAAGCCATCACTCACTGTTTTGCTGGTGGCTTTGATGTGGACGCCAGCTGTCTTGTAGGTCCCCTTATGCTACCCGGTCTCCTCTGATGGTAGTGTGACCTGGGCGGATGATGCTGCTGGGTAGACCACTGAGGGGTTTGAACCCTCTGCTGAGAGGAATGCCGGTCGTAGGGACAGAACCTACTTCGGAATTCCTTCCGCTTCTCTAACCCAACGGCCTTAACAGTGTCCAGCTCAGTTTTCATTCTGGACATCTCATAGTCCGCATGAGATCCTAACCGCGAGGAGCCATTAAACTGAATGAGTCACAATCCTCCTTTGGGAGTCCGGTTTAAGGCCAGTGAGGCGCAACCAGGCTGAGTGTGTCGAACTAATGCAGTGGTAATAGCCATGTGCAGCTAGATCGGATGAATCTGCCGCTGCACTAATCACCTGGTTCACTACCAAGCCAAATCTCCTGCAGGGTTTTCGGGAAGTCTTGTTGATCTTCCTTTGGTAGTTTCAGTGAATCGGGACAGGGAATCCCAGACCAATCTGTCGTACCTTCTCAAGCGAGCGGAAACGCTGGCCACCTTCATCACTGCCGCAGAAGTGTTACACATCCTCTTGCCCAGAGAATCCATGTTTTTACTGTCCTTCTCTCTGGGAACTGAAGAGGACGTAGCAGAATGTGCCTTCCTGGCCGCTGCCAAAATGACAGAGTCCGGAGGAGGGTCCAAAAGTAGAAAAAGTGATCTTGGTCTGGTGCTTTGTATTTCTTGGAAATAAGAGGGCACTGAGCCTACTGTTGCAGGGGTGAGAAAAGTCTGCAATGCTGGTACCAAAAGACCTGGGACTAAGGGTAACAAAGGTCTCGCAGGGGATCTACGATGCAATGTTTCAAAAATAACAGATGTAGAAACTGTCGGAGCAGACAAGCCAATGTTCAGCTTGGTGGCACCTCTGCATAGGACCTCATTAAAATTACCTAGGTCGTCAATTGGAGAACCTTTGGATGGTGACGTTGCAGAAAGAGTCGGAGAATAGTCTCCTATAGAAGAGACTGAGAAATCAGAGCCCGGACTTCTGCAACCGGTTTCGGCAATGGGAACCTTCCAGTGTCGTACGCTTTCCAACCATCTAGGAGAAAGATTGACACTGGGGTCTTTACACCTTAAACCGGAGATCCCTCCGGTGTAACCTGGATGATATGAATGCCAGGGGATGATGAAGTTTCCCTCAACGTTGAATGCATCCTCGATGTCGATCGTGGTCTTTCTGGCACTTCTTCTGAAGCTACCGCAGGCTCGTCTCTCGACGTTGAGCGATGTCTTGACCACCCCTGCGGTGAGATGCTTGAGGACTCTCGCCTCCGCGAAGGAGTCCTCGATGACGGTCTTTTCAACATCGACCGTCCGCGGGACCAGGAACAAGTCTTCGACGTCCGTTGTCAATGGTCTTTCTTAGACAGACTTTTTCGCCAACGAGCGTCAATGGCAATGGAGATTTTGATGCTGTCAGTCTATAGGCTTGCAGCAGAGTCTTAGCCGCCGACCTTTGCGAGGAAGGCGGAGAGCTAGACTACGATGGATGCCTCGCCATCGATGGGTAGTTCGTTCGTAACCAGCATACTTCAAGCCTGAAGAAGCATGCCTCAATGTCGACTTCCCAAAAAGAAACAAAACAAATGCAGTGGGATAGATACAGTAATAAATATTTCTTTCAATGATGGAAACTTTAATTAGTCCATCAGAAAAAAAAGTCAATCTCAAACCAACCGATTATCTCAATTCAAGAGCACACTCTGTTGTAGATCCGATGTAAGGAGTAGTTTCTGTCCTGTAACTCCAGTTCTGTAGTAGGGGTATCTCTGTTATAGTCATAATCTAGTGAATAGTCCCGCCCATGTGCGTGGACCCCGGCAATCAAAAATAATCTCTTAAATTGTCAGAAAATTGCAGAACTGCAAAGACACTTAAAGACAAATAATGCAGCCTATATCCACAGGCTACACTGTCCAGTACTTCAACTAGAAATTCCACCAAAAATCCACAAACAGCAAAGCCTGTCCAGATTCCCTTGTTTTTACTGCAAAACCCCTCAGAAATGATAGAGAGGAAGACCTGGACAGACAAGCCCCATAGGCTGCCATTATGTGGCTTAAATAGGATACTGTGCCTTTAAGAGAACCTTCTCTCAGTATCCCAGAATGCATAGCAGGTCCAACTTACTTTCAGTTCTTTTTGAAGGCGTAAAACGCCAAACCTGCCGCATTCCTTAAGGAACATTTCTCTCCACCGGGGAGGAGGGAGGGCGCTTATGACTATAACAGAGATACCCCTACTACAGAACTGGAGTTACAGGACAGAAACTACTCCTTCTGTAGTAGGGGATCTCTGTGTATAGTCATAATCTAGTGAATAGAATGGCAAGCCCATTCCCACACCAAAGCGGCAGTGGAGAAAAGAGAATTAACGCCACTATTGTGCGAACAGATTTCGCAGCGAAGCCTGCCCAACCTGAGCGTCTGCCCTGGCATCAGTGTCCAGGCAGTAATGCTTAGCAAAGGTATGAACCGACTTCCAAGTGGCCGCCTTGCAGATTTCTGCAATCGGAACATTACGGAGCAAAGCTGTCGTGGCAGCTTTGCCCCTGGTGGAATGAGCCTTAGGCTAACCTCCTAAAGTCTTATTAGCTTTTTGGTAACATAGCTGTATGCAGGACACAATCCACCTAGAGATAGACTGCTTAGAGGTCGCAAGACCCGTCCTGACAGATCCATAATTGATAAACAATTGGTCAGACCTACGAATATCTTTGGTCTTATCCAGATAAAACTTCAATACCCTCCTAACATCCAGGGAATGTAACGACCTTTCCGCTGGAGATGAAGGATTCTGAAAAAACGAAGGCAAAGTTATGGTCTGGTTGACATGAAAATCAGAAATAACCTTGGGAAGAAATTTAGGGTGAGTACGCATAACAACCTTAGCAGCATGAAATACAGTATAAGGTTCTTGGCAACACAACGCCTGAATTTCACTCACCCTGCGGGCCGATGTAATGGCCACGAGGAACGCCGCCTTCCAGGACAGGTGCTGCAACGAAGCCTTATGAATAGGTTCAAAAGGCTCCTTCATCAACCTGGACAGCACCACATTCAATTCCCATGAAGGCGAAGGAAGCCTGACAGGAGGGAACACTTTCTTCAAGCCTTCCAAAAAATCTTTGATCACAGGGATCTGGAAGAAGGAAGTCTGCGAAGGGCATTTCCTGTAGGCAGTCAAAGCAGCAAGATGAACCTTAATAGAATGGACATTAAGGCCAGACTGCGCCAACTGTAGAAGATAAGGAAGGATGACATCTTCCTTACAAGTCGTCGGATCATAGTTCTTAGACTTGCACCAGATACAAAATCTCTTCCACTTGTAAGCATAGGAAGTCCTAGTGGAAGGTCTCTTAGACTCCTTCAGTATGTCCATGCAATCTGCAGGGAGATTCAGATGACCATATTGCACTAACTCAGGAGCCATGCTGCCAAACTCAAAGACGAGAGGTTGGGGTGCAACATCAGCCCCCCGAACTTCGTGAGAAGGTCCGGCCTGCACGGCAGCCGAATGTGAGGAAGGAGAGACCGGTGAAGCAGGTCCGTGAACCACCACTGTCTGGGCCATTCCGGGGCAATCAGTATCATCCGCGCCCTGGACTGGGACAGCTTGATGAGAACCGTCGGAATCAGGGGAATGGGTGGAAAAGCGGATAGAAAGCTGTTCGACCAGTTGATCCATAACGCATTCCCCAGCGTCCCCGGCTGGTAGTACCTGGAGGCGAAGTCTCGGCATTTGCTGTTTTCAGCGGTGGCAAACAGATCTACGTCTGGAGTCCCCCACCTTGCGAAGACTTCTCCTAGTACTTCGTCGTTTATGACCCATTCGTGGTTTTCCTGAATCAGTCCGCTCAGCGCGTCTGCCTGAACATTCTGCACCCCTGGCAGATGGGTAGCCGTTATCGTCAGTCCTCGAGCCAGAAGCCAGCGCCAGATCGCCTGCGCCTCCTGCGACAGGGTGCGTGACCTCGATCCTCCCTGCTTGTTGAGGTAATACATTGTGGTTGTATTGTCCGTCTGCACAAGGAGAGAGTCGGTCTGGAAGGACGGGCGAAAGGCCTTCAGTGCCAAGTGAACAGCTCTGAGTTCCAGGAAATTGATGTGGTACGTGGACTCCGCCGGAGACCACGTCCCTTGAATCTGTAGGTCTCCAGAATGCGCTCCCCAGCCCCGGAGAGAAGCATCCATCACGATAACCTGAGCGGGAATGTCCTTGTGGAAGGGAACCCCTCTGAGGAGATTCTCCGCTGAACACCACCACTTCAGAGACCGAAGAGCATGCAGAGATAGGCGTATCTTGTCGTCCCAAGATCCTCTCCTCTGATCCCACTGATCCTCCAAGCACTCTTGCAACGGTCTCATGTGCAGCCGTGCATGTGGCGTCAGGAAGATACAGGAGGCCATTGATCCGAGCAGAGAAGATACCGTCCTCACTGTCGTGGATGGAGCGGACATGAGACCCCGAGCCTACTGAAGTAGTGATAATCGTCGCTCCTCCGAAGGAGACACGCTTGCTGACAGCGTATCGATGGAGGCTCCCAAGTACTGAATGCACTGGACTGGAGTCGGAACCGACTTGGACATGTTGATGTGCAACCCCAGCTTGTTCAAGAGAACGCACGTCTTCTGGAAGTGTGCTTGCGCTTCCGCGAAGGAGGAGGCCTTGATCAACCAGTCGTCCAGGTAAGGGTAGACAAACACCTTGTTCTTCCTTAGGTGTGCTGCTACCACCGCCATGCACTTTGAGAATGTTCTCGGCGCAGACTTCAGTCCGAATGGCAGTACTGTGTATTGATAGTGATTGGCGCCGACTTGGAACCGCAGGAACTTCCTGTGTTTGTGTGCAATGGGCACATGGAAGTAAGCATCCTGGAGGTCGATGGCACACAGCCAGTCTCCCCGTTGCAGCTGAGGATAAATCTGATGCAACGACAGCATGCAAAACTTTTCTCTGCGAATCCATTTGTTTGCTTGTCGCAAATCCAGAATAGGCCTGAACTCGTTCTTGTCCTTTTTGCGAACCAGAAAGAAGCGGGAGTACAGACCTCTTCCCCTTTGAGACAGAGGTACGACTTCGATCGCCCTTTTCCTTAACAGGATATCGGCCTCCGCCTGGAGCTCACGCAGCTGATACTGCGAGCTGACCGGAGGGATCGATGGAGGAGGGCTGGTGAACCGAAGACTGTATCCATTGCAAACAATATTCAGCACCCACTTGTCCTGAGTAATTTTTCTCCACTCTGCCAGAAAAGATTGAATGCTTCCCCCCACCGGAGCGGGTAACAGTTGACGGGGAAGTAAGTGCTCAGGGCCTAGACCCGGCCTGGCCCTTAGTCGCTGGTGCCGACTGATGGCCGCCTCTGCCCCTCTGGCGTTTCTGGAATGGTCTTCTGAACTGCTGCTGCTGTTGTTGCTTCTGTTGTCCAGAAGACTGGCCACGCCCTCTACCTTGACCACCGAACCGGCGTTGGAACGGACGGTACGTCTTCTTGGTCTCCTTGGGCTTCTCCAAACCCACCGCTGTGAGCGTCTCAGCCTCCGCCTTCATGCGGGCCATTTCGTCGTCAGCGTGCTTCCCGAACAGGGTTTCGCCAGAGAATGGCAGATTGGCAACCCTCTGCTGAGAAACGTAAGGCGGAGCCAGGCATGTCGTCGCTGGTTTATTCCGTGGCAGAAACCATGCGCCGCCAGAAGAGAGGAGTCGGCTGTAGCGCTGATGACCTGATTCGCCACCAACATCCCCTCGTTAAGCACCTCCTGGAAGTCTTCCCGCTTGTCCCTCGGAAGAAGTTCCACAAATTGTTGAAGAGATTCCCAGAGGGCTCTGTCATACTGACCCAGCAAGGCCGTGGCACTAGCCGCCTTCATTGAGGTCGCCGAAGTCCCACAAACTCGTCTCCCAGAGGAATCCAACCACCTAGATTCCTTGTCTGGCGGAACAGTGGAGGAAGGCGTGGTGGCATGTTGTTTGCGCGCCGCTGTCACAATCACCGAGTCTGGAGGGGGCTGCAGCCGCAGAAAGGCTGGGTCCGAGTCGGGAGCCCGGTACTTCTTCTGCAGTCTGGAAGGAGCCGCCTTAGTCACCGCAGGAGTAAGGAAAAGATCCAGGGCCGGTTCTTCCAGGCCCGGCACCAGTGGCAGTAACGGCCGAGACAAGTGCTTCTGATGGAGCGTCTCAAAGATGACCGAGGTCTTCGGAGTGGGCACTGTCAAAGTAATGCCCAGTTTCGCTGCACCCCGTAACAGCACGTCCTGGAAGGACACCAGATCGTCGACCGGTGAGACCCACGTGTCCGGCGAATCTGACAAGGTCGGGGAGTAGTCCCTGGTCCCAGACGACCTGGTCCGTGAACGAGACCTGTGGCGCCGTCTAGATCGCGTTGAAGATCTATGACGCGAACGTTCCCTTCGCCGGGAGCGTGACCTCCCAGCACGTGGGCGCTCCACCGGTTTCCGTGGAGGCGTCATCCGTGGTTTGTCCCAGGGCTTCGGGGTAGGCGTACCCTTAGGAGGTGTCGGAAGCAGAGGCAGAGACACTGACCTCGAAGGCCTATGAGGAGGAACTGGCGGCAGAGGCCGCCCCTCAGTAGACGGCGGAGGCAGGGAGGGGAGAGGCGGCTTAGCCGGAGGAGCCTCCTTCGGTCACAGGCCTTGGTGGCGTATATACCACCGAGTACCTCGTGCCCGATGACTTCTTCGAGGAGGGGGCCTGTGAGCCAGACCCTCCCGAGCGTGAGCGACGCCTCCGACGTCCACCACCAGATCCGGCGTGACTTCTGGCGCCAGAATCCTTCTGCGCCTCTTAGAGGAGGGTGAGACCCCAGGAGACGCTGATCTCTTCCTGCTCGACGTCGAGCGTTTCCCATGCGTGGAACGGCTATCTCTAGGCTCTGGCGTCGAACGCCGCCTCCTCGACGTTGAGCGTTTCTTCCTCGACGCCGATCGTCGCCCCCTCGACGACGAGCGGCCAGACCTCGACGGCGAGCGTCGACTTTTCTTTCTCGAAGACCGCTTCCTCACTGTCCTCGACGCCGAGGGTCCCCTCGACGTCGAACTTGTCGACGGCGACCGGCGGTGTCGCTTCGACGGCGAGCGCCGGTGTCTTCGTCGACGGCGATGCCTCGACGACGACGATGACGTCGACGACTCCGACGGCGGTGACTTCGACGGCGGCCTGGCCAGGCATCTCGACGTCGATTTCCCACGCTGTCCCGACCCGGAGCCCCAGGGAGAAGGGGAACACACCGTCGTCATCCCTCTCGACGTCGTCGTCGATGCTATCGTTGTTGACGGAGACCGGGATCTTTTGCTGGGCTTCCTGCCTCTGGGGAGCCCCCCCAGAGGCATCAGCAGGGGCAGAGGGAGCCTTCCCAGCCTGCCCAGACCCACCTGCAGACGCCTCTCCTCCAGGCCTTGGAGCCTAATCTTCAGTCTTTCCCTCAGGGTCCTTGTAGAAAAGGCCTGGCAGATGTCACAACCTTCAGGGACATGCTCATCAGGGAGGCAAATAATGCAGACGTCGTGTGGATCAGTCTTGGCCTTCTTCCTTCCACATGCTGGGCACTTGTCGAATAAGGCAGGCATTTTAGATCCCTAAAAGCCTGAACAAACACACAGAAGTGAACAGGAAACACCAAGAATCAAAGCAGAACACTTTTAAAACCAAAAAGTGTCAAAAAACTCCAATAAACCCCATAAAAGTGGAGAGCTCAATGCACAGGGTCCTGTAAGCAGGAGCCGGAAAAAAGAACTGAAAGTAAGTTGGACCTGCTATGCATTCTGGGATACTGAGAGAAGGTTCTGGAAGGTTCTCTTAAAGGCACAGTATCCTATTTAAGCCACATAATGGCAGCCTATGGGGCTTGTCTGTCCAGGTCTTCCTCTCTATCATTTCTGAGGGGTTTTGCAGTAAAAACAAGGGAATCTGGACAGGCTTTGCTGTTTGTGGATTTATGGTGGAATTTCTAGTTGAAGTACTGGACAGTGTAGCCTGTGGATATAGGCTGCATTATTTGTCTTTAAATTTTCTCTTAAGTGTCTTTGCAGTTCTGCAATTTTCTGACAACTTAAGAGATTATTTTTGATTGCCGGGGTCCACGCACATGGGCGGGACTATTCACTAGATTATGACTATACACAGAGATCCCCTACTACAGAAATGGTTATACATCCATTTTTTTTATATATATGCACATGTTTTTAAACACAAACAATACACATTTATTTACAAGGACATACACCTATACATACATACATATACATACATACATATATATATATATATATATATATATATATATATATATATATATATATATATATATATATATATATATATATATACACACATACATAAATACACTACATTTATATATCTGAAGACAAAACAGAACCCGTAGGGCCTGAATATTAGTAGTGTTGCAAAAAAACTTTGGAGAACAAAAAATATGTGATTCGCAGTTCACATTAATCAAGATAACCCTTGTGTCAACACCTCTCAGGGTATATATCAATCCACCCTTTTGCACTATAGAAAGGTGTTGCAATTATTTCTTTTCACGCACAAGTTCAAATAGTCTTCTTTTTATATCTGGTTGACGCGTTTCAGCGCATTTAATCTGGTTCTCATCAGGACTGTAGGCCAAAGGAAACCTTGCCAGTAAGTCGGTCTCAGCGTCTGCATAGAAACCTTCAGCCTCGGCCGAGCTTAATCACGGAAACATGTAATCCAAGTCTACAAGAAGAGGAAGAGTTGTCGGGCCGTCCGTATGGATAAAATAAACGCTTGGAAGTTTGCGGTCAATAATCCTCAGCAAACAGTCTCAGTCGGCTTAATCCCGCGCTGTAACGCTCTCGCTGCGAGTTCAGAACACCATGTGGACTTACTTCTCGCGACGGAGGCTCTTGCCGTCTCAATGGCGATCTGTCCCTAGACGGTGACTTGGGTATGCAGCACTCAGGAAGAATTACATAAGGCCCAAGCATTGAGTAAACAACGTTTCCTAGCCAGAGGTTATTCCAGACGAACGATCGACAAGGCCATTGCAAAAACGACAATGGATAGAGATACTTTACTGGTCAGTAAGAAAGACAGGGAGCAACACAAATCTCAAACAGGTGAAGAGGGAAAAAAAATTTCGCCTCATATTAGGATACAGCAAACAACATAAAACAATCCACAAAATTATTCAAGATGAATGGCCCATATTACTTAGTGACCCAGTATTTGGACCCCTGCTACCGCAGAGGGTGTCCATTACATACAGTAGGCTCCCTCAATGAGGGATTGTTTAGTTGTATCTGACCCTGAGATCTTAAATAAACCAGTTTGGTATCAAAATCTCAAAGGCTTTAAAAAATGTACATCATGTAAAGCCTGGACACACGGGACAAATACTAAAACATATTGTAGTCCATTCAAAACAAAACCCTATACAATAAGCAAAATGTTAAATTGCAAAACGAAATATTCTGTATATGTGCTAACCTGCCCATGTGGATTAATCTACGTAGGCTCAACCAAACTACAAGCACATGTCAGAATACTCCAGCATCTCCGAGCAATAACTAATATAGACAACACATACCCAGTGGCCCGGCACTTTATGGCGTGCCACGGATCGAACAATAAAGGGTTGTCATATTATCTCATCGATGCAATCCCTCCAAATAGACGAGGTGGAGATAGGGAGAAAAAACTGAGAAAGCTGGAGACTAGATACATTTTATTGTTAGATTCGAAGCATCCGAATGGATTGAACCTAACGGAAGATCTATACACTTGTCTAGAGTAGTGACTACAGAGAAAATTGGTCCTTTTTGACTATCCAACATAACCAGTCAAACAAGCTAATTATACAGATCTTTCGAACCCCCTACGAAACACAAAGGGAATATATACTATTATCAAAATAAAGTATTGGTGTTGACAATATTTTATACATCTTTATAATTGAACTTTTACACTAACAATTTTAAATACTTGTAAATATTTTAGAATTTTTTTTAGAATTCTTTTAAGTATTACATTACTATTTATAAGATCAAATCTAGTATTATGTTTTGTAGGAAAGGGAGAGAATATTACTGGTATATATATGTGTACAAATATGCATTCATGTTGTTGGGAAAAAAATTTTTTTGTCACCGTTTGGATACAATCTATCAGTTAATTACATAAAATCGATGTTTTATGCTGCCATTTAGAGACTTAAAGAATGAAACAATTTAGAAACAAACAACAGTAATGAACAGTCAGAATATGAAATGGTTTGTACTTATAAATGAGGTTATAGTGGCAAATTTAGATCAAACTGGTTTCAGATAAGAACACTCACTGTAAAGATATTAATAGCACTGGCACAATTAAGCACTTTTAATTTATTTTCACTAGAAATAAGACAGAACATCTACAGTATTGTATTACTTATATACAGCAGTTTTTGGGCTAATGTATTTTACATGGAATTTTTTAGCAAATAACAAATGTGTATTTTGCAACAAAAATGGTTGATATTAAATACATAAATGTATTTTACGTATAATTGATTATCAACTGAAAGCCGAATATGCACAGAACGTAATCCATATGAGCTGATAGACAAATCACTCTATGTCTATAGTGAAAAGTATTCATGTGATACACTAATGCAAGCACTGTCACTTTAAAAAACGCCTTCTGGGTAAACAAAAACTGTCGAGTGAACAAGCGGCGTTCGCGCTGCGAAACGCGTCTCAGACATACATATATACATACATATATATATATATATATATATATATATATATATACATACATATACATATACATATATATATATATATATATATATATATATACACATACATATACATACATATACATACATATACATACATATATACATATACACATATACATATACATATACATATACACATACATATACATATACTTGTCCGCCGAAACGCGTCTGATCGTATGTATTGGTGAATAAAAACCTTTGATTTGACCCACGGAGTCGGTGCCTGTTCTTCTGAAGCCTAAGTCAGGATTGGGAAAATATTTGAAAGCTGTCTGGAGCCTTCTACACCGACCCTCCTCATTCAGGAGCACCTAGCATCACGAGACAAACTTTGGAAATCTTTCTTCAACCCGAGGAATACTTGGTGCCCCCCGCGGTGATATCCAGATCCGGCTGACACTACTTCCGCAACGCAACCGTGAGTAATCCTGATCCAGTGGCGGCCGGAGGGCTGACAGGGACCTGGGGAACCACGAGATAGCGCAAGGGAGTGAGAGCAGAAGCCGGCACGTCTCTTTATAAAACCAGCGGGAGAGGGAGTCCTTCGCGTGCATACACAAGAAAGGCAGTGGGTGTCAAAGGAGAGCACTCAATTCCAATACAGCGATGTCAGCAGAATGGGACAAGGAACGTGAGCAGGCTGCTCTGGATATTTTCAAAGAGCAAACAGAGGCAGAACCAGCTCCAACAACCAGTGCAAGCGCACAGCAAACACCACAGGGAAATGAAACTAAGAAACTTGAAAAATTAAGAAAGGCTGAAGTTGCCAAATGGTGGGAATGCACTTCTCTCAAAAGATATCTCAATGTTGGCAGAGTTCCCAGAGGCCTAAGAGTGTTGGTGGCGCCCACATATGAGGATCCTGACCCAGCCATGCTGCAGGCCTGGGCGGATAACAGCGCTGAATCGTCACGCAATATGTTGCGCATCCTGGTTCAATTTGCCACATCAGACAGGGAGAGACTACTCCTGAAAATCAACTATGTTATGGAAGAACTGGCAAAACTTCCAAATCAAGATCTGGTCAAAAAGGGACTGGAAGATATTAATATCAGAGTTCAAAAATTGGAAAGCACCATCAAAATCAGGAAAGCAGAAAAATTTCAAAGGGACAGAAATGACTACCTGCAAGGCAGAATTTACACTTTTGCAAGGAAATTTGAAAACATACGCAGACAACAACTCTCCGCCACAGGCGGAATCCTTCCTTGCCCTCATACACTGAGCGAATCTGAAGTGAGCTCAGGAGCGGAGTCAGACCCAGAAGCAGGAAACAATGCCAACACACTAAAGACTGTCCCAAACCCCATCGATGAATTTGCTTTTTTACGGATGGAACGTCTAATGAGTCTAAGACCCAGAACGAGGAGATCAAAGTACTACCACCCAAACAAATCATCCAGCAGAAGGAGGAAAAACAGACGCTGGGGCAGACATGGCAAAAAGAACAAAAAACACATACAGACGCAACAGAAGACGATGAACAGAGACACAACAACCACCAACACAGTCATAAATCTTTCATCCATGGAGTTAACTAATGATGAAAAAAGAATTTTATCTCTGGGACTTTCCTTCTGCAAAGAGACTAATTTTAATTATGCAGAAACAAGAGTTGATCTTTATCAATTCACGCACAAATTAAAACTACAAAAATACTTTTGTTCACAAAAAGACAAAACTAACTAAATCAGACCCATAACTGAATCAACTACAATCCCACATCCTATGAGTGTATCAGACTTTGAGGTCCTGAGCGATATTACAGAATTGGAGTTGAACTTAGAAGATGGCAGTCTAACAAACACCCAAACAGGGGCAATGTCTAACATACAAATTTATGCATCGGAGAAAAGTCAGTTCAGACCAAAATCCACATTCTATCCTCCTATGCCCAGAGACAATATTGACATCTTTGCTGATAAAGTGATCTATGATCTCAAGGAATTAGCTCTCTCAAGCAGCAATAATTTCAACAAGAATATCAACATCCAGAGAAAGGAGTACGACATGTTAATGGAAAAGTTGAAACAAAGACCGGACATTGTAATACGTAACGCTGACAAGGGAGGCAATGTAGTGCTATGGCCTTTTGAGATGTACGACAAAGAGGCCATGTTCCAATTGCAGGACAGAGAATGCTACATTAGAACCAGTAGCACAAACATCTACAACATCAAGGAGAGATACCATGCCAGCCTCTATGACTGGAGAGGGAAGGGCCTCATCTCTAAACAAGAACTGGAAGTCCTGAAAAATGACTACCCAATCACTCCCCAAATGTATTTGATCCCCAAAATCCACAAGAACCCGAACTGTCCACCTGGGAGGCCGATAATTTCTGCTATAGGTAGTCTCTTTGAGAACGCTAGTAAATATATTGACCACTTCTTGCAACCAATCATGAGAACCTTGCCAGCCTTCCTCCAAGATACCGGGGATATTCTGAATTGTATAAATGACTTTGTTTGGACTGAAGATCTTAATTTCGTGACCTTAGATGTCCAGAGCTTGTATACAAGCATCAGACATAGTGATGGCTTAAGGGCAATGCAACACTTCCTGGGTAACAGAAATGTAACTTTGTTGCAACATACACTGATGCTGTTACATATGGCAGAATGGTGCCTGGAGAATAACACCTTCATGTACAACAAGCTACTGTACAAGCAAACACAGGGGACGGCCATGGGTACTTGCTTCGCCCCCAGCTATGCTAATTTGCATATGGGCTGGTGGGAGGAGCAAGTACTCATGACCCAACATCTTGACGCCTTCACTAACAACATTGTCTTGTACAGGCGATACATAGATGACGTCTTCATCTTATGGAGGGGTACAGAAGACAGCGCCCTCCAATTCTCCAGTGACAAACAATAACAATCTGAATCTTAAATTCACTTGTACGGCCAGCAAAGAAAAAAAAAATCACCTTTTTAGACGTTGAGGTTTTCCATGAGGGAGGAAAAATACAGACCCGCACCCACAGAAGAGAGACTGCAGGGAACACCATCTTGCACTCAACAAGCTTCCACCCCACAAGCCTCAAAGAAAGCATCCCCTATGCCGAATGCATAAGGATGAAGAGAAATTGCAGCCTACAGAAAGACCTGGACTTCTGCACAGACAACCTCTGTGCCAGACTCAAGGAAAGAGGGTACAGCTCGACCACCCTAAACAAAGCAAGACTTAAAAGTGACCATCTAGACAGGTCGGCCTTACTCCAAAAAAAGCCCAAAGCTACAAGTGACATCAGAACAACTGTCATCAACAATATGCCCAGACTGATTACAGGATACAACATGCACCATAAGAACATCAGGAAAATCCTGTACAGACACTGGCCACTGATTAAAAATGACAGTCATTGGACAGAGTTGTGCGAAACTCCCACAGTTGACCTTTAGAAGAGCAACTTCAATGAGCCAAGAATTGGTCAATTATGCACCATCTGCTCCGATCAAAAAGATCTGGTTGCATTCCCAACCTGGTTTCTACAAGTGCACTAAGTGCAAAGCCTGCCAACATGGGGTCAACACTAAATCGGTCGCATTCCCATTTGGGAAATCCCCTTTCAAAATCAGACAACACTACACTTGCAAAACAGACTTCGCAGTGTACGTGCTCAAATGCTCCTGCAATTTAATCTATGTGGGGAGTACCATACATCCAGCCCATGTGAGGATCCTCCAACACCTTAGGGCAATTGCCAATGACGATCCAGCATACCCTGTGGCTCGTCACATCAATGCTCACCACAGCGGTAAAACTGAGGAATTCACCTATTTTGTGTTGGACAGTGTAGCACCAAACATAAGGGGAGGGAACAGATTACAACAAGCACTGGCGTTGCCAATAGGTCTCGCAATAGGAAAGTTGGAGCTATTACAATTGCAAATAACAATGCCTTTTATTTTTGTTTTCATTTTAAAAACATAAAGGGCTTTGTCATTTACAAAACCAATAGCTCCAACTTTCCTACTGCGATACCTATTGGCAACGCCAGTGCTTGTTATTGTATGTGTGTCTGTTGTCTCCGAGTGTGCGCGCGTGGGTGTGTGCATATCAAGGCCGTGGAGGGTGCTGCAGACTGCTGTCTGCCCACAAGGGCTGTGTGTTTGCGTGACTCTAGGTCGTGCGGGTTCAAGCTCTGCCGCCTTCACGAAACCGGTCAGGACCGGAGCCGCTGCTGGAGTGTGGGGGCGTTCAGCAGGGCAAGGGGAGGAGGGTCACAAGGGACCTCTAATCCAAGAGCGTAGCTTCAAAAGAAGTGTGGCTACTTTTAGGAGAAGTGGCATTTACCATAACAAACATGCCGCGCGGCCATGAAAGAGACACAGCTGTGTGAAAGTGAAAGTGACGGCCGTGAAACGCTCTGTGGTGGGGGAGGGGCAGTTGTGAGAGGTGACGAAAGGCAGGAAAAGCAAAGCAGAGCAAATATTAGCTTGAGTGATTAAATAATGATTATCGCCACAGAAATTCAGACGTGTAAGTAGGGGTTATTAAAAATCGGAAATGTTGATCCATGACTAATCAGGTCGTGCTCCACTGGCAGTAATACTATTTACAAAGGTACATTTACACATGTAGATTTAATCATGCCTCTGTCTTGCCTAAGGATTTTGTATCTGAGCTGGGTGGCCGTGGTAATATCAGGAGCAGAAGTGGGGTTAAATAGGTTTCTGTGAGGAACAGGAGGTCTGGTGGGAGGTTATGATGGAGCTCCAAGGCATGTGTTGCGTAGGAAGCAACGGCTAGGAGAGAGAGAGAGATGTTGATAGGAGGGTTCTAATGTTTGCAGTGTGGCTTAGCTGGATGGTGCTGGTGGACCAGAGGTTCACGCACAGGGCACGGAAGAGGTGCAAATAGGTAGACACCGGCTTGGCTTTGGCATGCCAGCTGCGAGTCCACACAGCAGCTGCCATGAAAACCTGTCTAGGAAGGGGGGGGGGTTAGCGGGAGATAGGTATTGCTCTAGGCGCTCAGGAGGAGCACAGTGGCGGAAAACATGGCACGTAAGCAGTGGCGGGGAGAGAGCAGGGCGCAGAAGGGGGCTGAAAAGATGAGCATAGGGGACAGAAGGGGGCTGCAAAGCCTATTGGAATCCCTAGAGAGAGGGGCTACGAGCAGAGAAAGGGAACATGCCGCGCGGCCGTGAAAGAGACACTGCCGTGTGAAAGTGACCGCAGTGAAACGCTCTGTGGTGGGGAAAACACAGTAAGTCAGTATGCACTTTTTTTTATATCAATGTATTACGAAGCAACAGTGTCTATTTTAGGTGATAAATAAAGTAACCTCGCTCATGACATGGAGGTTATTTGCAAGCTAACACCATTGTAAGAGTTGAATATGAGTGGGGAGCGCTACATAGTGGGTGCCAAACTATGCTTTCAGGGCCTTTGTCATTTTCGGGACAATGCTCTTGCTGTGGGGTGTGAAAACAGTGCGCAGGACCTCTAACATCAGCTGCAGGCTAATTAAACTAGTTGTGTGAGCTGCGCAAAAGAAAACAAAGGCACCCTCCAGGAAACTCACCACAAAGTGGACACCGCGTGGGGAAACAAGTTTTAGGGCACACTCACCTCTCCGTCGGTATGCCGGCACGGGATGAGCCTTTGAACGGAGGGGAGTGTTTAGCAGGGAGCAGGTGTCTTTTGTAGTAAAAAACACCAGACTCAATTGGCTTCAGGTGACACCAAGGCAGTAACAGGCCTCGGTCTGCGCTGGTGCCAGTTCAAACCACTAATTACTCGCAAATGCGCACTGTGCCGGAATGTCAAGAAAGGTCCGAAAAAGACTCTCGCACTTAGTAGTTTGTTCAGCCAAGTATTTAATGGCGTGGGCCTAAACTATTTCTCTGTTCATGTGGTGCTGAAAAATAACTGGAAGATAGGAGAAATAAATAGCAAAAACAGCTGCAAAACTAGCGCTCTGATAGTGCGCAGTCGTCTAAATGAGACCCGAGCGTGCAGAAAAACCGCATGCGAGTAAGTGACATAACGACCATAGACACCAACAACTGTATAAGTACGTCTGAATGAACGGCAGGCAAATAGAAAAAAACGCCTGCGTGTTATTAGCAAGGCATCTAAAAAAAACTTGTACAATGCGGTAGTCATCACGCGCGACATGGAAATACTCCCCACATAGGATAACAAGTATGTGGATCAAAAGAAAAGTGAGATTTAGTGCATGGGGGAGGGGGTATATTTACAAGTCCGGGAGAGAAAATAAACAAGCACGTCAATCAAACTAAGAAATGAACGCATCTTCATCTTTTACTAGCTCGGTTACCAAATACACACTATCTGAAACAAGGGGGAATGCAGAGCGGCCGGGAAACTGAAAGTACGGCCGGCCTGCGGCCGGCCATGAATAATTAGGGGAGGAGAAGCCCTTTGATGTGCTGTGCGGCCGGGAATGCGCGTGCTTGTTTGCTCACGTGATTCACGTGAACTCTAAGAAAACCGCAGCGCAAGAAGCCCTTGGTTTGACGAGGATTTCGAGCACTTGAATTCTCGCTCCCTCAATGCGCTTGCGCGCATTGTAGGTCACGAGACCTAAAAATGAGTACAGTAAAAATAAACAAGCGCAAAGCAGAGAGCGGGTGACGAGACGCATGGCGAGCAGCAGCCTTTGATGTGCCAGCCTGCCATGGAGTGAATAATTAGGGGAGGAGAAATGCCGGCCTGAGGCCGAGAGCAAAGCAACAGATGGCTTTGATGTGGAAGCTCGTGCACGCCTTGTGCACTTTTCAAAATCCGCTGGAGAGCCCCTTGGCAGAAAGTATGGTTTGACTGGAATAGGAAAGGTCGAGCCCTAAAAACTGAGACGACTTGAATCCAAATACATAATCGAGCTCAACAGTAAGATCCCCTTTGGGCTCAATGCTGATGAGGCACTTAGTGTACATCTATGACATGCCACTTGTTTATAGTGTAAACATCCCTACTCACTGTTCCAGAGATAAGCCCAACTACTGATTAACATCTAGTTTCACCATCCTAGGACCTGGTCCTTTTTAACTCACTTAGTGCACTCATTATTCCTTTTATTTATTTCTTTTCCACCTTTATTACACACACTCACCACTAATTATAATAACCATGTAGCTCCAAACATGCTCGGTAGCCACCACGACTTCATAGTCCCCCCCCTTCAACCAAGTAACACATGTCTGTCCCGCCATTAGTGACACCCGCTACATTCAGCAGAGTCATCATTTTCATATCGTGATAATTCTAGGCATCTCGCCATTGAGACGTGAGCAAAAGCCCACTTGGGCAGGACTCCAAATTTGCCGAATTATCACCACTTTAAACATTTACGCACAGCGTATAAACAAACCTTGAGGTCACCTACAAATCATTGAATAACACCTCAAGCTAAACTGCACGCAACACGCGCAGTTACTCCTTCTACATGTGCACTTGCACCATTTCACAGTCTGTACCGGGAAACAGCTAATTGGTGGCCTATGGACAGGGAGATTGCACTGACTAGCCCTGGAGTTCATCGAACTCACTACATGGCACACGGTGCCCCCGCGGCCCCCCAAACACGACCAAAATGAGGGGGTAGCTTACATACAGAGCCCAAATACATTCCCTCAGAACACAGAGGAAAATGTGCCCCTGTAGGTCGTAAGGACATATAAATCAAATAGGCCTGCACGCTTGACACTAACTTTGAAACGCGCGGGAGCAGGGATGCACCAAAACACGTCGTGCAGGGACCATGATTAGGAAAAAAGAGGTTACAGACTACTGAGCGGCCACAAACATACACTTGGAGTTAGGAACTCTTCCATGTCTAAACCGGCATGGAAAAGACAGCAGTCATTTAGTTGATTTAGATTAACCACTTACAGATAAATTGTTTAAAATTATTTCGACATGAGATGTACACACACTGACATGAACCATTAATTGTAAAGAAGTATTTACAATGTTTCACAAAGTTTATGTTTGATGTGTCACAATGACTTGCATGTTTTACAGTGCAATTAACTCTTCTATGTTTACAGTCAAACACCTAATTATGTCACATGGTTGTTCCAACACCTATCAAACATGCACTAGTATAAATAAGGCTCACTAACTTGGTGTAAAGCAGATGAAGTGAACAAGGCGGACTTGTCCGCCGAAACGCGTCTGATCGTATGTATTGGTGAATAAAAACCTTTGATTTGACCCACGGAGTCGGTGCCTGTTCTTCTGAAGCCTAAGTCAGGATTGAGAATATATATATATATATATAAATATAAATATAAATATATATACATATATATATATATATATATATATATATATACACACACATATATATACACACATATATATACATATACACATACATATATATATACATATACATATATATATATACATATACATATATATATATACACACATACATATACACACACACACATATATACATATATCTGAAGACAAAACAGAACCCGTAGGGCCTGAATATTAGTAGTGTTGCAAAAAAACTTTGGAGAACAAAAAATATGTGATTCGCAGTTCACATTAATCAAGATAACCCTTGTGTCAACACCTCTCAGGGTATATATCAATCCACCCTTTTGCACTATAGAAAGGTGTTGCAATTATTTCTTTTCACGAACAAGTTCAAATAGTCTTCTTTTTATATCTGGTTGACGCGTTTCAGCGCATTTTATCTGGTTCTCATCAGGACTGTAGGCCAAAGGAAACCTTGCCAGTAAGTCGGTCTCAGCGTCTGCATAGAAACCGTCAGCCTCGGCCGAGCTTAATCACAGAAACATGTAATCCAAGTCTACAAGAAGAGGAAGAGTTGTCGGGCCGTCCGTATGGATAAAATAAACGCTTGGAAGTTTGCGGTCAATAATCCTCAGCAAACAGTCTGTCGGCTTAATCCCGCGCTGTAACGCTCTCGCTGCGAGTTCAGAACACCATGTGGACTTACTTCTCGCGACGGAGGCTCTTGCCGTCTCAACGGCGATCTGTCCCTAGACGGTGACTAGTGCCTTGCCCGCTTAATCGACGTTTATCTTAACGTCGACGGCTAACAATCAGGAATCTGCTTCTTTTTGGACACTGGAGAAGCAGACCAGCACAGTTTTCTGCATTCTTCATGAGAGGAGGGCTCTTTGAGAGCAGGAGTCCTCCCAAGGCCACTTTTGGGATGACTCTTTCCTCTCTCCAGCAAGGCATGAAGTTTAATCTTCTCCCTGTCACGGAGAGTCCTCTTGGAGAAAGGCTGACAGTAATAACATTTTGTCTGGGTTGTGTGAGGCTGGTAAACACACGATGCACACAGAATGTGGGTCCGATCTTGCCATCTTCTTCCCACAGGAAGGACATTTATTGAATAAAACCGGCATTTCTGACAGAAAATAAGTTGCTAGTCAGAAAAACACAGAACAGCTACGCACAGTCAAAAATGTCGAATGTAAAAAGAAAAAAACAATTTCTGACTACAAATAGCCGAAAAAAGACTAGCTCAAGCTCCAGGATCCTCACAGAAGGAGCCGGAAAAAAGAACTGACCCAACTGTCTCCTGTGGTGCATGATGGGAGCAGGGGGCTCCTGGAGGTCTTAAAGGTAAGGTGTCCCGGTTCTTGGAATCCTTAAAGGCAGGGGGCCAGTGTTTTTAATGCTGTGACGTTTTTTCTTCTATGCAGCCTATGAGCGAATTACCTGCTATTACTTGGCTTTTTTTCTGAAAATAAAGGGCTGTGTTTGAACACTATTACAGTGTATGAACTCTGTTGCAGTGTTTATATTAGAGACTTTGAGGAGTATCCCCTGGAAGAGAACTAAACTTACATAGTTACATTTCCATTCCGTAAATTCAATATGTTTTACAGTATCTGCCATTTATTTCGATTTTTTCTTGCATTAGTCCTTTTGTGTTTAGATTATTACCAGCCTTTACTTTAACTACAATTCTATTTTCACGCTTTAATGGCCTCATTTTAGTGGGATTGTGGAGTCTTGAGGTTTTTAATTATGTTTTTCACATTTACTCTGGTGTCAATTATACCAACAATGGAGGGGTGAGGAAACAAAGTGCTAAATGATTTACATCAATTTTCCCCTAGAATACAGAGAAAACGCAATTTCATAGATCACCTTATGTGGTATGAATATTCCTTTACATATGGTCTACCTGGAGTTATACAAAGTTTAAGTTCAGCAATGGAACTTTTCTGGTGCTTTTCGAAATTAGAACTTGTTCCACTGCGATTAGTGGTTACCTAAACAGAGATGTATGAGTAGGTTCTCTCTGTAGTAAGAGAAGAGATTCTTTCTTGCAATATTAGGTGTTATTAGCTAGAAGAGGTCTATCCCCAGTCTTTAAACGGACTATGAAAATTGAAGCAGCTGCAGAATTTGAAGTAAATTTTAAAAAATAGTCATGGAGGTTGTATTAAAGGTTTTCTACTTGAATACTCAGGTTATGGTTGAAATTTTATTTAGCAGACACCTGTTAACTTCACTACCAATTTTTGTAATGGAGGAAATATTTACTGGTCCTTAAGTACTACATTAACAAATGAATTAGAAACATCAATGCAATCCTCATCATTTCACCTACCATCTTCCGGGCTGGAAGCCTCAGAACTGTCCTCAAATTTCTCACATGTTTTTGACTTCAAAGAGTGCGACAAATTATCTGCAGGGGAAATAAACAAACACATCTCAAAGGGACTTACAAATTTACTTTTAATTGTCTTATAATTCTGGATAGGGGAAAGCATCTCAAAGTATTAACATACACCCTCAAAAAATGAGGATGCAAAGTCTATCAGAAGTGAGATGCCTAGCAAGGAAAGTGATTATGTATTAGCAACGAGTGCATGTCTCATAGTATGCGAGGACCTCCTGACAACAAGACAGCTTAGATCAAACAAATTATTTATGTTTGTGATGGATACCCCAATAGCAGATATCACAACTTCGAATTCACACCAGGTGCCAGACTGAATCCCGAAACTTTTCTCCTGCAATTCCCCTGCACATGCTAGTGGTTCTGTTTTGGATCGATACCTCCCCAGAAATTTTGAAACAACCCCTGTGCACTGACGTAAGTTTTTAAATGTTCCCATTTTTGCACCCCCAGATGCAGAATGGGAACAGGTGTAGGTAACAACGTATGGATTCCTAATTTGAGTTCTTTTTGCAGATTAAAAACAAGCCATTCCACAGAAAGGGGAGGTGCAGTGCAGTGAGGAATCTGTGGTCAGAGATTGTGTCCAATAGAAAGAGTTACTGGAAGCACATAACTTCTTCAAATGGATACTCAAAACAGCAGAAGCCTCACATAAGAATAGATAAACTGGAAGGACTTGTGAAGTGGACTCCAAATAAAAAGTCTATTAGGACCGACCAGGCAAAATTACCTTCCTATTAAACCTGGTTGTTAAAGCATAGTGCTTCATGAACGTATGCAATAAAGATCCACGTCGCAGGGTGGCAGCTGGCAAGTATAGGCACTCCACATCCCAACATAGGGGTAGCAGCCTTAGCCCTTCTAATGGCTGCTTTCTGGCCAGTACGTAGCATATCTTAATGCAGAGGACTATCCCCCCCCCCCCCCGACAGAGTCCTTTTCTGAACAAATTAGGTTTTTTACACTTCAGAAACTCCCCCCCAAAAAAAGATAGCTCACAAAGTGCTCTTCAGTGTGATCAATAAAGTTTAAAGCGGATTACATTTTCCCTAGTGTTTTGAAGGGGTGAGAGTGCAAACAATGCTGTCCTTGAATGAAGTAGATCAATGAAACAAGCATTTGCAATGAGATAGGTCTCGCAGTTACACGAGTTAAAGCCATTTGCATTGTAAATGACAATGCTTTTTAGGTCTCGGGCCTAGCGTACACTGCGCGCGTGCAGTGTCGCGCAGCGAGAGTCCTTTTACCGGGGTTTAGAAAATGGACCTAGAAATTCCACGCAGCTCGTGTGTGTTATTTCGTAGGTCCATTTTCATTGGCCTTTGCGTGCATGTACTTTTGAAACAAAACACGCAATAGGCCATGGGCGGTTGCGTAGTTCTGCCCATGGCCTATTGGTGTCTGTTACGCGCACCAAAGGCCATATATCTTACGGCTGCGATAATTAAAGACAGCGATCGCTTTCAATGCTGCTTGTCTCATTAGATAAAGACTGGTCCAGTCAGCATTGAACCACATAAACCGGTACTTCTTGTATAGTGGAGAATTCGCTCTTCTCTCCAGCAGCGCCTGCCGTGAACCCGGGATTCATCTAATTGCAGTGCCCTCTGTGGCAGCCTTTGTTTTCCCCGACTCGCTTTCAGCCCAGAGCCTCCATGGTCGTTTCACGTTAGTCCCTGGGTGAAAAGCTGGAGTCCGAACACTAAGATCTGCCCATGGGCCATGGATAAAGCATGCAGCGGCATTAAAGTGGACTCGCGCCTTGCCTAAATTTGATTCACCCCTGTATGAAATACTTTTGGTTTCTGCAGTTTGAATTCACCCATGTACCCGGACCCGATGTTCTAAAAGAAGTGTGAGTGCATGTATTTGGGAGGCACTGGGTGGTTTCTCACCTCCTGGGGGCGTGGCTTTGTACGCATTTATATTGGGAATGAAAGTTAACTTGAACAATTCGTGAACAAGCCCGAGCTGTGGATTTGGCTATCACGCTCCCTCACTTTGTGCACAGTTATTTATGGTGTTTATTTATGGTGTATGTGCTATCGTGTACGCAACCCTGCACACTTCTCTGCCCTCACTATGATGTCTGCGGCTTCTATAATCATGTTTATCCTGTGCCTTTTTATGTGCAATCACCCCACCATGATGTTTTGCTAAACTCTTCCCTCGGGTGATTTCTCGACTCTTCCAGCTGTGCCTTGGCTTCTGATCCGCGTGCCTCCCATGGGGGCAGATCTAGTCTGTGATGTCCTGGTTTTGCTGAACCGACGGTGCATTAATATGCCGTGCACCTCCCTTGCGCTCCGTGTGCGCAGGAGCAGGAATCTAGGGCAGAGCTGGGGTGCAGCCAAGTTTGCGAGGATGAGCTGTGATCCTCTGCACCTGTACGCTCAGTGGGGCCCCTCACTGTCCCTGTGTGGGTGGGTGTCCCCCTCGTGGGTGTCCTTACTGTTCGCGGGCATTTAAAGACATGCTGATGATGTGTGCACTCCGCTACTGCACAGTCCATTCCTGCACCCTACGGCGTGCGAGTGTAAAGGCATGCCGCTGATCTGGGCTACTCTCCTGTCCTTGCCTGTCGCTTACTGTCCGTGGGGGTGTAAAGGGTGAGCGTGACGGCAGATTGAGCGTGACGGCAACGCGAGCGAGCAACAGCAGCGCGAGAGCGACTGCAGAGCGAGAGCGACTGCAGAGCGAGAGCGACTGCAGAGCGAGAGCGACTGCAGAGCGAGAGCGACTGCAGAGCGAGAGCGACTGCAGTGGGAGTGTTCCAGAGAGAGCAGGGTATGCTTGTGCGCTTACACGGTGTACTGACTCACAGGAGCTAATACAAAGAACAGCTGAACACGTGTCTTGGGAGCTTCATGGAGGCAGCCGGCCCTCTGTGAAGGGAGCAGCAAGGAGGGGACGCCCCAACCAATCAAGCGCAACAACTCACAACCTACTGTACGATTACAGCACAGGCCAAAGGGCAGAGCTAGGTCTTTTCGCATTACGTAGGGTGAGCACTGTGAGAGTGTGCTGGGTACGAAAACTCGAACTAAGACCACCTCCACATGCTCGACCACCTCCACATGCTCGACCACCACCACCACCTCCACACGCACCACCTCCACACGCACCACCTCCACACGCACCACCTCCACACGCACCACCACCACCACCACCACTTCCACACGCTCCACCACCACCACTACCTCCACACGCTCCACCACCACCTCCACACGCTCCACCACCACCACCACACGCTCCACCACCACCACCACACGCTCCACCACCACCACCACCACACGCTCCACCACCACCACCACACGCTCCACCACCACCACCACCTCCACAAGCTCCACCACCTCCACACGCTCCACCACCACCACCACCACCACCACCTCCACAAGCTCCACCACCTCCACAAGCTCCACCACCACCACCCCCACACGCTCCACCTCCACCACCTCCACACGCTCCACCACCACCACCACCTCCACACGCTCCACCACCACCACCACCTCCACACGCTCCACCACCACCACCTCCACACGCTCCACCACCACCACCACACGCTCCACCACCACCACCACCACCACCTCCACACGCTCCACCACCACCTCCACACGCTCCACCACCACCTCCACACGCTCCACCACCACCACCTCCACACGCTCCACCACCACCACCTCCACACGCTCCTCCACCACCACCTCCACACGCTCCTCCACCACCACCTCCACACGCTCCACCACCACCACCTCCACACGCTCCACCACCTCCACCACCACCACACGCTCCACCACCACACGCTCCACCACCACATGCTCCACCACACGCTCCACCACCACCACACGCTCCACCACCACACGCTCCACACGCACCACCACCACCACCTCCACACGCACCACCACCACCTCCACCACACGCTCCTCCTCCACCACACGCTCCACCACCACCTCCACACGCTCCACCACACGCTCCACCACCACCACCACAAGCTCCACCACCTCCACCACCACCACCTCCACACGCTCCACCTCCACACGCTCCACCACCACCACTTCCACACGCTCCACCACCACCACCACCACCACCACCTCCACACGCTCCACCTCCACACGCTCCACCACCACCACCACCACTTCCACACGCTCCACCACCACCACCACCACTACCTCCACACGCTCCACCACCACCTCCACACGCTCCACCACCACCACCACACGCTCCACCACCACCACCACCACGCTCCACCACCACCACCACCACACGCTCCACCACCACCACCTCCACAAGCTCCACCACCTCCACACGCTCCACCACCTCCACACGCTCCACCACCTCCACACGCTCCACCACCACCTCCACACGCTCCACCTCCACCACCTCCACACGCTCCACCACCACCACCTCCACACGCTCCACCACCACCTCCACACGCTCCACCACCACCACCTCCACACGCTCCACCACCACCACCTCCACACGCTCCTCCACCACCACCTCCACACGCTCCACCACCACCACCACCACCTCCACACGCTCCACCACCACCTCCACACGCTCCACCACCACCACCACCTCCACACGCTCCACCACCACCACCACCTCCGCACGCTCCACCACCACACGCTCCACCACCACACGCTCCACCACCACACGCTCCACCACCACACGCTCCACCACCACACGCTCCACCACCACACGCTCCACCACCACACGCTCCACCACCACACGCTCCACCACCACACGCTCCACCACCACACGCACCACCACCACCACACGCACCACCACCACCACACGCTCCACCACCACCACACGCTCCACCACCACCACACGCTCCACCACCACCACACGCTCCACCACCACACGCTCCACCACCACCACCTCCACCACACGCTCCACCACCACCTTCACAAGCTCCACCACCTCCACACGCTCCACCACCTCCACCACCACCACCTCCACACGCTCCACCTCCACCTGCTCCACCACCACCTCCACACGCTCCACCACCACCACCTCCACATGCTCCACCACCACCACCACCACCACCTCCACACGCTCCACCACCACCACCTCCACACGCTCCACCACCACCACCACCACCACACGCTCCACCACCACACGCTCCACACGCTCCACCACCACCACCACCACAAGCTCCACCACCTCCACACGCTCCACCACCTCCACACGCTCCACCACCACCACCTCCACACGCTCCACCACCACCACCTCCACACGCTCCACCACCACCTCCACAAGCTCCACCACCTCCACACGCTCCACCACCACCACCACCTCCACAAGCTCCACCACCTCCACACGGTCCACCACCACCACCACCGCACGCTCCACCACCTCCACACGGTCCACCACCACCACCACCGCACGCTCCACCACCTCCACACGCTCCACCACCACCACCACCGCACGCTCCACCACCACACGCTCCACCACCACACGCTCCACCACCACCACACGCTCCACCACCACCACACGCTCCACACGCTCCACCACCACCACCACCTCCACACGCACCACCACCACCTCCACCTCCACAAGCTCCACCACCTCCACAAGCTCCACCACCTCCACACGCTCCACCACCTCCACCACCGCACGCTCCACCACCACACGCTCCACACGCACCACACGCTCCACACGCTCCACCACCTCCACACGCACCACCACCACCTCCACCTCCACCTCCACAAGCTCCACCACCTCCACAAGCTCCACCACCTCCACACGCTCCACCACCTCCACACGCTCCACCACCTCCACCACCGCACGCTCCACCACCACCACCTCCACACGCACCTCCACCACCACCACCACCACCACACTCCTCCACCACACTCCTCCACCACCACCACCACCACCACACTCCTCCACCACACTCCTCCACCACCACCACCACCACCACACTCCTCCACCACACTCCTCCACCACCACCACGACCAACTCCTCCACCACCACCACCACACTCCTCCACCACACTCCTCCACCTCCACCACGACCAACTCCTCCACCACCACCACCACCACCACACACTCCTCCACCACCACCACCACCACCACACACTCCTCCACCACCACCACCACCACCACCACACACTCCTCCACCACCACCACCACCACCACCACACACTCCTCCACCACCACCACCACCACCACCACACACTCCTCCACCACCACCACCACCACCACCACACACTCCTCCACCACCACCACCACCACCACCACACACTCCTCCACCACCACCACCACCACACACTCCTCCACCACCACCACCACCACACACTCCTCCACCACCACCACCACCACACACTCCTCCACCACCACCACCACCACACACTCCTCCACCACCACCACCACCACCACACTCCTCCACCACACTCCTCCACCACACTCCTCCACCACACTCCTCCACCACACTCCTCCACCACACTCCTCCACCACACTCCTCCACCACACTCCTCCACCACACTCCTCCACCTCCACCACACTCCTCCACCACACTCCTCCACCACACTCCTCCACCACACTCCTCCACCACACTCCTCCACCACACTCCTCCACCACACTCCTCCACCACACTCCTCCACCACACTCCTCCACCACACTCCTCCACCACACTCCTCCACCACACTCCTCCACCACACTCCTCCACCTCCACCACCACCACCACCACCACACTCCTCCACCACCACACACTCCTCCACCACCACCACCACACTCCTCCACCACCACCACCACACTCCTCCACCACCACCACACACTCCTCCACCACCACCACACACTCCTCCACCACCACCACCACCACACACTCCTCCACCACCACCACCACACACTCCTCCACCACCACCACCACACACTCCTCCACCACCACCACCACCACACACACTCCTCCACCACCACCACCACACACACCTCCACCACCACCACCACACACACACCTCCACCACCACCACCACACACACACCTCCACCTCCACCACCACCACACACACCTCCACCTCCACCACACACACCTCCACCACCACCACACCACACACACCTCCACCTCCACCACCACACCACACACTCCTCCACACACTCCTCCACCACCACCACACACTCCTCCACCACCACCACACACTCCTCCACCACCACCACACACACCTCCACCTCCACCACCACCACACACCACCTCCACCACCACCACACACTCCTCCACCACCACCACACACTCCTCCACCACCACCACACACTCCTCCACCACCACCACACACTCCTCCACCACCACCACACACTCCTCCACCACCACCACACACTCCTCCACCACCACCACACACTCCTCCACCACCACCACACACTCCTCCACCACCACCACACACTCCTCCACCACCACCACACACTCCTCCACCACCACCACACACTCCTCCACCACCACCACACACTCCTCCACCACCACCACACACTCCTCCACCACCACCACACACTCCTCCACCACCACCACACACTCCTCCACCACCACCACACACTCCTCCACCACCACCACACACTCCTCCACCACCACCACACCCTCCTCCACCACCACCACACACACCTCCACCACCACACACACCTCCACCACCACACACACCTCCACCACCACACACACCTCCACCACCACACACACCTCCACCACCACACACACCCCCACCACCACACACACCCCCACCACCACACACACCCCCACCACCACACACACCTCCACCACCACCCACACCTCCACCACCACACACACACCTCCACCACCACACACACCTCCACCACCACACACACCTCCACCACCACACACACCTCCACCACCACACACACCTCCACCACCACACACACACCTCCACCACACACACACCTCCACCACACACACACCTCCACCACACACACACCTCCACCACCACACACACCTCCACCACCACACACACCTCCACCACCACACACACACCTCCACCACCACACACACACCTCCACCACCCACACACACCTCCACCACCACACACACCTCCACCACCACACACACCTCCACCACCACACACACCTCCACCACCACACACACCTCCACCACCACACACACCTCCACCACCACACACACCTCCACCACCACACACACCTCCACCACCACACACACCTCCACCACCACACACACCTCCACCACCACACACACCTCCACCACCACACACACCTCCACCACCACACACTCCACCACCACCACCCCCGCCACACTCCACCTCCACCCCCGCCACACTCCACCTCCACCTCCACCACCACCCCCGCCACACTCCACCACCACCCCCGCCACACTCCACCTCCACCTCCACCACCACCCCCGCCACACTCCTCCACCACCGCCACACTCCACCACCACCACCACCCCCGCCACACTCCACCTCCACCACCACCCCCGCCACACTCCACCTCCACCACCACCCCCGCCACACTCCACCTCCACCACCACCCCCGCCACACTCCACCTCCACCACCACCCCCGCCACACTCCACCTCCACCACCACCCCCGCCACACTCCACCACCACCACCACCCCCGCCACACTCCACCGCCACACTCCACCACCACCACCACCCCCGCCACACTCCACCACCACCACCACCACCCCCGCCACACTCCACCATCACCCCCGCCACACTCCACCACCACCCCCGCCACACTCCACCACCTCCACCACCACCCCCGCCACACTCCACCTCCACCACCACCCCCGCCACACTCCACCTCCACCATCACCCCCGCCACACTCCACCACCACCCCCGCCACACTCCACCACCTCCACCACCACCCCCGCCACACTCCACCACCACCACCACCACCACCACCCCCGCCACACTCCACCACCACCACCACCACCACCCCCGCCACACTCCACCACCACCACCACCACCACCCCCGCCACACTCCACCACCACCACCACCACCCCCGCCACACTCCACCACCACCACCCCCGCCACACTCCACCTCCACCACCACCCCCGCCACACTCCACCTCCACCACCTCCACCACCACACTCCACCTCCACCACCTCCACCACCACCCCCGCCACACTCCACCTCCACCACCACCCCCGCCACACTCCACCACCACCACCACCCCCGCCACACTCCACCACCACCACCACCCCCGCCACACTCCACCTCCACCACCACCCCCGCCACACTCCACCTCCACCACCACCTCCACCACCACCCCCGCCACACTCCACCACCACCACCACCCCCGCCACACTCCACCTCCACCACCTCCACCACCACACTCCACCTCCACCACCTCCACCACCACCCCCGCCACACTCCACCTCCACCACCACCACCACCACCCCCGCCACACTCCACCACCACCACCACCACCACCACCCCCGCCACACTCCACCACCACCACCACCCCCGCCACACTCCACCTCCACCACCACCCCCGCCACACTCCACCTCCACCACCACCCCCGCCACACTCCACCACCACCCCCGCCACACTCCACCTCCACCACCACCCCCGCCACACTCCACCTCCACCACCACCCCCGCCACACTCCACCTCCACCACCTCCACCACCACCCCCGCCACACTCCACCACCACCCCCGCCACACTCCACCACCACCCCCGCCACACTCCACCACCACCCCCGCCACACTCCACCTCCACCACCACCCCCGCCACACTCCACCTCCACCACCACCCCCGCCACACTCCACCTCCACCACCACCACCACCACCCCCGCCACACTCCACCACCACCACCACCACCACCACCCCCGCCACACTCCACCACCACCACCACCACCACCCCCGCCACACTCCACCTCCACCACCACCCCCGCCACACTCCACCTCCACCACCACCCCCGCCACACTCCACCTCCACCACCACCCCCGCCACACTCCACCACCACCCCCGCCACACTCCACCTCCACCACCACCCCCGCCACACTCCACCTCCACCACCACCCCCGCCACACTCCACCTCCACCACCTCCACCACCACCCCCGCCACACTCCACCACCACCCCCGCCACACTCCACCACCACCCCCGCCACACTCCACCACCACCCCCGCCACACTCCACCACCACCCCCGCCACACTCCACCACCACCACCCCCGCCACACTCCACCACCACCACCCCCGCCACACTCCACCACCACCACCCCCGCCACACTCCACCACCACCACCCCCGCCACACTCCACCACCACCCCCGCCACACTCCACCACCACCACCCCCGCCACACTCCACCACCACCACCCCCGCCACACTCCACCACCACCACCCCCGCCACACTCCACCACCACCCCCGCCACACTCCACCACCACCCCCGCCACACTCCACCACCACCCCCGCCACACTCCACCACCACCCCCGCCACACTCCACCACCACCCCCGCCACACTCCACCACCACCCCCGCCACACTCCACCACCACCCCCGCCACACTCCACCACCACCCCCGCCACACTCCACCACCACCCCCGCCACACTCCACCATCACCCCCGCCACACTCCACCATCACCCCCGCCACACTCCACCGTCACCCCCGCCACACTCCACCGTCACCCCCGCCACACTCCACCGTCACCCCCGCCACACTCCACCGTCACCCCCGCCACACTCCACCGTCACCCCCGCCACACTCCACCGTCACCCCCGCCACACTCCACCGTCACCCCCGCCACACTCCACCATCACCCCCGCCACACTCCACCATCACCCCCGCCACACTCCACCATCACCCCCGCCACACTCCACCATCACCCCCGCCACACTCCACCACCACCACCCCCGCCACACTCCACCACCACCACCCCCGCCACACTCCACCACCACCCCCGCCACACTCCACCACCACCCCCGCCTTCGGATTATTGCATGTTGTCGTCTTGGAAGAAGTCTTTGGTAGTCACGAGATAGGCGACTCCTCTCTTGGACGATAGTGCGCATGGGCATCGGCTCCATCCTTAAGATTGTTTTTTGCCATGATGGGAAAAGATGGAGTTAGTAGAAATAAAGAAGGGATGTCCATGTGCATATCTAATTAAGATGAAACTGGAACAGATACAGGTCCCGGGGAGGCGGGAGGGCATATAGAAATCTGCAGCTCTACATGCCAAGAACAGATGCATACTGGTAAGTAGCATTTTCCGTTCGAGGCATATGAGCTGTAGATTCTACACTTTGCATTGATTGTGCAGCAGTGTTCACCTGTATCCGTTGCAGTAGTTTGAAAGTTTTTAGGACAGCTTGGCCTACTGCAGCTTGCTGCTTGGCTTTCACATCAATACAGTAGTGTTTAGTGAAGGTGTGTGTTGTAGACCATGTTGCTGCCTTACAGATATCTTCTAGGGGAATGTTCCCTAAGAAAGCCATGGAGGCTCCTAGTATGCGTGTGGAGATACTGTTAATGTACGTTTTGCTTCTTGATAGCATATTTGTATACATTTTACAATCCACCTTGCAATTCCAGCTTTACAGATGGGGTTGCCCTTATGTGGTGGGGAGAAAGCTACAAACAGTTGCTTTGTTTTGCGAAAGGTTTTGGTCCTATCTATATAATAGAGAAGAGCTCTTTTAACGTCTAGGGTGTGTAGAGCTCTTTTTGCTACAGAGCCTGGGTTTTGGAAAAACACCGGTAACTCTACAGATTGGTTTAAATAAAATGGAGTAATGACTTTTGGAAGGAATTTAGGATTTGTTCTGAGAACCACTATTACGGTGTAATTGTAAAAATGGTTCTTGTATAGTGAAAGCTTGAATCTCACTAACTCTCCTAAGAGAGGTAATAACTACTAGAAAAGCCGTTTTCCATGTGAGGAATTGCAGTTCACATTTGTGTAGATGTTCAAAAGGTGGTCCCATGAGCCTTGTAAGAACAATGTTTAGGTTCCACACTGGAGAGGGTGGTAACCTGGGAGGAATGATTCTTTTTAATCCTTCCATAAATGCTTTAATAGCAGGCACTCTAAATAAAGACAGATGTCTACTTTGTAAGTATGCTGCAATTGCTGCCAGATGTAGGCGTATAGATGAATATGCAAAGTTACATCTTTGTAAATGTAGAAGGTAGCAAATGATATTTTGGATGGAAGTATCTAGGGGATCAATTTGGTTATTGTTGCAGTAAATGGCAAATCTTTTCCATTTAGCAGCATAACAAGCTCTAGTAGTAGGTCTCCTGGCTTCTTTAATGATATTCATACAGTCTGGTGGTAGGTTAAGATAACCAAACTCTAAGACCTCAGGAGCCAGATCGCCAGATTCAGTTGGCTTGGGTCTGGATGTCGGATGTCTCCATGGTTCTGCGTTAGCAGGGATGGTGTCAGACGTAGTTTTTGGTGTGGAACTAGGGATAGTTCTAGCAGTGTTGTATACCGCGGTTGGCATGCCCATGTGGGAGCTACTAAAATCAGCTTGAGCGACTGTTGTCGTAGCTTGCGCACTATTAGTGGTATTAGTGGTAGTGGCGGAAAAGCATACGCAAATCTGCCTGACCAGTTCATCCATATCGCATTGCCCTTGGACAGCGGGTCTGGAAACCTGGCGGCGAAGGTTGGGCATTTTGCGTTTGTGTGTTGCGACCAGATCTATGTCTCGATGACCCCACTGGTGAAAGAATGGTAGAAGAACTTGCGGATTTAGTTCCCATTCGTGAATTTGTTGTCTGTCGACTTAACAGATCTGCTATCTGATTGTGACCTCCTGGAAGGTGTTCTGCTAACAGATATATGTTTTGTGGAATGGCCCATCTCCAAACGTTCTGTGCAAGCTGGGACAGCAGTAGAGAGTGTGTATTACATGGCTGTCATGTTGTCCGTCCAGATTAAGACGGCTTTGTTTTGTACTTGGAAAGTTTTGAGCGCTAAGAATATTGCTAGCAGCTCTAGGTGGTCGATATGGAACTATCTTTGTTGAATGGTCCATTGCCCTTGAGTTGTATGATGTAGGAGATGGGCTCCCCATCCTGTGAGATGCGTCTGCTGTCAGTACTATTTGTGGAACAGGTTCGAGGAATGGCCGCCCTTTTGTCAAGTTTTTGGTGTTCCACCACTGCAGAGAGCGATGTGTGCGGCTGTCCACCAACACCAGGTCTGTTAGTTGTCCTTTAGCCTGATTCCACTGTTGCGCTAGACATTCCTGTAACTGACACATTTGCAGTCTTGCATATGGTACAATAAAGATGCAAGATGCCATCATGCCTATTAGTCTCATGAACACTCTGGCTGGGAGAGTGTGTTGATGTTGAAACTTTGTGACTAAGGCTTGAATGCTATGTATCCTTGCTGTACTGGGATATGCTGGAGCTGTAGACGTGTTTATTGTAGCCCCTAAATATTGATGTACATGAGAGGGCTGTAGGTGCGACTTGGTGTAGTTGATTGTGAACCCTAAGTCGTGCAATGTTTGAATTGTCCGAGATGTGTGTTGGACACACTGATTGAATGATTTGGCTTTTATGAGCCAATCGTCTAGATATGGGAAGACATGCATCTGTTGTCTTCTGAGATGTGCTGATACTACTACTGCTAGGCACTTTGTGAACACTCTTGGTGCAGTTGTTACCCCGAATGGAAGGACTTTGAATTGATAATGCTGTCCTTGCAGTACAAACTGGTATGACGGATTTGGTATTGCACTCAGATGTTCAAAAGTTTTTATATGTTATCCAAGTTATTTGTTGTGTCGTCGGTGCATAGGTCGGTACCCTACTGAGCAGTTAGGGTATATACATACAACTCAAACATGTGTGTTCTGTGTTCACAGGACCCACTCCTTCCTTGCACTCCTTTTATTTTTCATAAATTTACTCCAAACATGTAGATAACTGTTCGTGGAATTTATTCAAACATGATTATGTAGCGAGTTCAAATTTCATCAAAATTATATCACATTCATTGTAGTTTGCATGATTATATCTGATCCCAATGCATTTCAAGCGTCATGCTCTTCCTCAGGGGATTAATTAGTCTGAAATTATAATATACAAAGTAAATACTGAGGTCTGTTTTTATCCACACATCCTAAAATTACATTTTGGTACATTTTTGCCTTCATTGTGCAATTATTTAAAGCGTACGTTCTTCATAGGTCATACCTTTTTACTGCACCTTATAACCCACAGTCACCTATTTGTTTGTGTCACATCAACTCAAGGTTATTCTCGAAATATTCTGCCCTTATAAACCACTACTTATGGTGATCGGAACAAACTGTGCAATCATTGCACCTTATACCCCAAAATCATGTTCTGTTTACTCACGAACCTTCGTGATTATTCATGACTTTTCACGCTGTAAACCAAATAACAATGGGCCGTCAGTTTCACCGTTTCTACATGTTAGCTTAACGCATTACAAATGTTCCATTTTCTAAAGTGTGCTCTTACCCGATGTGTCTGACTTCTCCTCTCCCCTCGCTACTCTGGCGTGCGTCGCTCTACCCCTATCTCCGTGTACAGCTCTATATCCTAGTTCCGATCACGTGACCGCGCTCGCGATCGTGTTTACAATAAAGTTAGGAAGGAGTTCAAACGAACATCTTCTTAATGACATTTCAAGGTTTACATATCAAAAATTATATACATTATATACATATCAAAAATATACGGATCCCAAAGTCTTTAATTCAATTGTAGGAAATGTCACCACATGTAAGTGTACAATGTTAATTTATACATCGCATCGCGACTGTTGTAGGAATGGCCTTTAATCAGTATTTAAGTCACAAGTTGTTTACATATTTTCGCAAAACACGCCCGGGTAAGAAGATGTTCGTTTGAACTCCTTCCTAACTTTATTGTAAACACGATCGCGAGCGCGGTCACGTGAATATTTCGAGAATAACCTTGAGTTGATGTGACACAAACAAATAGGTGACTGTGGGTTATAAGGTGCAGTAAAAAGGTATGACCTATGAAGAACGTACACTTTAAATAATTGCACAATGAAGGCAAAAATGTACCAAAATGTAATTTTAGGATGTGTGGATAAAAACAGACCTCAGTATTTACTTTGTATATTATAATTTCAGACTAATTAATCCCCTGAGGAAGAGCATGACGCTTGAAATGCATTGGGATCAGATATAATCATGCAAACTACAATGAATGTGATATAATTTTGATGAAATTTGAACTCGCTACATAATCATGTTTGAATAAATTCCACGAACAGTTATCTACATGTTTGGAGTAAATTTATGAAAAATAAAAGGAGTGCAAGGAAGGAGTGGGTCCTGTGAACACAGAACACACATGTTTGACTTGCAGTACAAACCTCAGATACTTCCTGTGAGAAGGATGTATAGGAATGTGGAAGTAGGCATCCTTTAGATCTAGTGTTGTAAGGAAGTCGCCTTGTTGCAGCAATGGGAGCACTTGTTGTAAAGTGATCATATGAAAATGATCTGATTGTATGTAATGATTGAGGGGCCCAAGGTCGAGAATTGGTCTTAGTGTCCCGTCCTTTTTGGGTATTAGAAAATACAGCGAGTAAACCCCTGTTCCTTGATGTTGTAAAGGAACTATTTCTATTGCGTCCTTTTGAAGAAGTGATAGGACTTCTTGTTTAAGCAGTGTAAGATGTTCTGCAGACATTGGACGCTGCCTGGGTGGTATGTGTGGAGGGGTAGCTGTAAGTTCGAGGCAGTAGCCATACTGGATAATTTGTCTTACCCACCTGTCTGTTGTAATGGAATTCCAGACAGGTAGGAACTGTGTTAGTCTGCCCCCCACAGGAGTGGAGTGCTGTTGGGGGAACAGAGGGAAGTCACTGTTTTGTGGTGGAAGAGGTTCGATTATTGTGGTTACCTCGACCTCTTCCTTTATTATTGTTGCCTCTATAGCCTCCTCTAAAATATCCTTTACTGGAGGATGTCTGTATTGGATTTGAAGGAAGCTGTATTGTCCGATCCAGTCTGTTTGGAGCCTCCTCTACAGAAGGAGCGACGAAAGGAGCCTCTAGGTTGTGGGGATTGCAAAGCTCCCATAGACTTGGCTGTATCGGGGTCTCTTCTTTTTCTCAAGTGCTGTGGCTACCTGGGGTCCAAACAATTGATGTTGGTTGAATGGCTGATTTAAGATGGTAGTTTGCACTTCCTGCTTAAATCCTGAAATGCGTAGCCACGCATGAAGTCTAAGCAGGACACTAGTGTTTACAGCTCTAGATGCCGTGTCTGCTACATCAAGTGCGCACTTGATTGAGGCATTTGAAATTAACTTGCCTTCTTGTATAAGTGTGTTTGCCTGCGCCTTATATTGGTCAGGTAGATGTTATAGTAATGCCTCTAACTGATCATAGTAAGCCCTGTCATATCTTGCACGGAGGGCTTGTGTGTTAGCTATACACCATGTATTGCTAGCTTCTGCAGCCATCCCTTTTCCTGAAGCATCTATCACCTTAGATTCTTTATCAGGGGGTGGTGCTTCACCTGATGTCTGCGAGTTTGCTCTTTTTCTAGCCTTTGACACGACTAGGGAATCTAAGGGTAGCTGTCCTTTAATGTAAGCAAGATAACCAGGAGCAGGTCTGTACTTTCTCAATTCTAGGGTTTAGAATCCTAGCACGTACAGGAGCTTTAAATACTTCTGGAGCATGTTTGATGACCCCTTTAATCATAGGCAGAATTTGAACAGACTTTTGTGATTGTTCAAACGTATCTAATAAAAAGTCTTCCTCATCTGAATGCATGGTGACCCCATGATAGATGGCAGCCCTATTCAGTAAGTGCCCAAAACCAATATTGTCTTCTGGGGGGAGAAGGTTTTGATGGATATGAATGTGGGTCAGGAATATCTGGCACATCTTGTGGGTTAGGGTACTCCCAATCTGGATCATCAATAGGGTAAGGGAAAGGCTCATCTGGGTCTACCCCTCCCCCTATGCTATACTAATCAAGAATGAGGAGGAGAGTTTTCAGGAGAATTTTGAGGTGAAATGTTGAGAGGAACAGGAGATGAAGGAGAAGGAAATATAGGAGAAGAAGGGTGCATAGGAGATGTGGCAGAGTCCTTCTTCTTGACAGGCACTGCAGGTGTAGGTGCTGTGTCTGACTTCCTCTTCCTGTGTGGTGTAGTGGATACATGACCTGTCTTTGGGTCAATGTAGATCTTCTTTTGTAGAGGATCAGGTTGTAAAAAGGTCTTCTCCTTGCAGAACCTTTGTTGGCGCCGATTTTTTCGGTTCTGGGCGTGGTTGCTGCTTGTCTTTAGCCTTAGGAGTTGTTACTGTGCCCTTTGGCGTAGATCTAGGCACCAAAGGTATTGTTTTCAGAGTTGTAGGCTGTTTCGAGGGCTTGAGCGCATCTGAATCAGGCCTTGTAGGTTTCGGTACCGAAGATATTGACTTCGGAGTAGAAGCTGGTCTCGTCGAAGTACTTGAAAAGTAGATTTCGAACCGGAGTGGAAAAGTTTAATCCGAACCCAGTGGCGGAAAAAAAACAATCTAGGGATGGAGCCGATGCGAGTCCCCTATCTCGTGACTACAAAAGACTTCTTCCAAGAAGACAACATGCAATCATCGGTGCCCAACACCAGGTGGCGATCTAATGCAAAGTGTAGAATCTGCAGCTCATATGCCTCGAACATTATATATATGTGTTCAAGTCCAGTGTTGAAAAGTACCATGCCTTGTGCTTACCTGTGGTAGATGTGCTGCGTTGTAATGGACGTGTGGTAAAGTTTACATGGTCAGAGGATAAAGAGTCCCCGGCCCTCGCTGGCGTGAGAACCCTCTGCAGCCTGCGCCAGCCATGGAGCACAGTGTCGCTGTTCTCTTTAGTGCAGCAGGTGCAGTGGCACCAGGCCCCAGCCTGCTCCCAGTGCTCGGTGGCGCGAGAACCCTCTGCCGCCTGCTCCAACATGGAGCACAGGGTCGCTGTTCTCTTTAGTGCTGCAGGTGCAGTGGCACCAGGCCCCAACCTGCTCCCAGTGCTCGGTGGCCTGAGAACCCTCTGCAGCCTGTACTCTGCATGGAGCACAGGGTCGCTGTTCTCATTAGTTCAGCGGCAGTGGGGCAGTGGGAAGAAAGAGCCCACTGCAGCAGTGTGTGCAATTATCGGCAGTGCAGCAGGTGCAGTTGCACAGAGGTGCATAGGGTGGGGGTGAGAAGCCCACTGCAGTCTTTCCCGGCACGGAGCACAACTATCATTACTGCAGCAGGTGCAGTGGCACCAGGGCAGTGGGGGGAAAGGGCCCCCTGCAGCAGTGTGTGCAGTTATCGGTAGTGCAGCAGGTGCCGTGGCACCAGGGCAGTGGGAGGAAAGAGCCCCTTGCAGCAGTGTGTGCATTTATCGGTAGTGCAGCAGGTGCAGTGGCACAGTGATGCGTAAGGTGGGGGCGAGGTACCCCTGCTACAGTGGCTGCCGGCAGACGCTGGGAGGGATCCCCCGGCTGTTTGAGAGCTGCAGTCCCCGTGCCCCCCTGCGCCTTCGCTCTCCGTGCCTGCTTCACAGCTGTGGTGAAGAATGCTCTTATCTGCTTGTTAAAATAAATAAGCAGACAAGAAAAGTTCTTCACCACGGTCGTAAAACAGGCCAAGGTGTCCATAGGGGCTGTCTAAAAAGCAGACAGGGCGGCAACTGAAAACCCTCCTTTTCAATGGGAAGCCTGCGTTTACCCTACCGCTGACGCTACCCAATGAAAAGGAGGGGCAGGGTTTATAGCACCTTTTTAGAACAATCTCTCACAGGGCGTAGCCAGCAGCTTTGCTGCTCCACCCACGCCTCAACGAGACCCAAAAAAGACAACTGCCTCCTATGCTAAAACATGTCAAAATTTAAATGTACAATGTGACCAAATACAAGATCTGAAGTGATGAAAATAACGTAATTCAAAAGAAAGAGGAGTCCTGGTTTCCTCGATTCATTGTGTCCATGCTTTTCGACCCCTGGGGCTGGAGAGGTTTCCTCAGGACAGGGTATTCTACATGTGGATATAAGAGTGATGCCCAAGCTGGCTGGGGAATGGATGCCTTTAACAGTCCAACAACAAGGAAATAACACATGATTCTTCCACGGATGCCCAGAAAAGGGCTATGTAACAAAAAAATTAATGTAGTTAGATCTTTCAAAAGTAACACTGGGGCAGGCTTTGCATTAGACAATGCTAGAATTGTTTTTAAGGAAGGCAGCAGCCGCAGGGGATACATGGGCCTTTCCAGATAGCATCTTGGCGATAGTGGAGTTGTCTTACAAACAACCCCAAACAGTAGTTCGTGGTCTTCCAAAGGTGTCCTGTGAGGTAGCATAATGCAGTCACCAAAATGTCAAAATTCAACTGTGAGGGCCAAACACTAGATGGCAGGAGTAGGCACAGCATGTGTATCCAGAGCCACACATGCTATGAACAGGGCCATCACTGTAAAAAAAGAAAAGTTTGAGGTACCCCAGCCGCAAGAAGCGGACTAGTGGAGTGACACCCCTATTGCGTAAAGACAAAAAGAAGCTGCACATGAAGGGCTTGAATAGGAGTACAAGGCAATAAGCAAAACATCTGGCACAGAGCACCACATGAGCCCTAGACATGCATTGTCGTCATCAATGAGGTAATTGGTTGAAGACCGAGGTGGCCCCTGAGGGCCTTTCACCATTTTAGGCACTGGAGCGAGCCCACAGGGTCCCCGCCCCCCCCCCCCAAGCCGGGTGCTCCGCCCTGGCCGATGGTGGCGCGGCTATTGCACTACCGTGATCGGGACTTCATCCTACAGAGGGCTCGAGAACACCAGAACCTGCAAATTGGAAACAATCGAGTGATGATATTCCCAGACTACACCAGGGAAGTACAACGACAGCGGTCCTCCTTATCTGTCAAGAAGAGACTGCGGCAGCTCAGCATCCCTTACTCCATGCTCTTCCCTGCAAGCCTGCGGGTGACGGCAGATCCGAAGACCCACTTTTTCCTTACTCCGCAGACAGCATGGGACTGGTTGGAAGGTCGGAGTGGTGCGACTGGGGTTCGGGTTAAGACGGTGATACCAAATTGATGCAAAATACATGCATATTTGGTACGGAGGGGGGTGCAGGTCACTCCTTCAGGAAACGCATTTAACGGAGGAAGAGGGTAAGGCACTCCAGCGTCGCTGGAAAGGTCAGGTTTATAATACCACTTACTCGGCATACGCCAGGGGGACATTGGTTTGGATCAGAGCAGGAGTACAGTTCCAATGTTTGAGGCAGATGATAGACCCTGAGGGTAGATTCACAGTGGTCACAGGACGACTAGATGGAAGGGACATTACACTGGGAAGCATTTATGGGCCCAATATAGATCAACCCACCTTCCTTGCACAACTCTCACAGAAGCAGGCGGGGGTGCTCACGGGCCCTGTGTTACTAGGGGGGGGATTTTAACAGTGTGACTGACGTGGACCTGGACTGCTCCCACCCACCACTACATGACGCCCGACTCGTAGGATAGCGGACGGCTGGCGAGAATGGCAACGGAGTTGGGGGCTTACTGACACCTGGAGGGCCCATCATCCCAGGGAACGTGACTACTCCTACTTTTCTGCTGTTCATGAGTTGCATGTCAGACTAGATGCGGTTTATGCTCCCCGGACGTACATATGCAGGTTGCGACGAGTGAATACCTAGCCAGAACGACCTCCGATCACAACCCCCTACTGGTGGCCTTGACTTGGGTTCGGGTTAGGACGGTGATACCAAATTGGCGGCTTCGCCCGGAGGACCAGGTCTTCCGGTCTACTATAGGCACAGCCATAGAAGAGTATTTCCAACATAACGCGGGCACCTGCTCCAGTCTGCATAATGAATGAGACGTGTTTAAAACGGTGATCCGTGGGCGATGCATTGGAGAGGCGGTGGGTGTTCGTAGAACTCTCTTAGAAGAGGTACAGGGGGGCGGAACAACGGCTTCGGGACAAGGAACGAGATAGACCGGGGTGGGCAGAGGTCCAGGAGGAACTCCTAAGGGCAAAAGAGGAACTAGCCGCGCAAGTGGAGAGGCTCAGATGCTTTGATTATAAAGCTTACATGGTGAGAGCGCACGTCAGGGGCGCTCCTGGCATGGTTGGCGAATCCGGCCCGCAGGGGCACACCGATCCTTGAGCTGAGGGATATGGGGGGGATCCCACTTCGGGCAGCAGGCAATCAATATGCAATTTTTGGATTACTACTCCACGCTGTATCGTAGCGCGCTGAACCCCAGAGACCTGGGAAACGAGGATTTCCTAGCTATAGAACTCCCGCAGATTGAAGCAGAGGAGGCTGAGGAGCTGGGCCACCCGGTGGAAGTGATTATTTACAACAAGGGGTGGTGATGGACAGAGTCTCTGAATTAAGCAGAGTACTCTCACCCAGTCAAGAGATCAGGGCTAGATCCAACACCGTTTTTTAGCTCATTGCACCATCCCTGTTTCAGAACCTGGCTGTATGCAAATTAGTCTGTCCCTGGCCCAGTGCATCATGGGAACAGGGCAGACCAGACTACAAAAGCCAATTCTTACACTGGGAAGGAAACAAGCTTCCGGGGACCGGTTTCTGCCATTTCAGGCGTCTTCGGCCCGGCTTGCTTGAATCCTGATGGTGCAATGAGCAAGGGACTCACATCTGAGTATACCCTTCCACGCTTAGGGTGGACAAAAATATTTACAACAAGGGGTGGTGATGGACAGAGTCTCTGAATTAAGCAGAGTACTCTCACCCAGTCAAGAGATCAGGGCTAGATCCAACACCGTTTTTTAGCTCATTGCACCATCCCTGTTTCAGAACCTGGCTGTATGCAAATTAGTCTGTCCCTGGCCCAGTGCATCATGGGAACAGGGCAGACCAGACTACAAAAGCCAATTCTTACACTGGGAAGGAAACAAGCTTCCGGGGACCGGTTTCTGCCATTTCAGGCGTCTTCGGCCCGGCTTGCTTGAATCCTGATGGTGCAATGAGCAAGGGACTCACATCTGAGTATACCCTTCCACGCTTAGGGTGGACAAAATTATTTACAACAAGGGGTGGTGATGGACAGAGTCTCTGAATTAAGCAGAGTACTCTCACCCAGTCAAGAGATCAGGGCTAGATCCAACACCGTTTTTTAGCTCATTGCACCATCCCTGTTTCAGAACCTGGCTGTATGCAAATTAGTCTGTCCCTGGCCCAGTGCATCATGGGAACAGGGCAGACCAGACTACAAAAGCCAATTCTTACACTGGGAAGGAAACAAGCTTGGTAGTTTGGTCTGCCCTGTTCCCATGATGCACTGGGCCAGGGACAGACTAATTTGCATATAGCCAGGTTCTGAGCTGGGATGGGGCAGTGAGATAAATAACGGTGATGGATCAAGCCCTGATCTTTGGACTGGGTAAGAGTGGTCTGCTTAATTCAGACACTCTGTTCATCACCACCCCCTTTTCTGTATCGATTTTGGCCACTATAGGTGTGGCAGGGTATACTCAGACATGAGTCCCTTTCTCACTGCTCCATCAGGATTCAAGCAAGCCGGGCCGAAGAGGCTGAAATGCCAGAAACCAGTCCCCGGTAGCTTGTCTCCTTTCTGGTGAAGAATTGGCTTGGTAGTTGTCTGCCCTGTTCCCATGATGCACTGGGCCAGGGACAGACTAATTTGCATATAGCCAGGTTCTGAGCTGGGATGGGGCAGTGAGATAAATAACGGTGATGGATCAAGCCCTGATCTTTGGACTGGGTAAGAGTGGTCTGCTTAATTCAGACACTCTGTTCATCACCACCCCCTTTTCTGTATCGATTTTGGCCACTATAGGTGTGGCAGGGTATACTCAGACATGAGTCCCTTTCTCACTGCTCCATCAGGATTCAAGCAAGCCGGGCCGAAGAGGCTGAAATGCCAGAAACCGGTCCCCGGTAGCTTGTCTCCTTTCTGGTGAAGAATTGGCTTGGTAGTTTGGTCTGCCCTGTTCCCATGATGCACTGGGCCAGGGACAGACTAATTTGCATATAGCCAGGTTCTGAGCTGGGATGGGGCAGTGAGATAAATAACGGTGATGGATCAAGCCCTGATCTTTGGACTGGGTAAGAGTGGTCTGCTTAATTCAGACACTCTGTTCATCACCACCCCCTTTTCTGTATCGATTTTGGCCACTATAGGTGTGGCAGGGTATACTCAGACATGAGTCCCTTTCTCACTGCTCCATCAGGATTCAAGCAAGCCGGGCCGAAGAGGCTGAAATGCCAGAAACCGGTCCCCGGTAGCTTGTCTCCTTTCTGGTGAAGAATTGGCTTGGTAGTTTGGTCTGCCCTGTTCCCATGATGCACTGGGCCAGGGACAGACTAATTTGCATATAGCCAGGTTCTGAGCTGGGATGGGGCAGTGAGATAAATAACGGTGATGGATCAAGCCCTGATCTTTGGACTGGGTAAGAGTGGTCTGCTTAATTCAGACACTCTGTTCATCACCACCCCCTTTTCTGTATCGATTTTGGCCACTATAGGTGTGGCAGGGTATACTCAGACATGAGTCCCTTTCTCACTGCTCCATCAGGATTCAAGCAAGCCGGGCCGAAGAGGCTGAAATGCCAGAAACCGGTCCCCGGTAGCTTGTCTCCTTTCTGGTGAAGAATTGGCTTGGTAGTTTGGTCTGCCCTGTTCCCATGATGCACTGGGCCAGGGACAGACTAATTTGCATATAGCCAGGTTCTGAGCTGGGATGGGGCAGTGAGATAAATAACGGTGATGGATCAAGCCCTGATCTTTGGACTGGGTAAGAGTGGTCTGCTTAATTCAGACACTCTGTTCATCACCACCCCCTTTTCTGTATCGACCCGGTGGAAGTGGGCGAGGTCCGGAGGGCCCTCAAACGTATGGCTAAGAACAAAACCCCAGGCACTGACTGGTTCCCGTCGGAGTTTTATGTCACTTACATGGATGCACTGGCCCCGCAACTGGTGTCCTTATATAATCGAATGAAGCAGGTTGGTTATTTGCCCACCTCGACGAGAAAGGCGGTGATTGTCCCAATCCTTAAACCCGGGAAGCCGGAGTGGGATCGCACTGCGTATCGCCCCCTCGCGATGTTAAACATTGATTACAAGGTACTGAGGGCATTTTGGCGCATCGCCTGATGGGCCACATGACGACCCTGGTGCACGAGGACCAATCTGGTTTCATCCCCACCCGGAATACGGCGGTGAATATTCGGAGACTGTGCCAGTTGCTACAGGCGTCAGGGGCGAGGAGGCATGTGTGCTATCAGTTGACATAGAAAAGGCCTTTGATAGCCTAGCTAGTGCAGCTGCTCTTTGCCGTAGGTTCCAGTTGATGTACTTGTGGACCAATAAATCAACCTTTCTAACCAGTGGCAGCTCATCGAGTCATTTTCCAACCATACCCCACTTCTGGTATCAAAATGAGGATCTGTCAGTACATTAAGATGTGGAAAAGTCAAACGTTGAAGAGAAACCTGTAAAATGTATTCTGCGGGAATGACCAGCCTTTTTGGAGCAACAGGCTTGCTTACGGGACAAACACCATCTCCTGATAAAGGTGCATGTAAAGTTGAGTCTCGACGTCCAATACTTCAACATATAGACAGTGATAAAGATATTCTTTGAGCTGTTATATGGTACAATTTAAGATGACTGTGCAGCGGACTGCTTTGATGACAAATGGTGGAGTTAAGGAGCCACAGACAACAGTCCTGTAAGTGCCAGAGTCATGGCTTGTTCAGCTGCCAGAGTAAACCTAGAAGACAATGGTTTGACGTCAGTAGAGGAGATGATGACTTATGGAACTGGTAGAGCTGAAGACGGTACCTTATGTGTTTGAATCACCATCGACCCTTTTGACCGTGAGCATGTTGGTCTTGATGTCTTCTGATGTTCCCCATGAATCATTGGAGCGTTTGAAAAGATGGTGACGCCTTTTATGCCTAGTTTCTCTGAATCGCCCATTAGGAGGGTCCTTTTCATGGGAGAAAGATAGTGTAGTAGAGAGAAGCAGCCTCTTTCCTCTGCAGCTCGAACTTCCTCCAGCTTCCCTCGCAGGCGAATTCCCTCGGTAATTGAAGGCGCGGTCATTTTTTTACATAAACTACATTCTTTTAAAGATTGTGTATTAGATTGACAGGCCGTGTGGACCAGAACCAATTTTCTTTTCTGTCACATATATGTGAGTGACACCAAAGGTTTCCATTTTACTACTATTGGACCTTTCTTAAAAGCTAAGGTTTTAAACTTTCCTGGTCACTAGACACTTGATGGCACTGTGCTCTCCAATGCTGAACTCCTCAAAACCCAAACTTAAAATCATGAACTTTCTCCATTCTACCATCACATTCTCTTCTGGCACAGAATAATTCATCCTTACGTAGAAACCTTGGGGCAAAATTTAACATTAAAGATTAATTCACAGCCACCACACCCCTCCTTCAGGAGTTCAGAAATTAAATACCACCTTCTGGCTCTAAATCAATCCAAGATTCCTAATGTGCAACACCTACCACACCTATGATATAGTGTGTACTGATCTGTACAGATGAATAATACCCATGAATTTGAAATGTCAGCATCAATTTGTAGGTGTTCTAATGAACACTTCTGTGTCCCACACATTTACAATATTCATCCAAATAAATACTGTCTTTGTAGCTGTGTACAGTAGTTTTGTCAGAAGGGCTATTTGCTCTTATAGTAAGTACAATGCAAGAAGATAATATAATTAGTCCAATTCAGAACATTACAAATTGCTGGTGCAATCTAATCAAATTGTATGGACTGCCTATCAGTCTGAAATATGTGTAATAGCTTTATACAAGGTTGTGTAAATTATGGATGCGAGACACACCATTTCAATTCGAAATAATAAACATTCACAAGTACATAGACATTTACTTACGGTGAGGATAAAAAGAATCTATTGCGAGGGAGTGGAAGAAGCTGTGAACTTTATGATTCTGCAGAAAACTCTCAGATGCAGATGACAAAAGATGCCTACAAAAAGGGAAACAGCAACATACACGGTCAGCAAATAACATCTTTAGTATTATTTATGTAGGCCACCACAAAACATGGGAGAGTCTAACCATCTCTACCAGGACCTGAACCAGCAGGTACAGTGAGCACACTTGACACCATTATTAGGGAGACTACTGTAGGATTACTTTAGTGTTTCAGACTTCTACATACATTATGATTTGGGGAGACATTGGTAAATATAATTCTTTTCAATTTGGGGTAATTATTTTGTTATCTGAACTGTAGGTACGGTCATTAACATTCAAGATAATCCCTCGATGATTCCCATGGGCTGCGATAGGTAAAACTGCAAATATCTGGTTTGTAAATGGATTACAATTTAACCTAATCTCATAACATGTGTCCCTCTGGGCAGTTCTTTTTTAAATAGAAATTGTACATTAACAATCTTGTACAAAGTGTTACAAATTTATACAAAGATTTCTCTATTCAATGCAGAATAAGAAGCAATTTAGAAGCCACTCCGCAATGCATTTGAAAGAGGATCCATCGCTGGAAATGTAGTGCTCTTCTGTACTAAGCATTCCATTACATATTTGAACACAACAGTACTGGATTGTGGAAACAATTACATTTGCATCCATCTAGACCTCGGTCAATGACCAGATTATGCATGGGAACCCCTGCAGTCTGTACACTTATCTCTGGCTTCATCTCATGAATGAATAAACTTGGATTATGTCATTTTACCACATTGGCAGCTATTTTCAGGGAGTTCAAAGTGTCCTAAATATAGTTAATGTGTTCGTTCTAGGAGCAACTGAAAAGATGAATTGTTATCCCTTTGGGATTCTGATTACCAAGGCAACATGAATTTTCAACAGTTAGCCAAAGCAAATTGAACTTTTCAGATAATTTTACTAAACTCAATTCAAAATTGGACCAAGTTAGAGAGTTTATGATCAGTCATGGTCACTGCCACTTCAGTTCATCTCTCAATCCTCACATACATGTATATCATTCTACATTTTTCATGATGAATAGTATTCAACAGCCGCATATACTGGACACTTTTGATCAAATAACTTCTAGATGCAAGGAGTGTACATGAACATTTGTCATCAGCATAATGTAAACTGAATCATGTAATAGTAATTTGCCCTCAGCTCCAGACTTTACACTGCACATGAAAAACATCTTTAAGGGTAACACTTAAGCTTGCATTGGTAATAAACGTACGGGCTGTACGCCCAAGATAAGGTGACAAAATGTTATTGCCAACGGTCATGCTTCATTGGAAAGGAATGGCTTCAGAACAAAACTAAATTGGTTTTATTTTTTTTAATTGTTATTAATAACTGTGTATGTTATATTCCGGTATATACACAAAAACACTTGTTAGTTTTACAAACAAATGAGACAGATTGGCATGGCCAAATCTTGTTAGATAGGAAGCAAGACAGGATGGGAGCTTGCACAGGCAGTCAGAAAAAGCAAAGCTGCAATTAAAGGCAAACATACGTTCTGGTCCTGAAAGGTTCAGTGCCCATAATAAAATGTGAAACTATTATGTATGCCAATAAAATATTGCTGCTTTGTAGCATGCCACCCTTAAATAATCTATTGAACATATAAAATAATCTATCAACTTTAAACCTTTCGCCTTTTTGTGAAGAAAAAAAATTAATAAGCGTCTCAAACATATTCAATGACAGCCATTTACAAGCTTCTTAAGTCAGGGCAAGCTTTAACTTCTAGAACAAAAACAAACAAAAAGCAAGAAACATTGTGAGGGTTTTACAGACCTAAAAGAAGCATTCAAATCGCGATGAGAACAGTCAACCTAAATCACAAATTATAAATCAAATATGGAAACAAAGAGAGCATGTTCAATCAACAAATAAAAAGTTGCTCTAGCAGCCTGGGTGATTTAGGAGGATCCTGGTCTGCCAAGGCAACCTTAGCCATGGCGGCCAAATCTTGTCAAATTGATAAAACTACAGCATGCACTCTGCAACAGAATGCCCCAATTAATAAATGACAATTATTAAAAGAAAAATGATACTTACCCAGTATGCATCTGTTCTTGGCATATAAAGCTGTACATTCATATGCCTTAGCATAGATCACCATCTGGTTTTGGGCCCGGATGTTTGCACTTTGTTTTTCTTCGAGAAGTCTTTGTAGTCACGAGGTAGGAGACTCCTCCTTTCGGTGATAATGCGCATGGGCATCGACTCCATCTCCAGATTGTTTTGCCGTAAGGGAACTGATGGTGTTAGTAAGAGTAGAAAGAGATGTCCATGTATAGGGTATCTAGGTAAGATAGCACTGCAACAGATAAAGGGACCCGGGGAGGCGGGTGGGTGCATATGAATCTACAGCTTCATATGACCAGAACAGATGCATACTGGATAAGTAGCATTTTCCATTCAAGGCATATGAGCTGTAGATCATATGCGTTAGCATAGACTATACAGCAGTTATCTTCTCAGCTGTGGCTAACCTGTATCTGTTGCAGTGGTTTGAAATAGTGTTCCTAAAACTGCCTGGCCCACATTAGCTTGCTGTTTTGCTAATACATCTACACAATAGTGCTTTGTGAATGTGTGTGGTGTAGACCATGTTGCAGCCTTACAGATGTCATCTAAGGGTATGTTCTCCAAGAATGCCATAGAAGCCCCTAGCTTGCTTGTAGAGTGCGCTCTAGGAGGAATTGTTAAGGTGCGTTTAGCTTTAAGGAAGCATATTTGGATGCATTTAACTATCCACCGAGCAAGACCTTGTTTTGATATAGTATTGCCCTTATGCAGTGGTGAAAATGCAACAAAGTTGTTTGGTTTTGCTAAAAGATTTAGTTCTTTCAATGTAATATGCTCTTTTAACATCTAATGTGTCGATAGCACATTCTGCCAGAGTCTGGTTGGGGAAAAAACACGTGTAATTCAACAGACTGGTTGAGATGAAAGGCAGAAACGACTTTGGGTAAAAATTTGGGGTTAGTTCCAAGAACCACCTTATTTTGGTGAATTTTAAATTATGGTTCTTGTATGGTTAATGCCTGGAGCTCACTAATTCTTCTAAGAGATGTGATGGCTATGAGGAAGGCTACCTCCCACGTTAGAAATTGTAGTTCACATTTGTGCAGTGGTTTAAATGGTGGTCCCATAAGTCTTGTAAGGACTATATTAAGATTCCAAACAGAAGAAGGTGGAAGTCTAGGAGGAATGATTTTCTTGAGTCCTTCCATAAAGGCTTTGATAGCAGGTACACGAAACAAGGACAAGTGTTGTCTGTTTTGTAGGTAAGCAGCTATTGCAGCAAGATGTAGTCTTATTGATGTATATGCTAAGTTACCCAGCTGTAGGTGTATCAGATAGCAAATGATGGTTTGAATTGAAGCATCAAGCGGATTGATTTGATTATTTCAATACATTACAAATAGTTTCCATTTTGCTGCCTAGCATGCTCTAGTGGTAGGGCGTCTAGCCTCTTTAATGATGTTCATGCAGTCTGGCGGGAGATTAAGGCAGCCAAACTATGATTTCAGGTGCCACATCGCAAGGTTGAGTTGACTGGGATCTGGATGCCTCATCTCTCCATGGTTCGGAGTGAGAAGCTTGGGGGAGAGGTGTAGTTTTTGATGAGGAACTACTGATAGTTCCAACAAGGTTGTGAACTATGGTTGTCGAATCCATGTGGGAGCAACTAGGATCATTGTGAGGGAATGCTGTTTGAGCTTCCGAACCACTAATGGAATTAGCGGGAGAGGTGGAAAAGCGTAAGCAAATATCCCTGACCAACTGATCCATAGCGCATTGCCTTTGGACAATGGGTGTAGATACCTGGACGCGAAGTTGGGGCATTTTGCATTGAGGTGTGTGGCGAAGGAGTAGTTTCTGTCCTGTAACTCCAGTTCTGTAGTAAGGGTATCTCCGTTATAGTCATAATGTAGTGAATAGTCCCGCCCATGTGCGTGGACCCCGGAGCAATCAAAAATAATCTCTTAAGTTGTCAAAACATGCAAAACTGCACAGACACTTAAGAGAGAATTTAAAGACAGATAATGCAGCCTATATCCACAGGCTACACTGTCCAGTACTTCAACTAGAAATTCCACCAAAAATCCACAAACAGCACAGCCTGTCCAGATTTCTCCACATAGAAAAACTTGCTTTTACCAGCAAAACCCTCAGGAATGATAGAGAGGAAGGAGTGGACAGACAAGCCCCATAGGCTGCCATTATGTGGCTCAGAACACGATACTGTGCCTTTAAGAGAACCTTCCAGAACTCTCAGTATCCCAGAATGCACAGCAGGTCCCTTTTACTTTCAGTTCTTTTTGAAGGCGTAACACGCCAGACCTGAAGCATTCCTTACATGAATATCTCTCTCCACCGGGGAGGAGGGCGGGCGCTTATGACTATAACAGAGATACCCCTACTACAGAACTGGAGTTACAGGACAGAAACTACTCCTTCTGTAGTAGGGGATCTCTGTGTATAGTCATAATCTAGTGAATAGAATGGCAAGCCCATCCCCACACCAAAGCGGCGGTGGAGAAAAGAGAAAATAACACCACTACTGTGCGAACAGATTTCGCAGAGAAGCCTGCCCAACCTGAGCGTGTGTCCTGGCATCAGTGTCCAGACAGTAATGCTTATTTACAACAAGGGGTGGTGATGGACAGAGTCTCTGAATTAAGCAGAGTACTCTCACCCAGTCAAGAGATCAGGGCTAGATCCAACACCGTTTTTTAGCTCATTGCACCATCCCAGTTTCAGAACCTGGCTGTATGCAAATTAGTCTGTCCCTGGCCCAGTGCATCATGGGAACAGGGCAGACCAGACTACAAAAGCCAATTCTTACACTGGGAAGGAAACAAGCTTCCGGGGACCGGTTTCTGGCATTACAGCCGTCTTCGGCCCGGCTTGCTTGAATCCTGATGGTGCAATGAGCAAGGGACTCACATCTGAGTATACCCTTCCACGCTTAGGGTGAACAAAATTATTTACAACAAGGGGTGGTGATGGACAGAGTCTCTGAATTAAGCAGAGTACTCTCACCCAGTCAAGAGATCAGGGCTAGATCCAACACCGTTTTTTAGCTCATTGCACCATCCCAGTTTCAGAACCTGGCTGTATGCAAATTAGTCTGTCCCTGGCCCAGTGCATCATGGGAACAGGGATGGTGCAGTGAGCTAAAAAACGGTGATGGATCAAGCCCTGATCTTTTGACTGGGTATGAGTGTTCTGTTTAACTCAGATGCTCTGTCCATCACCACCTCCTTTTCTGAATCGTTTTGGCCACTATAGGAGTGGCAGGGTATGCTCAGACATGAGTCCCTTGCTCACTGCACCATCAGGATTCAAGCAAGCCGGGCCGAAGACGGCTGCAATGCCAGAAACCGGTCCCTGGAAGCTTGTTTCCTTTCCAGTAAAGAATTGGCTTGGTAGTTTGGTCTGCCCTGTTCCCATGATGCACTGGGCCAGGGACAGACAAATTTGCATGTAGCCAGGTTCTGAACTGGGATGGTGCAGTGAGCTAAAAAACGGTGATGGATCAAGCCCTGATCTTTTGACTGGGTATGAGTGTTCTGTTTAACTCAGATGCTCTGTCCATCACCACCCCCTTTTCTGAATCGTTTTGGCCACTATAGGAGTGGCAGGGTATGCTCAGACATGAGTCCCTTGCTCACTGCACCATCAGGATTCAAGCAAGCCGGGACGAAGACGGCTGCAATGCCAGAAACCGGTCCCTGGAAGCTTGTTTCCTTTCCAGTAAAGAATTGGCTTGGTAGTTTGGTCTGCCCTGTTCCCATGATGCACTGGGCCAGGGACAGACAAATTTGCATGTAGCCAGGTTCTGAACTGGGATGGTGCGGTGAGCTAAAAAAAACGGTGATGGATCAAGCCCTGATCTTTTGACTGGGTATGAGTGTTCTGTTCAACTCAGATGCTCTGTCCATCACCACCCCCTTTTTCTGAACAGACAGTAATGCTTAGCAAAGGTTTGGACCGACTTCCAAGTGGCTGCCTTGTAGATTTCTGCAATTGGAACATTACGCAGCAAAGCAGTCGTGGCAACTTTGCCCCTGGTGGAATGAGCCTTAGGTTTACCCCCTAAGGTCTTATTAGCCTTCTGGTAACACAATTGTATACAGGACACAATCCACCTGGAGATGGACTGTTTAGAGGTAGCAAGACCGGTCCTGACTGATCCATAATAGATAAACAATTGGTCTGACCTACGAATATCTTTGGTTTTATCCAGATAAAACTTCAACACCCTCCGAACATCCAGGGAATGCAGAGACCTTTCCGCTGGAGATGAAGGATTCTGAAAAAACGTAGGTAAAGTTATGGTCTGGTTAACATGGAAATCAGATATAACCTTTGGAAGAAGTTTAGGGTGAGTACGCATAACAACCTTAGCAGCATGAAATACAGTATAAGGCTCTTGGCAACACAACGCCTGAATTTCACTCACCCTGCGGGCCGATGTAATGGTCACGAGGAATGCCGCCTTCCAGGACAGGTGCTGCAACGAAGCCTTATGGATAGGTTCAAAAGGCTCCTTCATCAATCTGGACAGCACCACATTCAATTCCCATGAAGGCGAAGGAAGCCGGACAGGAGGGAACACTTTCTTCAAGCCTTCCAAAAAACTCCTTGATCACAGGGATCTGGAAGAAGGAAGTCTGAGAAGGGCACTTCCTGTAGGCAGTCAGCACAGCGAGATGAACCTTAATGGAATGGACATTAAGGCCAGACTGCGCCAAGTGTAGGAGCTACGGAAGGATGACATCTTCCTTACATGTCGTCGGGTCATTGTTGTTGGACTTGCACCAGATGCAAAAACGCTTCCACTTGTAAGCATAGGAAGTCCGAGTGGAAGGCCGCTTAGCCTCCTTCAGTATGTCCATACAATCTTCTGGTAGATTCAAATGGCGATATTGCACTATATCAGGAGCCATGCCGCCAAACTCAAAGACGAAAGGTTGGGGTGCACCATCTGCCCCCCGAACTTCGTGAGAAGGTCCGGCCGGCACGGCAGCCGTATGTGAGGAAGGAGAGACCGGTGAAGCAGGTCCATGAACCACCACTGTCTGGGCCACTCCGGGGCAATCAGGATCATCCGCGCCCTGGACTGGGACAGCTTGATGAGCATCGCCGGAATCAGGGGAATGGGTGGAAAAGCGTACAGAAATCTGTTTGACCAGTTGATCCATAGCGCATTCCCCAGCGTCCCCTGCTGGTAGTACCTGGAGGCGCAGTCTCGGCATTTGCTGTTTTTGCCGGTGGCGAACAGATCTACGTCTGGAGTTCCCCACCTTGCGAAGACTTCCCCTAGTACATCGTCGTTTATGACCCATTCGTGGTTTTCCTGAATCAGTCTGCTCAGTGCGTTCGCCTGAACATTCTGCACACCTGGCAGATGGGTAGCCGTTATCGTCAGTCCTCTGGCTAGGAGCCAGTGCCAGATCGCCTGCGCCTGCTGTGACAGAGTGCGTGACCTCGAGCCCCCCTGCTTGTTGAGATAATACATCGTGGTCGTATTGTCCGTCTGAACAAGCAGAGAGTTGGTCTGGAAGGACGGATGAAAGGCCTTCAGTGCCAAATGAACAGCTCTGAGTTCCAGGAAATTGACGCGATACGTGGACTCCGTCGGGGACCACGTTCCTTGTATCTAAGCCTCCGGAGTGCGCCCCCCCAACCTTGGAGAGGCGCATCCGTCACGATAGTCTGTGTGGGAATGTCCTTGTGGAAGGGGACCCCCTCTGAGGAGATTCTCCGCTGTACACCACCACTTCAGACACTGAAGAGCATGCAGAGATAGTCGTATCTTGTCGTCCCAAGACCCCTTCCTCTGATCCCACTGATCCTCCAAGCACTCCTGCAATGGTCTCATGAGCAGCCGTGCGTGTGGCGTGAGGAAGATACAAGAGGACATCGACCCCAGTAGAGAAGACACTGTCCTCACTGTTGTAGATGGAGCGGTCATAAGAGCCTGAGCCTTCCGAAGGAGTGATAATCGTCTCTCCTCCGAAGGAGACACGCTTGCTGACAGCGTATTGATGGAGGCTCCCAAGTACTGTATGCACTGGACCGGAGTTGGGACAGACTTGGACATGATGTGCAACCCCAGCTTGTTCAAGAGAACGCACATCTTCTGGAAGCGCGCTTGAGCTTCCGAGAAGGAGGCCTTGATCAACCAATCGTCCAGGTAGACAAACACCTTGTTCTTTCTCAGGTGTGCAGCTACCACTGCCATGCACTTCGAGAATGTCCTGGGCGCAGACTTTAGCCCGAATGGCAGTACCGTGTACTGATAATGATTGGCGCCGACTTGGAAATCGCAGGAACTTCCTGTGTTTGTGTGCAATGGGCACATGGAACTACGCATCCTGAAGGTCTATAGCACATAGCCAGTCTCTGTTGCAGCTGAGGATAAATCTGATGCAACAACAGCATGCAAAACTTCTCTGCGAATCCACTTGTTTGCTTGTCGCAAATCCAGAATGGGCCTGAACTCGTTCTTGTCCTTCTTGCGAACCAGAAAGAACCGTGAGTACAGACCTCTTCCCCTTTGAGACAGAGCAACGTCTTCTATCGCCCTTTTCCTTAACAGGGTATCGGCCTCCGTCTGGAGGTCACGCAGCTGAAACTGCGAGTTGACCGGTGGAGTCGCTGGGGCGGGCTGGTGAACCGAAGACTGTATCCATTGCAAACAATATTCAGCACCCACTTGTCCTGAGTAATTTTTCTCCACTGTCAGAAAAAATGGAACGCTTCCCCCCCACCGGAGCGGGTAACGGATGTAGGGGAATTAACCGCTCAGGGCCGAGACCCAGCCGGGCCTTTGTTCGCTGCTGGGGACTGCTGTCCGCCTCTGCCCCTCTGGCACTTCTGGAAGGGCCTCCGGAACTGCTGCTGCTGTTGTTGTTGCTGCTGTCCCGAAGTCTGCCCACGCCCTCTGCCCCAAACCGTCTCTGGAATGGGCGGTAGGTCTTCTTCTCCTTGGGCTCCTCCAACCCGACGGCCGTCAGGGTCTCGGCCTCCGCCTCCGTGCGGGCCATCCCGTCATCCGCATGCTTGCCAAACAGGGTTTCCCCCGAGAAAGGCAGATTGGCCACCCGCTGCTGAGCCTCTGGCTTGAGCGATGTAAGGCGAAGCCAAGCGTGGCGTCGTTGGTTGACACCATGACAATATTCATGTGCCGCCAAAAGAGACATCAGCAGCCGCGCTGATGAGTTGGTTCGACACCAGCCTCCCCTCCTTCAAAATCTCTTGAAAGTCCTCTTTCTTCACTCGAGGAAGGAGCTCAGCGAATTGCTGGAGGAATCCCATAGGGCATGATCGTATCGCCCTAGCAAAGCCACGGCACTAGCCGCCTTCATTGCAGTAGATGTCGTCCCACAGACCTTTCTGCCTGCCGAGTCTATCCAGCGGCTCTCCTTATCAGGAGGTACTGTAGAAGACTGGGTGGTGGCATGTTGTTTCCTAGCCGCCGTCACTATGACAGAGTCCGGTGTCGGATCCATCCAAAGAAAAGCTGGGTCAGAATCCGGGGCCCGGTATTTCTTAAGGAGCCTGGAGGGAGCAGCCTTCGTCACCGCGGGAGTGAGAAACAGCTCCTCGGCGGACTCTACCAAGCCCGGTACTAGAGGCAGCAATGGTCGAGACAGGTGCTTTTTATGGAGCGTCTCGAAAATCACAGACGTCGTAGGTGTAGGCACCGTCACCGTGATGCCCAACTTATCTGCACCCCGCAGCAGAACAATCCTTGAATGTGGCGATGTCGTCTACAGTCGACACCCTCGTCCCAGGGGATTCCGACAAAGTCGGTGAGTAGTCTCTGGTCCCAGAAGAATCCGTGCGGGACAGTGATCTGCGCCTCCTGTGGCGTCGTCTTGATCTCGTTGACGACCTGTGACGATTCCGCGATCTCCCCCTCTGACCGAAGCGAGAGCGCGATCTCCTTGGCTCCGGGCGCTCCACAGGCCTCACAGGAGTAGGCGACCGTGGCCTGACTGGGGGCCTCGGCTGAGGGGTCCCCTTAGGCGGAGTCTGATATTGCGGCAGCGAAACTGACCTCGGAGGAACCACAGGCGGTCTTTCCCTTCTTCTCAGGCGATGGAGTCCCCTATCGGTACATGCCGCCGGCTAGAATGACTCCTGGTGCCAGAACTCCTCTTGCGCCTCTTTGGCGTCGAAGAACGTCACCCTGACGGCGACCGTCGGTCCCTCGACATCGACCGCCTCCTCCCATGGGGAGACGGGGAACAGACTGTAGTCATCCCTCTCGACGCCGACGGAGAATAGGGACGTTTGCTGGTCTTCCTTCCTCTGGGGAGCCCCCGAGAGGCCTCAGCATGGGCAGAGGACGTCTGCCCAGACCCACCTTGTGCCTTCAGTCTTCTGTCTTCCAGGCCTTGGAGCCTGATCTTCATCCTATCTCTCAAGGTCCTGCTGGAGAAGCCCTGGCAAATGTCACACTCCTCTGGGACATGAGATGAGGGAAGGCAGATGATGCACACCTCATGTGGGTCTGACTTGGCCTTCTTCCTCAAACACTCTGGGCATTTGTCAAACAAAGCAGGCATTTTGACAAATAAAAGAGTGCTCAGAAACACACACAAGGAAGAAAGCACCAAAGTACTTCAAATGAAAGCACTCAAACACTGAAAAAAGTGAAAAATCACTAAATAAACCCTAAAAGGGGAGAGCTCAATATGCTCCAGGGTCCTGCTAGCAGGAGCCGGAAAAAAGAACTGAAAGTAAAAGGGACCTGCTGCGTATTCTAGGATACTGAGAGAGTTCTGGAAGGTTCTCTTAAAGGCACAGTATCCTGTTCTGAGCCACATAATGGCAGCCTATGGGGCTGGTCTGTCCACTCCTTCCTCTCTATCATTCCTGAGGGTTTTGCTGGTAAAAGCAAGTTTTTCTATGTGGAGAAATCTGGACAGGCTGTGCTGTTTGTGGATTTTTGGTGGAATTTCTAGTTGAAGTACTGGACAGTGTAGCCTGTGGATATAGGCTGCATTATCGGTCTTTAAATTCTCTCTTAAGTGTCTGTGCAGTTCTGCATGTTTTGACAATTTAAGAGATTATTTTTGATTGCTCCGGGGTCCACGCACATGGGCGGGACTATTCACTAGATTAGGACTATACACAGAGATCCCCTACTGCAGAACAGATCTATCTCTGGGTAGCCCCACATTTGGAAAACGGGAGAAGAACTTAAGGGTGTAGTTCCTATTTGTGGATCGGGTGTCTTGGACGACTGAGAAGATCTGCAATTTGGTTATTTACTCCTCCTGTGAGATGTTCTGCAAGGAGATATATTTTTTGAGATATAGCCCATCGCCATATGCTTTGAGCTAGGTGTGAAAGCTGTAGAGTGTGTCCCCCCTGTTTTTGTATGTAGTATATTGCTGTCATGTTGTCTGTACGAACTAGGACAGCTTTGCCTACTAGATGTGTCTGAAAAGCTTTCAATGCTAGGAAATGTTTTAGCAGCTCAAGATGGTTTATGTGGAGTCGTTTTTAGGTTTCGTGGCGATTACAGCGCGCAGCGCTGTCTCGTCAGAGATCTATTGTTACTGACACAGCTTTCCAGGAGACAGCACCTGGCCGCGCGCATTTCCTCTCCGAGGTGGCGATCGGAGCGGGCCACGCGAACGCGCTCGCTGTGGCCAGCTGCTGTCTCCTGGGAAGCTCCCACACCACACACGCGCATACACAGACACACACACGAGCGCCCATGCACGCATGCACATACAGACACAACCCCCCCACACATACATGCACACATACATGAGTGCAGCGCCCCCGCCCCCCCGCCGTCGCACACATACACACATGAGTGCACCGACAACCCCCCAGCCCTTTTGAACTTACTGGACCAATCTCGGGGGACTCTGCTCTCAGCATGCGGCAGGGGCAGGCACCGGGCATGTGCCTCGTGCCCCCTCCGCAGAGTTCACGCTGCGGCTCTTGCCAGCTCCTTTCCCGGGGCTCCCTCTTGGTCAAGGGAGCCCCGCAACACGTGCGCAACCTCCTGCTGGCGGCCCCGGGGCTCTCCACTGCTCACAGGAGCCCCGGGCCGCGATACGCATTTACTCCCCCTGCCTCCTCTTCCGGTCCGGACGCGGCCCCGCCCCCGTCACAGGCGACATTGCCTGACTTCCGGTGCGTGCACGGCGGGATTCCGGGGGCATTTTCTGCCACACAAACCTTGCCAATTTTTCACTCTCTACTCCCGCCCGCTGCCCACGAAGGAGGCCCGTCCCACAGGAGCGGGACCGGGTGCCAGAGTCCCACTGCCCTGGGAGCGGAGACGCCGCTGACGGAGAAAGTCGACCCTCGACGAAGCTTGCCATGGTACGCCTAGTAAAAGTAAGGAGTCTCTGCCTGGGAAAACAGACGTCAAGGAGGAATAGGGTATTAAGTGCAACACATAGCGTAGGGGGTCTGGAGAATTGCAGCTAGGGGGAAGCACACGAGCAGACAGAAAGGAGCTCAGGAGGGAGGTGGGTAAAGTGGGAAAACAGGCAAGAGAGCACACAACGTGGGGGGTGGAAGTAAAGGACAGCAACACCAAGCGTAGGGCAGGGGGTTATGTTGGGGGGAAGCACACTAGGGAGAGAACTAAACCCATTCACTCGTGGAGTGCTACAAAAAAATTAAATAAACAATGGCATATGGGAGGGAGGATGCAACTAACTAAGAATTTTTTAACAAGAGGCAGTTTAACAGACACTGCACCCTTTTATAGGTGAGTGGAAGAGAGAGGGAGTCAGAAGGTTTCCTATTCGTGAGGAATTTGTTTTTTCACCCCGCTTTTCTCAGTCATCACAGTTGTGATCCCTCTCAGCAGCCGGCTTATGAAATAGTGCAAGAGGAGGCCTTTAATGAGCTGAATGTACCACCAGCTAGAGATAAATGTATGTAATTGAGATGTACATATTAAGACGCCGGACAGTGACATTTTCAATTCCAGCAAAATGCTGCCTGCAGCAAAGAGATGAGCAGCTTTGATAAAATGATAATAAAAGGAACCTTTTACTTGCCAGTTTGTTTTGCATTGACTCACTAATGAGTACACCTAACTCCAATTAATTGACAACAAAGAATCTAAAGCAAATGCATGGAGAGCTTTCAGAGCACACAATTAATACCAATAACGACATAATCCACTAACTTTGGGGTTGGAGCTGAAGTAGCATGCTAATCGATGTAAGGAGCGCCAGTGCCTTATCAGAAGGTAGCAAGCGCATTATAAACAGTTACAACACAGGGACATTAAATTAATTACAAGTCTCTCAGACTATGAACACCTGTTTGAAAAATGTGCAACTATACAGGACTGCTCCTCCACACCGTAACATACCCAGAGACATTACATTTATCAAATGTAATCCTTGGGCACAATCTTAAAGTCACTCTACTAGCAACTGCTTTGATAGTATGGTCTTACGCCCGCCGTAAGGTATGTGGCTAGACGGGCAGGAAGCAAGACCGGCAGCACCACCAAGCATCGAAACGAAGGAAGGACAAGACAACACAGACAGGCAAACTTGGCAGCTGTCTTTGAACAGCAGTGAAGCAAATGCAGACTTACAGGCGGTGTTCTGAAATGATTTTAGAAACGAGTAAAAAAGATGGCTAGCCAATTTAATTGGCAAAATAATACATGAGCTGCATAAATACTTGAAGACAGCCTATATGGAAATGAGTGCAGAAAATATGACAGCACTCCCCTTCCGAGACCAAGCAGACATCAGAGATGAAATTCAGGAGTGGCGCGACCGGAGGTAAAATAGGGTGGTTGATACTGGAGGCAAACGGTGGAGGTGGTTGAGACATAAGCGAAACAAGGGTGGGGCATAGGCTGGAGGAAAACAGGGGGTGGGGTTATTATGGGGAGGTACCAGAACTTGAGTTGCAGGCGAAAGAAGGGAGCCAAGGCTGGAATTCAAGTTTTTAACATGCTCACAGTTTGCTATCACTCATAATGAGGGCTTACTTTATGTTTATACATAAACAAATAGTGGGTGTAGAAATAATCACTTTAAGAGACAATCTATAAAGATCCACCAATTGCAACAGAGCAACACTTCTAGTCATTCAAAACAATTAATTAGATTAAGCCTGCATGCATTTATAAATAACCTAATCAGGAAGCCAAATATGAATCTTCTATACATGCCTTCACACAGCTATTTGCACAATTCATGGCCTTTCAGAAGAAATTTCCTTAGAGAATCAACAATGCAAGCTTCCTTATTTAGTCAACACAGATGCGCATTCGAGTTTCTGCTGCTTTATGTTCAGATAGCCTTACCTTATGAAAGGTTCCAGCTCGGGGGGAGGATTGTCTTCCCTCTTATGAGAACCCTGTTGTAGTGCTTGTAAAATGGTCTTGTCAAAAGCATTGGATGATAGTTCTTTTGGAAGCTACGATAAAGGATTACAATGGAGTGGTCCATAAAAATTTGATTAAATAATAAACGCACATTTTCACGTAGGGCTAGCATTTACCAGCATATGTACACTTCTTTGACTGACCATCAGAACAGCACAACAATAACATATATACAGATCTACTAATATTCTGCTCATCGCTCTTCTGGGGAATAACACAATAGCATTTTCAAAAGTTAGGTTCTTAAGCACACTTCATCCAAACGGAACTTTTCTCCGCCTAGGTGCAAACAAACTTAGATTCAACAGGAAATTAATAATGCAATGCATTTGAATTACTTCGATCTACTAAGAAGCCTCCGTTTGATAATAAGACCTGATCACCATCTATGGGAAAGCAAGGATATCAACGGTTGCATTCTGAAAACAAACTGTTACACCACCCAAAAGCTTCCAATGCAGGCAATTAAGGTCTCTGAGCAGGGATGTATCTGCTCAGATAGGTAAGAAAGGGCTCAGTTGTGCCACATGTGCTTCTGATCCATGCAGTCAGGTTTTAAGCTGGAGAACACAACAGGCTGATAATAAAATGTCTAACTTCAGGCTGTATGGCGAGGCAAATAAAGAGTGGATGGTGAACAACTTTAATTGCATTGTAAACATGTGTATAGAACCTAATCCCACTGACCAGGCCGACAGTAATTCCAGGTGGTCCTTTACAAGGCTATTCCGGAGCATATTATTTAGTTTGGGATTAGCCAAGTTTTTATCATGCTTCAGAATTTAAGGTCACAGTGGGTGATTCCTCATTGCCGTCAGGGATAATACTCAAAGTTTGGCTCACTGTAGGGATTCAGAAATACCACAAACATGCCTTTTACAAAGTGATCATGGCATGGAGCAAAGCAAGCCTTGACAGGGGCATCAGCCTTTGGGTATATGGTATACTTTTCACTGGAGAAAGATAGGTTTGATACTATAAATGGCCCACAGAGTGAAACCAAGCCTTGAATGCAGAGTCTAGCAAAGGACAGCCAGTGGAGCATTTGCAAACTCATGTTGGGGGGACATTTTGCAATGCAATTAACAGTGGATATTCTCATATATATATCAATATTGGATGTTTGTGATACTTTTGTCAAAAGTTTCAATAAACTACGTTTAAAAAAAATAAAAGGTGGAGCATTTTCAAGTCCGGAGAGATTAAGTGACTTGTGTAAATATCAAGAATCTAGCAGACACATTCTGAAGTTCCTACTTCAAGAAGGGCCCCGGCGTGGCCGGATTGCACAACTTTGGAAACACAGAACGAAGGAAAGTGTAGCCTGAACTGTGCAAAAGAATTGTTGATCCGAGTAAAAAGTGCTATTGGTCACTATTTACTGGCCAAATAAGAGGCAGGTGCAGGCCATAACCACTCCCGGATGGAAGAGTTGCATCCAAGTGGTTGGTTTGAGTTAAGAGTTACAGAAGCGAGTCAAGTGGTGCTTACTCTTATTTTCACTGACAAGAATCAGTTTTTGACATCAGCTTTTGATGAACTGAGATAATCTTAGAAGCATCCAACAGTCTGTGTGGATGCCCTGACCTAGGGAATAGGATGCTAGGTCGGAGGGATTTTCATGGCTTAGAATTATATAAGAGCCATCTCGTTTAGTACAAACATGTCAATAATTTTGTGTGGTCTGGTAGAGGACTGCAACAGTCTAGAAAAAGAGGGGGGAAAGGGTGGAACAACGGGAGACCACCGTATAAGAGTTGAAAAGAACCAAATAAATGGTACTGTATGCTAAATCTTTTTAGGAGAAACCCCAATACCTTATGGTGCCATGAATATAGCAGTCACCCACTCTCTGAAAGCACCCAGTTCAGCTGGGGAGGGTACCTTCGGATCTGGGCTCAAGCTGGGTAGTGCCATGTGTCTTGCTCTCTCAGCACACCAGTTTAGGTAATGAAACTCACCATATGGGTGTTTTTCACCCTCCAGGTGATTAATTTATTAGATCTTCTCATCACATGAGGATTGTCTCTACACTGCAATGTATAATTCTCCACTAATGTAATGTATTGCCTTATAGTGATAAGCCTATACGACCCAACAAGGTTTATGGTTGGCATAAAGAGGACAAATAAGTGATGGGTGTAATGCTCTAGTTAATCTCAGTCACTAGTTATTACTCTAGGCTGCAATCCAACCATCTTTTTTGAATACCCTACCAGTCAAGAGAGGAACAAGCCATTTACAAATCAGTCTTGGTTCTGCACCTACATTAACAGTCCTGCCCAAACTGCAGGGCCTGGTCCCCTTTGACCAAAAACACAAGAAACCTGAAACAGCTTTCAGCCGCTTTGGGGCTAGTCAGCAAGGTGCAGCTTAAGTTCTATTTCAAAGTGAGGACAGAGCCCATGCGTTGGCATGCTGGCCACACTAAGGGCATCACAATGAGGAAACCAAATAAATGGTGGTTTACTTGAATTAATCTCAGCCGCCATTGGTAGTTCAGGTTGTACTGTTCTTATTGGAGCAAGAGACAGGGACGAATTTGTATTGCAGGCCTGGTTACAGTGGCAAAGTGGTGGATTAACAAGGATCTGGATTGCAGCCCTGAGCAATTACCCATTGCCAAAATTACTTCGAGAATGCCTTCCATCAAATTGTCTGTTTATTTTTTTTCATATGGGTAACATGCAACTAATAAAATGGTTCTCTAGGAAGAAGTGCATGCACAATTTGTGTATAACCCAAAAAATTGGTCTACTGTGCAATTCACAAGCAACTTCTAGATGGGAGTTGTTGAAAGAACGTATATGGATGAGTGGCTATGCACCGTAATAGGTCACTAAGCGACCAATCTCAATAACAAATTACTAAAATACGAGTGCCCACCAAGCGTTGCCATGCAACTTCTTTATCTTATCTTATCTTACCTTACATACAAAACTATACAACTGTCACTTCTGTGAGGAATGGTAGGCCACTTATTCACTTCTGAGCCGTAAAAAGTAAAACAAAAAAAACTAAAAATTCTAGAAGATAATCGAGCAGCCCAATCAAGCTGACTGTACAAACGTATGCAAGGGGAGGCGCTTTATATATAAATGTAGGCTAAGATTCTCACAAACAAACCATATTTTTTTATACTTCTACAATATGTTAGGTTATAATGAACCCCAACATAAGAAAGAGACGCTGCATTCAGCGATTTGGAATGTGTTTAACTCCTAATAATCAATATCTGGCAAGGAGAGGTATGAGATGCCTGCTTGTGTTCTCTTTCAGCACAAGGATGTTAACAGCCATTACTTTTGGGGCTATGTAAATCTAACCAGAGTATCTAGAAAAAAAGTGAAGAATAACTGGAGGCACAATTTAATCTATGTATTTGTTCTTAGAGCTGGTATAATCAGTCAACCTCCTCTGCTGCAATATTAAGTAATGCAAACTTTTCTTCATTTGTTCAAATCTATCTGGGCTCGTTATGGAGACCAGCCGTACACGCCGACAATGGTGCTACCGGTCTCAGGATGCAAGCAGAGTTACTACTGGAATCAATGCAGAACACTTTCAAATGCACCTTGCTTGAACTTGATTTGCCATCTGGAAACAAACATAAAAATATTCTCAAAGTCCAGGCTCAGTGGTTATGACGGAGATATCACCAAGTTTAGCGGATTAAATGGTCAATCGGCCAAACAGATTTCAATGTTGATTCAAAGGAGATAAGAATTGTATTCCAAGAAAAGCCAATCATCTTAGTTAAATGCAGGTTCGTCGTATTCGCCTGCAGAACCTTGAACCACAAGATGCGGTAGCATAATTTCAGAAAAACAAACGGGACTCACCCCTGCCAGCTCTGGCGACCTCATTTTCCATATAGAATGAACTACTCAAACATTTTTGTTTTTAAAATCCGAAACATCTGGGCAGTTTCAAGACAGTAAATGGCTTCCCGTGGCAGGGCCACAAAACTTCCTGGTAGCTGCTTACTGATATTTAAGCATTTTCTTAAGAGTTTTGTTTCCTTCTTTTTTGACTGAGTGTCTCTAAATACATTTTACCCATTTTATTCTTATGTTGTTTTACTCCAATACTGAGAGGTTCTTTTATACAAGACATGACCCAAACTTTGAGTTCATAAACTTTTAACATTCTGGATATCTGCATATGGCTTGTCTGACTGTTTCGCTAACATTGGCCTTGCAATATGGGAAGTTTGTAATATGCAGACACCATACTCCGGGCATTAAACCGAAATAAGAAAATGAGAAGGGGAGTGGCTTAGGCATCTTGCGCGATGGCCGCACGTCTGTGAAGCTCCTTCCTTCTGCGGCCTAACCCTGCCTAAATGGCCTCACAGATCGGTGAACTACCCCAGAACCTCAGCGGGAGAACTGCTCAACCCCCGCAGTTGAACCGTGACTGCAAAAAATGCCGGAGACGGAGGTATAATCTATAATAAAGAGCATGCCGACTAGGCCTGAAAAGCCCCGGGCTCAAGTTTGCGCTAGCCACCAGGGACTTTAAGGGGAAGCAAGCACCAGCACTCCGTGGCACATTAAACGCCAAGCCTGCAACTACAAGAACGGGACCGAGTCTTCCGATCCTGTAGAGAGCTGGCCCTCCCCCTCTAGTGCGTGGTCAAGGGAGACGCGAGGAGAGGCTACCGCTCCCGCCCAGGCCCGTGGCAAACCGTGCTGGCGAGGCGCAGACCCGCAGAATATCAAGGTGACGCATCAGTGGGCCGAACCATTAGTGGCTTGAGAATTAGGTTCGCCATGGTGGACATCACCGCCAAATATGTGCAGCCGCTTCCGATCTGGGAGGCCCCTGACTCGAGTGGCGGCCTTCACGTCCTGAACTGCCATCAGGGGTGGCCCTGTCCCCGGCGGGCCGCAGTAGGGACATTGGCACTAAACAAGGTGGAACAGAATAACGTTGGGAGGGGGGGGCACAGCCTCACAGAGCGGGTACATTGGATCGACAACTGAACACATGTGGAGTCCCCCCTTCTGTATGCAATAGGATGATTACTAGAAACGACAAACTTGGAATGGTGTGAAACTAACCCACTGTGGATTTGGGGTGTCCTGCAAAGCACCTAACCCATAAGAACGTGTGCAACACTCAGTAAGGCAAGTGCATATGCTGATTGCCTAACAGGGGTGGGGTGGGATCAGGGATCGAAGTGTATGGGCCCTCCCGACAAGCAACAAGGAGTAGGATCCAACACCCAGAAGCTGTCCTAGGAGGGTCAAGACAGAACCCCCCCTCACCCCCGGTTAAACCAGACAGGCTGTTGAGGAATGTGGATCCTAAGAGCAGGTGGCAGGCAATACTCCAGAGGGCTCTCCGCTCGACATATGCAGAGACCGAAAATGTCTGATGGAAAAAAGTTACGCTCCAGACAAAATTGGACAAATATACCACTCAAAAGCAAGGAGAGGCAGACGCCGCAAATAAAGGAGACAGACAAGATGACGAGCCCAGACAGGGACTGGTTTTCTGACACTCCAGAATCAGGGCGGGAATGGCTGGTGACCGGCTAAGGACTACAACGCACGACGAGAAAGTGTATTTCTCCCACAAGACAGTCATCCTTATGTGACCGACCTGCAAGGCCCACGGACTAAAGAGGGCCCGGGCTGCAATATCTTTTCGGATGACACCCTGGCAAAACGAAACCGGTGGATCAAGAGGACATTACTTACGCTAAGTGACTGTTTGAAATCAAGTATGTTTTAGCAAATAGAATGGGGACACATAGAAGCAGGGGACTGCCGCGGGGGAGATGTCACCACCCCTCCCGCCACGAATTTCTAGTTAGTTTAGAAAAATAGGGCAACAGGCACTCTGTAGTACTGGGGATTTGGGCAGTTTTAGGCCAAGAGTGTGGGGAAGCAAGCAGGGGGGATGTTGGGGATTAAGAGTCACATCATTTCAATTGGGTGACAGCCAAGTAAAGTTCACAGTCTGGTTTGGGAGGGATGGTACACTAGTATCCATAACTGAAGGCCCCAGAATGCTAGCAAGCAGCAAAGGTAACAGTCATGCAAGTCCAGGAACTGGGGCTCCAGATGATACAGGGAAGAGGCGTAGGAGGGAGGTGAAAATGGGTTTGTTGGGTGAGAAGAATTTCAGACTTTTATCCTGGAATGTCAATGGTTAAGGGGATAAGCTGAAGAGGGGAATAGTTCTACAGTTTATTAAACAACACAACCCAGAAGTGGTGTTGCTCCAGTAGAGACACCTGGTAGGAAACACATGTAGGGCACTGGATAGGTGGGGCTACCGATTGGCTGTACACATCGGATTTACTTCAGGATCACAGGGTGTCGGCATTATGATGTGCAAATCCTTTCCTATGTCAACTGAACACACCTGGATTAACGAACTGGGCAGATACGCAGCAGTGTCGGGGAAATAGGCGGGCCACTGGCACTGGTGTCCGTTTATGTCCCTCCGAGATTACCGGCAATGGCATATCGGGATTTGGGGAGCACTGCGATAGTTTCCACAGGGGAGACTGATTCTTGGAGGAGACTTCAATTAATTGTGTGGTATGTGGTAGACTGGATAGCTGTCCTCCAAGTGACCTGGGACCCGCTCAACTGGTCCTGCCCACCTTCCTTGATGCTATTGGATTGGTGGACGCATGGCGATCCGCCATCCCACTGCTAGCCAGTTTACATTTCACTCGGGGTACACTATGACTCTCTCGTATTGATTACATCTTCACCCAGGCAGGACAGGTTGGATACATTACAGAATTCAGAGACATGTCTGGGGCAGGGGGGGTCCCTAGGACCCCCTTTGCACCCTCCAGATGGCTGCCATCAAGGGATGTACTGACTAAGCTCCGCAGTTGAGGTTGGGCCACCTCCCGACTGCTTCTTTGTCCCTTCGCCCATGTCTATAATGTGGTGGGGGCGCAGAGGCAAAATGATTCCTTCATCTACATTGGGCCACACCCCCATGCAAATGGGGGAATGCACTCTTGAGCAAGCGCTGGCACCACATGAGAACCAGCACTTTTAGTATTATAGAAGGGTCGCACAAGTGTCTGCAGCCCCTTCTGTTAAATGTGCCCCGGGGGCACGTAAAGCAGGCACTAACACTTGTGCCCCCAGTGCTTTTTCTGTGATATGGCCTCAGGAGTCCATAGTAGGCATCTATAAAAATGCAAAAACAGTAAGAACGAATAAGTGTTCATCTTCCCTTGACTAGATCTATCGAACAACAAGGAGTACTTGGTTTACCTAAAATATAATCCTCTGGAGTCTCACTTACAGAAATGCAGGGGGAACTTTCAGGGCTTTTAAAAGAACCCTCACTCACCAATCTAGTTGGTGACATGCTTCATAATTGGGCTCCCACCCTGGAAGCCGAATGCCTCCAAGGTATCCTTAAGGGGTAAATGAGACCATTGATCTAAACAGTACCCAAACACTGGTTTAAAAGTGGTCCACGATCACCAAAAGTAAAATAACTTTTTGGTTACCACTTACTGCTCCCCAACACGTATTTAACTCCCAATTCGGACTTTCCTTGAGGAAAATTGGACCCCATTTTTTGAGTGTAGTAGAAGGGTTATTTGGCAAGCTTTTAGAAAATTGCGAGTTGAAAGTAATGAAACACGTTTGATTTTGATTAATCTGAAGACAATTATTGGTAGTGACAGATGTTCCACTGGGGCCAAACTAAAGCTTGGAGAATGGGTGGTGATGATCAGGATACAGCACATACGGAATTTGTATTCACTCTACACCAAATTAGAGGGGCATCTCAAACTTAATTCAGTGATTAAAAAGCTCCCTCCCGGATGGCAAACAATAGTAAGGAAATAAGGGGTGGGGATAGAAGAGGACACCTAGCTAGTAACTTGAATAAGAGTAGCAAAGACATCAGCCTATACACATTACAAGGAGAATCTTAACAATTTTAATGCAAGGGTACTTCACAATAGTGACACTGAGAGCGATGTATGGTACTATTAGAGGGGGAGCCAGGTCACATTTGGCAGGAATGTCTTTAGGCGCAAGCCTACTGCAAATTAGTGTCTAAATTGATAAGGATATTTTATGTGAATTTCGATGCAAATGGACCCATTCAGTTTTATTGGGCTATAGCAGGACAGACAGCTCTTTCTCAGGGCTTATAGTCCAGTTATTAACACACTTGCCTCACAGCCAGATTGCCCAGGATTGAATTCTTTTCACCTGAACTCCCTTCTGTCAGTGTATATGATCCAAGATGTAGTGCATTTATGCCACATAAAGACTAACCACAATGGTTCACAACATTCGGATGACCTTGGGTCCCCTTTCTATGCCTATTTAAACGGGCATTGGCATAGCCAATAGGTCTCGCTTTTGGGGCCTTACAAGTATTTAGTTATGCAGCACAATATCCTTGGTGCAACAACATTAACTGTTGCATGGCTAAACACTTATAAGGCCCCAAAGACGAGACCTATTGGCTATGTCAATGCTGTTTTTTTTATTATTATAAAGGACAAGCAGTGCTATCAGGCTTTGGGGGGGGGAGAAGAGAGAGAGAGGGAGGAGGAGGAGGAGGAGGAGGAGGAGGAGGAGGAGGAGGAGGAGGAGGAGGAGGAGGAGGAGGAGGAGGAGGAGGAGGAGGAGGAGGAGGAGGAGGAGGAGGAGGAGGAGGAGGAGGAGGAGGAGGAGGAGGAGGAGGAGGAGGAGGAGGAGGAGGAGGAGGAGGAGGAGGAGGAGGAGGAGGAGGAGGAGGAGGAGGAGGAGGAGGAGGAGGAGGAGGAGGAGGAGGAGGAGGAGGAGGAGGAGGAGGAGGAGGAGGAGGAGGAGGAGGAGGAGGAGGAGGAGGAGGAGGAGGAGGAGGAGGAGGAGGAGGAGGAGGAGGAGGAGGAGGAGGAGGAGGAGGAGGAGGAGGAGGAGGAGGAGGAGGAGGAGGAGGAGGAGGAGGAGGAGGAGGAGGAGGAGGAGGAGGAGGAGGAGGAGGAGGAGGAGGAGGAGGAGGAGGAGGAGGAGGAGGAGGAGGAGGAGGAGGAGGAGGAGGAGGAGGAGGAGGAGGAGGAGGAGGAGGAGGAGGAGGAGGAGGAGGAGGAGGAGGAGGAGGAGGAGGAGGAGGAGGAGGAGGAGGAGGAGGAGGAGGAGGAGGAGGAGGAGGAGGAGGAGGAGGAGGAGGAGGAGGAGGAGGAGGAGGAGGAGGAGGAGACGAGAGAGAGAGAGAGAGGGTAGAGAGAGGGTAGAGAGGGGGTAGAGAGGGGGTAGAGAGGGGGTAGAGAGGGGGTAGAGAGGGGGTAGAGAGAGAGAGGGGAGAGAGAGGGGGTAGAGAGAGAGAGAGGGGGTAGAGAGAGAGAGGGGGTAGAGAGAGAGAGGGGGTAGAGAGAGAGGGGGTAGAGAGAGAGAGGGGGTAGAGAGAGAGAGGGGGTAGAGAGAGAGAGGGGGTAGAGAGAGAGAGGGGGTAGAGAGAGAGAGGGGGTAGAGAGAGAGAGGGGGTAGAGAGAGAGAGGGGGTAGAGAGAGAGGGGGTAGAGAGAGAGGGGGTAGAGAGAGAGGGGGTAGAGAGTGCGAGAGGGGGGTAGAGAGAGAGAGCGAGAGAGAGGGGGGTAGAGAGAGAGAGCGAGAGAGAGGGGGGTAGAGAGAGCGAGAGGGGGTAGAGAGAGAGAGGGGGGTAGAGAGAGAGGGGGGTAGAGAGAGAGGGGGGTAGAGAGAGAGGGGGGTAGAGAGAGAGGGGGTAGAGAGAGAGCGAGAGGGGTAGAGAGAGAGCGAGAGAGAGGGGGTAGAGAGAGAGAGAGAGAGGGGGTAGAGAGAGAGAGAGAGAGGGGGGTAGAGAGAGAGAGAGGGGGGGGTAGAGAGAGAGAGAGGGGTAGAGAGAGAGGGGTAGAGAGAGAGGGGGTAGAGAGAGAGAGGGGGGTAGAGAGAGAGAGGGGGGTAGAGAGAGAGAGGGGGGTAGAGAGAGAGAGGGGGGTAGAGAGAGAGAGGGGGGTAGAGAGAGAGCGAGAGGGGGGTAGAGAGAGAGCGAGAGAGGGGTAGAGAGAGAGCGAGAGAGGGGGGTAGAGAGAGAGCGAGAGAGGGGGTAGAGAGAGAGAGCGAGAGAGGGGGGTAGAGAGAGAGCGAGAGAGGGGGTAGAGAGAGGGAGAGGGGGTAGAGAGAGAGAGAGGGGGTAGAGAGAGAGAGAGAGAGGGGGTAGAGAGAGAGAGAGAGAGGGGGTAGAGAGAGAGAGGGGGTAGAGAGAGAGGGGGGTAGAGAGAGAGAGGGGGGTAGAGAGAGAGAGGGGGGTAGAGAGAGAGAGGGGGTAGAGAGAGAGAGAGGGGGTAGAGAGAGAGAGAGAGAGAGAGGGGGTAGAGAGAGAGAGGGGGGTAGAGAGAGGGGGTAGAGAGAGAGAGAGGGGGTAGAGAGAGAGAGAGAGGGGTAGAGAGAGAGAGGGGGTAGAGAGAGAGGGGGTAGAGAGAGAGGGGGTAGAGAGAGAGGGGGTAGAGAGAGAGGGGGTAGAGAGAGAGGGGGTAGAGAGAGAGAGCGAGAGAGGGGGGTAGAGAGAGAGAGAGAGGGGAGAGAGAGAGAGAGGGTGGAGAGAGAGAGAGAGAGAGAGGGGGTAGAGAGAGAGAGGGGGTAGAGAGAGAGGGGGGTAGAGAGAGAGGGGGGTAGAGAGAGAGGGGGTAGAGAGAGAGGGGGGTAGAGAGAGAGGGGGTAGAGAGAGAGCGAGAGGGGGGTAGAGAGAGAGAGAGCGAGAGAGAGGGGGGTAGAGAGAGAGAGAGCGAGAGAGAGGGGGGTAGAGAGCGAGAGGGGGTAGAGAGAGAGCGAGAGGGGGTAGAGAGAGAGAGAGGGGGGTAGAGAGAGAGGGGGTAGAGAGAGAGCGAGAGGGGGTAGAGAGAGAGAGAGAGGGGTAGAGAGAGAGAGGGGGTAGAGAGAGAGAGGGGGTAGAGAGAGGGGGGGTAGAGAGAGAGAGCGAGAGAGGGGGGTAGAGAGAGAGAGAGAGGGGGGTAGAGAGAGAGAGAGGGGGGGTAGAGAGAGAGAGGGGGTAGAGAGAGAGAGAGAGGGGGTAGAGAGAGAGAGAGAGGGGGTAGAGAGAGAGCGAGAGGGGGTAGAGAGAGAGAGAGGGGGTAGAGAGAGAGAGAGGGGGTAGAGAGAGAGAGAGCGGTAGAGAGAGAGAGGGGGTAGAGAGAGAGAGGGGGGTAGAGAGAGAGAGGGGGGTAGAGAGAGAGAGAGGGGGGTAGAGAGAGAGCGAGAGGGGGGTAGAGAGAGAGAGCGAGAGGGGGTAGAGAGAGAGAGCGAGAGAGGGGGTAGAGAGAGAGAGCGAGAGAGGGGGTAGAGCGAGAGAGGGGGTAGAGAGAGAGAGCGAGAGAGACGGGTAGAGAGAGAGAGAGAGGGGTATAGAGAGAGAGAGGGGGTGTAGAGAGAGAGAGAGAGAGGGGGTAGAGAGAGAGAGAGGGGGTAGAGAGAGAGAGAGGGGGTAGAGAGAGAGAGAGAGGGGGTAGAGAGAGAGAGAGAGGGGGTAGAGAGAGAGAGAGGGGGTAGAGAGAGAGAGAGAGGGGGTAGAGAGAGAGAGAGAGAGAGGGGGTAGAGAGAGAGAGGGGGGTAGAGAGAGGGGGTAGAGAGAGAGCGAGGGGGTAGAGAGAGAGAGACGGGTAGAGAGAGAGAGGGGGGTAGAGAGAGAGAGGGGGGTAGAGAGAGGGGGGTAGAGAGAGAGAGCGAGAGAGGGGGGTAGAGAGAGAGAGCGAGAGAGGGGGGTAGAGAGAGAGAGAGAGGGTAGAGAGAGAGAGAGAGAGTGGGTGTAGAGAGAGAGAGAGAGAGTGGGTGTAGAGAGAGAGAGAGAGAGAGGGGGTAGAGAGAGAGGGAGAGGGGTAGAGAGAGAGAGGGAGAGGGGGTAGAGAGAGAGGGAGAGGGGGTAGAGAGGGAGGGAGAGGGGGTAGAGAGGGAGAGGGGTAGAGAGAGAGAGAGGGGGTAGAGAGAGGGGGGGTAGAGAGAGAGAGCGAGAGAGGGGGGTAGAGAGAGAGAGCGAGAGAGGGGGGTAGAGAGAGAGAGCGAGAGAGGGGGGTAGAGAGAGAGAGCGAGAGAGGGGGGTAGAGAGAGAGAGAGAGAGAGGGGGTGTAGAGAGAGAGAGAGAGAGGGGGTAGAGAGAGAGGGAGAGAGAGGGGGTAGAGAGAGAGGGAGAGAGAGGGGGTAGAGAGAGAGGGAGAGGGGGTAGAGAGAGGGAGAGGGGGTAGAGAGAGAGGGAGAGGGGGTAGAGAGGGAGAGGGGTAGAGAGAGAGAGAGAGGGGGTAGAGAGAGAGAGGGGGTAGAGAGAGAGAGGGGGTAGAGAGAGAGAGAGAGGGTAGAGAGAGAGAGAGAGAGGGGGTAGAGAGAGAGAGAGGGGGGTAGAGAGAGAGAGAGGGGGGTAGAGAGAGAGAGAGAGGGGGTAGAGAGAGAGAGGGGTAGAGAGAGAGAGAGGGGGGTAGAGAGAGAGAGGGGGTAGAGAGAGAGAGAGGGGGGTAGAGAGAGAGAGGGGGGTAGAGAGAGAGAGAGGGGGGTAGAGAGAGAGCGAGAGGGGGTAGAGAGAGAGAGCGAGAGAGGGGTAGAGAGAGAGAGCGAGAGAGGGGGTAGAGAGAGAGAGCGAGAGAGGGGGTAGAGAGAGAGCGAGAGGGGTAGAGAGAGAGAGGGGGTAGAGAGAGAGAGGGGGTAGAGAGAGAGAGAGGGGGTAGAGAGAGAGCGAGAGAGGGGGTAGAGAGAGAGAGAGAGGGGGTAGAGAGAGAGAGAGAGGGGGTAGAGAGAGAGAGAGAGGGGGTAGAGAGAGAGGGGGTAGAGAGAGAGAGGGGGTAGAGAGAGAGAGAGGGGTAGAGAGAGAGAGGGGTAGAGAGAGAGAGGGGTAGAGAGAGAGAGAGGGGTAGAGAGAGAGAGAGAGAGGGGGGGTAGAGAGAGAGAGGGGGTAGAGAGAGAGGGGGTAGAGAGAGAGAGAGAGGGGGTAGAGAGAGAGAGGGGGTAGAGAGAGAGAGGGGGTAGAGAGAGAGGGGGGTAGAGAGAGAGAGGGGGTAGAGAGAGAGAGGGGGTAGAGAGAGAGAGGGGGTAGAGAGAGAGAGGGGGTAGAGAGAGAGAGAGAGGGGTAGAGAGAGAGAGGGGTAGAGAGAGAGGGAGTAGGGAGAGAGAGGGAGTAGGGAGAGAGAGAGGGAGTAGGGAGAGAGAGGGAGTAGGGAGAGAGAGAGGGAGTAGGGAGAGAGAGAGGGAGTAGGGAGAGAGAGGGGGGAGAGAGAGGGGGAAGAGAGAGGGAGTAGGGAGAGAGAGGGGGGAGAGAGAGGGGGGAGAGAGGGGGGAGAGAGAGAGGTATAGAGGTGGAGGTAGAGAGATAGAGGTAGAGAGGTAGGGCGAGGTAGAGAGGGTGGAAGAAGAGAGGTATAGAGAGAGGTAGAGAGAAGTATAGAGGTAGAGAAAGCGGTATGGGGAGAGCGGGAGAGGTGTAGAGAGAGGGAGAGAGGGAGAGGGTGGAGGAAGAGTGTGTGTGTGTACGGGTCCAGGAAATTGCGTAGGGTCTCATCCAGAGGTAGGAAGTACGCAAAAATTAAGGGTGCCAGGGGTGAGTCACCCAGGTAGTTGCTCAGAGAATCCACTAAGGGATAGTGGATTCTACAAGTAAATAAGTGCCATGTGAGAATCACTGCATGTAGAAATCGCTTCACAATAAGTAGGTCCACTAATGATTGAGGAATTGAAATCAATATGCGTTAATTATGAGCCATAAAGAAGGAAGAATTAAAATTCACCATATCTAGCTCAATGCTCACACGGAATTGAGAATTTTGTGTGTTTTTTCACCTGGAAAAACAGTCTTCATTTTATATTAACTATTCCAGAAGGATTTACTTGCAACTGCATGATACTGGTGTGGAATTTCCAGATAATACCAGTGTTTACAGAGGCAGAGTTTGCATCCTGCCAGTACCAAGCAGCTTGCAATGTATCAAGCAGCTGTCCCGCAGCAGAAACTTCTATAGCTTCACCATCCACCTGGCAACATGATGAGGTAAGTGCACCAGAAATACTGAATGCGCAGCTATCCGATCTAAGGTGGCTGACACAGAAAATGTAAAGACCCAGACACATTTTCTGCCAGGTAAATTCTAAATGAGGCCGTATGTCACTCATGAAGTGGTTACAGTCCGGAGTCCACCAAGTCCTAATAATAAATATTAAGTCAAGATTTAATTCAAGGCTTATATCATGGATGTCATTTATTTTTATGTTATAGCTGGCCTCCCAATTTGAATTGATGTTTGTGTTCATGAGAGAGAGAGAAGAAAAAAAAAAAAAGACTGCAAGTGTGAGTTTTTTTCCCCATGGTCCAGTATTCCTGCTGATAAAGACAGTGTTGCATTTTTTTTTAAAATAGTAATAAAAAACTTTTTTTTAAATCGCTATGTTAATACTGCTAAGTTGTTTTGCTTTTTTTCAAACGCAGAAGACTGGGTTCCATATTGGCTTATTGCATCCATTCCCAGACTGCTGCTCACGGGCTTACCAGTTGCAGGCTCTCAGTGTGCATGCAGTGGTGCCGTCATCTTACAGTTACCAGCAAATAGTGACCAAACCAGAGAACCAAGAGAGCAGACACCCCATCCTAGATCAGGGGGGGGGTGTTAGACACCTGGATGAAATAATTGAACAGGGAAAAAAACTACTACATTAGGAAATAAATAGATAAACAAGCTAAAGCATTGCAAAATTGTGTAATTAATCCTCATTCAAAATTTGGGTGCTATTCTGTTATATGCCGGAATTCTGGTACGAACTCCTCGCAGGCTTGGTGGCCAATCATGGTGTATACTGAGCAGAAAACGGGTGCTTTGGACTCCCAGTACAGTGAGCGTCTCCCAATAAACACCATTTTTCTTTGACGACCATGCCAAGAAGGAAGCCCCTATGACAGAAAAAAAAGAGAAGCTCCCACATCAGTTTCCTGGGAAACCAGCAATGAAGAGCACTATCGGCCCTCGACTCAATGTGGAAATATAAGAGCCAAAGAAATTGGACAAAAGCCAAGACATGACTCCCAAGTTCTATGGACACAAAAACGTAAGCAAAAAGTAAGTATATGTGAATCATTCTGAATACAGAAATGGAAGCAATTTTGCCACCTGTTATTTGTTTGCCTGTTTGAGCTCCCCCGTTTTTATTTGAATACTATAGAAGAGATTCATACCGAATTTTCGTGTTTGAATGCACCCATCACAAGCATACTATCCCTTAAAGGCAGATGCACCCAAGAGGAATATTGGACACTACAACGTTTGCAACTGATTGTGAGGGTCCTAGGCCAATGAAACAAACTAAACAGAATAAAACACACAAGGTCAAAGAAATGCCAATCATTACGAACCAAAAATGGTAAATTGCACCCTGCAGAAGTGTGCGCATTTATTAGGCAATCATATCAGCCACTAAGAATGATACATACATGTATAAGAGTGATAACCAGTTGATATCCTTCCAGTGGTAGGGAAATGTGATGCCCCTGAATCAATGGGTGCATTATGTTGCCTTATCAGCAAATATAAAATGAGAATTGAGAGTGCCTTACAGCCCAGAGATGAAAGGGCATAGTACACAATTACTGCAGAACTAGGACATTAATGTTTTAGAAAAGGTATTTAAATATGAACATATGGATTCAATCAGCACATACTAATCAATGAATCTAGGATAAGGGACACTGCATAATTCCCTCAAAAAGACACTGAACTGCACGTGTTCTCTGGATTCAACTTAAACAACTTCATTTAAAAACACCATCATAATACTATTGTGCACAGTCAAATTAAAAGAAACTTTACTCGAGGGATGGTTTATCTTGCGCAAGCATTCCTGGCCAAAACCTGTTGCTCTCTGTCCAATGTTTGTGTATATTTTCCCAAAATTACACGATGTATAACAATGACATTTTGAAAAACGCCTTCCCATTATCAAAATCGATGCTTGACTACAATTATTTCAAACAAAGTGGTCAGAAAGTATATATATATATATATATATATATATACACACATACATACACATATACACACACACATACATACACACACAGGGGGCGAATTGCACCACAACAAAGTCACCTTTCTTGCAGAACGAGACAGGCTCGTTTACGTTTTGTCGCTTTGACGTGAGAAACAGTATGTATTTAGGTTGCAACACGAAGCAGTAAACAGGTCGTTTAGGAGATAGAATGTCACTTTTGGGGACTAAGGAGCCTCATCTTCGCACAGCGTTACGTGTTCGCAGTTTACTTGCGAAGATGACGGGGTGAACTAACTGTTCGTCACACAAGTAACTGCTGAAAATCAAATAACCTGCCAGCTAATCAAGGAACTAGCACCTCGCACCCTTCAACTCTCGAACTCGCGCCAAACTGCCCCGTTGGCAAATAAAGGACTTTGTGGCTCTGCTAAATTAAGGCGATAGGTCTGCAGTGCTCGAGGAATTGGGCAAACAAGGCGCCGCAATGTTATTGCAGGATACAAAGGCTAATCAGAGCCAACCCTCAGACAGGCAATGTTTACAAGCAACGCCAGCCCACCTGCCACCCCCCCTACTCTCTCCCTCAATCCGGGCATAATCAGTGGAAATGAACGATCAACAGCCGCTCAAGGGGTGGTCTGAAACCGCAACAGCAACCCTAGGGGATTTCAGTCACTTGTTCGGTGCATGTTTATTTGGATCGTTTCATGGTGTGTTACACTGGATGTCCCAACGTTAGTGTGGTGTATGCAAACGCGTATTAATGGCCAGTACCCAGAAAAGCAAACACCGCTGGGAGTGATATTTCAGGAGGAGTGGGAAAACCAACCATCCTTGCAATAAATGGGGGGCCTGCACAGCAAGACTCGAATAGAATGTGAAAATGCCAGCGATGGGAGGAGACGGCCCGGTTTAGACCTGGAGAGTGGAGACGGAATCTGTTTAAGTGGCAGGAGCAGAAAAGCGTTGCAGACGGAAAGGGAAAACAAGACGTACGGCCGGGAGACGCGCTCTGTGGTGGGGGAGGGGTGGAGTGAGGCGCTTGGGAGAGCAAGCGAGAGGAAAGCCAGATGGTGGTTGCGCGCGTGCTCGTGCACGGCCGCCCACTTGAGGCCTGCAAAAGCTGTGGTTGGACTTTTAACAGTCCACTTACTAAATGTCTTGGCCAGAGCAGCGCATGCACTTGTCAGGCGAGACCTAAAAAGGATGGTGTACCTCAGTATATAATGTCAGGCTAAGCCTGAACTGATGAGGTGACAGATGGCTAGGAAGTCGCTGTCCTCTAAGCTGTTAACGGATATGCTAGTTTGCAAGTGGCATGGCACAGAATTAACCGCCTCCTTTTAGGATACATCTCAACTCTCTAGTGTACTTGAAACAGTGCTCAAAAGCCATGGTGTTGTGTAACTGAATGTTCTCTATTAAGATTCTAGTTTGCTATGTGATAAGTGCCCGTAGCGATGCCCTGCGCCAAGTGTGAATGGACGATGTCATTTTTTTTCATCACTCTGCACTATAAAAGTACAAATAGAGCTGTTAAAAAATAATGAGAATTTCCAGGAATTCACTAAGGGATGCAGAAGTTGGATGTTTAATATCCACCAAATAAAAGCGGGCATTTAAGACGGGTACTAACAGCCTATAGAAAAGATAGGAGGTCCTTGCACTACATATACCAGCTACACTTTGCCTTGCAGAGCATGCGCGATGCGCTAGGCTCGACCTAAAAAGGCTGTCTTCAAACTCAGCTCATAAAAGGGAGAAGCTGAATTTTATATGAAGGCATTCCACACATCTGACAAAAATATATTCAATTGATTAGTAAATCAGTGCGAAGCATAGGCGCAAAAAAAAAAAAAGCAAGAAACGGGACACCTGTTCCAATGGAGTTTAATGTCCTCATTTAGAGCTGTCTGCAGTAGACCAGTTGGGAGTAACCCATGCTTATTTAAAAACATTGTAGGAAGTATTTTAACGGTCTAAGAATCGCAGGTCTAAAAAAAAAATGCACGTACTCAGACAAAAAGTATCTATAATTTAGGTAAAAAAGTTTAGACAGGCTACCAACATGAAAGCAAATACCTTCAATAAAAGACAGTCAAGGAAAGCAGAAAAATCACAACCAATCTCAACACTCATCACCATTTGGGGGACAGTAGCGTGGCACCATAGAGTTCACCTCAAACTTGAACATACCATTAGCAGAAATTTCTGTAGATCTTGATGCGATTTTCTTACAGATGTGACAGAACAATCTGACCAGGTCACCTAAAAACAGGAAAAGAAAGTTAACAAAAAGGTGTTGTCTAGATCACTTGAAGAAGAAGAAAAAAAAGACAATGTGGAAACAGACTAGCACATCATAAAATACACTTGAATACACTCCATATTCTAGCACCTTAAACTTGCAGCTCGCGCCGTTTTGTTGTCTTTCTTACCACTTAGCTGTTGGACTGGTGAGAAGAAATTAATCAAAAGTTTAGAGGGCAAGATAAGGTACGGAAGGAATGGCCCAGAACTGCACACAGCAGTCTCAGAGTTAGGTTACTAAAGGAATGCAATTCATTCCATAAATTCCAATAACCAGGTCTTAAATATTGACATGTATTACCACTTCTAGGCAACAAGTCCATTAAGTATGCATGCCTAGGTAAGTGGCAATCCCTGTAGGGCGAAAGGTTAAGAAACCCGAGGCAGTCAGGAGCCGAGAGAATGTTCTCGTTTCTGCCTCACCAAATACATTACTCGGAGTTTCAGAGGCTCATCAATGGATAAAAAGGATGATCAGAGAGTTGAAAAGTTAGTCTAGGTGCTAAATTAAATCTAAATCGGAGCTTTCCCACACTGGACTACAGCAGAACTCAGACAGAAAAATTCTGGAGGAGTGGCCATAATTATAACTTTGTGCCCAAAGTGATGCTGGGTGAGACGAGGTAAGCTTTATTCATAAAACTCCTTCAAGCAACATCTAGAGGTAACCGCTGCGAGACACCAGCGTTTGTAGACCTGTCTCTTGCAGCTGCAAAAATGGAAACTGGCAACCCAATCCCTAAAGGCAGTATAAGGAAATTTTACTTACTTTTAACAATAAAGTTGAAGCTTTACACAACATAACAAAGCTGTCCATTTGTCTGCCATCTTGTGGGTGGGCTTGGAAAAAGCATTGGGTATATAATAAGGTTTCTGCAGACATGATCAAGGGAGGACCTTGTATACACATTCATAGTGAAAAGATTGAATACACGTGTAGGAGAGTAGGGTCTGCTTTCCTATGGTCACCCCATTTTTTTTGCTTTTTGCTTCATTGGTTTTCGACTTAATGTGGCTGTGGGCCTGCTAATCAGACCCACAGCCCTGCTGTTCTCTCTCTAAATTTCACACCATGTACTTTAGGTACATCACCAATTGGGATTTGAGTCACTCTTATGAGTGTACTATAGGTACCCAGGGCATAGGTGCATCCAAGACCTACCAGGGGCTGCAGCATATCTTTTGCCACCCCTGGCTGGCAAACCAAACTGACAACTGGCTGATCACTCAGCTGGGGCAAGGTCGTGTAATCACCCCTTGCTTAGATATAGTATTCCTATGTCTAACCTTATATCTGGACACATATGCACCTGTAAGTCACTCCTATGGCAGGCCTTAACAATCCTGAAGGCAGAGTGCTTGGTTTTATGTGAGATGGTGCTCTAGCATGAGCTGAGCCGGTCTGCAGCTTTCGGAACCATGTCCTTATAGCTGTTCTAGGATATTGCCATACCATATACTCTTAAGTGCATTATAATCCTTGCGGTTATTGCTAACTTTGGTTTGGCTTTATCAAAACATGTCGTGTAAGGGGTCATACGCTTTGGAATACTACCCTCCCGCCAGTCCTGGCGACGGGGGTAGCATTCCACCCTTCTAGAGGGAGAAGACATGTTACTTCCATTAATCCCGGTTAAAGTTAACCAGAGCCTCAGCATCACAAAATGGATGCTGCTGCCACAGACACAAGTCTGATCTCCTGCTACTGGGAGTCCTTCCAGCGAGGGAGGCTTGGACAATAGGTTTCCTGTCACAGGGAGGTGCTAGCACCAGACAGGCTATAGTGTATTGGGGCAGGGAGGGCTGAATGAAACTAGATACTGCCTGGGGCATACAAGGTGTCCCATGCATAGTCCAGTTCAAACTGGTGCTGGGGCACTCCAGCCCCAGCTCTGTCGCGAAACTGGACAAAGGGAAAGGGGTGTAACCACCCCCTTCCTGGGTCCCACCCATAGGAGAGATCGAGCAGGTAATCCAGCCCCTAGATTTGGTATATAGATAGGAGCTGAGTCCCAAGACTTTAGATATATCCTGACTGAAACCCTGATACGAAACTCTGGACCTTCGACATCCTACTCGACGTAGAAGACTGAAGAATCTCCCTTGTGTTCAAGGAGTGACCGCCCTGTGCAAGCAGGCACCATCAAGCGCTGAACGGTTTGCTTTGTCGTTGCTCCCGCCAGAGCTCGAACACAGAGCCTGACAAGACCCGGACTTCCAGACATCCAATAGCCCAATCCACAGCCACAGCAAAGCTGAGACCCGTGGTGGCAACGAGAGACGTGGGACCGGCCATCTTGGAAAGCCAGCGAATTGCTTTCCGTGAAACTTCTGAGGCACCCTCGAAGTTGTGCATTGGGGATTGAGAAGCCCCAGCCCCGAGGAACCAACTGCACCGAAGATCACCTCTCCACACTCACCGAGTGCTGCGTGGGGCCTTTTTGCATTTTCCTGCTCGACGCGTCTGTCCGGTCACTTGCCCGTTGGCTAGTGGCCTCTGCGACGACAAAACCTTGAATTTCGAACGCTGGTCTGGTTTCCAGACTGGCCCTTGCTCCCCTGAAAAGGAGCAGCCCATCAGACCTTGCTGGTCTGACCCAGAAGCCATCTTCGATTCCTGCGTGGGTTGCATTTGCCAAGGCCTGTTGATTCCGAATCGAGAACCGACATTGCCAACAGCGAGAGCCTTCGTGGGACAGTCCGTGCCCAGCTCCTGGTCGTCACCTCCTGGTCCACGTGGCAGCAGAGACAAGCTTCACGACAGCACCTGATCGCATCCCGACATCGCCTGGTTCCTTCCTGGTCACTGGCTAGTGACCCAGACTCTGTCCCCTCTGCTTTCAGGTACTCTTCATCCTCGATCCGCCCTTGGAACCAACCGGACTCTTCTCTCCTGGTCGCCTGCAGCATCTTTTATCCAAGGCTCCATAGAACTCCACGACGAAACCAGACACACTTTGACACCTATGCACCCGCTTCCTGTGGGTGAGGTAACAAGAGTACTGCGGTGCTCCTGTAAAGATTAACTCTCCTAGTGTCCTAGTTTAAAGTGGTTAGCTTCTAGTCCAGTCGGAAGACTCCTAACTCTAACTTTCTAACTTTACGCACCCATTGACTTCTATGTGTGCACGTGTGTGCATTTAGACACTGCACCCGCATCCCGTGGGCCTCCTGCTCCCTAACTACTGTTAGTCCAGTGTAGCCCCAGCGATTCCCAAGGCCATAGGCCTTACCATTGTTCGTGACGTGGTTCTTATACCACTATTTTAGTATATGGTTTAACGGGCCACCAGGGCCTATCTATATTTGTGCAACTTTTGTATGTTATATTAAGTTACTTGTTATGCGCTTGTGCTACTGTTCTCATAAAGAGTTCAGAGGGTTGTTTTAGAAATAAATACATATATATTTTGAATATATAACCTGTGTGGTGTCCTTTCATTTGGTATTAAAAGGATTGCTTATGGTAAAACAGCAGGCTTCACATGCCCTCTCGAGTTTAGCCTAAGGCTGCTTTTGTCCATGCTACACCTAGGATAGCTGGTCTATAAGGTTGACTTTACAACCATCACCATAAGGGTTGTTTGGACTGGTGCAAGGTGCTCACTAGAATAGTGAACATCATATACCAGGCCAACTTCTCACAACAGGTATTTACCTTTTGTAGCATGAAGCTTTTCAAGAGCCATGTGCATAAGCTGCAAGGCAGTACTCCACATGGCATAGTGGGCATGGAAAGCTAACTAATGTTATTTTTCGAAACGGTCGAGCCTGAACTGGCCCTTCCTTGCTTCACACACACTAATACTTTGTAAAGGTCTGAACAGGCATCAGGTACATTGGTGGCAGCCATACAAGTCAGTCATAAAATTCCAATAACTCCAAATGTAGCAGCTTATATAGGTCTCACGTACATACAGCGTTTCACTGTCTGTTTAATACCTATGTACAATATCAATAGTTGAAAGTGGGTTTCGAGCCAGGCAGTTGCTCACTTGTTGGCTTTCTGGTTGCTAATTTACTTGCTTCTTTTTTGAGGGCATCCCTTCTTGTTCTTGAGTCTGTTCCCACCCGGAGCACAACTTCTATGCCATACTCTTGATTGAATCACTTTCTCCCATGGCTTAAATCAGGGAACTGCATTTCTTTCAGAACCCTCTCAACTGAAGTGTAGTGTTTTACTGCTTTCTATCCCAATGTGCTGTTTGCGCCCCCCCCCACCTTCCCAGCTCCACTCAGTTTTCTCATATGTAAAAGCACAGTAAGGAATATCTTTCTACGTATGACTATACAGAAGACTTTTCAATGTTGGTTTTCTTTCGTCATCCGCATTCCATATGTTGCATGAAAGATAAGGGATGGCACACAAGGCAGCATTTATGGCGTGCTGACAGTGGTGGAAGGGAGGCTGGTGCACTCCCAGACAGTGGTTGAGTTAGGAGAGAGACTCGAAAATGTTCAGGAGGCTTATAAATCTGCTCCCAGGGCTGCTGCAGGCACCAAATTGCTGGAGAACTTTCCAGTGCCCAATCCTTTTGAGGGGCTTGTGGTGCGGGTGGCAATAATTTTCCTTCCAATTCTAGCCGTTTTAGGTCTCACCTAGGCTCAGTCTTAGAGTCATGCTGTATTCAGGATACGTGAATCCGAAACAAGGGTTACCCTTGTCACATGGAAGTATCTATCATACAACAGGGGACAGCGGTTAATGTGGACTATGTGTAAAATGTTTTCATAATTAGGACGCACAATGGCATATACTTGTAAGAGATGAATGTCAGAAAAAGAATCATAATCAAACACTTTGCAGGAAAATACAATATGGAGTATTAAATGCGCCCTTAGTCACACACTTTTAAACAATGAGCTACACTGCCAATGAAATTGTAAGCGATTGACGTGGCCACTGTACCAGAAAGGTAGCAACATTGCACAATTCCTCCAGAGATTGGAATGCCATTGGATAGAACTGTTGGATTCCAATCTGCTGCGTATTTCTGCTGAATTTTAGAGTGCCTGTCTTTAAATTCAGCATATTCATAATATCCTTAATTGTATAGCTTTTTCTGTGCTCATCATTTTCAAAGGCGATAATCAAACGGTGTGCCATATCTAAAAGAATACAAAATAATGGAGGACATGCCTGAATTAATCTCAGATTTATTCTGGGCCGCATCCAAGTCAATCATTTTGTTTACCATGCCACCTCAGATTAGACCCCAGGAATATGCAAATCAGCCATGGTGCTGCAGAAATAGTCTAGCCCGAACTGCTGAGCAAGGCCCTCTACAAGTGACCCAAGACCTATCTGGGTCTTTTCAGTTCGATGCTACTTTGTTCCAGTGTCACAGTGAGCACTGGAGCGTCTGGGTATAGTAGTCATGCTTAGCGGTTCACAATGAAGAATACAAAAAAGCTCTGCACGGTCATCAAGCTAGAGCTTTCTACTTAGGAGCAGATGTGCTTTCCAGAGTGATTTGATGACAATTTTAGTTCTTCAGTTGCTAACACATCATCTGGGTTACTACTTTGGACCAGAAGCCCTATTCCTGGGAAGGAAATAAGTTACTTACCTCTAACTTTATTGGAACCTTTCACATGCTCTAATCAGATTACACAGCTGAGAAGCACATTTTTCCACAAAATCTAACACATACATGAAAAGAAATATAAGTATACATATCTATACATAAAAATATAGATAAATACCATTCTAGAAACACAACTACCATGCAAAACATGCTTAACAGGTAAGACGCTGACTGGAAAGGAGATGGCTTGCCTTCATTGGAAAGGATGTCAACACCTCTTGGCACACTGCAGCATCACTGAACTGCCGATTAAAAGCATTAGCTCTGTGTTACAAGGTGGCTATTCTCCCAGGTCGCTGCCCAGCAAATTTCTTAAAGTGACACACCAGCAAATTTCACCACTGAAGTAGGCATAGTTCTTGTAGAATGAGCAAACAGCGATGTGCGGGATGATCTGCCTGGTTTCTGGTGACAATTGAATGGCGCTGGATATCCATCTACCAATGCTCTGCTTTGAGGGAAGATAGTCTTTCTGGGAGCCCTGTAAGCTAGGAATAGTTGACTGGATTTGAGAAAGCTTTGTCTTGTCCAAGTAGAACTTTAAGCATCTTTTGAGGTCTAAAGAGATGAATGCCCTTTTAGCTAGCGTCTTAGGGTCTGGAAAAAAGGGGTTCAGAATTACAGGTTAATTGAAGGTGAAAGTCGGATGGAACTTTAGGAATATAGTTAGGGTACGTGCAAAGAATTCCCTTATTGTCCCTAAACTGGAGAAACAATTCCTGAATGGGGTGAGTCTGTATCTCGCCAACTCTTCTGACAGAGGTTAATGCCAAGAGGAGAGCAATCTTCCAGGATAGGAATTTAAAATCTGCTCTGAGATGGGCTCAAAAAAGGTCTTTCAGAAGCTGCAACAGTACGTTGTCGGGTTGCCAAAGGGGAGGAGACCTCACTTGGAAGACCCTGAACAATCCTTTGAGGAATTGTTCAAGTAGTCTGGTAGACCATAATGAAGATGTGGTTTATTGCCTGAAACGGGAAATTGCTGCTACATGGACCTTAATGGATGTATAAGCCATCCATATTATGCCAGATGCAGACCATATTGAAGGATTTCTTCTGGCAAAGAGGAAACGTATACACCTTAGTCCTTGGGCACCATATGCACAATCTTTTCCGCTTGAAGCAACAGGTAGTCTGGTGGAATATTTAGATGTACAAATTCGTTGAATTTAGGAGCCAGGCTGACAAGTAAAGTGACTGGGGATTTCGGCGCAGTACTTGGCCCTGGCTTGCTGATAGGAAAGAAGGTAACTACTTCAGCCAGATGTCACACTTTTCTGAGAGGGGAACCAATGCTGGTGTGGCCACGTTGGAGCTATGAGAATGATCCTGCATGGTTAGACTGAGCTTCATGAGGACTCTCGGGAGGAGATGAATCGGAGCAAAGGCGTAGGCAAAGATTCCAGATCATGCAATTGAAAATGCATTCCACCACGACCCCGGGTGAGGATGCCACCTTGCGTGAAACTGGCATTTCCGGTTCTTCAGAGTTGCAAAGAAGTCCAGATTCGGTTTGCTCCACTTGAGAAAGGTGGTGTAGGATCCTTTGATTTCCCACGCATGGCAAGAGGGACTCAGTCTGCAGAAGGTCCGCTATGGTATTTTGTTTGCCGGGGACTGGTTCTGCTCGTAGATGCACCCTGTGATGGATGGACAACACTCACATAGCTTGTGCTTCTTGGGAGAGCAGGTGAGATCTTGTGCCATCTTGAGTGTTTATGTAGTGCATTGTGGTCATTGTCCATGCAGATTAGCATGGCAGAATGTCTTAATCGGAGAAGGAAAGCCTGCAGGGCTAGATGCACTGCCTGGAGTTCAAGCAGATTGATGTGGAGATGCAGAGGAGGTTGCACTTTGCAGCTGATCTGTAGTTCCTGGAGATCAGTTCCCCCCTCCTCTACGGACGTCAGTGGTAATGACTAAAGGAAGAGCCATAGTTAGGAAATGTAGACCGACTGACAGATGTGCCTGCAGAGTCCACCAGGTTAGTGCACTGAACATGCCCGGAGATACTTGGATGGGGTATTCTTTGCTGAGCCGTGTGAATAGCTTGGCCTCCTTCAAATATTATCCGTTGTGATGGGTGAAGAACTGACATGTGGATTCAGTGTGAGGTCCAGCTCATTGAATAGGTTCATGTAGGTAGCTGTTGACGTCTGTGCAGCCTGGCTGGAAGGTGCCCTGACCAACCAGTCATTGAGAAATGGTAGCACTTGATGTTTGTGTGGTCTCAGAATGGCTGCTACAGGTGCCAGCACTTTGTGAAAACGCTAGGCACAGATTTTATGCCGATTGTGGAGCACCTTGAACTGGTAATGCCTGGCTGTTAATGTGAATCTTAGAAATTTTCCGTGTTGGGTGGGGGTTGGGAACATGAAAATATGCATCTTGGAAATCGAGGGTTGACAGTCTCCTTGGTTCAGGAGCTGCAGTGTTGCCATGCGGAATTAGTTTCCTGAGATAGGTGTTCAGGTTTCTACGATCCAGATCGGTCACCACTCTTGACTTCTTAAAGACCAATAAGAACCGGGAATAGAAACCTCTTCATTTCTGAGCTACACAACTCTATTGCTTCTTTTTTTAACATGTTTTTGCCCTCCAAATGGAGTAGCAATGTTTTGCATGGATGCCTGGGGTGAGGTTGTAGGAGTTTTGTGGGATGAATTCAAATGTATGGCCAAATTGAATAAGGTCAGTTATTTCTTGCCAGTGTTAAAGGGGATTGGTTATTCTCCCTCTGAAATGGGATTGAGAAAGCAGGGGAGTAGCCGGTGCTTGTAACTGGTAATTGATGGCGGCCGGCAGCCTTTCAGTGCCATCACAATTTTCCCCCTTGGAAGGTTTCTATTATAGGACGCTTGTGGTGGCCTTTGTTGATATTGGGGACGAAACTGCTGAAAGGATGATGAATATATGGTTTCGCAATACTGCTGGTAGCCTCCTCTACAGGAGGGTTCTCCTCTTCCTCAGTTTCACAAGGGGGAATTTTTCTGTATTGCGGGATCACCCCATGATTTGGCCAGGTCTGTGTCTCTTTTGATGGTCCTGGAAGGCATCACTGAAATGTTTCCTGATTAGGGCTTCGCCATTGTAAGGAAGGTCTAAGATATTATTTTGAACCTCTGAACTGAAAGAGATGATCTTGAGTCAGCCCAGTCCTCTTAACACTGCCCTCCTGCTAGTAGTCGGAAACTAGTAGTGGCAACGTGCATGGCGCAATCAATTTCAGATGATGTGCACTCACTCTCCTGCAAGACTTTTACGTCCTTGGGAAGTTTGTCTAAGTATGGAGTGATGTACGACCACATCCGGCAATCGTATCGCCCGAGAACATCCAAAGAGTTTGTCACCCTTACTGCAAGCGCGGATATTGAAGAAAAAGGTTTTCCCGATGTTATTAATATGCCTACCCTCTTTGTCTGGAGGCGCTGAAATTAGTGGTGAAAGGTTTTTAAACCGGTGCTGGGTCACCCCTGTGATTAGGAAATCTGGTTTGGGGCACCTTATGAGACCTGCAGGAGCATCTTCGGGGCTCTTGTACTTTTTATCCAGGCGTTGCAACAACGCAGCAATTGTGGCTGGATTTTTCATCTCCTTTATGCCCTCACCCCAGATGTGATAGGCAATAGGTATAGCCCTAATGTTCTTTGAAAAGGGCTCCTCAAAATCATAAAGAAAAGTCTGTTTTGTAGGCATGGGAAGTTTGAACCTTCTAGCTGCTCTATCAAGGTTATATGGAAGCCCCCCTATATCCTCGGGAGGAGAAAATCTGCATCAGTTGGCATTTGAGTTGATGGCGTTGGTAAAAGATAATCATCACATTCAGTATGAGCTTCATGAAGCTCACCCTCCTCTGTCATCATAAGAAAATGTAGGATCCTTAAGAGGTGCGGTTTGCAAAATGTGCCGTGCCGATGGAGGCATAAGCCGTGGAGTTTGTGAAGTCTATGGCTACACAGGTGGAGACGTTTGCAGATGGAGAAGTCTGTCTAGCGGAAGGCGACTGAGGGAAAAGCCTTCAGTAATCAGTTAACATGAACTGCAGGTCATAATATAGTGTGGAAAGAAGACAATTTCTTCCTGATATTGCTGGTGGAATTGTTCTGGAGAAGTGCAGTACCCCTGATCATAATATCAGTCCTTGTCGTACTCATCCTCTTGACATTAAACGTGACGCTCAGATGGGCTGTGCAAAACGGCAAAGAGACCGTCAGTTATCCTTGTCTAACACGTGAGTAGGCAGCAAAGATGACACCTTACTAGGTGAAGTATGAGCAAGAAGGTGTTTACTTCGGCAGGGTAACATTGAATACTCATTTCATAATCAACCTTTTCAGACTGTCCCACAATTAGTGCATTTAGGCATACAATTGTAAGATAAAATGTTAAGGTCTGCCTGGGTTCCACATTTTCAAATTTCAAGGAGGATGCCTTTCGGGGCTTTATATGAGTCTTATGCAGGTGTGCCTGGTAGCCATGGCCTACTCCCATGACTACTCACACAACAATCCCAGCCCTACACCCCAGCCCGACTACTCAGTCTCAATCCTTTTGATTTTGCATTTGATCACCTGTCGTATGCTTGTGTTAGACAATTTAATAAAACTATATTTGGAAAAAAAAGTATATCAGAAAGACTACGCAAATACAACAGTAGATTATGTAACTGTTACTGCTCTATAACGGTTGAAAAATTCACCCAACAGATTTGCAAAATAAAAAAAGGGATGCAAGCTACTTACATTAAAGGTGTACTCTACACTTTTTTCAATTCTTCTCTTATGCACTCCTTTCAGTGTGATCTTTTCAATGTGCACAGCTAAAATAAAAGACATTAAAAATGGATGAAAGGTCCTATCATTTTCAAGTTAAAGAATATAAAAACAGCAAAATAAAAACATTCTCCAGAACTGGTAGGAAAATTAACAATATTCTTTAACTATTAGCTAGGACCTCTGAAGTCTGTTTTGTGCATCATAAATCTAGCGGTTCCAATCAGAACAGCAAAGACCAGCCTTCTTCAAGGCCCCACGTGGAAAGTGTCATTCTGAATCAAACTGCACCTTTGCAGTTATCAACATTGTTACTCAATAGGGTCACACGGCAACTTGCTCAGGAAATTTCACTATTGAGAGCTTTCTGCCCCAGTCTTTTAATGGGCCAGATTGAAACAATGTTATGTGCGGTCCTTACAAGGGACTGGGCTCAGTAGTTGAAGTGTAAGAAATGAAACCTTAACCTGGTGTTTATCCACAAATCCTCACTTCACAACTCCAGAGTCATGTTACCTATGACATGGCCTACTGTCCAAGGCCAAGACCCTTTCTTATTTTATTCAAGGCAGTATCACCAAACCAATCCTCAAGAACTCTGCAAGTTATCCATCAAAAATTCCTATGCATCTTGTACACCCGGGTAAAGGGGATGGGAAAAAATTGTGGGTTGTGCATTGGTGCATGCAGCTTGCTTCCAGCAACACATTTGTCTCTGTTGAACACTTTGCATGACAACGTTTGGAGACAGGCCATTTGTGCATTACTTTGTTTGCTACACTCTTCCATGGATTAGTTGCTGCATTTCCCAAATTGTGGGTCACAAGCCTATTTTTGGTGTGTCTGAAAAGTAAGAGCAATAAATGAAGAGGTTTTCAAATTCTGTGTTTATCTTGTCACATTTGCTTCAGAGGTCAAATGTCCAATTGCTAGTTATTCTTTTAAAATGGGGATTGGGGTTTACTTGGGTTTCCCTGACTAAAGTGAGAGGAGTTTTTTTGTGAATTATGTGACAATCCTGCTGAAGTACGGGGAATGTGAAAGGAAAGGATTTTTTTTTATTTTGCAACACGTAACAAAATGTAAACACCTGTAATGAATTGTAAGCATTCAGCAGTTAGCAAAGCAGAAATGATGCACTTTTTGTAATTCTGGCGTGTGTTGGAAACAGCTTTTAATAATTTCAAAACAAATCAAGAAACTTTACTTGGTGATGCACAAATGATAAATATTCACTGAAACCTTATTTACACACTTCAAAGTTTGTGTGCTTTAATGAAAATGTGCTAACTAAATGACAATGCACTACGACAGAATGCTTTAGTTTACATGAAAAAAAATCACCCTGCCTCATGTCCATTAAAGGCAGGTCGGTAATGAAAGTTCGCTGTTCTAAAAATTGAGTGGTTGTTCTAAAACGTTTGGGAAAGAACGAGTTAGTGTGTAGTCAAATCAGTCGCTTACATCTTTTCAAGTCCTTGTTTTCCGAAGAAGCACAGTCCTGCCCTCGTCTCACAAAAAGAGAACCGTGGAATAAAATGAGTTACTTTAATTGTGACATTGTTCCAACTTGACTGAGAGGAAGGGGTCCCAGTAAGTACACAGAGAATTATTAACAAACCATCCGGAAAAATCAATTAGGAAGACAAGAAAGTCAATCTACTGACATTGTTTTTATTTACAATGTAGTAAAGCCACATTAGTTGGACAGCCTTTTTAAATTTAACATTTTACAATTTTGATAATGTGCCCAAGGGGGGGGGGGGGAGAGGGAAAGGGAAGTGTTAATGTGGTGTAGGAAGGGTAAGTGACATAAAAAACAAAGCCAACAGGTGCAAACAATCGGAAGCTATTGGACGGATTCAATTTGTCAGTGACTCAAAGTTCAAGGATATTACTACAGATTAACATGCTTCATATACGTTTTCATTAACATGATTATTGGAATGAAGCTGGAATGAACACTTCCCTTCCCCCCCCCCCCATGGGCACATTATCAAAATTGTAAAATGTTAAATTTAAAAAGGCTGTCCAACTAATGTGGCTTTACTACATTGTAAATAAAAACAATGTCAGTAGATTGACTTTCTTGTCTTCCTAATTGATTTTTCCGGATGGTTTGTTAATAATTCTCTGTGTACTTACTGGGACCCCTTCCTCTCAGTCATATACTTACCCAGGTCCCAGTGATGTGATTGGGTCAACCCCCTTCTTGTAAACCAATTGTTACAACTTGGCCTCTAGTTTGACAGTTATCAAGACACCAGGGATACGGTAACCAATTTGCAGCTCGCTCTCGGGTTAGGCTCTAAAATTAGGTATAAGCTTTGGATGGAAAAAATAGTGCCAAAAAACGTGATATCCTGCTGGATTCCTGTCAATTATCGTTGATTTAAAAAAATAATCAAGAAAAAATGCCACAGCGGGGGCATGGCTAATCGCCGATCATGGCGGCCACAAAATAGATAAGCTCTGGAGCCCAGGCGCAGTCATCCTGTGGTATCGCGGTGTGCCGTGGCCATCGAGCTGTGCCGAGCGACCGGAGCCGAAGGCAAACCAACAGCAGCCCATCCAAGAGCCAGGGAGCCGTACCACCCGTTCCCTACAGTAAAAACTGACATGACCTTTGCCGCAGCAGCCGACAAAGGAACAAGGATACAGAGATCGGCGGGCCGCTGCAAGCTGGATCTGGGCTGGGCCCTGGGAGCCACCCGGGTGCTGTGTCTGCCCCGTTGGTGGGTCCCTCTGCTACCCCCGTACTCACTGGCGAGAAGTCTGCTGAGACCCCGGAGATCCTGGGCAGCACCGACCCCGGCAGAGTGAGGAAGGCCATGCCCATCAGCGAGAGATGTTGCGATCGCGCCGCTGCCCAGGCGGCCTCCGTTGCTGGTACAGGACTCTGAACCAGGTCCCTGAGGTACGGCGACAGCCCAGTGAGTCCAGCGCTGCTGCATTGTGCCCTAGCCCACCATCCAGAGTCTACGCCCACCTCCTGCGGAGGCCCCTCTTACTGCCCTTGACGGCAGAGGGACCAGATAGGCTCCGAGATCCTGAGTGGCACCGACCCCTCCGGCGGGGTGCTCAGGAGGCCGCATCTACTGACCATGTCCACATAACTAGAGACCCCTGTAATCCTAGTGTGTGAGGGAGATAAAACAACCAAGGGTATAATTGATATAAAATGAATTTAATCAGTTTAATTAATTCGGATACCATGCTTACTTATCTTCTCAGCTCTGCCCGCCATGAAGTGACTGATGAAGGTGGGCTTTGTAAATAGGTTATAAATGGTAAGGCGATTACAGTTGATTACAACAACCTATTACACTTGGGTTGCTGTGTTAGTGATGGACACGATTGGGTGATACAATGGAGACAATTGAATTATTATTTGTATTTTTTAATCTCTGTTTATACTTTTCCAGCACCATGTGGACCCTTCTAGATAACGGTACCATAGTATAGCCACTAGATGATTTAAAGTATAATTTCCATTTTTTCACTTTTTAATCACAAGCAGAGTGATTCATAAGTTTATCCTGACGAATGCCATGAACCTGCCGGTCAATTTAGGCAGAAACATGTTGACCATAATATGAAGTAGGAGAATATCTTTATCCCCATTTCACATTGCTTTTTTTTTTAATCCTATCCACTGGGGGTACCAGAATAAAAGTGTCTTTACCCACCAAGAGAGTTTTAATTCACACCTTTTTTGTTTGCACTCTGCCCCTCCCTCCCACACAAATTTAATAATAGGGACACCATATTGAAAAATCCCTTATCTCCTCTCCTACGGGGAGTTGTAGCCTGCACGGGGTACCTTACGGTCCCAGTGTGAAGAGGGGACCCCCAATGATTAAGCATGTCACCCTAGGGTGAGTGAGAGTTCGTCTTTAAACAGCAGTGCTTCCTAGCCCACTAGTGTCCCTACCTGTTTAGGTCTTTTGTCACCTGCCCCATACAGATTTTGTGAGATAGTGCCCTGGGTACAAGACATTGGAAGCCCAGACCTTCTGAGCTCCTCTCAGGTCACAGACAGCAGGACCGGTCTTCCTCTGTTCTTATTCTTCCTTCTATTTTGCATGGCCACCCACAGTAATGGACCGATGATGCTTGTTTTTTAACTGAAATTGCACTGAGTCCTGTTAACCAGACAACAATGCCACTGCCCTTGCCTTTAAACATGTATGTAGGCTTGACTCATACTCAACTGCACAAGGTAACTTCCGTCGAAGTCCCTAATATAGGGTACCATGGCACCAGGGCTAGCAAGTTAGTGTTTCCCCTGAGAGACTGCAGCACTTATTGTGTCACCCAGAGTAAGACACATTAAACATGTCTCCCAGTCGCCCACTGCAGGCTGGAAGGGCAATTTAAAACTACTAACTCGACTTTGAGATTTTAAACAATGGCAAAGCATACACTACCCTTTTTAATGTGTTTTAATGTCACCCCTTCAGCAGACTTATCCAGTTCTAAGGCACGGTGCAGCATATTAGAAAAGCAGAGCATGTGTTTAACATGTGGCAGTTAAAACCTGCAATTGACGTTTTTTACTGGGAGAGACTACTAGCCCCATTGGTGAGGACAACGTTACACACACAACCCCTCAGCTGTGCTAACTTCTGAGTGGTACTACCAGAGTTGATGATTCAAGGTATCAAACAACTTGTTGCATTATGCCCGATTTCATGCCCAAGTGAAAATTAATGTAACATGTTGCCACATGCAACTTTTAGAAAACTGCCACTCTGTAGTCTAGTTTTTCAGTGCACATTTGCTGAGGCTGGCCAGGAGACAGCCTTCTGCCCACCTGGGTAGATGCGTCAGCGGCTCTCAGGACAGGCAATAAAAGAGGTCTGCCACTAGAGAAGGTGTTGCTTCCTCCTGACAGGAAGTCACGCAAGGTGGTACCCCAAAAGGCGAACTCCACAGAGGAAGCACCCTTTGAAGGGCAAATGTTAAACACACTAGAGAGGGGCTGCTCTTTAGTTTGGGAAGACCGACTGGGGGTGTGGGCAGAGGATGAAACATTGGTCAAAGCAGTTTTTCATGGGTGGGTAGACCACAGGTGGCCACACCTCCAGAGTGGGCTGCCAAGCTCCACACACGGAGGGGTCCTGACAATGTGGCGAAGGCAGAACAAAGCACGCTGGGAGCGCTAGATGCCATCAGGTGAGAGCGAACCTAGTAGCCCATTGCCCAGTAACCCTCAACCTCTCCTGATGGCACATCTAGGGCATACAAGAGGCACCCCTGGAGAAACCGAAGGACTGCTCTGCTGACCCTGGGAACGGTGAATAGGCTGCACCGAAGTTGGGCTGCAACCTTCTGCTCCTTGGGCCAGGGAAGGAAAGGACTGTGCCTGTTGAGTCCTGATTGTGGAGAAGTCATCCCCCAAGCCCAGCTAGAAGCATAGACTCCAAGAGTCAGTTGGCTGAATTTCTGTTTGCAGCACAGGGCCACAAAAGCTGAAGTAGCCTGTAGTCAAGATCACCGGATCGTCATTCCACATCCCAAGAAGCCTAAGAGACCAGAACCCGACACTCAAACGTTGCACCAGAGTCTGCTGTACCCAGGAGGGTCAGAGTGCAGTTTGGTCGCCAAGAAGCAGATTTATCACCAAGAGTAGGAAACTGGTGATTCCTCTATGCCAGGTGACTGGTAACCCAGTGACAAGAGGACTTCTGCTCCCCCCTGTGACCAGGATCTTCTTACCAGGAACATGTAATAGCCCCAGGAAGATCCCTTTTGACAGTGCTGTATCTTCAATATCCTGTATCCCTTACATCAGTACCACGCCACAGAAGTCAATGGCAAGGAGCCACTGACACTAGAATTCTACTGAAGACTGCTTTTCTTGGCAAGTAAACTTTCTTTGGACCTGGTGGGTACCCTCTCCTGCCAGAGTTGGTCAGCCTAAGTAACCGCAATACATGTTAACGTTAAAAAACTGCTTAAATGCTTTAGCCTTTTTCCTTTGTGTAAGACTGACTGCTCAGAGCCACAGCTACCCACGGTTGGACTACAACCACACACACAATACATCCCATTTACTCACACAAGGGATCTTTAGGAAGGTAAATAAACTAAACAGGAGTCTATCAATGTAACATTTTGACGGGAGGAGCACACGTGATTTATAAATGGTTAGCAGAGGTACAATGAACATAGCTCTATAGCCAGCAACAGCACACAAAAACAACCAGGGTGATCCCAGCCGAGGGCACATTTCCAACATCCACTGTGCCCACAAACCGGATTTAGCGTGTAAATGTGACTGACATGTATATTATATATATTGTACCAGTGAATCTGGGTGCAGTAGTACCAGTTGTGAATGCTTTACTTTGTGTCAAAGTACCAAAAAAGTTATTAATTTAATTGCCATAGGATCAGCAAAGCAATTAAAGTTACCCAATTTTCTAGCCTCTAGCCTATAAGTTCTGATGGACACACCCCCTGCCATATGCCTCAGCTCTTCTAACGCATACATTCCCAGACAGTAAAAGTAATAAATCAATAAGTCTTGTGACATAGGATTTAAGAAGAACGACAGCTGTATTGGTAAACAAATCCTAAAGTTGATCATTTGTACTTCCATTCAGTTGTAAAAGGTAGTCTTTTTTTATCAATACCACAAATCTAGCATTCAGAGCAGTTCGAGTCTAAAAGTGAATAACAGAATTCACGTCTTTCTGGTGCAAAGTACTGTAGCAAATTCTTAAGTATAGGAATAATTCAAGAGCGCTTTTTTAAACGGTTTCTACATGTTGTGGGTTTTAGGCAGATTAGGAAAAGAAAATGGATTCAAATGAAAGATTCATACCATGTAGAAGTCTCTTCCAGTCCGACAAAGATGTAGCAGTAGGACTGCTCGCATCACTCAGTTCTGCACACAGCCAGGAAAACTTTGACATAACTAGGTTACTATGACACTGAAACCTTAGAGGAAACACCGTGTTGGGATATTCTAGAAATGGGGGGAAAAGTGTGCTTACCTTCTCGCTGAGCCTTATGAGAAGCCGATCCATCATGAAAGGATTTTGTGCATTCCAGCAAACAACTTGCAGGCCTTGGCAAACAGTCACAATGAGGGAAATGTTCCTGTTGTGTACAAAAAAAGAAATCTTGATCAAACATTTTTAAAAGTATAGTAAATAAATGGAGCTACAGATCAGTAAGTATTGAAACACAAATCTATAAAGTTAATTCTTTTGTGGGTCGTGCTTTCAGAGGGTGCAACATGCATCTTACAATCAGTCATGAAGCACTAGGATATCAACTATATGTGCCAATCTGCGCCCATTTAGGGCATGTACACAACTTAGTTCCCATCCCCAGAATGTTTTGCCGAAATGCAGGGTTAGTCTAACCTGCGTACACCTAGTCATTTACAACACTTCCTTACATACGCTTAATATTTCCACACATTTGGTAGTGAAATATCCCAATCATACTTGCATCTTTGAAGGATTTTCATGGCTATCAGATGAAGCCTGCCGAAAAAGTGTTTGCACGAGTGCGTACACCCTCATAAAAACAAAAATCTATCTATTTGGATTTCTGTAAGCATTGTTCTGGAGTATATATCGAAACCTGGGGAGGGCTAGCATCTTAAACATTGCAGTCTTCCCTATTAACCAGAGTGCAGTGACTGCCAATGTTTTATATCTTGCTCTGGTCATAGGAGCAGAGGACTCAGATTTGCTTTATAGAACAAGGCTGGGTTGTTTGTTATCCAGATCCCAAGATATTTGAACAGTGTCAGTTCTATTCGTAGTGACTGGGTCAATTCCCTTCCCTGTGCTGTGTCACCTCTTCCAACAGAAACAATAATGATTTATCCCAATAGTGGCAACTATAAAGTGGTCCTCAAAAACGCAACAAAAACCCCGCAACTTATCTAGTGTTGTGGTCACATTAGTCAGGTTCAGTAAGATATCAGCGTGGAATAATATGCACTCTTCACTTCCATCTCTGCCTGGTCAGCCCCACACCTGCGCTTCTACAAGCACCCACTCTGCTAGAGCCTAAATGGCCAGTGTGAACAGCACTGGTGAAAAGTGGACATCCTGGATGAGTGCCCCCTCCACACTCCGGACTACCAAGAGCTGCGGCCATTGATTTGCACTCTTGCTCGAGGTCAATCATACAGCAGTCTGACCCACCGGAGATATTTGGAACCAAATCCCACTTTAGCCAATACCCTCAAGTGGTACGTCCAGTCCATGTTCACTCTACTGCATCAAAGGCCTTACTGGGGTCCAGCAAAAGAATTACCCTGCCGGCTGGCGACATAGCTGCGGCCGCCACGGTATTGTGTAACCGTCTCAGGTTTAGCTTTATTAACCAACCAGGCATAAAGCCCTTCTGGTCCAGGCGCACAAGCTCCGTTACAACCACCCTCCGTCTGGTCGCCAGGACAAGATTATACGTGTTCAATAATAAGATGGGACTATACGAGTCACCTCTATCTTCAGGTTTCCCTGCCTTCAGGTTAAGTACCACTGCTGCCAAGCACATGTAGTCCAGTAGATCCCTCTTGGAACGCTGCCACCAAGGCTGCGTGAAGAGGGGCTGCCGTCCACTTATGCAGTTTCCTCAAGAATCCTATTGAGAACATGTTCGGGCCCAGGGCCTTCCTGGATTGCATATGGCCTATTGCAGAGATTTCCCCTACTGCAAGGTCTGCCTCAAATTCTCTCATGTGGTCCTCACCCAGTCTTCTCATAGGGCAGTCAGCAATGAAGGCTAGTACTTCCAGTTTGCGATCCCGCAGATGGAAAGCATAAAAGGTTTTGACGTGTCTGAAAAAAAATATTCTGCTATTCACCATTAGGCCGGAGTCCGCTCCTATTTCCCTGACTAACAAGCTATCGCTCTCTTTCCTGCTGGTCTATGTGAGCAGTTTACCCGTCTGGTTACCCCCTTCATCTATTCTCGTTTTGCCAGGTAGGCCCCTTTTGCCTTGTAATTGGCCGCTGTCTGATACTCTGCTGTCTTTAAATCCATGGCTCTCTGCCAGAGGTGGCTGGTATCACTGCATATGTCCTTTCCAGTTGGGTCAGTTCCCTATCCAGAGTACCCAGCCTAGCAAGTCACTCCCTTGTGCCACCCACCACCACTGTGATTAGGACTCACCTGAGCATAAAAGTAAAGTAAAGTCCACATTTGTAAAGCGCACAATCACCCGTAAGGGTCTCTAGGCGCTGGGGGCCGTCAGCATGGCCTTGTATGTCTCCTAGAGCGCCACTAGGCTTTTCACGGAGTCCTTATTTTCCTTGAAGTAGAGCTTGAATGGTTTACCTAGGCGTTTAACTTCTTGGAAATTGGAGAAGCGCCATGTTTCCATATGCCTTTTGGTCTAACGCCTCAGTATTCAGGGTCACTCACACTGGCGAATGGCTGCAGATACCCCAGGCTTAATATGTGGTGTAGCTAAACCTGGGGAGAGGTTCACAGGCTGTGAAGAAGTTATCTAGTCTCAAATGCATGCTGTGCACTCTGGAACAAAAACAAATACCCTTTCACTACAGTGTGGAGATTCCTCCAAATATCGCTCAACCCAAGCACATGTATAAGGCACTCTAGTTTCTCCTTTGTCACTTCACCTTCTGCCCTAGTATTCATTCTGTCTCCCTTTGTGCCCAAGACCAAATTAAAGACCACACCGAGGATCACCAGTGCCAGGAAGGGTTCCACTTTCCATAGTGGATCAGACTGGAGTCAGAGGAGTGGGGGCATTACTTTGATCAGCAGCACTAATTACCCCTCAATATCAACCAAGATCGCCGCGTAACAGCCATGTGCATCTGTCCACGAGCGTCGGACATGACTTGGGAGTGTTATCCTAAGCAGAATCATCACTCCTCTTGAAGTGTGTTGTGCATCCCCCACCAGTCTGTACCTTCCCTGTCCCATACTGCAGTGCTCTACTCCCAGGAGGTGCATATCCCGTAGATATGACATCCGGTCTAGAACTGTTAAGGGCCCGAAGCACCAAACTCCTCTATCTTACTGTCCATGCCACTAATATTCAAAGTTAATAACGTTAATGTTTGTGCATAGGTCATGGTGAATGCATGCATTTCCTTGTTGCGAGGGTCTGACCTCCACACACGCCTTTGCCGCATTGTACTCTGTCCCTTGGTGTGTCGTGATTGATCCCCAAACTCACCCACCATACCCTACTGTGTAGTGATCGTACGACTAACCACCTCTCCAACTCATGGTATGTGTGAATTCCAAACAAACATCAAACATGTATAGGCAACCTTTGCCGGGCGCAGCTACCAGCCACTCGTAGAGAGCTGTCCATTTGCAAAGGCTGTGCCTTGCACAGTCTGCAGACAGGATTTACAGTTTTGGCGCCAGCCAGAGCCTTCCTCTTCCCACAGCCAGTTCTGGTCTTACTAGACCTCATTATTGAGCCAAACACCTATTTCCCCAGATGTTCCGATGTTAAAGGTGTCACAAGGGGCAGTAGGTCATCCCCTGTCATGTTCTTTTACAGCTCAGTCCAAGCCACTGCCCTCCTCCGAAACCAGGGCTCGCCACTGGTTACCCCTCTGGATTCCTGGATCTCCTTGACTGTTTTCTCCTATGCCACCTTAGTTTGTTCCTTGGCGGGAAAGGTCTTGTTAGTCCTCCTCTTTTTGGGGCGACTGGATGGTGCCAGCTTCAACTCCCCTTCACTCTTGTCGCCTGGCAGTGGACTACACCATAGTCCCCAACACTCAAGCCATGATCATATCTCCTGCACCAACATCAGAAGTGGGCCTTGCCCTAGTGCCCCACTTGCAGCTTTGACAGATAAAGAAGAGCATGCTTGAGATCCAGTTGGCGCAGCACCCTCTTAACAAGCACAAATGCCCCACACTGAAGCTGGACTAGATTTATGTAGTCTGGGTACAGGCGCACCTAGTTCCCATTGATCTTCCATGGGCCGTGTTTCCTTGCTGCCTGGAGGATAATATCCCTATCTCTAGAGTTAATAAGTCTTGCGATGATTGGGCAGGGATTTGTCCGAGGTGGTGGTGGGTGGGAAAAGGAGCCCTGCGAGCCCATTCCACTGAGAAGAAGCAGGACGAGTTTGCCCTGCAGAACCTTTTAGTCTAACCAGTCCTCAAAAAGTTCGACGTTCGGGCCTTTCGATTTCTTCTGCACATCTACTTTGACATTATGGTGGGGTACCTGCCTCAGTGGCCTCCAGTCTACTTGCAGGTTGCTTCACCTCCTTTACAGCAGAGTATTTCTGGGTAAGCTCCTTGACCTGTGGCAGGGCAGAACTCAATTGATTTTCTGACTCCTTAACTCGATCCGTCAATTTCCTGTGGTCCTCTCTCAGCAGTCCCACCTCACCCACCACCACAGCTATTTGAGTTTCTAAGGATGTCTTTACATCCTGAACAGCTTGTACAATAGTTGCCATGGACACAGCTAAGGAGGCACTCTCTCAGTGGCACCTGTACCCGTGCTTGTAGAGCCCCATTTACGCTGTGTGGGTGAACCATGTCCAGTGTGCTTATGGACCCGGTCTCTTACGTATCCTGCGTTTGCAGTTGATGTGGCACTACATGGATTCACAACCACCTCAGACCCCACACAGGTCGGTATAACGATCACAGTGCCCTGAGCCAACACTGCAGCTTTGAGTACTCTGTCACAGTCCCCACTTCACCTTGCTGCACATCTGTCTGCATACAGCCATCTTTGCCGGTGGAGGGAAAGGTGAAAACATATGTCCATACACTCCAAAACTGTGCGCCTTCCATCAGCCTATAATCCTCAGCATCACGATCCATGCTGGGAAGGGTGAGATCGAACCAAGTCAATGTCAGGTAGTGCCCACCACTGCACAGGTAAGCACTTCTCTGCAGAGGGGAGCAAGCACACCGCCCAAGTCTCAAGCTTTTCCCAAAAATCTCACCTATCACAGTTCCGGCACTGTGGCGGGGCCAAGGGAACCACCCCTGCGCATGAGTCTCTGCATGAGTGCTATCTGTGTAGGGCGTGAATCCCTCAAGGCCTCTTACTTTGTAGGTCTCAGCTGTCTTTTCTTGCTAGTTTCCCCCAACATGGTCTATCTGTCGATAATACATGTAACTTCACTGTGCCTTACTGTGACCTGCTTCCCAGGGGACTCCACCAAGCAACATAAAGGAGAGTCCAGCAGGTCAGCAGCCATCCTACTCCACCAACAAATCGCACCGAGGAGTCAGTCCGGTGTCTCCCATCTCGAGCCACCCCATCTCTCATGGTGTGCCGCACGGGATATATTCGTCTTTTAGTCCTCTTAGCAGCTCCCAGTCTCTACAGCCTTTTAAAGGCCCCTACTTCGGCAAACAATTGGAAGCCCCACAGGCTTCGCACGCTCCAGATTATCGCTGCCACATGTTTTTGGGGGGGGGGGGGGTACCTGGACTGCGTCTCCACCGCACACACGGGTCCTCAGCTATTATATAAAGGCAGTCTCCTGGCCACTGCACACCTCAAGCTGCACCCAGCCTCCAGACCGGCACCCTCTCTTCAAGCAATGTGGCAGCCGCAGCTCTTTTGCTAGTTGTGCACCATCGTCGGGGGCCAGGCAAGTTCCACATCGTGCCCCCAAGAGCTCTGGGCTGTGCTCCTTCTTCAGGTAGGTCCAGAGTCTGAAAGTATCGGGATAATAAGGTTCAGGAGCCATCGATGGACTCTGGAATCCCGTCCTGTTATATAGCAGGTTAAGCAAGCTCCCCACACCCACTGAGGCTGCATTTTTTTATTTTCTCCAGTAGCAAAACAATATGTTCAAAAAGTTTCATATTAACTATGGAGTTTTTTTTAATTTTTTTAAATCATTTTAAAGGAGAGCTATGTTTGGAAAATGAATGCCTAAATCTCTTTATGGGGCCGAGCTACTTCTCTTGGTCATAGGGTGGACTCGGAACATTTAGATGGTATCTGCCTCTAACTTTTTACTATTCAGATGTGCTCCAAGCTATAAGATTGGAAGGTGATTTTAGAGCTTGGAATTTGCTTGCCAAGGTTCTCCATTCAATTAATGGCACCAGGATTTAAGACAGGCTATCTATAATGACTTGGAGAGCGAACATCACAGGCTTGGATAAGCCTTCAACTCATACAAAACCCACAGTATATAATTGGGAGATGGAATTTGATGTTCTCAAGCTTGATCAACTGGTGTCTGTGGACAAGATTCACAAATGCTAAATGAAAAAGCATTTCAAATTACCATCAGAAAAATATTTGGCCTGTTTTTAGAAATAAGACATTTTCTAGTTTCTTTTTTTTAAATAACACACAAATCCGTTGGAGATTTGATGGTCATCACTGGATTGGAGAGGAGGGTACCTTCCCCTACGTCTCAGCAGTTCCAGATAAGATAAGAATCTGCAAGCATCTATTTTCAAAGTACAGATGTTGTACCAGACAAGAAGCTTTTAATACTTTACTTGCATTTAAATAATGTGATATCCGAGATGTCCTGGGAAGATTCATCAACACAACACAGGAAAGGAACAGCAGTGATGAAAGCAGCACAGATTAATTTTGTTAGTCCAAGATGGCTTTAGTTTCTTATTTGAATTTATTTTTCGGAATTATCATGCACCTTTATTTTTAGGTCAAATGCTATTTGCACAAACTTAAAAAAAAAAAAAAGTACTGAGTTCCTAGTTTAATGAAAGCCTCAGTATGAATTATGACATGGTCATTGGAAAAACTGAAATCACTTTTATCATAGGACTGAGCAAATATATTTTATCTACCGAGGTCTAGCGTATTAACATTGAGCTTAAACATTTTATGATAATGCTTCAGCACATTCTTATTGTATTTTGACTTACAGCATTCAATCAATTATACTCACATCTACAATAGTTTTTATTAATAAAAATGCTACTTTATTATTTAAGATATATTTGTAACTACAGATGTGTGTAGTATTAAGTATATATTTATTCTCATTATGTTTCAATTTTTATTTTAATGTTTCTCACAAATGTATTAAATTACTTGCTAGCAACAAAAAAATAAAATTAGGCATTTTATTTACAAGCACACAAATAAGAACTGAGTAAAAAAATAAAGCAAACATAAATAAACCATGAATCTACTATCGGTCTCCCCTGCTGTCCAAAGTTAGCTGGGACAATTTACTCATGTACTGTTATTATGGGTCCAATAGCCTGTATACACAATGGGGCATAGTTTGAAAGAATAACAGCAATCAAGTTCTAAATGTATCTCCCCACCACAGTTCAACACATGTGGACTACCGGGTGCTACAGGTGGGCTGGATAACAAAGGATATTAGGATAGCAAAGATGATACTAATGATGATAGGAGTGGTACCCAGACTGGATAGCTCCCATAAGGGCTGGTCAATTACAGCGACCTGCTACATTCAAGGGAAGAATGGCAAAATGTGTTTGGTAGTTCTTAATTTACATCCTCGGTCACAGAAAAGACAGTGAGGGCCAAAATGTAAGAAAACTATAGCTTGTTTTACTAGACACATGAGGACAGGTTAAAATGTCAGTCTCCCCCAACCCCATTTTTTTTTTTAAACGGCAACAACAAATGGGAACAAGCACCCATCTAAAGCAAACACATTCAACGTTAAAAAGTAGTCAATACAGCCAGCCACTTGCATGCGTGTAAAGGGGATATATTCCTCATAACAAAGGCACAAGGAAATAATGTGACCATACAATGTTGCAGTTAACTTTGAGGAACGTCTACTCAAAGACAATTGTTTTAAGACCTACATTTTTTCTTCCAGGGACCTTCGCCCACATCCTTGCTGTTCTGCCTCAAAATCTGTGTTTTTGGTTGCTACGCTGCACAGTCTGGTTTCTATATTTAGGTCAAGCCTTCCAGACAGCACTAGCTGCTTGGTTGCAAAAAAAACAACCTATTGTGAGTTTACCAATAATTAACAGGGAGTTACAATCCAATTGCTGCTTACAATTTGTTGGCTTGATTATCACTCATTTGATTGCTTCTTTAATGAAGACTTTCCTTGCCCATCAATGCTGGTCCCTCCCATAGGGAATAGCCTCTACCATCCTCCTGCTTGGCTGACTTGTGTCCTTCCACTACTGACTTTTAGGGAACATTTTTTTCTTAGTTAAGCACTTCAGAGTGCATGTGTTTTGCAGCTCTCTAACACTTCTGTCTCCCTGCCCCATAAAACATATTCATCCCCCTTGCTCTCTGTTTGCTCTCCCTCATAGCTTCTTGCTCTCTCTCGCTTGCATCTCCCCTGTGGCCCAGGTTATTGTTTCCCTCATGCGCTGTTCTTACCAAACTCAATACCCTCAGCTACACCTTCATTGTCCCCTTGGCTGTTTTAAAATTTTTTTTGATTTTATTTATTTTCTTTTATTAGGGCTCTTCACCCTCTCTGCTTTGTGGCCTATAACGGACAGGACCCTTTTGGCTCTGCAGGATAAGGGAGGGGCTAGTGTGAGGGCATCAAAGTATTAACACAACCTTCGCCAACAGCCTCACCATAAATACAGGAATGATTGTCCAGGGCCAGAATATTCGCTCGTGTATAACGCTGGGCAAGGTGAAAGTGAGACACGATGGCCTTTCACAAACAAAGAAAATACTTCACATCAAGGATATACTCACTAAGGCTCCCAATAAAAAGCAGGAAATGCACAAGGAGCAGGGCACCGGCAAAGGAGCAAGATTCAATCCCTCCCTATAACTACCACAGGGTCCTTCCCTCACACGTTCCTTTATGGAAGATCTATTCAGTGAACTTAAGAGAACTCTTGCCGGAGGGCGGGAATGTCATGTCTAAGGACCTGAAACAAGTGAGAAAACATGGGGAACTGGGACAACGGGTCAACTTTATGTGTGAAGGCAGTGATGCTAGAGATAAGGAGGTGGATCCTATCTGAAGAGAAATGCTACAACTTGGGGATCAAAACATGGACCTGCAAAGTCGTATTGAAAACAGAAAATAGATCACTGTGCTCCAGTATAAAAATTGAGGATATCCTAGGAGTGCAGAAAAGGGCGACATCGAAAACCAAATCAAGCACCTGTTTCACAACATCGTTTTTGGCAGTTGCCCGAGACAAGATACAACTGGCCAGAAGCCTGGACTATGGCAACGCCCCCTACTTTAGAAACCCCGCACACCTCCTACAGACTTCAGACCATACCGAATGCCGCAAATGGACTCCTCCTTGGCCTTCCTCAAACCCACATCACACCTCAAGTAACTCCACTGGCTCCCCTACAGAAGAGATGCTAATTCAGGCTGCTGACACACCTCTTCATACATTAACCTCTGCCTGAATTTACACCAACTGTCAAGACTGTGCTCCGCCTCCCTTTTACTTGCCCCTATTCCCTGCATCTACGACACAGAAGTGGCCAATGCCCCATCTCCAACATTGCAGCAAAGACCTGGAACAACCTTCCCATGCACCTTCGTACCATCACCTCACTTCAAGAATTCCGAATAGCCCTAAAGACCTGGCTGCTCCAGTAAGCCTCCAGGACCTGTAAGTGCCTGGATACCCTATCAGGTGAATAGATGAGCTTTATAAATCCTGATTGATTGACCCCATGTGGATCATAGTTTGTCCCATTTCCAAAAACAAACAAATACAAAACAAGTTTTAAACAAGACCCACAAGGCAGTATAAAAACAATTATAAGGACACACCACTACCTCAAATAGTACACCTTGTGAAGTTGTTAATGTTACAACCACCCCCAGGACTGACAGACACTTCAGAAAGTTGTAAGAAACTTCACTTAGGGGAGGCAGAAAAGCATAAATATCAATAAGACAAACTTTTCTCCCAACTGCAGAAAGAGGTCCGGGAGTCTTACAATTAACGCGCTATTACATGACAGCACAAATCCAGTATATGCTGGAGTGGCATCAGACCGCCTGGAGAAACACTGGTGCGTTAAGGACCAGCAGACTGCAGGTATCCACATGTGGAATCTCCCCAGTTAGCAAATAAAGACCATAGCTTGTGTATTCTTCCCCAGTCATGAGACCCACATTAGAACGGAACAAATGTGACAAAATAACAAGATTTAAAGGCATTTTTATTGCCCACAAAGTGAATGAGCAATAAAGATACCCTTAAATCGTGTTATCTTGCCACATTTGCTCCACTTTCAGAGACGGAGGTCAAGTAGGTTGCAGTTAGGTCGAGGAGATTTTTCAAGGTATTAGACCTGCAGGACTAGTACCATTTTCCGAGCCCTGCCCTTTTATTATTACGACAGTTGATGAAACTTATCTTCTTAATCTGGAGCAACGGAAGGAAGAGGGATAGGCTAAGCTTTTTTTGTTTTAACACTGCTATGTCACCACACTGGCCAATGGATGTAGGTGCAAGTATGTTGATTTACCAGATAATATGCAAACTTAAATCATAAATTGTTAACCTAAGTTACATTTTAACAGACATGTCTGAAATATCAAATATTACAAGCCCATTATGTGCGATCCCACCATAAGACTACAGAACACCATCCGCAATCTTGTTAAGGAGGGACTTGAAGCTGGATGGATTACCAGAAATGAGGTGGAATTTTTGACACCTAAACACCCTACGACCCCGGCATTTTACATCCTGCCGAAGATACACAAAAATCACAGGCTCTCTCTTGGTCGGCCTATATTTTCTGGCATTGGTTCTTTATTAGAACCTTTGTCACAATTTGTTGGTTGGTTTCTTCGACCTCTGGTGGCCAAGATGCCATCATACTTGCAGGAAACGAAACATGTCCTGTCCTACCTGACAATTCATTTTGACCCGGCGATACATCTCATGGGTTCATTTGATGTTGAGGCTCTTTATACTAATATTCCCCAAGAAGAAACTCTTCGAACCATTCAAGAACTGTTGGAAGAAAACCCTTGTAGTGACCAGTCACCTACGGCCTTTGTGATGAAGTGTGCCAATCTAGCTATGAGAGAAAAAAAATTCTCCTTTGAAGACCAATTGTATTGGCAAGTTATGGGCACTTCAATGGGCAGTACTTGTTCCCCCAGTATGGCGAACCTCTTCATGCACTGGTTTGAAGAAACATACATTTACCCAGAGGAGAATCCCTTCCACAGCAAGTTATTGCTGTGTAAGCGCTACATCGATGACATTCTAGTTATCTGGGAAGGGGGATCAAATTTCATGACTAGAATTTTCAAGCTGGCTCAACTCAACATCCATATCCATCTGAATTTTACATGTGAAGCTAGCAATGAGACACTACCATTTCTTTATTTAAGATTGTACCCAAGAGATGGGAAGATAATTACAGAACTGTACCAAAAGCCGATGGCGTGTAGTGCTCTTAGACTATACAAGCTTCCATCCACGCGCTCTCCATGACAACCTTCCAATGGGACCATTTCTACGGTTGAGGAGAAGTTGTACTCAAATTAGCATGTATCACAAACATGCAACGACTATTAGTGCACACCTCTGCACACAACAGTATCCTACGCGATTGATACGGAATGCAAATAAGACAGCCAGGAACAACCGCGAGACACTATTGGAAACACATGAAAAACCTCCTTCTAATCGTTTGGTGTGTGTCACTACTTTCAGCCATCTCAGCACTACAATCAAGAAAGCCATTAATTCCAACTGGCATATCTTGAATAAAGGCAAAAAAAATTAGAGAGACCTCTCTTTGCTTTTAAACTAAGCAGAAACCTTGGAAATATCTTGGTCCACTCTTAGCCGAGAGTGGTACATGATACTAACCAGCTACGGACTATCCATACTGGTAGACCTGTTCAGGGCCATTTTCCGTGTGGCGCTTGCGTGGTTTGTCATTTAACCACACGTACTTTTCATCTTGAAAAACTCCCTGGTCATTAACTAGCCATACAAATTGTAACACAGAGGGAGTTATATATTTGATACAATGCCCTGGTAAGTTGAACTACTTGGGCATGACAACCCGGAAAGTCAAACCCAGGATGATTTAACACAAGAGTTCCATCAAACCGAAAAAAATCCAACACTAAACTCACCTGGCACTTCCTTGATGTTGGACACAGAGGAGGACCTTAGATGGGTGGTATTGGATAAACCACATTACCATAGACATGTGGGACCACTTGATACTGTGCTGTTCCATAGAGAACAGCGATGGGTGTTCAGATTGGGTATCCACCAAAAGGCCTTAATGATGATATACCCTGGTGTGCTGTGGGCTCTCATTAATATTGATGTAGACAAATGACAGGAGATATGCCATGCGGGTGCATGGCCGGTTTGTGATTGGCACCTAGTTACCCTGAGAATATTTATGATTCAAGGCCAAAGAGGACTTCTAGTATTCATATTTACGCACACTCATGGACACATGATCAGCCTAGGTGTCTAGCGATTAAAACTAATGAGCCCCAATAGAAATATCAAAGGGCCAGTGAAAGTATATTCTCAGGATGTAACTACTCCTGCATATAGTTTATATTTATTGAGCTGCATTATGATCCTCAAGGTGTTGGTTAAACCGGGTAATGCACATTGTGGCACCCAAGTACTGATATGTAATCACGATCGGAGTGTTAGGTTTACTCTGTTACCGTGGCAACATGACGTGAGAGCACGCTGTGCGGCTCACGGGTCCCGGTTTCATTTCCGGGTGTGTAATGATGGCACGCATAAGCGCTATTTATTAGAGGCACTTTCAAACTCTTAAATAGTGGTAAAATGAGTGTAGAGAGTGTGTGAATAGGGTGCGTACACCCCGACAGGACCGGAGTACTACATTTACACCATGTCCATAGTAACGTATGGCCGCGATCACATGACACGGATGTCACGGGTCCAGATTGTTCTTCCGGGTATATAACACACTCACAGCGTTCAGTGCTCCCTCCCGAGTTCCGACCAGAGTACCTGGCAGTTTTGAAAGGTGAGCATGGATCAAGAATACGATTATTTTACTTGGACGTTGGATGTTACTTTGTTTTCTGTTTTCCCGTTTTGGTTATTAACCACATCGGTTTTGCCGCATGTAGGGACTGGCACATAAAAGCCTGTCCAGTGTAAAATCTTGATACATGTGAGGCACTACTTGCCGTGTTTGTTAACCAAGGGAAGAGGTTACAATCATTTGATGATCCAGGGGCTAAATACAAGTTACCTCTATGTAGGATAAGCGCTTGTGCATAGACCACAAAGAGTCCAAAATTTAAAGTGCAAATGTTATGTTTTTTGCATTCTATACGGCTGATACAATATAGTAATAGGTGATATTACATCATGACTTTCAGCAAACACATACACCGGGTCCTGTGGGATCGAGAGTAGGCTATGGTTTTTAATCTTAATGCAGTGGTGTCTGCAGTAGGTAACAAATTATGCTATGTGTTTTCTTATCGTTTAACGCTCTAACAGAAAAACTGACATGGTGCAAGACTCGATAGAAGGTTGAGTTGACACATACATATTACACTTGGGTAAGAGTTTTTTATTAATTGGGCACTGAGAAGGGGTTGTTGGCCTACACTGGTGAAAGGCCACTATTAGGATGTGTTTTATTATTATTATTGTTTTGCAGAGCCTTCTGACTGATCAGATTGATCGACATATGCGGGTGATGGTCAAGAAATTTAGGCCTAAGTATCGCGTTATAATGCCAGAAACCGGTCCTCGGAAGCTTGTTTCCAGTCCAGTGAAGGCATGGCTTGGCAGTTCGGGCTGGACTGTTCCCATGAGGCACAGGGTCAGACTGATTTGCATATAGCCATGTCTGAACTGGGGTGGCAGAGTGGGCTAAAGAACGGTGATGGATTAAACCCAGATCTTTTGACTGGGTGCGAGTGTTTGATTGATTCAGATGCTCCGTCCATCACCACCCCCTTTTGTACCGCTTTTGGCCACCATAAGTGTGGCAGGGAATGCTCAGACGTGAGTCCCTTGCTCACTTTGCCACTGGATTCAAGCAAGCCGGGCTGAAGACGGCTGGAATGCCAGAAACCGGTCCTCGGAAGCTTGTTTCCTGTCCAGGGAAGGCATGGCTTGGCAGTTCGGGCTGGACTGTTCCCATGAGGCACAGGGTCAGACTGATTTGCATATAGCCATGTCTGAACTGGGGTGGCAGAATGGGCTAAAGAACGGTGATGGATTAAACCCAGATCTTTTGACTGGGTGTGAGTGTTTGATTGGTTTGGATGCTCCGTCCATCACCACCCCCTTTTGTACCGCTTTTGGCCGCCATAAGTGTGGCAGGGTATGCTCAGACGTGAGTCCCTTGCTCACTTTGCCACTGGATTCAAGCAAGCCGGGCTGAAGACGGCTGGAATGCCAGAAACCGGTCCTCGGAAGCTTGTTTCCGGTCCAGGGAAGGCATGGCTTGGCAGTTCGGGCTGGACGTTATAATTTATACACTTGATACAGCAGAGTGACTGTTTTTGATCCTGATGAATGCCCTGAACCGAATGGTCGTTATGGCAGAAACATGTTGATCATTAGATAGGGTATACATTTATAACCCTACACTCGCTTGCGTTTTAACAGACTACCACTTAGGCAGGAAGAATAAAGTGGTTGCCCCTAAGTAGGTAGTTTTTTACTCACGTTTTCTCACTTATTCATTTGCACTCTGCCCCTCCTTACTATACTGTGTTGGTAGAACCAACACATGCTTTGCACTCCTGCTCCTTCCTTCTTGGGTAAAGTTGTAGCCCACATGGGGTACCTTGCAGTCCCTGTGTGTTGGAGGAACCCAATGATGAAGCATATCACCCTCGGTGAGTGAGGGGTTTCGTCCACAACTAGGTTGTGCCCCCGGTCCTATTTTTGCTTGTCCTCTTTTTCACATATTTTGTTTTGAGCCTGTTATACATTAATCTATAGTGCTACTCTATATATCATGTGGGAATTATGAAATATGTAGCACCTGCGAGTGAAAATTGCTGTGCTACAAACAATTAAAAAAAATATAAACCCCACCCCTTCAAATATATTTTTGCATGTAGACTTTCTTGAGCAAATTGTGCTGCAAATTAAATGCATGACGGACATTATCGGTGGGGGCATGGAAGCACTCAAGAGCCTCATTCTAGGGCGCACCAGTGGACTCCCACTTCACTTGGAGTTCTAGATAGTTCTAGGCCTTAAGCCCAAAATAGGGATAGTGCAGAAACCAACCTTGCAGTCCTACTGGTCTACTAGCACAGATCGAGTAACCCCCATCTTCACACTGTACATGAGCAGAGATCGTTTTTTGCTACTGCAGCATATGCTGCATTTCAAAGACAAATTTTGCTGTATTGCCCCATGACCATCCAGACCATGACAGGTTGTTAAAAATGTGTCCTGTTGTGGAATAGCAGTCTGCCAGGTTTGCAGAGATTTATACTCCTGGAAAGAATATAGCCATCGATAAGTACTTGAACCTTTACAGAGGACGGTTGCTGTTCAGGCAGTACAGTGCGAGCAAAAGAGCTCATTATGGCATCAATCTGTACATGCTGTGCGAGAGCTCGACTAGCTATGTGTACAGCTTGAGAGTGTATACAGGGAAGAACTTCATTCTAAACCCTGTAGGTTGACCTACCATGGTAGGAGTCACACGAAAGACTGCATGGGAACTTGCCCAGCCACTCCTCCACAAAAGCGTATAACCTTTATGTGGGAAGCCCTTATCAAAATGGTGCTGTTACCCCGTGGCCTTTACACAATGAAGGGCTCGTTTTTGAGCTCCCACTCCAGGTCTTTCGGGACCTGGATGCTATATTGGTCCAATTACTGTGGAATGGCAAAAGGTGTCGGGTGAGCCTCGAGGTAATGAAATGCACTTGGGGCAGAGGTGGATTAGAAATTCCTGACCTTGAGCTTTATTATTATGCGTCCCAATTACAGCACGCAGTGGCATGGCTTGACAGATCCGTTGTGGGAACGCTCACTCCTGGCTGATACGTACGGAGATCGGCAGTTGGGGGCACTTCTGTGGCTTGACAACAGGACCGATGCCCCCCCCATTGGGGCGGCTACAAGCGGCCATATGGGACAGGGTGATTAAGCGGCTTTTTCGGGTGCGGCTGTTTGCCCCAGAAGCAGATTTTTGGTTGATGCCACCATTCGCGCACATTGACCGGGTCATTTCTACGGACAAATGGAAAGCGGGAGGTTGTCTTATGCTTGCAGATCTATATCCCGACCAACAGTTCATCACATATCAAGAGGAAGTGGACACCTTCGAGCTAGGTTGAATTCTTGCAATATGGCAAGATTGCGGCGACGGCACGACATCTATGGCCCACTTTCCCGGACGCCCCTGGCCACACGCACACCTTAGTAACACTGATAGCAATGGCTGGTCACTCACCTGTACAGGGCACTTCGGGAGGACAGAATGCACACTACTTGCAGTAGAAAATAGGTGGCAGGAGGTGAGTCCCCAAGAGATCACACCCAGCGACTGGGAGAAGAGCCATAAAGGGGTCCGTAAAGTGGCAGTTTCCAAACGATTCAAATTGATACAGTTTAATGTAATCCATATGACCTACCTCTCACCTAAGCGCCTCCATGTTATTGATAACACGAGAAATCCACGGTGCCCTAGGTGCCAGTACGACTCAGCAGATTTCCCACATATGGTTTGGGCTTGTCCCATTATACAGACATACTGGACAACTATCCTAGAAGACCTGCATAGAATAACGGGGTGGAGGGTGGCCCTGGAACTACGTACGCGTCTCCTCGGACTGCTCCCCCAGGACCCGAAACGCAAAACTAGCCGAAAATTCCTGATATTGGGACATGTTATAGCTCGAAGGCAGATAGCAATTAAGTGGCTGTCACAGGCTGGGTCCTTGGTAGTGAACTGGAAAGCAGATCTGAGGGAGTGGGCATTTGCGGAGGAAGGACACATACGCAGCACAAGGAAGGATGCCAAACTCCCGGAGGTATTAAAAGCATGGGGGTTGATGATCCAGGAGATAGGAAGGAGCGCCACGGATTCTGCGCAGTGTTCTCTTCCGCTAGCCTCGAGAGGACCACATTCGCCAGTCGGGAGGAGGCACGGAAGGTCACCCCTGTTTAAGATGGTGTGAGGAGATCCTTTGACTAGATGGGCTCGGTAGGGGGGGGGGGTGAAGGGTACTGGGAGAGCGGGGTTCTAGTTACACTGTTCATGAGATTGAGACGGCCAATATTTGCACCACTTGCTGGTTTACTGTAAGCCGCCACCGTAACTCGACTTGGACTACCAGTTGCCGGAGGGATTGATGGCGGCTTGATATGCACTTCTATGCGGACAGTGATTCTTTCTTTGGTTTGATTCTTACGCTGCTGGCCTGTAAGAGGTTGTAGGCATCATGCCGTGTTCAACAATGCATGTCTTTAATAAAGGTTTTTGAAACTTAAAAAAATATATATTTGTTTTTAAAAAACCTTTATGTGAGAAATGTCTAAATAGGAATAGAGCTGTTCAGTGTGCTGTACAAAGCTGGCACTGTGGCATGCGGTACGGATTGTTGTTGCTACAAATGAGTCCTATAGAGCTAGTTTGCAGGAAGCAATAGAAATCCCAGCGCACTGTTTTGCGTTTCAACTAACTACTTGCAGTCAAGTTCTCCAATAAGCATGATGTGTACATGCTCACTACAAATCATGATGAAAGCACTACCGCGGTCACGATTTAGGGTCAGATGGCCAAAAGTTCACAAGTCCATCTGTATACTGGATTCCAACAGGTGCATGGGTTCCGAAAGCTGCAGAGGGGTCCTGCTCATGCATGGGCCCCCTCTCACACAAAACCAAGCACTCTGCCTTCAGGATTGAGAAGGCCTGCCACAGGAGTGACTTATAGGTTTATATGCGTCAGTGATTAAAAGGTAGATATAGGGAACCTATATCTTAGTAAGGGGTGCATGCACCACCTTACCCAGGCTGTAGTAGCAGACCTGTGGTGCCATTTTGGAAGGCTTCCCAGGGGTGGCATAATACATGCTTCAGCCCCTGGGGTACCTATGCTATGCCCCTTGTACCTAAGGTACCATATACTAGGGACTCCCAAGGGTAACCCAGTAACCAATCTGAAGTGTACCTAAAGTACATGCAATCATTTTAGAGTGGAAGCAGCTAGGCTGGGTCCTGGTTAGCAGGGCCCCCGCCAGACTAAAGTCGAACAAGCATTTGCAATGCAATAGGTCTCGCATTTGCGAGAGTTTGAGCTTTTGGCATTGTAAATGACAATATCTTTCATTTATGTGTTTTGAAAACCTGCAAGTATTGTGTAACCACGCACCTTGTACTTTTAGGCGGTTCTTACGACAAGCAAGGCTGGCAGTAACTGTGCCTCTTTGGACTTGTAGTCCATGCTTACCAGAAGCAAGACTTGTGGTAAAAGATGCAGTTACTGCCAGGCTTGCGTCTCGTAAATGTTAAACTTTAGGATTATTAAAAAGTTCTGTAGACTTTTAGGCACACGTCAGAGAAAACGGATTAAGAAGGGAGAGGATGTAGCCTTGCGGTTAGAGCTGTCAACCTCGAAGCTGGAGAACTGTTTTCGAGTCTCGCAAACGAAGCTCAACATCCTGCGATTCTGGGCAAATCACTTAATTTTCTCGTGCCTAACAAAAATGAATGTGTCTGTAAGGAAACTGGTGCTCATGTAAAGCGCTCTGATACCAGATGTCTTCGGTCTAGTTCGCGCTACATCAAACTGTTTAAAAAGAAAAAATGTTTAGGAGGACTAGGTGACCATATGTATATGTAAATAGCACCTGACAACAGTTTAAATAAATAATAAGAAAGGCTTTTGTGATATAGGTCAGGACCTCATTTCCCTAGCAAGGCGTGTACCAGGGGATGTTCACATACACAAACACAGCGTATCCATTCACTCCATATTTGTCTGTCAGGAAAAACATCCTTACTGTCACTTAAAGAAGAAACTTTCCCTGAAGTTTGAGTCCTGTAGGAAAATATGATGGGATTGAATTTATTGGATGCAGAAAGCATGGGGTCAGGTTGCCCTTGCCAGGACTCAAACTGAAAACCTGCCTGCAAATCAGTGCAAAAGGTCAGAAACGAGTGTTTAAGGTGTGCCTAGAAAAGGGTGTTTTTCTTGGGGCTGTTTTTTATCAATAGATCCCTGTAGAGCGTGCTCCTGATGTGATATTGCAGAGAATCAGGTGCTCAAGAGTAACAGTTAAAATGTTTCTGGAGGGCAAAATTAATTCTTATATTTTTATCGTGACTACATTGTACTCCAAAAAACACGTAACTTTGGTTGTGTATGATAATAGCTAAATATACGCGAATGGATGTTTGATCCAAAAAAAAATTGGGAACATGTATAGGGTCATTTAATTTCGAGGGATAGTCTTAATTTGTAATCAAACTGTACATGTATCAGTTTTAACCTCACAGCACGCATAAGGAGCTGTTGCACTGCAGATTCCTCAGAGAGATTAATAAACTGAAATACAGATGATTTTTCTACATACCAAAGGGCTGCCGGTGCCTCGCAGTGATGGCATGAGAAAGCATGGTGGGCGGTTTCATTCATCCAGTAAACTGTGCAGGCAGGGAATTAGAGCGAGGGGATGGAGCACAAACACATTGACAAACTGAACGTGCATTCTGAAGAGAGGAGGCTGCATTACATATTACAGCTTGAAATTAATATCTTCTGCTCTTTTTTTCTCCTTAGTCCGACTTTTCTTGCAGCTGTGTCTTTCTTCTCTATCTGTAAAGGCTGCAGCGCAGCTTGATGCAAACGTGATCCGACAGCAAATTAAAGAACCACAGAAGTTTGTAGGTAGGCAGGAGCGGATTCCTTGTGATGCGCACAAAAGTGTGGTGTTACTGTTCGTAGCTCTTTGTCCTAATCTATGCGCCTGAATGCGGGCCTCTGGCAGCTGTGTGCAATCAGTAAATGAGATTACTCTTTTAGGTTTGCTAATGGTAATGGTAGGTTTCGCTCTAAAGTGCAGAGAAGCACATGTGTGGTATACAAATATTATCATAACCTAACATACATTCAATGGTAAATTCTGACCTGCTGTAAGGAAGGAGTGCAGGGATTGTGACTGGATTAGGCACTTTATTCAAATATACAGAACACTCCAAAAAGCAAGAGTACATATGAGACTTCCGGCCTGGTTTTATCAAAGGGTTTTAGTCATCCTGTGTCTACGGGAAAATGTGATAGTACATGTTAGTTATAGTTCTTTTGGCGACACCTACCCTCGGGTAGATGTTGAGTCCTTTTGCCGAGAAGATGACTAGAGATGGACTGAGCCCCGGATGTCCCTCTCCAGTGTGTGCACGACCAGACACCTCTTGGCTCTGTCCATGGTGATGAACACGGATGATGTGGTAATGCATCATTCCCGGACCTGCCTAGGGCCACGGATCAGGGTGCAAGGTGCTCTCCGTGCAGCAGGTGGATACGCGGTCCCTGAGCCTAGGCTTGAACAGGGTGAGCTGTGGCAAGAGGAGCAGCGGGAATGGAGGCAGCTCTAGGGACAGGAGATTCACCACTCAGAATCTAAATCGATTATTCGCAAGTGCTGGACCGTAATTAAGGAGTGCACCCTTACACCTTCGTTCACATTGAATACCTTTCAGCTTTGGCGTCAGCTGCATTCTGATCTGAAAATATTTATGAGTGGAACCAGCACATTGCACATTTTTGTAAATATGTATTGCTTGCAGTCCTTAGGCGTATACTGTATACAACTAACTTCATTGCCAACCCATACATTTATTTGGTGCGTGCAAAAGCATTCCTTTCGGTACTATGTGAAGTAATTCGAGCGCCTGAAAAAATACCAGCTTTATTTTTTTACTTCAAATGTGAAGTCATTCGCAGCATTCCGTTGCGGAGTCAAAAACAGGTAATATAAAACGATGTCCCTTGTATACATTTGTGTCTGCCCGAGGAGAGGACAGAACCTGCCCCGCGCAGTGCTTACAGTTCTTTGCTCTGCCTCTCCCTTCTGTTGACCCATAGCAGCCGCGAGAACACCTCAAAAGAACTCCGCGGGAAGTCATTGTTCTGCCTGATCGGGCACGCGCCCGCCGTATTAATTGTATCTATATGGGTAATATTCTGAATTAAGCTCTCCCAGCCACGTTCTCTTTTTGTGCACGTTACAAATTTGGAATTCTTTGTTCAGCCCAGACTCTCAACTCGGCCTTAAAGACAATGTTCTCTATGGTATTCACTCAATTTCATGTCGCTCTTCAGGGCCCATATTTACAATGTGCTGTTCATGTCGTGCCCAATATCTGTAGTTAACAGTTCAATATTTTCCCATTCAGCTCCTGCCCAAACTCTCTCGTAAGTGCAGTACTACACCATCCCTTTCAGTTTCTATGGGGACAGATTATTAAAGCCCTGCATGTCTTTGTTTTAGAAGTCGGGGCTTCCTTTTACAGAATCACACAAATGGCAGACTCTGAATTTGTTTTAGAATTCACCACGTTTACGCTTCAAATGTTTGCATAAAACAGAACATTGTTCCTTTTGGTAAAATATGTAAATTAAACAATATGACCAAAAGAATACAGGCGGTAAAGACTCACCACTTTGACAGTGGGTTTTTATAGGCAGTCTGTGCTTTCAGGCAGCAGCGATTGGAGAGCAGCCAAGATAGTGACATGAGCAAAGGAACTCCCCCATCCACCATCACATACCAAATACTACCAGTAACCAAGCCCCAAAACTCACATGCTCCTACATGCACGCCCACCCTGATGCTCCAAGTCCAACACAAGCTCTGCCCAAAACGATCACTGTTTCCAGTGACCCGAAAGTTCAACAAAAAGGAAATGCAGGCGGACCTCTCTTCTAACGTCAGAAACAACCCTCCTCTCTCCGCGCGGTATGTGCCAGTCTACCAGCACGCCCCTTTCCTGGCTGCTTTAATGAAGACGAGCTGGGGGGTCTCATACATCACTATTAGTGGTTGGGGCTCGCTCTAAACAACACCTGAACTGGTTCTCGGGCAAATCTGTTGCACAGAGATACACTATGGAGGGAATATTGCATTAAATGCAGTGCGTGCACAGTGCCTGTTTAAAGCTTCCTGGAAATGTGCACAGCGCTGCCTTCATTCAAAGTTTGTCAAAACTTCAGTGAAGGGGTAAAGAAGTCTCTTGTAGGTGTATTTCCTTGTCGGGGAGCTGTCAGCTCTCTCTTTCAGTCTGATCAATGCGTGTCTTAGATTGTATAAATTATGTCGCGATGTGGAGGAGCGGATGCTGCTCTGGTAATTGCTGGAGCCGGAAACCACTTGTGTGTAGTGTTTTTACACAGTATTGACCTTCAAGCTGCTATCTCTGGATGACTACTTCACGCGCACTGACTGACAGGGCTCTACATTAAACATGACTTTCCAGTGATTCGAAGGTTCGAGTGATCGTGCACATTGCCTTTCCAGACACAGGCTGAAAGACACGCCGTACGCATGCCCATGTGCTGTCTGGGCCCAAGCTGATGCAGACGCCGTGAGCGTGCACATCGCCTGTCCGGTACAGGCGCGCGCATGTTTTGTCTCCCTTCCGTACCAAAGTCCACAACTATAGTCTCGCCACAACAAAGGAGTGCTACATCTATTCCCACAGTCTGAAAAGAAAAAAACACGACTTCGCCAGACCAACTGGCATTACAAATTCCACTTCCATCACAATCTTACATTTTTAAGATTAATCCATATACAGCTTTTTGCCCAGCCAGCAGCCAAAACACAATCCTACCATAAATAGATTAGGATTTAAGTACGAAAAGTCAAGATGTTTGAGTTGTGCGGGGGGCGTAACTGTGTATAAGAGAAACAATTTCCATCTGAAATGAAATTTAAAAAAAAATACTGCGAACATACAAGCTGAGTGAGCCTGAAATCAAAAACGGAAAGCGTTGCTTCATGCTGAACCGACAGGGGGAGTGAAAGCACGCGATGCGCACGCTGTGCCGCCGGTTTCTCTGCTGAAGAGAGACAGGAGTTGGCACGCGCGGACAGATGTGCACATGTATGGAGTGCACATCTCCTGTCAGCGCGTGCCAACTCCTGTCTCCCTTCCAGCACCTAAGCGGCAGCAATAGAGGCTCGGTAGCGAAGCAGCGCATGCACTGCATTCATAGCGAGACCTTAACAGTGAAACACCAGCAAAAAGAGGGGGTAACCATAGTAAGCAGATCCTACTCTCCTACAGTAATGCATTGGTTTTGCTTATGTAATGAATAAAGAGTTGTTTTCATCAATCATTGTCCCGGAGAAGGAATGAGCTTCCCGACAGATAACACGGGAGAGAAGAGGATGTGGCGCAGGAGCCAGAGTTGCTGACTCGCAAGCTGGGGGTCCTGGTTCAAGTCGCAGCGGCACCGCGCAACATCCTGTGATTCTATGCAAATCACTTACTCTACGCTGCGGGTGATAAATTGTTATAGAAATATGCTGCAAGAGTAAAAAGCAAAACTTTATGAAAATATATTTCCACAAAAGCGGGTGTTTCAGTATTCCAGCGGCGGGAAAGTAATAAGGGAAGCAGACAAGGAACAAGCATTGGTAAATGCAGGAAAATATGCTACAGCCAATAGAAAGTGGAAAGATAAGTGGCGCGCACAAGAACAAATGAGACATGCCACGAAAGAGAGGAGGCAGGATGTAAGTCTGCTTTAAGTTTATATTAAAAACAATAGATTTCTCGAGCACAGCGCAAGCGTGGTGCAGGAGAAGCCTAATGAAGTATTGGAAAATTGACTGAGGTGTAGCTACAGCTAGGTAAACCTCTCAATGGATGCAACTGAATACCTACCTTTAATGGGCTACTATTTCACCAGGCAAGCAGCCATCGAATTTCGGTTCCTCTACTTGAGGAAATCATGGACTTGCTTATAGCCTGCTTGACTCCATTATTCAAAGTCAGAATGTGACAGGTGTTCTGTTTGCCGATTGACAAATGCATTATAGTCCCCACACTGCACATAATAATTGAAGTAGCATAAGCCACAATGTCACGGGGGACCCTATTTGGCAAATTGTAAATGCTTGACTAGATTCTAAAGTGCTTTTTAGGGAAATTATATATACAACACAAGGACCACCCTGATTGCCCACAAGAACCAGAGTAAGAGTAATAAGTCAAACAAATGCCCTGTGGGAATTATTCACCAACACTTCTATTAGCTATAAAAGTGTACAAACTCAATTAGTAACTTGTATCATAATCAATGTCAATAAAAAAGGATAGAGGGGACAGTTTCTTGCATGATGGTGATGTTCACATTTTCAGTGCCACGACAATATTCATTTCAGTATGTATCAAAATGAGTGCAGACGACAGTGCTCAGACCGTGAACTAATATCTAAACAACAACAAGCAGATTCCAAGGTTGCATATGATTTTACACAAAACTAACATAAGCAGAGTCTGTTCATATGTGGTAACTCCTGGCAAACTATAACATGTTTTGAAAGCAACTTAAGAAGGGAAATGTTGAAGATTCAACCTGTAGATAGTCTTCAGGTCTTATCAGAAAAAAAAGAAAAAAAAAAAAGAAGAAAAAAAAAAAAAAGTCTTCTCACAACTTCACTAGAAACTTTCAATAACATATCCTATAAGCAATACCTGCAAGAATACTTTAAGACACAGATGCTACAATGTATACCGGGCTGCTCAGTTAGTTGGACAGTTCCAGTGGGGTAAATAAATTATTCAGGAAAGGTACACCTTAGTATTGTGCAGAAAGTGGTCACAAACACATACATACAAGATGTTGGAACTGGGTAGCCTGGCCTAGGGCAAGACAAGCATTTCAGAGGCACAGTGTTAAGGTTGCAGACCACCCAAGAATAAAACCACGCAATAGCACACAAAAGAAAACGCTACACCAAAAATGTTAGGAAAATATGAGCTGTTTTATAAAAATAATATACTCTCTGGTTTAACTCTTAATATCCACACAGGAAAAATTTACACTTGGTTCAGGGGAAATTATAACACTGTCTGTGGAAAAAGAATCACAACTCAATACATGTGACTTGTAAATATGCTAGTCTTTCACCATTACTAAATTGACATTTTATGCAGAACCCCTTTTTGGAGAAGAATACCTATTAATTGGGAAATTACTAGAGTCCCTGCTAAGGCGCTACTTAAGTCACCAACTTTTACATTATATCACTTGAGGTTCCAGCATTTAACTAGGCATAGTTTTTAAACAGGTTTCAACAAGGCTTATACTTTATAACTAAACTCCGTACTTGCAATAACACCTTTGACCTGTATTACAAGTTATCACCAGCTCTTGTAGTTGATTACCTCTAAATAAGCACTAACAATATCTGGCAGGTAACCCTTGTGCCTACTCAGGCCAGTTAAGTATCGGTTGTATTTCTCTTTTGCTCCTCAGAACTTCGATTCCACTCAAGGAGGGGCAAACTGTCTTGCACTGTCAAGAGCCCTTGAAGTTAGTGCTGCCCTGTGGGGGAAGAAAGCAGACAAACAGGAGGCCTAGTCAGTTCTCCTGCGCCACCCCTCACTCTCCCCAGCTTACTTGGTTGCACAGGCAGCAGGCCAGTCCTCCGCTCTCCTGCCGGGCCCTGAAAACGCTCCTTCCTCGGTGGCTGGCCTCCCCGCCCCCTTTCTCACCAGAGTAGCGGTCCTCCCAGGTGCAACCCGGGTCGCTGCGGTGAAGGCTCAGTCACTTAAGCGGCGGCTCCTCATCTGGAGGGATCTGTCCCTCGGCGCGCAATGGAGACGCTTCTCCTCAGCAACGAAGCCCTCGTCTTCCTCCACACGCGAGGCTTCCGCGCATGCGCGAGGGTATAGTGTCCCCGCACTGGGCCTGCTCGGTCCTAGGCCCCTCCTGGGAGATCGAACAACGCGGATTGCTCATGCGCGAAGGCGCCCTTGGGTAGCGGTTCGCCCTGGCTTTTCCCCCGATACCGGGACGCTCCTCCACAGCGCGGCAGAAGCGCGGAAGGCGCCCCTGGGGTCCCGCTCGCAAAAGGGAAGCCTTGCCAGTCTTTCCAGGCTCAGTGGATCCCGGGGGGCGCTATTCCATAGAAACTGGCACCCCACACCAGGGCTTCTCAGGACACAATCCTTCCTCAGCACCCAGAAAGGTAGGAACAGCGCTGATTCGCTTTTGCACCCAGTTCCTACGTCGCAAAGTCCTTTTCCTTGCTTAATCTGGTTGGAGACTGGGGTTTAGGGATGAGGGATATCCTTTCTGAGTCCCGTTCACTGGGCAGAGGACTGCGCTTCACAGCGTCACAGTCTCCTTCTCCTGTTCCCACCCCACTAACATTAAGCTAGGGAATAGTCAGGCGCCCAGGGTCTCCCTTAACTTCCCACAGCGGGGCCGGGACAAGTAACCAACAGGGGAGTAGTGGGTTGGACCAATAAGGCAGCTTCCTAATCCAGGGGGGCAACCCTCAGTCTAACCTCTTCCCACTCTCAGCTACCACCTGCCCTCCAGCTGACTTCCACAGGTAGACAAAATGGCTGCCCCGCATTCCGCCTTTTATAGGCTGCCCTTCAATGGTCCAGCATGGACCAGAAGGTTCTGGAATGCCCTATGTTAAGCTATGGCCAAGTTCTAGGTGAGACAGTTGGGGCAGTTGGTGGCCACCATTTTAGGTGGTGCACCTATCCCCTTGACCAACACCTAAAAAAAATAGTAGACAGAAAAATAGTAAGGGTATGAGGGGCAAAAAGGGGACAAAATAAATAATAATGAGGAGGGACTGCGCAAAAAATCCAGACAGGTCTAACACAAGAGTATTCCTAGACAGAGCCAACAATGCAATACAAGTCCTTAGACAGTCCTGTAGAGGTAAATGGATTACTCCGGAAAAGCACTCTTTTGCATTACGTCATGCCGCAGCACTCGGCCTGATACTAAATTACTACCTAACTCGACTATCAACTAAGCAGCTTGCTCCAAGCCACACAGAACGCAGCAGGGTAGCCTCTTTCCTCAGCATCCCAATACCATACAACCAGCACCTGAAACAGCTTCAGTGGCTCCCAATCCACAGCTCATGTCAAACTCCTGAAACAAACATTCAAAGTCTTATACAGCACTGGTCCCCCATACCTCGATACAGACTTAGATTTCAGAAACCTTCCAGGCACCTTTGCTCAACATAGGCAGCACCAGAAAAAGAATAGACTTCTCCTTTTGGCTCCACAAGGGCGGAATGACCAGACTCTATACATATGCATTGTCCCTAATATTAGTGTGTTCTGCACGAAGCTAAACACTTGGCTCTTCAACTAGGTTACTCCATGGATCAGGCTTGACCGCTCTTGCATCGGTGACATGATATCTTTCAGGTGACAGTGCGCTACACAAAAAATACATACCAATAGACTCTGCACCCAATGTTTGGGTAAAATGTTTGTCTTGCTTGCCATGTTCATCCTCTGTCAAATTAGTATATGTTCAGTCCACTGTATGACACGTGCATTAGTCACAGTACTGCACACAATGGATGTGACATATGTTATGCTCTCACTGACTACACTGTGTATCAAAACCTATTGTTCTTCATAATGTAAGAATCTCTCTTTAGGGAACTTAGGCAGCATTCCCTAGCATGTTTGCCTTCATGTCAAAGCTAGTTATGCTCAATTAGTTAGAGGAATGAAGCCTCAGAGGAATACTCCAACACCCCCAAACTTGAAGGAGTTAAATTTACCACAGTGAGTGTGCTAAAGACCCACGTAACAAGTCTTCCTGAGCCTCACGTGGCTGTTATGGAAGCCATTAGTAAAGGTTCACTAGGTAGGAGTTCAGTAATGCTCAGAGTGGAGGGAGTTATTATTCAGGTGGTAAAAAACGCAGTCAAACTTTTTTCATTTCTGCAGGTTGTAGATGCATCAACTATCAACATGTCTGGACATAAATGGGAATTCCGTTCTGTGGCATATGAATGTGATGGGCCTTCGCATGGCGGAGGCATGGTGAGGTGTGTGCATTAATCTGCTGCATTGAGCCCGGTGGTATGAAAGTCTTGTGTATAGTGTGTGAATGGACCATAAAGAGGTTGGTGACTGGACAATGCTTTATTGCTCACCTTCAGTAGTCTTGGTTTCTATATTCAAATACTTTGATAAGCATTTGTGCTTTCAAGCTAGCATTTGTGCTTTCAAGCTAGCATTTCTAGAAGTGCCGAAACAAACCAATGAAAGTGGTGGATTAACTTAAAATTAGTACCAGATTTATATCTGTGGTGTTAAAGATACTCTTACCCAATAGCAATAAAGAATCCCTACTGTGAACATAATGGTCTGGCCATATGCGAACAGAGCATTGGTGTAACCTTGGGGAAGACCACTCCCAAATGTGGCAGGGCTCGAAAATTCATCAAAATGCTACTAGACCTGCAGGTCTAGTAACTTGAAAAATCTACTTGACCTAACTAATGTATTTGATCTCTGCCTCTGAAAGCAGAGAAAATATTACAAGATAACAAGAATTAAAGGCATCTTTATTGCTCATTCATTTTGTGAGCAATAAAAATGGCTTTAAATCTTATCTTGTCACATTTACTCTGCTTCCAGAGACAAGAGGTCAAAAGTCAAGGTTGTCTTCCTACTCACCCACGCGTCAACCACATTTTTTTCGGGTCCCGAACTGGTCCGTACCACTCGTTTGTAGCCAAATTGTGACGTGCTTGGTAGCCGAAATACGACCGAACGAGTATGATACACGATTCAGACAGCCGCTTCGCCTCTGTCTCAGAGAGACAAAAAGGATGTCGAGATCATACCTCGGTGGTGTAGCAGGCCCCCCCTTACACCCAGGGGCCTCGGATTCGGTCACAGGGTCCCCCCCGATCCAGGCATGTACAGTATGGCATAGGGTGTGCACTTTTCCCCACCCACCTATTTTTGCTATGAGAGCCTATGTTTCCCTTGGAGTTTAATGGGAGTCTGAGCGAACCCAGTGTGTAAGCATACGGCTGCATTGTACTCGCTCGTTCAGAGTACCGGAGCACATTTAGCTCAGAAAGCCCTCCGAAACAGACTTGCGCGGAGGCTTTCTTAGCGAGATTAGAATCAGGCCCTAAATCTGGCTCACCATAGTGAGAAGGCGAGTGAATTTTTCAAAACCTGTGTGGCATGGTTGCACCCCTTCCAAGCCCTGAATGAGTAAGGGCCATCTATGGCGGACCTGTGTCCGCCCATCTAATTTAGATGTGCGGACATACAGGTAAATCTTCACTGCCCATCACCACCTGGAAAACCATGGTGGTACGGGACAGTGTTAACTGTCTAATGCCCACCCTTGCCTTGGAAGATAACTCCCATGGTGAAAGGGGCATGTTTCTCCCACCCAAAGAAAAATCAGACTTCGGGATTCTGTTTAAACTTTTTTTTCTTTCTTTCTTCAATTGATGGGTGGCTCAATTATGTTGGAGTAGTGCATCAAGCGTAAAAGGCACTGACAGCAATCACAGTTTCAGCAACTTATGTCAATGTTTTTATTTAACCGCCAGCTTTGCATTTGTTTCTAAATTTGGAGAAGGAGAAGTCTTCTTGGTTAGCCAAAAATGTAAATATGAACCTTACTAAGAAATCCTCAATTTTTTGGGAAATTTGGGTAGCTGTGGATTTTAAGCCCAGCTCAGCTGTCACCTAGGCAAACATGCACCTTTTTAAGAACTACACAACCAGGGGGTGTGTGGCTTGTGTGGTTCACACCAGGTAATTTTACCCATAAGTCCTTGGAAACTAACTTTGATTTAACACATTTTTCTCACATTTCTGTGATGGAAAGACTTTGAATCTGCGGCAGCCAAAGGGTTCCACTGTAAATTCCGACAACTCCTGATAAGGGCGGTCCCCCACTCGTGTGGGTGTGCTAAGTGAAAGACACAAAAGGCCCTAAACTGCTAGGCTGAGAGGCAGATGCTGTATTTGGTACCAAGCTGTAGCGCCACCCATGCAAATCTATGAACCACAGAATTTTTTGGAAAACTAGACAACCAGAGGAGTCTAGGGCTGTGCGTGACTTGCAAGGATCCCACAAGGTTCTTACCCACAATGCTCTGTAAACCTCAAACTCTGCCTGAAATCAGGAATTTTTCTTCCATTTGTGTGATGGAAATTTCTGTAATCCACAAACTTATGCTTTACCCCACTTGTGTGGCTAGGGTTAGTGCCCACTACAGGAATGGCTCAAACCTAGGTCAATGGGAGCCCTTGCCAGGGGACAGTGTTTCACCTGATACAGGAAACCCCACAAAAAATGAATCCCACAAACTATTGGTCCCGACGATGACCCGGAGAGGGCGCAGGTTGGTTGAAACATGTAGACCATTTTTATGGTGATCCGTTTTTAACTATGTGATGTGAGGGACACATCGTACATCTCAATATCACAGCTACCTTTCATTTTCAACCTTACAATCATCTAAAATTTATTAAAACAGCTTTTTCTAGATAAGAGGTCATTTTAAACCACAATTCCACATTTGGATCTCAATCTCTCAACCAGCGGTCACCTCCTGGTGAAGGAAATAAGACCCAATGATGAAGAGTAAGTCGATGGCAAAGCCGAAAATAGCTGTTGAGGGTGCCACAGAATTTTTCCTATTGTGGTCCCTCCAGCTGTGGCTGTCCCACTCCCTACTTTGATTTTTTGCTACAATTTACTTGGAAGCCGAGTGGGATTACAGCCATGCAAGGCTTCTCTTCCCCTCCATTGATGAATTTCAATATTGAAACACTTCTGACTTATCCTCCAAACACTGAAACATTAGCCTCACAACAACAAAATCCGAGTAAGTCAATGGTAGACCCTTGTTTTCATGTCAGGAAAAACTTCAAATTTCCACAGGAAACTAATAATTCTATTAATTGTAATTATTAAATTAAAGAACCTCAGATACGTTCCTAGGATCTAACGAACCAGTGATTTTTCAACTAATTTGTCCCACAGGGGGAGCATTAACAAATGAAGCCTCCCAATTGTAAGCATTTTTTACAGGAAACAAAAAGGTATCTTTGGACATTACTTGTAACTTACCATGTGGGCAAAATTCACAATTTTCCAAGAACTGAGTAATTAATTATATGGTACCTGTATATCTTTTTCTTGGCTTATCATAGCATTGCTTCTCTACATGTGAGTAACCGCCAACTTACTCATTACAGTGCCCTAAAATGACAACCAGACCCATTCAACACCCTACTCCCTAGAGACCACAAGGACTATGTAAATAAATCCAGATTAGAAAGACAAAAAAAAATACACAATGAAAGCATTGTTGTGCATTTCCTATAAAGCATTCACATACATGCTTATTAAAAAACCAAGAACAAATTAGGCAACTCCATACTCTAGGAACCAGGGTAATAGCAGTAGATAGTAAAGGATTCCTTTAGAATTATTTACACATGCCTTGATACTACTAACGATCCAAATTAGACTGATCTGCAATATAACCCTTGACATTAAAGTTTGCAGGCACTCACACACAATTAGCAGGTCAAGTTCAATCTAATGCAGAGCATGTTACATAACTACCTCTAAACAAAAAGTGATGGCAGCAAAAATATGAATTGAAGTGCTTTATAAAAAAATGCTATTGAACCGTTAAACCGGGGTGGCTAGTGAAATAATTCTAACGATCATTCAAACTGCGCTAAAACCCCGGGTGAAAATGGAAAAAAATCAGGATTCTTCCAGCTGGAAATAAGCAGTCCGTCTCCTTATAGTGGAGAAGTGTGGCTCAATGGTTAGAGCGGCAGACCCTGATGCAGAGGTCTAGCCCGGGACCAGGGTTCAATACCCCGCCTCGGCGGGTCTTGGGCTCAAAATTCCACAGACCTGATAATTCTCGCCTCGGTGCCTATTCCAATCATGGAGTCCCACTCTGCAACTCTGGGCAATAGCTTGCTTAATCTCCACAACGGCCCCCCACAACGCTAAGGATGCCTGGCCTCCACCTTGGGGGTGCCCAGGAGTGGACACCTCACAGGGAAAGCCAGGATGGGTTCCACAGCGGTATCCGTACAAGCGCCTTGAGACCCTTGCGGGTGAGTAGTGCGCTATACAAGTATCAATTTACATTACATTTACATTGTAACTGTTACATAAAGTTAAATAACGCCTATGGCTGCCTGCGATTTGAATCCGTGGTTGGGTACAATGCACAGAAAACTCATAGGCTTGCTTTTTAAACAGAAACAGAGGCAAAACAGCTACATTCTTTTTTCAAGAACGATTCTTATTGCAAGCACATGGCAGTCGGTCTAAAGAGGCGGCATTTATTTTTATTTTGGGTCACATGCTTACAAAAATAATCGCATCAAACTTGCTATGGCCAGACATGCTAGCTCTGCCAATGCTTGATGTACTTGTGATCACATGCAATCTTTGGACTTCAGTTGCTGTCTTGTCTACAGTGTAGAGGGGTCACCAGTGGAGTGCAACCGGAACATCCCAGATGAATGGGCTTGCCATCATGTGGCAGCAAACAACACTTGGGCTCTCAGTGTGGACCGCGATCGGCAATCACTCACCTCCGTAGGTGGGCTGGGTGTGTGAGGCGGGCTCGGTGCGGGGTCCAGGGCTGCGCGGAGCTGCTCGAGGCGAGCGCGCAGCGTGTGCCGCTGGTGGAAGGAAAAGGCTGGGTGCAGGGAGGCCATGGTGTAGAGCAGAAGCAGCTCCTCGCGCTCCTGGGGGCTTGCGTCCTCAGCGGGGACCCCCGGGGTAGGGGCGGGCAGCAGGCGAAAGAGCCGGGCCGCAGCCTCGCGGTTCTCGGAGCCCAGCAGCGCAAGGTGCACGATGAGGCGAGCGCGGGAGGCGGGCTCGCGGAGCTCGGATTGCGGGTCTCGCGGCTGGGGTCCCTCCCCGCCGGGTGGGAGGCTGTTGGCGCGGGCCTCGGGTTCCCGAAGGTAGTGGCAGTCGCGGCGCGCCAGGTCCTCGAGGCATGCGCCCAGGAAGCGCAGCTCCAACGGATTGCATAGGCCCAGCAGCCCACAAGCAAACTCCAGGCGGCGGGCCGGGCCCAGGTTCAGCCCGAACCACTCGTACACCGACTCGCGCCGCAACAAGGTCTCCCCGGGCGCCTCCTGCTGCCGGTGCTGCTGGCTCTTCCGTTGGGGCAGCTTCATCTTCAGCATCCTCGGCTAGGGCGCCGCTGACATGCAGGGCAGGAGGGGGCCCTCTCAGGGGCGGCCCATTCTCTGGGGTCAGGGGGGGAAAGGTGCGCACGCCCCAGGCTCGCGGAGGTCGCACTGTGACGGCCGGTCGTTCTGTGACGCCGTTGCCGCTTTTCAGGGTTCACAGAACGGCACCTCCGCCACTAGACTCTGCTGGGAGAGCACAAGCTGCGTAAGACAGGCGCCGGTCTCCCCCGACCTATCAGAGTTCGACGGCGCTGTCAGACGTCATTTCGACCTGCTTCGTAGGACGCCTCGTGATTGGCCAAAAACTGTAGAGGTAGTAGAAATAGACAAATAACACGGAGAGTCATGCTTCCGAACGCATCGGCCATGTTATAACGGACTGTTTTCGAATTTATGGACAGAGCTACGCCTGTGGGAACGTTTTATTTAGTGCATTGACGTTTCCATTACCCTAACTAGTAGTGTGATGGTACTTTGCCAGGCTGCACTCTTGGGTTTAGAATAGCTTGTCATGTTGTCTAGAGCAGGGTTTTAAGTGGAATGAAAAAACCGGAGGGTCTCTCAAAGGAGCGTGGCCGATGTAATTAAGGGCGTGGCTTAAAAACACTTAAACTAAAAAATCTGTGCTTAGCATAGTGTGCCCCCACGACTTGTATTTTGCCGTGTCTGTCATTGCATCTAGTTATAATATCTACAAGTCAGGACTATTGGCTTTGTCAATGGTTGTTAGTTGCATAAGATAAATGAGCAGCAACTATGGCTTGTATATAATATTGAAAAAGCTTCCACTTAAATCCCTGGTGACACCAGGACAATGTTGCTGCTCCTGAGTTTTAACAAGAGAAGGCAAATCCAGAGAGAAAATGACTCTGTAGTATCCCACTTTACTCTTCATGTCTATGTATGCCATTTTCCACCACATGCTCACCCAGTGGAATGTTACTGTGATGATTTATTACAGAATGTTGGGAGTCTGTGAAGAAAAGTCACAGTTGAGAATGGGCTGAGCAGCATCCTGGCTGCTCCTGGTGGGGCTAGTTAAGGACCTGTACTGGACTTATCTATCTTATCTACATATATACTTATCTACATGTAATAAGATGAAGTAATGAGTAGAAGACGAGATGTAGCATATGCAGAATGCTTTATTGATCAGGTGGTAGATATCAAGGGGGGACCCCACCAGGAGCAGCTCACTTGCTGCTCAGCCCGACTCTAACGGATCCACACGCTCACACACAAGCATTCCAACACTCCATTCTCACTTGCACCAACATTCCACTAACATTCTACTTATGGCTGTGCTACAACGGGTGCCGGGCGTTGAGGGCGGTGTGCCATTGTCGCCCCACCCCCCTCCTGAGACCTATGGGGCGTGGATCTTTTAACTTTCAAACTATACAGGTACCTCCATTTTTGAGAAAATACCCCACTACTTGTTGGTTTGTTTTTTGCAAATTTTTCACAATTTTTTTTTAAACTTTCACGTCCTCTGGTAAGGGTGGGCCTTAGCGCGCCCACACCGCCGAGGTACACATCTACGTGGTCCTGATGAAAGCCCAGTAAATCATACACATATGGGCAGACACATGTCGACCCCACTGTAAGTGGAAACATCCAATATAATACTTGGTAGTTTTCCAAACACATATGGTTTTATCTATGCCGAGCTGACCACCGAATACATTTTTCTTCTGGTACAGCCTCTTGGCATTTTTAAATTACCACTTTTTCACATCACTGTCACAACAACCAGCTCGTCAGTAATCTAGCGTTGTAGCACACCAGGGAGGCATTCAGCTTCTCCTGGTGGGCCCGATGATGAAGCATGTCACCACCCAGGGTGGTGAGTGAGGGCTTCTAGATAATCCCTAATGATTTCCAGTGTGATGAAATTAGGTGATTTCCTCCATTCTCTATTCCAGTGCTTACATTTAATCTGACACTCTTCTGTTGTTTAACATATATTGACCTCGGGGGACTGAGAGTGTCCCTGTGTTTCCCCCTCTCTCTAATTGTTGTTACTGATTGAGCAGCAAAACCTACAACTAGTCCACTACACTACAATAAATCATCCTGAACTACATCAACCTGTCTGGACTTGATTACTACAATTTTATGGCGACGATCTGGAGACTTACCTACGTGCTAAACAAAAGAAGTCAATGTTCAAGAAGTCAAGATTTTCAAAGTGCAACAAGAAACTACAAACTACGTATGGAACAAGGACACTGGCTCCCTTTAGCCCCACCAGTGACCTTACCATCTGCCTCCCGCAACCTAAATGTGCCAGTTCTTGCTGTTCATCCTCCGCTCTACAAGAGCTGCAGTGTCTCTGCTCATTTTTGTGTTTCTGACACCAACCACGTTGAGACAGAAGTTTCACCTCAGCTTACATTGGAAAAGCATCTGGCGAAGTGCTACTTAAAGAGCTGCTCACTTTGTCAAGGGCGTCTACTCTCCATCAACATATCGACCTGCGTGAGTTTTGTCTCAAGTATTTTTCAAGAGGAGGAGATCTTGTGTGGCTCTACAGGTTCTTCTCTCAGTTTTAGTGAAACGTTTTCACATGCATTACATTGAGTGATGTTTTGGAGGAAGAACTACTTGGCAGTATTCTGTTTTATCACATGTGTATTTCCTGGATGCCAGCTGTCAAGTTTTTATTTTTGGAGTGGTCATTCTAACTGCCTAAGTATTAACATTTCTCCGCATGTCTTCAGCATTACGTTTTCTAACAGTCGAGTCCAAGTCTGTCTCAGCGCTCCTATGGCAAATTTGATTTCTGGTAATCTGTGCACCTCTAGGGTTTAAATTCGGATGAGGGCACCGTCGTTTTGGCAGCACATGGGGGCCATGGGAGGTGAGACAACTTTTGTTCTTTTTTTGGTATGTTAGCTGAGACTTAATGACTGTGGGAGTTAGTTAATCACCGTGTTGCAGTTCAAAAATCCTGGTACAAGCTCTCCTTAGCTCTCGCATTCCTACCTTCATCATTGTACTACGATGTCACCATGGAGCCCTTCCTACTTTGCTGGGTGTTCCTAATGGTTTCCTGCTTCTGGTCACTGCATGCACAGACGCGCCGTGAACAATCCGGCGCTGTGTATGCAGCTTGCCGCCATCTTGTGGTTGGCGGCTGCTTTTTCCGTTCTTTCTGGTTATGCCTGTCTGAGTTGCCAACCCCGTGTGGCATTCACTCGCTTTTTTTGGAACATCGTTGGACACTCTGCTGTAACAGTCTACTGTGGGTGTTGGAGAACTACTTCTGGAATCGTCATTGTGGATTTCTTTTTATGAAAATCTCAGTTTCAAGCATGTTGGAGGTGATGTACAGTGGGTATTGTTCCTGCTATGTCCACCATGCTTTTCTCTGAAGCCAGTCTACTTTAAATGGACATTTGGATTACACAGACAAGGCATATTGCAAGGACCATGGGTAATGTTTTGCAGCACTAGCTTGGGATCTTTTTGGTGAAGATCTGTTTTATTGTGTACAAGATCCGTTTCATGGTATATATATTGTCGTTGCTTACATTTGATAAACTAAGGATATTGCAGGTTCTTTTTTTTTTACTTTCTACTTTACTTCATGTTATGTGGTTTGACAATGCTTTGGGTGTTACAGCTTCATCAAAATCTGCGTATTCGGGGGAGGAGCCAAGCTCGCGTCCGCGATGGCCGCGTTTTAGCTCGGCTCCGTTCGCTTTCCTGCCTGGAACGTCTATCCTGTGTCTTATCCTGCCCCGGGAAGTATTCTTTGGTAGACTATGGAACTAAGACATTTCGCTGGCACTTACCGTCTGATCCGTCTGTTCCTAGGTGCCGCGGATCCTGAGCTGCGCCCTTGTTCGCTTCGGGGCCTCTGGAGCGGGCGGGCCTGAAACTCCTCGGCGGCGCCCGGGCGGGGCGGAGCGCTGTAGCCGGCCCTTGGTGGAGGTGTGGGCTCGGTCGGAGAGGCCGATGTGCAATTAGACCGGTGACGGCTCTCCGGGCCTGGACCGGCGATCCTGCGGCCTGGTGTTGAGGCGCTGCCTTCCATGGACGGGGGTTGACCGTGTATGTGGCTCGTCTCCCCTTTGTTCTCCTGTCCGGCCATCTTGAGTCCCTCCGCCCGGACTCGGAGAACGGAGCCGGTGGCGTGGGGGAGCCGGCGACCCTCCTTATCCTGGTGGCCCGCCTACCTGCCCTGGGGGTGCCTCTGCTTGTGGTCGGCTGTATCCTGTGTGACCCCACTTGTGGCCGGACGGGGGTCGGAGATTGCTGCGGCCCCGCCGGGCTTTCAAGATGGCGGCCGGCTCCCTGTCTCTCAGCCTGGCCGAGACTGGCGACGCTGGTCCGCCGCATGGCTCGTTTGCTGAATACCGTAAAGGTGAGCCTACGCTTGGCGACATCCTCGCCGCCTTGCGCTCCTGGAGTGCTTCCGTGACCGCACCTATCGCTGGACTGGATGATGATCATTTTGCCGGGCCTGCTGGGCCCCCCCCGATGTGTGCGGCTTCATCGCTGCTGTGTGCTGCTGGGACTTTCCTGGAGGTCGTGGACCCGGCGGCTGCCGCTTGTTTGGGTATACGGATACCCGCTGCTCTCAATCATCATGTGATTTCTCCTGTGCTGAGGGTTCGCCGGCCGGGTCCCGTCCGGACCGGTCTCGTTGGATCTCCCATTCCTTTTTTGCCTCGAATGGCCGAACGAAGATCCTGTGGTTGCTCCGCCGAAACGGCTTTCCTCCTATTGTCGGCGGAACAGTGCCTGCATTACCTGCGGTGGTTACCGTCTTTTCCTGTTCATCTGGGTCGAAATCGATATGACTTGTGTGGATTGACGATTGGACTCCCTGCTATTCGACTCTGGTTCCTCATGATCTGGTTCCTGGTGCGTTGGATGCCTACGGCTTTGGATAGACGAGGACAGGGTTGAGATGAACTTGCCTCGGTGGACTATTATTTTGCGGTATGGTCGGATGATCCGTTTGTGACTGTATGACTATGTTCGATTCTCCTTCATGTTCCTGGAGCTTATCCTCGTAATTACTATCTTCCCGTGGGCACTGAGTGTGTTCGGACGGGGGGGTGGGAGCTGATGGTTTTGATTATGTGGCTCCTCTCCCGTCGTTGTCTCCCTATTTCCCCTTCTTCTTTTTGTCTTTGTGGTTCTTTCTTTACTTTTAACGCTTCTATATTTCGGGTTTCTAGTTAGGGCGACAGGCACGCTGCTGGGGGGTAGGCCATAGCCTTCTGCAGGGGTGCAGGGTGGGGTGTGCGGGGTGGGGGGGGCTTCTGTCATTTTGTTTTTTCCCCCTCTTTTCCTTTTTTGGTTCTATGGCTCTTATGTATCCCTTTTTTCGGGACGCGGTGTCTGCATGTGGGCCCCCTGGGGTGTTTTTTGCTAGCATGGGCCTTCTGGTCTCCCTGCCATCACGGTTTACTACGCATCTATTACTCCTGTTACCACTGGTTCCCTGTGCCGGTCTATTTTTGAGTGCTTTGTTAGCCATGGGGCGCATGCTGTGATGCCGCGTTCTTTCTTCCCCCCTTTTTCCCGATGTCCTTTTCCTTTTTCCCTTCCCCCCTTTTTTTTTTCTTCCCTCCCCTGGGTTGTTGTAGCAGAGGGCTCTTTGTTTTGTAAGCCTATTTTCCGTTCTCTGTATCATTGTGTGTTCTCGTAGTGGTGGGTGGGCGCTGGGCAGCGGTTGCAATTGCTTACTAATGTGGGACTCACGTTCTGCCTTTGTTAAAATGTAACTGTTCTTTTTGAATTTTCCTGTATTCTGTATTACTGCTTGCTCGCGGCCCGCCACGGCCCTCTGGACCTTAATGATTGCCATCATTCTGCTATACCCCTTCTTCTATTATAAAATCAACCTTCTCTCATCCTGCTCGTGGTGGTTGCTCTGTGGCTTTTCGCCTTTGATTCCCGTTTGGATTACTGTGGTACCCTGCTGGAGCTTCTGTCCTGACCATTGTGCTTCTATAATTGTGGTGGCCGGCCCGATGGGTTGTAGGCCCGTATTTGTGAGCAATTTCTGCACAATAAAGGTTTAAAAAAAAAAAAAAAAAAAAATCTGCGTATTCTAGTATATTCCAACGTGGGCCATTATTGTAATGTGTTTGATTTCTGGCATTTGAAGTGTTGAGACCTTTATTCTACAGGTTGTATTTGTTCTAAAAACAAGTTACTGGGTGCGTGCAGTGTATCTAAGTGTGCACAGTGTACTACAACTCAGGTGTGTGGTCGCTCACCGGCATGGCTTTCTGGCGTGTTTTTTTTTCTCTTTTTAAAAATATGTACTCCTATTACATTGTTTGGTGTGTGTCACATGGATACGGTGACACATACACACATAGCTGTAAGTGTCTGCAAATGAAATGTTAATGTAGTTTGTAATTTAAGCCTGTTTTATAGTGGTTGCGTTTTACCACATGCATTTGTGTTTTGGCTTGGAGTACATTTCATTATGTTACTGTTTTTCTACACTTTATCCTTCATAGGATTGTGTGTTGGGTTTTGTACATATGTACATGGACTCTAGGTACTCACCGTTGAGAGGTCATTATTTTAGTTTACATGCAAATTCTACATTTTGTTCGTTTCTACATAAGTATAGCAATGGGTTCTAGTCCCATATGTTTACGTACGTACATGGACTCTAGGTACACGCCGTGAAGAGTTCATTATTTCTGTTTTACATGGACCCTAGGTACACACTGTCAAGAGTTCATTATATCAGTTTAAATGCTTGCAATCTACATTTTAGTCGCCCCTACATAGGGATAGCAATGGGCTTTAGTCCCATTTGCTCACAATACACTTGCATGCAAGCAATCTAGTTTTTAGTAGTCCCTACATAGGGATAACAATGGGTTCTAGTACCATTTGCTCACTATAAACTTGCCCTTTTTAGGTTTTTTTTCTGGGCATCTATGCATCGGTGTTAGTCCTTTTGCCTTATTTAACCATCTCTATCCTTAAGGACTGGTTATGGGTTCCTACCCATTTGAAGTTGTTTTTACAAGGACTATTATTTCATGGGTTTTAGTCCCATTCGTAATAGTTTTGACCCCTTTTCCTCTTGGCAGGGGTTGGTCTTGGGTAATAGTCCTCCAATTTACACATACGTTGCTTATGTCTTTACTCTTATTTAGAGTGTGTCTCATGGGTTCCAGTCCCATTTGACTCAACGTTATGTATTTTATTCTTATTACATTGTCAATTTTGCATGACAATGTTATGTTTATATTATATTACAATGTTAATTTTATAACAAGGAAGTATGAGTGATCTTATTGTATTTTTCTCTCATCTTCTCTGTTTTCTTGCTTTTTCTGTTCTCCTCGTGATGTCTTTGCTCTTTTTCATCCGTGGATTATTGTTTCTTGTTGTTAGTTCTTTTTTTCTTTCTTCTCCGTCTTTCCATTATCGTAGTGCGTCTTTTGAGTTCTTTCTTCTTTTTCTGGTTGATCTTCCTCCATCACTTTGTGTCTGTCTGGATGTAGTCAAATGTTTTGTTGTGTTGTGCTATGCTTTGCCTCCTCGCATGTCTGCCTGGCCAGTAGGTGTTTTTGGGGTAGTGAATGGTACTTTCACGTCTATTCTTTTTCTCGTTGTTTTCTTTGGCTGTGTCTTTTCATCCTTTTCTGTTTTATTTATAGAAGGGAGGGTGGGTCGCATTTATCTGTTTCTTCATCTGTCGCTTCCTCTTTTCTTATATACTCCCATCTATTCTTTCTGTTCTCCCCTTGCAGTTCATTTCTTTGCCTCGCTTTGCTGTTTCTCTATTTCTTTATCTTTCCTTCCATCTTTTGTTTTTGTTACATAAGAAAGGGGGATATGTAGTATCCTAGTTTACTGTTCATGTCTATGTATGCCATTTTCCACCACATGCTCAGCCAGTGGAATGTTACTGTGATGATGTATTACGGAATGTTGGGAGTCTGTGAAGAAAAGTCACAGTTGAGAATGGGCTCAGCAGCATCCTGGCTGCTCCTGGTGGGGCTAGTTCAGGACCTGTACTGGACATATCTATCTTATCTACATATCTACAATAAATCATCCTGAACTGCATCAACCTGTCTGGACTTGATTACTACACTCTCTTTAAAGGATTTCCCTTCCCCTGCAACGCTCAACTGGCATGACGTCATGCCCTAACTTCTCCACTAGTGAGAAGTGAGCAGTGTGAGTACACGCACATGATGTGCCATGCTGTCACTGCAGTCCAGAAAAAAACAGACCGCCTGTCCCAGGGCACTAGACAGAGGCCGATAGAGACCCATTTTGAGGCCTCCTTTAAAAAACTGCCAGTGTTCAGACCAGGTGAGACCCAGCCCACTTAAAGCCCTGGTCTAGAGTATCTGAAACACTAAGATTGGGCACTTGCTGTATGTGCTTACAGAAGTACCCAGTTTATTGTGGTAGTGCAATGAGACATAGATGACTTCTCTGGCGACCACTCTGCAGCTACTTATAAATCTTGGGTCCTTCCGATGAGCCATATTCTACCCTTGTTTGGTAGAGCAGCAACAGGAGGGAAAACTGTAAAGTCAGGGCGTTTTAGTCCTGGCCCCTTGAAACATCTCTGTAAAAAAATGTCCAGAGAATTTTTTTTTTAAAAACAGATTTTATTTGTCTGGACACACATATTATGCATTGCCCCGGACACCGGAGACTACTGCAAACAATGACATATCAAAAATAAATTGACATACTTTTGATGGAAAACTGTACCCCAACCCCCCTCCCCCCCCTCCCCCCTAAATGCGTAGCTCTTGAAATAAAGACAACATAATTGTACAGAAAACATACGGAGTCGAGCCAGGACATAGCACAATAGTAACGAATGTCTGAGTGTTAAGGTGACAGGAATGCAGCTCCATCGGGCGGCAGAGATTTTAATTTTTGATTTGTGTTTTTGTATCGTTAGAGAAGTAAATTAGTGTTGTATATTGTAATTTTTACATTTTCTATGCTTGTTTCCTTTAGCACGATCATGTGCTTTACTTTATATATTCTCTATTTATTGGTTGTTTCTTTATTATGATGCAATTGTTTGGAAATTCTGGAATGTTATTTATATGACTTATTGGAATGTCTGTACCATTACTGATTACTATTGTTCTTCTGCTGCCACGTGTGTGTGGGCCTTTAGATGTTATTTTCTTAATAAACTTCTTTTGATCACCTTATAACTTCTGTTATAACAAATTTGGCAATGATTGGAGAAAGGAAGTTGGCCCACCGCAGCATGAATTTCTAATTTGGTGACGATTGGAGAAAGTAAGTTGGCCCACCGCAGCGTGAATTTCAAAGTGAAAACTCGTCTATTCTACTTCTCACGGCGAATAGAAATTGGATGTGATGGTTCAACTGATTTTCAAAGGTACTGTTGATGGCTTTGTACAGCTGAATTACTTAAAACCGGCAATTTTAATTTTTGAAAGTGGAAGTTTTACCTGTTCAGTGACAGTTGAAGCCCCGCAAGGCATCTTCACCGTTCTTTGAATGTGCAATGGTTGCAGCGTGAGACATCAGTTTCTCGTGTGTTTTCTCGAAGCCTATTTGGACTCCCCGGGGAACCGCATCTCCAAGGTATGTCTAATAGGTCACAGCGTGCCGCCATTTTGAAAAGGAATTACCAGTCTGAGGTAATGTTGTGAACGTATCTAGGACCCTATTTAAATATTCCCGATTCATGCCCTTATGTGGTTATAACAAATCATATCCTTATAAAGGCATAAGAATCATATCCATATTTAGTCATAGCCAATGCAGTCCAAATACGGCAAGGCTACTCCCATAGACTCCTAGAAAGTACAATGCGTTCTTTAAACAAACCAAGCCTGCAGCAGCCCGGGAATTCCCCCTGCTTCTGTTTTGATTTGTCCAAGAACTCCTCGAGTCCTGAAAGAACTGCGAGTTCTTAGTGACGTCTTATGTCCAACCTTACGTCAAACTCTGCACCTTCCAGGTATAAATATACCAGCATCTGCCTTAACCAAACACACGGTGGTTTGGAGCAGATCAGCTATCTACTTGCCCGATGCCCTGCTGATGCGAGTGCCAAAGGAAGCCGACCCTCCCATTGACGCTCTGAGAGAGACGCTGTCTTTTCTCCTGCGGAGAAATCCAGCTCCAGTGTTTCCAGTCACCCTTTCGGGTTGCTGGGAGATCGAGTCCTGAGAAAGAGATACAAGACCTCCTTCATTCTATAACCAAGGTACGGAGCTGATTAGATCCTTAGAGAATTCTTGATTCAGATTCTTGGCAAAAACCATCTTAACTCAAACTATATCTCACTTTCTCCTTCCCACGTACTAGGCTTAGGTTAGGTACACCGGGGTAGGCGTATTTTAGAAACACCAGTTTAGTATGTTTAGTCAACTTTTATCATTGTATGTATTTTATCCGTTTTAAGTATCTTATGGCTTAGAAACCATATAAATGCTTTTACAGTATTATTTCATAATACTCCTTTTACTGTACCCACTTTACTTCATGACAAGTATTGCAATTGTGGCAATTCATTTCTCTTGAATGAGAAAGAAGACTGCTCAATAAATAACCACTTTTATTGAAAACGCCCATCTCTCTATTCTCTGCACTCCTGGTGAAACTAAGCATGCACGATTGACTCAGTGAAATAGCTGTCTATTGTTTCCGCGACTCTGGAGATATACTCCTTATTCTGGAGGGAGCAAAGTTGTCATGTTTATGCGGTTGTCAGAAACTAATCCCTTCTTGTCTATTCAGGAAAGTTAACCCCTTCCTGTTTACTCGAGAAAGTTTCTAGTGACCTCTGAGCTAGCTGGCATTCATAATTAAGTCTAACATATTCAGTAGAGACCTAGTCGACCTCAGTCCTACGTCTAAACTATCGTTTATGTTATTCCAATGCGCAGAGCCTATTGGGAATATAGGAACTACACTACATGGCGCCCAACGTTTGGTAAGGCGATAATCTAACGCTAGATACTAGAGTAACTCAGTCGTGCTTTTCACACAGACCCCTTTTCCCGTAAAAACTACAATAGACGTCTGGAGTGGGTAAAAGGATAATATCCGCCAGAACTTAGTAGGATGAGAATCCTATGTATTAGTTTTTGGTTTAGTCAACGTTGAAGGATACAGTGTTCCAAAATATTGTGCACCTAATCTTTGTTTCCTTGAAACTTACTCTGCAAAACTTTCTGTCAGTAAAAATGTCAGATAGTGAAGAGGAAAGGGAGAGAGCTAAATTAGCAGCTCAACTTTTAGCAGAAGACACAAGTCTCCAAAATGATGACCAGAATGCTATAATCATCCCGGTCAATATAAGGAAAACTATAACTATGAAACTCATAAAAAATGGAGTATCATCAAGAGGTCATATTTGTGGTAGAGGCCCATGAATGTCGGCAGACAGAGGTATTCTTTTCCTGGATACATTTTCCAGCAGCACATGCTGTGACACACGAGTTCCACTACTACAAAATAGAGGAATCTCCAGAGGAATACGCCCCTTTCGAGGACGTTGAAATTCCACTAACATACCAAGAGCACCAGCTCTGGTTTAAAGGCGCCCTAAAACATCAAAATCACATTACCAGGCTCGGTCCACTAGGTAGACCAGGAGCCACATGGCCGGTTCTAGCCAGCTATACACCACATCCAGACATTGAAAAAATGTCAGACCGAGAACTTTTAGTTCAGCTAAAACAACTAATTAAAATACATAGACAATTGGTCCAATATGTCATGCGGACTTCAACAGTCCAACCAGCAATTAGAATTCCACATCACACCCCTAACCAGGGGAACATAAATAAAATTACACCACAGACTATACAATCAGTCATTGGCAAATTACCCACAAAACGGGAACAAATTCCATTCTGGTTAGCTCAAAAAATCACTCAAATAGAGGCAGTATTTCCTGATACTACACCTCATGACAAACACAGAATTCTGACTATCTATCTTCCAATGGCGATCGCACCACTTGTGGAGGACTGTGTCACTTGGGGCACAGTCTTTGCTTCAATATACACAAAAACACATGGTGTTCCACCTATGGCGGTTATACCAGACGTACTAAGACAGATTCAAAATGAATACGGTCCAGAACCTGCTTTAACGCTAGGTATGAAATTACTGAAAGACTTTAAGCAAGTCTCGGCTATACTACTAGCCAACATAAGACGAGATGCATCATCTGTGGCGATCCGCCAAAAATTGAAAGAAACAGATATAGCAGAACAACCTTTTGAACTTGCCAGAATAATTGAAAAATCCTATGAAGAATTAGGTAGAGATAGTTTGGGTGGGAAACCACTAAAACCACAACTAACTGAAAATCCGGAAAAAACCTTTATCAAGAATAATCTCAATACTCCAAAAAAGAGGTGGGAGGGTAATAAACAAACCACTCCCAGAGAAAAACAGTTTCAGTCCAGAGGAAGGTCTCCTCAACGGAGAGATAGATCTCCAGAACGAGGGGGCAAGTCTCTACAAAGGGAGCCCTCTGAAAAATATACAACTTTAGAAATAGGGACAATTTGAGAAAACCTGACAGATATCAAGATATTGATACAAGTCCCACTCGATCTTTTCAGACTTCCTCACAGAAATCGGAAAGAAGAGGACGGTCAGAACACAAAGAAGAGCACGTCAAGTCCAAAGACAAGGAACCTGCTCATCAAAGTAAAAAATTACAATTTCAAAAAAAGAAGGTAACTAGTATTAAAATAAAACATGCCGAGGATTCTGAGGACACAACTGAAAAACGGAGAGTGGGCCCAGACAAATGCTAGACAGCGCAGCAGAAGTGACCATAGCTCGCAAAATCCTGATGAATCTTCTGGAGACAGTGGACACGAATGAATACATTCAAGTGGAAACTGCAGACACCAGAGTTAGCATACCCCATAGATTATATGAAATAACATTGCATATAGAGGGGGACAAAACTAGGAAAATAAGAGGTCTCTTTTGGGATAACCTATCTAAAGGCTATGATATCCTGCTAGCTGAGAAAGACTGGCCACCAGAGTTTGTCAGGGAGTGCCCACATGGCGAAGAAATGATTATGCCTGCCTTCTCAAATCACATTCCAATTCATAAAAAATACACATATGCTAGAGAATGGGCAGTGGCCCAAGCCCCTGCATTATATAAAAATCATGTAGGATGGGATGAGGATTCTCCTCAACACAAAATTTAGTTAAAAAATCAACCTACTGCACAAAGGCAGTATCATGTTAAGCAAGAAGCAAAAAAGCAAGTCAGGGAGATCTTAGATCAACTTGAATATCAGGGGGTGATTGAAACATGCACCTCACAAATGAACAATCCTTTGTTTCCTGTCTCCAAACCAGACAATTCATATCGTCTAGCTTTGGCCTACAGACACCTAAATTCTTGTTGCTAAACATTTGCAGTACAAAACTCACACAGTGCAGCACTAATGAATAACATCGTGCGCAAAAAATATAAAACGACATTAGATATTTCAAATGGTTTCTTCTGTCAAAACATTGCACCAGAAAGCAGGTATTTGACCGCTTTCTCCAGTATGGGGAACCAAAAACAATTTTGTCGTCTCTCACAGGGATTCAAGAATAGCCCAGGATTATTTTCAGCCAAGGTAACAGAGTTACTACAAATGTATGATGATGAGGCATTATCTTATGTCGATGATATCTGTCTTACAGACAATGACCTGGAGACACACTTGAAAAGAGTGAACACCATCATACTTGGGTTCGCATCTGAAGGGTACAAATTCAACTTTAAAAAGTCACAAATTGCCCACCTCACTGTCCTATTTTTAGGATATGAATTATCAAGTGAAGGCAAAAGCCTAGCAGACAACTTCTTAGAGAAATGTGCAGTACTCCAAGCTCCAAAAACACTGAAAACTTACAATCAATTCTAGGTTTCCTGAATTTTGGAAGAACTTACATTCTAAATTATGCCGAGAGGGTTAAACCTCTCTACGGATTAATAAAACCTGATTTCAAACCAATTAATTGGACTCAGAAACACACAGAAATTCTACGATCATTACAAACAGACATGTTAACTAAAACAAAACTGTAAACACGCGCAAACGAACGCAACCTTGTAATCCGAGTCATCCCAGGAAGATGCGGATTCACATACCTGACCTCTAATGAGGGAGAAACGGTACCAGTAGCTTATAAATCACACTTGTACACACAAGCTGAAATGAAATTCAATTCTACAGAAAAAATTCTGACTGCGGTTCAAACTGCTGTAGCAAAAGAAAGAGCCCTAGCACAAGGTAAACCTATAATAATCGTTACACCGGTACCTGCCCTAGAAGCGGTAACAAGAGCAAGCATTCCAAATGCTAAAGCTTTACATTCGAGATAGATACAAAGGGTTAATTCTCTTGCTGCATCAGACGTAGTATACGAATTTGATCCTAACTTAAAAACACAAGAATTTCTCCAATACGAATATGAATGTCCTCTGCCGACCGAAATCCTGCCTCTCGAATATTACGGCTGTATAATATATACAGACGGTTCAGCACAACCCGCAGTTGTGGGTAAACAAGCATATAGTGCTGCGTGCGCGATTGTTAAAGGTCGTTGGCACGAAGGAAAATTTAGACCATTGTTCACTAAAACTCAATCACTCGGAGACTGTACAGCTCAGCGAGCTGAACTACAGGCTTTTAAGATGGCGCTTGAAAATACCGATCGCGAATTCCCCACACTAATAGTGTGCGATTCATATTACTGTGTCCAGTCTTACAATGAATACTTGCAGAACTGGGTTCAAAACGGCTTCAAAGATGCAAAAGGTGGCACAATCAAGCATAAAATACTTTGGGAACAAGTAGTTCTTTTACAGAAAGAACTACAAAAGACTCACGTGATACATACACTGAGTCATCAACGTGATGGCGTTCACGTTGCAGGGAATTAATTGGCTGATGAGGCCGCGAAGGCAGCTGTGCAAATGGCTTCCGTAGCTGCCATTACCCGGTCAAAAACAAAAATTGACAGCGAAATAATGCAGGCTGGCAGTGCTTCAGTAAAAGTCAGTGGGAAGACACTCCCAAAAGGCTTTCCAGTAAAGTACTCATACAAAACCGATGCGAATAATGTTCCTTTTGCTGTAATCCCTGGAGTGGGGGGTAGAGCAATTCCAAACATGGAACACAGGTTAGGACTAATTTTAGCGGCACACGAGGGGCTCGCATCTGTACATGCTGGTGTTTCCGCCACAGTATCATTACTAAAACAGAGATATTGGTGGCCACGCATGAGAAAACAGACTAGAAACTATGTTCTAGATTGTGAAATATGCCAAAGAATGAAAGTATCAACAGTGAAACGACCACCACAGACGCCCCTTCTAATCTCAGATAAACCATTAGCATGTGTTTACCTGGACCACTGGGGTCCCTTACAAAGGGATGGCAACTATAAATATATCATGGTCGCAGTGGATTCCTGCACGAGATTCATTTAGATGTGGCCCCAGCGCTCGGCTGACGCCAAAACTGTTATAAAAGATTTACGAGTCTTTATCGGCACATACGCAATTGGCATGCTACATTCTGACCAGGGTCCTGCGTTTAGCTCTCGGGCTTACAAGGAGGCCATGGCCAGCATGGGCATTGCATTGCGGTACTCTAGTCCATTCCATCCCGAGGGAAATGCGGTAGTGGAGAGAAAAAAACATGACATAAAGCAATCTATAACGGCGAGGGTATTAGGTTCGGGTGATGGGTGGGTAAAACATCTAATAAGTGTACAACGTAGTCTTAATAATCTGGCAAGAAATTCTCTAGGAGGTATCACTCCGTACTAACTTTTGTTTGGTACTAGAATGCTCATTCATGATCTCGATTGTCAGACTTCAGTGGTGAAACAAAAAACCTTTGATATCAAAGATCGTTTGGCTGTTTTACAGGACTTAAATGAAACAAGAAGAAGTCTAAGTAACACAAAGCTAAAGCCAACGGCCACTGAAGAAAAACCACCTGTCCCAGCAAGACCTGTCTGGATTCCAAAGATTGGGGATCTGGTCAGAGAAAAGATCGCGGTGAAGAAGGAATTTGGGCCTTCTTACAGAAAAGCAGTACCTGTCTTAGCTGTTAGCGGAACAAGATCAGTAGTACTATCGCCCCTTGCTGGTAAAAAGGAGAACAGAGTTGTATCAATCGACCTGGTAAAACCACAATCATGTGGCCAATAATAAGTAGTAGGCCCAGTGGACTCCCAAGAAGTAGCAGAAGACCAAACCTTGCTACAATCCAAGAGGTTCAAACTGAGAGACTAATCACTTTTGATAAACCTGCAGTAAATAAAAAAGGACTATGCAACAAAGCCAGGGAACTTGTGCCTCTTGAAACCCAAATTGCAACAGTTCGTCAAGAAACACCTGTCTACAATGATGTGGCCTCTGACTATACTAATGTGACAAAAGTGGATCCAAAGACTAATGGAAATCCGGAAGCAATTCCAACAATTGACAGAACTGCATCTGGCTACTTCATCAATTTCGATGACTTTTCTGATGATCCAAGTGAACATGAAGAAACGCCAGCAACAAAAACTTTCAAAGAAAAAATGACTGAACTCTTTCATCAACTCAAAGAAAGATATCTGATTTCACCATGGATTGAATTATGGATTGTGTTAGGTGTACTTTTCCTCCTACTTTGGCTCATCTTGGTTTTAAGTTTGGGTAGATTTATAGATGGAAAATATAGTACAATGAACACAGCAAGTCAGAACATCAACTTGGTCCTAAAGCCACACAGATCTTCTCACATCGAAAAAAGAGAACTGTCATCAGTGAACCTCACAGCCATTCCAATACCTGGTGGTGTAGCATGGGACACAACGGATTACGAAATCTATGGCCCGATTGAGCTCTTGAAATATCCACACCAGGTCAAGGTTTCATTAAGTGACTTTGTATCACCAAGTACTTTCTCTGATGATTGGGACTTTGAAAATATTAATAATATGATGTCAGATTTAGAAATGTCAGCAAAATTCACAGAACATGATTATTTACAGGGTTCATCAAATTATGAGGAAATGTACTGTTTTAATCATTATGGTCATCACTATTTGCATAAATCTGCTAATCCCAGAAATGTTTTTACTTATAATCAATGGGAACATTGTCCAACACCGCCAAAAGGCAGTTCAAAAACATTTTTTGAGAAATTCCCATACTTCTCAGGGTATAATAACACTGATCCAGACACGTTTTATTTTAAAATGTTAAATAAGAAAGGAATACAAAACATGTTGACAAATACTAAATTGATTTATTCTGAAACATTTTATGAAAAAATGTCTACATTTGGTTTTGAATTTTGGAAAAACAACATTGAGACAAACACCATCTGGGGTACAAAAGACTGGCATGTACAAGGTTTAGAATCATTATTCAGAGCCTGCATGATCCCAGAACAGATAATATTCCTGAATGACTCTATTCAACAAACAACCTGTCTCGGACTAGCCAAGATAAAAGACTTAAACAAACCGTCTATTCCAAAGCCCATACCTGATAGTAATAGCACTACAGATGTGGAGATAGATGTATCCCATATTTTACACCAAAAAAGAACAAATCCTGATTGGAAAAAATGGTTGATCTGGCCCACAGACACAAATAACTGTCAAGACAGATTCCTGAACAAAACACAGGGGTTCAAACAGACCAGGCCAGACCCAAGATATTCCCAGAGACAACATCCAGGGATAGTTACAACATACAGTGTAGGAAAGCTATGTCTCGAATGGCTACAGAAATCCACACTGCCTGAAATTAAGCAACACTTGACTTTACTTAAAGAAGGTGCTGACTTGCGAGATTTCATACTGAGACCTCGCAAACAGCGTCAAAAACGTTTCATATACGCCGGTATATACGCTGCTTACAACAAAGCTTGGAAAGTAACGCAAATTGAAACTGCCGAAAAAATACGAGAAATTGATTGTATTAATTTGGAAAAATCACTGTCTGTAGTGGACAATGGGTTAACAACTCTGTCCTCCAGAATTTATTCACTGGACAGCATTGTATCATCTGCTATTGATATAATAGAACAGGATATGCTAATGTTACAACATGGCCAGTCCCAATTGCGTTCTATTGTACAGTTAGGCTGGACGTTGCAAAACCTCCGTTCAGGCTACGTGCCATGGCGTCTAATCAACACAACGTCATTATTTTCTATCTTTAACCTTACAGATAAACAAATCTCTTTGGCACAAAAAGGAGCAGACTATACGGTGCGAGCATTGAAAAACTAGAAAAATGACAGTTGACAATGTCAGAACGACCTGTCATTGAATGGATAATACATGGTACAATTACAATTACGATAACGACTTTTCAGTTTCAATATTGCCAAAAGTATATACCAGCAGGCCTGTATGAAAGGTTGAGTAAAGGATACATCAAGTCAACCTGGAATTTACCTTATACACATAGATGGTATAGTGAAGGGAAAAAATAGGTATTTCTTAGTGGTAACAACTGTAAAAATTCACTAAGCGGTACACCTCTGTGTCAAGGTATTAACTTGCATGGAGCCTGCGAATGTTCATCAAACAACCTTTCATGTCACCTTCACGGCACTCCTGCAACACAGATAGAGCCTTTTTTCAGACAGCTTTCCAACGGCAGCTACGTTATAATAAGTGACCACAGCTGTTGTGGCATGGTGCCAGGAAAAGCCTATCTTGTGAGCGTTACTTCCAGGGTCATTTGCTTATGCAAGTATTGTATCCAAACAGCAAACCAGACAAGGAGGCAGCAATATGGCCTTCTCTGAATATCTCTTCTATTCGAATCGATACTTTAAGCAGAATGAAGTCTATTCTTTTACAGACAACTGTGCCTTTAACCTCGTCCAAAGAGACGTATGATCTGCAAATTGCAAGGACAGCGGCAGAGATACATACACTATTATCGACAAATTGCCCAGTGCATTTTGTAGAAATGCTAAGCCAAATCTTAAACATGTCTGATACCAGTGGCATCGCACATGTATTTAAGACAATTTTTTCGGGACTATTAGCACCCTTTGAAGCAGTCCTGAAAATCTTCCCGAATTTCGTGCACTCTGTGTTCGGTGGCCTGCCTCTTCTCTTGGGACTCGTAGCAGGAATTTTATTTTTGTTTCTTCTGCTCCGATATGGCAAGTCAAGTCACAGACAAAACCCAGGCAACAATGGAAGACACGATCCTAGCAATGAGATACCGAGAAAGGATTACTAAAGTACTCGGATTAGCTCGGCTAGAGATCTGAATACTACCTGGTTTCTTTCATTCAGACCAATCTGGCAAGATTGCATCTTACCTGTTCTACGATGTCTGCTATGCGGAGAAGAATGCGTGTTGGACGTCTGTCTTACACTACCATCAGCAGTACCTATGGATATCGATACTTTGCTTGGTTCGCTAACGGCTCATGCAACGTGTTGTCCCCAGCGGCTACCTATTCTGATGACGGCATTCGTTGAGACCTCACCATTACGATTAGGTGGCGGTGAGGTACGAGATGAAAGCGGCACACAGGTATAACCTTCCGTGACCATTGCTGATCTAGACACCGATGATGGCAATGCTTCGCACATATGCACTATTTCTACTTTTTCGGACCTGGTCCAACTTTCACCTACTGTTGTAGACGAATTCTTTGCCAGCCTATCTGAGTTAATGTTCTCCCCTAACAATGAGAATCACTTTTAAAACAAAACATGAGCACACAGCGTTCCCTGAACTCTGAATTCGGCCTTCAGTTTTTGATAAACAACACTACTGAAAACATTGGAACTATTTTTTTCCCCTGAAAGCGAAATTATTTTTCCGTTCCCAAAATATTTACCTTTTTTTTTGGCACATGGTACTCTGCTTAAAGTAGAACTATTCTTAGAGAACAGAATTTCTATTTTTTGAGACCCTAGAGACAATATTTTGACTTAGCCTCTAGCACATGTACAGTCTTGTATAAATATGTGATGAAATGGTCTCGACCTTCTCTTCTGCATTAAGAGCCATTTCATAAATGTAATTTTCGCAAATCATTCAGCCAACGTACCATATATGCATTATCTGAATGTTACCTCTGCTTGAAAACGTACAGTATGATAATCATTTTTCGTGTACATACCATTTCAAATGCATTTTATGTATTTTGGGGTGGGTTGGAAAACACATGCATCTTTATATGTTTAGTATTGCTTAGTATGTAGTAATGATGGACATTATACGTGGAGTGGGTGTTGTGAACGTATCTAGGACCCTATTTAAATATTCCAGATTCATGCCCTTATGTGGTTATAACAAATCATATCCTTATAAAGGCATAAGAATCATATCCATATTTAGTCATAGCCAATGCAGTCCAAATACGGCAAGGCTACTCCCATAGACTCCTAGAAAGTACAACGCGTTCTTTAAACAAACCAAGCCTGCAGCAGCCCGGGAATTCCCCCTGCTTCTGTTTTGACTTGTCCAAGAACTCCTGGAGTCCTGAAAGAACTGCGAGTTCTTAGTGATGTCTTATGTCCAAACTTACGTCAAACTCGGCACCTTCCAGGTATAAATATACCAGCATCTGCCTTAAGCAAACACATGGTGGTTTGGAGCAGATCAGCTATCTACTTGCCCGACGCCCTGCTGATGCGAGTGCCGAAGGAAGCCGACCCTCCCTTTGTCGCTCTGAGAGAGACGCTGTCTTTTCTCCTGCCGAGAAATCCAGCTCCAGTGTTTCCAGTCACCCTTGCGGGTTGCTGAGAGATCGAGTCCTGAGAAAGAGATACAAGACCTCCTTCATTCTATAACCAAGGTACGGAGCTGATTAGATCCTTAGAGAATTCTTGATTCAGATTCTTGGCAAAAACCATCTTAACTCAAACTATATCTCACTTACTCCTTCCCACGTACTAGGCTTAGGTTAGGTACACCGGGGTAGGCGTATTTTAGAAACACCAGTTGAGTATGTTTAGTCAACTTTTATCATTGTATGTATTTTATCCGTTTTAAGTATCTTATGGCTTAGAAACCATATAAATACTTTTACAGTATTATTTCATAATACTCCTTTTACTGTACGCACTTTACTTTATGACAAGTATTGCAATTGTGGCAATTCATTTCTCTTGCATGAGAAAGAAGACTGCTCAATAAATAACCACTTTTATTGAAAATGCCCGTCTCTCTATTTCTCTGCACTCCTTGTGAAACTAAGCATGCACGATTGACTGAGTGAAATAGCTGTCTATTGTTTCCGCGACTCTGGAGACATACTCCTTATTCTGGAGGGAGCAAAGTTGTTATGTTTATGCGGTTGTCAGAAACTAATCCCTTCTTGTCTATTCAGGAAAGTTAACCCCTTCCTGTTTACTCGAGAAAGTTTCTAGTGACCTCTGAGCTAGCTGGCATTCATAATTAAGTCTAACATATTCAGTAGAGACCTAGTCGACCTCAGTCCTACGTCTAAACTATCGTTTATGTTATTCCAACGTGCAGAGCCTATTGGGAAAATAGGAACTACTCTACAGTAAATGAACGAGTACGTGGCACACAGAATGCTCCCAGTTGCTTAATTAATGCAACTTTAAGCCGGTAAGGATTTACCTTAAGCAGAACGGAATAAAAGTGACAGTGAGCCATACTTGAAAGCTTTTTGCGGCAAAGAAAAAAAATCTTTATTTTGATTAAAAAACTTAACCCTTGCATATTAAAATACAAGTCATTACAGGAAGTTTAGTATTGACTATTTATGCTAAAGGGAGTAATTGAAAACAATTCTCAGGTTGCAGAAAGAAGAATGGCGCAAAGTAATGGTAAATGCGTGCCTGCTAATTTTTAAGTGAAGCTAGCAAACGCCCTATGCATTGGAAAAACTGGCAAAGGGCTTTCGAGAATTTGGTTGCCATAGATGGAAAAACATACAATGCAGAGAGGAAGAAGGCGATAATGTTTGGATTGTTAGGGAACGCAGGCCAGGACATTTTTGACAGTCTGCCTGCGTTTGAAAATGCACCAGGGCAGTTCAAACCATAGACGAATACCAAAAGGCAGTTAAACAGATGGAGTAGTAATTTTCAGAAGAACCTAACATTATGGTTGGGAGGAATACATTTCGAATGAGAAAACAAGCTGAGAATGAAACTATTGAGGAGTATATTGCGGCATTAAGGGCTCTTGCCCCGAATTGTGAATTTAGTGAAATGGTAGACACATAAAGCAGAGACACATTTGTCTTTCATTGTTTTTCCAAGAAGATACAAGAACGACTTTTAAGGTGTCATAGTCCAAGACTTCAGGAAGTAATTGACATTTCTGAAGGGATAGAGCACTCTATGTTATCTTCAAAAGTATTGTCAAATGAAACTACAGATTCTACTAATGTTTTTGTTTTACAGGAGAGAAAAATAATTGAACAAAGGGGTGATAAGAGAAGCAAAGTAAGAGTTTACGAAGGTAAAACGTGTGCATGTTACCGGTGTGGAGTCAAAAATCATTTAGCAGATTATCAGGCTTGTCCTGCAATTGGTAAAAAATGTATTAAATGTTGGAAATTGGGGCATTTTGCAACCTCTGGCAAAATCACAAAGAGTAATATGAATAGTAAAATGAATAGTAAAATTAAGATTAACAACATTGAAGAAGAATTTGATGAGGAAATTTGCCCTAATATTGTACTGTTGATGTGCCTGATGGAAAAACGTTGCACAATTAGGTAGTGTGCATATAGTTAAAATTGAACTTCAAGTAATGGCGGATTTAGGATCACCAATAGCTATAATATTTGATACTGCTTTTTAGTTTTGGTAAATGTTAAGTTAAAAGAAACTGATGTGAATCCAAAAGCATATAGTGATTTTGAAATAGACATGGTTTGTTTCTTTGAGGATACATTGAATTCCAAAGGCAGGATGATAAAAACTAAAATTTATGTTGCGGAGAGAGGTCGTAACATCGTCGGATGGAAAGACCTGGCAAAACTTGGAGTTGTTTTAAAACCAGGTACAGCAGAACTATTGTTCTTGATGAAAATTCCACAGGTGGTATGCTTATTTCAAATGTTAATTTGGATTTAGAGTCTGTTCTTAAGGACAATAATGAAGTGTGGAAGGAATACATTGTATGTGTGAAAGGTTTGAACACTAAATAAAACAAAAAGAAGGTGCTATACCAGTTATTCACAAAGTTAGACCAGTTCCAATTTCAGTGAGGAAAGATTTGAAGGATTTGCTTCATAAACTTTGTGAGGACGGTGTAATAGAGTCTACTGATTCATTAGAATGGGTTTTGGTCATTGTAGTCCCCCACCCCCCAAAATGGCAATATCAGACTCTGTGCTGACTTGAGGTCATTGAATGAGAACATTGTTGTGGATTGCCATCCTCTACCTAAGATCCAGGAAATTTTAGCATCTACTTCCGGTTCAAGGTATTTTTCGTTGATCGACCTCTAGTCAGCATACCACCAGATAAAGTTAGCTGAGCAGCCAAAAGATCTTACTACATTTGTAATGCCTTATGGTGCTTATAGGTATGTGAGATTGCCTTTTTGCCTTGCATCTTCTACTAGTGTCTTTCAAAAATTGATGGATATTTTATTTAAAAACATTGATGGAGTAAAGAATTTCAGGATGACATACTTATTCATGCACAGAATGAAGAAGAACATCATGAGAGATTTATACTGTATTATCTATTTTAAAAGAAAGAGGTATGACAGTTTCTAAATATAAGTGTTTTTTACAAAAAAGTATTGACTACCTTGGACATTTACTAACAGGTGAGGGTATCAAACTGAAAAATGATTTAGTAAAGGCAGTAAGAGATGCGTCAAGACCATTTGATAGAGACTCCTTGAAGTTTTTTATGGGCCTTAGTGAATACTACTCTCATTTTATTTCAGGGTATGCAGATAAGGTTGAACCTTTATGTAAACTTTTGAGGAAGGGTGTTAAAGGTGAGTGGACCAATGAACAGGAATTTTGCTTTTGAAGAGGTTAAAAAAGCAATTGGTGAAGCACCTGCTTTGCATCCATATGATGCCAATAGGTGTAAAATAATAACAGTGGATGCTAGTAGTGTTGGAGTTGGCACCATTTTTAGTCAAAAGAAAGGTGATGAGTTTACTATCGCGTACATTTCAAGATGATTAAGGTGTGCTGAAAAATTATATAGCACTAATGAACGTGAGACCCTAGCTTGTGTCTTGGCTGTAGAAAAACTAAAAATGTATTTATGGGGAAAGGAATTGAGATAGCCTTTGATATACATGATGAATAGCTGTGGTAAAGGCAACGGAAAAGTTTCTTTAAGACTGGTCAGACTTCTTGCGAAATGGCAAGAGTTTAATTTTAGAATCAGACACATACCCGGAGGGTTAAATGGCAGAGCCGATTTTCTGTCTAGACTACCTATTTCAGATAAAGAGGATGAATGTATGGAAGATAATGAATGTGTAGTTTCACATTTAGATGCTATTGAGATGTGTGAGGGGCGATAACTGATTCTGAATGGAGAGACTGTCAAAGTAAGGATTGTACTTTACTTAAGGTAAAAGACTATGTTACAGGTAATTGGCCACCTCAAACAAATCTTTCACAGGAATTAAGGTGTTACCTGCAAGTATCAGACGAGTTAACAGTGGAAAATTGTTTATTGATGAGGCATGATTTATTTATTCCACCTTTTAACTTAAGGAAAAAAAGAATTTCTTTTTCACGCAAAGGCCATCCTGGTTCAAGGTCAACTAAGAACCTTTTAAAACAATATTATTGGTGGCCCGGCATGATTGCAGAGGTCAATAAGCAAGTTGATTTTTGCAAAGAATGTTTGAGTGCTGACAAACATTGGAAGATAAGGAAAAATGAAATGCATTTGGTGCAAATGCCTGATGGGCCTTGGTTTAAAGTACCAATCGATTTTCAGGTCCATTTACCATTCTTGATCTTAGTAATAGATTTTTGGTCATTTTGTCCGATTATTATTAAAAATTGATTCATTATGCATTCATATCCAACATTGCAACTGATATTGTTATTGATTTTCTCAAAAATATTTTTACCGTTGAAGGTCAGCCTAAAGTTATTGTCACTAACAATGTTACCCAACTTGTTTCAGATAAAATGAAAGATTTTTTGAGGAAATCAGAAATAAGACAAGAAAAGATACCTCTTTATAGTCCTTCTTTGAATGGTCAAGTTGAACGTACTAACAGATGTTTAAAAGAGGGTGTGCAATTGGCTGTGGCTTCGCCATTACCTGTCAGGGAGTATTTACATGAGAAAGTAAACTTTTATAATAATACTGTAAATTAAATTACTAAACAAACTCCATTTTATTTGATGCGAGGGAGAGAGTGTAACACTATGCTTACTCCTGAATTAGATTTTTTTGTTCATGGAAAGTGTCAAATGAATAATGATGTACAGGTTAAGGTACAAGAAATAATAATAGAACGACAAAAGTTAACTAAGAAATGTAGCGATATCAGCAACAAAACTACTGTCAAAGAAAAATCCAAGGATGATAGAGTTATAGTTTAAAAAATCCACGAGGGTACTTAAGGGTGAATCCAAGTATTCTAAACCATTTAACGTCATAGCAGTTTCTAAGGGATCTCTTTTTCTAGGAGACAAGGGTGGGTGGAGTACCAGTGATGTGGTCGAACTTAAACCTGGACAAGAAGAAATATTAATGTCTAGTAAAAACCAAAGTAGTTGTGATAAAGAACAAGACTCTTGGAACCATTCTGAGCTAAGTAGTAGAGAACATTTGTATGATTCTAATTTTCAAATGAATGCTAATTTTCAATAATGAAGCACTACAAACGTGAGCTTCTCCTAATTCTAACAACAGTTTTAGCGTTTGTAATGATTCCAATGCTTCTGAATCGTCAATTGCGAATCAATCTAGTATTTCAACTAGAAAAGGATTGTTGTGTCTGGAACCTAATCATCATAATGCAGAACTAAGTACAGATTGTGTTCACACTGAAGGAGGGAAAACATCTAGTAGAAATGATGAAGTGCCCAAACGTTTTAATGACTTTGTTTTGTATTAATTTTCTTTTTGTTTTCTGTAAAGAAGGGAGATGTTGTATATTGTAATTTTTACAATTTCTATGCTTGTTTCCTTTAGTATGACCCTGTGCTTTACTTGACATATTCCCCATTTATTGGTTGTTTCTTTATTATGATGCAATTGTTTGGAACGTCTGGAATGTTATTTATATGACATATTGGAATGTTTGTACCCTTGTTGATTACTATCGTGCTTGGTACTGCACGTTCCTGCTTCCACCTATGTGTGGGCCTTTTGATGTTCTTAATAAACATCTTTTGATCACCTTATGACTTATGTCATAACATTTAGCTTGGGTAGACATTGCTTATCCAGGCCGAATTTATATGGACGACTTTTTTGACAGCTCTATAATGATGTGTTTTAGCCATCATATTGATAATTAATTTTAACATTGTTTTTGTTTCAGGTTTTCTGTTGATTCAAATTCGTAAACATGAGCAAAGCAGGTGGTAGCAGAGGATCGTTACCACCTCACAGTGTGTTGCTAATTACTAAATCTGAGAACTCCTTCAACAAAGAAAAATGTGTCATATGCTAAACTGATCCAAAAGGAAAGCTAATTTTAACTGTGGCTGGACTGAAGAGAGTTCAAGATGCTGCAGAAATACGGTAAGACAAAGTTCACAAAAGATTGAAACTGATAGGTGAAGGGGATCAAGGTCCAGATGAATGACGGTTTTTAACATGCGCAAACGGGTCTTAGACCCGTTTGCGCACGCTAAAAACCATGGGCCAATGCACAAACAGTATTTTGCGAGTCTCAAATCAATTGAGACTCACAAAATACTGTTTTGCGACTCAGTATTTGGAAGGGGCCTTCCCTTGTAAATAGTGAGTCCATAGCCATGTACGAATGTTTTGCAACCGTAATAGCGGTTGCAAAACACTCACAAATTACCACCTACTTCAAATAGGTGGCAATGCATTCGCAAATAGGATGGGGTCCCCAGGGGACCTTTTCCCCTTTGCAAATGCATTCAAAATAATTTTTTAAGGTCAGGCAGTGGTCCCAGGAACCACTGCCTACCCTTAAAAAACGAAACGGAAACGTTTAATTTTTTGTGTGTAAATTCATCCCGTTTTCCTTTAAGGAAAACAGGCTTAAAAAAAATGTTAATTTAAAAGCAGTGCCAGACAAGGTGGTCAGCTGAGCCCAGCAGGTAACCATCCCTGGCGAGGGCCAGCCATTCCAAATGGGGTCGCAAAATGCGAGTGGCTCATTAATATTCATGAGCCTCGCATTTTGCGACCCCATTTGGAATCACAAACTGTTGTACATGCTAAATAGCGAGTCACAAATTGTGAGCCGCTATTTGGCAGGTTATACATGTAGCCCAAAATATCTCATCATTGTAACAACAAGTGCTACAAGTCGTATACAATGGAAAACAAAAGCCTGGAAAACATGTGTCAAAAATAGCAGAAACCAGTGAATCACCCCAAGAATCAATCAGGGCATTTATATAGCGCACTACTCACCCAGATGGTCTCAAGGCGCTAGGGGAGGGGGGTCCGCTACTGCTCGAACAGCCAGGTCTTGAGTTGTTTCCTGAAGGCGAGGTGGTCCTGGGTCAGGCGGAGGTGGGTTGGGAGGGAGTTCCATGTCTTGGCGGCGAGGTAGGAGAAGGACCGTCCCCCTGTAGTGGCTCTTCGGATGCGGGGGACGGTGGCGAGGGCGTGGCCGGTCGATCGAAGCTGGCGTTTGGGAGCGTAGAAGTTGAGGCGGCTGTTGAGGTATCCTGGGCCTTGGTTGTGTAGGGCTTTGTGTGCGTGGGTGAGGAGACGGAAGGTGATTCTCTTGTTGACCGGGAGCCAGTGCAGGTCTCTCAGGTGTCCGGAGATGTGGCTGCGACGGGGGATGTCCAGGATGAGTCGTGCTGAGGCGTTCTCGATCCGCTGGAGTCTCTTCTGGAGTTTGGCGGCGGTTCCGGCATAGAGGGAGTTGCCGTAGTCCAGACGGCTGGTGACAAGGGCCTGGGTGACCGTCTTCCTGGTCTCGGTGGGGATCCACCAGAAGATCTTACGTAGCATGCGCAGGATGTTGAAGCACGACGAGGAGACGGCGTTGACTTGTCTGGTCATGGAGAGGGAGGAGTCCAGGATGAAGCCCAGGTTGCGTGCGTGGTCTGTTGGTTGGGGTGCGCTGCCTAGGACGGGGGGCCACCAGGAGTCGTCCCAGGCGGAGGGTGAGGATCCCAGGATGAGGAGTTCCGTCTTGTCCGAGTTCAGTTTCAGGCGACTGGTCTTCATCCATTCGGCTACCTCTTTCATCCCTTCGTGAAGGATGGCTCTGGCGGTGGCGGGGTCGTTGGTGAGGGAGAAGATCAGCTGGGTGTCGTCGGCGTAGGAGAGGATGTAGAGGTTGTGCTGGCGTGCGGTGTCTGCGAGGGGGCTCATGTAGACGTTGAAGAGGGTTGGACTGAGCGAGGACCCTTGAGAAACGCCGCAGATGACTTCGGTGGCTTCAGATCTGAACGGGGGGAGGCGGACTCTCTGTGTCCTTCCGGCGAGGAAGGAGATGATCCATTCCAGTGCCTTCTCCTGGATTCCGACGTTGCTGAGTCGCTGCACTAGTGTACGGTTGCAGACAGTGTCGAAGGCCGCGGAGAGGTCTAGGAGGATGAGGGCCGCTGTTTCTCCGTTGTCAAGCAGTGCTCGGATGTCATCGGTGGCTGCGATCAGGGCGGTATCGGTGCTGTGGTTGGCTCGGAAGCCAGACTGCGATGGGTCGAGGGATCCGTTCGTCTCGAGGAAGGCGGCCAGCTGCTTGTTGACGGTCTTCTCGATGACTTTTGCAGGGAACGGGAGCAGCGAGATGGGGCGGTAGCTCTTGAGGTCGGTGGGGTCGGCTGATGGCTTCTTTAGTAGAGCGCTGAGTTCGGCGTGCTTCCAGCTCTCCGGGAAGGTCGCGGTGTCGAAGGAGGTGTTGATGATGTCCCGCAGGTGGGGTGCGATGACAGCGTCGGCCTTGTTGAAGACGTGGTGAGGGCAGGGGTCGGTCGGAGATCCGGAGTGGATGGAGTTCATCATGCGGACGGTATCCTCGGTGCTGATCGGGGTCCAGGCGCGGAGGGTGGTGGTGGGGGGCGGTGGTTCGGTCGTGGCGTGCGTCGGTTGAGTGCTGAAGCTGTTGTGTATGTCCGCGATCTTGTTGTGGAAGTAGGAGGCGAGGGAGTTGCAGAGGTCTTGCGAAGGGGTGATGTCACTGTTTCCGGCGTTGGGGTTGGAGAGCTCTTTGACGATGTTGAAGAGTTCCTTGCTGTTGTGTGCGTTGTTGTCCAGTCATTCCTTGAATGCAGTTTTCTTGGTTGCGTGGATGAGTTGGTGGTGTTTTCGGGTGGCGAGCTTGAGGGCAGTCATGTTGTCATGTGTTGGGTCTCTGCGCCAGGTTCTCTCGAGGGCTCGGCAGTTCTTCTTGGAGCTCTTGAGTTCGTCGGTGAACCATGGGGCTTTCTTGCTTCCGGGTCTGCTAGGCGGGGTCCTCAGGGGGGCGAGGTCGTCTGCGCAGTCGCTGATCCACTTCGTGAGGTTGGTGGCCGCTTGGCTGGGGTTCGTTGCGCTGGTGGGTGGGTTCTTGCTCAGGGAAGTCGCGAGCTGGTCGGCTGTGATCTTGTTCCAGCTTCTGCGTGCAACCTGTTGCTGTTGGTGGTGGATCGTGGTCCTTTTGAAGCTGAAGTGGACGCAGCTGTGGTCCGTCCAGTGGAGTCCGGTGGCGTGGCTGAAGGCGATGTCCTTGCTGGATGAGAAGACTGGGTCGAGTGTGTGTCCGGCGTAGTGGGTGGGGGTGGTCACCAGCTGCTTGCGTCCGAGGTTTGCGAGGTTGTCCAGCAGGGTGGTGGTGTTGCGGTCGTTGTTGTTCTCCAGGTGGAAGTTGAGGTCCCCGAGGAGGATGTAGTCAGCGGAGGGGAGGGCGTGCGGGCTGATGAAGTCGGCGATGTCTTCGCTGAATTGTGTGCGTGGTCCTGGGGGTCTGTAGATGAGGGTGCCTCTGAGGGTGGTCTTGGGGTTGATGTGGACCTGGAAGTGGAGGTGCTCGGCGGGTGCGAGGGTGTCGTCGGTGTTGGTCGTGATGCGGAGGGTGTTCCTATGGATGATGGCGATGCCTCCTCCGGTCTGGTTGATGCGGTCCCTTCGGATGATCTTATAGCCGTCCGGAATGGCGATGGCGATGTCGGGCGCTGAAGAGGCGTTCATCCAGGTTTCCGTGAGGAAGGCGACGTCTGGTGAAGTAGTGTCGAGCAGGTTCCAGAGCTCGACGGCGTGTCTGTGGACGGAGCGGGTGTTGAGCAGGATGCATTTCAGGTGGCTGCTGCTGTTGCTCGTCTTGGTCTTGGTCGGTGCAGGAGTAGTGCAGGTCCTGATGCAGGTGAACTTGCATGAGTGGCAGCAGAAGGGTCCATGGGTGCGTCTCGGGGTGGCTCGGTAGCAACCCGGGGTTCGGCCGGCGTTGAGTGCGTAGAGTTCGGTGGCATCGTAGGTCCGGCGGGAGGGCTGGAGTCTGCGGGGGCCAGGGGTCCTGGCACTGGGCGCGGTCCAGGCGCGGACGGGCGCAGACGGGCTTACCTTTGGCGCACCTTCGGCGCTCAGTCGGTGCTCCCGCTGCGCGCGTCCGCTGTGCGGTCGCTGAGGGGGCGTCATAAGAAGGGAGCCGGGAGGGCGGGTCAGCTGGGAGGCGGGATCGTGGTAGCCAATCGTCTGGCGTGGGGGCGGGGCCGCAGGCAGGCAGCGGCGGGAAAAAACGGGTGCAGGCAAGCGGCCGGCCCAGCGGCGGCTGGGGCGCTGCAATCGGCGTCGGCTCTCAGCGGCGATGTGCTCAGGCAGCAGGAGGCTCAGGAGCAGGAGAGGTGAGGAGCGTGGGGGCGACCAGGCCGAAGGCGCAGTGGTCGCTCCCAAGTGGCAGGCAGGGTCCCCTTAAGAAGGGAGCCGGGAGGGCGGGTCAGCTGGGAGGCGGGATCGTGGTAGCCAATCGTCTGGCGTGGGGGCGGGGCCGCAGGCAGGCAGCGGTGGGAAAAAATGGGTGCAGGCAAGCGGCCGGCCCAGCGGCGGCTGGGGCGCTGCAATCGGCGTCGGCTCTCAGCGGCGATGTGCTCAGGCAGCAGGAGGCTCAGGAGCAGGAGAGGTGAGGAGCGTGGGGGCGACCAGGCTGAAGGCGCAGTGGTCGCTCCCAAGTGGCAGGCAGGGTCCCCTTAAGAAGGGAGCCGGGAGGGCGGGTCAGCTGGGAGGCGGGATCGTGGTAGCCAATCGTCTGGCGTGGGGGCGGGGCCGCAGGCAGGCAGCGGCGGGAAAAAACGGGTGCAGGCAAGCGGCCGGCCCAGCGGCGGCTGGGGCGCTGCAATCGGCGTCGGCTCTCAGCGGCGATGTGCTCAGGCAGCAGGAGGCTCAGGAGCAGGAGAGGTGAGGAGCGTGGGGGCGACCAGGCCAAAGAATCTGAGTCTTCTGAGAAAGCAGCACCAACCAAACTCAATGCCTATCCACTAAGAAGATTGATGGCTACCCCTCGCCCACCTCCAACAACTGATCAGAAAGCAGAGGATCTTTAATGTGTTATCTCTGGTTTAGCCATAGTAAGGGCCAAAGGGATTGATGAAAGAAAAAAGTACAGACTATGTGAGTCTTGAAGGGCAACCATTTTTTAATCTATAGCTAGTTTCTTCCAAAATGAAGTTTTCCGCCGAGTAGCTGATCTAAACAGCAAGGTGAATGTATTTTCAGCGGATTTGTATGTCCACCCGAAGTGCATGCGTGCATACATTCCAAAATATAAATGTACAATGAGCTCCCAGCAGCAACGTAACCGCCAGCCTTCAGTTAAGTTTGCCCTCTGAGATCTCGGGCCCGGTCGGACCCGTCCCTGAAACAGTGGCTTCCATTTCGATCCGGCCGGCCAGGATGCCATTGAGCCGCTGCGGGAGCTGTGTGTGAGGCCTCGGAGGACTGCTGCAGGGCCTGGGACAGATTGGGGAACAGTGACTGGCACGCAGAATCCCCTTCCCCCTACCGGAACATAGATCAAAGAGCTACTGTTTTCTTTGGCCCTTACCTGCTGCTGGAAGTCGCTCCACACTGCAGGATTCTTTTCAGCCCACGGAGGTTGATTCAGGCACGGACACGGCAAACACCGTGAACGCTGCCATTTTCCCACTGGTGCCCTGAGGACTACACTGCCCAGCAGCCCCTGCGGCGGATAGGTCGCGTTAGCGTGTGCAAGCGCCAGGAGGCGCATAAAGGGGGGGCAGTGCTCCCGCACTGCCCGTTATAACTCGACAGAGACTGGACTGGGCCACCCCTCTGACACTTGGACATAGGTAGCTTAGTAGCCGTGTGGTAAGCTTGAATCACCATATTGCCTGAACTCCTTGCGTATTTTTAAGTGTTCTTCATTATTATTTTATAGAGTAAAGAGGGGCTGATTCTATTATGAGTAAACGCAAGGACCCAGCCGCTACCCTGGATGCTTTTATCATCAGGGCAGAATCTTTATTAAACCATAAGATTCAAATTGCTGAAAGGCGATTATCCCTTGAACTAACACATACCCAAATGTGCTCGCCTAGGCTTTCAGGCACTCCGCATTTATTCCCACTGGTATCCATAGAAACAGGTAGAGAGGATGGGTTGACATCTAATTGCTCTATCATTTCTATGCCACCAGGGCAAAATGACACAATTAGCTCACCAAGTCCGACAATGGGAGCTAGATTAAGAAAGCAAAATCTGAGCTTGGGGAAAAAGGGAGATGATAAGTGTGCAAAAAAGAAAGCTATCCCAGTTGCAAAGAAACCTAGGGCTAAGGCTGCAGTGGAGTTGGCCCAAGGAGTAAATCTAAAATCTTGCTCTGATTCACCAAGGGTATCTGTGAAAACTGTACCCAGACAGAGATCAATGACGACCGAAATTACCCCGACTTAAGTAATTATTATGTGGATTTGAGCATATTGTAAAAAGATCTCTTGAGTCTGCTAAGGAGGCTATGCTATCTGAGCTAGCGGATCATATTAGTGCGGCTTTGAAGCCCATGGAAGAGAAGTTGGGTCAAATTAAAAAATCCATAGGCTCACTGAATATTGGCAGCTATTCCCCTATTGATTATGCTCAGAAGAAAGGGACACAAAAAACACATGGAGATTTATCATTACCAACAGCACAGGGTGACCGTGGGCCAATATTGGTTGAACCGGAGATTAGTACAAGGCGTGGTGTGGCCAGGAATAGCTCCAGATTAGATTCTAAGTCCATGGGAGATGACAGGGTGGCAATAGTAGAAGATGAGACACGAGTTAGCACTGAACCACAACGTAATGAGAATGGTCTTTCATTTCGAGACACAGCTCATGACAGACCAGGCAATCAAACCGATAAACCTGTATTATATAGCCCAAAAGGTACAGACCTAACTCCCAATAATGATGTCCTAAATCTACCTCCTGCCTCATGCCCATACGTGATAGTTTTAGCAGGGGTACCGGTGTTAAGGAGGGACCAGAATGAGAACTGGGTGAATCTAAAAAAATAAGACCGTAGATTGGTTAGTAAAGTTTAAGCAATTTAACTTACTGAGAGCGGCTGACATTTTAATGGTACGTAGGGTAGGATGGGTGGGAGGATCTAGGAAGAACATTAGGGGCGATTGTGTGGTGGTAAATTTTAGACGGCCACAGATGGTCAGGTCCATTTTAGCCACCAAAGAGTTAACTGCTCTAGGGAACACTAGTATTAGTGTGTTACAGCTGGGGTATTTTTATAGACCGACAGAGAGAGGAAATGCAATTGGTGTTGATTCTATGGTCCCTTAGTGGAGAAGTGTGGCTCACTGGTTAGAGGAGGCAGACCTGGAAGCAGAGGTCAGCCCGGGACCAGGGTTCAATTCCCGGCTCGGCGGGGTCTTGAGTCCTAAAATGTCCATGTACTCGACAATTCTCGCTCCGGTGCCTACTCGCTTCACGGGTTCACACTCTGCGACTCTGGGCAATAGCTTGCTTAATCTCCACAACGGCCCCTCGCGGCGGGATGCCTGGCTTTCACCTTGCGGATACCCTGCCGGGGTTATCTCACAGGGGAATACCAGGACGGGTTCCCTAAGCAAGCGCTTAGAGACCGCTTGGTGATTTGCGCTATATAAATTCCTGTACATTTACATTTACAAAAAAATAAAGTAATAAACCCAGAGATAGCAGAGGGTATCCAGAAATTGCAGGTGGCAGCTATAGAGGTGCACATAGCCACCATGGCAGGAAGCAATGACCCAAGCACACCAATTAGGAATATTGGAGGAGACCCCGTGTTGATTAGGGACTCGACCGAGACCCCGAATTTATGTGTTACATCGTGGAATATTGCAGCTTTAAAGAGGAACATAGTTGATACATCCTGGAATGAATATATAGAGATTAGCGACATTACACTCTTACAGGAGACTTGGCTACTAGAAATACCACATAGAGTTGGTTGTAAAACATTCAGTGTGGGGGCCAGCCCCTCAGTGCAAGGAAGGCCTTCGGGGGGCCTGGTGATCTGGATACGAGTTTCCATGGAAATAAATATTTTTCCATTAAATGTACCGTCCCGAGATATATTGGGACTAAAATTTCTTGCAAAGAATGGGGAGGCCTTATTTCTATTTAACATCTACAGCAGACCAGGCCCTGCACACCGTGAATCGGCAGTAATAACCCAGCTGAGGCTCCTTCTTGACACATTAGGATACAGACCAAATATTATAGTTGGAGGTGACTTCAACTGTAATTTTGAGCCTATAATAGCATTTGGTAATTTGTTTGAGGACGAAGATATGGCGTACAATATCCCTTCTATAGAAAGTGAGAAGGAGGTGAAGTGCTCAGTTGCTGGGACCCAACTATTAAGGATTACAATGGGCCACAGTTTGAGAGCATGTAATGGCCTGCCCTCGGACAGACCAAATGTACATACTTTTAGCAGAGGTAGATCCCGAACAAACATAGACTATATACTGGTGACACTAGGATTTTGTAGCCACCTGGTCGATTTAAAGATTGGTGCTAGAACAGAGAGTGATCATCGAATCTTGAGGCTGATGGTACTATCAGAATTTTTTCTTCCTATTCAAACCGGCTCCAAGGAAATTGGTAACAAGGAAGATGAAATCATATTAAGTAAAATTAATTGAGTTGTAAAGTGGCCATATATCTTAGGGAACACTAAAGCGATGACTAGTATTTATTCTACCTTTGCAGATATTACTGCATCATTCATAGAACAACCTACAGGCCAAATTAAGATGACGGACCTGCATGGTATGCTGGTAAATGCTTTAGGACCAGTGTTAAGTAAAATATATAAGAATAATTTTGGCAATCCCTGGTATAATGGGAACTGTCGAGTGGCCAAAACAGAGCTAATTCAGGCTGCTAAGAGTGAAAATATTGCTACAATAAGGGCAAAAAGATATAATTATAAACAGACCCTAGAAAAAGCAAAGAGATTATGGGATATTCTGGTCCGCTCTAATTTGCGCGGCTAAAGCCAAGGATCAGGCTGGATTCTGGAATCTGATAGCCAAAGGGAATAGGTCAGGAAGGAAGCAAAGAGATCTATTCCTTGATGAAAACACATGGGTGAAACACTTTTCTGGTCTTTGCTCCGAAATTAATGGTGATGCCTTTGTGGTAACAAAAGATATGGAGAATATTGCCATGCAGCTAAACTGCACTTTAGTCTTAACGACACTTCACTAGTTTTGGAGTCAGTTAAGTCAGGCAAAGCACCAGGACCAGACAGAATTCCGGGCGACCTTTTAAAACATGATACGAGCATTTGGTGACTATGTATCAACCACCTTTGTAATGCGATAGCTGATTTTGAACCAATACCAAACACATGGAAAGGGGCAGAAATAGTCACAATTTTTAAAAAGGGAAACCGGAATGATCCGGCAAATTATTGCCCCATTAGCTTAATTGATATCCCACAGAAAATATTTGCTAGTCACATTTTATTTAGGTTAACTGCATGGATTGAAGAGGTTGATTTACTTTCAAAATATCAAGCTGGGTTCAGGAAAAAGATGAGTACTATTGATCAAGTCTTCAGATTTATGTGTATATGCTGGAAATATATAAACTTAAGGAAAGGTAGTTTATATATTGCCTTTGTAGCCTTAAAGGCCGCATTCGATTTGGTGCCCAGGAACCTGCTATGGGGTTGTTTGAAAGATCTGGGGGTGCCAATCGAACTGCTGGTCCAAATAATTAGGCTCCATGTGGGAAACTATGCCAAAGTGAGATGGGGGCCGAGAGGTGAACTTACCATGGAAATACCAGTGAGACGGGGAGTACTTCAATGTTGTGTCTTGGCGCCCAGCTTGTTTAGTCTTTATGTAAATGACATCCCTCGCTATCTGGAAGGTTGTAAAACGATTCTCCTAGGCTGGGAGGCGAAGTAATGCCTGCATTACTTTTTGCATATGACACCATTTTAATTTCGCAAACCCCTACCGGACTCCAAAATCTGATGAATTCCTTCCAGTCGTATTGTACTAACAAGGGCCTTGAAATAAATTCCAGCAAGACTAAATATATGTCCATTAATCCTCATAGATCTTTTAAAAAGACTTTAGAGCTAAATTGTCAAAGACTAGAATATGTACACAGTTTTAATTATTTAAGCATCACATTAGATACGAAGTTGACCTGGAAGCCACAACTGGAAAAAAATAGAATAATCTTGCTCCAAAACTGTACTCCTATTATAAAAAAGCATGGGGGGGAGTACCTCTAAGGCTGTATCTCCTGCCATTGGCGTTTTTAAATTCAAGGCCCAGTCAACTGCTTTGTATGGAGCAGAAATATGGGGGCCCTATTTTAAACGCAATTTTGAAATTGGAGAAAACAATTTCTTTCGGAAATTACTTTCTCTTCCAAACAGGACCCCGATGATTCCAATAATCATGGATTTGAATTTGAAATGAACTGACAATCACGCAGTATTACGCCCCCTCTTATTTTGGGTAAGAATCTGGTCAACAATGGAGCTTTTACATTACAAAAAAGGTTTACAGGAGATAATGAGTACTGGACTCTTTAAGGCTATACCATGGTTCCAACACGTGTCAATTTGGCTTGGGAAAATAGGGTTATCACACTATTGGGAGGAGCCTTTAGAGATGACCACAGCATGTAGCAAGTTAGTAAAGTCATCTTTTTGGGCTTACATCAACAGTAAATTGCTACATGATTCTAGCCAGGGTCCTTTAACATCATCATTTCTCCTGTTCAAAGATATAGCTCAGTTTGAACCGTTTCTAGACGAGGTGTGCCCACAAGTCGCGAAAATCCTTGTACCTGAAATTTAGATATGGGGTTTTACAAACAAACAATAATAAATCCAAATGGGGCAGTAATCGTGATGATAAGGATTATGACAAGTGTACGTTTTGTACAAATGTGGCCAAGGTCAAGGAAGATGATGTACACATATTATTTTTTTGCCCTTTATATGATACTCCAAGAAACAAATGGATCAAACCACTCTGCAATAATTTAAATATTAGGCATTGTAGAGAGGCTGAGCATATAATGAGGACGGATACCATGCAATTGGTGGTCTTTTGTGTAACCAGATTCTTGTTTAATGTGAAGATTATTAGAGCAAAAATTGGTTTGAAACTGTAACAGTGTACTATGTAGCTCTAGTAAATTTCAGACATATTTTTGCATTTGCACTTTAACATTGTAAGAACCCAGTGATTAATTATTTTTCAACCTTGAAAATCGAAATTGGTGGAGTTACCAAATATCAAATAACTCGATAGATTGTAATTATGAGGAGGGCGACTGAAGGATTTTAACAGGTCTTAATTTGCCTACTTCTAATGTTGTAAAATAGTCTTTTATTATATTTATTCGGTAACTAGTTTTAATTGTATATTAAGAATGGATCATGAAATTGTGCTTTCTAACACCTAATCCATGTGTTAAAATCAACTGTTGATTAAGTCTATGATGGAAATGTTCTTTTTTATGTGCTTTTATGGTCTAAAAGACCGAAATAAAGTTTAAATTGAGTTTCCACTCTCTGAAAAAGCAAATTAAGTTTTAAAGCCACTCTTGAGTGCTGGCTTGGGTTCACACTCAGTGAGATCAGAGAAATAATGGTCAACATTGATGAAACTGTATTGATCCATGATAATGAAATTAAGATTTTTCTGATGAGAATGTACAATGAGAGATTTTGTATTTGTCAGTCTAACAAAAAGAACGAGCCGCTTATGGTGTTTACAGCTGATTTGACTACTGAAGTTCTTGCTGCCAAAATAAGATCCCAGGATGCAGTAAAATCAATACGAACAATATTAAGAAATGTCCTCAACAATTTACATTTTGGAAATTTATGAAACAATTTGTGATGCTCCAGAGCTTCCCAGATCATGGGAGTCAACAAGAATGCCTGATGTTGTCTTAACATTTTTTACATCATTGTTTACTATCAGGAACTCAAAACTGTTACAAACTAAAGCTCTTGAATTTGGAACAGAAAATGAAAACATTCATGATGGCTTTGAAGATATGTCAGATGCGTTACTAAAAAAGGATACTTCTTGAGCTGCACAGGAACAGAGATGCCTTATTTCCGAATCCCTCTTGAGCAACCACCCAGAGCTAGTATTCGCTAGTCTCCAAAGTCATTACCCAAAAGGGAAGGGGAATTGGATAAAATAATAAACAACAAGAGAAGAGATCTTCTTGGCTGGCCCCTCGTGTAGTCCGACCCGCAGACCTTCTTTCACCTGGACCCTGGAACGGAAGAGCACAATTATATCTTACTCTATTTCTACTCTACCCTATCTAAACTCCCTCCTAAACTCTCACCTACCATTTCATGCCAAGAACCTTGCCTTCTCTTCTTAGCTTCTTTATTGGGTGAGTAGGCAGAACTTCTATAGTTTCTTTCTGAAATATACGAATGGGCACCTTTCTTATTAATATGTTCCTACTCTAAGTTTTACTATAAATGCTAATGTCTCTAATCACTTACTCATTTCTGTTCTGCTCTCCTCCTTCTTCTTAATATGGGTTCTTATTTAGATCACCCACTAGTTTGTTTTAGACTGGTCTCTGTTACTGCATTACTGTATTTGTCATCCTTAATATTCGAAACCTTTTTATCTTTCTTCCTCTTAGGTGCAATTCTCCAGCTTCTCTCTCTCTTTTCACAAATACATTCACGGATACAGTTCTTTGTTAGCCTTTCGAGGTAAGTATCTAGTCAGGTACACTACATTTCAGTTCATAAATAAGTGTATTATATTTCTTTTTTCACTTATCGCCTTTCTTCTTTTCCTAGGACTCCGAATGCAAGTCTTGACGAACTCCGGTTACACGTCGACTCCTTCACTCCAGACGTCGGCGCTCAGGTCTCAAGCTACGGGGAAGGACCGGGGATACACAGAAGGGAATTCAGACAGGACTCTAGGTATTGTTTATAAACTTCCAGCCGTTCTATCTCGTGCATTTTTCTAAAACTGAGAGACATGCTTTTCTCAAACTCGCGGTCATACGCGATACTGCGTGACCGAAATTAACGAGCGAGAGTTATCTCAAACTCGATTCCAGAAACTCTCCGGACTCGTTCACACTTCTTAATCTATGACGTGAACGAGATAAACTATAAAACTATGGACTCCTTAGACTATTTTATCAGAGATACCAAAAGCGTTCCTATCTGTGTTGGTTATCAGGTGAAGTGCGCAGAGCTTCTTCAGCGCGCGCTTCACCAGAACTCGGTTGAATGACGTCAGCCAGAAACACTAGACCGCAAACCCCTGTTCCAGCCTAGCGGCCTTTTGGGAGTTCCATGCTTGTATTCTTTGCGTCCACGTGTCTCTGTTGGCAAATCGTCTTGGTCTCTGGTCTACCATATGAGAAATTACTGCCACTCTTGGACTTAGGTTCCTGACAGTACCCCCCAACAAGGTAGATTCCTTCCGTCTTGGCTTCAAAGGGAATTGTTGGTGAAATTTATTGATTAATCTGGGAGCATGAACGTCTGTTTCCTGTTCCCAAGACCGTTCTTCAGGACCATAACCTTTCCAGTCCACTAGATAGAACAATTCACCTTTGACCCTTTTTGAGTCCAAAATTTCCTTCACCTCATACTCTGTTCCCGTTTCCAAATAAAGAGGTTTAGGAGGTAGATTTCTTCGTAGATTTCCAGGAGCCTTCTTCAACAGTGAAATATGAAAAACAGGGTGAATCTTCAATCTGGACGGCAACTGAAGTCGGTATGTCACTTGATTAATCTTTTTCTCTACTGGGTAAGGCCCAATAAATCGGGGCTGGAATTTCTGATTACCTTTTAATCTAAGATTCTTGGTACTTAACCAAACTGGATCCCCTTTTTCCAAATCTGGCCCTACTCTTCTTTTCTTGTCTGCGTAATTCTTATACCTTTCTTTTGCTACCCTCAGACTTTCCGTTGCCTTTTAGTGGATTTGTTCTAGATGTGATACTATGTCCCCAACAGCAGGAACAGTGACCTCAGTTTGTCTAAGTGTGGAATTAGGATGTCTGCCATAGTTCATGTAAAAAGGGGAGAAGCCTGTGGACACATTCTTGGCGTTATTGTAAGCAAACTCTGCTGCCCATAAATACTCTGACCAGTTTCCATCCTGTTTCAAAAGAAACAATCTTAGATATTGTTCCAATTCTTGGTTCACTCTCTCCGTCTGACCATCAGTTTCTGGATGGTAACTGGTAGAGTATCTCACTTCTGTCCCTAAACTCTCCATAAAGGCCTTTCAGAAATGTGAAATAAACTGTGACCCTCTGTTGGAAATCACCACCTTTGGAATTCCATGTGTCTTTACTATTTCTGTACTGAAGTGTGTAGCTAATTGTTTGGCTGTTGGAAGCCCTCGTAATGCCGTAAAGTGTGCCATTTTGGAGAAAGAGTCTACTACAACTAAAATGGTGTCATTGCCCTGACTAAGGGGTAAATCCACTATTAGGTCTAAAGTGACTGTGTGCCAGGGGAAAGGTGGTGTGGGCAAAGGCTGTAACAATCCCTTTGGAACCTGCCGTTCAGATTTTCCCTGTGCGCAAATCTCACAAGTCTTAACATATTCTTCAATGTCCTTAGTCATAACTGGCCACCAGTAGTGACGCTTTATTAGTTCTTTAGTTTTTGCTTCTCCTTTATGCCCTGCTAGCTTGGCGTCATGGCATTCTTGTATCACTTGTTGTTGCAGTTCTTTGGTAGGAATGTACAACTGGTCTTAAAAGTAAGGAAGTTGATTAATGATTTTTCTACCTTCTTTTTCTTGAGTCCATTCTTGCATCTCTTCTGGACTCATCACTTCTGAAATACTTGTTTCCAAACTCACCGAAGACGTCATACCAATTATCTTCTCCTCTGGAATAATTGCTTGGTCCTCTACAGGCGTCTTTTGGTTTTCTGTGTCAATTCTTGATAAGGCGTCCGCCTTTCCGTTCTGCGCCCCAGGACGATATGTGATCACGAAATCGTAATCAGCAAAGTACAGGGACCATCTCAACTGTCTTGGAGTTAATGTTCTGGCCGTCTTCAAAAATTTCAGGTTCCGATGATCCGTAAATACCGTTACTTGATGTTGAGCTCCCATGAGGTAATGTCTCCATTCTTTGAAGGCGTCTTTGATTGCCAACAACTCCTTCTCTGTGATGGTATAATTGCACTCGGCCGGGGATAACTTCCTTGATCTGTAAGCCACAGGGTGTAATTGTCCAGTAACCTTGTTCCGCTGGGACAGTACTCCTCCTACTGCCTGGTCCGATGCATCTGTTTCCACATAAAATGGTTCTGCCGGATCTGCATGTTGAAGAATTGGAGCCGATGTGAAGTCTTGTTTCAGCAAACCAAAGGCTTTCTCGGCTTCCTCTGTCCATTCAAATCGGATCCCTTTCTTTAATAGCTTAGTTAGTGGTAGGATCTTATGAGAAAATTCATTAATGAATCGTCGGTAAAAATTCGCGAAACCAATGAAGCTTTGGACCTCTTTTACACTCTCTGGAGACTTCCAGTTTGTTACTGCTTCGATTTTTTGCCGGTCCATCAGTAATCCAGTTGGAGAGATGATGAAACCCAAAAACTCCACTTGTGTTACGTTGAAGGCGCACAGCTCCAACTTGACAAATAGCTTGTTTTCCCTTAACTTCTGTAAGACTCCTCGAACTTGATCTTGATGCCTCTCCTGATCCGCTGAATAGATAAGTATATCATCTATGTACACAATAGCGCACTGGTCGATGTATTCTTTTAACACGTCATTGATGAAATGTTGGAAGGCTGCAGGGGCGTTGCAAAGACCGTAGGGCATTACCTGGTACTCAAATAGGCCGAATCGGGTTCTGAAGGCCGTCTTCCACTCATCGCCTTCTCTCATTCTGACCAAATGATAGGCCCCTCTTAAATCAAGTTTCGTGTATATTTGTGCTCCTTTTACTTGGTCCAATAGCACAGATATAAGAGGCAAAGGGTACCTATTCTTCTTAGTGATTCGATTAATGGCTCTATAATCGATGCAAGTCCTCAGATCGCCTTCCTTCTTCGGCACGAAGAATAAGGGCGACGAGCCGGGGGACTGCGAGGGTCTGATAAATCCATTAGCAAGGTATTTGTCCAAATACTCTCTTAAATGACTGTGTTCTTTTTCAGTCAGGGCGTACACTCGGCTACAGGGCAACGTGGCGCCAGGCTCCAATTCGATCTTACAATCGTAGTTTCTGTGAGGAGGTAATCGCTCTGCTTCCGTCTCGTTGAATACATCCTGGAATTCTGCATACTCTCCTGGAATTTCTGGGGCATTTATTACGCACAACGATTCCCCATTGTGGCACAGAGATTGAGCCAGGTTGAGTTCTTGCATCTTTTCCTTGTTTCCGAAACAGTTTCCGACACAATATTCGGAATCCATCCTAATGGTTCTGTCGCTCCAATTTATCGTCGGGTTATGCTCAGTGAGCCAGGGTAGACCAAGGATCAATTCAAATTGAGGAGCATCAATGAGATTAAATTGAATTCTTTCCTCATGACCATTGTTCGAAATTAAATGCATAACTTCGGTATGGCTCACGATCGGGCCTGAAGATAGGTTGGTGCCATCTACAGCTCGCACGGGTTCACTCTTGCTCTTCATAATGGCTTGGATTCCAGTCCTTCATGCGAATTTTAAATCGCAAAAATTTCCCGTGGCTCCAGAGTCAATCATCACGGACACCCCCGTTAAGGTTGAATTTCTGAACCTCACTTCCATAGATAAACTCAAGTGAGGAGCCGCTGACTGTAGGGTGTTAGCCACTCTATGCTGATCAGGAGTTTCTTCTTGGATCGCACCCACCTGTTCAACTCCAGTAACAGGTGGTGCAATCAGTTTTCCTTCGGCTTGTAACTTGTCTTGGGTTTTTTTTGGGGCAATTTCTGACAAAATGACCTCCAGCTCCACAATACATGCACAGGTTACTACTTCTCCTCTTTTCTTTTTCTTCTTTCGATAGAGGACCCCGTATGGTTCCGATTTGCATGGGTTCAACTCCCGAGGCCCCATCGTTTGTTCGATTATTTTCAGATCTGACACGATCAAATCTCGGGATAGTTGACCTGAACTCCTTTCTTTTCTCTCCTTTCCGTTCTCCCTGTCGGAAGTCTATCTCTAGGACCAGATCAACCAATGCTGATATCTCGGTGGGTCGATTAGGTATTCCAGCCAAGGCATCTTTCAATTCGTCCCTCAATCCACGGTAGAACACGGCTGCTCGCTTACTCTCCGGCCAATTGGTCTCCACCACTAGTTTGTTGAACTGCGCCAGATACGAAACTAGTTCTCGATTTCCCTGCTTCAGATCCAGTAGTTCATTGTCCACCACTTGAGAAATCCTTCTCCTATCGAAGATTCGTAGAAATTCTTGTTTAAATTCCTCGTAATTTCTCAGGATCGGATCATTTCTGGTTATGAGTGGCTGCGACCAAGCTGCTGCATCTCCGCTAAGGTAGGACAGGGCGAAGGCGACTTTGGATTGCGCATCAGGGAATATCGAAGGGCGACACATATAATGCAACGAACATTGAGTTAGAAAGATTTGTGCCTTTTGGGGGTCCCCACCGAATCGCTCTGGGGCTGCCAAGGGAATTACAGGGGACAGTGAATGGATAACTTGGGTCGTCATTCTATTTGTGCCTTCTGCTTCAGGGTTTTGGGTATTCTGACCTGAACCAAAAGGGTGTCTAATTCTCTGCGCTAAATCTGCTGTTTCCTTTCTAGAATTTACTACCTCTAATCTTAGGTTTTGATTTTCCTCTCTGACTGCGCTTAATTCTTTTTGAATTGTGTCTAGGATCGCCCCTAAATTCTGCAAATTTATTCCCTCAGCCATCTCTGTTCGGGTGCAAGGTGCAACTTGGGCACTTCACTCTGTCAGATGCGTTACTAAAAAAGGATACTTCTTGAGCTGCACAGGAACAGAGATGCCTTATTTCCGAATCCCTCTTGAGCAACCACCCAGAGCTAGTATTCGCTAGTCTCCAAAGTCATTACCCAAAAGGGAAGGGGAATTGGATAAAATAATAAACAACAAGAGAAGAGATCTTCTTGGCTGGCCCCTCGTGTAGTCCGACCCGCAGACCTTCTTTCACCTGGACCCTGGAACGGAAGAGCACAATTATATCTTACTCTATTTCTACTCTACCCTATCTAAACTCCCTCCTAAACTCTCACCTACCATTTCTTGCCAAGAACCTTGCCTTCTCTTCTTAGCTTCTTTATTGGGTGAGTTGGCAGAACTTCTATCGTTTCTTTCTGAAATATATGAATGGGCACCTTTCTTATTAATATGTTCCTACTCTAAGTTTTACTATAAATGCTAATGTCTCTAATCACTTACTCATTTCTGTTCTGCTCTCCTCCTTCTTCTTAATATGGGTTCTTATTTAGATCACCCACTAGTTTGTTTTAGACTGGTCTCTGTTACTGCATTACTGTATTTGTCATCCTTAATATTCTAAACCTTTTTATCTTTCTTCCTCTTAGGTGCAATTCTCCAGCTTCTCTCTCTCTTTTCACAAATACATTCACGGATACAGTTCTTTGTTAGCCTTTCGAGGTAAGTATCTAGTCAGGTACACTACATTTCAGTTCATAAATAAGTGTATTATATTTCTTTTTTCACTTATCGCCTTTCTTCTTTTCCTAGGACTCCAAATGCAAGTCTTGACGAACTCCGGTTACACGTCGTCTCCTTCACTCCAGACGTCGGCGCTCAGGTCTCAAGCTACGGGGAAGGACCGGGGATACACAGAAGGGAATTCAGACAGGACTCTAGGTATTGTTTATAAACTTCCAGCCGTTCTATCTCGTGCGTTTTTCTAAAACTGAGAGACAGGCTTTTCTCAAACTCGCGGTCATACGCGATACTGCGTGACAGAAATTAACGAGCGAGAGTTATCTCAAACTCGATTCCAGAAACTCTCCGGACTCGTTCACACTTCTTAATCTATGACGTGAACGAGATAAACTATAAAACTATGGACTCCTTAGACTATTTTATCAGAGATACCAAAAGCGTTCCTATCTGGGTTGGTTGTCAGGTGAAGTGCGCAGAGCTTCTTCAGCGCGCGCTTCACCAGAACTCGGTTGAATGACGTCAGCCAGAAACACTAGACCGCAAACCCCTGTTCCAGCCTAGCGGCCTTTTGGGAGTTCCATGCTTGTATTCTTTGCGTCCACGTGTCTCTGTTGGCAAATCGTCTTAGTCTCTGGTCTACCATATGAGAAATTACTGCCACTCTTGGACTTAGGTTCCTGACAAGATATAAGCGACAAAAAGTGGAAGACAATCCTGTGAACCATCAGGCTTATGCTGTGCAAATGTACAGTCTTTTCCAAGTCATGTTTTATGAATTACATCACATCACAAAGAAAACTCTGCTACACATAATGACTGCCCCTCGCAATCTATGACAGAAAGTAGAGATCTAATCACTTTAATAAATAGGATTGGTGTATCAACAAGTTATAATGACATAGTACAGAGCAGGAACTTGTTAGCAGCTCATGCTGTAAAATCTTGTGAGTCTGACAGCATACCATTTCTGTGTCACATTACCAGGAAAGGATTTACAATTGCTGCTTTTTGATTTTGAAGACAACTCTTATTTGTCTGGAACATCCAGCACACATATTACTGCCATGGTGCTTTTTAAAGACTGTACCAATGAAAGAGCTGCTGGAGCTTTCTGATGAGATGTACCATGACAGATTTTGTATTTGTCAGTCTAACAAAAAGAACGGGTCGCTTATGGTGTTTACAGCTGATTTGACTACTGAAGTTCTTGCTGCCAAAATAAGATCTCAGGATGCAGTAAAATCAGCACAAACAATTTGTGATGCTCCAGAGCTTCCCAGATCATGGGAGTCAACAAGAATGCCTGATGTTGTCTTAAATTTTTTTACATCATTGTTTACTATCAGCAACTCAAAACTGTTACAAACTAAAGTTCTTGAATTTGGAACAGAAAATGAAAACATTCATGATGGCTTTGAAGATGTAAGCGAAAAAAGTGGAAGACAATCCAGTGAACCATCAGGCTTATGCTGTGCAAATGTACAGTCTTTTCCAAATCATGTTTTATGAATTACATCACGGCAAAAAGAAAACTCTGCTACACATAATGACTACCCATGCAATCTATGAGAAGTGCAAAAGTAGCGATCTAATCACTTTAATAAATAGGATCGGTGTATCAAAAAGTTATAATGACATAGTACAGAGCAGGACCTTGTTAGCAGCTCATGCTGTAAAATCTTGTGAGTCTGACAGCATACCATTTCTGTGTCACGTTATCAGGAAAGGATTTACAATTGCAGCTTTTTGATTTTGAAGACAACTCATATTTGTCTGGAACATCCAGCACACATATTATTGAAGCTAAAATCTTTGGAAGCAAAACTGTCCAGTCAGTATTGATCAGAACTAATTTTGTCACTTAGTTGTGATCCAGATCCAATACCAATAATTGCTATGGGGTCAATACTCCACAAATCATTACAATGGCCCATACACATTCACCCAGTATCCCTGATGCAATTTGTTTCATTCATCTCTTACTTCTTGTATAATCTCCTAGAACATTTTATTTAACAAACTAATATTAATATCAACTCTTCCTCCACATAGTCGATGGACCAATTTGCTGAGTAGTTGATGGTAATAATAAGACACTTAGGGGCAGATTATGATGGAGGATTTTCCGCATCCTCCGGGCCGGCGGATGCCACCGCCGGCCCGGAGGATGCGGAAAATCCTCTGCGTAGCCTCACAAGACCCACCGCCATATTAGGATGGCGGTGGGTCTAGAAATCTGTCCGCAGCTTTTCCGCCGCGGTCGCCTTCCGACCGCGGCGGAAAAGCTTTAACATGGCTGGCGGTGTCTATCAGACACCGCCAGCCATATTAGCATGGTGTAAGATGTATGCTTTTCCGCGACGGCTTTTCCGCCGTGGAAAAGCATACGGACCTTCACTTCGGGGGCCCGTTGCGGGCCCCCTGGGTGAAGGGGGGGTGGGGGATGCACATGGGGGGTACCTATGGTACCCCCCTGCATTTGCGTGAACAAAGCAGCAGGCACCGAGCGGTGCCTGCCGCTTTGTGCATGCAAATGCACAACTTACATTTTTAACATTGCGGCGGGTGCTGCTTCAAGCAGCACCCGCCGCAATGTTAACAATACAGGATGTGACCGCCAGGGTGGCGGCCACATCCTAATTTGCACGGAGGGACCGCCGCCTGCGGACGGTCCCTCCTACTCTATGGTGGCGGACGGACTCAGGTCCGTCCGCCATCATAATCAGCCCCTAACTCTCTAAACATTTGACAAATCACCCACAGACTCTCAGTAAGGTAAATAAAGGTGTTTTATCTCTGGAAGTAAAATAAGGCTCATTTGCATCAGGTCACAATTACAAACATCGAACCTCTCAACCAGAGAAATAATGCAATTTACACAGTCTCTTTCAACAATGACATTATGCAATGAAGGAGTGGATAGAGTAAGAGACAAAAGAGTTCACCAAAAAATAATGCCTTTCAATATATTGTTCACGGAGTGGATAGGTGGAGAAACAAAAGATTCAGAGATAAATACATTAATGCTGAGAACATCATAGGCTAAATACAAAGCTATCTGTTTGTAGGAAAGCCACCACCAGGACTCAGGAGATGTTGGAGGTACCCCAAAAAGGTAGTCAAGGAAATGCAAGAAATTTCAGTCAGGAGCAGGACAGGATAAAAATCTTCTAGGCCCCTCTGCAAACCGACGGACAGTGACTTGTCTCCCCTCTTCTCTCTTGCCAGCCTAAAGAATAAACCACACCCCTAAAGGTACCCCAATTATAGTCTAAAACTTACATGTCCGTCTCACATTAGTTGCTAAATTTCATGAATCCTGACAGGGGATTGGTTGGTTTTGGAAGGTGGGATGTCACACCACGGTGACTTCACTCACATTTTGAGTATTCTATTGTTCCACGTCCTTTCCCATAGTCTGACTCTCAGTTCTTTTCACATGAAATTTAAAAAAGTTACAATTAAACATTCTTTGTTCAAATTAAACAGCATCCGCAGAGGTTGTCGCCTTTCTCACAGTCGATCACAGCCCTTGGCAGGCATTCAGCATCACGGAATTCAACTTTTAGGCATCTTCTGCTGTGCTCATCACTTCTGGTTGCTTTGTCATGACAGTCTTGCTCCCATTCCAAGCCATTCCTTCACATTAGTCAATTTAATAAAAGATGGTTCTTCATCCAATCCACTAAAATGAATAAAATATGGACATTCATTAATCATATGACACTGCATCCCTCACTGTTTACCATCCACCTGTGTGTCATTCCCCATTAATGTTACCTGGCATAAGCATTGGGCAAAATCGGCATTATTTATTATTTCAAAGCGGGATGCAACATGCAACTACTGATGCACATGTGGCCTATTAGTGCAGCATTTCTTGTTTCTTTTAAAGTACACAAAGAACAGGTTAACAGTTGTGGCATTCAATTGTCTGCACTCTTGCATCTGATTCAAAACAACAATGTGCTCACTCTCTGGGTAAACCGTTACAAAAAACCTACTTATATACTTATATACAAATTGCTTTACTGGATGGAGGAGCACATAAACAACCATAAATACTCAATACTTTATATTGTATGAATTAATCATTTTCAATAATTCAGTAAGAGTAATAAATAATTCCAAGGTATTAATTCCAATTAAATGCATTGGGCGCAATCAAAATAGCAAATGGGGTGGCATGAAAAATAAAGCAGAGAAACTTCTTCATATTCTTTATTCTTAAGTTGTAAATATTCCATCAAAAGTATTGACAGCTTGATATAGATCCAATACAGCCTTCACATTTCGTCCCTTTTTCTCAGGACTTCTTCAGGGCTGTTTAAAAACACACACAAAAACATTTTTTTCATTTTTTAAAAATATATCAAGAAGAAACCCCACTGTGACTAAGACAAATACACACACACAAAGAAAAAATATTACCATCAAAAAATTGGCACCTATACATAAGCTATAGTGTGTGCATTTTTTAAAAACAAAACATCATAAATACATTGGCCACACTATGTACGTGTACAAAGAAACACACCCATAAAAGACAAATATCCAACACTATGAGTACATTAACCTAATACTACGAGTTATAAAACTAGACAATACTGTGCATAACATATATTTGTACATATTACATATACACACCTCAAACATCAGAGATAGTTGTAATATAAGTATTGAACATCCATTTCCAAAGGAGAAAAACATGGGTCATAAATCCCCATCATGAGTATTCACATATATATTATGAAACACATTGTCACTTTTATATATATGATTTAACATGCTGATGTAAACTGGTTCAACACATATACATGTAAAGAAAAGAATGGCAATCTTGTAATGCAAACAGGTCAGTGTTAAATATATGACAACAGCTTACAATGCCACAACATATCAATGTTCCATATCCTGGCTCTCTGTTTCACAGATAGTTGGACACGTTTTGATTCCATCTTTTCCAATGCATGAACAACAAAACACAACCCAAACTGGGCAAATATTTCAAAACTCACACCTCTCTGATCTATCTTAGTCACTTCTGATCCTATTCCTTTGAATTAAAATCGTGTTTCCCTACTCAAATCAATCCTATCACCCCACATTCCTACTTCATTTCGCTGTTACATTCTCACTTGGGCATTATTTGGAAAGCCTTAAAAATGTTAATTACAACTTACCAAGCAAATCATATTTCATGCAGAACTTGTCCAGTGCCCAGTTACCCTTTTAATGTAGCGATTTCTCCAGGTAACCCGTGCAGTAGTGTGTCAAAACTGTAAAGTAATAATAATTGGCAGACTCATTTTTGATCAATCTTTTCATTAACCTAACCAAACTAGTTGCTTTATATAGTGTCAGCCACCTTACCTATGTATGTTTTTGTAAATCTGAACTGTACATAATTTTTTCACCATGCCTGAACAGAGCCACAAGGTTTTTTCCTTTTCTTTCCCTTTAAAGCTGTAATCTGTGGGTAAGGGGAAAACAAAATATAGTCTATCTTCTAACTCCCGATGGCCGAGTAGTGACAGTTCCAAGACATGCTATTATACGTACCTGGTATAGTGTCCTTTCGTTCACCTCTTCAGGGAACTCCCTGTTCTTTATCCTTTTAATTATAACCCCCAAACGCTCAATTGGCATTTCGGATGCTCTAAAACAATAAATCATTGAGCATAGCATTACTTGTCTAATGATCAGATCTAACATGATCACGCACAACTTAAAGCCATTGATACTCCTGACACAATTCGCATAGCATGCCTAGTGTTTCACAGTAGCTATTTCATAACGTCAAAAAGCAATTCAATAACCCACAAACACGAGCACCAAGCCAACACTATTTTCCATCAATATTTGTAAAACTAGATAATACTCTACTAGTACCCAACATGCCATTACTAAGGATTGCCACATAAGCGTCCACAGAGACATAAAAGTGACCCCCCTACAGCTTCATACACTTCAAGCACGTAAAATTGTGCTCTAAAATAAATTACCTCACTGCCGCATCAATCGCATTTATATAAAAGCCCGTGTATTACACCATCCCTATTCACTACAATTATAAGCCCAACAAAGTCTAGCGTGAAGCTCGTATTAATTGCAACACAAGGCAATTACACGAGACCCAGTACCTCAATATCATCTCAAGTCCCGGTCTAAAACGTACTTGATCAATTAGCTGTCTGCGCCCATGGCTGGGCCTCCTCCGGCAGGGTGTATACACCAAACCCTTTTCCAATTTCGTTTAAATGTCCCTCTCTTTCTTCTGATAGGAGAATTTAGTCACATGATTTTATTGCACCTAAGTTTCCTGTATTCCTTTTAGGAAAACATTGCGGCCATTTTACAACTACAGTCGGCCCAACCTATTCTAATCCAAGACTACATAAAAAGCTATTAACACTGACCTCGGTGTACAGCCTTCTATCAAGGATGATTCCCAAAAGCACATTATCAGTCCCCTCTATTCAGTATATCTAAACTAACATAACATTTTCTTACGCCCTTTCTCGATATAAACAACAGAAAGGTTCCACAACTACACAAATCGGCTCGGCCATCTTGTAACGTGTTTTTTCCTCTAAATCCACATGTGATGACACATTAAAAGAGACACTATTTCCTCAAATATATATTCCTCTCGGAGTGGGGTTACAGATATACATATTATTCTCACATCGAGCTACGAGTAAGAGAGTCCCCGATCCCAAGCATGTTACCACATAGTTCAAATAGCAGAAGTACATTAACCTACACAAGCATCGCGACCTTCTAAAAAGGGTCCTAATCACTGTAACTCACATTACGAGATACGTTCACTGTCCCAATAGATGGAACATGGTATAAAGTTTTCACACAGTGGTACGTGTTACTTATGGTAAATTTCCCATCTTTCTCAAAATTGTTATATCCTCCATATTGTATTTACATGTAAACCAGCCTAGGTCCTCTTTGCTGCTCAGCCAGAGTGTGAGTTGGATACGGAATGTTGGTGTGACTGTGATGCGTGGAATGCCTGGGTGCTTGAGTGGATGAGTGGTGACAGTTAAAGATGGGCTGAGCAGCAAGGCAGACTGCTCCTGGTGGGGCTGGTACTTGACCAGAGCTGGCTGGACTAAGAAAGAGGTTACCTGGACATGGAACTAATAAAGAAGACTTGGAAATACTACAAGGGACCTGTGTCTCTATGTACAGGGCACAGCATTATTTTGTCGATGAGCGGACGTACTCAAGCGTCTTTCATGGATCATTGGTAATGCAACCAAGAGAAAAGACAAGAAACAAAGAAACTACAGTAACCAGCGAAAATATAAGAAACTAAAGCAACTACATGAAGCAGAATGGGTTTCAGGCAAGCCAGCCTCACCAGTGTCCTTGTCAACGGACAGCCCCAACCAACTGTGTCCTTACCAACGGACACTACAGCCTGGAAATACTCCTCGGGATCTACAAAAGGTTTTAGTGAGTTGGAGGTGTAGTTACACTACGGCCACATGTAGGTGTTCTAGCCACCGTGTCTGCTTCAAAAAGGTTTGGTGAGTTGGAGGAGTGGTTCCTACAGCCACAGTTGGAGTTCCAGCCACATCAAGCTACAAAGACCACATTGTCTTCAAACAAAAAGCATCTCTTGGGATACTTTTGACGTGTTGTTGAAGGTTGAAATTGTGAACCAACGTGAGTATGTCTCAGCGCCACTCAGGAGCGGTGTGGATCTGCCAAGATTGGTGCTTTGGTGACACATAGAATGCACAATTATGGTCACTTAACACTGTGGAAGTAATGTGTCTTGGGAACTTTTTACATCTATGAAATACTTCATATTGGGACTTCCACACAAACTGACCCGTGAAATTCACAAGCGCTCTAGGGTCTGCGCAATGTTTGCCTACTTCTACATGTGTACTAAAAGAAGGGGTCTCAGTGTGAGAACAATAATTACACTTAATTACTTTAGAAAGAATTAATCAAAAAAACAAAGAATGAAGCCACATTGTTTTAATTCACAATGGGGACAATATAGCAAATATACTGACACTTCGTTATAACATATAGTAGGTTGTACAGTGCCCAGAAAGGGGGGGGGGTTTGTGATGTGAGGAAGGTGTAGTATGGGATTGTGACAATAAAATCAATACGGTATCAAAAAATACATTCGTGTTTCAATCTAAAGTACAAAGACGAAACAAAGGACTGGTAGTTCACTATAACAATATATACATATCATCCTCCAATATAGCAACCAATGTCAAATGTTTATATGGAGTTGACGTGAAGGGAGAAGTTGTCGACGTTTCGACCCTCAAAATATCGCAGGGTTAGTTGAGCCCTTGCAGCGGGGTCTTCATCAGGACAAGGAACTGGGCGGGCAACCTGATGAATATATGTATAGAGGGATTATTTGATCAGTTTCAAAAAAAGGGGATGTCCATTATATGTGACATAAATAATTGAAGTGGTGAGGCACACAGCAAAGGGCATACCGTTATAATTGTCGCTCTATCCTTACACAGCTTGCGTCATCATGGATAAATGGATAGCTAAAAGGGTGGAGTACATGAAGGGAAACTTAATCAATACAAATTAGGGATGGAGATCCAGAGAGAAGTTAATAATTACATCAATTCAGACCAACATTTGTTCTGGACAATTTAGAGGTAGTCCTGCGAATTGTCCCTACACTTACTGTGGTGAGGGTGAAAATAGAGCGGCGGAGAAAGGGGCCGGCCCTGGGGCGGCGGACCAGTCAATATCTGAAAAAATGATGACAATAATCTGACTTTAGAATTTTGTAATCGATCAATACTGTGAAAGGTTAAACACGTTAACCATTTCAGACTTAAAGGAGGAGGGCAGGCTTACCAGCGTCGTCCAAATGGATCGGCGTTGGTTTCAGGGTGTGCGTGGTTCTAACAGCATTGCATCAGTAGACCTAAAAATCAATGTCGTGCAAGACTGATTAGTATTCAGCTGAAAATGTAACTGCGGCGATTGTCAGAGATCGGTGGAGATCAGAACAAAGGGACGCGGCTTACCAATTGCCGACTCGATCGGATGTCAATCTGCACTCGCGTCTAAAGTGACAAGGCGAACTTCCTGGTTGAATAAGTAACCATGGAAGTGGGGGCGTGAATGACTCTGTGGAAGTAGACCTCGAAGACAGACTAGTTTCTAGGTGAAAATTGCCGCGATGGAGGGGAAAGGGGGTTGACGGACTTCAAAAGACTACCAATAAAAGTTGTTAGATTGCCTGTTCACATGCATGTTATTTTTTCTCAAATATGAGGCAGTGGTGCAGTTGTTTGGGGGTAACCATGGAAACCACATAAAAATAAATAAACATAGAGGAAAGACTTGCGTAGAAATGACGTCTCATAGGCAAGAGTCCACTAGAGTGAATTACACACAGTTAACATTATTGATAAAAGACTCGGGCAACATTGTATACATCCAATTAGGGCGTACCTCTCACATGAGGGTAAAGGCCCGTGCGATTGCCACATAGTATTAGAGTACGTTAGTATGTGATGTCAACAGAATAGTACTGGCACTTGACAAACAATATTATTATAGACCAGGTGGGGAAATGGTCTAAATAAAGTTAATTTAACATGCAAAATGATCACACTTATGAGGCATATCTCTTCTCACATGGGGGTATCGACCAATTAAAACATGTAGTAATGGGCACTGGGTGAAAGATGTACACTTTAAGGCGATATCGCTAACTGGGAGAAGGAGCTATCATATTCGTTGAGACCATTCTGAATTGAATCAAAACGAAGCATCCATTTTATTTCGCGGATGTTCAGAATATTAGAAATATTACCACTTCGTGGTCCCAACACTGCCTTCTCTAGTATCACCCATCTTAGACTCTCAGGGGGATGAGTGGCAAGTTTGAAGTGGTCAACTAGAGGAGCCCCCAGCACCTGACATCTTATCCTGCTCATGTGCTGGAGAATACGCACCTTCGCCTTTTGTTGGGTTTGACCGATGTATATTAGACCACATGGGCACACAATCGCATAGATGACGTTAGACGTATTGCAATTACTATGGAACTTAAGTTGGATTCTATGTTGAAGGTGTACGAATTCTTTTGTTTGAATGGTTGTGTCGCACGCCTTACATTTACCACACCTGAAGTGGCCAACAACAGGTGGGAGATTCCATACTGAGGTGATCGTAGGGTCTTCAGGGCCAGATTGAAAGGAACGCACCACATGGTCTTTCACACTCTTGGCTTTTTTTAATGCATGTAGGTGAGTACCCCTTTGGTTGATATCATCGGATATCAATTGCCAATGTTTGTTGATGATACGTTTAATTTGATTACTCTTGGTGGAATACGTAGTCACACATACTATCCTTTCCTTGTTGTCAGCTTCCTTGTCGTTTGGAATGAGTAGTTCTTCCCGGGGATAGAACCAAGCCCGTTTCCTGGATTTCTTCACCAGTCCTTTCGGATAACCTCGTTCTTGAAGACGTTTGGCGAGATCCTCTGATTCTTGAAGGTAGTGTTCCTTGTTGGAACAATTCCTCCGGATGCGGAGAAACTGTCCGAAAGGTAGATTGTCGCGAAGGGCACGGGGATGATAGCTACTGTACTGTAGCAGGGAATTTCTCTCCGCTGGTTTGCGGTACAGAGTGGTCAATAAGATTCCAGATTCTTCATAGATAGTGATATCTAAAAAGTGAATCCTCTTATGATCTGATTGATTTGTAAATTTTAAATGTGGTGATTGTTGATTCAACCACACAAAGAACGCTGATAGTTCGTCCATGTTGCCGTTCCAAATAAGAAGGATATCGTCTATGTATCGCATCCACAAGTTTAGTTGGTCTTTAAATGGATTCAAGTTGTTAAGCACAGTGTCATTTTCAAATGCAGCCATATACAGAATCGCCACGTCTGGGGCGAATGGAGCACCCATCGCTTCTCCAGAGGTCTGTAGGTAAAATTGATTTTTGAAAATGAAAAAGTTTTTGGTCATGGCTATGGTGAGTAGGGCTACAATAAATTCAGTTGGAACCTGTACCGGGGCTGGTCGTTGATTCAGACATCTGGTTATCACTGCCAATGCTTCTTGTTGAGGGATGCAGGTATAGAGGGATACCACATCGCATGTGGCCAATATTTGATGCTGTGGATCAAACGGGCGATTCTCGATGATCGAGATCGTATGCATGGTGTCTCGTAGGTATGAATGACAGGACTCAGCAAGGGGTTTGATGAAGAAATCGATATACTTTCCAAGCGGTTCCAGTATTGACCCACATCCGGAAACGATGGGGCGTCCAGGTGGTTTGATCATGCTTTTGTTTATTTTGGGTATGGTATAAATAGTTGCAAGCCGTGGGGGTTTTTGGTTCAAATATGAGTACTCGTTTTCAGACAAAAAACCCTGGTCCAAGCCTGCTTGTGTCAGTTGTTGAATCTCGGTAGCGATTGCTTTTGAAGGGTCTGACCTTAGTAGTTGATAACTTGCCCCATCATTGAGTTGACGAAAGATTTCGGACTCATAATCATGCGAGTCCTGAATCACTATCGCGCCGCCTTTGTCTGCTGGCTTGATCACCACTTTTTTATTGCTGGCGAGTGACTGCAAAGCTGTCCTTTCCACCTTGCTGATGTTGTACTTGGTAAAAGAATTGGTACCCAATATTTGCTCTACATCTCTCCAAACCACGGCCTCATACGCTAATATTTTAGATGACATGGCACCGGAGTGTGGTACAAAGGTAGAGGGCGTGCGTAGTCCCGTGAGCGAGCGGTTCGACTGAATTGAAGATGCACGGAAAAAGTATTTCAAACGTATCTTGCGAAAGAACTTGCAAAGTTCAGTGCGTATCGTGAAATTGTCGGGTCGATTAGTCGGAACAAACGAAAGCCCTTTACTCAGAACTTTCATTTCATTTGTGTCCAAGTTGTGTTGGGATATGTTGATTACGGGACTCAAGGTCTCTGGAGGGTTTACCATCGGTAGGTCTTGTTGCGGGTGGTTCTCTCCCCGTGCTGTTCTGATTGAAAGTGAACTTGCTTGGGTGCTTGACCTCTTCCTCCATCCCAGTTGTGCGAATTCTGTCCAGGGCCGCGTTGTTGACCCCTGCCCCAGTTGGTGCCCCTGCCACGAGGTGGGCGCCATGGAGCTTGGCGTTGTCCTAAAAAAGGATTGTACTGGTGTTGTTGGTAACCGTAATCCTGATAGTTCTGGTAGTTACTGGGACCCGCCTGATCCTGTTCTCCCTCTGAACTGTATGACGAGTCAGAGAAGGTCTGGTAATTGCGTCTTGCTCTGTAGGATCCCCGTCCTCTGTTTGTGAACCGACCTTGGGTGTCCTGGCGGAAGTAGTCTTCGTTTAGATAGGGATAAGTTTTTTCTTATCATACAAACGGACATCTCTTGCCAACTTCTCCAATTTACGATTCTGTGTTGTTACATCAAAGTCTTTGAGGGATGCCTCAAGGTTAGTTAGGGTTTCTTTAGCACTTGCAAAGTTAGCATCCGCAGCAATTTCTGCTTTTAGGGTTTTTATTTCTGCAGTGATCAACTGAACTTGTTCAACAGCCGTTTCCACGCCAAGGACCATCCAATGACGGGAGCAGTTATTAGCAACGTGGCTAAAGCCCTCCCTAAACTTTGGTACTTCTACAAATATTGCTGGTTCTATTTTAATTTGTAACCCAACAGGAATGATATTTTCTTTTAAATATCTTGTCAGAAGATGACCATGCCACCGTGTCCGGACCAGCTTTTTCTCCAACCTCTCTAGACGTGAAATCTTGTCTTTCAATGTAAAGTCTATAGTTGGAACGTCTGTAGAAAAGAAAAGATTATCCGGATTTTCCAGAAGTCTTTCTATATAGTCCTCCGAATATGAAAGGAGTTCTCTCTCCACCATAGTGTGCTGAAAAATAAATTATGACAAAGAAAAGTACCTCGCAGACCGGCGTCTGCTCGAAGTGGAATATATATGGGGGGGTAGACCCAGAACAGTCACTGAGACCTGGGTGATCTAAGTACTAAAAGAAGGGGTCTCAGTGTGAGAACAATAATTACACTTAATTACTTTAGAAAGAATTAATCAAAAAAACAAAGAATGAAGCCACATTGTTTTAATTCACAATGGGGACAATATAGCAAATATACTGACACTTCATTATAACATATAGTAGGTTGTACAGTGCCCAGAAGGGGGGGGGGTTTGTGATGTGAGGAAGGTGTAGTATGGGATTGTGACAATAAAATCAATACGGTATCAAAAAATACATTTGTGTTTCAATCTAAAGTACAAAGAAGAAACAAAGGACTGGTAGTTCACTATAACAATATATACATATCATCCTCCAATATAGCAACCAATGTCAAATGTTTATATGGAGTTGACGTGAAGGGAGAAGTTGTCGACGTTTCGACCCTCAAAATATCGCAGGGTTAGTTGAGTCCTTGCAGCGGGGTCTTCATCAGGACAAGGGACTGGGCGGGCAACCTGATGAATATATGTATAGAGGGATTATTTGATCAGTTTCAAAAAAAGGGGATGTCCATTATATGTGACATAAATAATTGAAGTGGTGAGGCACACAGCAAAGGGCATACCGTTATAATTGTCGCACTATCCTTGCACAGCTTGCGTCATCATGGATAAATGGATAGCTAAAAGGGTGGAGTACATGAAGGGAAACTTAATCAATAAAAATTAGGGATGGAGATCCAGAGAGAAGTTAATAATTACATCAATTCAGACCAACAATTGCTCTGGACAATTTAGAGGTAGTCCTGCGAATTGTCCCTACACTTACTGTGGTGAGGGTGAAAATAGAGCGGAGGAAGAAGGGGCCGGCCCCGGGGCGGCGGACCAGTCAATATCTGAAAAAATGATGACAATAATCTGACTTTAGAATTTTGTAATCGATCAATACTGTGAAAGGTTAAACACGTTAACCATTTCGGACTTAAAGGAGGAGGGCAGGCTTACCAGCGTCGTCCAAATGGATCGGCGTTGGTTTCAGGGTGTGCGTGGTTCTAACAGCATTGCATCAGTAGACCTAGAAATCAACGTCGTGCAAGACTGATTAGTATTCAGCTGAAAATGTAACTGCGGCGATTGTCAGAGATCGGTGGAGATCAGAACAAAGGGACGCGGCTTACCAATTGCCGACTCGATCGGATGTCAATCTGCACTCGCGTCTAAAGTGACGAGGTGAACTTCCTGGTTGAATAAGTAACCATGGAAGCGGGGGCGTGAATGACTCCGTGGAAGTAGACCTCGAAGACAGACTAGTTTCTAGGTGAAAATTGCCGCGATGGAGGGGAAAGGGGGTTGACGGACTTCAAAAGACTACCAATAAAAGTTGTTAGATTGCCTGTTCACATGCATGATATTTTTTCTCAAATATGAGGCAGTGGTGCAGTTGTTTGGGGGTAACCATGGAACCACATAAAAAAAAAAAAAAAAAGAGGAAAGACTTGCGTAGAAATGACGTCTCATAGGCAAGAGTCCACTAGAGTGAATTACACACAGTTACCATTATTGATAAAAGACTCGGGCAACATTGTATACATCCAATTAGGGCGTACCTCTCACATGAGGGTAAAGGCCCGTGCGATTGCCACATAGTATTAGAGTACGTTAGTATGTGATGTCAACAGAATAGTACTGGCACTTGACAAACAATATTATTATAGACCAGGTGGGGAAATGGTCTAAATAAAGTTAATTTAACATGCAAAATGATCACACTTATGAGGCATAGCTCTTCTCACATGGGGGTATCGACCAATTAAAACATGTAGTAATGGGCACTGGGTGAAAGATGTACACTTTAAGGCGATATCGCTAACTGGGGGAAGGAGCTATCATATTCGTTGAGACCATTCTGAATTGAATCAAAACGAAGCATCCATTTTATTTCGCGGATGTTCAGAATATTAGAAATATTACCACCTCGTGGTCCCAACACTGCCTTCTCTAGTATCACCCATCTTAGACTCTCAGGGGGATGAGTGGCAAGTTTGAAGTGGTCAACTAGAGGAGCCCCCAGCACCTGACATCTTATCCTGCTCATGTGCTGGAGAATACGCACCTTCGCCTTTTGTTGGGTTTGACCGATGTATATTAGACCACATGGACACACAATCGCATAGATGACGTTAGACGTATTGCAATTACTATGGAACTTAAGTTGGATTCTATGTTGAAGGTGTACGAATTCTTTTGTTTGAATGGTTGTGTCGCACGCCTTACATTTACCACACCTGAAGTGGCCAACAACAGGTGGAAGATTCCATACTGAGGTGATCGTAGGGTCTTCAGGGCCAGATTGAAAGGAACGCACCACATGGTCTTTCACACTCTTGGCTTTTTTGAATGCATGTAGGGGAGTACCCCTTTGGTTGATATCATCGGATATCAATTGCCAATGTTTGTTGATGATACGTTTAATTTGATTACTCTTGGTGGAATACGTAGTCACACATACTATCCTTTCCTTGTTGTCAGCTTCCTTGTCGTTTGGAATGAGTAGTTCTTCCCGGGGATAGAACCAAGCCCGTTTCCTGGATTTCTTCACCAGTCCTTTCGGATAACCTCGTTCTTGAAGACGTTTGGCGAGATCCTCTGATTCTTGAAGGTAGTGTTCCTTGTTGGAACAATTCCTCCGGATGCGGAGAAACTGTCCGAAAGGTAGATTGTCGCGAAGGGCACGGGGATGATGGCTACTGTACTGTAGCAGGGAATTTCTCTCCGCTGGTTTGCGGTACAGAGTGGTCAATAAGATTCCAGATTCTTCATAGATAGTGATATCTAAAAAGTTAATCCTCTTATGATCTGATTGATTTGTAAATTTTAAATGTGGTGATTGTTGATTCAACCACACAAAGAACGCTGATAGTTCGTCCATGTTGCCGTTCCAAATAAGAAGGATATCGTCTATGTATCGCATCCACAAGTTTAGTTGGTCTTTAAATGGATTCAAGTTGTTAAGCACAGTGTCATTTTCAAATGCAGCCATATACAGAATCGCCACATCTGGGGCGAATGGAGCACCCATCGCTACTCCAGAGGTCTGTAGGTAAAATTGATTTTTGAAAATGAAAATGTTTTTGGTCATGGCTATGGTGAGTAGGGCTACATTAAATTCAGTTGGAACCTGTACCGGGGCTGGTCGTTGATTCAGACATCTGGTTATCACTGCCAATGCTTCTTGTTGAGGGATGCAGGTATAGAGGGATACCACATCGCATGTGGCCAATATTTGATGCTGTGGATCAAACGGGCGATTCTCGATGATCGAGATCGTATGCATGGTGTCTCGTAGGTATGAATGACAGGACTCAGCAAGGGGTTTGATGAAGAAATCGATATACTTTCCAAGCAGTTCCAGTTTTGACCCACATCCGGAAACGATGGGGCGTCCAGGTGGTTTAATCATGCTTTTGTGTATTTTGGGTATGGTATAAATAGTTGCAAGCCGTGGGTGTTTTTGGTTCAAATATGAGTACTCGTTTTCAGACAAAAAACCCTGGTCCAAGCCTGCTTGTGTCAGTTGTTGAATCTCGGTAGCGATTGCTTTTGAAGGGTCTGACCTTAGTAGTTGATAACTTGCCCCATCATTGAGTTGACGAAAGATTTCGGACTCATAATCATGCGAGTCCTGAATCACTATCGCGCCGCCTTTGTCTGCTGGCTTGATCACCACTTTTTTATTGCTGGCGAGTGACTGCAAAGCTGTCCTTTCCACCTTGCTGATGTTGTTCTTGGTAAAGAATTGGTACCCAATATTTGCTCTACATCTCTCCAAACCACGGCCTCATACGCTAATAATTTAGATGACATGGCACCGGAGTGTGGTACAAAGGTAGAGGGCGTGCGTAGTCCCGTGAGCGAGCGGTTCGACTGAATTGAAGATGCACGGAAAAAGTATTTCAAACGTATCTTGCGAAAGAACTTGCAAAGTTCAGTGCGTATCGTGAAATTGTCGGGTCGATTAGTCGGAACAAACGAAAGCCCTTTACTCAGAACTTTCATTTCATTTGTGTCCAAGTTGTGTTGGGATATGTTGATTACGGGACTCAAGGTCTCTGAAAGGTTTACCATCGGTAGGTCTTGTTGCGGGTGGTTCTCTCCCCGTGCTGTTCTGATTGAAAGTGAACTTGCTTGGGTGCTTGACCTCTTCCTCCATCCCAGTTGTGCGAATTCTGTCCAGGGCTGCGTTGTTGACCCCTGCCCCAGTTGGTGCCCCTGCCACGAGGTGGGCGCCATGGAGCTTGGCGTTGTCCTAAAAAAGGATTGTACTGGTGTTGTTGGTAACCGTAATCCTGATAGTTCTGGTAGTTACTGGGACCCGCCTGATCCTGTTCTCCCTCTGAACTGTATGACGAGTCAGAGTAGGTCTGGTAATTGTGTCTTGCTCTGTAGGATCCCCGTCCTCTGTTTGAGAACCGACCTTGGGTGTCCTGGCGGAAGTAGTCTTCGTTTAGATAGGGATACGTTTTTTTCTTATCATACAAACGGACATCTCTTGCCAACTTCTCCAATTTACGATTCTGTGTTGTTACATCAAAGTCTTTGAGGGATGCCTCAAGGTTAGTTAGGGTTTCTTTAGCACTTGCAAAGTTAGCATCCGCTGCAATTTCTGCTTTTAGGGTTTTTATTTCTGCAGTGATCAACTGAACTTGTTCAACAGCCGTTTCCACGCCAAGGACCATCCAATGACGGGAGCAGTTATTGGCAACGTGGCTAAAGCCCTCCTTAAACTTTGGTACTTCTACAAATATTGCTGGTTCTATTTTAATTTGTAACCCAACAGGAATGATATTTTCTTTTAAATATCTTGTCAGAAGATGACCATGCCACCGTGTCCGGACCAGCTTTCTCTCCAACCTCTCTAGACGTGAAATCTTGTCTTTCAATGTAAAGTCTATAGTTGGAACGTCTGTAAAAAAGAAAAGATTATCCGGATTTTCCAGAAGTCTTTCTATATAGTCCTCCGAATATGAAAGGAGTTCTCTCTCCACCATAGTGTGCTGAAAAATAAATTATGACAAAGAAAAGTACCTCGCAGACCGGCGTCTACTCGAAGTGGAATATATATGGGGGGTAGACCCAGAACAGTCACTGAGACCTGGGTGATCTAAGTACTAAAAGAAGGGGTCTCAGTGTGAGAACAATAATTACACTTAATTACTTTAGAAAGAATTAATCAAAAAAACAAAGAATGAAGCCACATTGTTTTAATTGACAATGGGGACAATATAGCAAATATACTGACACTTCGTTATAACATATAGTAGGTTGTACAGTGCCCAGAAGGGGGGGGGTTTGTGATGTGAGGAAGGTGTAGTATGGGATTGTGACAATAAAATCAATACGGTATCAAAAAATACATTCGTGTTTCAATCTAAAGTACAAAGAAGAAACAAAGGACTGGTAGTTCACTATAACAATATATACCAACTGGGGCAGGGGTCAACAATGCGGCCCTGGACAGAATTCGCACAACTGGGATGGAGGAAGAGGTCAAGCACCCAAGCAAGTTCACTTTCAATCAGAACAGCACGGGGAGAGAACCACCCGCAACAAGACCTACCGATGGTAAACCCTCCAGAGACCTTGAGTCCCGTAATCAACATATCCCAACACAACTTGGACACAAATGAAATGAAAGTTCTGAGTAAAGGGCTTTCGTTTGTTCCGACTAATCGACCCGACAATTTCACGATACGCACTGAACTTTGCAAGTTCTTTCGCAAGATACGTTTGAAATACTTTTTCCGTGCATCTTCAATTCAGTCGAACCGCTCGCTCACGGGACTACGCACGCCCTCTACCTTTGTACCACACTCCGGTGCCATGTCATCTAAAATATTAGCGTATGAGGCCGTGGTTTGGAGAGATGTAGAGCAAATATTGGGTACCAATTCTTTTACCAAGTACAACATCAGCAAGGTGGAAAGGACAGCTTTGCAGTCACTCGCCAGCAATAAAAAAGTGGTGATCAAGCCAGCAGACAAAGGCGGCGCGATAGTGATTCAGGACTCGCATGATTATGAGTCCGAAATCTTTCGTCAACTCAATGATGGGGCAAGTTATCAACTACTAAGGTCAGACCCTTGAAAAGCAATCGCTACCGAGATTCAACAACTGACACAAGCAGGCTTGGACCAGGGTTTTTTGTCTGAAAACGAGTACTCATATTTGAACCAAAAACACCCACGGCTTGCAACTATTTATACCATACCCAAAATACACAAAAGCATGATCAAACCACCTGGACGCCCCATCGTTTCCGGATGTGGGTCAATACTGGAACCGCTTGGAAAGTATATCGATTTCTTCATCAAACCCCTTGCTGAGTCCTGTCATTTATACCTACGAGACACCATGCATACGATCTCGATCATCGAGAATCGCCCGTTTGATCCACAGCATCAAATATTGGCCACATGCGATGTGGTATCCCTCTATACCTGCATCCCTCAACAAGAAGCATTGGCAGTGATAACCAGATGTCTGAATCAACGACCTGCCCCGGTACAGGTTCCAACTGAATTTATTGTAGCCCTACTCACCATTAAGCATGGGCGGATTTTACGAATTGGCAATCCGCGAACTTGCGTATTTACGGATTCGCAATCCGCAAAATCCGCGAACTCTCGCGAATTTGCGGATTTTTTTTTTTATGTTCGCAAGGATTTCTGCCAGTTCGCGAGGGTTCTGTACCAGTTCGCAATTGCGAACTTACTTGTCGGCTCGCAACGGCCGCGACTATGTTGTTTCTACATCTGGTTCATCATCACAGGTTCACAGCACCCTCTGTTTCACCACTGCCACCCTCTGGTACACCCATGCCACCCTCTGGTACATCACTGCCACCCTCTGGTTGGTTTATCACTGTAGATTATGGGGGTGAAAAAAAGCAAGCACACCTGCCCTGCTTCAACTGACATGAATTAATTTGGGGTTGATTAATGTGTCACTGAATTTAAACTTCCAGTCTGGCTGGCACCTGCTTCCTTATCTGTAATTTGCTGAACTCTGAAGGGGCCCCTCAGGAAGCACTACAGGGAATGGTTACTAATGATAAGATTGAACTTTTGCACCTGCTGGGTGCTTTCAGTTTTGTCTGTAATTGCTTTCTGTTGCAGTGTAATTTTTTTAACAGGACCTTTGTTGTATACTTGTAGCTATTCTCTGAGCCTGCTGTGAGGGTCAGAGCAGGGTCATAGAATAGTTGCAAGTAGGCAAATGAACTCTGAAGCGGCCCCTCAGGAAGCACTACAGGGAATGGTTACTAATGATAAGATTGAACTTTTGCACCTGCTGAGTGCTTTCAGTATTGCAAAAATCCAAATATCCAGCAGCATCCACAAAAGTAATCCTTCCAGGTCAAGATCCAAATCAAAGTGACCAGCACATGAAGAAAGCACTGGGAGGTGCCTGGTGGACAGGAACAGGAAGTTGGAGACTGTGGGGCACTTCCTTCCTCCCACCCCCACCCCCCAAAATGGACTCCTTGCAAAGAAAAATTGCAGGCAAATGTCAACCTGAGGAGTTATTCTGATAAAAATCATAATTTTCAAGTTTTATGCTGCCTGCTGGTGGATTTCTTGTGCGAAATTGCAAATTTTGCAATCTCGCAATTGCGAGATTGTCGCTGCCCGCCGCATCTACGTGTTCGCAAGTATTTACTCCCGCGAAATTGTATAGTATTCTAGTTGGCAAGCAAAAAATCCGCTTTGCACGGATTTTACGAATTTTCGGCAAGTTCGCTAGAGTTCGCGGATTGCGAATTTACCGAAAATCCGCAAAATCCGCGAGCGGAACGGATTTTACGCCCATGCTTACTCACCATAGCCATGACCAAAAACCTTTTCATTTTCAAAAATCAATTTTACCTACAGACCTCTGGAGTAGCGATGGGTGCTCCATTTGCCCCAGACGTGGCGATTCTGTATATGTCTGCATTTGAAAATGACACTGTGCTTAACAACTTGAATCCATTTAAGGACCAACTAAACTTGTGGATGCGATACATAGACGATATCCTTCTTATTTGGAACGGCAACATGGACGAACTATCAGCGTTCTTTGTGTGGTTGAATCAACAATCACCACATTTAAAATTTACAAATCAATCAGATCATAAGAGGATTAACTTTTTAGATATCACTATCTATGAAGAATCTGGAATCTTATTGACCACTCTGTGCCGCAAACCAGCGGAGAGAAATTCCCTGCTACAGTACAGTAGCCATCATCCCCGTGCCCTTCGCGACAATCTACCTTTCGGATAGTTTCTCCGCATCCGGAGGAATTGTTCCAACAAGGAACACTACCTTCAAGAATCAGAGGATCTCGCCAAACGTCTTCAAGAACGAGGTTATCCGAAAGGACTGGTGAAGAAATCCAGGAAACGGGCTTGGTTCTATCCCCGGGAAGAACTACTCATTCCAAACGACAAGGAAGCTGACAACAAGGAAAGGATAGTATGTGTGACTACGTATTCCACCAAGAGTAATCAAATTAAACGTATCATCAACAAACATTGGCAATTGATATCCGATGATATCAACCAAAGGGGTACTCCCCTACATGCATTCAAAAAAGCCAAGCGTGTGAAAGACCATGTGGTGCGTTCCTTTCAATCTGGCCCTGAAGACCCTACGATCACCTCAGTATGGAATCTTCCACCTGTTGTTGGCCACTTCAGGTGTGGTAAATGTAAGGCGTGCGACACAACCATTCAAACAAAAGAATTCGTACAGCTTCAACATAGAATCCAACTTAAGTTCCATAGTAATTGCAATACGTCTAACGTCATCTATGCGATTGTGTGTCCATGTGGTCTAATATACATCGGTCAAACCCAACAAAAGGCGAAGGTGCGTATTCTCCAGCACATGAGCAGGATAAGATGTCAGGTGCTGGGGGCTCCTCTAGTTGACCACTTCAAACTTGCCACTCATCCCCCTGAGAGTCTAAGATGGGTGATACTAGAGAAGGCAGTGTTGGGACCACGAGGTGGTAATATTTCTAATATTCTGAACATCCGCGAAATAAAATGGATGCTTCGTTTTGATTCAATTCAGAATGGTCTCAACGAATATGATAGCTCCTTCTCCCAGTTAGCGATATCGCCTTAAAGTGTACATCTTTCACCCAGTGCCCATTACTACATGTTTTAATTGGTCGATACCCTCATGTGAGAAGAGATATGCCTCCTAAGTGTGATCATTTTGCATGTTAAATTAACTTTATTTAGACCATTTCCCCACCTGGTCTATAATAATATTGTTTGTCAAGTGCCAGTACTATTCTGTTGACATCACATACTAACGTACTCTAATACTATGTGGCAATCGCACGGGCCTTTACCCTCATGTGAGAGGTACACCCTAATTGGATGTGTACAATGTTGCCCGAGTCTTTTATCAATAATGGTAACTGTGTGTAATTCACTCTAGTGGACTCTTGCCTATGAGACGTCATTTCTACGCAAGTCTTTCCTCTTTGTTTATTTATTTTTATGTGGTTTCCATGGTTACCCCCAAACAACTGCACCACTGCCTCATATTTGAGAAAAAATATCATGCATGTGAACAGGCAATCTAACAACTTTTATTGGTAGTCTTTTGAAGTCCGTCAACCCCCTTTCCCCTCCATCGCGGCAATTTTCACCTAGAAACTAGTCTGTCTTCGAGGTCTACTTCCACGGAGTCATTCACGCCCCCGCTTCCATGGTTACTTATTCAACCAGGAAGTTCGCCTCGTCACTTTAGACGCGAGTGCAGATTGACATCCGATCGAGTCGGCAATTGGTAAGCCGCGTCCCTTTGTTCTGATCTCCACCGATCTCTGACAATCGCCGCAGTTACATTTTCAGCTGAATACTAATCAGTCTTGCACGACGTTGATTTCTAGGTCTACTGATGCAATGCTGTTAGAACCACGCACACCCTGAAACCAACGCCGATCCATTTGGACGACGCTGGTAAGCCTGCCCTCCTCCTTTAAGTCCAAAATGGTTAACGTGTTTAACCTTTCACAGTATTGATCGATTACAAAATTCTAAAGTCATATTATTGTCATCATTTTTTCTGATATTGACTGGTCCGCCGCCCCAGGGCCGGCCCCTTCCTCCGCCGCTCTATTTTCACCCTCACCACAGTAAGTGTAGGGACAATTCGCAGGACTACCTCTAAATTGTCCAGAGCAAATGTTGGTCTGAATTGATGTAATTATTAACTTCTCTCTGGATCTCCATCCCTAATTTTTATTGATTAAGTTTCCCTTCATGTACTCCACCCTTTTAGCTATCCATTTATCCATGATGACGCAAGCTGTGCAAGGATAGAGCGACAATTATAACGGTATGCCCTTTGCTGTGTGCCTCACCACTTCAATTATTTATGTCACATATAATGGACATCCCCTTTTTTTTGAAACTGATCAAATAATCCCTCTATACATACATATATTCATCAGGTTGCCCGCCCAGTCCCTTGTCCTGATGAAGACCCCGCTGCAAGGGCTCAACTAACCCTGCGATATTTTGAGGGTCGAAACGTCGACAACTTCTCCCTTCACGTCAACTCCATATAAACATTTGACATTGGTTGCTATATTGGAGGATGATATGTATATATTGTTATAGTGAACTACCAGTCCTTTGTTTCTTCTTTGTACTTTAGATTGAAACACAAATGTATTTTCTGATACCGTATTGATTTTATTGTCACAATCCCATACTGCACCTTCCTCACATCACAAACCCCCCCCCCCCCTTCTGGGCACTGTACAACCTACTATATGTTATAACGAAGTGTCAGTATATTTGCTATATTGTCCCCATTGTGAATTAAAACAATGTGGCTTCATTCTTTGTTTTTTTGATTAATTCTTTCTAAAGTAATTAAGTGTAATTATTGTTCTCACACTGAGACCCCTTCTTTTAGTACTTAGATCACCCAGGTCTCAGTGACTGTTCTGGGTCTACCCCCCATATATATTCTACTTCTACATGTGGGCACAAGAACAGAGGGGCTATTCTACATCTCTGTGTTTTGGAGCGTAAGGACCTGGATTCTTCCGCGGAGAGTAAAGGATACATATATCTTTATCATGCTTCCACAATCTGCACATGAAGAGCCTTACAGAAGAGAGCTTGATGACTGCTTGTAGGCACGCAGTGTAATGTTGATTGGTTGGCTTGTGCTCTGATGCTGGGCAATACACTTTTTTTCATGTCACTTGGTCGTAGGGCCTGCGACAGGAGCACACCTTTTGTGGTGAGGAAAATGTGGGTCATGTTTATTCGGTGCCTTTTTACATTGTCAGAGGCAGGCCGTGGAGACTGGTGGATAATGTAAGCACAGGGGCTATGCGCTGGACAAGGTGAGACACTTTTGGCCTATGATTGTTTGGCCACGGTTGAGACTTGTTCAGTTTTTCCTACTGCTCCATTGCCGTTCGATCCTAGACACGAGCTCCACTCAAATTCAAATCGAATTGAGTCTGCCACTGCACGGGCAATCTCACCTGCATTTAGGAATCGTGCTGTGTCTTCGTAGATCTTATGTGACGTTGTTGTAAGTATGCTGCTTTCTGCTGCCTCCAGACGCCTTATGCTCAGACTTACCGAGAGCCATCTGGCAGTACATCTAAAACGTCCCGCCATCTTGTGTTTGGGGGCTGAAGTCTATCTCCCATAGAAGCATCATTGCAGTCACTTAGTCAGCTTAATGCACTTTGACAACCACATTTTTGTTTCTTCTTTTGCGGCAATAAAGTTTTTACTAATGGACTTGTAGTCCGAGGACAACGCAGTGTTTAATGACCAGAACAAGATGAGGATTTGTCGACATGTGATTCATTTGGTGGCATGCTCCGTTTCATGTATGTCGGAATTAATGCTACATTTGGTTCTTTATTGTTATGTCCACCTTTTTCTCATCGGAGCCAGTCAACTGTTATCTACACATTTGGCTTTGTGTATGATATAGCACCCACTTCGCAAGGACCATGGTTGACACCTCGCTACACAAGTTATAGTGCATTTTCATTAAGATCTACTTTTGGTGCACATAATTGTCTATTGTTTCACCTGCAAAGTTACGGATGCTGCTGTGCCCTGTGACATTTACAGCTACGTATAGAATATGGGTTGGTCATTGCTCTGGGGCTCTTAGCTTCAGTTTGCAAATATGTAATGTGTTTATTTATGGCATTCGTATTGTTCAAGCTATAACTCTACGTTTCCCATTTGTTTCAATAACATGTTTTAGGTGGCGTGCACTGTACCTGTTTGCTCAGAGTAGCACTTATCTGGTTGTTTTTGTCTATCTTTCAAAAGCCCATTGTCTGCAGATAATTAGTATGACATATCGCTCACCTAGGTGGGGCACAGTTCACTAGTGTTCTACAGTTAATCAAATTGTATTTGTATTATCTATGCTACAGTTTTGTTTGTAGTGATGCCACAGTTTAGGTTCTCTTACATAGGGGTTGTCCTAGTCTTATAGTGGGTGGTCATCAGGGCCGGACTGGCTACCGGGCATTTGTGTGCGCTGCTGAGCAGGGGGATGATTACGTTGATGGGGAATTGTGTGTGCAAAACAAAATTCGTTTTGCTTTTTTTATTTCAAAGCGCACACAGGTCCCCATCAACGAAATAAGCCCATACCATGGAGAAATCATCCCCCTGCTCGGCAGCACACACAACTGCCCAGTAGCCAGTCCGGCCCTGGTGGTCATCACAGTTGATCCCTTAAAGTAGGGATGGGTATGGGGCAATGGTAATAGCTCCATCACAGTTCTATCCCTTTCGTCAGGGATGGGGTTGGGTTTGTCCCAGTTAGTGACCTCTATATGGAGGTACGCATATGGGTGTGATACTGTACACACAGTTTTTATTTTTATCCTGACACTAGGTTGGGTTATGGGATTTTTCCCATGTACATGTACAAAGGTACATGTTTTGGCGTAGACCCTTACACAAGGTTGGGTTGTGGGTGTCAGCCCCACTTACATGTACAAAGGTACAACCCTGCTTAGGGTGTGTGTTATGGGTACTAGCCTCATACACAGTTTCCGTGGGTCTCCGTCCCATATATTTGTTTGTTTCCTTGCAGTTGGGATCGGTGTTGCAGGGTGTGTTGCCTTTTGCTTCACTCTACATGAAGTTACAATGTGTTTACGCTACTAAATGTTTTAATAATTCTTCATGGGGGAGGATGGGGGATATTGATACTTTTGTGTGCTGCATTTTATCCATCCTTTCTTGTTTTATTGTTCACTCTCTCGAGATGTTTTGCTATATGTTGCATCCCTGAGTTAAGAACACTACTGCTTTATTGTGCATAGTTATTCTCTTGAAGTTTTGTCATTTTTGTTTTTATTTAAAGGAAATGGATAATGTTATATCCTCTATATTGTATTTACATGTAAACCAGCCTAGGTCCTCTTAGCTGCTCAGCCAGAGTGTGAGTTGGATACGGAATGTTGGTGTGACTGTAATGCGTTGAATGCCTGGGTGCCTGAGTGGATGAGTGGTGACAGTTAAAGATGGGCTGAGCAGCAAGGTAGACTGCTCCTGGTGGGGATGGTACTTGACCAGAGCTGGCTGGACTAAGAAAGATGTTAACTGGACATGGAACTAATAAAGAAGACTTGGAAATACTACAAGGCTACCTGTGTCTCTATGTACAGGGCACAGCAAAAGTACTATTTTATTTAATTATTTTCTCATTTCATTACAAGTGAAGAAAATAGTGCTAAGACCGCCTATAATTGGCCATGTTCCTCCTGTCAGTAAACACATTACTAATATCCACATGATTACCATAATGCATACATCTTAATTACCGGATTAGATGGTAAAGTGCCAAAATCCTATAAACCCCTAGTCTACTAAAATTGCGGCTATTGCGCAAAATATTCATTGCAATACTTTCAACATCACCACTCTTCCCTAAAGTTTCACAAAAATGCATATTTGCAAATACCATATGACCAATAGGAACCTGTCTTCTGGACAAGTGATAGAAAAGTCCTTTTTTTCATCCCACCTTGGGTGCGATCTTTTATTCCCCAGCTTTGACCACTACAGGAAGGCTGCTAAGATAACAATTTAGAGAAAATAGTGAAACTCTTGTTCGACATTCAACCCAAACTCTACTGTACGTAGGAGTGAAATCCATTTACATTCTGTTTACCGTAACCGGAGTTCCCTATCTCCACCTCTATGGCTTGCTTCAACTGCGTCTATCCCCAACAACCTAAATGGAAGGTCACTTCCTCCTTCACATCTGTGACCTGATAATGGGTTAGACAAATCTTTTTTTTTTAACGCTCTGAAGTGTTCAGCAATTCTGACACTTAACTCCCTAATGGTACTACCAATATACACTTTTCTACAGGCACAAACAACTGCATAAAAAACATAAGTTGTTTGGCAATTTAAGAAGCTGTTAATTTTGTATTCCTTCATGGTATTAAACTTAAAGGTTCTTTCCTTGTTCATGCCCAAATGAAACATACTGCATGTGCTACACGTGAAGAATCCATTTGGTTCTGGTGGCAACCAGTTCAACGCATTCCTTTGCTTATTCTCTGTGGTGGCACTAGGACTCACCAAATCCTTGATAGTCAAACCTCTTTTCCAAGTCACTTTCGGATGGCTACCTGTGTGGGGCCACAAACCCGGGACACTCTCTACCAAACTCCAGTGTTTGTTCAAAACACTCAAAATCTGATGACTGGACTAATTAAAGCCAAAGGCTCACAATTGTCCCTTTTGGTTTTAGTAGTCAGCAGCTCTCTTCTACCCCTACTGTTAGCTTTCTGTCTGGCATTTCTTAATAACTTTTTGTCATATCCCCATGTGCTGAGTCTGGCTGTCAATTCGTCTAAGTTTTTCTCACAGTCATGATTCTCACTACAATTCCGTTTGATAGGCAGCATTTCTCCACAGGGAATTGTTCTGATTGTACTCGTAGGATGTGCGCTTGACGCCTGTAAAATACTATTACACAGCGTGGGTTTGTGAAACAAGGTACTTAGGGGGTCATTATGATGTCGGACGGACCTGAGTCCGCCCGCCACCATAGAGTAGGAGGGACCGTCCGCAGGGGCTGCGGCGGTCTCTCCGTGCAGATTAGGATGTGACCGCCACCCTGGCGGTCACATGCTCAATCTTTAACATTGCGGCGGGTGCAGCTTCAAGCTGCACCCGCCGCAATGTTAAAAATGCATGCACGGCATTTGCGTGCACAAAGCAGCAGGCACCGCGCGGTGCCTTCCGCTATGTCCACGCAAATGCAGGGGGGTACTATAGGTTCCCCCCCATGTGCACCCCCTACCCCCCCTTCACCAAGGGGGCCCGCAACGGGCCCCCGCAGTCAATGTCCATATGCTTTTTCTCTGCGGATTTTGAGACCCACCGCCATCCTAATTTGGCAGTGGGTCTTTTGTGCCTCCACAGCGGTGTTCCCGCATCCTCCGGGCCGGCGGAAGCCCCCGCCGGCCCGGAGGATGCGGGAAAACCACGATCCTAATCGAGCCCTTAGTATTTTGCCATCCTTCGCATACAGTTGGACATCAAGAAAATCAATTTTGCTTTTGCTGAAATTCATAGTAAATCTCACATTGAGATAATTTTGGTTCAAATATTCAAAATATTCCTTCATTTTATCCAAGGATCCTGTCCAAATCACTATGATATCATCAATAAATCGTCCCCAGAAATGGGCATATTGTGTCCACTCTGAGGCCCCATGGGCCCAGGCATACCTCCTCTCAAGTACACTGCAAATACAGGTTAAGTTCTTTCGTATGTTAATTTGCATTACTGCATACATGCGCAAAGCAAATTCCCCCGTGTTTATATGTGGTGCACATTAGTTTACTCCTCCTACTTACTGTTAGTACATATTACAGGGGTACTTGATTCGAGCAGGTTTCATTTTTCGCAAAACCCTGCATCATCAATTCCCCCCTCTGATGGCTTTTAGGAGCCATCATAAATACCTACCATACCAAGTGCCATATTTTATTCAAATTTAAAACTAGTACTTTTTTCTCTCTTTATGGCACCCTCATCTAAGTTTTCATTACGTCATTGTATTCTCCTGTCATCTCTTCTAACTCTATTGCTTTCTTTTTCTCTTTCTTGCTCTTCTTTTTATCTTCATTTCTGTTATTTCTTTTCTTTCTCTTCCTCTTTTACAGCATTTATATGCCCTTATTGTTATTAAAGCTATTATTACTATTGAGACTATTGGCATTATTATTTTACCTATTAAACTACTTCCAAAAGTAGAAAACCAATTACTTATTGAAGAGAAACTCTTACCAAGTCTCTCCCAAGCACTGTCAACCTCCAGTTGGGTCAAATCTGTATGAAATTTAGTAATAGTCCTTATATATCCCTCAATTTCTTTGCTTTTGTCTGGGATATAAGTGCAGCAATGTTGGACTTTCAACATTCCATCGACTCCACCCTCTTTTGCCAATAATACATCAAGGGGTAGTCGATTTTGCAAAGCATCGATCTGATTACAACCATTTCCGTGTCAATCATTAAAAACCCACTAGCAGTATATGTAGATAATCGATCAACTACTGTGGACAACTTTTGAATTTTATGAGAATTTAGAATCAGGGAATCAGTGCACCAAAAATATCACCTACTACTTCAGAGAAACTTGCTCTTTTGTTACATGTTAGCCCTTGCTCTATTTCATTCAGTTTGTGTTTGTTTTGGTCCAAGTGATATACTTTTGGAAAGACAATAGAAAAATAGCAACTTCCATACCAATGTGCAGGCAACCTATAATATGCTTTCTTGCCACACACATAATAAACCCCCGGAAAAACAGGATCAGTTACATCCTTCAATTCCCAAACTCCAGTAATTTGGAAGGTATGCTAACATTCACTTGAACAAATAAATTAGTTATTATAATTTAGTTCTAAAAAGACAAATCTTTCCCTTCTGTGACCAGTCCAGTGACATTTCAGCGTATCCTTTGCCCTTCTCATAATTTCCTTCTTTAAAGTCCCACAGTGGTGTTCTGGACTTTTGTTCAGCAGCTTTCTTTTGGAAACTTTCTCTTCTATTTTCTACCATTTCTACGAACATTGTTTCTTCAACCCTTAAACTGCAAGTTAAATTATTCTTATAGGCATACTCTATATCTAAAGTTTTAGTAATGTGAAAGAATTCACCCATGTATCGTGCATTCTTAGCACTGATTACCTTATTCAATTCTTTATGATAGGAATTTCAGAAAATACTAAGTCTATATTGGAGTAATGGTACTCTAGTTTCCCTGTTACATAGAAAAGGCTGGTAAGTATACTACAAGACACACCATAAGTTAATGGAAGGTGGTGATAAGTCACTCCTCCCAAAACAGACGAAGGCAATTGCATGGACACATAACAGTCACTCACATTCATAGTTTCCACATACTCATAGAATAACTTAGTGAAAACATTTAATGATAAATTGCTAATTGATTTATCATGGTGGAGAATGCTTCCATCAAAGGGTACTATTTTAGTATTTCGAGTTCCGTTAGTGACATCATTCATCTTTTTCTTTGTTACATCATTAGTAGAGTTTCTTTTGTCAGTTACCATTAGAATAGGTATAAGAACAGTTAATAGTATCCATATAAATGTTAATAACAAGACACTACATAAGCAAGCTTTAATACACCTACTTTTTAAAATAGGTTTTGGAAGCTCAGTCACTTCTGCTTCAGCTTCTCTGTATTTTAAAATATAAAAATCTATTGATACCTCTTACCTTTCTAAAAATTTAAATTTAAAAGAAAAGAGAAAAGAAATAGTAGTGTGATCCTTCACTTCAAGGCTTTCTTATTTACACACTTCTTTAATTTTTTTCTTTGGTCTTCTTTGAATTTTTATTTCATTTTTCTTTAATCCATCAAGGTTTCATCTTAATTTGTCACAGTTTTTTTTAAGGAGGTCTTAGTTTGCTTTCATCAACTTGCTCAGTATTAGAAATTTCTTTTTCTTCTCTTGAATCTGGACTTTCAAGTTCTTCCAAAATCACATATGTCCACTCAGGTGCTCTGTATTTTTTACTTGGAATTCTTTCTCTTCTTGTTTTTCGCACCGATTCTTCCCCTGACTCTTCTTGATCTGTTTGATTTGAGACCTCATTACTTTGTTCTGGTCTTTTCCTTAAGCTTCTCTTCACAAGAGTGTATTTTAATATTTTCACTCCACTTGGCCAATAATCACCTTTTCTTGGTTTCTTTGCGTTGACCTCGTTTTCACCTTCTACATCTGGTTCACAAGTTCTTTTGGTTGCCCTTTCTACTGACTGATTTTCTTCTAGATTATCAATTTCTTCAGGTTCTTCTGTTTCTACAACGACTTCTCTTTCAACTGTGAACTCACTTTCTTTGGGTTCGAATTCAGGTTCACTAGTTTCAGGTGCTGCTGGAAGTTTGTTTTCTGTTTGTCAGTGAACTCACTTTCTTCTGGTTCAACAACAGTCTTTGGAACCCTAGAATCTCTTATCCACTTTACTGATTTGCGCTTGGCTGTTCACCATCTGTCACTCTAGATTCATCAGCTTCACACACTTCAGCCACTGACTTTTGTTTTTGAGTTACCGGTTGTGGCTCTTTCGGTCTTTCAGGTGGATCTAGGGTTCGTTTGGTGTGGCTCACATGAATCCAATTTGGCAAACCAGCACACTTCACTGCCGTTGTCGTCACCAGGATAATTTGATGAGGTCCGTGCCACTTGGGGTCTAAACACAATTTTCGTACTTGTTTCTTGATGTAGACCCACTCACCAGGACTCAGATCATGAGCTCAATTTCGATGTATGGTTGTGGCATCTTCTCCAACCTGGTTTTTGCATTTGTCCCCCCTAGTGGGCCGGGTATGCTCAGACGTGAGTCCTGTGCTCTCCATGCCACTGGAATCAAGCTATCCTGGCTGATGAGGGCTGAAAGCCCGAAACCGGTCCTAGGATGCTTGTTTCAGTCCAGGGAGGACCTGGCTTGGCAGTTCGGCTGGACTGTTCCCATGGGGCACATGGTCAAGACTGATTTGCATATGGCTGGGTTCAAACTGGAATGGCATGGTGAGCAAAAAAAACTATGGATTTAGGCCCAGATCGCTGTACTGGGGTGAATGTATGACATTGTTCTGCATTCTGTTCATCAACTGTTATTTTTGCATTTGCCACCCCGAGTGGGACGGGTATGCTCAGACGTGAGTCCCGTGCTCTCCATGCCACTGGAATCAAGGTATCCTGGCTGATGAGGGCTGAAAGCCCAAAACCGGTCCTAGGATGCTTGTTTCCAGTCCAGGGAGGACCTGCCTTGGCAGTTCGGGCTGGACTGTTCCCATGGGGCACATGGTCAAGACTGATTTGCATATGGCTGGGTTCAAACTGGAATGGCATGGTGAGCAACAAAAACTATGGATTTAGCCCAGATCTCTGTACTGCATTCTGTCCATCAACTGTTGTTTTTGCATTGGACACAGAACGTACCAGTTCAGCCAGTCCGCAATAGTCAAGCACCCGATCATCAGATATACTCATCAATTTGTTTGTTGGTACATATGCCTGTCTCATTGCCCTTCCCATGAGGATTTTATGAGGACTCAATCCAGTCTTTCTGTCGGATGATTCTCAGACTCATCAGCACAAGGGCTGAAGCGTCAGGCCATTTCAGTGAAGTAGATGCACATACTTTCCCTAACCTGGATTTTATTGTGCCATTAATTTGCTCGACCACTCCAGAGGCTTCTGGTCCATAGGCATGTGGAAGTTTGCCGAGATTACTGTTAGCATGAGCTGAAGCCATTTTGTTTGCGGCCTCCATTTTAGTTAAGTAACGTGTTTGCCATGTGCTTTCTCGTCTTCACTGTTGCCTGCCTCTCTATTTGGAGAAAGTACAAAAATGGAAAAGGAGGGATAAATATCTGTAATCGTTTCTAATAGGGGACTGTCAATTCTCCTATGCAAGGGACAATGTCCAATAATTCAATATTACATTGAGACAGACAACAATCACATACCATTGAAGGCGTGATTACATATTTTAATTATAGTAATCAAGGGGAATACTTCATCCTATAAATTCACATTATTTTCAGACTTACAATATGCACATATATACATATATATAAATATCCAATTACCACTCCTGGTGCATGTGCTCACCAAACAACGAGAAACGGACACACGATATAGAATTCCTACAGACTGAAATGATTCGTAGAGGTATTTATTTTCCTTCCATCAGCGCAAAATGAAGTACGAGATTACGCGTTTCGGCCAGCAGGGTGGCCTTGCTCACATAATAGCGTTGTTGGGTTAACAAAATTATATACACCTGAGTGCTGGTCACGTGTTAGTGAAAAACTACCATTGCAATGAAAAGTGAAAACACACTACTAGATAAAAACTACTCGTGGTTTCTTGATTCAATTTTAACACTTCAGTAGCAAAAGTCAATGTGAAACATACATTTGCCAAATATCGACAGCAGGGTTGCATATGATGACGTTAAGAACATGGAATTCCACTAATTATACACATTTATGTACCTGCAAATCGCAGTGTGCGACAATAGGATGTAACGTGTCTAAAATGCAACAAAAATGCATAAAAAATGCAACAAAAACGTACAAAATGCCTAAGATGAACCGAAGTAAATTGTTCAAATCGTACAAATACTGTATGACAAAAATATCTCATTGTTTCGATTCTAGCAACCCATGAAGTATATTGGCAGCTACTGGTGTAAATCATTATGACTATCGGGTAATCATAGCAATAGGTTTGTAAATTATATTCACTATTTACAAAGAAAAACTCTTAATTTATATTGATAATAGTAAAAATACCTGCACAAATGCATTAATGAGTTCATTACAATTATCCTTGGTCCACATCGATTGGAACATCCCGAAAAAATGACAGCCACATATCAATAAAATGTGCTTAGCCTGCCGTATATATATATATATATATATATATATATATATACACATATATATAACAAATATATACAAAAAGACAAAAAAAGTGAACAAAACTCATACAAATGATGCGTAATCTGTAATTCCTTTTCACCCAAAAAGTTAAAGCAAAAGGAGGTGCCCTCCTAATCATTACAGGAAGTGCACTTTGAGGTAGTCAAGCACAATCGGTTCTATTGAATCTTGAACCTCTATTTCGACTGAGTCATCATCTATAGTTAACTCCTTCAGCACTGAGCCAGAGCACTGCGCATGCTCAGAAAGGCCTGTAGCTGCTAGAATGCACCTGTCTCAAATGTAAGTGTTAGGCTATTTTAACTGATGTCAACAATTATGTAACTCCTCCCACTCTGTTGACTTAGTGATTCTCATGTACCCTTATATGTGAATAGCTATTCGTGTGTATACTTGTACCGCCTCTTTTTGAACCTTCACGCTTACTCAGCTACAAACTGGTTATAAAAGGCCCATGGTATCTGTACTCCGGGTACTGCCTCATACATTGCCGAGGGTTATGTATCAATGTAGTCCCACTCATGAGTGTTAAATAAACTACTTTCCTGGTATTACAGCTTCCATGCCAATCTCTATCTGTTAGTCCGAGGACTCGAGTATACAGAAGGTGCTAACTCCTGCACCAGTGGGCCCCTGAAAAGGCTTGCTCCCACAAATTGTCACCTGTCACGCGGGGCTCATCGGAGACACGCTGCCCGACGGAGTGGTCTTGATGGAGGTTTGGAATCTCACTGAGGAAGTACGCTGCATGAGGAGACCCTTGTCTTTGCAGACCAAAGTGCTTTTCCGATTTTCCACATTTGACCCTCCAGGTGGCGACCGGTCCCCAACTGAGATCCCTTTGGCGTTCTTCTTGCAGTGACCATTAGGTTTATTCAGAGCTTGGCAGTTGGAGGCTGGAGATTTTTGCTCGGTAAGGTGCTAAAGCAGCACACTTGATTTTTTGGCCAAAATTCTGGTTTGGTTTCGGTACTATGGGGCTCATTAGGATGGCGGACGGAAGAGCGACCGCAGCCCTGGAGTAAGTGGAAAATGCCTTTTCCGTGTCCGCCAGCCGCGGACACTCCGTTCGCCATATCAGGATAGGAAATAGTGTAAAAATTCCATCTGCGACGGAAAATCACGCACCGCCGCCCAACTACACCCGACCACGCGGCGGACGGAACGAATCCTGAGACTCCGCCGTACGTACTGACGTCTAAGACCGTCCCCCAAATCAAGATGGCGGAAAATACACATAAAACCGCAGCGGAAAAACAACCTGTCTGAACACGGCGGATTCCCCACAGCGAAGATAAGATACATAGCAGACATACCCACCACAAGCTGTTCGCCACCATGGACCCAGCGCTACACGCTTTCCCGATGCTCTTCGCCATCCACCATGTCCTAGTCTTGGCCCACCATCGACGCCGACGCAGGTAAGGCACAAACCATTGGCTGTCTGGAGGGGAATACCTGCAAGGGTCGTGACGTAGGGAGGGGGAGTGTCATGTTACCGAAACCACTGGTGAGAAGCAAATAGAAATACACATTTGTAGTACGCAAGCAGGAATGACAACGACAAACCACGAGACATGATTGACTACCTTTATTACACATAATAGGGGTATAATCACAGTGTATGCGTGAGCATGGATAAAGTGTGCACCAGAGCATGAACATCAGAGACAGCACGTGAGAGGGAGGAATGCAGTATCATACCAACAACAGGGCATTGTGCCCAACAGAGCAGGTACATCAGAGGCAGCACATCAGAGGGCAGAATGCAGTATCACAGCATCAACAGGGCATTGTGCCCAACAGAGCAGGTACATCAGAGGCAGCACGTGAGAGGGGCTAAGTGCATCAACAGTCCATAGCACTGAACATGTCCATCAGAGGCAGCACGGGAGAGGGCAGAATGCAGGATCAGAGCATCAACAGGGCAATGTGGACAACAGAGCAGGTACATCAGAGGCAGCACATCAGAGGGCAGAATGCAGTATCACAGCATCAACAGGGCATTGTGGACAACAGAGCAGGTACATCAGAGGCAGCACATCAGAGGACAGAATGCAGTATCACAGCATCAACAGGGCATTGTGCCCAACAGAGCAGGTACATTAGAGGCAGCACGTGAGAGGGGCTAAGTGCATCAACAGTCCATAGCACTGAACATGTCCATCAGAGGCAGCACGTGAGAGGGCAGAATGCAGTATCAGAGCATCAACAGGGCAATGTGGACAACAGAGCAGGTACATGAGAGGCAGCACATCAGAGGGCAGAATGCAGTATCACAGCATCAACAGGGCATTGTGGACAACAGAGCAGGTACATCAGAGGCAGCACATCAGAGGGCAGAATGCAGTATCACAGCATCAACAGGGCATTGTGGACAACAGAGCAGGTACATCAGAGGCAGCACATCAGAGGACAGAATGCAGTATCACAGCATCAACAGGGCATTGTGCCCAACAGAGCAGGTACATCAGAGGCAGCACGTGAGAGGGGCTAAGTGCATCAACAGTCCATAGCACTGAACATGTCCATCAGAGGCAGCACGTGAGAGGGGCTAAGTGCATCAACAGTCCATAGCACTGAACATGTCCATCAGAGGCAGCACGTGAGAGGGCAGAATGCAGTATCAGAGCATCAACAGGGCAATGTGGACAACAGAGCAGTTACATCAGAGGCAGCACATCAGAGGGCAGAATGCAGTATCACAGCATCAACAGGGCATTGTGGACAACAGAGCAGGTACATCAGAGGCAGCACATCAGAGGGCAGAATGCAGTTTCACAGCATCAACAGGGCTTTGTGGACAACAGAGCAGGTACATCAGAGGCAGCACATCAGAGGGCAGAATGCAGTATCACAGCATCAACAGGGCATTGTGCCCAACAGAGCAGGTACATCAGAGGCAGCACGTGAGAGGGGCTAAGTGCATCAACAGTCCATAGCACTGAACATGTCCATCAGAGGCAGCACGTGAGAGGGGCTAAGTGCATCAACAGTCCATAGCACTGAACATGTCCATCAGAGCCAGCACGTGAGAGGGGCTAAGTGCATCAACATTCCATAGCACTGAACATGTCCATCAGAGGCAGCACGTGAGAGGGGCTAAGTGCATCAACAGTCCATAGCACTGAACATGTCCATCAGAGGCAGCACGTGAGAGGGGCTAAGTGCATCAACAGTCCATAGCACTGAACATGTCCATCAGACGCAGCACATGAGAGGGGCTAAGTGCATCAACAGTCCATAGCACTGAACATGTCCATCAGAGGCAGCACGTGAGAGGGCAGAATGCAGTATCAGAGCATCAACAGGGCAATGTGGACAACAGAGCAGGTACATCAGAGGCAGCACAAGTACGTGTTCCAACCAACCCGTCCCAGGGACCACAACAATGCAAGGCTGTTCTCAATGGACAATGCACACACCATGTGAAATAACATGTGAGTGAAGTGAACAGCACCTCACATCACAGAATCAGGTGGACTGCGTGAACTACCTGCCTCGGACACACTGCCAGCACCAGAAACAGGAGTGTGAGACACAGCCACAGCCCGAGTGACACACACATGGGCCACAGACCCAGACACACTGCCAGCACCAGAAACAGGAGTGTGAGACACAGCCACAGCCCGAGTGACACACACATGTGCCACAGACCCAGACACACTGCCAGCACCAGAAACAGGAATGTGAGACACACCCACAGCCCGTGTGACACACACATGGGCCACAGACCCAGACACACTGCCAGCACCAGAAACAGGAGTGTGAGACACAGCCACAGCCCGAGTGACACACACATGGGCCACAGACCCAGACACACTGCCAGCACCAGAAACAGGAGTGTGAGACACAGCCACAGCCCGAGTGACACACACATGGGCCACAGACCCAGACACACTGCCAGCACCAGAAACAAGAGTGTGAGACACAGCCACAGATCTACTCACAGACACATGAGCCATAGACCCAGATACACTGCCAACACCTGAAACAGGAGAGGGCACAACTGAGACTGTGCTACTACATGATGCATGACAGCAAACAACAGACACAGTGGCACTATCTGATACATGAGAGTCAACTGCACCTGCGCCACTGGGACCACTTAAATGATGAGCCACAGGGCTGTATGGGCCAGGAGGCAGGGTGGCACTGGGAGCTGGGGATAGCTGTACTTGAGCGACATCGGGGTGGGCAGGTGTCAATGGTGTGTGTCTGCATTTCTTAGGGATATGTGAGTGCACCCTGGACAGGACAGGACTGGCAAGTGGTGGTGACTCTAAACAAATATCACCCACCATAGGTGGAGCATCTGCTGCCGGGGATCGGCTTTCTAGGGACGTGCTGGAGCCTGCTTGTCGTTTGCTGTGTGCCTGCCGCCTGGACTCAGAATCATGTGTAATGGGGGATGCAACAATAGGGGACTCCCTCCTCTGCTTCTGACTGGCCTGGATGGGAGTGGAGGTATGGGGGGACTCCGCCACAGAGACATCTGTTTGCCGTTCATTCGAAAACATCAGCCGCAGTGCAGCCAGGGGTGACGTAGGCCTGTCCTTGAGGTGCCTTTGTCTTTTGACTGTCCATGTCCTTGGGAGTGGCCCTTTCCTCTGTTGTGGGCCTGCCCTTGGGACTCTCCCTGCTCTTAGGAGCTGCCTTTGTCTTTTGACTGTCCATGTCCTTGGGAGTGGCCCTTTCCTCTGTTGTGGGCCTGCCCTTGGGACTCTCCCTGCTCTTAGGAGGTGCCTTTGTCTTTTGACTTTCCTTGTCCATGGGACTGTCCATGGACTTGGGAGTATCCCTTGCCTTGGGAGTACCTTTTGTGTTGAATGCCTGTGTAGCATGTGAAGGCATGTCCCCCAACACCACTTGTGGATCCTGTGTGTGTACTCCAGTGTATCTGACGTTATCTTTGTGAACAGATTTTGATGACCTAGGGGATGGTGTCTGTGCCCTCCGTGCCCTGACGTGCTGTCTGACGCTGCTTCTAGTGCAATAACCTGTATTATAGTCCTGGTCAGAATATTCACTACCCCCTGAGACATCCAGTGGTGTAGATGGGGAAACAGAAGTAGCACCCTGTCCATGCGGCAGACGACACACTGCTTGCCAATGACTGAACTGTCCTGTGTAGACCAGCAAGATCGCCATGCATCCCTTCCATGAATGCCACCACCTGCCCCAACTTCCTATCATGGTCTTGGAAAGCATTTGTCATATTGGTCTGCCCCACACACAGCTGTCGCAGCAGATCAACAGCCTCAGCACACAGTGCATTTTGGCTCACCGTGGCTTGGGCAGCGGTGCCTGCACCGAACGCCACTCTGCTCCCCCTACTCCTGCGTGCACGAACAGTACATGGTGCAGTTGGCGGAAGTGTGGGCCCTGTGGGCTGTGTCCCGACAGAAGGTGTTGATTGCCCACTCCCAGTCTGTGACAACAGTGCTGGCTCACCAAGATTTTCCGAAGATGAGGACGATGGTGTCCCCACATGCGAGTACTCAGGGACAGTCCTGTCCCCCTCTCCGGCGCTGCCCTCCTCTGTGTCAGTCAGCGTGTGTGCAAAGTCTGATTCGGATGCATTGCCTCCACTCATCTCCGCCGTCTGTGGCTGAGTGCCCTCTGTCAAAGCTGAAATGCACAGAAAAGAGGTGTAAGTCATGGGCACACTCACGTACAGAAGGCCAAGGAATCCCTAATTCCATAGCTGACAAAGTTCTTCTAGCCCCCATCCAGCACACGGCCCACCTCTACCAGTCATCCTCACATTACATAAGCGTTGGTGGCCGTGACACATGTACAGCATGCGGACAGGGCAGGAGCACGTACATCTGCACACATGTGTTGCCATGGGTCCAAGGACCACTAATGCATGTGCTTAAACACTCAGCTACTAAGCAAGTGGCGTGTCAACAAGCCGGACCTGGATATCAAATTACACACACCCAATGGCACCAACATGGCATCGCAGAGATACATACGCACCACGGAACTCAATACTGTGTCTGGGCACCAATACATGCATTGCACTTCCAAGTATCCTACACAGACAGTATGCTCACCGCTAGTTTGCTGTTGATCCACACTCAGCCGTTCGGACAGGTCAGGATGCGTCACAGCAATGATACGGTGCATGAGAGGGGTCATGGAGCGTCGGGCCAGACGTGGCGTCCTTGGAATCATCCCCAGTGTCACTTCCGCTACATTCTTGCTCAGCCTGGAAATGTCGTCCCAGCGTTTGTGGCAGTGTGTATGTCGTCTGTTGCACACCCCCAATTTATTTATTTATTTACGGGTTTGTACCGCGCTAGGATCACCTCCCGAAGGAGTATCTCCGCGCCTTTGAAAAACCTTTCAGCTTATGGCAGTAGGTGCACAGGTATCACTAGTTGGAGAATAGGAAGGTTTTTAACTGTTTCCTGAACGGGAGATAGTCCTGGCAGAGTCTCAGAGCGAGAGGGAAACTGTTCCACAGCCTTGGTCCGGCTATGGATAGCACCCTTCCACCTTGCCTGGTCTTTCTGGCTCTTGGGACCTGTAGTAGAACTTGGTCACTAGATCTCAGGGACCGTACCGGTTTATAGAGGGAGAATCTGCTGTTTAGATACTCAGGCCCTCTATTCTGGAGGCATTTATGTATAGTACATCCAATCTTGTACTTCCAATGCCGTACATCACGTGCAACGTGCAATGCTCCTCCACACGTCCTTGCGAAGGTGCAGCTTGACCTACTATGATGGGAGACAAAAGGGTGCAAGTCAGTGGACAGTTGGCCTGTCACACAGATAGGGGCAACAAGTATGTGTCATCCGCCATGCACAATCCGAAAAAGATGTCGAGGCCACAGTACACAGCTAAGATTGCAGAAGCCAGGAGTCATTGGCCACCTCATGCACACCAACATGTCCCACACTGCACTTACCGCCTGTCCGGGTGCGCCGTAGAGCCGTCCAAAGTTGCGGAGCACACCGTCCACGAGGACATCAAGTTCCGCGGCGGTGAAGGGACGAGACCGGATCTCTTTTGCTCTCGACATGGCAAGATCACGGAGTATGGCACTAGAGCAGCAGTCGGTGGTCAGCTCAGCAGCAGCAGGTCGAGGTGATGGTCACAGGCAGCAGTCGGTGGTCAGCACAGCAGCAGCAGGTCGAGGTGATGGTCACAGGCAGCAGTCGGTGGTCAGCTCAGCAGCAGCAGGTCGAGGTGATGGTCACAGGCAGCAGTCAGTGGTCAGCTCAGCTCAGCAGCAGCAGGTCGAGGTGAAGAGGCAGCACTGGTTCCCATGGTAGGATGTGTGCTTTTGGACATCACACATATATAGGGCCCTCAGCACGTGTCAGTGGCATACGTCGCCAGCAATTGGTCAGCCCTGGAAGCGTGTTCGTAAAAGGGCCAATGTTTGGCCCTGGTGTTGCGGTGCACTACTTCCGCTACTTTCGATTGGCCATACGCCGCCAGCGTTCCCTCTTCCCATTGGCTGCATGTGCACGGACCGTCACGGTCACACATCGGCAACCGCACGTGCAAGCTTCCGGCACGAATGCTTCAGTTGCAACAATGTTCTATCACTGGCGCCACCATGGCGGTGCACGTACTCTGCGGGGGAGGTGCAGGCCTACACACCCTTTAGATGTAGTCAATGGACATGGCAGTTCCTGTCCCCTCTTACAGTCACATTGCATCATCCACCGTCCACCGGCCGGACCAGCCCGGCCTAGGACCTGCGTGCCGGCCATGTCCACAACCGGCGTGCCGGCCATGTCAGCCACCGCCGTGCCAGACCTGGCCTGGGACCGGCATGCCGGCCATGTCCACAACCGGCGTGCCGGCCATGTCCACAACCGGAGTGCCGGCCATGTCAGCCCCCGCCGTGCCAGGCCTGGCCTAGGACCGGCGTGCCGGCCATGTCCACAACCGGCGTGCCGGCCATGTCAGCCACCGCCGTGCCAGGCTGGCCCGGCGGTGGCTGACATGGCCGGCACGCCGGTTGTGGACATGGCCGGCACGCAGGTCCTAGGCCGGGCTGGTCCGGCCGGTGGACGGTGGATGATGCAATGTGACTGTAAGAGGGGACATGAACTGCCATGTCCATTGACTACATCTAAAGGGTGTGTAGGCCTGCACCTCCCCCGCAGAGTACGTGCACCGCCATGGTGGCGCCAGTGATAGAACATTGTTGCAACTGAAGCATCCGTGCCGGAAGCTTGCACGTGCGGTTGCCGATGTGTGACCGTGACGGTCCGTGCACATTCAGCCAATGGGAAGAGGGAAAGCTGGCCGCGTACGGCCATTGGAAGATAGCGGAAGCAGTGCGCCGCCATGGCGGCGCCAAGGATTTTATATTGTCAGACGCTGCACCGTGATGTGTTGTCTGTAGTTGCGTCATGAGGGTTGTGAGCGTGATAGGGAAACTTCATATGTCATGCACTATTCCATGTGTGTCCATACTATGCCCATTGGTGGGCACACAATGTGCAACAGATGTGCATGTCAACGTGTTGACGTCGGGTGTGACCCTACAGACGTTATTACATCTTCACATCTACACATGACATCACGGCTGTATGGCCACATGCTGAATCTGTTGTCAGTGTGTGGTTCAGGCGAGGTGACTACAATGGTGGGGGTACACATGCATTCAGTGTATGTGTGTTGGCTGTTGTGTCACCATGCATGTAATGACTGTATGCTCACCATTGTAGGTGTTGGCATTGGTGCATGATGACATGGTGTGTGTGTATCATTATCGTTTGTGTGCATGCACTTGCATGTGTGTCTGTGATGTGGCTTCTACACATTAGGGCCATGACCCACGTATTGTCAGTAATGTTGACATGTGACTAAGTAGCGTTGTACGTGTTGACACACTTCCTGTTGCAAGTGGCTGCACATTGTTAAAGGGCCACTCCGTATTGTAGTAACTATCAGAGATGTCACACATATGACCATTCTCCGAAACATTTTTCTTCTTGCTAATGTTGGCTTACATGTGATGTAGTTGCACACGTATGCGTCGTTTGCAAGTTGACTCAAGTTACATCTCTCCCACACAGGAGGGCTCCAAATGTGCATCGGCCATACACTGTGCTGGAGGATATGGTTGACGAGGAGCTGATTAGGAAATTCCGGCTTGATCGACGTCGGTTGATGGAGCTTGTTGCCCAATTGTCTCCTCATCTGCAGCCACGAAGGACTTATCCTGGTTCAATTACACCCACAGCAAAGGTGATGGCGGCCCTACACTTTTTTGCTACTGGAACATTTCAGTACACAGTTGGACATGCCGGGGGGATGTCACAGGCCATGTTCAGCATGGTACTTCGGGATGTTTTAAAAGCTATGATGCTGTACAAGGATGACTATATCCATTTCCCACGGCCGGAAGAGTTGCCAGCAGTCAAAGCAGACTTCTATGCACTGGGCCAGATACCACACGTAGTGGGTTCCATTGATGGCACACATATCGCTATCATTCCACCACGGGCACGTGAGCAGGTTTTTAGGAATCGGAAGCACTTCCATTCGCTGAACGTGCAGGTGGTGTGCCTGGCCAACAACATCATCTCCCATGTGTGCGCAAGATTTCCAGGCTCCGCACATGACGCCCACATCATGCGGAGCAGCATTGTCCTCCAACTGATGGCAAATCTGCGTCCCGGTCAAGCGTGGCTTGTTGGTGAGTCTGGCGTGGGGACTTTTGTGATCTCTGTGTGGCATGGGGTACCCAGCAAATCTGGTTGTTATATTTGTGTCTGTCATCCCCCTACATAGGCGACTCGGCGTACCCAAACCGGCCCTGGCTCCTGAGTCCCATACGTAATCCTACAACTGCGGGTGAAATGCGCTACAATGATGCACATGGAAGGACACGTAGAGTGGTTGAACGTACCTTTGGACTGCTAAAGTCTAGGTTTCGGTGCCTGGATAAGACCGGAGGGGCCCTGCCTTACTCACCAGGCAAAGTATGCAGGATCGTGATTGCCTGCTGCATGCTCCACAACCTGGCCGTGCGCAATGACATTGAACTGCTCTTGGACCCTGAAGACGAAGAAGTTCCTCGGCCTCCCATCCCACCCATGTCGACTGATGAGGATAGTGGTGAGGAGGAAGGTGTGGACCAGAGGCGCCAGCTCATTGATCGCTACTTCCCTTGAATGTGAGTAACTACCTCTTGTGCCGGTTGACAATGCCTTATGTATGTTTGCTGGTGTTGTGTGGATGTGGGGTGCATCAGCTGTGTGTTCTGGTATGTGATGGTTGCATATGTGTGTGTTCATTTATTTGGACATGCAAGTCTCCATGATGTGTGTCCTCTCATCCAATTCTTTTGTGATGAGTGTAGTTTGTGTAATGTTGCTGTGCAGTGTGTTGTGATGTGTGTGAATCTGTTTCCTGACGTGTGTTTGCTGTCTCTGAATTTCCCTAGGTCACTCCCGCAGCGGCATGATTATGTACGACTTGGATCCCTGCACCTGGTTACCTCTGTTTCTGAGGCAATCATGTGATTAAACATGGAGGCAACACATCATTGAGTGTGTAAGTGGCATTTATTTACAGGTTGTGCATTTGTGCAGGTGAATATTTACAAGTAAGTGTGGGGTGGGGGAGTGGGAGTTGAAGGTAATGGCCGATGAAATGTCCGTGCTGACACCACATTGGGTGGTGTCAGGCTAGTCCAGCAGACCTGTGCCAATGATTGGCTATGTGGGACAGGATACTTGGCAGGGTGAATGGCTGGCTCAGGCAGTGTCAGAGTCATTGGCGGCCCCTCTTGGAGCGTGTGGATAGCGCACCCACACTGCTCCCACCCACTTCCCGCCACGGACGGCCCCTCCGTCTTTGAGGTGGAACAGAGTCAGCTGGGGGGGCAGGTTGTTCAGGGGCCACATCCGTCGCCAGGGGCACAGGTGGTGGTGGTGGTGGCGGTGGCGGTGGTGTTGCTGGCCGTGGCGCAAGGACGATTGGTTGAGGGGGGGTGGGGTTGTTCCGGGCTATCCATTCCTTCCACATTGTTGTCTGCTGGCCCATGATGTCCACTATCTGGCCAAGGTAGCCCAAAATTTCACGCAACATGTTCGTGTTGTCCACCGAGTCCTGGTGGGCACGATCTGCCTGTTCCTGGCCACGGTCGTATGAAGCCTGGCACCTGGCTAGGGCTTCAAGGGACTCTGCCACAGGATGGGGTGGGTGTCCTTCCTCTGTGCGGCAGAGTGTGGGTCTCCTGATTGCCTGCTGTGGCCTCGCCTCTCTCCTTTGTGGCCCACTCACCCTGCTTGGGTGGGAGGCCGATGGACCTGCGTCGTGCGGTGGGTTAGGCTGGGTGGCACAGGCAGGAGTGGTGGTACTGGTGGTGGTGGTGGTGGTGGTGACTCTGCAGATCACTGAGGCCGGTGTCGCTGGAGTTACACATGCAGCGGTTGTCGGGGCCAGGATTCCCTGTGAGCCAAATGGCCCTGGCTGTCTGCTTGGGCCCGCACCATCCTCCGCACCGGAGCTGCCTGTGTCATCGTCCCCAGAGAGTCCGGTATGGGTGTGAGGCGAGTCTGGCGGCCGGGTGCTGGTTTCCCCAGTCAGATTATGATCACCTGAGGGACAAGATTGTGCAGGTCAGTAATGTGGACATTACATGTTCATATCAATTTGTATACATTTCAGTGTCCTGTCGCAAACACCCCACCCACACTACCCTCCACCGCCCTCTCTGTGGACATGGGGGCCTGTTGGGAGTAGTAGTTGTGACCTCTCACACACCCCACACACCCTACCCTCCACCACCCTCCACCACCCTCCACCACCCTCCCTGTGGACATGGGGGCCTGTTGGGAGTTGTAGTTGTGACCTCTCACCCACCCCACCCACCACCACCGCCCTCCCTGTGGACATGGGGGCCTGTTGGGAGTTGTAGTTGTGACCTCTCACACACCCCACACACCCTACCCTTCACCACCCTCCACCACCCTCCACCACCCTCCCTGTGGACATGGGGGCCTGTCGGGAGTTGTAGTTGTGACCTCTCACACACCCCACACACCACCACCGCCCTCCCTGTGGACATGGGGGCCTGTTGGGAATTGTAGTCGTGACCTCTCACCCACCTCACCCACCACCACCGCCCTCCCTGTGGACATGGGGGCCTGTTGGGAGTTGTAGTTGTGACCTCTCACACACCCCACACACCCTACCCTCCACCACCCTCCACCACCCTCCACCACCCTCCCTGTGGACATGGGGGCCTGTTGGGAGTTGTAGTTGTGACCTCTCACACACCCCACCCACCACCACTGCCCTCCCTGTGGACATGGGGGCATGTTGGTAGCCATTTACATGTTGGTGAGTATGTGTCCGACGTGAATGGGTTGGGGCCTGGGAGATGTGTCTTCTCAGTTGTGTGAGGCTGACCATGTCGTACTGATCGTGGTGCTTGGTTTGTACTTACCAGCCTCTTCTCCTTCCTCAAGTCTGTCTAGGCTCTCTGGGTGAAGTATAACCAGCACCTTCTCCTCCCAATCGGTGTAGGGTATGGGCTCCGGGGGTGTTCCACCGCCAGTGTGATTGGCTCTCGCATGGTTTTTGGCGCGGATGCCTTTCACCCTGGTTTTCAGGTCATGCCAACGCCTCTGTATTTCGTGCTTTGTCCTTGGCACGGTCCCTGACGCATTCACCCGACTGACGATTCTGTCCCACATGTGATTCTTTTGCGCCACGGTGGTCTGCTGGACTAGTGCCCCGAATATGTGGGGCTCAACACGGAGAATTTCATCGACCATTACCCTCAACTCGGTCTCCGTGAATGTAGTTTTATTTTTGGGTGCCATGGTGTGTGGTGCTCAGTGTGTGGGTTGAGTGAGTTGGGGGGTGCAGGTGTGTGGTGTGTGGTGTGTAGGAATGGTGTGGTGGGTGTTTGTGTGGTGGGTGTGGTAGGGTGGTGGTTGTGTGCCTTAAATTTGAGTATGCTGTAGATAGTATAAGGCCTCTTGCTAGCAGCAATGCTGTGATGCAAAGGATCGTGGTAGTGGGTGGGTGTCATTTTAAAGTCGTGTCTCAATGGTTGTTGGCAGTCAGGTGGTAGGTGGGTGTGTTGACTAGTGTGCATTATTGGGTACTTGGGGGGGTGTCATAGTGGCTTGTGATTGGTGTTGGTGTTTCAGGTGGGGGGTTGTCCTTTTTCGTGTGTTTGCTATTTACTGGCGGCACACTTTTTGACATTGGTTTGACGATAGGGATGTTGTTCGTGTTGGCCTTCCGCAGTGATGCACTGTTTCTCCTTGCATTCTTTCCACCGCGGACGTGGATGGCTGTGCGTACCGTGGTACAGGCGGCGTTATCCTAATTGCGGACACAGAGTTTTCACATGTATGGCGGTAAATGTGGCTGTGTCCGCGGTCATGTCCGTCCGCGGCGGTGTTAGCTGTGTTCCGTCCACCGCGGACGGTGTTTGATGTGATCCGTCCGTCGCGGTCGGAGTTTCTTGACATGAATATCCTAATCGCAACCGTGGATTCTCCGCGGCGCTGCCGGGAGTTAAAATTCCCCGAACATGGCGGACAGTACCCGTTTCCGTCCGCCATCCTAATCGACCCCTATGTGTGTTCCAACATACATAGGCAGGCAATGAGGACATTTTTCTCTAACTTTTGAATTTTTGAACAGAACTGTATTTGTGATAAGTACTATTTTGTTACAATATTATATTTACTATATTTACGACATGCCTGTCACTAGCACGCTTTGTAGGATGTGTTGCTTTCTTGGAGGTACCATAATGGATTTAGAACAAAGTTAGCCGGCTCCCCCTGAGGGAACACCAAATAGGTATATGTACATTAAAAACAGTATTTTTTCCATAATGTATAGTGTACTATGGAACAAATACACTAAAAAGGATCCTGATCTACGATGGCCAATAAATGGGTCATTCGATCTTAGAAAGATTCAGTATGTGGAACAATGTTTGTTTAAACGTAAAAGCAGACCAGATATGTTTGACTGTGTACGAATGTGGAAGAAAAAGCGCATTAGAGAGTGAGAAAAGAACAAGATTTAGCAGAAAAAGAACAGCGCAAAAATATCTATGTGAAAGCGCTGGAAATTACAAATAAAGAAATGAAGGAAATAAAAGAGAAAGAGGATAGGATACATGTAAATGGCCAATACCCTGTCCAGTGCACACTTTATCCTCTACTTAAAAAACCTCAGGATCATTCAAATTTGTTAGATCGATCTCCGCCACAATATACTTTTCCCTCTGCACCCGAGGACTAATCAGATGACGATACATCTCTCTTAGATCAGAAAGGGACAGATTCAGAAGGGTATACGGCATACTCGCTCTTTCTTGACTGCTGACCATACGGTCTCTCTTATATCTGCTGCCCGTAAGCAGCTCGCAGTATCATCTCTGCTCCAGATATTATAGTAGATGTTCAGCAATGGCCAGAATCAGAGCAGTTATATTTTGCAGAGTCGTTTACTGGAGAAGTAATAGCAAATGTTAGGAAACATTCCAAAGAATTAGAGCCTGTTTATATAAAATCTGATCATAAACAATTGAGTGACAGTCTTTTTCAATTCAATTCAATTCAATTTATTTTTATTATGATTTGGAATTCCATGGAATTCCACATAAAATACAGAATAAAAACAGCTTTTTCATACAAAGCAAAAAGATAAAAAACAATTTCACAATTACACCTATCGATACAATATAATTAGCCTCGTAAATCTGGTTAACTAAAAACATCAGTTGTTAAAATACAAAAATTAATACCTCATTTTCACTAAATTTCAACTGCGAGGGTAAGTAATCTAATACGTCACATTGAAGGGCAAAAGTATCATATCAATCGGCTTTTAGTCTAAAAATCATCGGTTATCAGCAAAGATAAACATTTCGAAAGACAAAGGGTGTTAAAAAAGTTTTTTTGTTAGGAGATGATCTTGTCAAGAAGAAAATCGAAAATAGCAGCAATTATTTTCAACAGTACTAACTAAAGTGCTAATGCATTAATTAAAGTGCAAATGCTTTACTAGTACTTTGTAATGCAACACACATAGTTAATTAACATTCCCACAAATATGATCTGAAGCAGTAAGGGTTGAATGGTATTATTATTTTTAACGGTCTATCAAAGTTCCAATAGTGCTTCAATAAAATACTGATACAAAAAATGATTACACACAATATTTTTTAAAATATCTACAATTCACCCATACCCATTCATTTTTCTTTTAATAAACATTTAAAAATTCTTTAAAAAAGCAGAAAATTTTAAAACACATCAGTTCGGATGGGGGAAACATAAGAAAATTGCGGGCCTGTTCTGCCGTTGCAATGTTATGCTGTAAAAAACCATGCCTTAAATATTTACGGCGAATTAGATGGAGTGCTGGACACACTAGTCTTTTTTTTCCTTCCCAGGTGGCCAATTTAGTTAGACATGTGGTTAAACTACAAACTGATGCGTTCGGTTTGTGAGAGGAGAAAAAGGCAAATCCAGGGACAGATAAGGATAATGTGGTTCATGGGAAACCAATGCGTGAAGCTGCACCTTTATATGTCCCTCCTAGGATTACGGGAACAAGTGACAATAAAATACTGCCTCAAACCTAGTGCGATTATTCATACCTCCCCTATTTCCTAGATTCCCTGGGCAGCTTCTCATTTGTCCTCTACCACGCTGATACTGCTGACCTTGCAAAAGTAGGCACTCAAAACGCCAATGTCCTATCTCCTTACAATAAGCACACTGATCGGAAGACAAAGTAGCTCGAGGAATAGAGGGTGCACCAGGGTGATCAATTATTCAAAGTGAAGCCGAACAAATAACGGCTGTCAGGATGAATAGGTATGGAGAAGAAAGCATTTCTCAAATCAATCACAGTAAATGTAGTAGCAGTTGGAGAAACCATGGTAAGACGCCTGTGCCTCGTCCTCAGAAGGATGTTCATGCACTGATTGGCCTTACTTCTTTTTGTAGGCAATGGATCCCTAGCTTTTCACATATTGTTAAACCTTTGTTGGCCCTTTTGACTAAAGACACTCTGATGCCCCTCCCATGGATGACCGAATGCCAGAATGCTTTTCAACAATTGCATCAAGCTCTATGTTCTGCACTAGTATTAGGCATTCCAGATTACAACAAGGCCTTCACACTCTATTTACACGAGAGGGATGGTTGTTTCTGTGACTGGGGGTGAATGTTTTGCCATTGTGTAACATTCCGTCCACCATCTTGTGTGTTTTGCTCTCTCGGTTTTAACACAGACACACGGTGATAAGCAGTGTCCTTGTGCATATTTTTCAGCTGTCCTCGATCCAGTCGCTCATGCGTTGCCTGGTTATTTTCGCTCTGTGGCAGCGGCAGCTGTGTCCATACGTCAGAGTGAGGGAGTAGTTTCGTCACACAGATTGCATGTGTTAGTACCCCATGCAGTTGACGCCCTGTTGAACCAAATAAAAATGCAGCATTTAACTAGTGCTCGCTTGACAGGATATGAATTGACACTTTTGGACCCTCATATTACCTTGAAAAGATGTTCAACTCTTAATCCGGCTAATCTATTGCCATTCCCAGCTACTCAGTATCAGTCACAGGAATCCCATGACTGTATATTTCTTACTGAGGATCAGACAAAGGGTCATGTTGACCTGCAAGATACACCCCTTTCAAGTGTTGACGGGAAATTATGGGTTGATGGGTCTTGTTTGAAACTGCCAGATGGCACGACATCAGCTGCATATGCAATTACAACACTCCAGACGGTAGTTGAGACAGCTCGCATCCCAGAGAAGTCAGCTCAGGCAGCTGAGCTGATAGCATTTACGAGGGCGTGTGAGCTTAGCACTGATTTGTCTGTTAACATCTACACCAATACGCCTTTGGAGTGGCTCACGATTTTGGGCTACTCCGGAAGGAAAGAGGCTTCCTTACATCACATGGGACAGAAATAGTGCATGGAGAATTAGTGCATAATCTTCTTTCTGCCTTGACATACCCCAAGAAAGTAGCCATTGTTAAGTGTAGCACACACAGGGCAATGCCTTTGCGGATCACACAGCCTGTGAGACTGCAATGTAGCGAAGTACTACATCTATGTACGTAGTTAAGCCCCAGGCTGAACGATGGCATGATGCCAGGCAAGAGGTGCTAGACCTGCAGAGATCTGCCTCGGCTGAGGAATTAGACCAATGGTCTAAGGAGGGAACATTGGAGATGATGAGGGCTGCTGGAGGAATAAAGACATGACCAAATGGAGATTGCCCACAGTCTACTTACATACCATGATTCACATGGCAGATGGGCCGGCACATGTTGGAGCATCCTCAATAGCAAAGTTACTTATGCAAGTTTGGGATCATCTAGATATTGCCCGCACAGCTAAAAAGATAGTTCAGTCTTTTTTTTTTTTTATATATATTTTTATTAATTATAACACAAGAGTAAAAATATACATATCGGGCATCATTCGGAGGAACATATCGTAATGGTGGACGGGCAAATGAATTAGGAAAATACACAACAATTATGGGCATCCGAAAGACATCAATAGCCGCGTAGGGCAGAGGTGAAACAATACGTTACAGTTAACCTAAGCAAACATCAGCGAGTCCCGCCCACTCAGAATACAGGATATGAAGACCAGACACTCGATACCCAAATATGAGAATAAAAATCAGGAGAATACGCCACATCTCTTGTGAAGAAGGGAAAAGGGAAAAAGAAAGGTCATAGAACAAAAAAAAGGAAAAATAACAAACACCCCCTCAACCCCCCACCCTGCACCCCTGCGGATGGCTACAACCGAACCCACTAGCAGCGTGCCTGTCGCCCACTAAACTAACCCCAAGGAAGGGAAAAGATGGAGGAGGGAATGTCGTAAAAGCAAACACACCCCCGGTCTCCCGTACCCCCCGCCAGCAGTGACCACCCGAGACATAATCGAACCAACATTTAGCAAAATATACAAACCAATCGGGGGAGTATAACAAAGCACCACCCAACTCCCAGCACAGTACATGTGACAATCCCGTCATTGAGTCAAGCCACATTATCAAGTCCAAGCTCTCAAGTTCAACCCTGACCAGTACGGTATTTCGGGAGAGTCTCTTTCACTCGAACCACCATCACAAAGGAAAAGGCGGAACGTTCATTAAAGTCCACATCAGTGTTGCAGGATCGACAAAAGGATAGAAAGTCACGATAGCCACAAAACGAGTGAGGGAATGTGTCCAGAAATAGCAAATCTCCCCAACAGTCCCTTTGGAATTTGTCACAGCACAGAAGACTGTCCATATCTGTGCGAGGCGGCAGCAGGATCGAGCAGGGAACGATAGCGACAATCACGGGCTCACTGAGTGTGAATTGGGGGCCGACAAAACACATTGAATCCAGGTTCTGCCCGGGGACCTCGATCTCCGGCGTACATTGCACCGCTGGTACCACAGATGTATTAGGACTAAACGGAGAGTCGTGTGCCGGTCCCAAGAGACTGTCCACTTGCACGATCAGTGACCGGAATACAGTGGTGGATTGTGAATGGAGCGCCTCAATGGCGGCCATGACGGCCTGTAGCGATGGCGTACTTTCCGTCCGCCCCATCTCCTCTCACGAAGAGGCAGAGCAGGATTCGAACCCCGGAGGCCGGCTTCTCCGGGGTAACAGGCCACGCAAATCCGATGACAGTAATGGGCGCACTTCGTCGTGCCAGATCGACACCTTCGCCGGCAGCGAGGGCCCCGGCCCGTCAACCCCGAAGAAGGGGCAGGGTCTCCGGGCGTCAGACCCCCGAACACGGCAACCGGTGCGGTACGCTGTTGTCTCCACGGTGTAGACCGCTCACAAAGTCAGCATCAAACAAGCAGTTTACGATGCACTCCGGGGGACCGGGCTCAGTCCAGGTCCAGCGGCCGTTGTTGATCAACTCCAACCCGGATAGGCCAGAAATCGAGGCCCCGGCTTCCACACGAAGTTAGGCCGAGAATGGGAACACGGCATATCTTTGACATCCAACAAGATAAAAAGCTCGGGATTACACCTTTAGAAGCAGAAACACTTCACGAACCCGGGAGACCGGTGCGAATTCAGGATTGAGAACAGGATATACGAGCTGCTGGCGGAGGTCGACGGAGCCTGGAGCTTACGCGGCCATCTTGGTTGCTGGCGTAGCTCCTCCCTCAGATAGTTCAGTCTTGTCTGATTTGTCTGCAGTATAATCCTGGAAAGGGAACACGAACTCCTGAAGGAGGGTTTGCCACACCAACTGCACCTTTTGAGGTACTGCAAATGGATTATATCCAGCTTGAACACTGTAATAACTTAAAGTATGCCCTATTAGTGGTATGTGCCTTTAGTAAGTTGATAGAGGCGTACGCTACGAAACATAATACAGCTCCTTCTACAGCAAAGGTGCTTCTAGAGGAGTTTTTCCCCAGATTTGCCATTTGCCGACTTTTGTGGAATGACAACGGACCCCATTTCATTGGGCAAGTTGTTGAGTATGTCTTGAAGGGATTGGGAACTAAGCAGAAGTTCCATGCTGCTTTTCACCCACAATCAGCAGGGCTAGTGGAACGATATAATTCTACTCTCAAGCTTAAGTTGGCTAAAATACAGGCTTCCACATCTCTGAAATGGCCTGATGCACTGCCCTTGGCATTGCTATCCATTAGATCGGTGCCACATACACAGTCTGGCCTCACACCATATAAGGTAGTATTTGGAAAGCCAATAAATATTTGGGGAATTCCTAGGCCACGTCCTATACATGATGTACCTTATGTGTTGATGAGTGATTACTTGTCTCAGTTGACTGACAGCTTGCTTTCTATTCATCAACAGGTCCAAGAAGCTCTACCTGACAGATCACAAGGTGATGGTCATGATCTACGGCCTGGTAACCAGGTTATGGTAAAAGTGTTCCAGAGGTCGAACAGTCTGGAACCAAGGTGGTGCGGCCCTGAGCATGTGCTCTTGGCGGCCAGAACTGCAGTTCAGGTGACCAATCGGAAGAACTAGATCCACTCCACCTACTGCAAGAGGGTGCCGTCTACCTTGGTGGAGCCTGCTACATTTATTGACCATCGTGATATCCTGGACACAGAGAGAGGCCAAGCTGCGCCACCTACAGAACCTGAGGAAGTCTTCCCGAACCATACAATCCCTGATGCATCTCGATATCAGCTGCAATCCCGGAAACTTCGCTGTTGAAAGAGAATGGTTAAGTCACTGTCCTGGGTTAGTGAAAACATGAGTAGCAAAGGGGGAGACCCAAATAGCGATACCCGTCTCAACCTCAGTGAAGAAACCAACGGCTGCCCAAGACCTTAGTGTGAAGATCTGCTTTGTTGTTCAACATCGAGATAAACATGTCTTCAGAAAAGAAATTAAGAGTTTGTGATCAAAAGATAATGTTCATTATTGGACTCACTTCAACTATTGCTCTGATCACTATAATAACATGGGTTGTAGAGAGAGTAGCCCCTGCTTGAAATTTGCTGACTGTTACTACTCCTGTCCCCATTGAGCATCATTACTTCTCCCTTCCCTATCATGAGCAGCAGCACAGAACGTCCTACCTCAATAATACGTTCATTCAAATGTTGCATCACACCCATAATGCTACGCACATTACCAACTGTTGGGTGTGTGGAATGATGCCTGTTCATCAGAAAAAGGGAGGAATGCATTTTATACCTCCGCTGACTACATCCTCCTGGGGGACCTCAACTTCCACCTGGAGAACAACAACGACCGCAACACCACCACCCTGCTGGACAACCTCGCCAACCTGGGACTCAAGCAACTGGTGTCCACCCCCACCCACCTCGCCGGACACACACTCGACGCAGTCTTCTCTTCCAGCACAGACATCGACTTCAGCCACGCCACAGAGCTTCAATGGACGGACCACAGCTGCGTCCACTTCACCTTCAAGAGAACGACGACCCACCACCACCAGCAACAGGCCGCCCGCAGAAGCTGGAACAAGGTCACAGCAGACCAGCTCGCCACCTCCCTGAGCCAGCACCCTCCTGCCAGCTCCGCGAACCCCAGCCAGGCCGCCGACAACCTCACGAAGTGGATCAGCATCTGCGCGGACGAGCTCGCCCCGCTGAGGACCCCGCCCAGCAGACCCGGAAGCAAGAAAGCCCCGTGGTTCACCGACGAACTCAAGAGCTCCAAGAAGAACTGCCGAGCCCTCGAGAAAGTCTGGAGAAGGGAACCTACACCGGACAACAGGACCTCCTTCAAACTCGCCACCCGGAAGCACCACCAACTGATCCGCGCCGCCAAGAAAACAGCATTCAAGGAACGGCTGGACAACAACGCACACAACTGCAAGGAACTCTTCAACATCGTGAAAGAGCTTTCCAACCCCAGCGCAGGAAACAACGACATCACCCCATCGCAAGACCTCTGCAACTCTCTCGCTTCATACTTCCACAACAAGATCGCGGACATACACAACAGCTTCAACAACCAACCTACGCACACCATGACCGAACAGCCACCCCCCACCACCGCCCTCCACGCCTGGACCCCGATCAGCACCGAAGACACCATCCGCACGATGAACTCCATCCACTCCGGATCACCGACTGACCCCTGCCCTCACCACGTCTTCAACAAGGCCGACGCTGTCATCGCACCCCACCTGCGAGACATCATCAACACATCATTCGACACCGCCACCTTCCCTGAGAGCTGGAAACACGCCGAACTCAGCGCCCTACTCAAGAAACCAACAGCGGACCCCACCGAACTCAAGAACTACCGCCCCATCTCGCTCCTCCCGTTTCCTGCCAAAGTCATCGAGAAGACCGTCAACAAGCAGATGGCCGCCTTCCTCGAGACGAACGGATCCCTCGACCCCTCACAGTCCGGCTTCCGAGCCAATCACAGCACCGAGACCGCCCTCATCGCCGCCACCGATGACATCCGAGCCCTGATGGACAATGGGGAAACAGCGGCCCTCATCCTCCTAGACCTCTCCGCGGCTTTCGACACGGTCTGCCACCGCACCCTAGTACAGCGCCTCAGCAACATCGGAATCCAGGACAAGGCGCTGGAATGGATCATCTCCTTCCTCGACGGGAGAACACAGAGAGTCCGCCTACCACCGTACAAGTCAGAGGCCTCCGAAGTCATCTGCGGCGTCCCTCAAGGATCATCTCTGAGCCCCACCCTCTTCAACGTCTACATGAGCCCCCTCGCGGCCATCGTACGCAAACACAACCTCAGCATAATCTCCTACGCCGACGACACCCAGCTGATCCTCTCCCTGACCAACGACCCCGCCTCCGCCAGAGCCAACCTGCACGAAGGGATGAAAGAGGTAGCCGAGTGGATGACGACCAGCCGCCTGAAACTGAACTCTGACAAGACGGAGGTCCTCATCCTGGGCTCTTCCCCCTCCGCCTGGGACGACTCCTGGTGGCCTCCCGCCCTGGGCACCGCACCCAAACCGACAGACCATGCACGCAACCTGGGCTTCATCCTGGACTCCTCCCTCTCCATGACCAGGCAAGTCAACAACGTCTCCTCGGCGTGCTTCAACATCCTACGCATGCTACGGAAGATCTTCCGGTGGATCCCCACCGAGACCAGGAAGACCGTCACCCAGGCCCTCGTCACCAGCCGACTGGACTACGGCAACGCCCTCTACGCCGGTACCACCGCCAAGCTCCAGAAGAGACTCCAGCGGATCCAGAACGCCTCAGCCAGACTCATCCTCGACATCCCACGAACCAGCCACATCACCGGACATCTGAGAGACCTTCACTGGCTCCCCGTCAACAAAAGAATCACCTTCCGCCTCCTCACCCACGCACACAAAGCCCTACACGACCAAGGCCCGAGCTACCTCAACAGCCGGATCAACTTCTACGCTCCCAAACGCCACCTCCGATCAGCCAACCACGCCCTCGCCGCCGTCCCCCGCATCCGAAGAGCGACTACAGGAGGAAGGTCCTTCTCCTACCTGGCCGCCAAGACCTGGAACTCCCTCCCGACCGACCTGCGCCTGACCCAAGACCACCTCTCCTTCAGGAAGAAGCTGAAGACCTGGCTGTTCGAGCAGTAGCGGCACCCCCCCCCCCCACCCCCCAGCGCCTTGAGACCCTATGGGTATGTAGCGCGCTCTATAAGTGTCACTGATTGATTGATTACCTCTGCCATTTTTACATAACGGCTCCTGCGGGGCCTGGTTTGCACTGCTATGGGCATCTGAAGTTGCTAATATTACTTATGAAGATGTAGGAAGACTACATTTTCAACTTAATAAAGTATGCCACCCTGATGAGGAAGGAGATACACAAGCTAAAGGAACTGTATGGGAAATGGAGGAGTATCGCCGAGGAAACTCCTCCATGCGCTATGTTTTCCCAAACACTCGAACTGTCAAGGGTAATGGGCCTCCTGTTATAGCTGTTACAAGAGCACGAGCAGATCTGTCTGTTAACAGTATTGGAAGTATTCCCGTGGGGAAAAGTGACTGTACTCTGGTGTTAAATATTACTGGAGTAAATAACAGCAGTTTTATGTCATCACACAATACTTATTTTATATGCGGAAATAAAGGATACCACCCTCTGCCCATTGGTTGGTCAGGAACTTGCCATGTGTCCTTTTTGCTACCGCAAAAACAACAGTTGATGGACAGAATGCAGAACAATGTCATACATTTACCCCAGTACAGAGATCTGGGCCTAAATCCATCGTTTTTTTGCACTCCACATGGATTTGGGCCCAGATCTCTGTACTGGGGTGAATGTATGACGTTGGTCTGCATTCTGTCCATCAACTGTTGTTTTTGCATTTGTCACCCGAGTGGGATGGGTATGCTCAGACGTGAGTCCCATGCTCTCCACACCACTGGAGTCAAGCTATCCTGGCTGAAAACGGCTGATAGCCAGAAACCGGTCCTAGAATGCTTGATTTCGGTCCAGGAAAGACATGGATTGGCAATTCGGGCTGGACTGTTCCCATGAGGCACAGGGTCAAGGCTGATTTGCATATGGCCATGTCTGAATTGGAGTGGTGTGGAGTGCAAAAAAATGATGGATTTAGGCCCAGATCTCTGTACTGGGGTGAATGTATGACATTGTTCTGCATTCTGTCCATCAACTGTTGTTTTTGCATTTGTCACCCCGAGTGGGATGGGTATGCTCAGACGTGAGTCCCGTGCTCTCCACACCACTGGAGTCAAGCTATCCTGGTTGATGACGGCTGATAGCCAGAAACCGGTCCTAGGATGCTTGATTCCGGTCCAGGGAAGACATGGCTTGGCAGTTCGGGCTGGACTGTTCCAATGAGGCACAGGGTCAATGCTCATTTGCATATGGCCATGTTTGAACTAGGGTGGTGTGGAGTGCAAAAAACCGATGCATTTAGGCCCAGATCTCGGTACTGGGGTGAATGTGTTGTGTTTCTATCTAGGACCCTAATTCGATAGTCCCGATTTATGCCCTGATGTGGTTATAATAAATAATATCCTTATAAAGGCATAAGAATCATATCCATATTTAGTCATAGCCCATGCAGTCCAAATTAGGCAAGGCTACTTCCCTAGACTCCTAGAAAGTACAACGCGTTCTTTAAACAAACCAAAGCTCCAGCAACCTGGGAATTCCCCGTGCCGTTGTTTTGATTTGTCCTAGAACTCCTGCGAGCACTGAAAGAACGGCCAGTTCTTAGTGACATCTTTTATTGACGTCTTATGTTCAACCTTACGTCAAACCCGGCACCTTTCAGGTATAAATATACCAACGTTGCCTTAAGCAAACACACAGTGGTTTGGAGCAGACCGGCTATCTACTTGCCCGAGAGCCCAGCTGATGCGAGAGCCCACGGAAGCCGCCCCTCCCCTTTGACGCACTGAGAGAGAAGCTGTCTTTTCTCCTGCCGAGAAAATCCAGCTCCGGTGTTTCCAGATACCCTTGCGGGTTGCTGGGATATCGAGTCCTGAGAGAGAGATACCAGACCTCCTACATTCTATTACCCAGGTACGGAGCTGACTAAACCCTTGAGAGAATTCTTGATTCAGATTCCTTGGCAAAAACCAACTTAACTTAAAACTGCTACTTTCTTACTCCTTCCCACGTATTAGGCTTAGGTCAGGTACACCGGGGTAGGCGTAGATTAGAAGCACCAGTTGAGTACGTTAGTTAATGTTTTTATGTATGTATATATTTTATCCATTTTAAAGTATCATATGGCTAAGAAACCATATCAATGCTTTTACAGTATTATTTCATAATACTCCTTTTACTGTACGCACTTTACTTTATGATAAGTATTGCAATTATGGCAATTCATTTCTCTTGCATGAGAAAGAAGACTGCTCAATAAATAACACCTTTTTATTGAAAACGCCTGTCTCTCTATTTCTCTGCACTCTGGTGAAACTAAGTATGCACGATTGACTGAGTGAAATAGCTGTCTATTGTTTTCACACGACTCTAGAGATACACTCTTAATTCTGAGGGAGCAAAGTTGTCATGTTCATGCGGTTGTCAGAAGCTAATCCCTTGTCTAAATCAGGAGAGTTAACTCTTTCCTGAACATTTGAGAAAGTTTCTAGTGACCTCTGAGCTAGCTGGCAAAACTAATTAAGTCTAACATAGTCAGTAGAGACCTAGTCGACCTCAGTCCTACGTCTAAACTGCTGTTTATATTATTCCAATGCGCAGAGCCTATTGGGAATACAGGAACTACACTACATGGCGCCCAATGTTTGGTAAGGCGATAATCTAACGCAAGACATTAGAGTAACTCAGTTGTGCTTTTTCACACAGAACCCTTTTTCCGTAAAAACTCCAAAAGACGTCTGGAGTGGGTAAAAGGTTAAAATCCGCCGGAACTTAGTAGGAAGAGATTCCTATGTATTAGTTTTTGGTTTAGTCAACGTTGAAGGATACAGTGTTCCAAAATATTGTGCACCTAATCTTTGTTTCCTTGAAACTTGATCTGCAATAAAAAAACTTTCTGTCAGTAAAATGGTGGAAAGTGACGATGAAGCGGAGAAAGCTAGAATAGCAGCTGAACTCCTAGCGGATGACACATGTCTCCAAGACAATGACCCGGAGGCTATAATTATTCCGGTAAATGTAAGAAGAACTATAACTCTTAAACTTATAAAAAACAGACTGACATCACAAGGTAGTACAGTCATATTCGTGGTAGAGGCCCATGAATATCGGCAGACAGTGGTATTCTATTCATGGATACACTTTCCAGCAGCAAACGCTCTAACAAAAGAATTCCACTATTACAAAATAGAGGAATCTCCGGATGAATACATTCCTTTCGAGGATGTTGAAATCCCACTAAATTACCAAGAGTACCTGCTCTGGTTTAAAGGTGCCCTAAAACATCAAAATCACATCAGCAGGCACGGTCCACTAGGTAGACCAGGAGCCACGTGGTCGGTCCTAGCCAGCTACACACCACATCCCGACATTGATAAAATGTCAGACCGGGAACTTTTAGCTCAGCTAAAATTACTAATTAAAATACATAGACAATTGGTCCAATATGTCATGCGGACTTCAACAGTCCAACCAACAATTAACATTCCACAGCTGGGGGGAGGAGCTACGCGCGGATCCAAGATGGACGCGTGAGCAGAGGGCTCCCGAGACCCCTTCCGCCACCCTCATCTATCCTGTAACAAATCCTGATTTGGACGACGGGTATTTCTTGTTGCTGCCCTGCTGATATCAAAAGCTTTTTCCAAAACTCGATTTGGCCACCGGGAGCCGGACTTGTTGCTCCTCATAATTTGAGGCCTATGACAGAGGCCATCCGGGGGCTTGAGTTCCCGAGGTGCCCAGGTGGCAATTGAACAACAACGGCTGGAGAGCTGCATCCGCCGCCCCTGTGGTACTTTCGGTTTCGATTTTGGTCATTGTTGATGCCACCTCGCCACTGATTGCTACTGCTGCCCTGGGCTGGCCGTCGATTTTGCTCTGGCTGTCGTTCCTCGGCCTCTCGATATCACAGGCTTGTCATAGAGGGCATCATTTTGACCAGATTCCAAAGGTCCAGTCGGAGCTCGTCGCCCACCATGACGGGCAGGACGGACTCTGAGAGGCGCCACACCCGAGGCCCGAATCGTGGAGGGGCTGTCCAGGCACAGACTATAGATCGCTTTACCCGCCCGAAGGGATCCCCCGGTGGATCGAGTAAGGCCCTGGGGGAGTCTGGTGATGATGCTTCTGCGACTGAAGATCCGACTCTAAAGGAGGTCATGGGCGCCATTACCAGTATCCAGACTGCGATGGGTCAGCAATATGAAACTCTGGCCGCTAAACTAGACACGGTGGCGATCGAGGTCAACCTTATCAGGACGGACTTGGGGAAAACCAATGAGCGGGTTATATCCCTGGACGTCAAGACAGCGAGCTTGATTACAGATGTTTCAGATCTTCAGACCGAGGTCCGCGATCTTCGTATGGCCAGGGATTCGTTCGCCCGTCGGCTGGATGATTTCGAGAGCCGGGCCAGACGCAACAACGTCCGCATCGTCGGTGTTCCGGAGGACTCTACAGACTCGCCTACGGACCTTTTGGTGGAGGATCTTATTCGGAACCACTTGGCACCAAAGGGTCTTAGTAATCTTTTTGCGGTGGAGCGTGCTCACAGGATTCCAGATGGGAAGCCCAAGCTTGGTGCCGCTCCGCGGCCTATAATAGCCAGGATTTTTAATTTCCGAGACAGAGACGCTATCCTGCAGGCCTCCCGTACTAATGGTCCCACTAAGTTCGAAAATGTGTCTATTAGCTTTTATCCGGACTTCACGCAGGCGGTGCAGAAGCAACGAATGGGCTTTACGGGGGTGAAGAGACGTCTCAGGGACATGGGACTGAAATACGCCATGCTTTTTCCGGCTCGCCTGAGGATCGAACATAATGAACGTGCATTTTTCTTTGATCGCCCCGAGGGGGCCAGTGACTGGCTGGACACCCTGCAGACGCCACCCATTAACCCGGAGAACTTGGGGGGCGCCGAGGGCGGCTTGGAAGAACAGGAGTAGTGAGTCTGTGCCGACGAGCCGATTTGTTGGACGCTCTGCAGTGGCTCTGTGATCAGCGATGTTTCTACGTTGTAAATACCCGGGGGTGGGGGGATTCGGGACTCTTCCTCCTCAGGGGACGTTTTTCTCTCTCTTCTTGTAGGTTAGTTTAATGGGGCGACAGGCACACTGCAAGTTGGGGTGGCTTTTTGGTCTACCGCAGGGGTGCAGGGTGGGGGGTTGTGTGTTGAGGGTTTCTTGGGGGGTGGTGGGGGGTCTTTTCTTGTTTGCTTGTTCCGAGGCTGCGATTTGGTCGCTATTTTATCATTTGTGCCTGTTCTGTGTCGGGGAGGACTGTTTGTTCTTGTCTGGGATGGGGGGTAGGGGGCTGAGGGTACTGAGCTGGAACGTTAATGGTCTCGGGGATAGGATAAAACGGGGGATAGTTTTGCAATACTTGAAGCGACAATCCCCGGATATTGTTTTACTGCAGGAGACGCATCTTGTGGGTAATACGTGCCATGCATTGAATAGACGAGGCTACCGCTTGGTGGCCCACTCTGGATTCACCACTGGGTCGAGGGGGGTGGGTATCCTGGTTAGAAACTCCCTCCCCCTCGAAGTGGATAATAAGGTGCTAGATGATAGGGGCCGCTATGCCGCTGTGGTGGGTCGCTGGGAGGGGAAGACGATCTCCATTTTGTCTCTGTATGTCCCCCCTGGTCTTCAGTCCACCACGTTTTCTGATTTGGGCGGGGTGGTCCTGGGACTCCCTGATGGCTTGCTGGTAGTGGGTGGCGACTTTAATTCAGTCGTCAGTGGAGAGGAGGATCGTAGCCCCCGTAGAATCCTCCCCGCATCACAGCTATGGCTGGGGAATTTCTTGGACACACTGAGATTAGCGGATTGTTGGAGACAACTCCATCCTGGACAGCTCCAATACACCTTTTATTCGGGGGCTCATGGTAGTCTCTCGAGGCTCGACTACATCCTTATACCGGCGGCACAGATGGTCTCTGTGAGGGAAGTTAGGCATTTGGCTAGGGGGATTTCGGACCACTCCCCACTCTGGCTCACTATTGACGTGCGGCTGGAGTCCGGGGGTCGGATCGCTCCTATTAATCCGTGGCATCTTCGTAACCCCCATATTGGTACGGAAGTGGTTAAATGTGTGGATTACTATTTTGCTGAGAATGAAGGGTCAGTCTCCTCCCCTGTTTCTTTATGGGAGGCATGTAAAACTGTGATCCGGGGTCAGACTCTCTCTTTGATTGCCAGCGACAGGAGGTGCAGAACTATGGAAGTGGTACGTCTGGAAAATGATATCTCTGAGTTGGAGGGGCGGATGGAGTCTGGAACTATGCCTGGTAGCTTGCATTCCCTGGCGCTTAAACAGTCTGAATACAGAGCTCTGGTGACTGATGCGGCTAAGGCGATGAATCGTGAGCAGCAGGGGCGCTTATATGATGTGGGTGACAAGGCGGGGAAACTGATTGCTTGGCTTGACAGGAGGGATAGATTGAACCGGGTGGTGCCCGTGATTGAACGAGTGGATGGTGTGCGAGTGGTGGACCCTGTCGCGATAGTGGAGGTCTTTGCCCAGCACTTTCGGAAGGTTTACGCGTCGGTCTCAGACAGACCCGAGGAGGACTCGCACCTGTTGCTCCGAGATATAACGGGGCCCAGTCTGTCGGACTCGGACAGGGAGCTTATGGAGGCGGATTTTTCTAACGATGAAGTAGCTCTCGCTGTCCGTGCGCTTCGCTCGGGGAAGGCTTCGGGCCCGAACGGTATGCCAGTCGAGCTGTATAAGCTGTGTCCCGACAAAATGGCGCCATACCTTCGTCGGATGTTCTTGGCGTCGCGAGATCTCGGGCTTCTTCCCCGGGATCAGAGACTGGCATCCATTGTGGTTATCCATAAGGATGGAAAGCCTCGGGAACAATGTTCGTCATATCAGCCGATCTCGCTTTTGAATGTGGAGCCTAAGGTTCTCGCTAAGATTTTGGCGAGCCGAATGGTTACGGTGATTGGCGATTTGGTGCACCCTGATCAGTCCGGGTTTATCCCCCACCGTAATACCGCACTCAATCTTCGACGCCTTCATGGTGCCTTGGCGAGGGCGGGGTCTCTTGAGGAGCCGGCCATCTTGGTCTCCCTTGACGCCTCGATGGCCTTTGACACGGTGGAATGGCCTTATTTGTGGGCTGCCCTTGCCAAGTTTGGTTTTGGTCCTAAGTTTATCGGGTGGGTTAGGCTTTTATATGAGCAACCGCTGGCACAGGTGGTGGTTAATGGAAGGGCCTCTGACCCTTTTGTCCTCGGGCGTGGCACGCGGCAGGGCTGCCCCCTGTCGCCTCTTCTTTTTGCGCTCGCTCTTGAACCCCTTGCCGCGTGGCTCCATTGGGAACCCTCGCTCAGGGGCATACGGTGGTCCCCTACCTTTGAAGATTGGGTGTCGCTTTATACCGACGATATACTGTTATATCTTACTTCTCCCCGTAAGTCATTGGGTGTTCTGTTTGACGTCCTGAGCTCTTTTGGGAAGAACTCTGGCTTGGTTATTAACTGGGCTAAATCCTGTATTTACCCGCTTGCAGGTGGACAACTGTCTTTGCCCCGTTTCTGCCCAATACCTGTCTCCAGTGTTGGTTTCAAGTACTTGGGGATCTACATTTCTATGGACCCCAGGGTACGATTTGAGCGGAATCTACTGCCTCCGCTTGCCCGACTTCGGTCGGATGTAGTGGCATGGTGTGGATTACCTCTGTCTCCCTTAGGGAGAGCGGCCCTGTTTAAAATTATGTCTCTTCCCCGATTCCTCTACGCCATCCAGAACACGCTTGATCTGGTTCCGGCCGGCTATTTCCGTGAAATCGAGGGCCTTCAGAGGAAATTGGTTTGGGGTGGACGGTCGCGTATAGCGTTGGCGAAATTGACTTTGCCCTGGTATGACGGTGGTATAGCTTTGCCGGATGTCAAGCGCTATTATTGGGCATCACAGTTGAGTGCTATTAATCATGCCATGTATGGTCCTGTTCCTAATCCTGCCTATGATATGGATAGGTGGCAACTACCGGGGGGCGATTATAATAAAGCGCTGTACTCCAGGACCGCCAGGAGGAGTCTGACGGGCCCCACTGCGGTGGCGATACGTGTATGGGATAGTGCAACATCGGCCACGGGCTGGACGGATATACTGACTAGGGCGACTCCCCTGTATGCTGCTGAGAGACTGGGTGGTCTGTGGTCCTCGAAGGGATTCGATCGATGGGACCTTATCGGTATTAGCACGGTGGGTGATCTTTGGGCCGTTGACAGAGTCAAAACTTTTGATGAGCTAAAACGGGAATATAAGCTGAGTGATAGGGAATATTTTCTGTATCTTCAGGTCCGCCATGCACTTGCCTCGGTCTTCCCTGCTGGTACTTCGATCCCTGAGTCTTCTCCTCTGGAGGATAGAGTGCTGGATGGACATGTCCCTGACAGCACTATCTCCCTCATATATAAAAAGCTTATTAATGCCCGTTCGGACCTTCTTGTACAGCTACGAGAATCATGGACTGGTGACGGTCTGCAACATGATTGCAAAGAGGGATATTGCTCAACTCTGGGGGTCTCATAGGGCACCGTCGGTCTCGACCTGGGAGGAGAACATGGATTGGTGCATGTTTAGAGAAAAAACTGTGTACATCTCCCGAGGTAGGCCCAAGAAGTGGGGGAGGATTTGGGGTCAGTGGAATTCGTACCGTGGAGAGATTTGTGACCCTCCCTTTGCAGACCCCCCAGACCTTCCGAGTTCTCCTTGACTGTACGTTCCAGTGTTTTGATTTTCTGTTCTTTGTGAAGTGCTGTTCGCTCTTGGTCCCCGCTCCCCGCCTCTACGATTGTTTGATGCTTGCTTTTCGTTTGTCTCCCCCCTACGGTACATTGCAGGACTTATATTGATGCTTTTGCCTCGATTCTTTTTCTTATGTTTTCTTGTTGTTTGTATATAATGAAAATATGAAAACCTTTTATTTATCCTCATCTGCCAAATGTTCCGAGTCGCACCATACTGCCACGCTGCCGGACCCTCGGGTTGTCGGCTGATGAGCTGTGTATTGCTCTGTTTTTGCTATTCGTCTGATTGACCGGCCTTGGTGGTTGTAGGTCTATCTCTGTATTCCTTTTCCACAATAAAGGTTTTAAAAACAAAAAAACAAAAAACATTCCACAGCTGACCCCTCATCAGGGGAACACAAACAAAATTACACCACAGAACATACAATCATGTCTTGGTAAAATACCCACAAAACGGTAACAAATTCCATTCTGGTTAGCACAAAAAATCACTCAAATAGAGGCAGTATTTCCAAATACTACTCCTACTGAGAAACACAGAATTCTGACTATCTATCTTCCAATAGGGATCGCACCACATGTGGAAGACTGTGACACTTGGGGCACGGTCTTTGCTTCCATCTACACAAAAACACATGGTGTTCCGTCCATGGCGGTTATACCAGACGTACTAAGACAGATTCAAAATGAATACGGTCCAGAACCTGCTTTAACTCTGGGTATGAAATTACTGAAAGACTTCAAGCAGGTCTCGGCTATATTATTAGCCAACATAAAAGGAGAAGCAGCATCTGTGGCGATCCGCCAGAAATTGAAAGAAACAGAATATAGCAGAACAACCTTTTGAACTTGCCAGAATCATAGAAAAATCCTATGAAGAACTAGGAAGAGATAGTTTGGGTTGGAAACCAGTAAAACCCCAACTAACTGAAAATCCTGAAAAAACATTTATTAAAAATAATCTGAACACTCCAAAAAAGAGTTGGGATGGTAATAAACAATCCACCCCCAGAGAAAAACGATTCCAGTCCAGAGGAAGGTCTCCTCAACGGAGAGAAAGATCTCCAGACCGAGGAGGCAAGTCTCCCCAAAGGGAGCCCTCTGAGAAAAGATACAACCTTGAAGAAACCTGATAGATATCAAGATATTGATACATGTTCCTCTCGATCTTTTCAGACTTCCTCACAGAAATCGTAAAGAAGAGGACGGTCAGAACACAAGGAAGAGCACGTCAAGTCCAAAGACAAGGAACCTGCTCATCAAAGTAAAAAATTACAATTTCCAAGAAAGAAGGTAGCCAGTATTAAAATAATTAAACATGCCGAGGATACTGAGGACACAACTGAAAAACAGAGAGTGGGCTCAGACAATGCTAGACAGCGCAGCAGAAGTGACAATAGCTCGCAAGATCCTGATGAATCTTCTGGAGACAGTGGACACAAATGAATACATTCAGGTGGAAACTGCAGATACCAGAGTTAGCAAACCTCATAAATTATACAAAATAACATTACGTATAGAGGGGGACAAGACCAGGAAAGTAAGGGGTCTCTTTTGGGATAACCTTTCAAAAGGCTATGACATTCTGTTAGCTTAGAAAGACTGGCCACCAGAGTTTGTCAGGGAGTGCCCTCATGGCGAAGAAATGATTATGCCTGCCTTCTCAAACCATATTCCGATTCATAAAAAATATACACTTGCAAGAAAATGGGCAGTGGCCCAAGCTCCTGCATTATACAAAAATCATGTAGGATGGGATGAGGACTCTCCTCCTCACAAAATCCAGTTAAAAAATCAGCCCACTGCACAAAGGCAGTACCCAGTTAAGCAAGAAGCTAAAAAACAAGTCAGTCAGATTTTAGATCAACTTGAATACCAGGGGGTGATTGAAACATGCACCTCACAAATGAACAATCCTTTGTTTCCTGTCTCCAAGCCAGATGATTCATATCGTCTAGTTTTGGACTACAGACACTTAAACTCCTGTTGCAAAACATTTGCAGTACAAAACTCACACAGTGCAGCACTAATGAATAACATCGTGCGCAAAAAATATAAAACGACATTAGACATCTCTAATGGATTCTTTTGTCAAAACATTGCACCTGAAAGCAGGTATTTGACCGCTTTCTCAATAATGGGGTCGCAAAAACACTTCTGTCGACTCCCACAGGGATTCAAGAATAGCCCAGGATTATTCTCAGCAAGAGTAACAGAGTTACTACAAATATATGATGATGAGGCATTATCTTATGTTGATGACATCTATCTAACAGATGATGACCTGGAGACACACTTGAAAAGAGTAAACACCATAATACTTGGGTTTGCAGCTGAGGGTTACAAATTCAACTTTAAAAAGTCACGAATTGCCCATCTAACTGTCCTATTTTTAGGATATGAATTATCAAGTGAAGGCAAAAGCCTAGCAGACAACTTCTTAGAGAAGTGTGCTGTACTCCAAGCACCTAAAACGCTGAAGAACTTACAATCAATACTAGGTTTCCTGAATTTCGGAAGAACATACATTCTAAATTATGCAGAGAGGGTTAAATTGGACTCAGAAACACAAGGAAATTTTAAGATCATTTCAAACTGACATGTTAGCTAAAACAAAATTGCAAACACGCGAAAACGTACGCAACCTTGTAATCTGAGTCATCCCAGGAAGATGCGGATTCACGTACCTAACCTCTAATGAGGGAGAAACGGTACCAATAGCTTACAAATCACACTTGTACATGCAAGCTGAAATAAAATTCAGTTCTACTGAAAAAATTCTAATAGCGGTTCACACTGCTGTAGCAAAAGAAAGAGCCCAAGCCCAAGGCAGAAAAATAACTGTTGAGGCACTAACAAGCCCACGCAATTTGACTGCCGTGGCATTAGATCCAAAATGGATACAATGGGAAAATTCTCTTGCTGCAGAAGACGTGAAATACTATTTTGACCCGAAAACTAGAAGATCTAGAATATGAAGAAGAATATCCTCTGCCAATCGAAATTCTGCCTCTCGAACAGTACACATGGGTAATCTACATGGACAGATTTGCACAACACTACGATGTAGAGAAAGAATCCTACAACGCTGCGTGCGCGATTGTTAAAGGTCGCTGGCGCTTTGGTAAATTCAGACCAATAATAACCAAAACTGAATCACTCAGAAACTGTTCAGCTCAGCGAGCTGAAATAAGATCTTTAAAGATGGCGCTTGAAAATGCCGATCGTGAATTCCCGACACTAATAGTGCGCGATTCGCATTTCTGCGTCAGGTCTTACAACAATGACTTGCGGGACTGGGTTCAAAACGATTACAAAGATGACACAGGTGCCACAATAAAGCATAAAAAGCTTTGGGAACAAGTAGTTCTTTTGCAGAAAGAACTACGAAAGACTCACGTGATACACACACTGAGTCATCAACGTGATGGCGTTCACGTTGCAGGGAATTCATTGGCTAACAGAGCCACAGCGGAAGCGGTTCAACCGGCTTCCGTAGCCACAAAAAAGCGTACTAAAAAATACATAGACGGAGAAACAATGCTCGCGGTAAAAACCTCATTAAAAGGCGACTATGCAGCATTACCTCTCGGCTATCCACTCAATTATACATACATAACAGATGCAAACTCCGTTCCTTTTGCTAAAATCTCTGGAGTTGGGGATAGAGTAATTCCAAACACGAACAGGAGAGTCTTCTTGATTGAAGCGGCACACATGGGATTGGGTCTAGGGCATCGAGAGTTCAAGGAATCTCTAAAAGAGTTACAATCAGAATACTGGTGGCCGGGGATGAGCCTGCAACATTACAAATTTGCAAAGGATTGTCCAAACTGCAACAGAGATCGCAGTCATGAACCGGACCAGACTAGTGCCAGGACCCCGTTATTAGAAAGCATCAGGCTATCTATACGCAGAAATCCAGTAGGAGAAATGCGTCCCCATAATATTTAAGACTAGATTCACTTAAAATGTAGACACCAGTGCTCGGCTGACGCCAGAACTGTTATAAAAGATTTGCGAGTCTTTATCGGCACATACGCAATTGGCATGCTACATTCTGACCAGGGTCTTGCGTTTAGCTCTCGGGCTTACAAGGAGGCCATGGCCAGCATGGGCATTGCATTGCGGTACTCTTCTCCATTCCATCCTGAGGGAAATGCGGTAGTGGAAAGAAAAAAACGGGACATAAAGCAATCTATAACGGCGAGGGTATTAGGTTCGGGTCAAACTTTTAACAATAGTCCAACGTAGTCTTAATAATCTGCCAAGAAATTCTCTAAAAGGTCTCACTCTGTACGAACTATTGTTCGGTACTAGAATGCACATTCAGGATCTAGATAGTCATACTTCAGTGGTAGAAGAAAAATCCTTTGATAACAAAAACCGTTTGGTTGTTTTACAGGACTTAAATGAAACAAGAAGAAGCCTGAGCAATATAAAGTTAAAGCAACAGCCAACAGCCACTGAAGAAAAACCACCTGTCCCAGCAAGATCTGTCTGGATTCCAAAGATTGGGGATCTGGTCAGAGAGAAGATCCCGGTGAAGAAGGAATTTGGGCCTTCTTACAGAAAAGCAGTACCTGTCTTAGCTGTCAGCGGAACAAGATCAGTTGTACTACCGCCCCTTGCTGGTAAAAAGGAGAACCGAGTTGTATCCATCGACCTGGTAAAACCACAATCATGTGGCCAATAAGAAGTAGTAGGCCCAGTGAACTCCCAAGAAATAGCAGAATACCAAAATTTGCTACAATCCAAGAGGTTCAAACTGAGAGACTAATCACATTTGATCAACTTGCAGTGAATAAAAAAGGACTATGCAACAAAGCCATGGAACTTGTGCCTCTTGAAACCCAAATTGCAACAGTTCGTCAAGAAACACCTGTCTACAATGATGTAGCATCGGACTATACTAATGTTTTCAAGAAAGACCCAAAGACTAAAGAAAATCCGGAAGCAATTCCAACAATTGACAGAACTGCATCTGGCTACTTCATCAATTTCGATGACTTTTCTGATGATCCAAGTGAACATGAAGAAACGCCAGCAACAAAAACTTTCAAAGACAAAGTAACTGAACTCTTTCATCAAATAAAAGAAACCTATCTGATCTCACCATGGATTGAATTTTGGATTGTGTTAGGTGCACTTTTCCTCCTGCTTTGGCTCATCATGGTTCTTTGTTTGGGAAAATTCATTGAGGGAAAATACAGTACAATGGACACAGCAAGTCAGAACATCAACTTGGTCCTTAAGCCTCACAAGTCATCTCACATCGAGAAAAGAGAACTGTCATCAGTGAACATCACAACCAATCCAATACCCAGTGGGGTAGCATGGGACAAAACGGATTATGAAATTTATGGCCCGATTGAGCTCTTGAAATATCCACACCACTTCAAAGTTTCATTAAGTGACTTTGTAAAAACAAGTACTTTCTCTGATGATTGGGACTTTAAAAACATTAATAATATGATGTCAGATTTTGTAATGTCAGCTAAATTCACAGAACATGATTATTTGCAGGGTTCAGCAAAATATGAAGAAATGTACTGCTATAATCATTTTGGTCATCACTATTTGCATAAATCTGCACAGCCTAGAAATGTTTTTAATTATAACCAAAGGGAACATTGTGAAACACCGCCTAAAGGCAGCTCGAAAACATTTTATGAGAAATTCCCATACTTCTCAGGCTTTAACACAAGTGATGCAGAAACGTTTTATTTTAAAATGTTAAATAAGACAGGAATGAAAACAATGTTGACAAATACAAAATTGATTTATTCTGAAACATTTTATGAAAAGATGACTACATTTGGTTATGAATTTTGGAAAAACAACATTGAAACAAAAACCATCTGGGTACAAAAGAATGGCAGGTCCAAGGTTTAGAAGCATTATTTAGAGCCTGCATGATCCCAGAACAATTAATATTCCTGAATGACACCATTCAGCAAACAACCTGTCTTGGTGTAGCCAAGATAAAAGATTTAAATAAACCGTCTATTCCGAAGCCCATACCTGATAGTAATAGCACTACAGATGTGGAGATAGACGCATCCCATATTTTACACCAAAACAGAACACATCCTGATTGGAAAACATGGTTGATCTGGCCCACAGATACAAATAACTGTCAAGATAGATTCCTGAACAAAATACAGGGGTTAAAACTGAACAGGCCAGACCCAAGATACTCCCAGAGACAACATCCAGGGATAGTTACAACATACAGTGTAGGGAAACTATGCCTTGAGTGGCTACAAAAATCCACACTGGCTGAAATTAAGCAACTCTTGACTTTACTTAAAGACGGTGCTGACTTACGTGATTTCATACTGAAACCACGCAAACAGCGTCAAAAACGTTTCATAGCGGCCGGTATATACGCTGCATACAACGAGGCTTAGAAAGTAACACAAATTGAAACAGCAGAAAAAATACGAGAAATTGATCACTTTCTGTTGTGGACAATGGGTAAACGACTCTGTCCTCCAGAATATATTCACTGGACAGTATTGTATCATCTGCTATTGATATAATAGAGCAGGACTTACTAATGTTACAACATGGTCAGTCACAATTACGTTCTATTGTACAGCTTGGCTGGACGTTGTAAAATCTGCGTTCAGGCTACGTGCTATGGCGTTTAATCAACACAACGTCATTATTCTCTATCTTTAACCTTACTGATAAACAAATCAGTTTGGCACAAAAAGGAGCACACTATACAATTCTGAGCATTGAAAAACTTGAGAGATTACCATTGACAATGTCAGAAAGACCTGTCATTGAATGGATAATACACGGAATAATTACAATTCCAATAACAACTTTCCAGTTTAAATATTGCCAAGAATATATACCAGCGGGCCAGTATGAAAGGTTGGGTAAAGGATACATCAAGTCAACATGGAAATTACCTTATACACACAAATGTTATAGTGAAAGAAAAAAGGAGGTATTTCTTAATGGTAACAATTGTAAAAAATCACTAAGCGGTACACTTCTGTGTCAAGGTATTAACTTGCACGGAGCTTGTGAAGGGTCTTCAAATAACCTTTCATGTCACCTTCACGGCACTCCTGCAACACAGATAGAGCCATTCTTTAGACAGCTTTCCAATGGCAGCTACGTTCTAATAAGTGACCACAGCTGTTGTGGCATGGTGCCAGGAAGGGCCTATCTCGTATTGTATCCAAACAGCAATCCAGACATGGAGGCGGCAATATGGCCTTATTTGAATATCTCTTCTATTCGAATTGATACTTTACGCAGAATGAAGTCTATTATTCTACAGACAACTGTGCCTTTGACCTCGTCCAAAGAAACGTATGATCTGCAAGTTGCAAGGACAGCGGCAGAGATACATTCCCTATTATCAACAAATTGCCCCGTGCATTTCGTAGAAATGTTAAGTCAAATCTTAAACATGTCTGATACCAGACGCATCGCACATGTGTTTAAGACAATTTTTTCGGGACTGTTAGCACCCTTTGAAACAGTTCTGGGCATTATCCCAAATTTTGTGCATTCCATTTTTGGCGGTCTGCCTCTTCTATTGGGACTCATAGCAGGAATTTCATTTTTGATTCTTCTGCTCCGATATGGCAAGCCAAGCCACAGACAAGACTCCAGCAATGATGGGAGAAACGATCCTAGCTATACGCTACCGGGACCGCATCACTAAAGTCCTCGGATTTGATCAGCTAAGAGATCTAAGTACAACTTGGTTTCTTTCATTCAGACCAATCTGGCAGAATTGCATCTTACCTGTGCTTCGCTGTCTGCTATGCGGAGAAGAATGCGTGTTGGACATCTGTCTTACAAGTCCATCAGCAGTACCAATGGATATCGATACTTTGCTAGGTCCTGAAACGACTCATGCATCGTGTTGTCCCCAGCGGCTACCTATTCTGATGACGGCATTCGTTGAGACTTCACCACTACGAGTAGGTGGCGGTGAAGTACGAGAGGAAAGCAGCACCAAACAGGTACAACCTTCTGTGAGCATTGCTGATCCAGACATCGATGATAGCAATCATTCTCACATGTGCACAATTTCAACTTTTTCAAACTTGGTCGAACTTTCACCTGATGTTGTAGACCAACTTTTTGCAAGTCTGTCTGAAATGATGTTGTCCCCTGAACAACAACAATAACTTTTAAAACAACGAGCACACAGCGTTCCCTGAACTCTGAATTCGGCCTTCAGTTTTGATAAACACAGCTACTGAAAACATTTGGAACTATTTTTTTCCCCTGAAAGCGAAATCATTTTTTTTCACTTCCAAAATATTTACCCTTTTTCTGGCACATGGTAATCTGCTTAAAGTAGAATTATTCTCAGAGAACAGAGCTTCTAATTTAGGAACTCTAGAGACAATATTTTACCTCGGCCTCTAGCACATGTACAGTATTTGTATAAATATGTGATGAAATGGTCTCGACCTTCTTTTCTGTACTTAGAGCCATTTCATGTGTAATTTTCACAATTCATTCAGCTGATAGAAATATGCATTTAACTGAATGATACCACTGCTTGAAAAGCGTACAGTACCAATACTCATTTTCGTGTATTTACCATATACCATTTCAAATGCAAATTATGTATTTTGGGGTGGGTTGGAAAACACACATGCATTGTTATATGTTTAATATTGCTTAGTTTTAGTAATGATGGACATTAATTCGTGGAGAGGGTGTTGTGTTTCTATCTAGGACCCTAATTCGATATTCCCGATTTATGCCCTTATGTGGTTATAATAAATAATATCCTTATAAAGGCATAAGAATCATATCCATATTTAGTCATAGCCCATGCAGTCCAAATTAGGCAAGGCTACTTCCCTAGACTCCTAGAAAGTACAACGCGTTCTTTAAACAAACCAAACCTCCAGCAACCTGGGAATTCCCCATGCCGTTGTTTGGATTTGTCCTAGAACTCCTGCGAGCACTGAAAGAACGGCCAGTTCTTAGTGACATCTTTTATTGACGTCTTATGTCCAACCTTACGTCAAACCCGCCACCTTTCAGGTATAAATATACCAACGTTGCCTTAAGCAAACACACAGTGGTTTGGAGCAGAGCGGCTATCTACTTGCCCGAGAGCCCAGCTGATGCGAGAGCCCACGGAAGCCGCCCCTCCCCTTTGACGCACTGAGAGAGAAGCTGTCTTTTCTCCTGCCGAGAAATCCAGCTCCGGTGTTTCTAGATACACTTGTGGGTTGCTGGGATATCGAGTCCTGAGAGAGAGATACCAGACCTCCTACATTCTATTACCCAGGTACGGAGCTGACTAAACCCTTGAGAGAATTCTTGATTCAGATTCCTTGGCAAAAACCAACTTAACTTAAAACTGCTACTTAATTACTCCTTCCCACGTATTAGGCTTAGGTCAGGTACACCGGGGTAGGCGTAGATTAGAAGCACCAGTTGAGTATGTTAGTTAATGTTTTTATGTATGTATATATTTTATCCATTTTAAAGTATCATATGGCTAAGAAACCATATCAATGCTTTTACAGTATTATTTCATAATACTCCTTTTACTGTACGCACTTTACTTTATGATAAGTATTGCAACTATGGCAATTCATTTCTCTTGCATGAGAAAGAAGAATGCTCAATAAATAACACCTTTTATTGAAAACGCCCGTCTCTCTATTTCTCTGCACTCTGGTGAAACTAAGTATGCACGATTGACTGAGTGAAATAGCTGTCTATTGTTTTCACACGACTCTAGAGATACACTCTTTATTCTGAGGGAGCAAAGTTGTCATGTTTATGCGGTTGTCAGAAGCTAATCCCTTCTTGTCTAAATCAGGAGAGTTAACCTGAACATTCGAGAAAGTTTCTAGTGACCTCTGAGCTAGCTGGCAAAACTAATTAAGTCTAACATAGTCAGTAGAGACCTAGTCGACCTCAGTCCTACGTCTAAACTGCTGTTTATGTTATTCCAATGCGCAGAGCCTATTGGGAATATAGGAACTACACTACAAATGTATGACATTGTTCTGCATTCTGTCCATCAACTGTTGTTTTTCCTTTTTGCTACCACCTGTGTTTTTGGCACCTGCATCCTAACATGAAGACTATAAACTGTACATTGACATTACTAAGAGCCCATAAAAGAGAACAATAAATCATGATGAGGTGGATCAGACTGACACTGCACTGCAGCAATATGTTGAATTTAATTTGAGACTGTTCTTTTTTGTTGGTGCCGCCTTGAACAGCAGAAAGATCAGGCGGTTGACACGTGTTGTAGTGACTGTAACCAACCAAACAGCTATGGCACTTGGAAACATCACAGTAGAACTGCAAATTGGAAGGATTGTGGCGCTCCAAAACCAAATGGTCCTCGACGTCGTGTTGGCTGATCGTGGTGGTGCAATTCGCATCATCGGGAGCAGCTGTTGTGTTTACATTCCTGATCATGCCACTTCAGTTTTGAGGCAATCTCTAAAGTGCATAAGATATCTGCAGAGATTCATCCCGATTCAGGAACATGGACTTTAACTGGCTGGTTATGGACGTTGTTCGTTACCGGGGGCTGGAAACTGTTGACAGTTCTATGTAAATTCTTTGTGATCCTACTGTCATGGTATTTATGTATACAATGTGGCCCGGTGCTTTGTTCTCTTTGTGCCTCTGCTTGTATACCTACCAAACGCAACATTAAGAATGTGAACGCCCAATATATATTAGACCAAGAAGTTAATGAGATGATGCAAATCGACATACAAGATGTTTTCCTTGTTCCTACTAAATCATAGAGATGTCTTCAGCTAATGCTAAAAGGGTTGTCGGTGGAAGTTGGCAGAGATTACTGTTAGCATGAGGTGAAGCAATTCAATTCAATTCAAAATTAGCTTTATTCAGTTGAAGCAAACAACCATAAAAGCTCACAAATTATACATAACAAACTAAGAAACGGTTCATTATCAAGATAAAAACATGTACATCCAGATTCAACAACAGAGCGTGTATAATCATAATACTCTTGCTGGGTACCGATATTAAAAACAATTAGACTGAAAGTGCATAGGTATGGCATCATTCTTCGCCTCATGTAAACAATTTGACAATAGTAACTGTTAAAAACAATAGACATTAACATTGTTAGAACAGTAAATACATTATAAGTTTACTCAAATAACAGATAAAAGCTAATAAAAACAGACAATCCCAGTATAATAGGCCTCCAATTTTGCTGTGACATAATTACATAATTAGAAACTGAATAGTGTATATGATTGTGAAGGGACGCCCCTTACCTCCCGGACACAGCGCAACCGTAGGAACGCCCATACGGGCGGCATCACTAACCCACAGCCAAAACCGGCTACACCTCTCTCTGTCTCCCTGCAGGCGCCGACAGCACCACCGGAACCCAGCGGACCGGAAGCGGCCTGGATTGACCCCGGAAGTGCGACGGATACTACCGGACCGGAAGTGACCCCGCCTGACCCCGGAAGCCTTTCCTCAGGAACCCGGTCAGATGATAGAAAAGCCAGCGACGCCGAGGAGACAAGGTTCCCAGCGGTGGACTCGTGGCAGGAGTTGGCGAGACGCGAAGGACCGACAGCGGAGACTGTAGGAGAGAGGACGAGGCGAGCGAAGGAGGAAGAGGAAGACGTTTGGTGCGAGGATTGGTGGCATCCTCAGGAGGTGGCTGGAAAGCGGCCGTAACTCGGATGAGAGTTACGGCGGGGCACGTGAGTAAACTGTTACCATTCTCCGTGTTTCCCCTCCCCGTGTAAATAGTATAAATAGTGTAAATCTTTAGTATACATCCTGCACAGAAGTCACGTGCACACCACTGTGTATTATATTCACCCCTCCACTGTACAGTACCTTCCACCCAACCCCCCCCACTTTGCACCCAGTCCCTACATCCCGTCTTTTCTTTCCCTTCTTCCCCTACCCTACCTCCCTCCCTCACGGTCTATTTCCGCCCTCACACTCCCGGTGCCGGTGTCAGTCGACCGAGTTCCGTGACTATTGGAACTAACTGCCCTGTGTCTCTTTCCTTTATCTCCGAGGGACACCCCAACGCCCGCAACCAGGAAGGAGAACACCAGCCCTGCAGCGGAAGACCAGCCTGCGTTCTCACCTGCAGACCCTCCTCGCTAGGAACCCCAACCCGACCCACAAGGACTGTACCTAATCACCGTGCCCCAAGAGCTTGACTTTGCTGTATACAATAAAACTCGTGCTAAACATAGCACATTACATCCGGCCTCCACGCCTGTTATTCCGGCCCGCACACCCCCACACTCCACAAGTGGTGTCAGAAGTGGGATCGCCAGGAAGCATGGAGGCCGCCGTCAAACAGCTGGCAGAAGGCCAGGAACTTCTCGGCAAGCTGATGGAGCGGTTCCTCAAAACCGCCGAAGATGACCGGGGACAATTGCACGACGTCCTGAAGGGGCAGGGCACGGCCCAGGACCAAGCACTAGAGAAGTTAACGACCGTCATGGGACAGCAAAGACCCATGACTTCTCTCCCCTCTGTAGTCCTACAAAAATATGTGGCTGGCGAGGATCCCGACTTTTTCTTCACCAATTTTGAACGCCTCGCACAGGCCGCTGCCTGGCCCGCTGATCGTTGGGGTCATTATCTCGGTCCCCTGCTGACAGGTGAATTACAAGCAGCATATCAGCAAGCAAACATACAGGGACAAACCCCCTATGCTGACATCAAGAAGTGCATATTGGAACGTCTGGGGATAGACGATGAAACATACAGGGTTAGGCTCCGTCAGGCCAAGGAGGGGCCCCAAGAAAATCCCCGGGCATTGTCATACCGTATACAAGACTTGGCCGACCGATGGCTAAAACCGGAGACCTCCAGCAAGGCAGAAATAATGGCCAAGATATACCTTGAACAATACCTGGCTTCCCTGCATCCCGCCACGCAGAAGTGGGTCCGCCAACACGCCCGGTTGACTCTCGACAGCGCTGTCGAAATAGCCAGTGCCTACAATCGAGCCCAGGAATCCCAGCGGGTGAAGGAAGAACACCCTACCCACATACCCCGTGGCAACCATCTCCGACCAACAAGACCCCCTCCGGTGGTCCGGAAACCAGAGCCAACCCCGTTGATGCCCTATCCTGTCATACCGAGACCACCCCATCCGGGTCCACAATGCTATCATTGCGGTGGATACGGGCACATAGCCCGCATATGCCCCCAGAAGGAGGAACCCATGGAGATAGGACTGACCAGGAACTATGTGTGTCTCACCACAGAAACATCCCCTCCACCCTTCCGATGTCCAGTACAAATCGAAGGACACAGAATGATGGCGCTTGCAGACACAGGGTGTCGCCATAGTGTTCTGCGTCCACAAGAACTACCTCACGCAGTGGGACCCGTGACAGGGTCGGTGGCTATCAAGTGCGTCCACGGAGCCACGAAAAGTTACCCAACAGCACAAGTACGTGTGCAACATCCAACCGACACAGGAACCCTGCTGACAGTCGGGTTGGTGCCCAACTTACCCGAACAGGCTATTCTGGGGAGCGACTATAGCGGTCTACCCCATCTCTTACAAGACACCACAGATTCCCTGAAGAAATGGTGGGCGGAGGCCCCATTCTCCCGTGATACCCCTGCTTCAAGGGAGAATCCCAAACCCTTGAAGACCAAAGCCCAAAGGAAAAAAGAGAAGAGGGGATTCGCCCTGGCCTGCCCCGCACAGGAGGACACTCATCCGTGGGAAACCGACCGGGAATTCCGTGCAGCACAGCAAGAGGATCCAGTACTGCAGGATGCCTGGGGTCGTGCGCTCCCCAATGAAGACCCCTTACAAGTAGGTCCTCACTTCTTCATAAGGAATGGACTCTTGTATCGGAAGGGAGGATCCCAGGCTACCACTCAATTGGCTATCCCGGGGCTGTTTCGAGAGAAGGTGCTGTTTCTGGCCCACAGCCATCTGCTGGGAGGACATTTCAGTGACGTAAAGACGGGTGAGGCGATTTTGGAGAAGTTCTACTGGCCAGGCGTGTATGCCCAGATCAAACGTTACTGTCGGGAATGTCCGGTGTGTCAAAGGACCAGCCGGTACCGGCCACCGAGAGCTCCCCTCCAACCCCTCCCTTTGATCGATATCCCCTTCACTAGGATCGGTATGGACATTATAGGCCCCCTGTTACCCTCCAAAAGTGGCTGTAGGTATGCCTTAGTGATAGTGGACTACGCCACGCGATTCCCGGAAGCGGTGCCTCTCCGTCAACCAACCACCCAGAACATCGCTAAGGCTCTCCTTTCCATATTTTCTAGGGTGGGGTTTCCACGGGAGATCTTGACCGATCAAGGCACACCCTTTGTCTCCTCCCTAATGCGCCAAGTCTGTTCTAATCTGGGGATTAAACAAATAAGGACTTCCGCCTACCACCCCCAGACGGACGGCTTGGTGGAACGCTATAATGCCACGCTAAAGTCCACCTTGAAAAAACTTTTGGGCCTCGAGAGCAGAAGGTGGGAGGAGATGCTTCCTTTGGCCCTCTTTGCCATCCGGTGCAAAGCACAAAGCAGCACGGGTTATTCGCCCTACGAACTGCTGTATGGTCGGGCCCCCCGGACTCTTTTGGACATGGCTCGGGAGGCCTGGGAAGCCGAGCCAGATCGGACCCGTCCTCTCCCCGAATACGTCAACAACCTAAAAACGCATTTAGGAGAAATCAGAGAGATTGTGAGACAGAACCTGCTGGCCGCCCAAACTTCACAAAAGCAACAATACGACAAGGGAACCAAACCCAGGTCTTTCGTTCCCGGGGACCTGGTACTGTTGCTCCTTCCTTCCTCGGACCATAAGCTGCTAGGACAATGGCAGGGTCCATTCACGGTCACAAGACAAGTGACTCCGGTCACATACGAAGTCCAAACAGATGTCAACCGGGGGTCCGCCCAAATATACCATATCAACCTCCTAAAGAAATGGGAGGGGCCCCGTCCCGTCTTGTCTGGTGTTAGCCCCTCCCGTTTGAATGCTGCTTTGATGCAGAGCTGTCGGAGTGCAAGAAACAGGACCTGTGCCAGACCTTGTCACCAGTACGAACAGTGTTTTCATCCTTACCGGGACACACTACGGTCGTAGAGCATGCCATCCATACGGAACCCGGGAAAGTTGTCAGACAACGACCATACCGTGTCCCGGAAGCCCGTAGGGCTATCATAAAGGAGGAAACCAATCAGATGTTACAAATGGGCATCATAGAACCCTCCTGCAGCAGCTGGAATTCGCCCATCGTCTTGGTCCCAAAACCCGATGGCTCCACCAGATTTTGTATTGATTTCAGGGAGGTGAACAAGATCTCAGCCTTCGACTCATACCCCCTTCCACGTGTAGACGAGATGGTCGAACGCATCGGCAGGGCCAAATATATAAGTACCCTTGACCTCTGCAAGGGATACTGGCAGATCCCCTTGAGAGCAGAGGACAAGCACAAGACCGCCTTTTCCACCCCAGAGGGCTTGTTCCAGTTTAAAGTTATGCCCTTCGGCCTTCACGGAGCCCCAGCAACATTTCAAAGGGCCGTGAATCAGGTCCTACAACCCCACTCCCTCTACTCAGGCGCTTACCTAGACGACATAGTCATCTATAGCGATACCTGGGAACAACATCTGTCCCATTTGCGGTCAATTGTCACCTCCCTAGGGGCCGTCGGCTTCACCATCAACCCCTCCAAGACTACATTAGCGGCCCAGAGCGTGAAGTATCTAGGGTACCTGCTGGGTGAGGGGCATATCCGTCCACAGGACAGTAAGGTCAGGATCATCCAAGCCATACCTTTTCCCCAAACCCGTAAAGAGCTCCGTGCCTTCCTGGGGATGTTGGGATACTACAGGAGGTTTATACCCAACTTCTCCCATACTGCAGCCCCCCTGACAGATCTCCTGAAGAAAACAACGAAAACGGAAGAGATCCTCAAACACCCAACCCCCTTGTTGTTACATGCCTTTCACCTCCTCAAACATTCCCTAATAACAGAGCCAGTACTGATGAGTCCGGACTATACCCAGCCCTTCATACTGCAAACCGACGCATCCGACCAGGGTTTGGGGGCGGTGCTGTCCCAAAAAGAAGTAGAGGGTGCTGAAAAACCCATCCTATACCTCAGTAGGAAACTGTTTCCCCGAGAGACCAACTATTCAGTGGTTGAAAAAGAGGCACTCGCCATTAAATGGGCGATAGAAAGCCTCCGATATTACCTGGAGGGGCGGGAATTCATACTGTACACAGACCACGCCCCTCTTGAATGGATGGCACGTAACCGGGGTAATAATGATCGGGTACTCAGGTGGTTTCTCTCTCTCCAACCCTTTCGCTTTCGAACGCTACACCGAAAAGGACAAGAGCAGGGCAATGCAGACTACCTCTCCCGGTATCCCCCTTCCCCAACCCCTACAAGAAACAATCCCAGGGAAAGGGGATGTGAAGGGACGCCCCTTACCTCCCGGACACAGCGCAACCGTAGGAACGCCCATACGGGCGGCATCACTAACCCACAGCCAAAACCGGCTACACCTCTCTCTGTCTCCCTGCAGGCGCCGACAGCACCACCGGAACCCAGCGGACCGGAAGCGGCCTGGATTGACCCCGGAAGTGCGACGGATACTACCGGACCGGAAGTGACCCCGCCTGACCCCGGAAGCCTTCCCTCAGGAACCCGGTCAGATGATAGAAAAGCCAGCGACGCCGAGGAGACAAGGTTCCCAGCGGTGGACTCGTGGCAGGAGTTGGCGAGACGCGAAGGACCGACAGCGGAGACTGTAGGAGAGAGGACGAGGCGAGCGAAGGAGGAAGAGGAAGACGTTTGGTGCGAGGATTGGTGGCATCCTCAGGAGTTGGCTGGAAAGCGGCCGTAACTCGGATGAGAGTTACGGCGGGGCACGTGAGTAAACTGTTACCATTCTCCGTGTTTCCCCTCCCTGTGTAAATAGTATAAATAGTGTAAATCTTTAGTATACATCCTGCACAGAAGTCACGCGCACACCACTGTGTATTATATTCACCCCTCCACTGTACAGTACCTTCCACCCAACCCCCCCCACTTTGCACCCAGTCCCTACATCCCGTCTTTTCTTTCCCTTCTTCCCCTACCCTACCTCCCTCCCTCACGGTCTATTTCCGCCCTCACACTCCCGGTGCCGGTGTCAGTCGACCGAGTTCCGTGACTATTGGAACTAACTGCCCTGTGTCTCTTTCCTTTATCTCCGAGGGACACCCCAACGCCCGCAACCAGGAAGGAGAACACCAGCCCTGCAGCGGAAGACCAGCCTGCGTTCTCACCTGCGGACCCTCCTCGCTAGGAACCCCAACCCGACCCACAAGGACTGTACCTAATCACCGTGCCCCAAGAGCTTGACTTTGCTGTATACAATAAAACTCGTGCTAAACATAGCACATTACATCCGGCCTCCACGCCTGTTATTCCGGCCCGCACACCCCCACACTCCACAATGATATAAAGTGCAACGTGCATAGGCCATCCTGTCCACCTCTGGCTTTATAACAATTTAAAAAGCAAAGGAAATTCCTTAAAACACCATACTGTTTCTGGCCTTGATTGAACTAAGGATACATTATTAGAAACCAAGTATTATATGCAATATAAAGTGCAAAGTGCATTAAGCATCCTGTCCACCCCTGGCCTTATGACAATTTAAAAGGAGAAAGAAATACATTAAAACACCATACTCTTTCTAGCCTTAATTGAGCTAAGGATAAATGTAGCAGCAAAGAAACAAATCCCCGGTTCTTCCATGGCAAGTAATAGTGACATAGGAGCTTTTAAAGTTCTAACCCCATATTTTATAAAAAGTGGTTTGAGGAACACAATTGTAAAAGGCAAAAACAAGTCACATAAAAGTAAGAAGTGCATGGTGCTCTGTTTAGAAGTCCCATCACAGGGAGATGGGGAGGAGGAATGCTCTTTCATTATTGGGAACGCAACCAAATGGTGCACTAAACCTAGCCTCGTTCTGATCAGGACAAAACGATGGGAAGATCTCGTAATAAAGGAAAGGTACCCTTAAAAACCGGACCTATCAGTGTACATATGGCAAAACTGATACATATTCTGTTTCCTGACTATTACCTTCCTCTTTTCAATCCTATGGGATAAAAAAGTTCTTTTCAGCTCCTGTTTAGACAGTGATGGTAAATCGTTAATGTTCCCCAAAATCGAACTGTCGAATATGTCACCGTAGGATTTAATTAAATAGCTAAGCCATGGTATCTTTGTACGTTGTCCAATCTCAGACAATCATTAATAATGGCCTTTGTAAAAGAGGTTTCCTCCTTAGACCATATTAGTCTCCAAAGCGGCAGTGGTCTCATGGCAATTAGATCCATCAAATAATTAAGACCTACTTCGCTGTTTATAAGTTCCGTAGATGCTGAGGCTTGGGAGACATAAAAGCTTCTTAAAAAAAACATTGTCTTCCGTTTCTAGTTTAGCACATGGTTGGTGGCCCCAAATACCCGCCCCATATAGTGCGACCGATGTACATCTGGCTTTATAAATATCGATCATGTCTTTAATCCGCCGTTCCCCTAAGTTAAAAGCAAATTTAAAAACACCATTTATACTCTTTCTAAGTTTAACCTTAACGTTTGACCTCTCATAGTTCCATTCCCCGTCTGACGAAAAAGAAATGCCTAGGTAACAAAAGGTCTCAACATCCTGCATCTTGTTACCCTCGACAGAGAATGGTTTCAGATTTTTAAATTTAGGGCCGCACACCATTGTGAAGGTTTTGGTCTTGTTTATCAACAGCAGCCTCTTGTTGATAAAGGCGGTGAACCCATCAATTAGCTTTTGGAGGCCCACCGGTGTTCTTTATAGCAGCACGGCATCGTCTGCGTAAAGCAGAACTGGTGCTGCCTTACCCTCCACCAATGGGGAATCTGCCTGGATCTTTTTGAGGGCAGCATCCACATCATTAATAAATAAAGTAAAAAGCAATGGGGCCAATACACAACCTTGGCAAATACCACGCTTTACTGTAAAATTGGGGGTGCATTTTCCCGAATAGCCGTACTGTACTTTTGTTGATAAATTTTCATACAGCCTAGCTAAAAAATAAATAATAGGTTTAGGTGCACCAAGGTCAATTAAAACGGGCCATAAAACACCATGGTTAACCAAATCAAAAGCACTACTTAAATCTACAAAGCATAAAAACAGCCGGCCCTGTTTGGCTTTAGTATATTTTCCTTTAAAAGCTCCAGATTAATACTCTGTTCTAGGGTACCTAAGCCTTTTCTGAAACTATACTGGGATTGTGCCAAGATATTGTTATCTGAGACCCACTCCTCTTATCAATAGCACTCTACTCATTATTTTAACCGAGGAGTCTAATAAGGAGATGGGTCGGTAGTTTTTTGCTTCCGATTTCTCTCCCTTTTTATAAATAGGGATGATAACCGATTCCCCCCATGAGGAGGGGCAGCCCTCCATCGCCGTCGTGTTAAAAACCCTAGTAAGTATGGGCCCCCATAATTCTGGAACCGTTTTATATACATCTATGGGGACGCCGTCGGCACCTGGTGCTTCCCCCCTTACTGTTACTTATGCCTGTCATTACTTCATCCAAAGTAATATCTAACTCAATTATAGGCCACTTGCTTAGGGTAGCTAATTTTATCGGGGGGATTTCCCTTGGATTAAAAATGTTAAAAAAGTGGTCCATCCATTCTTCACTGCTCAAATGAGCCATAAGTTCTGGGACTGTTTTCTTATTAAGGAATTTACTGTTCACCGTGCCCCAAAACAGTTTGTTATTAGAGGTTACGGCAGCAAGGTTAAGGTTATCCCATGCCTCCTGTTGTAGCTCCTTCTTTCGTCTTTTTAAGTTAGAGTTATATTCAGCTCTGAGACCATGAACTACTACACTATCCCTTTATGAAGCCATTTTATATGGGGCTTCCATTTTAGTTAAGCCATGTGTTTGCCATGTGCTTCCCCGTCTTCACTGTTGCCTGACTCTCTATTTCTACTGAGTCATCATCTATAGTTAACTCCTTCAGCACTGAGCCAGTGAGGCCCATGGTTTCTGTACTCCGGGTACTGCCTCATACATTGCCCGAGGGTTATGTATCGATGTAGTCCCACTCATGAGTGTTATATAAACTACTTTCTTGGTATTACAACTTCCTTGCCAATCTCTATCTGTTAGTCCGAGGACTTGAGTACGCAGAAGGGCGAACCCCTGCACCAGTGGGCCCCTGAAAAGGCACGCTCCCACAGGCACAATGCAGCTTCTGTTCAATTTCAAATGCTGCACAAATCAGTCAAATTACCTAATTATTAGGGCTCCCTGTTTTCCATATTTACTGATTTTTACAGATAAATACAGACAGAAAACACTGTCTCTTCTGTCTGTATTTATTTTTAAAAGCAGAACAATACAGATAATTTAGCTTCGTTTGAGTGATTCATCATGCTGAGATCAATGCCTTTCAGCTCAGTAGCTGTACATAATGACAGCATGCGGAGCTACAAAGCTCAATGAGATGTACTTCAATTACTGCATATCTCAACATGTATATGTGTTATAACACAATTTTTTTAATGTGGGTTTATTATTTTCATATTTTTGGTTGTGTAATGTGCTAATACCTGACAGGCATCCAAGTATGAGTCCACGTTTATCCGTTAAATAAATGCAGAAATATACAAGTTATCACCTCATCTGTTTACAAAACGCAAAATAAATATGAATAAATACCAATAAGATGGGCAAAAAATAAATATGGATAAATACAGACAGAAATGTTCAAAAAAGAAATACCATAAAACCGGGAGCCCTACTCATTATTAAAAAGAGTTCCTCTATCTGTTTCCAAAGTGACTGGAATTCAAAACCTAGGGATCAGTTCTCTTGGCAGTAGTTTGGGTACAGTGAGACTGTCATTTCTCCTCATATGGTAGGCTTCCACCTAGCGAGAGAACAAGCATACAATGACTAAGACATATTTGCGCCGATTGCAAGGGGGAAGCTCAATGAAGTCAAGGTGGAGTCTGGTGAATGGACCTCCTGCTCTCCCAATTTGTCCCCAGCTCACAACAGTCTTTCTCTCTGGATTCTGCAGCTGACATATGATGCACCTCTGGCAAAGGCTCTCTGCAATGACCCTGAACTTTGGATTATACCATGTCTGCCTAAAGAGCCTAATCATTGCATCTCTTCCAATATGTGCATGTCCATGGTACATCCTGGCCATGGGAGAAAGCAAAGAGTCTGGCAAAACTGGTCTCTCATCCTGGTAAACCCACAGCTCGTCTTCTGCTCTCTTTCTACAACCTGTATGTTTCCAATTTTCCTTTTCTTCTTCACTTGCCTCTTCCTGCATTTGCCTCACCTGATCCCAAGTTTCTAATGTTGTTGAAGTTATTAACATAAGATGGCATTCAGTATTTCCTCTTTCAATTAATCTGTTTAAGGCTATTGTGTTTTGCGCACAATAACATGCAATTTGGTCTGCATATCTATTGCTTTTTGTCACATAATCGTCTCCTGATTGATGTGCAGCACATTCGACTACTGCAATTCCTTTGGGCAATTGCAAAGCATCCAATAATTCTTTCACAATTTGACCATTTCGAATAGGGGAATCTGAAGAAGTCAAGAATTCCCTTTGCATCCATAGCTGGCCGAAATCGTGCACTATTCCAAATCCATACTAACTGTCTGTGAATATGGCTATTTTCAGACCTTTGTCAACTTTACATGCTCTGGTCAGAGCTATCAGCTCACCTATCTGGGCGGAGTTTACTCCTTTCAGACAGGATGCTTCAATGACTCCTTCTAAGGTGCAAACAGCATAGACAGTGCATAATTCACCTCTTTCATTTCTCAAACACGACCCATCAACAAACAATTCACAATCTGAATCTTCCAAAGGATTGTCTTCAATATCTGGCCTAGGGTTAGTGCATAACTCTGTCACATCCAGATAATCATGATCTGCTTCCTCTTTCACTTTTTCAGAGCGACAATTTGGCAATAGAGTCGCTGGATTCAAAGTTGTGCACCTGACCATTTTCAGCACCCAGAATTACTCTTTCATACTTAGTCAGCTGACTAGAAGTATGGTACTGGGTCGTAGTTTGGGTCAAAAGAATCTCATCAGAATGTGGCACATTCACCTTGACAGGATAACCCATCACAATTGGTTCATTCTGTTCCAGACTCATGCAAGTAGCTGCTACTGCTTTCAAACATCCTGGCAATGCTGCAGCCACGGTATCCAAGGAAGCATAAAGGTATGCTACTGGACATCGTGCCATTCCATGTTTCTTATTTAAGACTGAGAACGCACATCCATCTCTCTCACAACAGTACAATGCAAATTCTTTTGTATAGTCTGGCATTACCAGTGCAGGTGCTCTACACACACTACTTCTCAATTTTATGAAAGCATCCATGGCTTCATCATCCAAAACAATCGGATCTTTCACACCCTTCTGTGTCAATTTCTGTAGGGGTTTTGCAATCAATGAGAAACCACATATCCACTGGCGACAATATCCAACCATTCCCAAAAATATGCGCACCTCTTTCTGAGTTTTAGGTGGATTCATCTGTTTGATCACACAGATTCTTTCTGGGGTTACTTTCCTAACGCCCTTTTCTATTTGATGTCCAAGGTACTGTACTTCCTGTTTGCAAAATTGTCATTTTGCTGGGAACACCTTGTGTCCTCCATCCGCAAGATGGTTCAATAAGGCAATTGTGTCTATTACACATGCCTTCCATGTTTTTGATGCCACCAGTAGGTCATCAATGTACTGAACCAACACCGAATTTCCTGGCATGACAAAAGTCTCTAAGCTTTTTTTCAAGATCTGATTAAAGATTGAGGGTCTCTCTGTATACCCTTGAGGGAGGCGACACCGTGCCAAAACATGGTCTCCGAACCAAAAAGCAAATAAATATTGGCTGTCCAGATGCAAAGGAATCCAAAAGAATACTTGACACAAATCAATCACTGTGTACCATTCTGCATCACAAGGAATTTGGTAAAGAATCACTGCTGGATTTAGCACTACTGGGCAACAAGGCACTACAATTTCATTTATTTTACGTACATCCTGCACTATCCTGTACTTCCAATTAGGCTTTTTGACACCCATGATAGGCGAATTACAAGGACTGCTCATTATTTCTTTTAGAATCCCCAGTTCAATCATTTGATCAATTACTGGAGCAACTCCTGCAATCACTTCTGGACTCATTTTGTATTGTGGTGGGTTTGGGTACAGTTCGGGCTGGACTGTTCCCATGAGGCACAGGGTCAGACTGATTTGCCTATAGCCATGTCTGAACTGGGGTGGCTGAGTGAACTAAAGAATGGTGACGGATTAAACCCAGATCAGTTGACTGGGGGTGAGTGTTTGATTTGTTCAAACGCTCCGTCCATCGTCCCCTTTTGTATCGCTTTGTTCGCCCTAAGTGTGGCAGGGTATACTCAGACGTGAGTCCCTTGTTCACTTGGCCACTGGATTCAAGATAGCCTGGCTGATGAGGATTATGAATCCGAAACCGGTGCCAGGATGCTTGTTTCCGGTCCAGGGAAGACATGACTTGGCAGTTCGGGCTGGACTGTTCCCATGAGGCACAGGGTCAGACTGATTTGCATATAGCCATGTCTGAACTGGGGTGGCAGAGTGGGCTAAAGAACGGTGATGGATTAAACCCAGATCTTTTGACTGGGTGTGAGTGTTTGATTGGTTCGGATGCTCCGTCCATCACCACCCCCTTTTGTACCGCTTTGGCCGCCATAAGTGTGGCAGGGTATGCTCAGACGTGAGTCCCTTGCTCACTTTGCCACTGGATTCAAGCTAGCCGGGCTGAAGACGGCTGTAATGCCAGAAACCGGTCCTCTGAAGCTTGTTTCCGGTCCAGGGAAGGCATGGCTTGGCAGTTCGGGCTGGACTGTTCCCATGAGACACAGGGTCAGACTGATTTGCATATAGCCATGTCTGAACTGGGGTGGCAGAGTAGGCTAAAGAACGGTGATGGATTAAACCCAGATCTCTTGACTGGGTGTGAGTGTTTGATTGATTCAGATGCTCCGTCCATCACCACCCCCTTTTGTACCGGGTTTGGGTACACAGCATCATTCTTCACTGTTATCCGAATTGGATCTATTCTTGTCATCAACCCAATTTATTTTCCTGAAAAATCCCACACATCCTGTTTCACTGTACTTTTTAATTCTTCCGGCAGAATATTTTCAGTGAGAAGCCAAAACAACTCATTCACTTCTGTTCCTTGCTTGTCTAACATCATCTTAAACTCCACATCCTCATCAGGGGTCTGAAATGCAATTCCATCTGGGGTACAACAGATGGTTCAATTCATTTTGGGTTTGTGACATCTAGAGGGTTTGTGACTGCCGTTCTCATATATTTATTCAAGACACCTACAACTTGGATAGTTTCTCCCGAGAGGGGTAGGTTTGGAATTTCTGCTGCTCTCACAGTAGAATGGGTAGCACCAGTGTCCACTAAGAATGTAATATCATTTCCTTCCACCTTTCCGTCAACAAAAGGACTTGACTGATCTACCGCTAGGGATGTGCCAAGTACGCACTCTTCCTCCCCCCTCAGGCACCGTCATTGAGATGAGTCTGAATCATTTCCATTGCCCTGCATCCAATATTGCTGACTCACACCGTGATTCTTACTAAGCAGGTCTCCTCCATGATATCCGGTGTTCACATTGTACCTTTGCACCTGAGCATCAACATTACTCGAATTGCGAGCTTGTAGCACATGTAATTGTTGTGTAACTATCTGCTGCTGTAGATTTACACCCACCTCATTCTGCATCTGTGGAATTAAATTTTGATTTCCCCCATTATTATTTTTAGCAGTCCTACACTCATTCCTCCAATGTCCAAACTTTCCGCATGCATGACAAGGAAATTTCTTCATAGCTTCTTCTTTACTCATGTTTACCTCCACTGAAGTTCTGCCCATTCTGACTCTGTCCATTTCTTTGACTATTGATGTTTTCTTGTTGTTCTGCTACCTTTACTTGTGCCCACATCATTTTCTCCTTTAACTTTTAATGTTTACTGTCAATTTCATCTCTACAATATTATGCAAACCGTAGGATTTCATCCACTGTCTTGCTCTGCCAGCAAATGAAATGCTGTTGTATCATGTTGCTAATCTCAGGTCTCAAGCCGAACACAAAACGATACACAAAATGTCCCATGTCTTTATCTACAATATTTTCCAAACCTGTTTAAATACCTGAAGCAGTCGTTCATAGTAAGCATGAACTGACTCTTTCGGTTCCTGGGTAGTTCTGCCAATCTTAACCCAATCTGTTTCTTTTGGAGAGATTTTTCTCTTTAAGAAAGTGATTACATGATTATACTTTTTCATTACTTCTTCTGATGGTGCACCTGTTTTAGGATCCCTAGGGTATTCTTCTTTTGGCCAATTGAACTGTAATCTTACACTCTAAATAGACAACAGGATGTGGGAGCACACCGCTGGCCTCTCAGGCAAGGTTCGCCCCTGGCATTCTGGTAAATGCAGTCTCTTGTAGCTCGCTCCGATATTTTCGAGTATATTGCCAAGGTTGGCGCAGATAGTGCTAATCTCTAGACACGTGTTTCTGGTTTATTAACCGTCATCAGTAGAGAATACAGTCTTTATTTTGGGATTTGCTGAGTAGGCTGCCAAACATTATATCAGGTCCGGTACCTCTCACTGGCGTGCAGGTGGTTCATCCACGAGCTCGTCAGCTCAATCACTCACGGGAATACTTTAAATAGACAACTGGATGCGGGAGCACACCGCTGGCCTCTCAGGCAAGGTTCGCCCCTGGCATTCTGGTAAATGCAGTCTCTTGTAGCTCGCTCCCATATTTTTGAGTATTTTGCCAAGGTTGGCGCAGATAGTGCTAATCTCTAGACACGTGTTTCTGGTTTATTAACCGTCATCAGTAGAGAATACCGTCTTTATTTTGGGGTTTGATGAGTAGGCTGCCAAACAGTATATCAGGTCCGGTACCTCTCACTGGCGTGCAGGTGCTTCATCCACGAGCTTGTCAGCTCAATGATTCACGTGAGTACTTTAAATAGACAACAGGATGTGGGAGCACACCGCTGACCTCTCAGGCAAGGTTCGCCCCTGGCATTCTGGTAAAAGCAGTCTCTTGTAGCTTGCTCCGATATTTTCGAGTATTTCGCCAAGGTTGGCGCAGATAGTGCTGATCTTTAGACACGTGTTTCTGGTTTGCTCCCAATCCCCATTCTGTTTAAAAGGCTCCCTTGAGCCAGCAAGCTGACGAGCTTTGGAGATGCACCTGTGTGCCTGTGAGTGGTACTGTGACCTGAGAGGAACTTGGCAGCATTTCCCGCAACCCCAGATGATTTTTCTTTGCTCTCTAAAACTGCTGCTCTCTACTGATGAAGGGCTCAACTGAGAAACACGTGTCTAGAGATATACAGCAATGTCTGCACCAACTTTGGTGAAAAACTCCAGTTAATTTTGAAGTAAGTTTGAACTGTGTACTGCATTTACCAGGATGCAAAGGGGCGAACTGTGCTGGGACTGTGAGGCAGTGTGCTCCCAACCCCTATTCTGTTAAAAAGGCTCCCTTGAGCCAGCAAGCTGACGAGCTTTGGAGATGCACCTGTGTGTCTGTGAGTGGTACTGTGACCTGAGAGGAACTTGGCAGCATTTCCAGCAACCCCAGCTGATTTTTCTTTGTTCTCTAATACTGCTGCTCTCTACTGATGACGGGATCAACCCAGAAACACGTATCTAGAGATATACAGCAATGTCTGCACCAACTGTGGTGAAAAAGTTATTTTTGTTTATTTTACGGAGTTTTATATAGCGTAAACTTGATCTGATTCGTATATCAGAGCGCTTTACATAGCACCAGTTGCATTACATGAGGACACATTCATTTTTTGTTATGCAGCAGCTGAGAGTGGATGAAGTCCTGAGGTTGGGCTGGTAACCAAATTTCACATTTGTACTACAAGAGATGCTTGTATTGTACCTAAGTAGTAGATTAATATAATATGTACATGCATTATTCACTATTGCCATGCCTGCTGAAATATGATTGTGCTAACAGAAATACCAATAAAATTTGTTTACAAAAAAGCTTGTTTTGAATTGCGCCAATCCTGTACTTTTTTACACACATATTGATTTTTGTATTGCATCTACACATTTCATATTTACAAACTTATGCTTAGGCAAGTTTGTTCAGTTATTTTTTATATTGTATTTCTACTTGTTGTTCTGTATGCATTATGTTTCATATTTATTTAGGTTTAAAGTTTATATAGCGCGAAAAAGAGCCATGGGGGTATCAGAGCGCTTTACAATACAGCGAGAAAGAGGAGGCATATAAATCAAACAACAAAGTAATCAGAGAGGTACAGAAGGAGAAAAACGTTAGGCCAACAGAACTAGGCTTAATCATAAATAGTTAAGTAATATATAAGGGTGAAGGAAAAGTGTCAGAGCAGAACTGGAGATTAGCGGATCAAGATTAAGCAAAGCAATTTACAAATGCCCAGGAGGAGGAAGCTAGCTGATCACACAACAGGGCAAATATGAAAAGTACAAGAAGAAATAACTCTCTGAAACCCACATATCAAAATACTATCCTAGAAGTCAGTAAAAAAAATAAGGGTGAGGAGGGCAACTCTTAGAGTGCTTGTAGAGTGGGGTGTTTGTTCTAGGACAAGAATGTGTTCATCAATAGTGCTTTAACTTTCTTTTTGAAGGATGCCGTTGAGGGGTTCATCCTGATTTCAGGGAGAAGGGAGTTTTTAAATTCTCGGGGCGATACCCAGGAAAGCTCGATTATAAGTTTTCTTTTTATGGAATTTCTGCGACTTCAGCAATGAGGTCTCGGAACTTGTAGAGGGTCTAGAACCACCAGATAGCACAGGTGTTTGTGCAAGGTATAGCAGGTGTTGAAGTGTAAGGCTTTATGGGTTATGCAGGCAATTTTTTTTGTTGTATCCTTGCTTCATATGGGAGCCAGTGTAGGGATTTCAATTCTGTTGTGATATGGTAGTTCCTTTTGGAACCTGTGATGAGTATTGCAGCGGAGTTAGGAGAGGCCCTTAGTGGCGCCATCTTAGATCTGGGGAGGCAACAGAGGGTTGCATACTAATAAATAATAAAGCTTATTCAAATAAAAACCTCCAGGGTTACTGGACAAATAATGTGGAGGGAACACAGCAAGCCAATGGCTGTTCCATACTGATGACACCGTAAACCATGGTAATGGATGCCCTGATGGACAATATTTATATTGTGGGTCTGGAACTCCAAGCTGATCTCACACATAATTCTAGCTCCGAATTAGACTACCCTGGCTCAGTGGGATATGCAAGAAATTCCAACATTGATGAGTCAAGACTATATTTTGCAAAAGACACACAAATGATGGACAGAATGCAGAGCAATTCAAACATTCACCGCCAGTCAAGAGATCTAGGTTAAATCCATTGTGCTTTTGCTCACCATGCCACTCCACTTTAGACCCAGCCATATGTGAATCAGTCTTGACCCTGTTCCTCATGGAAACAGTCCAGCCCGAACTGCCAAACCAGGTCCTCCCTGGACCAGAAACAAAACATACTGGTTTCAGGGCATCATACCTCATCAGCCAGGCTAGCTTGAATCCAGTGACACAGTGAGCGCGGGACCCATGTCTGGGCATACCTAGGGCAAGAAAGCAAAAGACACACAGCTGATGGACGGAATGCAGAGCAGATCAAACATTTACCCCAGTCAAGCGATCTGGGTTAAATCCATCGTTGTTTTGCTCACCATGACACCCAAGTTAAGACCTAGCCATATGCAAATCAGTCTTGATCCTATCCCTCATGGGAACTGTCCAACCCGAACTCCCTAGCCAGGTCCTCCCTGGACCGGAAACAAGCATTCTGGGACCATTTTCAGGGCATCATTCCTGATCAGCCAGGCTAGCTTGAATCAGTGACACTGTAAGCCTGGGCCCACGTCTTGGCACACCCGGCGCACTTAGGGCGAGAAAGCAAAAGACACACATGACTGACGAAATGCAGGGCAAATCAAACATTCACCCCCAGTCAAGAGATCTGGGGTATATCCATTGTTCTTTTGCTCACCATACCACCCCAGTTTGGACCCAGCCGTATGCAGGGTACATTTTGGGCATAAAAAAAGTCTGCAACGCAAGTTGAAGAGTATACCTGGCACTTTGGCAGGACTTGGAGCCCTGCTTTAAACGTATCTGGCCCCAGACAAGAATGTATTTAGAGGCTTGAAATACCCCAGGATATTGAACATTCTTGAAGACAAACTGACTATTTAAGTAAGGCAACCATGAATGTGTGTAACCTGTCTAGTCAGACTGATACAGGTAGACCACCCTGATTGATTAAGGAAGGTTCAAGGGGAGATGGTTGGACTGACAAATAAGTTTGTTTCTTACTTTATTCCTTTTTTATACTTTATACAAGATTTCTTAGTGTTAACTTATGCTTTTGAGTTCTGTGTTAAAAACAAATAATAGAAAAGGTTGGAAAAAACAATAATTACGTCGGCTGACTAAATTATGCGGTACAAAAGGGGGTGGTGATGGACGGAGCATCCGAACCAATCAAACACTCACACCCAGTCAAAAGATCTGGGTTGAATCCATCACCGTTCTTTAGCCCACTCTGCCACCCCAGTTCAGACATGGCTATATGCAAATCAGTCTGACCCTGTGCCTCATGGGAACAGTCCAGCCCGAACTGCCAAGCCATGCCTTCCCTGGACCAGAAACAAGCTTCCGAGGACCAGTTTCTGGCATTACAGCCGTCTTCAGCCCGGCTTGCTTGAATCCAGTGGCAAATTGAGCAAGGGACTCACGTCTGAGCATACCCTGCCACACTTATGGCGGCCAAAAGCGGTACAAAAGGGTGTGGTGATGGACGGAGCATCCGAACCAATCAAACACTCACACCCAGTCAAAAGATCTGGGTTGAATCCATCACCGTTCTTTAGCCCACTCTGCCACCCCAGTTCAGACATGGCTGTATGCAAATCAGTCTGACCCTGTGTCTCATGGGAACAGTCGAGCCCGAACTGCCAAGCCATGCCTTCCCTGGACCGGTAACAAGCTTCCGAGGACCGGTTTCTGGCATTACAGCCGTCTTCAGCCCGGCTTGCTTGAATCCAGTGGCAAAGTGAGCAAGGAAATCACGTCTGAGCATACCCTGCCACACTTATGGCGGCCAAAAGCGGTACAAAAGGGGGTGGAGATGGATGGAGCATCCAAACCAATCAAACACTCACACCCCGTCAAAAGATCTGGGTTGAATCCATCACTGTTCTTTAGCCCACTCTGCCACCCCAGTTCAGACATGGCTATATGCAAATCAGTCTGACCCTGTGCCTCATGGGAACAGTCCAGCCCGAACTGCCAAGCCATGCCTTCCCTGGACCGGAAACAAGCTTCCGAGGACCGGTTTCTGGCATTACAGCCGTCTTCAGCCCGGCTAGCTTGAATCCAGTGGCAAAGTGAGCAAGGGACTCACGTCTGAACATACCCTGCCACACTTATGGCGGCCAAAAGCGGTACAAAAGGGGGTGGTGGTGGACGGAGCATCTGAACCAATCAAACACTCACACCCAGTCAAAAGATCTGGGTTGAATCCATCACCGTTCTTTAGCCCACTCTGCCACCCCAGTTCAGACATGGCTATATGCAAATCAGTCTGATCCTGTGCCTCATGGGAACAGTCCAGCCCGAACTGCCAAACCATGCCTTCCCTGGACCGGAAACAAGCTTCCGAGGACCGGTTTCTGGCATTACAGCCGTCTTCAGCCCGGCTTGCTTGAATCCAGTGGCAAAGTGAGCAAGGGACTCACGTCTGAGCATACCCTGCCACACTTATGGCGGCCAAAAGCGGTACAAAAGGGGGTGGTGATAGACGGAGCATCCGACCCAATCAAACACTCACACCCAGTCAAAAGATCTGGGTTGAATCCATCACCGTTCTTTAGCCCACTCTGCCACCCCAGTTCAGACATGGCTATATGCAAATCAGTCTGACCCTGTGCCTCATGGGAACAGTCCAGCCCGAACTGCCAAGCCATGCCTTCCCTGGACCGGTTTCTGGCATTACAGCTGTCTTCAGCCCGGCTTGCTTGAATCCAGTGGCAAAGTGAGCAAGGGACTCACGTCTGAGCATACCCTGCCACACTTATGGTGGCCAAAAGCGGTACAAAAGGGGGTGGTGATGGACGGAGCATCCGAACCAATCAAACACTCACACCCAGTCCAAATATCTGGTTTGAATCCATCACCGTTCTTTAGCCCACTCTGCCACCCCAGTTCAGACATGGCTATATGCAAATCAGTCTGACCCTGTGCCTCATGGGAACAGTCCAGCCCGAACTGCCAAGCCATGCCTTCCCTGGACCGGAAACAAGTTTCCGAGGACCGGTTTCTGGCATTACAGCCGTCTTCAGCCCGGTTTGCTTGAATCCAGTGGCAAAGTGAGCAAGGGACTCACGTCTGAGCATACCCTGCCACACTTATGGCGGCCAAAAGGGGTACAAAAGGGGGTGGTGATGGACGGAGCATCCGAACCAATCAAACACTCACACCCAGTCAAAAGATCTGGGTTGAATCCATCACCGTTCTTTAGCCCACTATGCCACCCCAGTTCAGACATGGCTATATGCAAATCAGTCTGACCCTGTGCCTCATGGGAACAGTCCAGCCCGAACTGCCAAGCCATGCCTTCCCTGGACCGGAAACAAGCTTCCGAGGACCGGTTTCTGGCATTACAGCCGTCTTCAGCCTGGCTTGCTTGAATCCAGTGGCAAAGTGAGCAAGGGACTCACATCTGAGCATACCCTGCCACACTTATGGCGGCCAAAAGCGGTACAAAAGGGGGTGGTGATGGACGGAGCATCCGAACCAATCAAACACTCACACCCAGTCAAAAGATCTGGGTTGAATCCATCACCGTTCTTTAACCCGCTCTGCCACCCCAAGTTCAGACATGGCTATATGCAAATCAGTCTGACCCTGTGTCTCATGGGAACAGTCCAGCCCGAACTGCCAAGCCATGCCTTCCCTGGACCGGAAACAAGCTTCAGAGGACCGGTTTCTGGCATTACAGCCGTCTTCAGCCCGGCTAACTTGAATCCAGTGGCAAAGTGAGCAAGGGACTCACGTCTGAGCATACCCTGCCACACTTATGGTGGCCAAAAGCGGTACAAAAGGGGGTGGTGATGGACGGAGCATCCGAACCAATCAAACACTCACACCCAGTCAAAAGATCTGGGTTGAATCCATCACCGTTCTTTAGCCCACTCTGCCACCCCAGTTCAGACATGGCTATATGCAAATCAGTATGATCCTGTGCCTCATGGGAACAGTCCAGCCCGAACTGCCAAGCCATGCCTTCCCTGGACCGGAAACAAGCTTCCGAGGACCGGTTTCTGGCATTACAGCCGTCTTCAGCCCGGCTTGCTTGAATCCAGTGGCAAAGTAAGCAAGGGACTCACGTCTGAGCATACCCTGCCACACATACGGCGGCCAAAAGCGGTACAAAAGGGGGTGGTGATGGACGGAGCATTCGACCCAATCAAACACACACATCCAGTCAAAAGATCTGGGTTGAATCCATCACCTTTCTTTAGCCCACTCTGCCACCCCAGTTCAGACACGGCTATATGCAAATCAGTCTGACCCTGTGCCTCATGGGAACAGTCCAGCCCGAACTGCCAAGCCATGCCTTCCCTGGACCGGAAACAAGCTTCCGAGGACTGGTTTCTGTCATTATAGCCGTCTTCAGCCCGGCTTGCTTGAATCCAGTGGCAAAGTGAGCAAGGGACTCACGTCTGAGCATACCCTGCCACACTTATGACGGCCAAAAGGGGTACAAAAGGGGGTGGTGATGGACGGAGCATCCGAACCAATCAAACACTCACACCCAGTCAAAAGATCTGGGTTGAATCCATCACCGTTCTTTAGCCCACTCTGCCACCCCAGTTCAGACATGGCTATATGCAAATCAGTCTGACTCTGTGCCTCATGGGAACAGTCCAGCCCGAACTGCCAATTCATGCTTTCCCCGGACCGGAAACAAGCTTCCGAGGACCGGTTTCTGGCATTACAGCCGTCTTCAGCCTGGCTTGCTTGAATCCAGTGGCAAAGTGAGCAAGGGACTCACGTCTGATCATATCCTGCCACACTTATGGCGGCCAAAAGCGGTACAAAAGGGGGTGGTGATGGACGGAGCATCCGAACAAATCAAACACTCACACCCAGTCAAAAGATCTGGGTTGAATCCATCACCGTACTTTAGCCCACTCTGCCACCCCAGTTCAGACATGGCTATATGCAAATCAGTATGACCCTGTGTCTCATGGGAACAGTCCAGCCCGAACTGCCAAGCCATGCCTTCCCTGGACCGGAAACAAGCTTCCGAGGACCGGTTTCTGGCATTACAGCCGTCTTCAGCCCGGCTAGCTTGAATCCAGTGGCAAAGTGAGCAAGGGACTCACGTCTGAGCATATCCTGCCACACTTATGGCGGCCAAAAGCGGTACAAAAGGGGGTGGTGATGGACGGAGCATCCGAACCAATCAAACACTCACACCCAGTCAAAAGATCTGGGTTGAATCCATCACAGTTCTTTAGCCCACTCTGCCACCCCAGTTCAGACATGGCTATATGCAAATCAGTATGACCCTGTGCCTCATGAGAACAGTCCAGCCCGAACTGCCAAGCCATGCCTTCCCTGGACCGGAAACAAGCTTCCGAGGACCGGTTTCTGGCATTACAGCCGTCTTCAGCCCGGCTAGCTTGAATCCAGTGGCAAAGTGAGCAAGGGACTCACGTCTGAGCATACCCTGCCACACTTATGGCGGCCAAAAGCGGTACAAAAGGGGGTGGTGATGGACGGAGCATCCGAACCAATCAAACACTCACACCCAGTCAAAAGATCTGGGTTTAATCCATCACCGTTCTTTAGCCCACTCTGCCACCCCGGGTCAGACATGGCTATATGCAAATCAGTCTGATCCTGTGCCTCATGGGAATAGTCCAGCCCGAACTGCCAATCCATGCCTGTCCTGGACCGGAAACAAGCTTCTGAGGACCGGTTTCTGGCATTACAGCCGTCTTCAGCCCGGCTAGCTTGAATCCAGTGGCAAAGTGAGCAAGGGACTCACGTCTGAGCATACCCTGCCACACATATGGTGGCCAAAAGCGGTACAAAAGGGAGTGGTGATGGACGGAGCATCCGACCCAATCAAACACTCACACCCAGTCAAAAGATCTGGGTTGAATCCATCACCGTTCTTTAGCCCACTCTGCCACCCCAGTTCAGACATGGCTATATGCAAATCAGTCTGACCCAGTGCCTCATGGGAACAGTCCAGCCCGAACTGCCAAGCCATGCCTTCCGAGGACCGGTTCCTGGCATTACAGCCGTCTTCAGCCCGGCTTGCTTGAATCCAGTGGCAAAGTGAGCAAGGGACTCACGTCTGAGCATACCCTGCCACACTTATGGCGGCCAAAAGCGGTACAAAAGGGGGTGGTGAGGGACGGAGCATCCGAACCAATCAAACACTCACACCCTGTCAAAGGATCTGGGTTTAATCCATCACCGTTCTTTAGCCCACCCTGCCACCCCAGTTCAGACACGGCTATATGCAAATCAGTCTGACCCTGTGCCTCATGGGAACAGTCCAGCCTGAACTGCCAAGCCATGCCTTCCCTGGACCGGAAACAAGCTTCCGAGGACCGGTTTCTGGCATTATAGCCGTCTTCAGCCCGGCTTGCTTGAATCCAGTGGCAAAGTGAGCAAGGGAGTCACGTCTGAGCATACCCTGCCACACTTATGACGGCCAAAAGGGGTACAAAAGGGGGTGGTGATGGACGGAGCATCCGAACCAATCAAACACTCACACCCAGTCAAAAGATCTGGGTTGAATCCATCACCGTTCTTTAGCCCACTCTGCCACCCCAGTTCAGACATGGCTATATGCAAATCAGTCTGACCCTGTGCCTCATGGGAACAGTCCAGCCCGAACTGCCAATTCATGCTTTCCCCGGACCGGAAACAAGCTTCCGAGGACCGGTTTCTGGCATTACAGCCGTCTTCAGCCTGGCTTGCTTGAATCCAGTGGCAAAGTGAGCAAGGGACTCACGTCTGAGCATATCCTGCCACACTTATGGCAGCCAAAAGCGGTACAAAAGGGGGTGGTGATGGACGGAGCATCCGAACAAATCAAACACTCACACCCAGTCAAAAGATCTGGGTTGAATCCATCACCGTACTTTAGCCCACTCTGCCACCCCAGTTCAGACATGGCTATATGCAAATCAGTATGACCCTGTGTCTCATGGGAACAGTCCAGCCCGAACTGCCAAGCCATGCCTTCCCTGGACCGGAAACAAGCTTCCGAGGACCGGTTTCTGGCATTACAGCCGTCTTCAGCCCGGCTAGCTTGAATCCAGTGGCAAAGTGAGCAAGGGACTCACGTCTGAGCATATCCTGCCACACTTATGGCGGCCAAAAGCGGTACAAAAGGGGGTGGTGATGGACGGAGCATCCGAACCAATCAAACACTCACACCCAGTCAAAAGATCTGGGTTGAATCCATCACAGTTCTTTAGCCCACTCTGCCACCCCAGTTCAGACATGGCTATATGCAAATCAGTATGACCCTGTGCCTCATGGGAACAGTCCAGCCCGAACTGCCAAGCCATGCCTTCCCTGGACCGGAAACAAGCTTCCGAGGACCGGTTTCTGGCATTACAGCCGTCTTCAGCCCGGCTAGCTTGAATCCAGTGGCAAAGTGAGCAAGGGACTCACGTCTGAGCATACCCTGCCACACTTATGGCGGCCAAAAGCGGTACAAAAGGGGGTGGTGATGGACGGAGCATCCAAACCAATCAAACACTCACACCCAGTCAAAAGATCTGGGTTTAATCCATCACCGTTCTTTAGCCCACTCTGCCACCCCGGGTCAGACATGGCTATATGCAAATCAGTCTGATCCTGTGCCTCATGGGAATAGTCCAGCCCGAACTGCCAATCCATGCCTGTCCTGGACCGGAAACAAGCTTCTGAGGACCGGTTTCTGGCATTACAGCCGTCTTCAGCCCGGCTAGCTTGAATCCAGTGGCAAAGTGAGCAAGGGACTCACGTCTGAGCATACCCTGCCACACTTATGGCGGCCAAAAGCGGTACAAAAGGGAGTGGTGATGGACGGAGCATCCGACCCAATCAAACACTCACACCCAGTCAAAAGATCTGGGTTGAATCCATCACCGTTCTTTAGCCCACTCTGCCACCCCAGTTCAGACATGGCTATATGCAAATCAGTCTGACCCTGTGCCTCATGGGAACAGTCCAGCCCGAACTGCCAAGCCATGCCTTCCGAGGACCGGTTCCTGGCATTACAGCCGTCTTCAGCCCGGCTTGCTTGAATCCAGTGGCAAAGTGAGCAAGGGACTCACGTCTGAGCATACCCTGCCACACTTATGGCGGCCAAAAGCGGTACAAAAGGGGGTGGTGATGGACGGAGCATCCGAACCAATCAAACACTCACACCCTGTCAAAGGATCTGGGTTGAATCCATCACAGTTCTTTAGCCCACTCTGCCACCCCAGTTCAGACATGGCTATATGCAAATCAGTATGACCCTGTGCCTCATGGGAACAGTCCAGCCCGAACTGCCAAGCCATGCCTTCCCTGGACCGGAAACAAGCTTCCGAGGACCGGTTTCTGGCATTACAGCCGTCTTCAGCCCGGCTAGCTTGAATCCAGTGGCAAAGTGAGCAAGGGACTCACGTCTGAGCATACCCTGCCACACTTATGGCGGCCAAAAGCGGTACAAAAGGGGGTGGTGATGGACGGAGCATCCAAACCAATCAAACACTCACACCCAGTCAAAAGATCTGGGTTTAATCCATCACCGTTCTTTAGCCCACTCTGCCACCCCGGGTCAGACATGGCTATATGCAAATCAGTCTGATCCTGTGCCTCATGGGAATAGTCCAGCCCGAACTGCCAATCCATGCCTGTCCTGGACCGGAAACAAGCTTCTGAGGACCGGTTTCTGGCATTACAGCCGTCTTCAGCCCGGCTAGCTTGAATCCAGTGGCAAAGTGAGCAAGGGACTCACGTCTGAGCATACCCTGCCACACTTATGGCGGCCAAAAGCGGTACAAAAGGGAGTGGTGATGGACGGAGCATCCGACCCAATCAAACACTCACACCCAGTCAAAAGATCTGGGTTGAATCCATCACCGTTCTTTAGCCCACTCTGCCACCCCAGTTCAGACATGGCTATATGCAAATCAGTCTGACCCTGTGCCTCATGGGAACAGTCCAGCCCGAACTGCCAAGCCATGCCTTCCGAGGACCGGTTCCTGGCATTACAGCCGTCTTCAGCCCGGCTTGCTTGAATCCAGTGGCAAAGTGAGCAAGGGACTCACGTCTGAGCATACCCTGCCACACTTATGGCGGCCAAAAGCGGTACAAAAGGGGGTGGTGATGGACGGAGCATCCGAACCAATCAAACACTCACACCCTGTCAAAGGATCTGGGTTTAATCCATCACCGTTCTTTAGCCCACTCTGCCACCCCAGTTCAGACATGGCTATATGCAAATCAGTCTGACCCTGTGCCTCATGGGAACAGTCCAGCCCGAACTGCGAAGCCATGCCTTCCCTGGACCGGAAACAAGCTTCCGAGGACCGGTTTCTGGCATTACAGCCATCTTCAGCCCGGCTTGCTTGAATCCAGTGGCAAAGTGAGCAAGGGACTCACGTCTGAGCATACCCTGCCACACTTATGGCGGCCAAAAGCGGTACAAAAGGGGGTGGTGATGGACGGAGCATCCGAACCAATCAAACACTCACACCCAGTCAAAAGATCTGGGTTTAATCCATCACCGTTCTTTAGCCCACTCTGCCACCCCAGTTCAGACATTGCTATATGCAAATCAGTCTGACCCTGTGCCTCATGGGAACAGTCCAGCCCGAACTGCTAAGCCATGCCTTCCCTGGACCGGAAAAAAGCTTCAGAGGACCGGTTTCTGGCATTACAGCCGTCTTCAGCCCGGCTTGCTTGAATCCAGTGGCAAATTGAGCAAGGGACTCACGTCTGAGCATACCCTGCCACACTTATGGTGGCCAAAAGCGGTACAAAAGGGTGTGGTGATGGACGGAGCATCCGAACCAATCAAACACTCACACCCAGTCAAAAGATCTGGTTTGAATCCATCACCGTTCTTTAGCCCACTCTGCCACCCCAGTTCAGACATGGCTATATGCAAATCAGTCTGACCCTGTGCCTCATGGGAACAGTCCAGCCTGAACTGCCAAGCCATGCCTTCCCTGGACCGGAAACAAGCTTCCGAGGACCGGTTTCTGGCATTACAGCCGTCTTCAGCCCGGCTTGCTTGAATCCAGTGGCAAAGTGAGCAAGGGACTCACGTCTGAGCATACCCTGCCACACTTATGGCGGCCAAAAGGGGTACAAAAGGGGGTGGTGATGGACGGAGCATCCGAACCAATCAAACACTCACACCCAGTCAAAAGATCTGGGTTGAATCCATCACCGTTCTTTAGCCCACTCTGCCACCCCAGTTCAGACATGGCTATATGCAAATCAGTCTGACCCTGTGCCTCATGGGAACAGTCCAGCCTGAACTGCGAAGCCATGCCTTCCCTGGACCGGAAACAAGCTTCCGAGGACCGGTTTCTGGCATTACAGCCATCTTCAGCCCGGCTTGCTTGAATCCAGTGGAAAAGTGAGCAAGGGACTCACGTCTGAGCATACCCTGCCACACTTATGGCGGCCAAAAGCGGTACAAAAGGGGGTGGTGATGGACGGAGCATCCGAACCAATCAAACACTCACACCCAGTCAAAAGATCTGGGTTGAATCCATCACCGTTCTTTAGCCCACTCTGCCACCCCAGTTCAGACATGGCTATATGCAAATCAGTCTGACCCTGTGCCTCATGGGAAATGTCCAGCCCGAACTGCCAAGCCATGCTTTCCCAGGACCGGAAACAAGCTTCCGAGGACCGGTTTCTGGCATTACAGCCGTCTTCAGCCTGGCTTGCTTGAATCCAGTGGCAAAGTGAGCAAGGGACTCACGTCTGAGCATATCCTGCCACACTTATGGCGGCCAAAAGCGGTACAAAAGGGGGTGGTGATGGACGGAGCATCCGAACCAATCAAACACTCACACTCAGTCAAAAGATCTGGGTTGAATCCATCACCGTTCTTTAGCCCACTCTGCCACCCCAGTTCAGACATGGCTATATGCAAATCAGTATGACCCTGTGTCTCATGGGAACAGTCCAGCCCGAACTGCCAAGCCATGCCTTCCCTGGACCGGAAACAAGCTTCCCAGGACCGGTTTCTGGCATTACAGCCGTCTTCAGCCCGGCTAGCTTGAATCCAGTGGCAAAGTGAGCAAGGGACTCATGTCTGAGCATACCCTGCCACACTTATGGCGGCCAAAAGCGGTACAAAAGGGGGTGGTGATGGACGGAGCATCCGAACCAATCAAACACTCACACCCAGTCAAAAGATCTGGGTTGAATCCATCACCGTTCTTTAGCCCACTCTGCCACCCCAGTTCAGACATGGCTATATGCAAATCAGTCTGACCCTGTGCCTCATGGGAACAGTCCAGCCTGAACTGCGAAGCCATGCCTTCCCTGGACCGGAAACAAGCTTCCGAGGACCGGTTTCTGGCATTACAGCCATCTTCAGCCCGGCTTGCTTGAATCCAGTGGCAAAGTGAGCAAGGGACTCACGTCTGAGCATACCCTGCCACACTTATGGCGGCCAAAAGCGGTACAAAAGGGGGTGGTGATGGACGGAGCATCCGAACCAATCAAACACTCACACCCAGTCAAAAGATCTGGGTTGAATCCATCACCGTTCTTTAGCCCACTCTGCCACCCCAGTTCAGACATGGCTATATGCAAATCAATCTGACCCTGTGCCTCATGGGAACAGTCCAGCCTGAACTGCCAAGCCATGCCTTCCCTGGACCGGTTTCTGGCATTACAGCTGTCTTCAGCCCGGCTTGCTTGAATCCAGTGGCAAAGTGAGCAAGGGACTCACGTCTGAGCATACCCTGCCACACTTATGGCGGCTAAAAGCGGTACAAAAGGGGGTTGTGATGGACGGAGCATCCGAACCAATCAAACACTCACACCCAGTCCAAATATCTGGGTTTAATCCATCACCGTTCTTTAGCCCACTCTGCCACCCCAGTTCAGACATGGCTATATGCAAATCAGTCTGACCCTGTGCCTCATGGGAACAGTCCAGCCCGAACTGCTAAGCCATGCCTTCCCTGGACCGGAAAAAAGCTTCCGAGGACCGGTTTTTGGCATTACAGCCGTCTTCAGCCCGGCTTGCTTGAATCCAGTGGCAAATTGAGCAAGGGACTCACGTCTGAGCATACCCTGCCACACTTATGGTGGCCAAAAGCGGTACAAAAGGGTGTGGTGATGGACCGAGCATCCAAACCAATCAAACACTCACACCCAGTCAAAAGATCTGGTTTGAATCCATCACCGTTCTTTAGCCCACTCTGCCACCCCAGTTCAGACATGGCTATATGCAAATCAGTCTGACCCTGTGCCTCATGGGAACAGTCCAGCCCGAACTGCCAAGCCATGTCTTCCCTGGACCGGAAACAAGCTTCCGAGGACCGGTTTCTGGCATTACAGCCGTCTTCAGCCCGGCTTGCTTGAATCCAGTGGCAAAGTGAGCAAGGGACTCACGTCTGAGCATACCCTGCCACACTTATGGCGGCCAAAAGGGGTACAAAAGGGGGTGGTGATGGACGGAGCATCCGAACCAATCAAACACTCACACCCAGTCAAAAGATCTGGGTTGAATCCATCACCGTTCTTTAGCCCACTATGCCACCCCAGTTCAGACATGGCTATATGCAAATCAGTCTGACCCTGTGCCTCATGGGAACAGTCCAGCCCGAACTGCCAAGCCATGCCTTCCCTGGACCGGAAACAAGCTTCCGAGGACCGGTTTCTGGCATTACAGCCATCTTCAGCCCGGCTTGCTTGAATCCAGTGGCAAAGTGAGCAAGGGACTCACGTCTGAGCATACCCTGCCACACTTATGGCGGCCAAAAGCGGTACAAAAGGGGGTGGTGATGGACGGAGCATCCGAACCAATCAAACACTCACACCCAGTCAAAAGATCTGGGTTGAATCCATCACCGTTCTTTAGCCCACTCTGCCACCCCAGTTCAGACATGGCTATATGCAAATCAATCTGACCCTGTGCCTCATGGGAACAGTCCAGCCCGAACTGCCAAACCATGCCTTCCCTGGACCGGTTTCTGGCATTACAGCTGTCTTCAGCCCGGCTTGCTTGAATCCAGTGGCAAAGTGAGCAAGGGACTCATGTCTGAGCATACCCTGCCACACTTATGGCGGCCAAAAGCGGTACAAAAGGGGGTGGTGATGGACGAGCATCCGAACCAATCAAACACTCACACCCAGTCCAAATATCTGGATTTAATCCATCACCGTTCTTTAGCCCACTCTGCCACCCCAGTTCAGACATGGCTATATGCAAATCAGTCTGACCCTGTGCCTCATGGGAACAGTCCAGCCCGAACTGCCAAGCCATGCCTTCCCTGGACCGGAAAAAAGCTTCCGAGGACCGGTTTCTGGCATTACAGCCGTCTTCAGCCCGGCTTGCTTGAATCCAGTGGCAAATTGAGCAAGGGACTCACGTCTGAGCATACCCTGCCACACTTATGGTGGCCAAAAGCGGTACAAAAGGGTGTGGTGATGGACGGAGCATCCGAACCAATCAAACACTCACACCCAGTCAAAAGATCTGGTTTGAATCCATCACCGTTCTTTAGCCCACTCTGCCACCCCAGTTCAGACATGGCTATATGCAAATCAGTCTGACCTTGTGCCTCATGGGAACAGTCCAGCCCGAACTGCCAAGCCATGCCTTCCCTGGACCGGAAACAAGCTTCCGAGGACCGGTTTCTGGCATTACAGCCGTCTTCAGCCCGGCTTGCTTGAATCCAGTGGCAAAGTGAGCAAGGGACTCACGTCTGAGCATACCCTGCCACACTTATGGCGGCCAAAAGGGGTACAAAAGGGGGTGGTGATGGACGGAGCATCCGACCCAATCAAACACTCACACCCAGTCAAAAGATCTGGGTTGAATCCATCACCGTTCTTTAGCCCACTCTGCCACCCCAGTTCAGACATGGCTATATGCAAATCAGTCTGACCCAGTGCCTCATGGGAACAGTCCAGCCCGAACTGCCAAGCCATGCCTTCCGAGGACCGGTTCCTGGCATTACAGCCGTCTTCAGCCCGGCTTGCTTGAATCCAGTGGCAAAGTGAGCAAGGGACTCACGTCTGAGCATACCCTGCCACACTTATGGCGGCCAAAAGCGGTACAAAAGGGGGTGGTGAGGGACGGAGCATCCGAACCAATCAAACACTCACACCCTGTCAAAGGATCTGGGTTTAATCCATCACCGTTCTTTAGCCCACCCTGCCACCCCAGTTCAGACACGGCTATATGCAAATCAGTCTGACCCTGTGCCTCATGGGAACAGTCCAGCCTGAACTGCCAAGCCATGCCTTCCCTGGACCGGAAACAAGCTTCCGAGGACCGGTTTCTGGCATTATAGCCGTCTTCAGCCCGGCTTGCTTGAATCCAGTGGCAAAGTGAGCAAGGGAGTCACGTCTGAGCATACCCTGCCACACTTATGACGGCCAAAAGGGGTACAAAAGGGGGTGGTGATGGACGGAGCATCCGAACCAATCAAACACTCACACCCAGTCAAAAGATCTGGGTTGAATCCATCACCGTTCTTTAGCCCACTCTGCCACCCCAGTTCAGACATGGCTATATGCAAATCAGTCTGACCCTGTGCCTCATGGGAACAGTCCAGCCCGAACTGCCAATTCATGCTTTCCCCGGACCGGAAACAAGCTTCCGAGGACCGGTTTCTGGCATTACAGCCGTCTTCAGCCTGGCTTGCTTGAATCCAGTGGCAAAGTGAGCAAGGGACTCACGTCTGAGCATATCCTGCCACACTTATGGCAGCCAAAAGCGGTACAAAAGGGGGTGGTGATGGACGGAGCATCCGAACAAATCAAACACTCACACCCAGTCAAAAGATCTGGGTTGAATCCATCACCGTACTTTAGCCCACTCTGCCACCCCAGTTCAGACATGGCTATATGCAAATCAGTATGACCCTGTGTCTCATGGGAACAGTCCAGCCCGAACTGCCAAGCCATGCCTTCCCTGGACCGGAAACAAGCTTCCGAGGACCGGTTTCTGGCATTACAGCCGTCTTCAGCCCGGCTAGCTTGAATCCAGTGGCAAAGTGAGCAAGGGACTCACGTCTGAGCATATCCTGCCACACTTATGGCGGCCAAAAGCGGTACAAAAGGGGGTGGTGATGGACGGAGCATCCGAACCAATCAAACACTCACACCCAGTCAAAAGATCTGGGTTGAATCCATCACAGTTCTTTAGCCCACTCTGCCACCCCAGTTCAGACATGGCTATATGCAAATCAGTATGACCCTGTGCCTCATGGGAACAGTCCAGCCCGAACTGCCAAGCCATGCCTTCCCTGGACCGGAAACAAGCTTCCGAGGACCGGTTTCTGGCATTACAGCCGTCTTCAGCCCGGCTAGCTTGAATCCAGTGGCAAAGTGAGCAAGGGACTCACGTCTGAGCATACCCTGCCACACTTATGGCGGCCAAAAGCGGTACAAAAGGGGGTGGTGATGGACGGAGCATCCAAACCAATCAAACACTCACACCCAGTCAAAAGATCTGGGTTTAATCCATCACCGTTCTTTAGCCCACTCTGCCACCCCGGGTCAGACATGGCTATATGCAAATCAGTCTGATCCTGTGCCTCATGGGAATAGTCCAGCCCGAACTGCCAATCCATGCCTGTCCTGGACCGGAAACAAGCTTCTGAGGACCGGTTTCTGGCATTACAGCCGTCTTCAGCCCGGCTAGCTTGAATCCAGTGGCAAAGTGAGCAAGGGACTCACGTCTGAGCATACCCTGCCACACTTATGGCGGCCAAAAGCGGTACAAAAGGGAGTGGTGATGGACGGAGCATCCGACCCAATCAAACACTCACACCCAGTCAAAAGATCTGGGTTGAATCCATCACCGTTCTTTAGCCCACTCTGCCACCCCAGTTCAGACATGGCTATATGCAAATCAGTCTGACCCTGTGCCTCATGGGAACAGTCCAGCCCGAACTGCCAAGCCATGCCTTCCGAGGACCGGTTCCTGGCATTACAGCCGTCTTCAGCCCGGCTTGCTTGAATCCAGTGGCAAAGTGAGCAAGGGACTCACGTCTGAGCATACCCTGCCACACTTATGGCGGCCAAAAGCGGTACAAAAGGGGGTGGTGATGGACGGAGCATCCGAACCAATCAAACACTCACACCCTGTCAAAGGATCTGGGTTTAATCCATCACCGTTCTTTAGCCCACTCTGCCACCCCAGTTCAGACATGGCTATATGCAAATCAGTCTGACCCTGTGCCTCATGGGAACAGTCCAGCCCGAACTGCGAAGCCATGCCTTCCCTGGACCGGAAACAAGCTTCCGAGGACCGGTTTCTGGCATTACAGCCATCTTCAGCCCGGCTTGCTTGAATCCAGTGGCAAAGTGAGCAAGGGACTCACGTCTGAGCATACCCTGCCACACTTATGGCGGCCAAAAGCGGTACAAAAGGGGGTGGTGATGGACGGAGCATCCGAACCAATCAAACACTCACACCCAGTCAAAAGATCTGGGTTTAATCCATCACCGTTCTTTAGCCCACTCTGCCACCCCAGTTCAGACATTGCTATATGCAAATCAGTCTGACCCTGTGCCTCATGGGAACAGTCCAGCCCGAACTGCTAAGCCATGCCTTCCCTGGACCGGAAAAAAGCTTCAGAGGACCGGTTTCTGGCATTACAGCCGTCTTCAGCCCGGCTTGCTTGAATCCAGTGGCAAATTGAGCAAGGGACTCACGTCTGAGCATACCCTGCCACACTTATGGTGGCCAAAAGCGGTACAAAAGGGTGTGGTGATGGACGGAGCATCCGAACCAATCAAACACTCACACCCAGTCAAAAGATCTGGTTTGAATCCATCACCGTTCTTTAGCCCACTCTGCCACCCCAGTTCAGACATGGCTATATGCAAATCAGTCTGACCCTGTGCCTCATGGGAACAGTCCAGCCTGAACTGCCAAGCCATGCCTTCCCTGGACCGGAAACAAGCTTCCGAGGACCGGTTTCTGGCATTACAGCCGTCTTCAGCCCGGCTTGCTTGAATCCAGTGGCAAAGTGAGCAAGGGACTCACGTCTGAGCATACCCTGCCACACTTATGGCGGCCAAAAGGGGTACAAAAGGGGGTGGTGATGGACGGAGCATCCGAACCAATCAAACACTCACACCCAGTCAAAAGATCTGGGTTGAATCCATCACCGTTCTTTAGCCCACTCTGCCACCCCAGTTCAGACATGGCTATATGCAAATCAGTCTGACCCTGTGCCTCATGGGAACAGTCCAGCCTGAACTGCGAAGCCATGCCTTCCCTGGACCGGAAACAAGCTTCCGAGGACCGGTTTCTGGCATTACAGCCATCTTCAGCCCGGCTTGCTTGAATCCAGTGGAAAAGTGAGCAAGGGACTCACGTCTGAGCATACCCTGCCACACTTATGGCGGCCAAAAGCGGTACAAAAGGGGGTGGTGATGGACGGAGCATCCGAACCAATCAAACACTCACACCCAGTCAAAAGATCTGGGTTGAATCCATCACCGTTCTTTAGCCCACTCTGCCACCCCAGTTCAGACATGGCTATATGCAAATCAGTCTGACCCTGTGCCTCATGGGAAATGTCCAGCCCGAACTGCCAAGCCATGCTTTCCCAGGACCGGAAACAAGCTTCCGAGGACCGGTTTCTGGCATTACAGCCGTCTTCAGCCTGGCTTGCTTGAATCCAGTGGCAAAGTGAGCAAGGGACTCACGTCTGAGCATATCCTGCCACACTTATGGCGGCCAAAAGCGGTACAAAAGGGGGTGGTGATGGACGGAGCATCCGAACCAATCAAACACTCACACTCAGTCAAAAGATCTGGGTTGAATCCATCACCGTTCTTTAGCCCACTCTGCCACCCCAGTTCAGACATGGCTATATGCAAATCAGTATGACCCTGTGTCTCATGGGAACAGTCCAGCCCGAACTGCCAAGCCATGCCTTCCCTGGACCGGAAACAAGCTTCCCAGGACCGGTTTCTGGCATTACAGCCGTCTTCAGCCCGGCTAGCTTGAATCCAGTGGCAAAGTGAGCAAGGGACTCATGTCTGAGCATACCCTGCCACACTTATGGCGGCCAAAAGCGGTACAAAAGGGGGTGGTGATGGACGGAGCATCCGAACCAATCAAACACTCACACCCAGTCAAAAGATCTGGGTTGAATCCATCACCGTTCTTTAGCCCACTCTGCCACCCCAGTTCAGACATGGCTATATGCAAATCAGTCTGACCCTGTGCCTCATGGGAACAGTCCAGCCTGAACTGCGAAGCCATGCCTTCCCTGGACCGGAAACAAGCTTCCGAGGACCGGTTTCTGGCATTACAGCCATCTTCAGCCCGGCTTGCTTGAATCCAGTGGCAAAGTGAGCAAGGGACTCACGTCTGAGCATACCCTGCCACACTTATGGCGGCCAAAAGCGGTACAAAAGGGGGTGGTGATGGACGGAGCATCCGAACCAATCAAACACTCACACCCAGTCAAAAGATCTGGGTTGAATCCATCACCGTTCTTTAGCCCACTCTGCCACCCCAGTTCAGACATGGCTATATGCAAATCAATCTGACCCTGTGCCTCATGGGAACAGTCCAGCCTGAACTGCCAAGCCATGCCTTCCCTGGACCGGTTTCTGGCATTACAGCTGTCTTCAGCCCGGCTTGCTTGAATCCAGTGGCAAAGTGAGCAAGGGACTCACGTCTGAGCATACCCTGCCACACTTATGGCGGCTAAAAGCGGTACAAAAGGGGGTTGTGATGGACGGAGCATCCGAACCAATCAAACACTCACACCCAGTCCAAATATCTGGGTTTAATCCATCACCGTTCTTTAGCCCACTCTGCCACCCCAGTTCAGACATGGCTATATGCAAATCAGTCTGACCCTGTGCCTCATGGGAACAGTCCAGCCCGAACTGCTAAGCCATGCCTTCCCTGGACCGGAAAAAAGCTTCCGAGGACCGGTTTTTGGCATTACAGCCGTCTTCAGCCCGGCTTGCTTGAATCCAGTGGCAAATTGAGCAAGGGACTCACGTCTGAGCATACCCTGCCACACTTATGGTGGCCAAAAGCGGTACAAAAGGGTGTGGTGATGGACCGAGCATCCAAACCAATCAAACACTCACACCCAGTCAAAAGATCTGGTTTGAATCCATCACCGTTCTTTAGCCCACTCTGCCACCCCAGTTCAGACATGGCTATATGCAAATCAGTCTGACCCTGTGCCTCATGGGAACAGTCCAGCCCGAACTGCCAAGCCATGTCTTCCCTGGACCGGAAACAAGCTTCCGAGGACCGGTTTCTGGCATTACAGCCGTCTTCAGCCCGGCTTGCTTGAATCCAGTGGCAAAGTGAGCAAGGGACTCACGTCTGAGCATACCCTGCCACACTTATGGCGGCCAAAAGGGGTACAAAAGGGGGTGGTGATGGACGGAGCATCCGAACCAATCAAACACTCACACCCAGTCAAAAGATCTGGGTTGAATCCATCACCGTTCTTTAGCCCACTATGCCACCCCAGTTCAGACATGGCTATATGCAAATCAGTCTGACCCTGTGCCTCATGGGAACAGTCCAGCCCGAACTGCCAAGCCATGCCTTCCCTGGACCGGAAACAAGCTTCCGAGGACCGGTTTCTGGCATTACAGCCATCTTCAGCCCGGCTTGCTTGAATCCAGTGGCAAAGTGAGCAAGGGACTCACGTCTGAGCATACCCTGCCACACTTATGGCGGCCAAAAGCGGTACAAAAGGGGGTGGTGATGGACGGAGCATCCGAACCAATCAAACACTCACACCCAGTCAAAAGATCTGGGTTGAATCCATCACCGTTCTTTAGCCCACTCTGCCACCCCAGTTCAGACATGGCTATATGCAAATCAATCTGACCCTGTGCCTCATGGGAACAGTCCAGCCCGAACTGCCAAACCATGCCTTCCCTGGACCGGTTTCTGGCATTACAGCTGTCTTCAGCCCGGCTTGCTTGAATCCAGTGGCAAAGTGAGCAAGGGACTCATGTCTGAGCATACCCTGCCACACTTATGGCGGCCAAAAGCGGTACAAAAGGGGGTGGTGATGGACGAGCATCCGAACCAATCAAACACTCACACCCAGTCCAAATATCTGGATTTAATCCATCACCGTTCTTTAGCCCACTCTGCCACCCCAGTTCAGACATGGCTATATGCAAATCAGTCTGACCCTGTGCCTCATGGGAACAGTCCAGCCCGAACTGCCAAGCCATGCCTTCCCTGGACCGGAAAAAAGCTTCCGAGGACCGGTTTCTGGCATTACAGCCGTCTTCAGCCCGGCTTGCTTGAATCCAGTGGCAAATTGAGCAAGGGACTCACGTCTGAGCATACCCTGCCACACTTATGGTGGCCAAAAGCGGTACAAAAGGGTGTGGTGATGGACGGAGCATCCGAACCAATCAAACACTCACACCCAGTCAAAAGATCTGGTTTGAATCCATCACCGTTCTTTAGCCCACTCTGCCACCCCAGTTCAGACATGGCTATATGCAAATCAGTCTGACCTTGTGCCTCATGGGAACAGTCCAGCCCGAACTGCCAAGCCATGCCTTCCCTGGACCGGAAACAAGCTTCCGAGGACCGGTTTCTGGCATTACAGCCGTCTTCAGCCCGGCTTGCTTGAATCCAGTGGCAAAGTGAGCAAGGGACTCACGTCTGAGCATACCCTGCCACACTTATGGCGGCCAAAAGGGGTACAAAAGGGGGTGGTGATGGACGGAGCATCAGAACCAATCAAACACTCACACCCAGTCAAAAGATCTGGGTTGAATCCATCACCGTTCTTTAGCCCACTCTGCCACCCCAAGTTCAGACATGGCTATATGCAAATCAGTCTGACCCTGTGTCTCATGGGAACAGTCCAGCCCGAACTGCCAAGCCATGCCTTCCCTGGACCGGAAACAAGCTTCCGAGGACCGGTTTCTGGCATTACAGCCGTCTTCAGCCCGGCTAGCTTGAATCCAGTGGCAAAGTGAGCAAGGGACTCACGTCTGAGCATACCCTGCCACACTTATGGTGGCCAAAAGCGGTACAAAAGGGGGTGGTGATGGACGGAGCATCCGAACCAATCAAACACTCACACCCAGTCAAAAGATCTGGGTTGAATCCATCACCGTTCTTTAGCCCACTCTGCCACCCCAGTTCAGACATGGCTATATGCAAATCAGTATGATCCTGTGCCTCATGGGAACAGTCCAGCCCGAGCTGCCAAGCCATGCCTTCCCTGGACCGGAAACAAGCTTCCGAGGACCGGTTTCTGGCATTACAGCCGTCTTCAGCCCGGCTTGCTTGAATCCAGTGGCAAAGTGAGCAAGGGACTCACGTCTGAGCATACCCTGCCACACTTGTGACGGCCAAAAGGGGCACAAAAGGGGGTGCTGATGGACGGAGCATCCGAACCAATCAAACACTCACACCCAGTCAAAAGATCTGGGTTGAATCCATCACTGTTCTTTAGCCCACTCTGCCACCCCAGTTCAGACATGGCTATATGCAAATCAGTCTGACCCTGTGCCTCATGGGAACAGTCCAGCCCGAACTGCCAAGCCATGCTTTCCCTGGACCGGAAACAAGCTTCCGAGGACCGGTTTCTGGCATTACAGCCGTCTTCAGCCTGGCTTGCTTGAATCCAGTGGCAAAGTGAGCAAGGGACTCACGTCTGAGCATATCCTGCCACACTTATGGTGGCCAAAAGCGGTACAAAAGGGGGTGGTGATGGACGGAGCATCCAAACCAATCAAACACTCACACTCAGTCAAAAGATCTGGGTTGAATCCATCACCGTTCTTTAGCCCACTCTGCCACCCCAGTTCAGACATGGCTATATGCAAATCAGTATGACCCTGTGTCTCATGGGAACAGTCCAGCCCGAACTGCCAAGCCATGCCTTCCCTGGACCGGAAACAAGCTTCCCAGGACCGGTTTCTGGCATTACAGCCGTCTTCAGCCCGGCTAGCTTGAATCCAGTGGCAAAGTGAGCAAGGGACTCACGTCTGAGCATACCCTGAAACACTTATGGCGGCCAAAAGCGGTACAAAAGGGGGTGGTGATGGACGGAGCATCCGAACCAATCAAACACTCACACCCAGTCAAAAGATCTGGGTTTAATCCATCACCGTTCTTTAGCCCACTCTGCCACCCCGGGTCAGACATGGCTATATGCAAATCAGTCTGATCCTGTGCCTCATGGGAATAGTCCAGCCCGAACTGCCAAGCCATGCCTGTCCTGGACCGGAAACAAGCTTCCGAGGACCGGTTTCTGGCATTACAGCCGTCTTCAGCCCGGCTTGCTTGAATCCAGTGGCAAAGTGAGCAAGGGACTCACGTCTGAGCATACCCTGCCACACTTATGGCGGCCAAAAGCGGTACAAAAGGGGGTGGTGATGGACGGAGCATCCGACCCAATCAAACACTCACACCCTGTCAAAAGATCTGGGTTGAATCCATCACCGTTCTTTAGCCCACTCTGCCACCCCAGTTCAGACATGGCTATATGCAAATCAGTCTGACCCTGTGCCTCATGGGAACAGTCCAGCCCGTACTGCCAAGCCATGCCTTACGAGGACCGGTTTCTGGCATTACAGCCGTCTTCAGCCCGGCTTGCTTGAATCCAGTGGCAAAGTGAGCAAGGGACTCACGTCTGAGCATACCCTGCCACACTTATGGCGGCCAAAAGCGGTACAAAAGGGGGTGGTGATGGACGGAGCATCCGAACCAATCAAACACTAACACCCTGTCAAAAGATCTGGGTTTAATCCATCACCGTTCTTTAGCCCACTCTGCCACCCCGGGTCAGACATGGCTATATGCAAATCAGTCTGATCCTGTGCCTCATGGGAATAGTCCAGCCCGAACTGCCAAGCCATGCCTGTCCTGGACCGGAAACAAGCTTCCGAGGACCGGTTTCTGGCATTACAGCCGTCTTCAGCCCGGCTTGCTTGAATCCAGTGGCAAAGTGAGCAAGGGACTCACGTCTGAGCATACCCTGCCACACTTATGGCGGCCAAAAGCAGTACAAAAGGGGGTGGTGATGGACGGAGCATCCGACCCAATCAAACACTCACACCCAGTCAAAAGATCTGGGTTGAATCCATCACCGTTCTTTAGCCCACTCTGCTACCCCAGTTCAGACATGGCTATATGCAAATCAGTCTCACCCTGTGCCTCATGGGAACAGTCCAGCCCGAACTGCCAAGCCATGCCTTCCGAGGACCGGTTTCTGGCATTACAGCCGTCTTCAGCCCGGCTTGCTTGAATCCAGTGGCAAAGTGAGCAAGGGACTCACGTCTGAGCATACCCTGCCACACTTATGGCGGCCAAAAGCGGTACAAAAGGGGGTGGTGATGGACGGAGCATCCAAACCAATCAAACACTCACACCCTGTCAAAGATCTGGGTTTAATCCATCACCGTTCTTTAGCCCACTCTGCCACCCCAGTTCAGACATGGCTATATGCAAATCAGTCTGACCCTGTGCCTAATGGGAACAGTCCAGCCCGAACTGCGAAGCCATGCCTTCCCTGGACCGGAAACAAGCTTCCGAGGACATGTTTCTGGCATTACAGCCATCTTCAGCCCGGCTTGCTTGAATCCAGTGGCAAAGTGAGCAAGGGACTCACGTCAGAGCATACCCTGCCACACTTATGGCGGCCAAAAGCGGTACAAAAGGGGGTGGTGATGGACGGAGCATCCGAACCAATCAAACACTCACACCCAGTCAAAAGATCTGGGTTGAATCCATCACCGTTCTTTAGCCCACTCTGCCACCCCAGTTCAGACATGGCTATATGCAAATCAATCTGACCCTGTGCCTCATGGGAACAGTCCAGCCCGAACTGCCAAGCCATGCCTTCCCTGGACCGGTTTCTGGCATTACAGCTGTCTTCAGCCCGGCTTGCTTGAATCCAGTGGCAAAGTGAGCAAGGGACTCACGTCTGAGCATACCCTGCCACACTTATGGCGGCCAAAAGCGGTACAAAAGGGGGTGGTGATGGACGGAGCATCCGAACCAATCAAACACTCACACCCAGTCCAAATATCTGGGTTTAATCGATCACCGTTCTTTAGCCCACTCTGCCACCCCAGTTCAGACATGGCTATATGCAAATCAGTCTGACCCTGTGCCTCATGGGAACAGTCCAGCCCGAACTGCCAAGCCATGCCTTCCCTGGACCGGTTTCTGGCATTACAGCTGTCTTCAGCCCGGCTTGCTTGAATCCAGTGGCAAAGTGAGCAAGGGACTCACGTCTGAGCATACCCTGCCACACTTATGGCGGCTAAAAGCGGTACAAAAGGGGGTTGTGATGGACGGAGCATCCGAACCAATCAAACACTCACACCCAGTCCAAATATCTGGGTTTAATCCATCACCGTTCTTTAGCCCACTCTGCCACCCCAGTTCAGACATGGCTATATGCAAATCAGTCTGACCCTGTGCCTCATGGGAACAGTCCAGCCCGAACTGCTAAGCCATGCCTTCCCTGGACCGGAAAAAAGCTTCCGAGGACCGGTTTTTGGCATTACAGCCGTCTTCAGCCCGGCTTGCTTGAATCCAGTGGCAAATTGAGCAAGGGACTCACGTCTGAGCATACCCTGCCACACTTATGGTGGCCAAAAGCGGTACAAAAGGGTGTGGTGATGGACCGAGCATCCAAACCAATCAAACACTCACACCCAGTCAAAAGATCTGGGTTGAATCCATCACCGTTCTTTAGCCCACTCTGCTACCCCAGTTCAGACATGGCTATATGCAAATCAGTCTCACCCTGTGCCTCATGGGAACAGTCCAGCCCGAACTGCCAAGCCATGCCTTCCGAGGACCGGTTTCTGGCATTACAGCCGTCTTCAGCCCGGCTTGCTTGAATCCAGTGGCAAAGTGAGCAAGGGACTCACGTCTGAGCATACCCTGCCACACTTATGGCGGCCAAAAGCGGTACAAAAGGGTGTGGTGATGGACCGAGCATCCAAACCAATCAAACACTCACACCCAGTCAAAAGATCTGGTTTGAATCCATCACCGTTCTTTAGCCCACTCTGCCACCCCAGTTCAGACATGGCTATATGCAAATCAGTCTGACCCTGTGCCTCATGGGAACAGTCCAGCCCGAACTGCCAAGCCATGTCTTCCCTGGACCGGAAACAAGCTTCCGAGGACCGGTTTCTGGCATTACAGCCGTCTTCAGCCCGGCTTGCTTGAATCCAGTGGCAAAGTGAGCAAGGGACTCACGTCTGAGCATACCCTGCCACACTTATGGCGGCCAAAAGGGGTACAAAAGGGGGTGGTGATGGACGGAGCATCCGAACCAATCAAACACTCACACCCAGTCAAAAGATCTGGGTTGAATCCATCACCGTTCTTTAGCCCACTATGCCACCCCAGTTCAGACATGGCTATATGCAAATCAGTCTGACCCTGTGCCTCATGGGAACAGTCCAGCCCGAACTGCCAAGCCATGCCTTCCCTGGACCGGAAACAAGCTTCCGAGGACCGGTTTCTGGCATTACAGCCATCTTCAGCCCGGCTTGCTTGAATCCAGTGGCAAAGTGAGCAAGGGACTCACGTCTGAGCATACCCTGCCACACTTATGGCGGCCAAAAGCGGTACAAAAGGGGGTGGTGATGGACGGAGCATCCGAACCAATCAAACACTCACACCCAGTCAAAAGATCTGGGTTGAATCCATCACCGTTCTTTAGCCCACTCTGCCACCCCAGTTCAGACATGGCTATATGCAAATCAATCTGACCCTGTGCCTCATGGGAACAGTCCAGCCCGAACTGCCAAACCATGCCTTCCCTGGACCGGTTTCTGGCATTACAGCTGTCTTCAGCCCGGCTTGCTTGAATCCAGTGGCAAAGTGAGCAAGGGACTCATGTCTGAGCATACCCTGCCACACTTATGGCGGCCAAAAGCGGTACAAAAGGGGGTGGTGATGGACGAGCATCCGAACCAATCAAACACTCACACCCAGTCCAAATATCTGGATTTAATCCATCACCGTTCTTTAGCCCACTCTGCCACCCCAGTTCAGACATGGCTATATGCAAATCAGTCTGACCCTGTGCCTCATGGGAACAGTCCAGCCCGAACTGCCAAGCCATGCCTTCCCTGGACCGGAAAAAAGCTTCCGAGGACCGGTTTCTGGCATTACAGCCGTCTTCAGCCCGGCTTGCTTGAATCCAGTGGCAAATTGAGCAAGGGACTCACGTCTGAGCATACCCTGCCACACTTATGGTGGCCAAAAGCGGTACAAAAGGGTGTGGTGATGGACGGAGCATCCGAACCAATCAAACACTCACACCCAGTCAAAAGATCTGGTTTGAATCCATCACCGTTCTTTAGCCCACTCTGCCACCCCAGTTCAGACATGGCTATATGCAAATCAGTCTGACCTTGTGCCTCATGGGAACAGTCCAGCCCGAACTGCCAAGCCATGCCTTCCCTGGACCGGAAACAAGCTTCCGAGGACCGGTTTCTGGCATTACAGCCGTCTTCAGCCCGGCTTGCTTGAATCCAGTGGCAAAGTGAGCAAGGGACTCACGTCTGAGCATACCCTGCCACACTTATGGCGGCCAAAAGGGGTACAAAAGGGGGTGGTGATGGACGGAGCATCAGAACCAATCAAACACTCACACCCAGTCAAAAGATCTGGGTTGAATCCATCACCGTTCTTTAGCCCACTCTGCCACCCCAAGTTCAGACATGGCTATATGCAAATCAGTCTGACCCTGTGTCTCATGGGAACAGTCCAGCCCGAACTGCCAAGCCATGCCTTCCCTGGACCGGAAACAAGCTTCCGAGGACCGGTTTCTGGCATTACAGCCGTCTTCAGCCCGGCTAGCTTGAATCCAGTGGCAAAGTGAGCAAGGGACTCACGTCTGAGCATACCCTGCCACACTTATGGTGGCCAAAAGCGGTACAAAAGGGGGTGGTGATGGACGGAGCATCCGAACCAATCAAACACTCACACCCAGTCAAAAGATCTGGGTTGAATCCATCACCGTTCTTTAGCCCACTCTGCCACCCCAGTTCAGACATGGCTATATGCAAATCAGTATGATCCTGTGCCTCATGGGAACAGTCCAGCCCGAGCTGCCAAGCCATGCCTTCCCTGGACCGGAAACAAGCTTCCGAGGACCGGTTTCTGGCATTACAGCCGTCTTCAGCCCGGCTTGCTTGAATCCAGTGGCAAAGTGAGCAAGGGACTCACGTCTGAGCATACCCTGCCACACTTGTGACGGCCAAAAGGGGCACAAAAGGGGGTGCTGATGGACGGAGCATCCGAACCAATCAAACACTCACACCCAGTCAAAAGATCTGGGTTGAATCCATCACTGTTCTTTAGCCCACTCTGCCACCCCAGTTCAGACATGGCTATATGCAAATCAGTCTGACCCTGTGCCTCATGGGAACAGTCCAGCCCGAACTGCCAAGCCATGCTTTCCCTGGACCGGAAACAAGCTTCCGAGGACCGGTTTCTGGCATTACAGCCGTCTTCAGCCTGGCTTGCTTGAATCCAGTGGCAAAGTGAGCAAGGGACTCACGTCTGAGCATATCCTGCCACACTTATGGTGGCCAAAAGCGGTACAAAAGGGGGTGGTGATGGACGGAGCATCCAAACCAATCAAACACTCACACTCAGTCAAAAGATCTGGGTTGAATCCATCACCGTTCTTTAGCCCACTCTGCCACCCCAGTTCAGACATGGCTATATGCAAATCAGTATGACCCTGTGTCTCATGGGAACAGTCCAGCCCGAACTGCCAAGCCATGCCTTCCCTGGACCGGAAACAAGCTTCCCAGGACCGGTTTCTGGCATTACAGCCGTCTTCAGCCCGGCTAGCTTGAATCCAGTGGCAAAGTGAGCAAGGGACTCACGTCTGAGCATACCCTGAAACACTTATGGCGGCCAAAAGCGGTACAAAAGGGGGTGGTGATGGACGGAGCATCCGAACCAATCAAACACTCACACCCAGTCAAAAGATCTGGGTTTAATCCATCACCGTTCTTTAGCCCACTCTGCCACCCCGGGTCAGACATGGCTATATGCAAATCAGTCTGATCCTGTGCCTCATGGGAATAGTCCAGCCCGAACTGCCAAGCCATGCCTGTCCTGGACCGGAAACAAGCTTCCGAGGACCGGTTTCTGGCATTACAGCCGTCTTCAGCCCGGCTTGCTTGAATCCAGTGGCAAAGTGAGCAAGGGACTCACGTCTGAGCATACCCTGCCACACTTATGGCGGCCAAAAGCGGTACAAAAGGGGGTGGTGATGGACGGAGCATCCGACCCAATCAAACACTCACACCCTGTCAAAAGATCTGGGTTGAATCCATCACCGTTCTTTAGCCCACTCTGCCACCCCAGTTCAGACATGGCTATATGCAAATCAGTCTGACCCTGTGCCTCATGGGAACAGTCCAGCCCGTACTGCCAAGCCATGCCTTACGAGGACCGGTTTCTGGCATTACAGCCGTCTTCAGCCCGGCTTGCTTGAATCCAGTGGCAAAGTGAGCAAGGGACTCACGTCTGAGCATACCCTGCCACACTTATGGCGGCCAAAAGCGGTACAAAAGGGGGTGGTGATGGACGGAGCATCCGAACCAATCAAACACTAACACCCTGTCAAAAGATCTGGGTTTAATCCATCACCGTTCTTTAGCCCACTCTGCCACCCCGGGTCAGACATGGCTATATGCAAATCAGTCTGATCCTGTGCCTCATGGGAATAGTCCAGCCCGAACTGCCAAGCCATGCCTGTCCTGGACCGGAAACAAGCTTCCGAGGACCGGTTTCTGGCATTACAGCCGTCTTCAGCCCGGCTTGCTTGAATCCAGTGGCAAAGTGAGCAAGGGACTCACGTCTGAGCATACCCTGCCACACTTATGGCGGCCAAAAGCAGTACAAAAGGGGGTGGTGATGGACGGAGCATCCGACCCAATCAAACACTCACACCCAGTCAAAAGATCTGGGTTGAATCCATCACCGTTCTTTAGCCCACTCTGCTACCCCAGTTCAGACATGGCTATATGCAAATCAGTCTCACCCTGTGCCTCATGGGAACAGTCCAGCCCGAACTGCCAAGCCATGCCTTCCGAGGACCGGTTTCTGGCATTACAGCCGTCTTCAGCCCGGCTTGCTTGAATCCAGTGGCAAAGTGAGCAAGGGACTCACGTCTGAGCATACCCTGCCACACTTATGGCGGCCAAAAGCGGTACAAAAGGGGGTGGTGATGGACGGAGCATCCAAACCAATCAAACACTCACACCCTGTCAAAGATCTGGGTTTAATCCATCACCGTTCTTTAGCCCACTCTGCCACCCCAGTTCAGACATGGCTATATGCAAATCAGTCTGACCCTGTGCCTAATGGGAACAGTCCAGCCCGAACTGCGAAGCCATGCCTTCCCTGGACCGGAAACAAGCTTCCGAGGACATGTTTCTGGCATTACAGCCATCTTCAGCCCGGCTTGCTTGAATCCAGTGGCAAAGTGAGCAAGGGACTCACGTCTGAGCATACCCTGCCACACTTATGGCGGCCAAAAGCGGTACAAAAGGGGGTGGTGATGGACGGAGCATCCGAACCAATCAAACACTCACACCCAGTCAAAAGATCTGGGTTGAATCCATCACCGTTCTTTAGCCCACTCTGCCACCCCAGTTCAGACATGGCTATATGCAAATCAATCTGACCCTGTGCCTCATGGGAACAGTCCAGCCCGAACTGCCAAGCCATGCCTTCCCTGGACCGGTTTCTGGCATTACAGCTGTCTTCAGCCCGGCTTGCTTGAATCCAGTGGCAAAGTGAGCAAGGGACTCACGTCTGAGCATACCCTGCCACACTTATGGCGGCCAAAAGCGGTACAAAAGGGGGTGGTGATGGACGGAGCATCCGAACCAATCAAACACTCACACCCAGTCCAAATATCTGGGTTTAATCCATCACCGTTCTTTAGCCCACTCTGCCACCCCAGTTCAGACATGGCTATATGCAAATCAGTCTGACCCTGTGCCTCATGGGAACAGTCCAGCCCGAACTGCCAAGCCATGCCTTCCCTGGACCGGTTTCTGGCATTACAGCTGTCTTCAGCCCGGCTTGCTTGAATCCAGTGGCAAAGTGAGCAAGGGACTCACGTCTGAGCATACCCTGCCACACTTATGGCGGCTAAAAGCGGTACAAAAGGGGGTTGTGATGGACGGAGCATCCGAACCAATCAAACACTCACACCCAGTCCAAATATCTGGGTTTAATCCATCACCGTTCTTTAGCCCACTCTGCCACCCCAGTTCAGACATGGCTATATGCAAATCAGTCTGACCCTGTGCCTCATGGGAACAGTCCAGCCCGAACTGCTAAGCCATGCCTTCCCTGGACCGGAAAAAAGCTTCCGAGGACCGGTTTTTGGCATTACAGCCGTCTTCAGCCCGGCTTGCTTGAATCCAGTGGCAAATTGAGCAAGGGACTCACGTCTGAGCATACCCTGCCACACTTATGGTGGCCAAAAGCGGTACAAAAGGGTGTGGTGATGGACCGAGCATCCAAACCAATCAAACACTCACACCCAGTCAAAAGATCTGGTTTGAATCCATCACCGTTCTTTAGCCCACTCTGCCACCCCAGTTCAGACATGGCTATATGCAAATCAGTCTGACCCTGTGCCTCATGGGAACAGTCCAGCCCGAACTGCCAAGCCATGCCTTCCCTGGACCGGAAACAAGCTTCCGAGGACCGGTTTCTGGCATTACAGCCGTCTTTAGCCCGGCTTGCTTGAATCCAGTGGCAAAGTGAGCAAGGGACTCACGTCTGAGCATACCCTGCCACACTTATGGCGGCCAAAAGGGGTACAAAAGGGGGTGGTGATGGACGGAGCATCCGAACCAATCAAACACTCACACCCAGTCAAAAGATCTGGGTTGAATCCATCACCGTTCTTTAGCCCACTATGCCACCCCAGTTCAGACATGGCTATATGCAAATCAGTCTGACCCTGTGCCTCATGGGAACAGTCCAGCCCGAACTGCCAAGCCATGCCTTCCCTGGACCGGAAACAAGCTTCCGAGGACCGGTTTCTGGCATTACAGCCATCTTCAGCCCGGCTTGCTTGAATCCAGTGGCAAAGTGAGCAAGGGACTCACGTCTGAGCATACCCTGCCACACTTATGGCGGCCAAAAGCGGTACAAAAGGGGGTGGTGATGGACGGAGCATCCGAACCAATCAAACACTCACACCCAGTCAAAAGATCTGGGTTGAATCCATCACCGTTCTTTAGCCCACTCTGCCACCCCAGTTCAGACATGGCTATATGCAAATCAATCTGACCCTGTGCCTCATGGGAACAGTCCAGCCTGAACTGCCAAACCATGCCTTCCCTGGACCGGTTTCTGGCATTACAGCTGTCTTCAGCCCGGCTTGCTTGAATCCAGTGGCAAAGTGAGCAAGGGACTCATGTCTGAGCATACCCTGCCACACTTATGGCGGCCAAAAGCGGTACAAAAGGGGGTGGTGATGGACGGAGCATCCGAACCAATCAAACACTCACACCCAGTCCAAATATCTGGGTTTAATCCATCACCGTTCTTTAGCCCACTCTGCCACCCCAGTTCAGACATGGCTATATGCAAATCAGTCTGACCCTGTGCCTCATGGGAACAGTCCAGCCCGAACTGCCAAGCCATGCCTTCCCTGGACCGGAAAAAAGCTTCCGAGGACCGGTTTCTGGCATTACAGCCGTCTTCAGCCCGGCTTGCTTGAATCCAGTGGCAAATTGAGCAAGGGACTCACGTCTGAGCATACCCTGCCACACTTATGGTGGCCAAAAGCGGTACAAAAGGGTGTGGTGATGGACGGAGCATCCGAACCAATCAAACACTCACACCCAGTCAAAAGATCTGGTTTGAATCCATCACCGTTCTTTAGCCCACTCTGCCACCCCAGTTCAGACATGGCTATATGCAAATCAGTCTGACCCTGTGCCTCATGGGAACAGTCCAGCCCGAACTGCCAAGCCATGCCTTCTCTGGACCGGAAACAAGCTTCCGAGGACCGGTTTCTGGCATTACAGCCGTCTTCAGCCTGGCTTGCTTGAATCCAGTGGCAAAGTGAGCAAGGGACTCACGTCTGAGCATACCCTGCCACACTTATGGCGGCCAAAAGCGGTACAAAGGGGGTGGTGATGGACGGAGCATCAGAACCAATCAAACACTTACACCCAGTCAAAAGATCTGGGTTGAATCCATCACCGTTCTTTAGCCCACTCTGCCACCCCAAGTTCAGACATGGCTATATGCAAATCAGTCTGACCCTGTGTCTCATGGGAACAGTCCAGCCCGAACTGCCAAGCCATGCCTTCCCTGGACCGGAAACAAGCTTCCGAGGACCGGTTTCTGGCATTACAGCCGTCTTCAGCCCGGCTAGCTTGAATCCAGTGGCAAAGTGAGCAAGGGACTCACGTCTGAGCATACCCTGCCACACTTATGGTGGCCAAAAGCGGTACAAAAGGGGGTGGTGATGGACGGAGCATCCGAACCAATCAAACACTCACACCCAGTCAAAAGATCTGGGTTGAATCCATCACCGTTCTTTAGCCCACTCTGCCACCCCAGTTCAGACATGGCTATATGCAAATCAGTATGATCCTGTGCCTCATGGGAACAGTCCAGCCCGAACTGCCAAGCCATGCCTTCCCTGGACCGGAAACAAGCTTCCGAGGACCGGTTTCTGGCATTACAGCCGTCTTCAGCCCGGCTTGCTTGAATCCAGTGGCAAAGTGAGCAAGGGACTCACGTCTGAGCATACCCTGCCACACTTGTGACGGCCAAAAGGGGCACAAAAGGGGGTGGTGATGGACGGAGCATCCGAACCAATCAAACACTCACACCCAGTCAAAAGATCTGGGTTGAATCCATCACTGTTCTTTAGCCCACTCTGCCACCCCAGTTCAGACATGGCTATATGCAAATCAGTCTGACCCTGTGCCTCATGGGAACAGTCCAGCCCGAACTGCCAAGCCATGCTTTCCCTGGACCGGAAACAATCTTCCGAGGACCGGTTTCTGGCATTACAGCCGTCTTCAGCCTGGCTTGCTTGAATCCAGTGGCAAAGTGAGCAAGGGACTCACGTCTGAGCATACCCTGCCACACTTATGGCGGCCAAAAGCGGTACAAAAGGGGGTGGTGATGGACGGAGCATCCGACCCAATCAAACACTCACACCCTGTCAAAAGATCTGGGTTGAATCCATCACCGTTCTTTAGCCCACTCTGCCACCCCAGTTCAGACATGGCTATATGCAAATCAGTCTGACCCTGTGCCTCATGGGAACAGTCCAGCCCGTACTGCCAAGCCATGCCTTACGAGGACCGGTTTCTGGCATTACAGCCGTCTTCAGCCCGGCTTGCTTGAATCCAGTGGCAAAGTGAGCAAGGGACTCACGTCTGAGCATACCCTGCCACACTTATGGCGGCCAAAAGCGGTACAAAAGGGGGTGGTGATGGACGGAGCATCCGAACCAATCAAACACTAACACCCTGTCAAAAGATCTGGGTTTAATCCATCACCGTTCTTTAGCCCACTCTGCCACCCCGGGTCAGACATGGCTATATGCAAATCAGTCTGATCCTGTGCCTCATGGGAATAGTCCAGCCCGAACTGCCAAGCCATGCCTGTCCTGGACCGGAAACAAGCTTCCGAGGACCGGTTTCTGGCATTACAGCCGTCTTCAGCCCGGCTTGCTTGAATCCAGTGGCAAAGTGAGCAAGGGACTCACGTCTGAGCATACCCTGCCACACTTATGGCGGCCAAAAGCAGTACAAAAGGGGGTGGTGATGGACGGAGCATCCGACCCAATCAAACACTCACACCCAGTCAAAAGATCTGGGTTGAATCCATCACCGTTCTTTAGCCCACTCTGCTACCCCAGTTCAGACATGGCTATATGCAAATCAGTCTCACCCTGTGCCTCATGGGAACAGTCCAGCCCGAACTGCCAAGCCATGCCTTCCGAGGACCGGTTTCTGGCATTACAGCCGTCTTCAGCCCGGCTTGCTTGAATCCAGTGGCAAAGTGAGCAAGGGACTCACGTCTGAGCATACCCTGCCACACTTATGGCGGCCAAAAGCGGTACAAAAGGGGGTGGTGATGGACGGAGCATCCAAACCAATCAAACACTCACACCCTGTCAAAGATCTGGGTTTAATCCATCACCGTTCTTAAGCCCACTCTGCCACCCCAGTTCAGACATGGCTATATGCAAATCAGTCTGACCCTGTGCCTAATGGGAACAGTCCAGCCCGAACTGCGAAGCCATGCCTTCCCTGGACCGGAAACAAGCTTCCGAGGACATGTTTCTGGCATTACAGCCATCTTCAGCCCGGCTTGCTTGAATCCAGTGGCAAAGTGAGCAAGGGACTCACGTCTGAGCATACCCTGCCACACTTATGGCGGCCAAAAGCGGTACAAAAGGGGGTGGTGATGGACGGAGCATCCGAACCAATCAAACACTCACACCCAGTCAAAAGATCTGGGTTGAATCCATCACCGTTCTTTAGCCCACTCTGCCACCCCAGTTCAGACATGGCTATATGCAAATCAATCTGACCCTGTGCCTCATGGGAACAGTCCAGCCCGAACTGCCAAGCCATGCCTTCCCTGGACCGGTTTCTGGCATTACAGCTGTCTTCAGCCCGGCTTGCTTGAATCCAGTGGCAAAGTGAGCAAGGGACTCACGTCTGAGCATACCCTGCCACACTTATGGCGGCCAAAAGCGGTACAAAAGGGGGTGGTGATGGACGGAGCATCCGAACCAATCAAACACTCACACCCAGTCCAAATATCTGGGTTTAATCCATCACCGTTCTTTAGCCCACTCTGCCACCCCAGTTCAGACATGGCTATATGCAAATCAGTCTGACCCTGTGCCTCATGGGAACAGTCCAGCCCGAACTGCCAAGCCATGCCTTCCCTGGACCGGTTTCTGGCATTACAGCTGTCTTCAGCCCGGCTTGCTTGAATCCAGTGGCAAAGTGAGCAAGGGACTCACGTCTGAGCATACCCTGCCACACTTATGGCGGCTAAAAGCGGTACAAAAGGGGGTTGTGATGGACGGAGCATCCGAACCAATCAAACACTCACACCCAGTCCAAATATCTGGGTTTAATCCATCACCGTTCTTTAGCCCACTCTGCCACCCCAGTTCAGACATGGCTATATGCAAATCAGTCTGACCCTGTGCCTCATGGGAACAGTCCAGCCCGAACTGCTAAGCCATGCCTTCCCTGGACCGGAAAAAAGCTTCCGAGGACCGGTTTTTGGCATTACAGCCGTCTTCAGCCCGGCTTGCTTGAATCCAGTGGCAAATTGAGCAAGGGACTCACGTCTGAGCATACCCTGCCACACTTATGGTGGCCAAAAGCGGTACAAAAGGGTGTGGTGATGGACCGAGCATCCAAACCAATCAAACACTCACACCCAGTCAAAAGATCTGGTTTGAATCCATCACCGTTCTTTAGCCCACTCTGCCACCCCAGTTCAGACATGGCTATATGCAAATCAGTCTGACCCTGTGCCTCATGGGAACAGTCCAGCCCGAACTGCCAAGCCATGCCTTCCCTGGACCGGAAACAAGCTTCCGAGGACCGGTTTCTGGCATTACAGCCGTCTTTAGCCCGGCTTGCTTGAATCCAGTGGCAAAGTGAGCAAGGGACTCACGTCTGAGCATACCCTGCCACACTTATGGCGGCCAAAAGGGGTACAAAAGGGGGTGGTGATGGACGGAGCATCCGAACCAATCAAACACTCACACCCAGTCAAAAGATCTGGGTTGAATCCATCACCGTTCTTTAGCCCACTATGCCACCCCAGTTCAGACATGGCTATATGCAAATCAGTCTGACCCTGTGCCTCATGGGAACAGTCCAGCCCGAACTGCCAAGCCATGCCTTCCCTGGACCAGAAACAAGCTTCCGAGGACCGGTTTCTGGCATTACAGCCATCTTCAGCCCGGCTTGCTTGAATCCAGTGGCAAAGTGAGCAAGGGACTCACGTCTGAGCATACCCTGCCACACTTATGGCGGCCAAAAGCGGTACAAAAGGGGGTGGTGATGGACGGAGCATCCGAACCAATCAAACACTCACACCCAGTCAAAAGATCTGGGTTGAATCCATCACCGTTCTTTAGCCCACTCTGCCACCCCAGTTCAGACATGGCTATATGCAAATCAATCTGACCCTGTGCCTCATGGGAACAGTCCAGCCCGAACTGCCAAACCATGCCTTCCCTGGACCGGTTTCTGGCATTACAGCTGTCTTCAGCCCGGCTTGCTTGAATCCAGTGGCAAAGTGAGCAAGGGACTCATGTCTGAGCATACCCTGCCACACTTATGGCGGCCAAAAGCGGTACAAAAGGGGGTGGTGATGGACGGAGCATCCGAACCAATCAAACACTCACACCCAGTCCAAATATCTGGGTTTAATCCATCACCGTTCTTTAGCCCACTCTGCCACCCCAGTTCAGACATGGCTATATGCAAATCAGTCTGACCCTGTGCCTCATGGGAACAGTCCAGCCCGAACTGCCAAGCCATGCCTTCCCTGGACCGGAAAAAAGCTTCCGAGGACCGGTTTCTGGCATTACAGCCGTCTTCAGCCCGGCTTGCTTGAATCCAGTGGCAAATTGAGCAAGGGACTCACGTCTGAGCATACCCTGCCACACTTATGGTGGCCAAAAGCGGTACAAAAGGGTGTGGTGATGGACGGAGCATCCGAACCAATCAAACACTCACACCCAGTCAAAAGATCTGGTTTGAATCCATCACCGTTCTTTAGCCCACTCTGCCACCCCAGTTCAGACATGGCTATATGCAAATCAGTCTGACCCTGTGCCTCATGGGAACAGTCCAGCCCGAACTGCCAAGCCATGCCTTCCCTGGACCGGAAACAAGCTTCCGAGGACCGGTTTCTGGCATTACAGCCGTCTTCAGCCCGGCTTGCTTGAATCCAGTGGCAAAGTGAGCAAGGGACTCACGTCTGAGCATACCCTGCCACACTTATGGCGGCCAAAAGGGGTACAAAAGGGGGTGGTGATGGACGGAGCATCCGAACCAATCAAACACTCACACCCAGTCAAAAGATCTGGGTTGAATCCATCACCGTTCTTTAGCCCACTATGCCACCCCAGTTCAGACATGGCTATATGCAAATCAGTCTGACCCTGTGCCTCATGGGAACAGTCCAGCCCGAACTGCCAAGCCATGCCTTCTCTGGACCGGAAACAAGCTTCCGAGGACCGGTTTCTGGCATTACAGCCGTCTTCAGCCTGGCTTGCTTGAATCCAGTGGCAAAGTGAGCAAGGGACTCACGTCTGAGCATACCCTGCCACACTTATGGCGGCCAAAAGCGGTACAAAAGGGGGTGGTGATGGACGGAGCATCCGAACCAATCAAACACTCACACCCAGTCAAAAGATCTGGGTTTAATCCATCACCGTTCTTTAGCCCACTCTGCCACCCCGGGTCAGACATGGCTATATGCAAATCAGTCTGATCCTGTGCCTCATGGGAATAGTCCAGCCCGAACTGCCAAGCCATGCCTGTCCTGGACCGGAAACAAGCTTCCGAGGACCGGTTTCTGGCATTACAGCCGTCTTCAGCCCGGCTTGCTTGAATCCAGTGGCAAAGTGAGCAAGGGACTCACGTCTGAGCATACCCTGCCACACTTATGGCGGCCAAAAGCGGTACAAAAGGGGGTGGTGATGGACGGAGCATCCGACCCAATCAAACACTCACACCCTGTCAAAAGATCTGGGTTGAATCCATCACCGTTCTTTAGCCCACTCTGCCACCCCAGTTCAGACATGGCTATATGCAAATCAGTCTGACCCTGTGCCTCATGGGAACAGTCCAGCCCGTACTGCCAAGCCATGCCTTACGAGGACCGGTTTCTGGCATTACAGCCGTCTTCAGCCCGGCTTGCTTGAATCCAGTGGCAAAGTGAGCAAGGGACTCACGTCTGAGCATACCCTGCCACACTTATGGCGGCCAAAAGCGGTACAAAAGGGGGTGGTGATGGACGGAGCATCCGAACCAATCAAACACTAACACCCTGTCAAAAGATCTGGGTTTAATCCATCACCGTTCTTTAGCCCACTCTGCCACCCCGGGTCAGACATGGCTATATGCAAATCAGTCTGATCCTGTGCCTCATGGGAATAGTCCAGCCCGAACTGCCAAGCCATGCCTGTCCTGGACCGGAAACAAGCTTCCGAGGACCGGTTTCTGGCATTACAGCCGTCTTCAGCCCGGCTTGCTTGAATCCAGTGGCAAAGTGAGCAAGGGACTCACGTCTGAGCATACCCTGCCACACTTATGGCGGCCAAAAGCAGTACAAAAGGGGGTGGTGATGGACGGAGCATCCGACCCAATCAAACACTCACACCCAGTCAAAAGATCTGGGTTGAATCCATCACCGTTCTTTAGCCCACTCTGCTACCCCAGTTCAGACATGGCTATATGCAAATCAGTCTCACCCTGTGCCTCATGGGAACAGTCCAGCCCGAACTGCCAAGCCATGCCTTCCGAGGACCGGTTTCTGGCATTACAGCCGTCTTCAGCCCGGCTTGCTTGAATCCAGTGGCAAAGTGAGCAAGGGACTCACGTCTGAGCATACCCTGCCACACTTATGGCGGCCAAAAGCGGTACAAAAGGGGGTGGTGATGGACGGAGCATCCAAACCAATCAAACACTCACACCCTGTCAAAGATCTGGGTTTAATCCATCACCGTTCTTTAGCCCACTCTGCCACCCCAGTTCAGACATGGCTATATGCAAATCAGTCTGACCCTGTGCCTAATGGGAACAGTCCAGCCCGAACTGCGAAGCCATGCCTTCCCTGGACCGGAAACAAGCTTCCGAGGACATGTTTCTGGCATTACAGCCATCTTCAGCCCGGCTTGCTTGAATCCAGTGGCAAAGTGAGCAAGGGACTCACGTCTGAGCATACCCTGCCACACTTATGGCGGCCAAAAGCGGTACAAAAGGGGGTGGTGATGGACGGAGCATCCGAACCAATCAAACACTCACACCCAGTCAAAAGATCTGGGTTGAATCCATCACCGTTCTTTAGCCCACTCTGCCACCCCAGTTCAGACATGGCTATATGCAAATCAATCTGACCCTGTGCCTCATGGGAACAGTCCAGCCCGAACTGCCAAGCCATGCCTTCCCTGGACCGGTTTCTGGCATTACAGCTGTCTTCAGCCCGGCTTGCTTGAATCCAGTGGCAAAGTGAGCAAGGGACTCACGTCTGAGCATACCCTGCCACACTTATGGCGGCCAAAAGCGGTACAAAAGGGGGTGGTGATGGACGAGCATCCGAACCAATCAAACACTCACACCCAGTCCAAATATCTGGGTTTAATCCATCACCGTTCTTTAGCCCACTCTGCCACCCCAGTTCAGACATGGCTATATGCAAATCAGTCTGACCCTGTGCCTCATGGGAACAGTCCAGCCCGAACTGCCAAGCCATGCCTTCCCTGGACCGGTTTCTGGCATTACAGCTGTCTTCAGCCCGGCTTGCTTGAATCCAGTGGCAAAGTGAGCAAGGGACTCACGTCTGAGCATACCCTGCCACACTTATGGCGGCTAAAAGCGGTACAAAAGGGGGTTGTGATGGACGGAGCATCCGAACCAATCAAACACTCACACCCAGTCCAAATATCTGGGTTTAATCCATCACCGTTCTTTAGCCCACTCTGCCACCCCAGTTCAGACATGGCTATATGCAAATCAGTCTGACCCTGTGCCTCATGGGAACAGTCCAGCCCGAACTGCTAAGCCATGCCTTCCCTGGACCGGAAAAAAGCTTCCGAGGACCGGTTTTTGGCATTACAGCCGTCTTCAGCCCGGCTTGCTTGAATCCAGTGGCAAATTGAGCAAGGGACTCACGTCTGAGCATACCCTGCCACACTTATGGTGGCCAAAAGCGGTACAAAAGGGTGTGGTGATGGACCGAGCATCCAAACCAATCAAACACTCACACCCAGTCAAAAGATCTGGGTTGAATCCATCACCGTTCTTTAGCCCACTCTGCTACCCCAGTTCAGACATGGCTATATGCAAATCAGTCTCACCCTGTGCCTCATGGGAACAGTCCAGCCCGAACTGCCAAGCCATGCCTTCCGAGGACCGGTTTCTGGCATTACAGCCGTCTTCAGCCCGGCTTGCTTGAATCCAGTGGCAAAGTGAGCAAGGGACTCACGTCTGAGCATACCCTGCCACACTTATGGCGGCCAAAAGCGGTACAAAAGGGTGTGGTGATGGACCGAGCATCCAAACCAATCAAACACTCACACCCAGTCAAAAGATCTGGTTTGAATCCATCACCGTTCTTTAGCCCACTCTGCCACCCCAGTTCAGACATGGCTATATGCAAATCAGTCTGACCCTGTGCCTCATGGGAACAGTCCAGCCCGAACTGCCAAGCCATGTCTTCCCTGGACCGGAAACAAGCTTCCGAGGACCGGTTTCTGGCATTACAGCCGTCTTCAGCCCGGCTTGCTTGAATCCAGTGGCAAAGTGAGCAAGGGACTCACGTCTGAGCATACCCTGCCACACTTATGGCGGCCAAAAGGGGTACAAAAGGGGGTGGTGATGGACGGAGCATCCGAACCAATCAAACACTCACACCCAGTCAAAAGATCTGGGTTGAATCCATCACCGTTCTTTAGCCCACTATGCCACCCCAGTTCAGACATGGCTATATGCAAATCAGTCTGACCCTGTGCCTCATGGGAACAGTCCAGCCCGAACTGCCAAGCCATGCCTTCCCTGGACCGGAAACAAGCTTCCGAGGACCGGTTTCTGGCATTACAGCCATCTTCAGCCCGGCTTGCTTGAATCCAGTGGCAAAGTGAGCAAGGGACTCACGTCTGAGCATACCCTGCCACACTTATGGCGGCCAAAAGCGGTACAAAAGGGGGTGGTGATGGACGGAGCATCCGAACCAATCAAACACTCACACCCAGTCAAAAGATCTGGGTTGAATCCATCACCGTTCTTTAGCCCACTCTGCCACCCCAGTTCAGACATGGCTATATGCAAATCAATCTGACCCTGTGCCTCATGGGAACAGTCCAGCCCGAACTGCCAAACCATGCCTTCCCTGGACCGGTTTCTGGCATTACAGCTGTCTTCAGCCCGGCTTGCTTGAATCCAGTGGCAAAGTGAGCAAGGGACTCATGTCTGAGCATACCCTGCCACACTTATGGCGGCCAAAAGCGGTACAAAAGGGGGTGGTGATGGACGAGCATCCGAACCAATCAAACACTCACACCCAGTCCAAATATCTGGATTTAATCCATCACCGTTCTTTAGCCCACTCTGCCACCCCAGTTCAGACATGGCTATATGCAAATCAGTCTGACCCTGTGCCTCATGGGAACAGTCCAGCCCGAACTGCCAAGCCATGCCTTCCCTGGACCGGAAAAAAGCTTCCGAGGACCGGTTTCTGGCATTACAGCCGTCTTCAGCCCGGCTTGCTTGAATCCAGTGGCAAATTGAGCAAGGGACTCACGTCTGAGCATACCCTGCCACACTTATGGTGGCCAAAAGCGGTACAAAAGGGTGTGGTGATGGACGGAGCATCCGAACCAATCAAACACTCACACCCAGTCAAAAGATCTGGTTTGAATCCATCACCGTTCTTTAGCCCACTCTGCCACCCCAGTTCAGACATGGCTATATGCAAATCAGTCTGACCTTGTGCCTCATGGGAACAGTCCAGCCCGAACTGCCAAGCCATGCCTTCCCTGGACCGGAAACAAGCTTCCGAGGACCGGTTTCTGGCATTACAGCCGTCTTCAGCCCGGCTTGCTTGAATCCAGTGGCAAAGTGAGCAAGGGACTCACGTCTGAGCATACCCTGCCACACTTATGGCGGCCAAAAGGGGTACAAAAGGGGGTGGTGATGGACGGAGCATCAGAACCAATCAAACACTCACACCCAGTCAAAAGATCTGGGTTGAATCCATCACCGTTCTTTAGCCCACTCTGCCACCCCAAGTTCAGACATGGCTATATGCAAATCAGTCTGACCCTGTGTCTCATGGGAACAGTCCAGCCCGAACTGCCAAGCCACGCCTTCCCTGGACCGGAAACAAGCTTCCGAGGACCGGTTTCTGGCATTACAGCCGTCTTCAGCCCGGCTAGCTTGAATCCAGTGGCAAAGTGAGCAAGGGACTCACGTCTGAGCATACCCTGCCACACTTATGGTGGCCAAAAGCGGTACAAAAGGGGGTGGTGATGGACGGAGCATCCGAACCAATCAAACACTCACACCCAGTCAAAAGATCTGGGTTGAATCCATCACCGTTCTTTAGCCCACTCTGCCACCCCAGTTCAGACATGGCTATATGCAAATCAGTATGATCCTGTGCCTCATGGGAACAGTCCAGCCCGAGCTGCCAAGCCATGCCTTCCCTGGACCGGAAACAAGCTTCCGAGGACCGGTTTCTGGCATTACAGCCGTCTTCAGCCCGGCTTGCTTGAATCCAGTGGCAAAGTGAGCAAGGGACTCACGTCTGAGCATACCCTGCCACACTTGTGACGGCCAAAAGGGGCACAAAAGGGGGTGCTGATGGACGGAGCATCCGAACCAATCAAACACTCACACCCAGTCAAAAGATCTGGGTTGAATCCATCACTGTTCTTTAGCCCACTCTGCCACCCCAGTTCAGACATGGCTATATGCAAATCAGTCTGACCCTGTGCCTCATGGGAACAGTCCAGCCCGAACTGCCAAGCCATGCTTTCCCTGGACCGGAAACAAGCTTCCGAGGACCGGTTTCTGGCATTACAGCCGTCTTCAGCCTGGCTTGCTTGAATCCAGTGGCAAAGTGAGCAAGGGACTCACGTCTGAGCATATCCTGCCACACTTATGGTGGCCAAAAGCGGTACAAAAGGGGGTGGTGATGGACGGAGCATCCAAACCAATCAAACACTCACACTCAGTCAAAAGATCTGGGTTGAATCCATCACCGTTCTTTAGCCCACTCTGCCACCCCAGTTCAGACATGGCTATATGCAAATCAGTATGACCCTGTGTCTCATGGGAACAGTCCAGCCCGAACTGCCAAGCCATGCCTTCCCTGGACCGGAAACAAGCTTCCCAGGACCGGTTTCTGGCATTACAGCCGTCTTCAGCCCGGCTAGCTTGAATCCAGTGGCAAAGTGAGCAAGGGACTCACGTCTGAGCATACCCTGAAACACTTATGGCGGCCAAAAGCGGTACAAAAGGGGGTGGTGATGGACGGAGCATCCGAACCAATCAAACACTCACACCCAGTCAAAAGATCTGGGTTTAATCCATCACCGTTCTTTAGCCCACTCTGCCACCCCGGGTCAGACATGGCTATATGCAAATCAGTCTGATCCTGTGCCTCATGGGAATAGTCCAGCCCGAACTGCCAAGCCATGCCTGTCCTGGACCGGAAACAAGCTTCCGAGGACCGGTTTCTGGCATTACAGCCGTCTTCAGCCCGGCTTGCTTGAATCCAGTGGCAAAGTGAGCAAGGGACTCACGTCTGAGCATACCCTGCCACACTTATGGCGGCCAAAAGCGGTACAAAAGGGGGTGGTGATGGACGGAGCATCCGACCCAATCAAACACTCACACCCTGTCAAAAGATCTGGGTTGAATCCATCACCGTTCTTTAGCCCACTCTGCCACCCCAGTTCAGACATGGCTATATGCAAATCAGTCTGACCCTGTGCCTCATGGGAACAGTCCAGCCCGTACTGCCAAGCCATGCCTTACGAGGACCGGTTTCTGGCATTACAGCCGTCTTCAGCCCGGCTTGCTTGAATCCAGTGGCAAAGTGAGCAAGGGACTCACGTCTGAGCATACCCTGCCACACTTATGGCGGCCAAAAGCGGTACAAAAGGGGGTGGTGATGGACGGAGCATCCGAACCAATCAAACACTAACACCCTGTCAAAAGATCTGGGTTTAATCCATCACCGTTCTTTAGCCCACTCTGCCACCCCGGGTCAGACATGGCTATATGCAAATCAGTCTGATCCTGTGCCTCATGGGAATAGTCCAGCCCGAACTGCCAAGCCATGCCTGTCCTGGACCGGAAACAAGCTTCCGAGGACCGGTTTCTGGCATTACAGCCGTCTTCAGCCCGGCTTGCTTGAATCCAGTGGCAAAGTGAGCAAGGGACTCACGTCTGAGCATACCCTGCCACACTTATGGCGGCCAAAAGCAGTACAAAAGGGGGTGGTGATGGACGGAGCATCCGACCCAATCAAACACTCACACCCAGTCAAAAGATCTGGGTTGAATCCATCACCGTTCTTTAGCCCACTCTGCTACCCCAGTTCAGACATGGCTATATGCAAATCAGTCTCACCCTGTGCCTCATGGGAACAGTCCAGCCCGAACTGCCAAGCCATGCCTTCCGAGGACCGGTTTCTGGCATTACAGCCGTCTTCAGCCCGGCTTGCTTGAATCCAGTGGCAAAGTGAGCAAGGGACTCACGTCTGAGCATACCCTGCCACACTTATGGCGGCCAAAAGCGGTACAAAAGGGGGTGGTGATGGACGGAGCATCCAAACCAATCAAACACTCACACCCTGTCAAAGATCTGGGTTTAATCCATCACCGTTCTTTAGCCCACTCTGCCACCCCAGTTCAGACATGGCTATATGCAAATCAGTCTGACCCTGTGCCTAATGGGAACAGTCCAGCCCGAACTGCGAAGCCATGCCTTCCCTGGACCGGAAACAAGCTTCCGAGGACATGTTTCTGGCATTACAGCCATCTTCAGCCCGGCTTGCTTGAATCCAGTGGCAAAGTGAGCAAGGGACTCACGTCTGAGCATACCCTGCCACACTTATGGCGGCCAAAAGCGGTACAAAAGGGGGTGGTGATGGACGGAGCATCCGAACCAATCAAACACTCACACCCAGTCAAAAGATCTGGGTTGAATCCATCACCGTTCTTTAGCCCACTCTGCCACCCCAGTTCAGACATGGCTATATGCAAATCAATCTGACCCTGTGCCTCATGGGAACAGTCCAGCCCGAACTGCCAAGCCATGCCTTCCCTGGACCGGTTTCTGGCATTACAGCTGTCTTCAGCCCGGCTTGCTTGAATCCAGTGGCAAAGTGAGCAAGGGACTCACGTCTGAGCATACCCTGCCACACTTATGGCGGCCAAAAGCGGTACAAAAGGGGGTGGTGATGGACGGAGCATCCGAACCAATCAAACACTCACACCCAGTCCAAATATCTGGGTTTAATCCATCACCGTTCTTTAGCCCACTCTGCCACCCCAGTTCAGACATGGCTATATGCAAATCAGTCTGACCCTGTGCCTCATGGGAACAGTCCAGCCCGAACTGCCAAGCCATGCCTTCCCTGGACCGGTTTCTGGCATTACAGCTGTCTTCAGCCCGGCTTGCTTGAATCCAGTGGCAAAGTGAGCAAGGGACTCACGTCTGAGCATACCCTGCCACACTTATGGCGGCTAAAAGCGGTACAAAAGGGGGTTGTGATGGACGGAGCATCCGAACCAATCAAACACTCACACCCAGTCCAAATATCTGGGTTTAATCCATCACCGTTCTTTAGCCCACTCTGCCACCCCAGTTCAGACATGGCTATATGCAAATCAGTCTGACCCTGTGCCTCATGGGAACAGTCCAGCCCGAACTGCTAAGCCATGCCTTCCCTGGACCGGAAAAAAGCTTCCGAGGACCGGTTTTTGGCATTACAGCCGTCTTCAGCCCGGCTTGCTTGAATCCAGTGGCAAATTGAGCAAGGGACTCACGTCTGAGCATACCCTGCCACACTTATGGTGGCCAAAAGCGGTACAAAAGGGTGTGGTGATGGACCGAGCATCCAAACCAATCAAACACTCACACCCAGTCAAAAGATCTGGTTTGAATCCATCACCGTTCTTTAGCCCACTCTGCCACCCCAGTTCAGACATGGCTATATGCAAATCAGTCTGACCCTGTGCCTCATGGGAACAGTCCAGCCCGAACTGCCAAGCCATGCCTTCCCTGGACCGGAAACAAGCTTCCGAGGACCGGTTTCTGGCATTACAGCCGTCTTTAGCCCGGCTTGCTTGAATCCAGTGGCAAAGTGAGCAAGGGACTCACGTCTGAGCATACCCTGCCACACTTATGGCGGCCAAAAGGGGTACAAAAGGGGGTGGTGATGGACGGAGCATCCGAACCAATCAAACACTCACACCCAGTCAAAAGATCTGGGTTGAATCCATCACCGTTCTTTAGCCCACTATGCCACCCCAGTTCAGACATGGCTATATGCAAATCAGTCTGACCCTGTGCCTCATGGGAACAGTCCAGCCCGAACTGCCAAGCCATGCCTTCCCTGGACCGGAAACAAGCTTCCGAGGACCGGTTTCTGGCATTACAGCCATCTTCAGCCCGGCTTGCTTGAATCCAGTGGCAAAGTGAGCAAGGGACTCACGTCTGAGCATACCCTGCCACACTTATGGCGGCCAAAAGCGGTACAAAAGGGGGTGGTGATGGACGGAGCATCCGAACCAATCAAACACTCACACCCAGTCAAAAGATCTGGGTTGAATCCATCACCGTTCTTTAGCCCACTCTGCCACCCCAGTTCAGACATGGCTATATGCAAATCAATCTGACCCTGTGCCTCATGGGAACAGTCCAGCCCGAACTGCCAAACCATGCCTTCCCTGGACCGGTTTCTGGCATTACAGCTGTCTTCAGCCCGGCTTGCTTGAATCCAGTGGCAAAGTGAGCAAGGGACTCATGTCTGAGCATACCCTGCCACACTTATGGCGGCCAAAAGCGGTACAAAAGGGGGTGGTGATGGACGGAGCATCCGAACCAATCAAACACTCACACCCAGTCCAAATATCTGGGTTTAATCCATCACCGTTCTTTAGCCCACTCTGCCACCCCAGTTCAGACATGGCTATATGCAAATCAGTCTGACCCTGTGCCTCATGGGAACAGTCCAGCCCGAACTGCCAAGCCATGCCTTCCCTGGACCGGAAAAAAGCTTCCGAGGACCGGTTTCTGGCATTACAGCCGTCTTCAGCCCGGCTTGCTTGAATCCAGTGGCAAATTGAGCAAGGGACTCACGTCTGAGCATACCCTGCCACACTTATGGTGGCCAAAAGCGGTACAAAAGGGTGTGGTGATGGACGGAGCATCCGAACCAATCAAACACTCACACCCAGTCAAAAGATCTGGTTTGAATCCATCACCGTTCTTTAGCCCACTCTGCCACCCCAGTTCAGACATGGCTATATGCAAATCAGTCTGACCCTGTGCCTCATGGGAACAGTCCAGCCCGAACTGCCAAGCCATGCCTTCTCTGGACCGGAAACAAGCTTCCGAGGACCGGTTTCTGGCATTACAGCCGTCTTCAGCCTGGCTTGCTTGAATCCAGTGGCAAAGTGAGCAAGGGACTCACGTCTGAGCATACCCTGCCACACTTATGGCGGCCAAAAGCGGTACAAAGGGGGTGGTGATGGACGGAGCATCAGAACCAATCAAACACTTACACCCAGTCAAAAGATCTGGGTTGAATCCATCACCGTTCTTTAGCCCACTCTGCCACCCCAAGTTCAGACATGGCTATATGCAAATCAGTCTGACCCTGTGTCTCATGGGAACAGTCCAGCCCGAACTGCCAAGCCATGCCTTCCCTGGACCGGAAACAAGCTTCCGAGGACCGGTTTCTGGCATTACAGCCGTCTTCAGCCCGGCTAGCTTGAATCCAGTGGCAAAGTGAGCAAGGGACTCACGTCTGAGCATACCCTGCCACACTTATGGTGGCCAAAAGCGGTACAAAAGGGGGTGGTGATGGACGGAGCATCCGAACCAATCAAACACTCACACCCAGTCAAAAGATCTGGGTTGAATCCATCACCGTTCTTTAGCCCACTCTGCCACCCCAGTTCAGACATGGCTATATGCAAATCAGTATGATCCTGTGCCTCATGGGAACAGTCCAGCCCGAACTGCCAAGCCATGCCTTCCCTGGACCGGAAACAAGCTTCCGAGGACCGGTTTCTGGCATTACAGCCGTCTTCAGCCCGGCTTGCTTGAATCCAGTGGCAAAGTGAGCAAGGGACTCACGTCTGAGCATACCCTGCCACACTTGTGACGGCCAAAAGGGGCACAAAAGGGGGTGGTGATGGACGGAGCATCCGAACCAATCAAACACTCACACCCAGTCAAAAGATCTGGGTTGAATCCATCACTGTTCTTTAGCCCACTCTGCCACCCCAGTTCAGACATGGCTATATGCAAATCAGTCTGACCCTGTGCCTCATGGGAACAGTCCAGCCCGAACTGCCAAGCCATGCTTTCCCTGGACCGGAAACAATCTTCCGAGGACCGGTTTCTGGCATTACAGCCGTCTTCAGCCTGGCTTGCTTGAATCCAGTGGCAAAGTGAGCAAGGGACTCACGTCTGAGCATACCCTGCCACACTTATGGCGGCCAAAAGCGGTACAAAAGGGGGTGGTGATGGACGGAGCATCCGACCCAATCAAACACTCACACCCTGTCAAAAGATCTGGGTTGAATCCATCACCGTTCTTTAGCCCACTCTGCCACCCCAGTTCAGACATGGCTATATGCAAATCAGTCTGACCCTGTGCCTCATGGGAACAGTCCAGCCCGTACTGCCAAGCCATGCCTTACGAGGACCGGTTTCTGGCATTACAGCCGTCTTCAGCCCGGCTTGCTTGAATCCAGTGGCAAAGTGAGCAAGGGACTCACGTCTGAGCATACCCTGCCACACTTATGGCGGCCAAAAGCGGTACAAAAGGGGGTGGTGATGGACGGAGCATCCGAACCAATCAAACACTAACACCCTGTCAAAAGATCTGGGTTTAATCCATCACCGTTCTTTAGCCCACTCTGCCACCCCGGGTCAGACATGGCTATATGCAAATCAGTCTGATCCTGTGCCTCATGGGAATAGTCCAGCCCGAACTGCCAAGCCATGCCTGTCCTGGACCGGAAACAAGCTTCCGAGGACCGGTTTCTGGCATTACAGCCGTCTTCAGCCCGGCTTGCTTGAATCCAGTGGCAAAGTGAGCAAGGGACTCACGTCTGAGCATACCCTGCCACACTTATGGCGGCCAAAAGCAGTACAAAAGGGGGTGGTGATGGACGGAGCATCCGACCCAATCAAACACTCACACCCAGTCAAAAGATCTGGGTTGAATCCATCACCGTTCTTTAGCCCACTCTGCTACCCCAGTTCAGACATGGCTATATGCAAATCAGTCTCACCCTGTGCCTCATGGGAACAGTCCAGCCCGAACTGCCAAGCCATGCCTTCCGAGGACCGGTTTCTGGCATTACAGCCGTCTTCAGCCCGGCTTGCTTGAATCCAGTGGCAAAGTGAGCAAGGGACTCACGTCTGAGCATACCCTGCCACACTTATGGCGGCCAAAAGCGGTACAAAAGGGGGTGGTGATGGACGGAGCATCCAAACCAATCAAACACTCACACCCTGTCAAAGATCTGGGTTTAATCCATCACCGTTCTTTAGCCCACTCTGCCACCCCAGTTCAGACATGGCTATATGCAAATCAGTCTGACCCTGTGCCTAATGGGAACAGTCCAGCCCGAACTGCGAAGCCATGCCTTCCCTGGACCGGAAACAAGCTTCCGAGGACATGTTTCTGGCATTACAGCCATCTTCAGCCCGGCTTGCTTGAATCCAGTGGCAAAGTGAGCAAGGGACTCACGTCTGAGCATACCCTGCCACACTTATGGCGGCCAAAAGCGGTACAAAAGGGGGTGGTGATGGACGGAGCATCCGAACCAATCAAACACTCACACCCAGTCAAAAGATCTGGGTTGAATCCATCACCGTTCTTTAGCCCACTCTGCCACCCCAGTTCAGACATGGCTATATGCAAATCAATCTGACCCTGTGCCTCATGGGAACAGTCCAGCCCGAACTGCCAAGCCATGCCTTCCCTGGACCGGTTTCTGGCATTACAGCTGTCTTCAGCCCGGCTTGCTTGAATCCAGTGGCAAAGTGAGCAAGGGACTCACGTCTGAGCATACCCTGCCACACTTATGGCGGCCAAAAGCGGTACAAAAGGGGGTGGTGATGGACGGAGCATCCGAACCAATCAAACACTCACACCCAGTCCAAATATCTGGGTTTAATCCATCACCGTTCTTTAGCCCACTCTGCCACCCCAGTTCAGACATGGCTATATGCAAATCAGTCTGACCCTGTGCCTCATGGGAACAGTCCAGCCCGAACTGCCAAGCCATGCCTTCCCTGGACCGGTTTCTGGCATTACAGCTGTCTTCAGCCCGGCTTGCTTGAATCCAGTGGCAAAGTGAGCAAGGGACTCACGTCTGAGCATACCCTGCCACACTTATGGCGGCTAAAAGCGGTACAAAAGGGGGTTGTGATGGACGGAGCATCCGAACCAATCAAACACTCACACCCAGTCCAAATATCTGGGTTTAATCCATCACCGTTCTTTAGCCCACTCTGCCACCCCAGTTCAGACATGGCTATATGCAAATCAGTCTGACCCTGTGCCTCATGGGAACAGTCCAGCCCGAACTGCTAAGCCATGCCTTCCCTGGACCGGAAAAAAGCTTCCGAGGACCGGTTTTTGGCATTACAGCCGTCTTCAGCCCGGCTTGCTTGAATCCAGTGGCAAATTGAGCAAGGGACTCACGTCTGAGCATACCCTGCCACACTTATGGTGGCCAAAAGCGGTACAAAAGGGTGTGGTGATGGACCGAGCATCCAAACCAATCAAACACTCACACCCAGTCAAAAGATCTGGTTTGAATCCATCACCGTTCTTTAGCCCACTCTGCCACCCCAGTTCAGACATGGCTATATGCAAATCAGTCTGACCCTGTGCCTCATGGGAACAGTCCAGCCCGAACTGCCAAGCCATGCCTTCCCTGGACCGGAAACAAGCTTCCGAGGACCGGTTTCTGGCATTACAGCCGTCTTTAGCCCGGCTTGCTTGAATCCAGTGGCAAAGTGAGCAAGGGACTCACGTCTGAGCATACCCTGCCACACTTATGGCGGCCAAAAGGGGTACAAAAGGGGGTGGTGATGGACGGAGCATCCGAACCAATCAAACACTCACACCCAGTCAAAAGATCTGGGTTGAATCCATCACCGTTCTTTAGCCCACTATGCCACCCCAGTTCAGACATGGCTATATGCAAATCAGTCTGACCCTGTGCCTCATGGGAACAGTCCAGCCCGAACTGCCAAGCCATGCCTTCCCTGGACCAGAAACAAGCTTCCGAGGACCGGTTTCTGGCATTACAGCCATCTTCAGCCCGGCTTGCTTGAATCCAGTGGCAAAGTGAGCAAGGGACTCACGTCTGAGCATACCCTGCCACACTTATGGCGGCCAAAAGCGGTACAAAAGGGGGTGGTGATGGACGGAGCATCCGAACCAATCAAACACTCACACCCAGTCAAAAGATCTGGGTTGAATCCATCACCGTTCTTTAGCCCACTCTGCCACCCCAGTTCAGACATGGCTATATGCAAATCAATCTGACCCTGTGCCTCATGGGAACAGTCCAGCCCGAACTGCCAAACCATGCCTTCCCTGGACCGGTTTCTGGCATTACAGCTGTCTTCAGCCCGGCTTGCTTGAATCCAGTGGCAAAGTGAGCAAGGGACTCATGTCTGAGCATACCCTGCCACACTTATGGCGGCCAAAAGCGGTACAAAAGGGGGTGGTGATGGACGGAGCATCCGAACCAATCAAACACTCACACCCAGTCCAAATATCTGGGTTTAATCCATCACCGTTCTTTAGCCCACTCTGCCACCCCAGTTCAGACATGGCTATATGCAAATCAGTCTGACCCTGTGCCTCATGGGAACAGTCCAGCCCGAACTGCCAAGCCATGCCTTCCCTGGACCGGAAAAAAGCTTCCGAGGACCGGTTTCTGGCATTACAGCCGTCTTCAGCCCGGCTTGCTTGAATCCAGTGGCAAATTGAGCAAGGGACTCACGTCTGAGCATACCCTGCCACACTTATGGTGGCCAAAAGCGGTACAAAAGGGTGTGGTGATGGACGGAGCATCCGAACCAATCAAACACTCACACCCAGTCAAAAGATCTGGTTTGAATCCATCACCGTTCTTTAGCCCACTCTGCCACCCCAGTTCAGACATGGCTATATGCAAATCAGTCTGACCCTGTGCCTCATGGGAACAGTCCAGCCCGAACTGCCAAGCCATGCCTTCCCTGGACCGGAAACAAGCTTCCGAGGACCGGTTTCTGGCATTACAGCCGTCTTCAGCCCGGCTTGCTTGAATCCAGTGGCAAAGTGAGCAAGGGACTCACGTCTGAGCATACCCTGCCACACTTATGGCGGCCAAAAGGGGTACAAAAGGGGGTGGTGATGGACGGAGCATCCGAACCAATCAAACACTCACACCCAGTCAAAAGATCTGGGTTGAATCCATCACCGTTCTTTAGCCCACTATGCCACCCCAGTTCAGACATGGCTATATGCAAATCAGTCTGACCCTGTGCCTCATGGGAACAGTCCAGCCCGAACTGCCAAGCCATGCCTTCTCTGGACCGGAAACAAGCTTCCGAGGACCGGTTTCTGGCATTACAGCCGTCTTCAGCCTGGCTTGCTTGAATCCAGTGGCAAAGTGAGCAAGGGACTCACGTCTGAGCATACCCTGCCACACTTATGGCGGCCAAAAGCGGTACAAAGGGGGTGGTGATGGACGGAGCATCAGAACCAATCAAATACTTACACCCAGTCAAAAGATCTGGGTTGAATCCATCACCGTTCTTTAGCCCACTCTGCCACCCCAAGTTCAGACATGGCTATATGCAAATCAGTCTGACCCTGTGTCTCATGGGAACAGTCCAGCCCGAACTGCCAAGCCATGCCTTCCCTGGACCACAAACAAGCTTCCGAGGACCGGTTTCTGGCATTACAGCCGTCTTCAGCCCGGCTAGCTTGAATCCAGTGGCAAAGTGAGCAAGGGACTCACGTCTGAGCATACCCTGCCACACTTATGGTGGCCAAAAGCGGTACAAAAGGGGGTGGTGATGGACGGAGCATCCGAACCAATCAAACACTCACACCCAGTCAAAAGATCTGGGTTGAATCCATCACCGTTCTTTAGCCCACTCTGCCACCCCAGTTCAGACATGGCTATATGCAAATCAGTATGATCCTGTGCCTCATGGGAACAGTCCAGCCCGAACTGCCAAGCCATGCCTTCCCTGGACCGGAAACAAGCTTCCGAGGACCGGTTTCTGGCATTACAGCCGTCTTCAGCCCGGCTTGCTTGAATCCAGTGGCAAAGTGAGCAAGGGACTCACGTCTGAGCATACCCTGCCACACTTGTGACGGCCAAAAGGGGCACAAAAGGGGGTGGTGATGGACGGAGCATCCGAACCAATCAAACACTCACACCCAGTCAAAAGATCTGGGTTGAATCCATCACTGTTCTTTAGCCCACTCTGCCACCCCAGTTCAGACATGGCTATATGCAAATCAGTCTGACCCTGTGCCTCATGGGAACAGTCCAGCCCGAACTGCCAAGCCATGCTTTCCCTGGACCGGAAACAAGCTTCCGAGGACCGGTTTCTGGCATTACAGCCGTCTTCAGCCTGGCTTGCTTGAATCCAGTGGCAAAGTGAGCAAGGGACTCACGTCTGAGCATATCCTGCCACACTTATGGCGGCCAAAAGCGGTACAAAAGGGGGTGGTGATGGACGGAGCATCCGAACCAATCAAACACTCACACTCAGTCAAAAGATCTGGGTTGAATCCATCACCGTTCTTTAGCCCACTCTGCCACCCCAGTTCAGACATGGCTATATGCAAATCAGTATGACCCTGTGTCTCATGGGAACAGTCCAGCCCGAACTGCCAAGCCATGCCTTCCCTGGACCGGAAACAAGCTTCCCAGGACCGGTTTCTGGCATTACAGCCGTCTTCAGCCCGGCTAGCTTGAATCCAGTGGCAAAGTGAGCAAGGGACTCATGTCTGAGCATACCCTGCCACACTTATGGCGGCCAAAAGCGGTACAAAAGGGGGTGGTGATGGACGGAGCATCCGAACCAATCAAACACTCACACCCAGTCAAAAGATCTGGGTTGAATCCATCACCGTTCTTTAGCCCACTCTGCCACCCCAGTTCAGACATGGCTATATGCAAATCAGTCTGACCCTGTGCCTCATGGGAACAGTCCAGCCTGAACTGCGAAGCCATGCCTTCCCTGGACCGGAAACAAGCTTCCGAGGACCGGTTTCTGGCATTACAGCCATCTTCAGCCCGGCTTGCTTGAATCCAGTGGCAAAGTGAGCAAGGGACTCACGTCTGAGCATACCCTGCCACACTTATGGCGGCCAAAAGCGGTACAAAAGGGGGTGGTGATGGACGGAGCATCCGAACCAATCAAACACTCACACCCAGTCAAAAGATCTGGGTTGAATCCATCACCGTTCTTTAGCCCACTCTGCCACCCCAGTTCAGACATGGCTATATGCAAATCAATCTGACCCTGTGCCTCATGGGAACAGTCCAGCCTGAACTGCCAAGCCATGCCTTCCCTGGACCGGTTTCTGGCATTACAGCTGTCTTCAGCCCGGCTTGCTTGAATCCAGTGGCAAAGTGAGCAAGGGACTCACGTCTGAGCATACCCTGCCACACTTATGGCGGCTAAAAGCGGTACAAAAGGGGGTTGTGATGGACGGAGCATCCGAACCAATCAAACACTCACACCCAGTCCAAATATCTGGGTTGAATCCATCACCGTTCTTTAGCCCACTCTGCCACCCCAGTTCAGACATGGCTATATGCAAATCAGTCTGACCCTGTGCCTCATGGGAACAGTCCAGCCCGAACTGCTAAGCCATGCCTTCCCTGGACCGGAAAAAAGCTTCCGTGGACCGGTTTTTGGCATTACAGCCGTCTTCAGCCCGGCTTGCTTGAATCCAGTGGCAAATTGAGCAAGGGACTCACGTCTGAGCATACCCTGCCACACTTATGGTGGCCAAAAGCGGTACAAAAGGGTGTGGTGATGGACCGAGCATCCAAACCAATCAAACACTCACACCCAGTCAAAAGATCTGGTTTGAATCCATCACCGTTCTTTAGCCCACTCTGCCACCTCAGTTCAGACATGGCTATATGCAAATCAGTCTGACCCTGTGCCTCATGGGAACAGTCCAGCCCGAACTGCCAAGCCATGCCTTCCCTGGACCGGAAACAAGCTTCCGAGGACCGGTTTCTGGCATTACAGCCGTCTTCAGCCCGGCTTGCTTGAATCCAGTGGCAAAGTGAGCAAGGGACTCACGTCTGAGCATACCCTGCCACACTTATGGCGGCCAAAAGGGGTACAAAAGGGGGTGGTGATGGACGGAGCATCCGAACCAATCAAACACTCACACCCAGTCAAAAGATCTGGGTTGAATCCATCACCGTTCTTTAGCCCACTCTGCCACCCCAGTTCAGACATGGCTATATGCAAATCAGTCTGACCCTGTGCCTCATGGGAACAGTCCAGCCCGAACTGCCAAGCCATGCCTTCCCTGGACCGGAAACAAGCTTCCGAGGACCGGTTTCTGGCATTACAGCCGTCTTCAGCCCGGCTAGCTTGAATCCAGTGGCAAAGTGAGCAAGGGACTCACGTCTGAGCATACCCTGCCACACTTATGGTGGCCAAAAGCGGTACAAAAGGGGGTGGTGATGGACGGAGCATCCGAACCAATCAAACACTCACAACCAGTCAAAAGATCTGGGTTGAATCCATCACCGTTCTTTAGCCCACTCTGCCACCCCAGTTCAGACATGGCTATATGCAAATCAGTATGATCCTGTGCCTCATGGGAACAGTCCAGCCCGAACTGCCAAGCCATGCCTTCCCTGGACCGGAAACAAGCTTCCGAGGACCGGTTTCTGGCATTACAGCCGTCTTCAGCCCGGCTTGCTTGAATCCAGTGGCAAAGTGAGCAAGGGACTCACGTCTGAGCATACCCTGCCACACTTGTGACGGCCAAAAGGGGCACAAAAGGGGGTGGTGATGGACGGAGCATCCGAACCAATCAAACACTCACACCCAGTCAAAAGATCTGGGTTGAATCCATCACTGTTCTTTAGCCCACTCTGCCACCCCAGTTCAGACATGGCTATATGCAAATCAGTCTGACCCTGTGCCTCATGGGAACAGTCCAGCCCGAACTGCCAAGCCATGCTTTCCCTGGACCGGAAACAAGCTTCCGAGGACCGGTTTCTGGCATTACAGCCGTCTTCAGCCTGGCTTGCTTGAATCCAGTGGCAAAGTGAGCAAGGGACTCACGTCTGAGCATATCCTGCCACACTTATGGTGGCCAAAAGCGGTACAAAAGGGGGTGGTGATGGACGGAGCATCCGAACCAATCAAACATTCACACTCAGTCAAAAGATCTGGGTTGAATCCATCACCGTTCTTTAGCCCACTCTGTCACCCCGGGTCAGACATGGCTATATGCAAATCAGTCTGATCCTGTGCCTCATGGGAATAGTCCAGCCCGAACTGCCAAGCCATGCCTGTCCTGGACCGGAAACAAGCTTCCGAGGACCGGTTTCTGGCATTACAGCCGTCTTCAGCCCGGCTTGCTTGAATCCAGTGGCAAAGTGAGCAAGGGACTCACGTCTGAGCATACCCTGCCACACTTATGGCGGCCAAAAGCGGTACAAAAGGGGGTGGTGATGGACGGAGCATCCGACCCAATCAAACACTCACACCCTGTCAAAAGATCTGGGTTGAATCCATCACCGTTCTTTAGCCCACTCTGCCACCCCAGTTCAGACATGGCTATATGCAAATCAGTCTGACCCTGTGCCTCATGGGAACAGTCCAGCCCGTACTGCCAAGCCATGCCTTCCGAGGACCGGTTTCTGGCATTACAGCCGTCTTCAGCCCGGCTTGCTTGAATCCAGTGGCAAAGTGAGCAAGGGACTCACGTCTGAGCATACCCTGCCACACTTATGGCGGCCAAAAGCGGTACAAAAGGGGGTGGTGATGGACGGAGCATCTGAACCAATCAAACACTAACACCCTGTCAAAAGATCTGGGTTTAATCCATCACCGTTCTTTAGCCCACTCTGCCACCCCGGGTCAGACATGGCTATATGCAAATCAGTCTGATCCTGTGCCTCATGGGAATAGTCCAGCCCGAACTGCCAAGCCATGCCTGTCCTGGACCGGAAACAAGCTTCCGAGGACCGGTTTCTGGCATTACAGCCGTCTTCAGCCCGGCTTGCTTGAATCCAGTGGCAAAGTGAGCAAGGGACTCACGTCTGAGCATACCCTGCCACACTTATGGCGGCCAAAAGCAGTACAAAAGGGGGTGGTGATGGACGGAGCATCCGACCCAATCAAACACTCACACCCAGTCAAAAGATCTGGGTTGAATCCATCACCGTTCTTTAGCCCACTCTGCTACCCCAGTTCAGACATGGCTATATGCAAATCAGTCTCACCCTGTGCCTCATGGGAACAGTCCAGCCCGAACTGCCAAGCCATGCCTTCCGAGGACCGGTTTCTGGCATTACAGCCGTCTTCAGCCCGGCTTGCTTGAATCCAGTGGCAAAGTGAGCAAGGGACTCACGTCTGAGCATACCCTGCCACACTTATGGCGGCCAAAAGCGGTACAAAAGGGGGTGGTGATGGACGGAGCATCCAAACCAATCAAACACTCACACCCTGTCAAAAGATCTGGGTTTAATCCATCACCGTTCTTTAGCCCACTCTGCCACCCCAGTTCAGACATGGCTATATGCAAATCAGTCTGACCCTGTGCCTCATGGGAACAGTCCAGCCCGAACTGCGAAGCCATGCCTTCCCTGGACCGGAAACAAGCTTCCGAGGACATGTTTCTGGCATTATAGCCATCTTCAGCCCGGCTTGCTTGAATCCAGTGGCAAAGTGAGCAAGGGACTCACGTCTGAGCATACCCTGCCACACTTATGGCGGCCAAAAGCGGTACAAAAGGGGGTGGTGATGGACGGAGCATCCGAACCAATCAAACACTCACACCCAGTCAAAAGATCTGGGTTGAATCCATCACCGTTCTTTAGCCCACTCTGCCACCCCAGTTCAGACATGGCTATATGCAAATCAATCTGACCCTGTGCCTCATGGGAACAGTCCAGCCCGAACTGCCAAGCCATGCCTTCCCTGGACCGGTTTCTGGCATTACAGCTGTCTTCAGCCCGGCTTGCTTGAATCCAGTGGCAAAGTGAGCAAGGGACTCACGTCTGAGCATACCCTGCCACACTTATGGCGGCCAAAAGCGGTACAAAAGGGGGTGGTGATGGACGGAGCATCCGAACCAATCAAACACTCACACCCAGTCCAAATATCTGGGTTTAATCCATCACCGTTCTTTAGCCCACTCTGCCACCCCAGTTCAGACATGGCTATATGCAAATCAGTCTGACCCTGTGCCTCATGGGAACAGTCCAGCCCGAACTGCCAAGCCATGCCTTCCCTGGACCGGTTTCTGGCATTACAGCTGTCTTCAGCCCGGCTTGCTTGAATCCAGTGGCAAAGTGAGCAAGGGACTCACGTCTGAGCATACCCTGCCACACTTATGGCGGCTAAAAGCGGTACAAAAGGGGGTTGTGATGGACGGAGCATCCGAACCAATCAAACACTCACACCCAGTCCAAATATCTGGGTTTAATCCATCACCGTTCTTTAGCCCACTCTGCCACCCCAGTTCAGACATGGCTATATGCAAATCAGTCTGACCCTGTGCCTCATGGGAACAGTCCAGCCCGAACTGCTAAGCCATGCCTTCCCTGGACCGGAAAAAAGCTTCCGAGGACCGGTTTTTGGCATTACAGCCGTCTTCAGCCCGGCTTGCTTGAATCCAGTGGCAAATTGAGCAAGGGACTCACGTCTGAGCATACCCTGCCACACTTATGGTGGCCAAAAGCGGTACAAAAGGGTGTGGTGATGGACCGAGCATCCAAACCAATCAAACACTCACACCCAGTCAAAAGATCTGGTTTGAATCCATCACCGTTCTTTAGCCCACTCTGCCACCCCAGTTCAGACATGGCTATATGCAAATCAGTCTGACCCTGTGCCTCATGGGAACAGTCCAGCCCGAACTGCCAAGCCATGCCTTCCCTGGACCGGAAACAAGCTTCCGAGGACCGGTTTCTGGCATTACAGCCGTCTTTAGCCCGGCTTGCTTGAATCCAGTGGCAAAGTGAGCAAGGGACTCACGTCTGAGCATACCCTGCCACACTTATGGCGGCCAAAAGGGGTACAAAAGGGGGTGGTGATGGACGGAGCATCCGAACCAATCAAACACTCACACCCAGTCAAAAGATCTGGGTTGAATCCATCACCGTTCTTTAGCCCACTATGCCACCCCAGTTCAGACATGGCTATATGCAAATCAGTCTGACCCTGTGCCTCATGGGAACAGTCCAGCCCGAACTGCCAAGCCATGCCTTCCCTGGACCGGAAACAAGCTTCCGAGGACCGGTTTCTGGCATTACAGCCATCTTCAGCCCGGCTTGCTTGAATCCAGTGGCAAAGTGAGCAAGGGACTCACGTCTGAGCATACCCTGCCACACTTATGGCGGCCAAAAGCGGTACAAAAGGGGGTGGTGATGGACGGAGCATCCGAACCAATCAAACACTCACACCCAGTCAAAAGATCTGGGTTGAATCCATCACCGTTCTTTAGCCCACTCTGCCACCCCAGTTCAGACATGGCTATATGCAAATCAATCTGACCCTGTGCCTCATGGGAACAGTCCAGCCCGAACTGCCAAACCATGCCTTCCCTGGACCGGTTTCTGGCATTACAGCTGTCTTCAGCCCGGCTTGCTTGAATCCAGTGGCAAAGTGAGCAAGGGACTCATGTCTGAGCATACCCTGCCACACTTATGGCGGCCAAAAGCGGTACAAAAGGGGGTGGTGATGGACGGAGCATCCGAACCAATCAAACACTCATACCCAGTCCAAATATCTGGGTTTAATCCATCACCGTTCTTTAGCCCACTCTGCCACCCCAGTTCAGACATGGCTATATGCAAATCAGTCTGACCCTGTGCCTCATGGGAACAGTCCAGCCCGAACTGCCAAGCCATGCCTTCCCTGGACCGGAAAAAAGCTTCCGAGGACCGGTTTCTGGCATTACAGCCGTCTTCAGCCCGGCTTGCTTGAATCCAGTGGCAAATTGAGCAAGGGACTCACGTCTGAGCATACCCTGCCACACTTATGGTGGCCAAAAGCGGTACAAAAGGGTGTGGTGATGGACGGAGCATCCGAACCAATCAAACACTCACACCCAGTCAAAAGATCTGGTTTGAATCCATCACCGTTCTTTAGCCCACTCTGCCACCCCAGTTCAGACATGGCTATATGCAAATCAGTCTGACCCTGTGCCTCATGGGAACAGTCCAGCCCGAACTGCCAAGCCATGCCTTCCCTGGACCGGAAACAAGCTTCCGAGGACCGGTTTCTGGCATTACAGCCGTCTTCAGCCCGGCTTGCTTGAATCCAGTGGCAAAGTGAGCAAGGGACTCACGTCTGAGCATACCCTGCCACACTTATGGCGGCCAAAAGGGGTACAAAAGGGGGTGGTGATGGACGGAGCATCCGAACCAATCAAACACTCACACCCAGTCAAAAGATCTGGGTTGAATCCATCACCGTTCTTTAGCCCACTATGCCACCCCAGTTCAGACATGGCTATATGCAAATCAGTCTGACCCTGTGCCTCATGGGAACAGTCCAGCCCGAACTGCCAAGCCATGCCTTCTCTGGACCGGAAACAAGCTTCCGAGGACCGGTTTCTGGCATTACAGCCGTCTTCAGCCTGGCTTGCTTGAATCCAGTGGCAAAGTGAGCAAGGGACTCACGTCTGAGCATACCCTGCCACACTTATGGCGGCCAAAAGCGGTACAAAGGGGGTGGTGATGGACGGAGCATCAGAACCAATCAAACACTCACACCCAGTCAAAAGATCTGGGTTGAATCCATCACCGTTCTTTAGCCCACTCTGCCACCCCAAGTTCAGACATGGCTATATGCAAATCAGTCTGACCCTGTGTCTCATGGGAACAGTCCAGCCCGAACTGCCAAGCCATGCCTTCCCTGGACCGGAAACAAGCTTCCGAGGACCGGTTTCTGGCATTACAGCCGTCTTCAGCCCGGCTAGCTTGAATCCAGTGGCAAAGTGAGCAAGGGACTCACGTCTGAGCATACCCTGCCACACTTATGGTGGCCAAAAGCGGTACAAAAGGGGGTGGTGATGGACGGAGCATCCGAACCAATCAAACACTCACACCCAGTCAAAAGATCTGGGTTGAATCCATCACCGTTCTTTAGCCCACTCTGCCACCCCAGTTCAGACATGGCTATATGCAAATCAGTATGATCCTGTGCCTCATGGGAACAGTCCAGCCCGAACTGCCAAGCCATGCCTTCCCTGGACCGGAAACAAGCTTCCGAGGACCGGTTTCTGGCATTACAGCCGTCTTCAGCCCGGCTTGCTTGAATCCAGTGGCAAAGTGAGCAAGGGACTCACGTCTGAGCATACCCTGCCACACTTGTGACGGCCAAAAGGGGCACAAAAGGGGGTGGTGATGGACGGAGCATCCGAACCAATCAAACACTCACACCCAGTCAAAAGATCTGGGTTGAATCCATCACTGTTCTTTAGCCCACTCTGCCACCCCAGTTCAGACATGGCTATATGCAAATCAGTCTGACCCTGTGCCTCATGGGAACAGTCCAGCCCGAACTGCCAAGCCATGCTTTCCCTGGACCGGAAACAAGCTTCCGAGGACCGGTTTCTGGCATTACAGCCGTCTTCAGCCTGGCTTGCTTGAATCCAGTGGCAAAGTGAGCAAGGGACTCACGTCTGAGCATATCCTGCCACACTTATGGCGGCCAAAAGCGGTACAAAAGGGGGTGGTGATGGACGGAGCATCCGAACCAATCAAACACTCACACTCAGTCAAAAGATCTGGGTTGAATCCATCACCGTTCTTTAGCCCACTCTGCCACCCCAGTTCAGACATGGCTATATGCAAATCAGTATGACCCTGTGTCTCATGGGAACAGTCCAGCCCGAACTGCCAAGCCATGCCTTCCCTGGACCGGAAACAAGCTTCCCAGGACCGGTTTCTGGCATTACAGCCGTCTTCAGCCCGGCTAGCTTGAATCCAGTGGCAAAGTGAGCAAGGGACTCATGTCTGAGCATAACCTGCCACACTTATGGCGGCCAAAAGCGGTACAAAAGGGGGTGGTGATGGACGGAGCATCCGAACCAATCAAACACTCACACCCAGTCAAAAGATCTGGGTTGAATCCATCACCGTTCTTTAGCCCACTCTGCCACCCCAGTTCAGACATGGCTATATGCAAATCAGTCTGACCCTGTGCCTCATGGGAACAGTCCAGCCTGAACTGCGAAGCCATGCCTTCCCTGGACCGGAAACAAGCTTCTGAGGACCGGTTTCTGGCATTACAGCCATCTTCAGCCCGGCTTGCTTGAATCCAGTGGCAAAGTGAGCAAGGGACTCACGTCTGAGCATACCCTGCCACACTTATGGCGGCCAAAAGCGGTACAAAAGGGTGTGGTGATGGACGGAGCATCCGAACCAATCAAACACTCACACCCAGTCAAAAGATCTGGGTTGAATCCATCACCGTTCTTTAGCCCACTCTGCCACCCCAGTTCAGACATGGCTATATGCAAATCAATCTGACCCTGTGCCTCATGGGAACAGTCCAGCCTGAACTGCCAAGCCATGCCTTCCCTGGACCGGTTTCTGGCATTACAGCTGTCTTCAGCCCGGCTTGCTTGAATCCAGTGGCAAAGTGAGCAAGGGACTCACGTCTGAGCATACCCTGCCACACTTATGGCGGCTAAAAGCGGTACAAAAGGGGGTTGTGATGGACGGAGCATCCGAACCAATCAAACACTCACACCCAGTCCAAATATCTGGGTTGAATCCATCACCGTTCTTTAGCCCACTCTGCCACCCCAGTTCAGACATGGCTATATGCAAATCAGTCTGACCCTGTGCCTCATGGGAACAGTCCAGCCCGAACTGCCAAGCCATGCCTTCCCTGGACCGGAAACAAGCTTCCGAGGAGCCTTTTCTGGCATTACAGCCATCTTCAGCCCGGCTTGCTTGAATCCAGTGGCAAAGTGAGCAAGGGACTCACGTCTGAGCATACCCTGCCACACTTATGGTGGCCAAAAGCGGTACAAAAGGGTGTGGTGATGGACCGAGCATCCAAACCAATCAAACACTCACACCCAGTCAAAAGATCTGGTTTGAATCCATCACCGTTCTTTAGCCCACTCTGCCACCCCAGTTCAGACATGGCTATATGCAAATCAGTCTGACCCTGTGCCTCATGGGAACAGTCCAGCCCGAACTGCCAAGCCATGCCTTCCCTGGACCGGAAACAAGCTTCCGAGGACCGGTTTCTGGCATTACAGCCGTCTTCAGCCCGGCTTGCTTGAATCCAGTGGCAAAGTGAGCAAGGGACTCACGTCTGAGCATACCCTGCCACACTTATGGCGGCCAAAAGGGGTACAAAAGGGGGTGGTGATGGACGGAGCATCCGAACCAATCAAACACTCACACCCAGTCAAAAGATCTGGGTTGAATCCATCACCGTTCTTTAGCCCACTACGCCACCCCAGTTCAGACATGGCTATATGCAAATCAGTCTGACCCTGTGCCTCATGGGAACAGTCCAGCCCGAACTGCCAAGCCATGCCTTCCCTGGACCGGAAACAAGCTTCCGAGGACCGGTTTCTGGCATTACAGCCATCTTCAGCCCGGCTTGCTTGAATCCAGTGGCAAAGTGAGCAAGGGACTCACGTCTGAGCATACCCTGCCACACTTATGGCGGCCAAAAGCGGTACAAAAGGGGGTGGTGATGGACGGAGCATCCGAACCAATCAAACACTCACACCCAGTCAAAAGATCTGGGTTGAATCCATCACCGTTCTTTAGCCCACTCTGCCACCCCAGTTCAGACATGGCTATATGCAAATCAATCTGACCCTGTGCCTCATGGGAACAGTCCAGCCCGAACTGCCAAACCATGCCTTCCCTGGACCGGTTTCTGGCATTACAGCTGTCTTCAGCCCGGCTTGCTTGAATCCAGTGGCAAAGTGAGCAAGGGACTCATGTCTGAGCATACCCTGCCACACTTATGGCGGCCAAAAGCGGTACAAAAGGGGGTGGTGATGGACGGAGCATCCGAACCAATCAAACACTCACACCCAGTCCAAATATCTGGATTTAATCCATCACCGTTCTTTAGCCCACTCTGCCACCCCAGTTCAGACATGGCTATATGCAAATCAGTCTGACCCTGTGCCTCATGGGAACAGTCCAGCCCGAACTGCCAAGCCATGCCTTCCCTGGACCGGAAAAAAGCTTCCGAGGACCGGTTTCTGGCATTACAGCCGTCTTCAGCCCGGCTTGCTTGAATCCAGTGGCAAATTGAGCAAGGGACTCACGTCTGAGCATACCCTGCCACACTTATGGTGGCCAAAAGCAGTACAAAAGGGTGTGGTGATGGACGGAGCATCCGAACCAATCAAACACTCACACCCAGTCAAAAGATCTGGTTTGAATCCATCACCGTTCTTTAGCCCACTCTGCCACCCCAGTTCAGACATGGCTATATGCAAATCAGTCTGACCCTGTGCCTCATGGGAACAGTCCAGCCCGAACTGCCAAGCCATGCCTTCCCTGGACCGGAAACAAGCTTCCGAGGACCGGTTTCTGGCATTACAGCCGTCTTCAGCCCGGCTAGCTTGAATCTAGTGGCAAAGTGAGCAAGGGACTCACGTCTGAGCATACCCTGCCACACTTATGGTGGCCAAAAGCGGTACAAAAGGGGGTGGTGATGGACGGAGCATCCGAACCAATCAAACACTCACAACCAGTCAAAAGATCTGGGTTGAATCCATCACCGTTCTTTAGCCCACTCTGCCACCCCAGTTCAGACATGGCTATATGCAAATCAGTATGATCCTGTGCCTCATGGGAACAGTCCAGCCCGAACTGCCAAGCCATGCCTTCCCTGGACCGGAAACAAGCTTCCGAGGACCGGTTTCTGGCATTACAGCCGTCTTCAGCCCGGCTTGCTTGAATCCAGTGGCAAAGTGAGCAAGGGACTCACGTCTGAGCATACCCTGCCACACTTGTGACGGCCAAAAGGGGCACAAAAGGGGGTGGTGATGGACGGAGCATCCGAACCAATCAAACACTCACACCCAGTCAAAAGATCTGGGTTGAATCCATCACTGTTCTTTAGCCCACTCTGCCACCCCAGTTCAGACATGGCTATATGCAAATCAGTCTGACCCTGTGCCTCATGGGAACAGTCCAGCCCGAACTGCCAAGCCATGCTTTCCCTGGACCGGAAACAAGCTTCCGAGGACCGGTTTCTGGCATTACAGCCGTCTTCAGCCTGGCTTGCTTGAATCCAGTGGCAAAGTGAGCAAGGGACTCACGTCTGAGCATATCCTGCCACACTTATGGTGGCCAAAAGCGGTACAAAAGGGGGTGGTGATGGACGGAGCATCCGAACCAATCAAACATTCACACTCAGTCAAAAGATCTGGGTTGAATCCATCACCGTTCTTTAGCCCACTCTGTCACCCCGGGTCAGACATGGCTATATGCAAATCAGTCTGATCCTGTGCCTCATGGGAATAGTCCAGCCCGAACTGCCAAGCCATGCCTGTCCTGGACCGGAAACAAGCTTCCGAGGACCGGTTTCTGGCATTACAGCCGTCTTCAGCCCGGCTTGCTTGAATCCAGTGGCAAAGTGAGCAAGGGACTCACGTCTGAGCATACCCTGCCACACTTATGGCGGCCAAAAGCGGTACAAAAGGGGGTGGTGATGGACGGAGCATCCGACCCAATCAAACACTCACACCCTGTCAAAAGATCTGGGTTGAATCCATCACCGTTCTTTAGCCCACTCTGCCACCCCAGTTCAGACATGGCTATATGCAAATCAGTCTGACCCTGTGCCTCATGGGAACAGTCCAGCCCGTACTGCCAAGCCATGCCTTCCGAGGACCGGTTTCTGGCATTACAGCCGTCTTCAGCCCGGCTTGCTTGAATCCAGTGGCAAAGTGAGCAAGGGACTCACGTCTGAGCATACCCTGCCACACTTATGGCGGCCAAAAGCGGTACAAAAGGGGGTGGTGATGGACGGAGCATCCGAACCAATCAAACACTAACACCCTGTCAAAAGATCTGGGTTTAATCCATCACCGTTCTTTAGCCCACTCTGCCACCCCGGGTCAGACATGGCTATATGCAAATCAGTCTGATCCTGTGCCTCATGGGAATAGTCCAGCCCGAACTGCCAAGCCATGCCTGTCCTGGACCGGAAACAAGCTTCCGAGGACCGGTTTCTGGCATTACAGCCGTCTTCAGCCCGGCTTGCTTGAATCCAGTGGCAAAGTGAGCAAGGGACTCACGTCTGAGCATACCCTGCCACACTTATGGCGGCCAAAAGCAGTACAAAAGGGGGTGGTGATGGACGGAGCATCCGACCCAATCAAACACTCACACCCAGTCAAAAGATCTGGGTTGAATCCATCACCGTTCTTTAGCCCACTCTGCTACCCCAGTTCAGACATGGCTATATGCAAATCAGTCTCACCCTGTGCCTCATGGGAACAGTCCAGCCCGAACTGCGAAGCCATGCCTTCCCTGGACCGGAAACAAGCTTCCGAGGACATGTTTCTGGCATTATAGCCATCTTCAGCCCGGCTTGCTTGAATCCAGTGGCAAAGTGAGCAAGGGACTCACGTCTGAGCATACCCTGCCACACTTATGGCGGCCAAAAGCGGTACAAAAGGGGGTGGTGATGGACGGAGCATCCGAACCAATCAAACACTCACACCCAGTCAAAAGATCTGGGTTGAATCCATCACCGTTCTTTAGCCCACTCTGCCACCCCAGTTCAGACATGGCTATATGCAAATCAATCTGACCCTGTGCCTCATGGGAACAGTCCAGCCCGAACTGCCAAGCCATGCCTTCCCTGGACCGGTTTCTGGCATTACAGCTGTCTTCAGCCCGGCTTGCTTGAATCCAGTGGCAAAGTGAGCAAGGGACTCACGTCTGAGCATACCCTGCCACACTTATGGCGGCCAAAAGCGGTACAAAAGGGGGTGGTGATGGACGGAGCATCCGAACCAATCAAACACTCACACCCAGTCCAAATATCTGGGTTTAATCCATCACCGTTCTTTAGCCCACTCTGCCACCCCAGTTCAGACATGGCTATATGCAAATCAGTCTGACCCTGTGCCTCATGGGAACAGTCCAGCCCGAACTGCCAAGCCATGCCTTCCCTGGACCGGTTTCTGGCATTACAGCTGTCTTCAGCCCGGCTTGCTTGAATCCAGTGGCAAAGTGAGCAAGGGACTCACGTCTGAGCATACCCTGCCACACTTATGGCGGCTAAAAGCGGTACAAAAGGGGGTTGTGATGGACGGAGCATCCGAACCAATCAAACACTCACACCCAGTCCAAATATCTGGGTTTAATCCATCACCGTTCTTTAGCCCACTCTGCCACCCCAGTTCAGACATGGCTATATGCAAATCAGTCTGACCCTGTGCCTCATGGGAACAGTCCAGCCCGAACTGCTAAGCCATGCCTTCCCTGGACCGGAAAAAAGCTTCCGAGGACCGGTTTTTGGCATTACAGCCGTCTTCAGCCCGGCTTGCTTGAATCCAGTGGCAAATTGAGCAAGGGACTCACGTCTGAGCATACCCTGCCACACTTATGGTGGCCAAAAGCGGTACAAAAGGGTGTGGTGATGGACCGAGCATCCAAACCAATCAAACACTCACACCCAGTCAAAAGATCTGGTTTGAATCCATCACCGTTCTTTAGCCCACTCTGCCACCCCAGTTCAGACATGGCTATATGCAAATCAGTCTGACCCTGTGCCTCATGGGAACAGTCCAGCCCGAACTGCCAAGCCATGCCTTCCCTGGACCGGAAACAAGCTTCCGAGGACCGGTTTCTGGCATTACAGCCGTCTTTAGCCCGGCTTGCTTGAATCCAGTGGCAAAGTGAGCAAGGGACTCACGTCTGAGCATACCCTGCCACACTTATGGCGGCCAAAAGGGGTACAAAAGGGGGTGGTGATGGACGGAGCATCCGAACCAATCAAACACTCACACCCAGTCAAAAGATCTGGGTTGAATCCATCACCGTTCTTTAGCCCACTATGCCACCCCAGTTCAGACATGGCTATATGCAAATCAGTCTGACCCTGTGCCTCATGGGAACAGTCCAGCCCGAACTGCCAAGCCATGCCTTCCCTGGACCGGAAACAAGCTTCCGAGGACCGGTTTCTGGCATTACAGCCATCTTCAGCCCGGCTTGCTTGAATCCAGTGGCAAAGTGAGCAAGGGACTCACGTCTGAGCATACCCTGCCACACTTATGGCGGCCAAAAGCGGTACAAAAGGGGGTGGTGATAGACGGAGCATCCGAACCAATCAAACACTCACACCCAGTCAAAAGATCTGGGTTGAATCCATCACCGTTCTTTAGCCCACTCTGCCACCCCAGTTCAGACATGGCTATATGCAAATCAATCTGACCCTGTGCCTCATGGGAACAGTCCAGCCCGAACTGCCAAACCATGCCTTCCCTGGACCGGTTTCTGGCATTACAGCTGTCTTCAGCCCGGCTTGCTTGAATCCAGTGGCAAAGTGAGCAAGGGACTCATGTCTGAGCATACCCTGCCACACTTATGGCGGCCAAAAGCGGTACAAAAGGGGGTGGTGATGGACGGAGCATCCGAACCAATCAAACACTCACACCCAGTCCAAATATCTGGGTTTAATCCATCACCGTTCTTTAGCCCACTCTGCCACCCCAGTTCAGACATGGCTATATGCAAATCAGTCTGACCCTGTGCCTCATGGGAACAGTCCAGCCCGAACTGCCAAGCCATGCCTTCCCTGGACCGGAAAAAAGCTTCCGAGGACCGGTTTCTGGCATTACAGCCGTCTTCAGCCCGGCTTGCTTGAATCCAGTGGCAAATTGAGCAAGGGACTCACGTCTGAGCATACCCTGCCACACTTATGGTGGCCAAAAGCGGTACAAAAGGGTGTGGTGATGGACGGAGCATCCGAACCAATCAAACACTCACACCCAGTCAAAAGATCTGGTTTGAATCCATCACCGTTCTTTAGCCCACTCTGCCACCCCAGTTCAGACATGGCTATATGCAAATCAGTCTGACCCTGTGCCTCATGGGAACAGTCCAGCCCGAACTGCCAAGCCATGCCTTCCCTGGACCGGAAACAAGCTTCCGAGGACCGGTTTCTGGCATTACAGCCGTCTTCAGCCCGGCTTGCTTGAATCCAGTGGCAAAGTGAGCAAGGGACTCACGTCTGAGCATACCCTGCCACACTTATGGCGGCCAAAAGGGGTACAAAAGGGGGTGGTGATGGACGGAGCATCCGAACCAATCAAACACTCACACCCAGTCAAAAGATCTGGGTTGAATCCATCACCGTTCTTTAGCCCACTATGCCACCCCAGTTCAGACATGGCTATATGCAAATCAGTCTGACCCTGTGCCTCATGGGAACAGTCCAGCCCGAACTGCCAAGCCATGCCTTCTCTGGACCGGAAACAAGCTTCCGAGGACCGGTTTCTGGCATTACAGCCGTCTTCAGCCTGGCTTGCTTGAATCCAGTGGCAAAGTGAGCAAGGGACTCACGTCTGAGCATACCCTGCCACACTTATGGCGGCCAAAAGCGGTACAAAGGGGGTGGTGATGGACGGAGCATCAGAACCAATCAAACACTCACACCCAGTCAAAAGATCTGGGTTGAATCCATCACCGTTCTTTAGCCCACTCTGCCACCCCAAGTTCAGACATGGCTATATGCAAATCAGTCTGACCCTGTGTCTCATGGGAACAGTCCAGCCCGAACTGCCAAGCCATGCCTTCCCTGGACCGGAAACAAGCTTCCGAGGACCGGTTTCTGGCATTACAGCCGTCTTCAGCCCGGCTAGCTTGAATCCAGTGGCAAAGTGAGCAAGGGACTCACGTCTGAGCATACCCTGCCACACTTATGGTGGCCAAAAGCGGTACAAAAGGGGGTGGTGATGGACGGAGCATCCAAACCAATCAAACACTCACACCCAGTCAAAAGATCTGGGTTGAATCCATCACCGTTCTTTAGCCCACTCTGCCACCCCAGTTCAGACATGGCTATATGCAAATCAGTATGATCCTGTGCCTCATGGGAACAGTCCAGCCCGAACTGCCAAGCCATGCCTTCCCTGGACCGGAAACAAGCTTCCGAGGACCGGTTTCTGGCATTACAGCCGTCTTCAGCCCGGCTTGCTTGAATCCAGTGGCAAAGTGAGCAAGGGACTCACGTCTGAGCATACCCTGCCACACTTGTGACGGCCAAAAGGGGCACAAAAGGGGGTGGTGATGGACGGAGCATCCGAACCAATCAAACACTCACACCCAGTCAAAAGATCTGGGTTGAATCCATCACTGTTCTTTAGCCCACTCTGCCACCCCAGTTCAGACATGGCTATATGCAAATCAGTCTGACCCTGTGCCTCATGGGAACAGTCCAGCCCGAACTGCCAAGCCATGCTTTCCCTGGACCGGAAACAAGCTTCCGAGGACCGGTTTCTGGCATTACAGCCGTCTTCAGCCTGGCTTGCTTGAATCCAGTGGCAAAGTGAGCAAGGGACTCACGTCTGAGCATATCCTGCCACACTTATGGCGGCCAAAAGCGGTACAAAAGGGGGTGGTGATGGACGGAGCATCCGAACCAATCAAACACTCACACTCAGTCAAAAGATCTGGGTTGAATCCATCACCGTTCTTTAGCCCACTCTGCCACCCCAGTTCAGACATGGCTATATGCAAATCAGTATGACCCTGTGTCTCATGGGAACAGTCCAGCCCGAACTGCCAAGCCATGCCTTCCCTGGACCGGAAACAAGCTTCCCAGGACCGGTTTCTGGCATTACAGCCGTCTTCAGCCCGGCTAGCTTGAATCCAGTGGCAAAGTGAGCAAGGGACTCATGTCTGAGCATAACCTGCCACACTTATGGCGGCCAAAAGCGGTACAAAAGGGGGTGGTGATGGACGGAGCATCCGAACCAATCAAACACTCACACCCAGTCAAAAGATCTGGGTTGAATCCATCACCGTTCTTTAGCCCACTCTGCCACCCCAGTTCAGACATGGCTATATGCAAATCAGTCTGACCCTGTGCCTCATGGGAACAGTCCAGCCTGAACTGCGAAGCCATGCCTTCCCTGGACCGGAAACAAGCTTCTGAGGACCGGTTTCTGGCATTACAGCCATCTTCAGCCCGGCTTGCTTGAATCCAGTGGCAAAGTGAGCAAGGGACTCACGTCTGAGCATACCCTGCCACACTTATGGCGGCCAAAAGCGGTACAAAAGGGTGTGGTGATGGACGGAGCATCCGAACCAATCAAACACTCACACCCAGTCAAAAGATCTGGGTTGAATCCATCACCGTTCTTTAGCCCACTCTGCCACCCCAGTTCAGACATGGCTATATGCAAATCAATCTGACCCTGTGCCTCATGGGAACAGTCCAGCCTGAACTGCCAAGCCATGCCTTCCCTGGACCGGTTTCTGGCATTACAGCTGTCTTCAGCCCGGCTTGCTTGAATCCAGTGGCAAAGTGAGCAAGGGACTCACGTCTGAGCATACCCTGCCACACTTATGGCGGCTAAAAGCGGTACAAAAGGGGGTTGTGATGGACGGAGCATCCGAACCAATCAAACACTCACACCCAGTCCAAATATCTGGGTTGAATCCATCACCGTTCTTTAGCCCACTCTGCCACCCCAGTTCAGACATGGCTATATGCAAATCAGTCTGACCCTGTGCCTCATGGGAACAGTCCAGCCCGAACTGCCAAGCCATGCCTTCCCTGGACCGGAAACAAGCTTCCGAGGACCGGTTTCTGGCATTACAGCCATCTTCAGCCCGGCTTGCTTGAATCCAGTGGCAAAGTGAGCAAGGGACTCACGTCTGAGCATTCCCTGCCACACTTATGGTGGCCAAAAGCGGTACAAAAGGGTGTGGTGATGGACCGAGCATCCAAACCAATCAAACACTCACACCCAGTCAAAAGATCTGGTTTGAATCCATCACCGTTCTTTAGCCCACTCTGCCACCCCAGTTCAGACATGGCTATATGCAAATCAGTCTGACCCTGTGCCTCATGGGAACAGTCCAGCCCGAACTGCCAAGCCATGCCTTCCCTGGACCGGAAACAAGCTTCCGAGGACCGGTTTTTGGCATTACAGCCGTCTTCAGCCCGGCTTGCTTGAATCCAGTGGCAAAGTGAGCAAGGGACTCACGTCTGAGCATACCCTGCCACACTTATGGCGGCCAAAAGGGGTACAAAAGGGGGTGGTGATGGACGGAGCATCCGAACCAATCAAACACTCACACCCAGTCAAAAGATCTGGGTTGAATCCATCACCGTTCTTTAGCCCACTATGCCACCCCAGTTCAGACATGGCTATATGCAAATCAGTCTGACCCTGTGCCTCATGGGAACAGTCCAGCCCGAACTGCCAAGCCATGCCTTCCCTGGACCGGAAACAAGCTTCCGAGGACCGGTTTCTGGCATTACAGCCATCTTCAGCCCGGCTTGCTTGAATCCAGTGGCAAAGTGAGCAAGGGACTCACGTCTGAGCATACCCTGCCACACTTATGGCGGCCAAAAGCGGTACAAAAGGGGGTGGTGATGGACGGAGCATCCGAACCAATCAAACACTCACACCCAGTCAAAAGATCTGGGTTGAATCCATCACCGTTCTTTAGCCCACTCTGCCACCCCAGTTCAGACATGGCTATATGCAAATCAATCTGACCCTGTGCCTCATGGGAACAGTCCAGCCCGAACTGCCAAACCATGCCTTCCCTGGACCGGTTTCTGGCATTACAGCTGTCTTCAGCCCGGCTTGCTTGAATCCAGTGGCAAAGTGAGCAAGGGACTCATGTCTGAGCATACCCTGCCACACTTATGGCGGCCAAAAGCGGTACAAAAGGGGGTGGTGATGGACGGAGCATCCGAACCAATCAAACACTCACACCCAGTCCAAATATCTGGATTTAATCCATCACCGTTCTTTAGCCCACTCTGCCACCCCAGTTCAGACATGGCTATATGCAAATCAGTCTGACCCTGTGCCTCATGGGAACAGTCCAGCCCAAACTGCCAAGCCATGCCTTCCCTGGACCGGAAAAAAGCTTCCGAGGACCGGTTTCTGGCATTACAGCCGTCTTCAGCCCGGCTTGCTTGAATCCAGTGGCAAATTGAGCAAGGGACTCACGTCTGAGCATACCCTGCCACACTTATGGTGGCCAAAAGCAGTACAAAAGGGTGTGGTGATGGACGGAGCATCCGAACCAATCAAACACTCACACCCAGTCAAAAGATCTGGTTTGAATCCATCACCGTTCTTTAGCCCACTCTGCCACCCCAGTTCAGACATGGCTATATGCAAATCAGTCTGACCCTGTGCCTCATGGGAACAGTCCAGCCCGAACTGCCAAGCCATGCCTTCCCTGGACCGGAAACAAGCTTCCGAGGACCGGTTTCTGGCATTACAGCCGTCTTCAGCCCGGCTTGCTTGAATCCAGTGGCAAAGTGAGCAAGGGACTCACGTCTGAGCATACCCTGCCACACTTATGGCGGCCAAAAGGGGTACAAAAGGGGGTGGTGATGGACGGAGCATCCGAACCAATCAAACACTCACACCCAGTCAAAAGATCTGGGTTGAATCCATCACCGTTCTTTAGCCCACTATGCCACCCCAGTTCAGACATGGCTATATGCAAATCAGTCTGACCCTGTGCCTCATGGGAACAGTCCAGCCCGAACTGCCAAGCCATGCCTTCTCTGGACCGGAAACAAGCTTCCGAGGACCGGTTTCTGGCATTACAGCCGTCTTCAGCCTGGCTTGCTTGAATCCAGTGGCAAAGTGAGCAAGGGACTCACGTCTGAGCATACCCTGCCACACTTATGGCGGCCAAAAGCGGTACAAAGGGGGTGGTGATGGACGGAGCATCAGAACCAATCAAACACTCACACCCAGTCAAAAGATCTGGGTTGAATCCATCACCGTTCTTTAGCCCACTCTGCCACCCCAGTTCAGACATGGCTATATGCAAATCAGTATGATCCTGTGCCTCATGGGAACAGTCCAGCCCGAACTGCCAAGCCATGCCTTCCCTGGACCGGAAACAAGCTTCCGAGGACCGGTTTCTGGCATTACAGCCGTCTTCAGCCCGGCTTGCTTGAATCCAGTGGCAAAGTGAGCAAGGGACTCACGTCTGAGCATACCCTGCCACACTTGTGACGGCCAAAAGGGGCACAAAAGGGGGTGGTGATGGACGGAGCATCCGAACCAATCAAACACTCACACCCAGTCAAAAGATCTGGGTTGAATCCATCACTGTTCTTTAGCCCACTCTGCCACCCCAGTTCAGACATGGCTATATGCAAATCAGTCTGACCCTGTGCCTCATGGGAACAGTCCAGCCCGAACTGCCAAGCCATGCTTTCCCTGGACCGGAAACAAGCTTCCGAGGACCGGTTTCTGGCATTACAGCCGTCTTCAGCCTGGCTTGCTTGAATCCAGTGGCAAAGTGAGCAAGGGACTCACGTCTGAGCATATCCTGCCACACTTATGGCGGCCAAAAGCGGTACAAAAGGGGGTGGTGATGGACGGAGCATCCGAACCAATCAAACACTCACACTCAGTCAAAAGATCTGGGTTGAATCCATCACCGTTCTTTAGCCCACTCTGCCACCCCAGTTCAGACATGGCTATATGCAAATCAGTATGACCCTGTGTCTCATGGGAACAGTCCAGCCCGAACTGCCAAGCCATGCCTTCCCTGGACCGGAAACAAGCTTCCCAGGACCGGTTTCTGGCATTACAGCCGTCTTCAGCCCGGCTAGCTTGAATCCAGTGGCAAAGTGAGCAAGGGACTCACGTCTGAGCATACCCTGAAACACTTATGGCGGCCAAAAGCGGTACAAAAGGGGGTGGTGATGGACGGAGCATCCGAACCAATCAAACACTCACACCCAGTCAAAAGATCTGGGTTTAATCCATCACCGTTCTTTAGCCCACTCTGCCACCCCGGGTCAGACATGGCTATATGCAAATCAGTCTGATCCTGTGCCTCATGGGAATAGTCCAGCCCGAACTGCCAAGCCATGCCTGTCCTGGACCGGAAACAAGCTTCCGAGGACCGTCTTCTGGCATTACAGCCGTCTTCAGCCCGGCTTGCTTGAATCCAGTGGCAAAGTGAGCAAGGGACTCACGTCTGAGCATACCCTGCCACACTTATGGCGGCCAAAAGCGGTACAAAAGGGGGTGGTGATGGACGGAGCATCCGACCCAATCAAACACTCACACCCTGTCAAAAGATCTGGGTTGAATCCATCACCGTTCTTTAGCCCACTCTGCCACCCCAGTTCAGACATGGCTATATGCAAATCAGTCTGACACTGTGCCTCATGGGAACAGTCCAGCCCGTACTGCCAAGCCATGCCTTCCGAGGACCGGTTTCTGGCATTACAGCCGTCTTCAGCCCGGCTTGCTTGAATCCAGTGGCAAAGTGAGCAAGGGACTCACGTCTGAGCATACCCTGCCACACTTATGGCGGCCAAAAGCGGTACAAAAGGGGGTGGTGATGGACGGAGCATCCGAACCAATCAAACACTAACACCCTGTCAAAAGATCTGGGTTTAATCCATCACCGTTCTTTAGCCCACTCTGCCATCCCGGGTCAGACATGGCTAAATGCAAATCAGTCTGATCCTGTGCCTCATGGGAATAGTCCAGCCCGAACTGCCAAGCCATGCCTGTCCTGGACCGGAAACAAGCTTCCGAGGACCGGTTTCTGGCATTACAGCCGTCTTCAGCCCGGCTTGCTTGAATCCAGTGGCAAAGTGAGCAAGGGACTCACGTCTGAGCATACCCTGCCACACTTATGGCGGCCAAAAGCAGTACAAAAGGGGGTGGTGATGGACGGAGCATCCGACCCAATCAAACACTCACACCCAGTCAAAAGATCTGGGTTGAATCCATCACCGTTCTTTAGCCCACTCTGCTACCCCAGTTCAGACATGGCTATATGCAAATCAGTCTCACCCTGTGCCTCATGGGAACAGTCCAGCCCGAACTGCCAAGCCATGCCTTCCGAGGACCGGTTTCTGGCATTACAGCCGTCTTCAGCCCGGCTTGCTTGAATCCAGTGGCAAAGTGAGCAAGGGACTCACGTCTGAGCATACCCTGCCACACTTATGGCGGCCAAAAGCGGTACAAAAGGGGGTGGTGATGGACGGAGCATCCAAACCAATCAAACACTCACACCCTGTCAAAAGATCTGGGTTTAATCCATCACCGTTCTTTAGCCCACTCTGCCACCCCAGTTCAGACATGGCTATATGCAAATCAGTCTGACCCTGTGCCTCATGGGAACAGTCCAGCCCGAACTGCGAAGCCATGCCTTCCCTGGACCGGAAACAAGCTTCTGAGGACATGTTTCTGGCATTACAGCCATCTTCAGCCCGGCTTGCTTGAATCCAGTGGCAAAGTGAGCAAGGGACTCACGTCTGAGCATACCCTGCCACACTTATGGCGGCCAAAAGCGGTACAAAAGGGGGTGGTGATGGACGGAGCATCCGAACCAATCAAACACTCACACCCAGTCAAAAGATCTGGGTTGAATCCATCACCGTTCTTTAGCCCACTCTGCCACCCCAGTTCAGACATGGCTATATGCAAATCAATCTGACCCTGTGCCTCATGGGAACAGTTTAGCCCGAACTGCCAAGCCATGCCTTCCCTGGACCGGTTTCTGGCATTACAGCTGTCTTCAGCCCGGCTTGCTTGAATCCAGTGGCAAAGTGAGCAAGGGACTCACGTCTGAGCATACCGTGCCACACTTATGGCGGCCAAAAGCGGTACAAAAGGGGGTGGTGATGGACGGAGCATCCGAACCAATCAAACACTCACACCCAGTCCAAATATCTGGGTTTAATCCATCACCGTTCTTTAGCCCACTCTGCCACCCCAGTTCAGACATGGCTATATGCAAATCAGTCTGACCCTGTGCCTCATGGGAACAGTCCAGCCCGAACTGCCAAGCCATGCCTTCCCTGGACCGGTTTCTGGCATTACAGCTGTCTTCAGCCCGGCTTGCTTGAATCCAGTGGCAAAGTGAGCAAGGGACTCACGTCTGAGCATACCCTGCCACACTTATGGCGGCTAAAAGCGGTACAAAAGGGGGTTGTGATGGACGGAGCATCCGAACCAATCAAACACTCAACCCCAGTCCAAATATCTGGGTTTAATCCATCACCGTTCTTTAGCCCACTCTGCCACCCCAGTTCAGACATGGCTATATGCAAATCAGTCTGACCCTGTGCCTCATGGGAACAGTCCAGCCCGAACTGCTAAGCCATGCCTTCCCTGGACCGGAAAAAAGCTTCCGAGGACCGGTTTTTGGCATTACAGCCGTCTTCAGCCCGGCTTGCTTGAATCCAGTGGCAAATTGAGCAAGGGACTCACGTCTGAGCATACCCTGCCACACTTATGGTGGCCAAAAGCGGTACAAAAGGGTGTGGTGATGGACCGAGCATCCAAACCAATCAAACACTCACACCCAGTCAAAAGATCTGGGTTGAATCCATCACCGTTCTTTAGCCCACTCTGCCACCCCAGTTCAGACATGGCTATATGCAAATCAATCTGACCCTGTGCCTCATGGGAACAGTCCAGCCCGAACTGCCAAACCATGCCTTCCCTGGACCGGTTTCTGGCATTACAGCTGTCTTCAGCCCGGCTTGCTTGAATCCAGTGGCAAAGTGAGCAAGGGACTCATGTCTGAGCATACCCTGCCACACTTATGGCGGCCAAAAGCGGTACAAAAGGGGGTGGTGATGGACGGAGCATCCGAACCAATCAAACACTCACACCCAGTCCAAATATCTGGGTTTAATCCATCACCGTTCTTTAGCCCACTCTGCCACCCCAGTTCAGACATGGCTATATGCAAATCAGTCTGACCCTGTGCCTCATGGGAACAGTCCAGCCCGAACTGCCAAGCCATGCCTTCCCTGGACCGGAAAAAAGCTTCCGAGGACCGGTTTCTGGCATTACAGCCGTCTTCAGCCCGGCTTGCTTGAATCCAGTGGCAAATTGAGCAAGGGACTCACGTCTGAGCATACCCTGCCACACTTATGGTGGCCAAAAGCGGTACAAAAGGGTGTGGTGATGGACGGAGCATCCGAACCAATCAAACACTCACACCCAGTCAAAAGATCTGGTTTGAATCCATCACCGTTCTTTAGCCCACTCTGCCACCCCAGTTCAGACATGGCTATATGCAAATCAGTCTGACCCTGTGCCTCATGGGAACAGTCCAGCCCGAACTGCCAAGCCATGCCTTCCCTGGACCGGAAACAAGCTTCCGAGGACCGGTTTCTGGCATTACAGCCGTCTTCAGCCCGGCTTGCTTGAATCCAGTGGCAAAGTGAGCAAGGGACTCACGTCTGAGCATACCCTGCCACACTTATGGCGGCCAAAAGGGGTACAAAAGGGGGTGGTGATGGACGGAGCATCCGAACCAATCAAACACTCACACCCAGTCAAAAGATCTGGGTTGAATCCATCACCGTTCTTTAGCCCACTATGCCACCCCAGTTCAGACATGGCTATATGCAAATCAGTCTGACCCTGTGCCTCATGGGAACAGTCCAGCCCGAACTGCCAAGCCATGCCTTCTCTGGACCGGAAACAAGCTTCCGAGGACCGGTTTCTGGCATTACAGCCGTCTTCAGCCTGGCTTGCTTGAATCCAGTGGCAAAGTGAGCAAGGGACTCACGTCTGAGCATACCCTGCCACACTTATGGCGGCCAAAAGCGGTACAAAGGGGGTGGTGATGGACGGAGCATCAGAACCAATCAAACACTCACACCCAGTCAAAAGATCTGGGTTGAATCCATCACCGTTCTTTAGCCCACTCTGCCACCCCAAGTTCAGACATGGCTATATGCAAATCAGTCTGACCCTGTGTCTCATGGGAACAGTCCAGCCCGAACTGCCAAGCCATGCCTTCCCTGGACCGGAAACAAGCTTCCGAGGACCGGTTTCTGGCATTACAGCCGTCTTCAGCCCGGCTAGCTTGAATCCAGTGGCAAAGTGAGCAAGGGACTCACGTCTGAGCATACCCTGCCACACTTATGGTGGCCAAAAGCGGTACAAAAGGGGGTGGTGATGGACGGAGCATCCAAACCAATCAAACACTCACACCCAGTCAAAAGATCTGGGTTGAATCCATCACCGTTCTTTAGCCCACTCTGCCACCCCAGTTCAGACATGGCTATATGCAAATCAGTATGATCCTGTGCCTCATGGGAACAGTCCAGCCCGAACTGCCAAGCCATGCCTTCCCTGGACCGGAAACAAGCTTCCGAGGACCGGTTTCTGGCATTACAGCCGTCTTCAGCCCGGCTTGCTTGAATCCAGTGGCAAAGTGAGCAAGGGACTCACGTCTGAGCATACCCTGCCACACTTGTGACGGCCAAAAGGGGCACAAAAGGGGGTGGTGATGGACGGAGCATCCGAACCAATCAAACACTCACACCCAGTCAAAAGATCTGGGTTGAATCCATCACTGTTCTTTAGCCCACTCTGCCACCCCAGTTCAGACATGGCTATATGCAAATCAGTCTGACCCTGTGCCTCATGGGAACAGTCCAGCCCGAACTGCCAAGCCATGCTTTCCCTGGACCGGAAACAAGCTTCCGAGGACCGGTTTCTGGCATTACAGCCGTCTTCAGCCTGGCTTGCTTGAATCCAGTGGCAAAGTGAGCAAGGGACTCACGTCTGAGCATATCCTGCCACACTTATGGCGGCCAAAAGCGGTACAAAAGGGGGTGGTGATGGACGGAGCATCCGAACCAATCAAACACTCACACTCAGTCAAAAGATCTGGGTTGAATCCATCACCGTTCTTTAGCCCACTCTGCCACCCCAGTTCAGACATGGCTATATGCAAATCAGTATGACCCTGTGTCTCATGGGAACAGTCCAGCCCGAACTGCCAAGCCATGCCTTCCCTGGACCGGAAACAAGCTTCCCAGGACCGGTTTCTGGCATTACAGCCGTCTTCAGCCCGGCTAGCTTGAATCCAGTGGCAAAGTGAGCAAGGGACTCATGTCTGAGCATAACCTGCCACACTTATGGCGGCCAAAAGCGGTACAAAAGGGGGTGGTGATGGACGGAGCATCCGAACCAATCAAACACTCACACCCAGTCAAAAGATCTGGGTTGAATCCATCACCGTTCTTTAGCCCACTCTGCCACCCCAGTTCAGACATGGCTATATGCAAATCAGTCTGACCCTGTGCCTCATGGGAACAGTCCAGCCTGAACTGCGAAGCCATGCCTTCCCTGGACCGGAAACAAGCTTCTGAGGACCGGTTTCTGGCATTACAGCCATCTTCAGCCCGGCTTGCTTGAATCCAGTGGCAAAGTGAGCAAGGGACTCACGTCTGAGCATACCCTGCCACACTTATGGCGGCCAAAAGCGGTACAAAAGGGTGTGGTGATGGACGGAGCATCCGAACCAATCAAACACTCACACCCAGTCAAAAGATCTGGGTTGAATCCATCACCGTTCTTTAGCCCACTCTGCCACCCCAGTTCAGACATGGCTATATGCAAATCAATCTGACCCTGTGCCTCATGGGAACAGTCCAGCCTGAACTGCCAAGCCATGCCTTCCCTGGACCGGTTTCTGGCATTACAGCTGTCTTCAGCCCGGCTTGCTTGAATCCAGTGGCAAAGTGAGCAAGGGACTCACGTCTGAGCATACCCTGCCACACTTATGGCGGCTAAAAGCGGTACAAAAGGGGGTTGTGATGGACGGAGCATCCGAACCAATCAAACACTCACACCCAGTCCAAATATCTGGGTTGAATCCATCACCGTTCTTTAGCCCACTCTGCCACCCCAGTTCAGACATGGCTATATGCAAATCAGTCTGACCCTGTGCCTCATGGGAACAGTCCAGCCCGAACTGCCAAGCCATGCCTTCCCTGGACCGGAAACAAGCTTCCGAGGACCGGTTTCTGGCATTACAGCCATCTTCAGCCCGGCTTGCTTGAATCCAGTGGCAAAGTGAGCAAGGGACTCACGTCTGAGCATACCCTGCCACACTTATGGTGGCCAAAAGCGGTACAAAAGGGTGTGGTGATGGACCGAGCATCCAAACCAATCAAACACTCACACCCAGTCAAAAGATCTGGTTTGAATCCATCACCGTTCTTTAGCCCACTCTGCCACCCCAGTTCAGACATGGCTATATGCAAATCAGTCTGACCCTGTGCCTCATGGGAACAGTCCAGCCCGAACTGCCAAGCCATGCCTTCCCTGGACCGGAAACAAGCTTCCGAGGACCGGTTTTTGGCATTACAGCCGTCTTCAGCCCGGCTTGCTTGAATCCAGTGGCAAAGTGAGCAAGGGACTCACGTCTGAGCATACCCTGCCACACTTATGGCGGCCAAAAGGGGTACAAAAGGGGGTGGTGATGGACGGAGCATCCGAACCAATCAAACACTCACACCCAGTCAAAAGATCTGGGTTGAATCCATCACCGTTCTTTAGCCCACTATGCCACCCCAGTTCAGACATGGCTATATGCAAATCAGTCTGACCCTGTGCCTCATGGGAACAGTCCAGCCCGAACTGCCAAGCCATGCCTTCCCTGGACCGGAAACAAGCTTCCGAGGACCGGTTTCTGGCATTACAGCCATCTTCAGCCCGGCTTGCTTGAATCCAGTGGCAAAGTGAGCAAGGGACTCACGTCTGAGCATACCCTGCCACACTTATGGCGGCCAAAAGCGGTACAAAAGGGGGTGGTGATGGACGGAGCATCCGAACCAATCAAACACTCACACCCAGTCAAAAGATCTGGGTTGAATCCATCACCGTTCTTTAGCCCACTCTGCCACCCCAGTTCAGACATGGCTATATGCAAATCAATCTGACCCTGTGCCTCATGGGAACAGTCCAGCCCGAACTGCCAAACCATGCCTTCCCTGGACCGGTTTCTGGCATTACAGCTGTCTTCAGCCCGGCTTGCTTGAATCCAGTGGCAAAGTGAGCAAGGGACTCATGTCTGAGCATACCCTGCCACACTTATGGCGGCCAAAAGCGGTACAAAAGGGGGTGGTGATGGACGGAGCATCCGAACCAATCAAACACTCACACCCAGTCCAAATATCTGGATTTAATCCATCACCGTTCTTTAGCCCACTCTGCCACCCCAGTTCAGACATGGCTATATGCAAATCAGTCTGACCCTGTGCCTCATGGGAACAGTCCAGCCCGAACTGCCAAGCCATGCCTTCCCTGGACCGGAAAAAAGCTTCCGAGGACCGGTTTCTGGCATTACAGCCGTCTTCAGCCCGGCTTGCTTGAATCCAGTGGCAAATTGAGCAAGGGACTCACGTCTGAGCATACCCTGCCACACTTATGGTGGCCAAAAGCAGTACAAAAGGGTGTGGTGATGGACGGAGCATCCGAACCAATCAAACACTCACACCCAGTCAAAAGATCTGGTTTGAATCCATCACCGTTCTTTAGCCCACTCTGCCACCCCAGTTCAGACATGGCTATATGCAAATCAGTCTGACCCTGTGCCTCATGGGAACAGTCCAGCCCGAACTGCCAAGCCATGCCTTCCCTGGACCGGAAACAAGCTTCCGAGGACCGGTTTCTGGCATTACAGCCGTCTTCAGCCCGGCTTGCTTGAATCCAGTGGCAAAGTGAGCAAGGGACTCACGTCTGAGCATACCCTGCCACACTTATGGCGGCCAAAAGGGGTACAAAAGGGGGTGGTGATGGACGGAGCATCCGAACCAATCAAACACTCACACCCAGTCAAAAGATCTGGGTTGAATCCATCACCGTTCTTTAGCCCACTATGCCACCCCAGTTCAGACATGGCTATATGCAAATCAGTCTGACCCTGTGCCTCATGGGAACAGTCCAGCCCGAACTGCCAAGCCATGCCTTCTCTGGACCGGAAACAAGCTTCCGAGGACCGGTTTCTGGCATTACAGCCGTCTTCAGCCTGGCTTGCTTGAATCCAGTGGCAAAGTGAGCAAGGGACTCACGTCTGAGCATACCCTGCCACACTTATGGCGGCCAACAGCGGTACAAAGGGGGTGGTGATGGACGGAGCATCAGAACCAATCAAACACTCACACCCAGTCAAAAGATCTGGGTTGAATCCATCACCGTTCTTTAGCCCACTCTGCCACCCCAGTTCAGACATGGCTATATGCAAATCAGTATGATCCTGTGCCTCATGGGAACAGTCCAGCCCGAACTGCCAAGCCATGCCTTCCCTGGACCGGAAACAAGCTTCCGAGGACCGGTTTCTGGCATTACAGCCGTCTTCAGCCCGGCTTGCTTGAATCCAGTGGCAAAGTGAGCAAGGGACTCACGTCTGAGCATACCCTGCCACACTTGTGACGGCCAAAAGGGGCACAAAAGGGGGTGGTGATGGACGGAGCATCCGAACCAATCAAACACTCACACCCAGTCAAAAGATCTGGGTTGAATCCATCACTGTTCTTTAGCCCACTCTGCCACCCCAGTTCAGACATGGCTATATGCAAATCAGTCTGACCCTGTGCCTCATGGGAACAGTCCAGCCCGAACTGCCAAGCCATGCTTTCCCTGGACCGGAAACAAGCTTCCGAGGACCGGTTTCTGGCATTACAGCCGTCTTCAGCCTGGCTTGCTTGAATCCAGTGGCAAAGTGAGCAAGGGACTCACGTCTGAGCATATCCTGCCACACTTATGGCGGCCAAAAGCGGTACAAAAGGGGGTGGTGATGGACGGAGCATCCGAACCAATCAAACACTCACACTCAGTCAAAAGATCTGGGTTGAATCCATCACCGTTCTTTAGCCCACTCTGCCACCCCAGTTCAGACATGGCTATATGCAAATCAGTATGACCCTGTGTCTCATGGGAACAGTCCAGCCCGAACTGCCAAGCCATGCCTTCCCTGGACCGGAAACAAGCTTCCCAGGACCGGTTTCTGGCATTACAGCCGTCTTCAGCCCGGCTAGCTTGAATCCAGTGGCAAAGTGAGCAAGGGACTCACGTCTGAGCATACCCTGAAACACTTATGGCGGCCAAAAGCGGTACAAAAGGGGGTGGTGATGGACGGAGCATCCGAACCAATCAAACACTCACACCCAGTCAAAAGATCTGGGTTTAATCCATCACCGTTCTTTAGCCCACTCTGCCACCCCGGGTCAGACATGGCTATATGCAAATCAGTCTGATCCTGTGCCTCATGGGAATAGTCCAGCCCGAACTGCCAAGCCATGCCTGTCCTGGACCGGAAACAAGCTTCCGAGGACCGTCTTCTGGCATTACAGCCGTCTTCAGCCCGGCTTGCTTGAATCCAGTGGCAAAGTGAGCAAGGGACTCACGTCTGAGCATACCCTGCCACACTTATGGCGGCCAAAAGCGGTACAAAAGGGGGTGGTGATGGACGGAGCATCCGACCCAATCAAACACTCACACCCTGTCAAAAGATCTGGGTTGAATCCATCACCGTTCTTTAGCCCACTCTGCCACCCCAGTTCAGACATGGCTATATGCAAATCAGTCTGACACTGTGCCTCATGGGAACAGTCCAGCCCGTACTGCCAAGCCATGCCTTCCGAGGACCGGTTTCTGGCATTACAGCCGTCTTCAGCCCGGCTTGCTTGAATCCAGTGGCAAAGTGAGCAAGGGACTCACGTCTGAGCATACCCTGCCACACTTATGGCGGCCAAAAGCGGTACAAAAGGGGGTGGTGATGGACGGAGCATCCGAACCAATCAAACACTAACACCCTGTCAAAAGATCTGGGTTTAATCCATCACCGTTCTTTAGCCCACTCTGCCATCCCGGGTCAGACATGGCTAAATGCAAATCAGTCTGATCCTGTGCCTCATGGGAATAGTCCAGCCCGAACTGCCAAGCCATGCCTGTCCTGGACCGGAAACAAGCTTCCGAGGACCGGTTTCTGGCATTACAGCCGTCTTCAGCCCGGCTTGCTTGAATCCAGTGGCAAAGTGAGCAAGGGACTCACGTCTGAGCATACCCTGCCACACTTATGGCGGCCAAAAGCAGTACAAAAGGGGGTGGTGATGGACGGAGCATCCGACCCAATCAAACACTCACACCCAGTCAAAAGATCTGGGTTGAATCCATCACCGTTCTTTAGCCCACTCTGCTACCCCAGTTCAGACATGGCTATATGCAAATCAGTCTCACCCTGTGCCTCATGGGAACAGTCCAGCCCGAACTGCCAAGCCATGCCTTCCGAGGACCGGTTTCTGGCATTACAGCCGTCTTCAGCCCGGCTTGCTTGAATCCAGTGGCAAAGTGAGCAAGGGACTCACGTCTGAGCATACCCTGCCACACTTATGGCGGCCAAAAGCGGTACAAAAGGGGGTGGTGATGGACGGAGCATCCAAACCAATCAAACACTCACACCCTGTCAAAAGATCTGGGTTTAATCCATCACCGTTCTTTAGCCCACTCTGCCACCCCAGTTCAGACATGGCTATATGCAAATCAGTCTGACCCTGTGCCTCATGGGAACAGTCCAGCCCGAACTGCGAAGCCATGCCTTCCCTGGACCGGAAACAAGCTTCTGAGGACATGTTTCTGGCATTACAGCCATCTTCAGCCCGGCTTGCTTGAATCCAGTGGCAAAGTGAGCAAGGGACTCACGTCTGAGCATACCCTGCCACACTTATGGCGGCCAAAAGCGGTACAAAAGGGGGTGGTGATGGACGGAGCATCCGAACCAATCAAACACTCACACCCAGTCAAAAGATCTGGGTTGAATCCATCACCGTTCTTTAGCCCACTCTGCCACCCCAGTTCAGACATGGCTATATGCAAATCAATCTGACCCTGTGCCTCATGGGAACAGTTTAGCCCGAACTGCCAAGCCATGCCTTCCCTGGACCGGTTTCTGGCATTACAGCTGTCTTCAGCCCGGCTTGCTTGAATCCAGTGGCAAAGTGAGCAAGGGACTCACGTCTGAGCATACCGTGCCACACTTATGGCGGCCAAAAGCGGTACAAAAGGGGGTGGTGATGGACGGAGCATCCGAACCAATCAAACACTCACACCCAGTCCAAATATCTGGGTTTAATCCATCACCGTTCTTTAGCCCACTCTGCCACCCCAGTTCAGACATGGCTATATGCAAATCAGTCTGACCCTGTGCCTCATGGGAACAGTCCAGCCCGAACTGCCAAGCCATGCCTTCCCTGGACCGGTTTCTGGCATTACAGCTGTCTTCAGCCCGGCTTGCTTGAATCCAGTGGCAAAGTGAGCAAGGGACTCACGTCTGAGCATACCCTGCCACACTTATGGCGGCTAAAAGCGGTACAAAAGGGGGTTGTGATGGACGGAGCATCCGAACCAATCAAACACTCAACCCCAGTCCAAATATCTGGGTTTAATCCATCACCGTTCTTTAGCCCACTCTGCCACCCCAGTTCAGACATGGCTATATGCAAATCAGTCTGACCCTGTGCCTCATGGGAACAGTCCAGCCCGAACTGCTAAGCCATGCCTTCCCTGGACCGGAAAAAAGCTTCCGAGGACCGGTTTTTGGCATTACAGCCGTCTTCAGCCCGGCTTGCTTGAATCCAGTGGCAAATTGAGCAAGGGACTCACGTCTGAGCATACCCTGCCACACTTATGGTGGCCAAAAGCGGTACAAAAGGGTGTGGTGATGGACCGAGCATCCAAACCAATCAAACACTCACACCCAGTCAAAAGATCTGGTTTGAATCCATCACCGTTCTTTAGCCCACTCTGCCACCCCAGTTCAGACATGGCTATATGCAAATCAGTCTGACCCTGTGCCTCATGGGAACAGTCCAGCCCGAACTGCCAAGCCATGCCTTCCCTGGACCGGAAACAAGCTTCCGAGGACCGGTTTCTGGCATTACAGCCGTCTTTAGCCCGGCTTGCTTGAATCCAGTGGCAAAGTGAGCAAGGGACTCACGTCTGAGCATACCCTGCCACACTTATGGCGGCCAAAAGGGGTACAAAAGGGGGTGGTGATGGACGGAGCATCCGAACCAATCAAACACTCACACCCAGTCAAAAGATCTGGGTTGAATCCATCACCGTTCTTTAGCCCACTATGCCACCCCAGTTCAGACATGGCTATATGCAAATCAGTCTGACCCTGTGCCTCATGGGAACAGTCCAGCCCGAACTGCCAAGCCATGCCTTCCCTGGACCGGAAACAAGCTTCCGAGGACCGGTTTCTGGCATTACAGCCATCTTCAGCCCGGCTTGCTTGAATCCAGTGGCAAAGTGAGCAAGGGACTCGCGTCTGAGCATACCCTGCCACACTTATGGCGGCCAAAAGCGGTACAAAAGGGGGTGGTGATGGACGGAGCATCCGAACCAATCAAACACTCACACCCAGTCAAAAGATCTGGGTTGAATCCATCACCGTTCTTTAGCCCACTCTGCCACCCCAGTTCAGACATGGCTATATGCAAATCAATCTGACCCTGTGCCTCATGGGAACAGTCCAGCCCGAACTGCCAAACCATGCCTTCCCTGGACCGGTTTCTGGCATTACAGCTGTCTTCAGCCCGGCTTGCTTGAATCCAGTGGCAAAGTGAGCAAGGGACTCATGTCTGAGCATACCCTGCCACACTTATGGCGGCCAAAAGCGGTACAAAAGGGGGTGGTGATGGACGGAGCATCCGAACCAATCAAACACTCACACCCAGTCCAAATATCTGGGTTTAATCCATCACCGTTCTTTAGCCCACTCTGCCACCCCAGTTCAGACATGGCTATATGCAAATCAGTCTGACCCTGTGCCTCATGGGAACAGTCCAGCCCGAACTGCCAAGCCATGCCTTCCCTGGACCGGAAAAAAGCTTCCGAGGACCGGTTTCTGGCATTACAGCCGTCTTCAGCCCGGCTTGCTTGAATCCAGTGGCAAATTGAGCAAGGGACTCACGTCTGAGCATACCCTGCCACACTTATGGTGGCCAAAAGCGGTACAAAAGGGTGTGGTGATGGACGGAGCATCCGAACCAATCAAACACTCACACCCAGTCAAAAGATCTGGTTTGAATCCATCACCGTTCTTTAGCCCACTCTGCCACCCCAGTTCAGACATGGCTATATGCAAATCAGTCTGACCCTGTGCCTCATGGGAACAGTCCAGCCCGAACTGCCAAGCCATGCCTTCCCTGGACCGGAAACAAGCTTCCGAGGACCGGTTTCTGGCATTACAGCCGTCTTCAGCCCGGCTTGCTTGAATCCAGTGGCAAAGTGAGCAAGGGACTCACGTCTGAGCATACCCTGCCACACTTATGGCGGCCAAAAGGGGTACAAAAGGGGGTGGTGATGGACGGAGCATCCGAACCAATCAAACACTCACACCCAGTCAAAAGATCTGGGTTGAATCCATCACCGTTCTTTAGCCCACTATGCCACCCCAGTTCAGACATGGCTATATGCAAATCAGTCTGACCCTGTGCCTCATGGGAACAGTCCAGCCCGAACTGCCAAGCCATGCCTTCTCTGGACCGGAAACAAGCTTCCGAGGACCGGTTTCTGGCATTACAGCCGTCTTCAGCCTGGCTTGCTTGAATCCAGTGGCAAAGTGAGCAAGGGACTCACGTCTGAGCATACCCTGCCACACTTATGGCGGCCAAAAGCGGTACAAAGGGGGTGGTGATGGACGGAGCATCAGAACCAATCAAACACTCACACCCAGTCAAAAGATCTGGGTTGAATCCATCACCGTTCTTTAGCCCACTCTGCCACCCCAAGTTCAGACATGGCTATATGCAAATCAGTCTGACCCTGTGTCTCATGGGAACAGTCCAGCCCGAACTGCCAAGCCATGCCTTCCCTGGACCGGAAACAAGCTTCCGAGGACCGGTTTCTGGCATTACAGCCGTCTTCAGCCCGGCTAGCTTGAATCCAGTGGCAAAGTGAGCAAGGGACTCACGTCTGAGCATACCCTGCCACACTTATGGTGGCCAAAAGCGGTACAAAAGGGGGTGGTGATGGACGGAGCATCCGAACCAATCAAACACTCACACCCAGTCAAAAGATCTGAGTTGAATCCATCACCGTTCTTTAGCCCACTCTGCCACCCCAGTTCAGACATGGCTATATGCAAATCAGTATGATCCTGTGCCTCATGGGAACAGTCCAGCCCGAACTGCCAAGCCATGCCTTCCCTGGACCGGAAACAAGCTTCCGAGGACCGGTTTCTGGCATTACAGCCGTCTTCAGCCCGGCTTGCTTGAATCCAGTGGCAAAGTGAGCAAGGGACTCACGTCTGAGCATACCCTGCCACACTTGTGACGGCCAAAAGGGGCACAAAAGGGGGTGGTGATGGACGGAGCATCCAAACCAATCAAACACTCACACCCAGTCAAAAGATCTGGGTTGAATCCATCACTGTTCTTTAGCCCACTCTGCCACCCCAGTTCAGACATGGCTATATGCAAATCAGTCTGACCCTGTGCCTCATGGGAACAGTCCAGCCCGAACTGCCAAGCCATGCTTTCCCTGGACCGGAAACAAGCTTCCGAGGACCGGTTTCTGGCATTACAGCCGTCTTCAGCCTGGCTTGCTTGAATCCAGTGGCAAAGTGAGCAAGGGACTCACGTCTGAGCATATCCTGCCACACTTATGGCGGCCAAAAGCGGTACAAAAGGGGGTGGTGATGGACGGAGCATCCGAACCAATCAAACACTCACACTCAGTCAAAAGATCTGGGTTGAATCCATCACCGTTCTTTAGCCCACTCTGCCACCCCAATTCAGACATGGCTATATGCAAATCAGTATGACCCTGTGTCTCATGGGAACAGTCCAGCCCGAACTGCCAAGCCATGCCTTCCCTGGACCGGAAACAAGCTTCCCAGGACCGGTTTCTGGCATTACAGCCGTCTTCAGCCCGGCTAGCTTGAATCCAGTGGCAAAGTGAGCAAGGGACTCACGTCTGAGCATACCCTGAAACACTTATGGCGGCCAAAAGCGGTACAAAAGGGGGTGGTGATGGACGGAGCATCCGAACCAATCAAACACTCACACCCAGTCAAAAGATCTGGGTTTAATCCATCACCGTTCTTTAGCCCACTCTGCCACCCCGGGTCAGACATGGCTATATGCAAATCAGTCTGATCCTGTGCCTCATGGGAATAGTCCAGCCCGAACTGCCAAGCCATGCCTGTCCTGGACCGGAAACAAGCTTCCGAGGACCGGTTTCTGGCATTACAGCCGTCTTCAGCCCGGCTTGCTTGAATCCAGTGGCAAAGTGAGCAAGGGACTCACGTCTGAGCATACCCTGCCACACTTATGGCGGCCAAAAGCGGTACAAAAGGGGGTGGTGATGGACGGAGCATCCGACCCAATCAAACACTCACACCCAGTCAAAAGATCTGGGTTGAATCCATCACCGTTCTTTAGCCCACTCTGCCACCCCAGTTCAGACATGGCTATATGCAAATCAGTCTGACCCTGTGCCTCATGGGAACAGTCCAGCCCGTACTGCCAAGCCATGCCTTCCGAGGACCGGTTTCTGGCATTACAGCCGTCTTCAGCCCGGCTTGCTTGAATCCAGTGGCAAAGTGAGCAAGGGACTCCCGTCTGAGCATACCCTGCCACACTTATGGCGGCCAAAAGCGGTACAAAAGGGGGTGGTGATGGACGGAGCATCCGAACCAATCAAACACTAACACCCTGTCAAAAGATCTGGGTTTAATCCATCACCGTTCTTTAGCCCACTCTGCCACCCCGGGTCAGACATGGCTATATGCAAATCAGTCTGATCCTGTGCCTCATGGGAATAGTCCAGCCCGAACTGCCAAGCCATGCCTGTCCTGGACCGGAAACAAGCTTCCGAGGACCGGTTTCTGGCATTACAGCCGTCTTCAGCCCGGCTTGCTTGAATCCAGTGGCAAAGTGAGCAAGGGACTCACGTCTGAGCATACCCTGCCACACTTATGGCGGCCAAAAGCAGTACAAAAGGGGGTGGTGATGGACGGAGCATCCGACCCAATCAAACACTCACACCCAGTCAAAAGATCTGGGTTGAATCCATCACCGTTCTTTAGCCCACTCTGCTACCCCAGTTCAGACATGGCTATATGCAAATCAGTCTCACCCTGTGCCTCATGGGAACAGTCCAGCCCGAACTGCCAAGCCATGCCTTCCGAGGACCGGTTTCTGGCATTACAGCCGTCTTCAGCCCGGCTTGCTTGAATCCAGTGGCAAAGTGAGCAAGGGACTCACGTCTGAGCATACCCTGCCACACTTATGGCGGCCAAAAGCGGTACAAAAGGGGGTGGTGATGGACGGAGCATCCAAACCAATCAAACACTCACACCCTGTCAAAAGATCTGGGTTTAATCCATCACCGTTCTTTAGCCCACTCTGCCACCCCAGTTCAGACATGGCTATATGCAAATCAGTCTGACCCTGTGCCTCATGGGAACAGTCCAGCCCGAACTGCGAAGCCATGCCTTCCCTGGACCGGAAACAAGCTTCCGAGGACATGTTTCTGGCATTACAGCCATCTTCAGCCCGGCTTGCTTGAATCCAGTGGCAAAGTGAGCAAGGGACTCACGTCTGAGCATACCCTGCCACACTTATGGCGGCCAAAAGCGGTACAAAAGGGGGTGGTGATGGACGGAGCATCCGAACCAATCAAACACTCACACCCAGTCAAAAGATCTGGGTTGAATCCATCACCGTTCTTTAGCCCACTCTGCCACCCCAGTTCAGACATGTCTATATGCAAATCAGTCTGACCCTGTGCCTCATGGGAACAGTCCAGCCCGAACTGCCAAGCCATGCCTTCCCTGGACCAGAAACAAGCTTCCGAGTTTGTTTCTTACTTTATTCCTTTTTTATATTTTATACAAGATTTCTTAGTGTTAACTTATGCTTTTGAGTTCTGTGTTAAAAACAAATAATAAAAAAGGTTGGAAAAAAACAATAATTACGTCGGCTGACTAAATTATGCAGCAAAAGAAATGCAAGTCATGCGGTGAGGAAAAGCAACTTATCGGCATAGTATGCGCTTAAATACAAATGACATAAAACACTCTGTGGATTATCTAGCTACTTTGATTTTGTAGAAGCCTGTGAAATAGTCAGAAGCACAAGGTACGAAAGAGTTGAAGAAGGGTTATTTTCTGATGCTTTACTTAATAAACGGTGTATACTAAGGCATGGTTAATGGTACAAGTCAAAATAGTCCTCAGGTTTCTCTCGTGCAAACCAGAAATGGTAGTATGGACGCCAGTGTATTCCAACTTTTAAAGATGCTCAACGGCGTGTGGGGCATGCAAACTTGATATGCTCTCCGCCTGTGCATGTTTGCTAAACATGAACGAAACGGAGCCTCGTCAGGTCCCCAGCCATATACATACAAGAATCAAATGTGTCCATAATCGTTAACCAGTTTATCACAATTTAATCTTCTTTTTATCAACATTTTCTCCATTTATAATCTTAAAGTTTTCATACTTCTTCAATTAATTGCGTAAATTAGTTTCAACATTGCCCTTCCAGGCTTTTCACAGTAGCACTAGACAGTTTGCCTTGCCACATATCACTGTGTCTGTTAAAAAATGACCAATGGATTTCGAGATAATTCCCTTCCTCAGGGCTATCTAAAATCAAAGAAACCCATCAGCATCATCAATATAACCTTAGCTGAGCTCAAATAAAAAGTAGTGCAACTGCACGTCCTGTGAACATTATACCTGATGCGATGAGATTATTACATACAGCATGCAGACGGGGACGTGCTTTACCCAACAGAGCACATGTGACCTACTAACTGCCCAGTTCAGAAAATTATCCTCATTGAAAACAAACAGAAAAGTGTTTGTGCAACCCACCTTTACTTTGCAAAACAAAACCTCCAAAACAAACTTAACCAGTGCATGAACACTACCTGAAACTACGTATTTACAAGTAAAACCCCTTCCACACCTTGTTCCCAATTGTCTGAAGAGAAAGCTTTATGTAGGACATTAACAGTCATCTTCCCTTTTCTATCTTGACAAACCGAATAGCTCCAGGATCTGCCTCTGTGGGCAATTCTCCGTTCCCTGAGCTGTCTCCTTCCTGGCATCTTTCAGTCCACTTCCTTTAAATGTGCCCCCACCGCTGAAGAACACGTCTATTGGCATCTTCCTCCTACAGCAAAGCATGCTCTTTGTCGCAGAACTTCTACCACGCATCTGAGGAAAGTCATCTTTTATAGAAGAAGAAACCTCACACACATAACAGTGTCATGCTTCATAATCGGCATCCTCTCCCCACCCTGGTGGGTCTGTGCGACCAGGGCAGATTCAACCTCCTCAAAGACTTTAAAGAAAGGAGAGTGTTCTTAAATAAAATCTACTGGACAGAGGCGAGGTCCTGATTGGCTAAAATACCTCAGTGTTCTAAGGTTATTACCTTTATTCAAGAGGACATCGGGTATATCTAAAAAACATAATTAGAGGGTATATTGAGGACAGTGGCTCAAACCCGTCTCTCGTTTGCCAACATGTTTCTGCCCAATGATGGTGTTAAATATTGGACGGATTTGTTAGCATGAGCTGAAAGCCATTTTGTATTTCAGGCAGCCATCTTCTTTGCCATGTGCTGCCACGTGCTCGCCATGTGCTCTGTCCTCCCTCAGTGTTGACTGCTCTTGTAATCTGCCTAGAAAGGAACTATATTCAGCATCTTCCACCTTCGCACATGCTCAGTTGAGCTTGCAGCTGTCCTTGCAACTGTTTCTAGTCTGTAAATGTCAGGGTGTGTTCACCAGAATTAGCAACTAATAGCACCTCCCACTTTGTTGAGCAAGCAGATCTTGCATGCCCATATTAGTCATTTTGCATGCTTACATGAGCCAGGACTGCCCCTTGGTCTTATGCTGACTATGCAACCCTAAGCATATATAAGGTCCCTGTGTTCTGTACTCATTAGACTGCCTCATTCAGTTGCTAAGGCTTCTGTGTGATGTAGTCTTCCTCATTTGAGGTTAATAAAGATGTTACTTTTATATTTCAGCTTCTGTGCCAATTTCTTCTTTGTTGGTTTAAAAGGACCAAGTATCAGTGGGACACCTAAGAAGGTTTCTATTTTGTACAAATGGCCCTCCAACGTGGTCCTCATCAGAGAAGTGGCTATCTAAGGAGGGATCTTGTCAGGAGACGGAAATCTACTGTGGAGGACAGGACAGGACTCTACTAAGGAGGTACTCTGTGCACAGAGATTCTGGGGATTCTCCGTCTCTGCAGCCCAGTATATTTCTGATCTTCCTGATTTTGATCCTCACATGATGTGACTCCTGACTGAGAACCTTTTTGGCGTGAGAATTCTAAAATGACCGTTAGGTCATTCAGAACTTGGCAGTTAGAATTTGGACAACCATTTGTTTGGTAAGAGTCGTTCTGCAGCACTTGCTGTTAGTTTGATGCTTTGGATTGATAAGGTAGTTTAGTAACGCTTACTGTGGCTTTGGAATTTTGGAATTTGTGTTGGCCAACTTTGGATTTGTATTGGATAGATATACAAATTGCAATTTGTGTAGGCAGGTAATGAGGAGATTTTTCTCTGTTTGAATTTGTTTGAACAGCGCAACGTGCGAAGAGTACCTTAAGCGCTACTTTGGTTATAATATTTGCATATTCTGCAATATTTTTGGCATGCCTGTTTCAAGCACACATCAAAGAATGTGTTGCTTTTTGGAGCTACCATAGTGACATTTGAATTAAATTAGCCGGCTCCCCTGAGGGAAACCTATAGGTTTAGGTATAAAAACATATCTCTTCCTTGGTGATTCTGTATCCCCATGGAATTCAAATATGGACATAATACAAACAAGGATCCTTTTTCTGCGCACTTTTTTAAATGGAGATATGCAGAGCGATTCGTTGGTGTTCTGCCAGACAAAGCTAGTGAATTGAGTGTATTTTGGCTTCTTGGAAATAAAACAGTTTGTTGGGCTGGTTTTTCTGCAGTCTTTTGGAATACTATTGAGTAGCTCTTCTTGTAAATATGACTTACAACTAGTTTGGTTTGGTTTAAGTACAGTCTGTGGGCTGTTGTCCTTTGTTTCTGTCCTAAGTGTTGATCTGTGGGTTAAATGTGTGTTTAAATGTCTATCTGGTTTGTGGTTTTCACATTAGTGATACTTCTGTAAGTAAATAGCGATTGAGCTCTTTGTGTAAGGATTGCTAGCCTTAAGCGCACTGTATTGTGTGTCCTGAGTGTTTTACCCCTTCTGTATATGTCTGGAATGAGCTCAATGTGTGCGTTTGTGTTTTCTTGCTGTCATCAGTCTGTTATGCAAAATCTCATTGAATTAATATTAAATACAAATTAAATAAAAATCCAGAAATGAACCATATGATATGCTAAATAACTGTATGTTACTATTTAATTGATAAGAGTAAGCAACTATGCAAATGTACAAACTGCTAATGCTTAAAAGATAAAATTAGAATTCACATTCAATAGGAATAAAATAGGCCTAAAAAATGGAATTGCGTGTTTTGTAATAAATAAACAATTATAAAACATTTTCCTTAGATACATTGTATTAGATATTAACAGGCAAGCACACCATCTGAGTAAATTGGATTTTGCTGAACTAAAACACATATCATAGAACATGCATTGAAATGCCTCAGTTTTAAATAGACAGTCACCGTGCTTCCATTTCAACACTAAAAAAGCTTTACAACAGCTGTGTTTTAACTGCCACTTAGCAGCAGCTGTTGTTTTGATTGTAGGCCATGGAGAGACAGGAATGTTGACTCAGCCAGGATTTTGTCACTACAGAACATGGTGTAAAATCCTGCATGCCAGACTGCTGTTTTAAAAAGTTACAAAAATCAGGTTAATTAGTTTACCAGGAAAACATTTAAAGTAGGGATTTCCTTTCTTAAGGCCTTTTTACATAAGCACATTCTTGGTTCTAATGTTAAATAATTGTCCTTTTAAAAAGTGGTGCAAAATGTTTCATGTTTCAAGTTAGGCTTCTGTGCTTAGGCTTATGAATGAATGCGTCTAAATATGATAGGCAAGGAATTAAGCTTGTTTTTCCTATGTGGAATGATCAAAATGATTGGTTTTATAAAAAAAAAAAAAATTATAGGATATTCATTTTTAAGTTCCCCAAATATCAAAGTCGAAATTGGGTAAAATTCACTATTTAAACAGCATTTTTTCCATTCAGAGCAGCTTTTGAAGTGCCTTAGGCTTCAGTAAATGCATGCAGGTATAATACAAATAGCTGACTTCTATATTGTTAGACAAGTATATTACACACTGCTTACAAACACTGCTTACAACTAAAAATATGTATAAAAAACCAGCAGAAGTTATTAAACTGACAAACAGGGGAATGGGTCAGCTTTCTGTTTTCAGGGTGACTTTGAATAGGGAAAGCTGCATGGAACATTTGCACACAGAATAGGACAGCTGGGAAGAGTTAAAAGTCAGTTCTATATTTAGAAGTCTGGCAGGGCTACCAGAGCAAGGTCTGCTTTGACATTTTGGCATCTGAAACTTTTTGAAAGACAAGATGGCAGCGCAGGAAAAGAAGGAGGAGTTGTGCTTATTTTTTGTTGGCAAAAGCAAGTTTTTATGCACTTATATGAATATACCACAATACAATTGTATATGTGAGCTTGGCCATATATACAGCACTAATGCTTTTAGTTTGGTGCTTACTAGGTCTGAGCCAATGGGATTTAGTTTGAATTCATTCGCCTTCATGTTTCACTTGTACATTTGCTAAAAGGATTGGGGTTTGGGTATTCATGTTTTTAGATCTCTCAAATGTGCTATCTACCTCCTATAACTTTGTTTATGCCCAGTTGCTACAAATAGGGGTTGATAGTGTTGACAGAAGTGAAACCTGTTTCAGGTTTCCTACTGTCAAAATGGGGGAGGAGGCTAGCTCCTCTACAAATTAAGGCTAGGTAATATGTATGTTGCTCTCTCCTTTTCTCAATTTTTTTTAAGCCTGTCTAAGCTGTCTGTGAAATAGCAATGAGATACTTAATTGGCTATTTAGTAATACTGTTTTAAACATTGTTAGCATTAATAAAATGAATAAAAATATATGTTATGTTACTGCCCATCCTGTTTGATGAAATTATGACAGGATCAGTAGTCTAGATTGTTGTTTCCTTATTTTGACCTTTAAGGGGAGCTAGATGTGGGTAGTTTTTGTTCTAAAATTCTTAGGTGATAACACCATTATTGTACGTTATTCCATGCTACATAGTTTTGCAAGGGCATTGCTAGTTTTTATTAGCTAGTCTGTGTAAATAAACTGACAGTCCTTATTAGAGCTGATGTAGCATAGTTTGGATCATGAAAAGTAGAACGCAGGGAAGATGCCCATGTGATCCTTAGCAAAAATGTTTTAAAGGAAATGTTGTTTTATAGATAAGAAACACCTGTTAAATTAGCAGTTTTAGATTTTCCTGCTGCTCCTATAACATGAGAGTATGGTCCTAAGCGTACAATGTAGGTATGTAGGTGCTTTTGTTAAGAAGAATCATTTTAGAAGTGTCTGCAGTCCTGTACAAGTAATATAAAGTTTATGAGCAAAAGTGTAGAACATTTCCTTTTTTTGAGGGTTTTCAGATTAGCACACAGGAATACACCAATGTAAGGGTTTAGGGTATGTCTGTGTTGTTTTTCTCTTTTCCTCACAATTTAGTAAATTAATACAGACTTCCTTGGCTGCTTGGGATTGGATGATGTATTAATCTTGTCAGTTCACCAACAAGTTCCTTTTATACTTGCCAATAGGTCCAGGCTGGTGTTTTTTTTTACTCTCTCATAGATAGATGGAAGTGGTTCTTGGGTGCCTTGCTAATATATGGGGCGTCCCAAGACTAGGAAATATTTTGAGACTGTCCTCTCTGTTGATAGATTGTTTCTGTGCCTTGTCTAAAGACCTTTTGTTCTGTCCACCAATAGATATTTGCTGCTTTATAACCATTGCCAGAGAGGCCCAGACATCAGATTCAGCCTGGGGAGTCAGCGTCAGCACCAGTCCAGTTTGAAGCCAAAGTGAAGGTAACCAGCACAGGCATTGCTGGCAACTAGGACCTCAGTGAAGGCAGAAGCCCTGTGATCAAGTGTGTACCCCTGCCACTGTCTTGGGCGAAAGACGGGGTTACAAATCAGAAAGGAGAAATTGTGGAAAACTTTTTTTGATGCCCAGCTGAGAGTCACAGACCGACCAGAATGGCGAGGAGGCTTTGCTTGAGGTGACTCCTTTGAAACAAGGGTTGCTTCAGAGATTCTATCATCAGGCCTCTGAATCCTGGTCCCAAAGTGAATACAAGTTTGCTCCTTTGTTTGTTGGTCAAGAGATACCTGGGTAAACTGGATGCAATGTGTGGCCCCAACAAATGAGCAGTGCGCCAGCAGAGCAATACAGGAGTTAGGGAAGGACTTGAGTTTAGGGTACAGGTGCAGTGTCTCTGGTGCCTGTTAGATTGAAGTGAAGAAAACTGGTGCACTGCCTGAGACACTGGACAGGATCGCTAAGAGCATTTGCCTGGTGGGTGACTGCCCTATCCTGAAAGAAGAGACTTTTCCCTTGAAACTGGGCTGAGATTCTTGAGTTGCGGGTTGTGCAGCTCCACCGTGGAAACAACAAGAGCCTGCCTGTGAGGCTCAAACGGACACAGGGAGAAGACTCCCCTCTTGCTTGGTTGTACAGCGGCTTCAATTTCCCCGAGGACTTCTTCTTTTGGTCAATAATGTACCCCTTTAGTCGTCCCATTTTTGAGGAGGAGTAGCCCTTTGCAGCTCTTCGTCCTAATTCTTATGGCCCTGTGTGATCCTCCTGGTCCCAGATATGATTGATGTTCTAGCCCTCATAAAAGGAAAATGGACAAGTAGCCCTGAAAATGTTTACTAGATCATTTTAGGATTTGCTTTCGCTTAGGACTAGAAAAATTGTAATTCTATTTGTAATAGTGGTCATTACTTTCTCCTGCTATCTGTATGTTACTGATGACCCGATGCTCCGTTCCCTTTGTATTCCTGCGTATACTTTACATGTACCCGCTTAATGAAATGCGTAGAATGGAAAATGTCCTCCTAGCAATGAATTAGGATATTGATACATTTATGAAAATTAATGTGCAAATATTTTCTATGTTCCTACTGGATCATAGGAATGTCTTTAGCTCGTGCTAAAAGAGTCCATCTGTTAAATATTGGACGGATTCGTTAGCATGAGCTGAAAGCCATTTTGTATTTCTGGTAGCCATCTTGTTTGCCATGTGCTGCCACATGCTCGCCATGTGCTCTGTCCTCCCTCAGTGTTGACTGCTCTTGTAATCTGCCTAGAAACGAACTATATTCAGCATCTTCCACCTTCGCACATGCTCAGTTGAGCTTGCAGCTGTCCTTGCAACTGTTTCTAGTCTGTAATTGTCAGGGTGTGTTCAGCAGAATTAGCAACTGTTAGCTCCTCCCACTTTGTTGAGCAAGCAGATCTTGCATGCCCATATTAGTCATTTTGCATGCTTACATGAGCCAGGACTGCCCCTTGGTCTTATGCTGACTATGTAACCCGAAGCATATATAAGGCCCCTGTTTCTGTACTCTTTAGACTGCCTCATTCAGTTGCTAAGGCTTCTGTGTGACGTAGTCTTCCTCATTTGAGGTTAATAAAGATGTTACTTTTATATTTCAGCTACTGTGCCAATTTCTTCTTGGTTGGTTTAAAAGGACCAAGTATCAGTGGGACCCCTGAGAATGTTTCTATTTTCTATAATGGAAGCCTCAAAGTTCTGGGGCATTCTTCAGGGCTTTTGGATGTCTTCAAATTGTTTTTGTGGCTCCAGTAGTCACTTTAAATAGAATACTACAAAAAGGTGTACGCTACTTTTTCACCAAGGTGAATACTACCTGGAACTGGGCCTATTGTTCAACACACTCCTATTTGGGATGAGATTAGCATAAAATACATTTTTAGACATAATACAGTAAGAGGAGGAGAACTTTCCTACATCAACGTATACTTCTGTCACAACTAAAAATTAAAAACCATGGTCAGTGATAATGATGTCCAATGTGTTTCCTGGGAAAGGGTCATCATTCTTTGACTACGGTTCAGGTAGTTCAGACCAAAAAAAGGTTAAGGAATGTATTCAGTCGGCAGTGCAGTTTCAGACACCCATTGAAGACTTTTTAGCTGGCACGTTATGGTCAGATCATACCCCACCTAGTTGACTGATCAAAGTGATGTTTTTTATGTGTCCACATGAATTCAAGTGGGAAATCTATGTGAGCTCCTTTTAATGTCCCCATTGAACTACAAGATACAGGGGAAATGGTAAATCCTCATTTGTAAGAGGACCATGATGTAGGAAGTGCGTTCAAGAAGGATTTACTGATGCACTGTCACCATATTTCTTTGGTTGTTCATAGGAAAAGATGGCAACTCCCACTTGTGGGGTTAGATACATCACAAACAGAAATGTTCTAAATAAAAAAACACAATTTTGTTATAATTTCAAACTGGAAGATTTACCAACAACGATGTAAGTAAATGTTTTCCCTTTCATTGTGTTAAAGGGAGTATGGTTTATTCTCTGTACAGTCATTTTATAACCATGTTATACTACTGTACATTGTAAGCTACATGCTGTAAGCCCTTATGTCTACACGTTTTAATTTGTATTCCGCTGACCTATTCTCCTTAGACGGTCAATTGCATTCCATCGCACCTAACAGTATAGAAATACCAATCATAGCCTATGCTGAGGATCTCATATTAATGGCTAAGGAACCCATTGGACTCCAGCAATCTTTGGACTTTATCTCCCTATACTCTAGGGAAAATGGCCTCACGATAAATGTAACTAAAATTAAAATCATGATCTCTGGCAGGCCTTCCCACAGGTGATGATTGGTTTGTTGAAGGTAGACACATTTAAACCAGCCACACCAATGACTATTTGGGTAGTACCATGTCTTCTTCCAACTTATCTTCATCCCATCAAGTTGCCTTATTTAAAAATAAACAATTGGGTTTAAATGTTTTGTTTTCTTTTTTTAAATATGTCATTTGCCTTCCATATGGTGTTAAAATTATTCAACACCAAGACTGTCCCTGTACTCCATTATTCTTCTGTTATATATTAAGGTAGACTCAATGCCAAACCGTTTTGAATTACTGCTACTAGTATCGTTTGATATGGTGAACAGCGTTTACAACGCAACTTTTACAACAAACTACCTTTACCACTCAACTTTTACAACGCAAATTGTTACAGCGGCTTGCGCTGGGGGGCGCTCTAGGATAGGGAATAGTTTAATTTACTATCCAACACCTTCCCTACTATCCACGGGGACTGGAGTTGGAATAGTAAATTAAACTATTCACTATCCAGCGCCCCCCAACCCAAGTCTCAGTAACGACTTGCGTTGTAAAAGTTGCGTGGTAAAGGCATGCGTTGTAAAAGCATGCGTGCTAACGACATACATCCGTTTGATATAATATGTGAATTTGCAAATAACTCCCTTCGGAATTGCTGTTTCCCCCATTCAAAAACTAGACTTTTGCTTTTTTCTGAACTAACCCTCGCTGTTGAGAAAAAAAGGAAAAAAAGAATCATTGAATTGCTATGTACTTGATAGTATTTGGCTGAGCCTTGCTCTTTTCACTTGAATAAAACACCAGAATCCCATTAATCAAATCTTCAACACAAAGACCTTCTTCAACATGGAGTGCTTAGTAACATGGCGCCTTTGTTAACCAGTCCATTGATCAAAAAGCCACACATGGAATAGATTGTTCCCCAGAGTTGTGCATTCTTTCCTCAGCCTAGAGTGAAAACAAAGATAGAAATATGATCAGGATACAATGGTAACCTGGCATGAACACGTCCCCCAGCTGGGCATGGTGGACCATTGATTGGCGTACAAGAAATTAACCATTTCTTTCAGGTCAGATGGACAGTCTTGACTCTTCAAGTATGTCACAAAGACTTTCATTGAACAGGTGGTGGGAATGAATTCAGCGTATTTATTCTCTTTTATGGACATTGATGTGAAGTATTGTTATATGTATCTGACAATGATTCGTGCTCTGGAAGGGCCATAAACATGGATGGGTGGGCCAGGAAGATGCAGGACTGTAGCTTCCATTGGTGCAGCAGAGGCAGCAGCACTGAGATCCAGTGCCCTGAGGGGCCCAGTGAACCCTGATAATTGCGGTATTTTATGAGCTCAACAGCAGTCAGAGGGGCAGTTTCCCTTGCTAGCACCAGTGCCCACTGCATCCTTGCTCTGCTTCTGCGAAGATGAATGGGCAGTTGTGAAAAATCAATAAAGTATTTTATACATCTGAAATTGTAGGTGCTGACATCTGTCCACCTTTGACATTTTAACACAATAGCCACCAGCCAGCCGAGCTCCATACTTTGCTATCCTGCTGTACTACCAGCTTGGTGGAAGTTGGAGGGAACGCTACGTGTCAGAATTTTCAGATGTAGATGGAGTGCAGCATGCTCCTGGTCATGCACAGCATGCTCCTGGCATGTGCAGCAGCAGACACGTTCTTGACATATGTTTTAAAAAAATACTTTGGCAACTCTGCTGTTTGCAAAACATTGAAGTTTAAAAATGTGGTGAAATATGCCCTTTAATTACTTTGCACACCCCTACCTAATACCATAACACACAGATTAGCATTATTTATCCCCTCTTTCCAGGCACACGTTCTCTAAAAAAAGTAATCGGTAGCAATTGAGTTATAGTTCTGGTTACCGCAAAATACCACTGGGCGCTAGAGGTTCTTTGGCAAGATGGCTTCATCCTAGTACTGCTCTGCCGGCCGAGTGAAATAATCCATCCATTATCCTGTGATTAGAATGTCATCCATGCCTGCAAAGTTGATTTGCATGAAAACGAGCGTCAAGTCTACCTTTCCCCTGCTGGGCGCTGTACAGGGAGGTGCTGGGAGCAGATTTAGTACTGCAGTGGTCGCACAGTAGTAAAGCGTTGCGGTAAAATGGCGGCCGCTGAAAAAGCTGAGGGGAAGCCGCGGAGACACTGACCACTAAACATTGCCGGCTGCGCGGATGCTGATGTGGCTTAGTGCGCGACCCACATGGTGAGAAGTGGTTGCTGCGGCGAGGTGGAGAGTCGGTGCGAGACTGCGCTGCTGACTGGTGTGGTCTAGTAATGGGCCATGAGGAGAGTGATGGTTGCCGATTGGAGCTGTGATTCCGGACCATGGAGAACGTGTGCAGCCCAGGTAGAAGCTATCTGACTCAACAGGGTTGTGAGCCGCGGTGCAACGTCTACCTGGGTGCCCACTGGCCCCAGGATGGGTGCTGCAATGCGCCCAGCGGATCTTGGATGCCTGGCCTGTGGGGACAATAGCGGCCTGCCTGAGTCATGTGGCCTCGAAAAGTGGTGACTTGTGGAGCTGGTTGGAAGAGGAAAGGGTAAGCTCCTGTCCTAGCGGAGTAAGCCGGCCCTGTTGGTGAATTAAAATGAGGGGCGAACACTGGAGCTACACAGAAATCACCCAGTGGGCCGCGCCTTTGGATTGAGTGTGTGTGTGGAGCAGGCCCGGTTCTAGAGGGTGGGCCGGGTGGGCCAGGCCAGGGCTTTAAGTGAGATGAAAAAACTGGGGGGTCTCTCAAAGGGGCGTGCTTAGCATAGTGTACCGCCCGACTTGTATTCTGCTGTTTCTTTCATTGCATCCAGATATAGGATACAACAAGTAACATCATACCTACAACAAGTCAGGACTATTGGCTTTGTCAATGGTTGTTGGTTGCATAAGATAAATAAGCAGCAACAATGTTTTTTGTATATAATATTGAAAAAGCTTCGACTTAAAGCCGTGGTGACACCACGACAATGTTGCTGCTCCTGAGTTTCAAAAAACAGAAGGGAAATCCAGAGAGAAAATGACTCTCTTTAAAGGATTTCCTTTCCCTGCAACGCTCACCTGGCATGATGTCATGCCGTAACTTCTCCACTAGTGAGAAGTGAGCAGTGTGAGCAGCGCACATCGATGTGACTATTGTCACTGCAGTTAGGAAAAAAACGGACCGCCTGTGCCAAGGCACAAAACAGAGCCCGATAGAGACCCGTTTTGAGGCCTCCTTAAAAAAACTGCCGGTGCTCAGCACCGGTGAGACCCGGCCCACTTAAAGCCCTGGGCCAGGCCCACCCAAACATGAGCCTGGCCCACCCAAACAGGAGCCTTGGCCCTCACAGTGAGGCCTTGAAGGCATGCGCGCAACGGCATTTGTCTCAAAGGGCTGTCTGTGTGTGTGTGTGCGCCGGGCTGAGACAGCTTCCCTGGCGAGCACACACACAGACAGTTCTTGAGATTATCGCAGCCGCACCCGAGTTCTTTACAGGTCTTTAAAAGACCATTGATATGTTAACAAGGCTTTGTTTATTTTTTCACCCCTTCATCTCCACTGGCGAAAGGACAACGGTCACCTTTGCCTACTGTTCTGCTGTGTAGATATTTCATTTTCTATGCGTGCAGGAGAAAAGTTTATTTATTCCTATTCACCTTTCCTGACCCCTGCAGCTGCTTATCAGATCCGGCTATGACACAAAGTTTGTTTTATGGAGTAGGTAAGAGAATGTGTTACTATTTGTTTTTCTTTTTTAAATCTGCACAGGCCCAGCAGGACACATACTTCGTGGCACAGTACCTACACTTTATTAGATGCCTTCATATTTTTTACAGTGGTTATTTTTTAGCTGTTTGCTTTTATGTTTTTTACTTTAATTATTTTAATTCATTGTACAGTTAATAAATAAAGTCAGTGTGTGCTTAATTTGAACAGTTTTTATCATTATCATGGCTGACGCAGGACAACAATAAGACAATAGAAAATGCCCAGATAACCCTGGCGATTAATGATCCTGCTGGAGAGCAATCATTTGTCTGTTAGTCGTTTTTAAATGCAGATGAACTGTATTTTATGTGGAAGCTCAGTGGGTTACTGCCTTTTTCACAGACATCCTTGTGTTACTTGCAGTTCAGAAGTTACAACCCTCACATAAAACAGTGACCAATGAACTGTCACCAAAGAGCTGCATATAAACATGAACGGTAGAGTTAGAACTTTGCTTTTTTTGTTTTGTGATATAGTTAGAACTCCTCAGTCTTTCATTATTCTAATGTTGCTAAAATGAGTATTTTTGGGCAGATATACATTTTTATCAGTCAAGCTGACCCTCATGGAATACTCTTTAAATCCTACAGTTGTGCTTTCCCAGACCAAACCCTCTTAAAATATACTGGCCACCAGTATGGATGACGTGATTCCTGCACCTTGTAATCCTCAATGGCTTATGTGACATTCCCTGCAGACTGATTTACATACCTGCATGATTGATTGTCTCTGTATAATGTGTGCGTGATGTAAAGTACTGTGACACCCTACACTGATATGAGTAGCGCTATACAACAAATGAAATGCATTTGAGGGAGGGGCTACGGAGAGATGAGTGGCGCTGTAGGAGGGTGGTAGTGAAGGAGTCTGAGGAGGAGGTCATAAGGGGGAGGGGCTACGGAGAGATGAGGGGCACTGGAGGAGGGTGGTAGTGAAGGAGTCTGAGGAGGAGGTCATGAGGGGAGGGGCTACAGAGAGATGAGGGGCACTGGAGGAGGGTGGTAGTGAAGGAGTCTGAGGAGGAGGTCATGAGGGGGAGGGGCTACGGAGAGATGAGGGGCACTGGAGGAGGGTGGTAGTGAAGGAGTCTGAGGAGGAGGCCATGAGGGGAGGGGCTACAGAGAGATGAGGGGCACTGGAGGAGGGTGGTAGTGAAGGAGTCTGAGGAGGAGGTCATGAGGGGGAGGGGCTACGGAGAGATGAGGGGCTTTGTTAGAGGGTGGCAGTGAGGGAGTTTGAGAAGGAGGTCAATGGGGGGGCTACAGAGAGATGAGGGGCACTGTTGGAAGGTGGTTGTAAAGGTATTTACGGAGAAAGAGGTAATTGATGTGGCACCATAAAAGACTTTTGCATCAGCACTAAAGCCAGCCCTGTCATGGCCTTTCTGTTGTTGTTTATTTATTTAGCAGTCGGGACATAAGGGCTACTGTGGAACATACTTAAAAGTGCGTACTAATTATATTTACTGCTACATTCAATATTTTAAGTTTAAAGGTGATTTTACTAGTGTTTTTACCCGGAAAAATGAAAGTGGAGCCCAATGGTGCCTGATATGGGGCTGGGGCCCAAGTTTAGCTGTGAGATAAGGTGCACTGGAGAGGAGTAGTGGATAATCAAACCTGTAAGGGAGTGCATGGCAGAGTCCGGGGTCAGGTTGAGGTAGTAATGAAGAGGGATTCTCCGTGAAGGCTCGCACGGAGGGAGCCTGAGAAGTGTCACTTGCCTGATACTCCCACCTTAGAAACCTCCTATTCCCATCAAAGGAACATTACATGGAAAAAACACTTTTTGAGAGTGATCATATTTAGAAAGAGATTTGGAAAAGAGTGCGTCTTACTGGGCCTTGTAAGACTAAGAAGTGATAAAGGCGGGCTCTGAAGCAGGCCTGCCCAGACATATTTGTGACAAATCGAGCCCGCAGTGGCCCACCCAAATGCACCCTTGGCCCACCCAAATATAAATTCCTGGAGCCGGGCCTGGTGTGGAGGCACCATTTAATATTCAAAAGTGCCAGGACTTGGTGAAAGTAAGTGGCCTGTGATCCGTGGGCGGCCTTGGCCCTAGAAAATTGTCAGCAAAGACTGAGAGTGATCAGGCTGTGAAAAGAGTGTTTTAGGGCCAACATGGGGAAGACATAAACATCAGGCATGCCTCACTTTTGAAACGAGGAAACCTTCCAGATCCGAGCAGCACGCAATGTCATATTCAGAACAAGAGCCTCCGGAAAACAGTGCAACAGCACTGGAGGCAACACTCCTGGTGATGCAGAACAGTCTACAATCCATAGATGGAAAAATAGATGCGCTCAACCTGTGAATGGATCATTTTGCTGCAAAGCTCGACAAGCAGAGAGCCATGCTGAGTGAAGCAGACCAATTTCAAAAAGGGGGTGGTGATGGACAGAGTATCTGAGTTAATCAGAAAACTCCTACCCAGTCAACAGATCAGGGCTTGATCCATCACCGTTTTTTAGCTCACTGCACCATCCCCGTTCAGAACCTGGCTATATGCAAATTAGTCTGTCCCCGGCCCAGTGCATCATGGGAACAGGGCAGACAAAACTACCAAGCCAATTCTTCACTGGAAAGGAAACAAGCTTCCGGGAACCGGTTTCTGGCATTACAGCCGTCTTCGGCCCGGCTTGCTTGAATCCTGATGGTGCAATGAGCAAGGGACTCATGTCTGAGCATACCCTTCCACACTCATGGTGGCCAAAATAATTTCAAAAAGGGGCGGGTGATGGACAGAGTATCTGAGTTAATCAGAACACTCCTACCCAGTCAACAGATCAGGGCTTGATCCATCACCGTTTTTTAGCTCACTGCACCATCCCCGTTCAGAACCTGGCTATATGCAAATTAGTCTGTCCCTGGCCCAGTGCATCATGGGAACAGGGCAGACCAAACTACCAAGCCAATTCTTCACTGGAAAGGAAACAAGCTTCCGGGGACCGGTTTCTGGCATTACAGCCGTCTTCGGCCCGGCTTGCTTGAATCCTGATGGTGCAATGAGCAAGGGACTCATGTCTGAGCATACCCTTCCACACTCATGGTGGCCAAAATAATTTCAAAAAGGGGGTGGTGATGGACAGAGTATCTGAGTTAATCAGAACACTCCTACCCAGTCACCAGATCAGGGCTTGATCCATCACCGTTTTTTAGCTCACTGCACCATCCCCGTTCAGAACCTGGCTATATGCAAATTAGTCTGTCCCTGGCCCAGTGCATCATGGGAACAGGGCAGACCAAACTACCAAGCCAATTCTTCACTGGAAAGGAAACAAGCTTCCGGGGACCGGTTTCTGGCATTACAGCCGTCTTCGGCCCGGCTTGCTTGAATCCTGATGGTGCAATGAGCAAGGGACTCATGTCTGAGCATACCCTTCCACACTCATGGTGGCCAAAATAATTTCAAAAAGGGGGTGGTGATGGACAGAGTATCTGAGTTAATCAGAACACTCCTACCCAGTCAACAGATTAGGGCTTGATCCATCACCGTTTTTTAGCTCACTGCACCATCCCCGTTCAGAACCTGGCTATATGCAAATTAGTCTGTCCCTGGCCCAGTGCATCATGGGAACAGGGCAGACCAAACTACCAAGCCAATTCTTCACTGGAAAGGAAACAAGCTTCCGGGGACCGGTTTCTGGCATTACAGCCGTCTTCGGCCCGGCTTGCTTGAATCCTGATGGTGCAATGAGCAAGGGACTCATGTCTGAGCATACCCTTCCACACTCATGGTGGCCAAAATAATTTCAAAAAGGGGGTGGTGATGGACAGAGTATCTGAGCTAATCAGAACACTCCTACCCAGTTAACAGATCAGGGCTTGATCCATCACCGTTTTTTAGCTCACTGCACCATCCCCGTTCAGAACCTGGCTATATGCAAATTAGTCTGTCCCTGGCCCAGTGCATCATGGGAACAGGGCAGACCAAACTACCAAGCCAATTCTTCACTGGAAAGGAAACAAGCTTCCGGGGACTGGTTTCTGGCATTACAGCCGTCTTCGGCCCGGCTTGCTTGAATCCTGATGGTGCAATGAGCAAGGGACTCATGTCTGAGCTTACCCTTCCACACTCATGGTGGCCAAAATAATTTCAAAAAGGGGGTGGTGATGGACAGAGTATCTGAGTTAATCAGAACACTCCTACCCAGTCAACAGATCAGGGCTTGATCCATCACCGTTTTTTAGCTCACTGCACCATCCCCGTTCAGAACCTGGCTATATGCAAATTAGTCTGTCCCTGGACCAGTGCATCTTGGGAACAGGGCAGACCAAACTACCAAGCCAATTCTTCACTGGAAAGGAAACAAGCTTCCGGGGACCGGTTTCTGGCATTACAGCCGTCTTCGGCCCGGCTTGCTTGAATCCTGATGGTGCAATGAGCAAGGGACTCATGTCTGAGCATACCCTTCCACACTCATGGTGGCCAAAATAATTTCAAAAAGGGGGTGGTGATGGACAGAGTATCTGAGTTAATCAGAACACTCCTACCCAGTCAACAGATCAGGGCTTGATCCATCACCGTTTTTTAGCTCACTGCACCATCCCCGTTCAGAACCTGGCTATATGCAAATTAGTCTGTCCCTGGCCCAGTGCATCATGGGAACAGGGCAGACCAAACTACCAAGCCAATTCTTCACTGGAAAGGAAACAAGATTCCGGGGACCGGTTTCTGGCATTACAGCCGTCTTCGGCCCGGCTTGCTTGAATCCTGATGGTGCAATGAGCAAGGGACTCATGTCTGAGCATACCCTTCCACACTCATGGTGGCCAAAATAATTTCAAAAAGGGGGTGGTGATGGACAGAGTATCTGAGTTAATCAGAACACTCCTACCCAGTCAACAGATCAGGGCTTGATCCATCACCGTTTTTTAGCTCACTGCACCATCCCCGTTCAGAACCTGGCTATATGCAAATTAGTCTGTCCCTGGCCCAGTGCATCATGGGAACAGGGCAGACCAAACTACCAAGCCAATTCTTCACTGGAAAGGAAACAAGCTTCCGGGGACCGGTTTCTGGCATTACAGCCGTCTTCGGCCCGGCTTGCTTGAATCCTGATGGTGCAATGAGCAAGGGACTCATGTCTGAGCATACCCTTCCACACTCATGGTGGCCAAAATAATTTCAAAAAGGGGGTGGTGATGGACAGAGTATCTGAGTTAATCAGAACACTCCTACCCAGTCAACAGATCAGGGCTTGATCCATCACCGTTTTTTAGCTCACTGCACCATCCCCGTTCAGAACCTGGCTATATGCAAATTAGTCTGTCCCTGGCCCAGTGCATCATGGGAACAGGGCAGACCAAACTACCAAGCCAATTCTTCACTGGAAAGGAAACAAGCTTCCGGGGACTGGTTTCTGGCATTACAGCCGTCTTCGGCCCGGCTTGCTTGAATCCTGATGGTGCAATGAGCAAGGGACTCATGTCTGAGTATACCCTTCCACACTCATGGTGGCCAAAATAATTTCAAAAAGGGGGTGGTGATGGACAGAGTATCTGAGTTAATCAGAACACTCCTACCCAGTCAACAGATCAGGGCTTGATCCATCACCGTTTTTTAGCTCACTGCACCATCCCCGTTCAGAACCTGGCTATATGCAAATTAGTCTGTCCCTGGCCCAGTGCATCATGGGAACAGGGCAGACCAAACTACCAAGCCAATTCTTCACTGGAAAGGAAACAAGCTTCCGGGGACCGGATTCTGGCATTACAGCCGTCTTCGGCCCGGCTTGCTTGAATCCTGATGGTGCAATGAGCAAGGGACTCATGTCTGAGCATACCCTTCCACAATCATGGTGGCCAAAATAATTTCAAAAAGGGGGTGGTGATGGACAGAGTATCTGAGTTAATCAGAACACTCCTACCCAGTCAACAGATCAGGGCTTGATCCATCACCGTTTTTTAGCTCACTGCACCATCCCCGTTCAGAACCTGGCTATATGCAAATTAGTCTGTCCCTGGCCCAGTGCATCATGGGAACAGGGCAGACCAAACTACCAAGCCAATTCTTCACTGGAAAGGAAACAAGCTTCCGGGGACCGGTTTCTGGCATTACAGCCGTCTTCGGCCCGGCTTGCTTGAATCCTGATGGTGCAATGAGCAAGGGATTCATGTCCGAGCATACCCTTCCACACTCATGGTGGCCAAAATAATTTCAAAAAGGGGGTGGTGATGGACAGAGTATCTGAGTTAATCAGAACACTCCTACCCAGTCAACAGATCAGGGCTTGATCCATCACCGTTTTTTAGCTCACTGCACCATCCCCGTTCAGAACCTCGCTATATGCAAATTAGTCTGTCCCTGGCCCAGTGCATCATGGGAACAGGGCAGACCAAACTACCAAGCCAATTCTTCACTGGAAAGGAAACAAGATTCCGGGGACTGGTTTCTGGCATTACAGCCGTCTTCGGCCCGGCTTGCTTGAATCCTGATGGTGCAATGAGCAAGGGACTCATGTCTGAGCATACCCTTCCACACTCATGGTGGCCAAAATAATTTCAAAAAGGGGGTGGTGATGGACAGAGTATCTTAGTTAATCAGAACACTCCTACCCAGTCAACAGACCAGGGCTTGATCCATCACCGTTTTTTAGCTCACTGCACCATCCCCGTTCAGAACCTGGCTATATGCAAATTAGTCTGTCCCTGGCCCAGTGCCTCATGGGAACAGGGCAGACCAAACTACCAAGCCAATTCTTCACTGGAAAGGAAACAAGCTTCCGGGGACCGGTTTCTGGCATTACAGCCGTCTTCGGCCCGGCTTGCTTGAATCCTGATGGTGCAATGAGCAAGGGACTCATGTCTGAGCATACCCTTCCACACTCATGGTGGCCAAAATAATTTCAAAAAGGGGGTGGTGATGGACAGAGTATCTGAGTTAATCAGAACACTCCTACCCAGTCAACAGATCAGGGCTTGATCCATCACCGTTTTTTAGCTCACTGCACCATCCCCGTTCAGAACCTGGCTATATGCAAATTAGTCTGTCCCTGGCCCAGTGCATCATGGGAACAGGGCAGACCAAACTACCAAGCCAATTCTTCACTGGAAAGGAAACAAGCTTCCGGGGACCGGTTTCTGGCATTACAGCCGTCTTCGGCCCGGCTTGCTTGAATCCTGATGGTGCAATGAGCAAGGGACTCATGTCTGAGCATACCCTTCCACACTCATGGTGGCCAAAATAATTTCAAAAAGGGGGTGGTGATGGACAGAGTATCTGAGTTAATCAGAACACTCCTACCCAGTCAACAGATCAGGGCTTGATCCATCACCGTTTTTTAGCTCACTGCACCATCCCCGTTCAGAACCTGGCTATATGCAAATTAGTCTGTCCCTGGCCCAGTGCATCATGGGAACAGGGCAGACCAAACTATCAAGCCAATTCTTCACTGGAAAGGAAACAAGCTTCCGGGGACCAGTTTCTGGCATTACAGCCGTCTTCGGCCCGGCTTGCTTGAATCCTGATGGTGCAATGAGCAAGGGACTCATGTCTGAGCATACCCTTCCACACTCATGGTGGCCAAAATAATTTCAAAAAGGGGGTGGTGATGGACAGAGTATCTGAGTTAATCAGAACACTCCTACCCAGTCAACAGATCAGGGCTTGATCCATCACCGTTTTTTAGCTCACTGCACCATCCCCGTTCAGAACCTGGCTATATGCAAATTAGTATGTCCCTGGCCCAGTGCATCATGGGAACAGGGCAGACCAAACTACCAAGCCAATTCTTCACTGGAAAGGAAACAAGCTTCCGGGGACCGGTTTCTGGCATTACAGCCGTCTTCGGCCCGGCTTGCTTGAATCCTGATGGTGCAATGAGCAAGGGACTCATGTCTGAGCATACCCTTCCACACTCATGGTGGCCAAAATAATTTCAAAAGGGGGGTGGTGATGGACAGAGTATCTGAGTTAATCAGAACACTCCTACCCAGTCAACAGATCAGGGCTTGATCCATCACCGTTTTTTAGCTCACTGCACCATCCCCGTTCAGAACCTGGCTATATGCAAATTAGTCTGTCCCTGGCCCAGTGCATCATGGGAACAGGGCAGACCAAACTACCAAGCCAATTCTTCACTGGAAAGGAAACAAGCTTCCGGGGACCGGTTTCTGGCATTACAGCCGTCTTCGGCCCGGCTTGCTTGAATCCTGATGGTGCAATGAGCAAGGGACTCATGTCTGAGCATACCCTTCCACACTCATGGTGGCCAAAATAATTTCAAAAAGGGGGTGGTGATGGACAGAGTATCTGAGTTAATCAGAACACTCCTACCCAGTCAACAGATCAGGGCTTGATCCATCACCGTTTTTTAGCTCACTGCACCATCCCCGTTCAGAACCTGGCTATATGCAAATTAGTCTGTCCCTGGCCCAGTGCATCATGGGAACAGGGCAGACCAAACTACCAAGCCAATTCTTCACTGGAAAGGAAACAAGCTTCCGGGGACCAGTTTCTGGCATTACAGCCGTCTTCGGCCCGGCTTGCTTGAATCCTGATGGTGCAATGAGCAAGGGACTCATGTCTGAGCATACCCTTCCACACTCATGGTGGCCAAAATAATTTCAAAAAGGGGATGGTGATGGACAGAGTATCTGAGTTAATCAGAACACTCCTACCCAGTCAACAGATCAGGGCTTGATCCATCACCATTTTTTAGCTCACTGCACCATCCCCGTTCAGAACCTGGCTATATGCAAATTAGTCTGTCCCTGGCCCAGTGCATCATGGGAACAGGGCAGACCAAACTACCAAGCCAATTCTTCACTGGAAAGGAAACAAGCTTCCGGGGACCGGTTTCTGGCATTACAGCCGTCTTCGGCCCGGCTTGCTTGAATCCTGATGGTGCAATGAGCAAGGGACTCATGTCTGAGCATACCCTTCCACACTCATGGTGGCCAAAATAATTTCAAAAAGGGGGTGGTGATGGACAGAGTATCTGAGTTAATCAGAACACTCCTACCCAGTCAACAGATCAGGGCTTGATCCATCCCCGTTCTGAACCTGGCTATATGCAAATTAGTCTGTCACTGGCCCAGTGCGTCATGGGAACAGGGCAGACCAAACTACCAAGCCAATTCTTCACTGGAAAGAAAACAAGCTTCCGGGGACCGGTTTCTGGCATTACAGCCGTCTTCGGCCCGGCTTGCTTGAATCCTGATGGTGCAATGAGCAAGGGACTCATGTCTGAGCATACCCTTCCACAATCATGGTGGCCAAAATAATTTCAAAAAGGGGGTGGTGATGGACAGAGTATCTGAGTTAATCAGAACACTCCTACCCAGTCAACAGATCAGGGCTTGATCCATCACCGTTTTTTAGCTCACTGCACCATCCCCGTTCAGAACCTGGCTATATGCAAATTAGCCTGTCCCTGGCCCAGTGCATCATGGGAACAGGGCAGACCAAACTACCAAGCCAATTCTTCACTGGAAAGGAAACAAGCTTCCGGGGACTGGTTTCTGGCATTACAGCCGTCTTCGGCCCGGCTTGCTTGAATCCTGATGGTGCAATGAGCAAGGGACTCATGTCTGAGCATACCCTTCCACACTCATGGTGGCCAAAATTATTTCAAAAAGGGGGTGGTGATGGACAGAGTATCTGAGTTAATCAGAACACTCCTACCCAGTCAACAGATCAGGGCTTGATCCATCACCGTTTTTTAGCTCACTGCACCATCCCCGTTCAGAACCTGGCTATATGCAAATTAGTCTGTCCCTGGCCCAGTGCATCATGGGAACAGGGCAGACCAAACTACCAAGCCAATTCTTCACTGAAAGGAAACAAGCTTCCGGGGACCGGTTTCTGGCATTACAGCCGTCTTCGGCCCGGCTTGCTTGAATCCTGATGGTGCAATGAGCAAGGGACTCATGTCTGAGCATACCCTTCCTCACTCATGGTGGCCAAAATAATTTCAAAAAGGGGGTGGTGATGGACAGAGTATCTGAGTTAATCAGAACACTCCTACCCAGTCAACAGATCAGGGCTTGATCCATCACCGTTTTTTAGCTCACTGCAATCCCCGTTCGGAACCTGGCTATATGCAAATTAGTCGGTCCCTGGCCCAGTGCATCATGGGAACAGGGCAGACCAAACTACCAAGCCAATTCTTCACTGGAAAGGAAACAAGCTTCCGGGGACCGGTTTCTGGCATTACAGCCGTCTTCGGCCCGGCTTGCTTGAATCCTGATGGTGCAATGAGCAAGGGACTCATGTCTGAGCATACCCTTCCACACTCATGGTGGCCAAAATAATTTCAAAAAGGGGGTGGTGATGGACAGAGTATCTGAGTTAATCAGAACACTCCTACCCAGTCAACAGATCAGGGCTTGATCCATCACCGTTTTTTAGCTCACTGCACCATCCCCGTTCAGAACCTGGCTATATGCAAATTAGTCTGTCCCTGGCCCAGTGCATCATGGGAACAGGGCAGACCAAACTACCAAGCCAATTCTTCACTGGAAAGGAAACAAGCTTCCGGGGACCGGTTTCTGGCATTACAGGCGTCTTCGGCCCGGCTTGCTTGAATCCTGATGGTGCAATGAGCAAGGGACTCATGTCTGAGCATACCCTTCCACACTCATGGTGGCCAAAATAATTTCAAAAAGGGGGTGGTGATGGACAGAGTATCTGAGTTAATCAGAACACTCCTACCCAGTCAACAGATCAGGGCTTGATCCATCACCGTTTTTTAGCTCACTGCACCATCCCCGTTCAGAACCTGGCTATATGCAAATTAGTCTGTCCCTGGCCCAGTGCATCATGGGAACAGGGCAGACCAAACTACCAAGCCAATTCTTCACTGGAAAGGAAACAAGCTTCCGGGGACCGGTTTCTGGCATTACAGCCGTCTTCGGCCCGGCTTGCTTGAATCCTGATGGTGCAATGAGCAAGGGACTCATGTCTGAGCATACCCTTCCACACTCATGGTGGCCAAAATAATTTCAAAAAGGGGGTGGTGATGGACAGAGTATCTGAGTTAATCAGAACACTCCTACCCAGTCAACAGATCAGGGCTTGATCCATCACCGTTTTTTAGCTCACTGCACCATCCCCGTTCAGAACCTGGCTATATGCAAATTAGTCTGTCCCTGGCCCAGTGCATCATGGGAACAGGGCAGACCAAACTACCAAGCCAATTCTTCACTGGAAAGGAAACAAGCTTCCGGGGACCAGTTTCTGGCATTACAGCCGTCTTCGGCCCGGCTTGCTTGAATCCTGATGGTGCAATGAGCAAGGGACTCATGTCTGAGCATACCCTTCCACACTCATGGTGGCCAAAATAATTTCAAAAAGGGGGTGGTGATGGACAGAGTATCTGAGTTAATCAGAACACTCCTACCCAGTCAACAGATCAGGGCTTGATCCATCACCATTTTTTAGCTCACTGCACCATCCCCGTTCAGAACCTGGCTATATGCAAATTAGTCTGTCCCTGGCCCAGTGCATCATGGGAACAGGGCAGACCAAACTACCAAGCCAATTCTTCACTGGAAAGGAAACAAGCTTCCGGGGACTCGTTTCTGGCATTACAGCCGTCTTCGGCCCGGCTTGCTTGAATCCTGATGGTGCAATGCGCAAGGGACTCATGTCTGAGCATACCCTTCCACACTCATGGTGGCCAAAATAATTTCAAAAAGGGGTTGGTGATGGACAGAGTATCTGAGTTAATCAGAACACTCCTACCCAGACAACAGATCAGGGCTTGATCCATCACCGTTTTTTAGCTCACTGCACCATCCCCGTTCAGAACCTGGCTATATGCAAATTAGTCTGTCCCTGGCCCAGTGCATCATGGGAACAGGGCAGACCAAACTACCAAGCCAATTCTTCACTGGAAAGGAAACAAGCTTTCGGGGACCGGTTTCTGGCATTACAGCCGTCTTCGGCCCGGCTTGCTTGAATCCTGATGGTGCAATGAGCAAGGGACTCATGTCTGAGCATACCCTTCCACACTCATGGTGGCCAAAATAATTTCAAAAAGGGGGTGGTGATGGACAGAGTATCTGAGTTAATCAGAACACTCCTACCCAGTCAACAGATCAGGGCTTGATCCATCACCGTTTTTTAGCTCACTGCACCATCCCCGTTCAGAACCTGGCTATATGCAAATTAGTCTGTCACTGGCCCAGTGCGTCATGGGAACAGGGCAGACCAAACTACCAAGCCAATTCTTCACTGGAAAGGAAACAAGCTTCCGGGGACCGGTTTCTGGCATTACAGCCGTCTTCGGCCCGGCTTGCTTGAATCCTGATGGTGCAAAGAGCAAGGGACTCATGTCTGAGCATACCCTTCCACAATCATGGTGGCCAAAATAATTTCAAAAAGGGGGTGGTGATGGACAGAGTATCTGAGTTAATCAGAACACTCCTACCCAGTCAACAGATCAGGGCTTGATCCATCACCGTTTTTTAGCTCACTGCACCATCCCCGTTCAGAACCTGGCTATATGCAAATTAGCCTGTCCCTGGCCCAGTGCATCATGGGAACAGGGCAGACCAAACTACCAAGCCAATTCTTCACTGGAAAGGAAACAAGCTTCCGGGGACTGGTTTCTGGCATTACAGCCGTCTTCGGCCCGGCTTGCTTGAATCCTGATGGTGCAATGAGCAAGGGACTCATGTCTGAGCATACCCTTCCACACTCATGGTGGCCAAAATAATTTCAAAAAGGGGGTGGTGATGGACAGAGTATCTGAGTTAATCAGAACACTCCTACCCAGTCAACAGATCAGGGCTTGATCCATCACCGTTTTTTAGCTCACTGCACCATCCTCGTTCAGAACCTGGCTATATGCAAATTAGTCTGTCCCTGGCCCAGTGCATCATGGGAACAGGGCAGACCAAACTACCAAGCCAATTCTTCACTGGAAAGGAAACAAGCTTCCGGGGACCGGTTTCTGGCATTACAGCCGTCTTCGGCCCGGCTTGCTTGAATCCTGATGGTGCAATGAGCAAGGGACTCATGTCTGAGCATACCCTTCCACACTCATGGTGGCCAAAATAATTTCAAAAAGGGGGTGGTGATGGACAGAGTATCTGAGTTAATCAGAACACTCCTACCCAGTCAACAGACCAGGGCTTGATCCATCACCGTTTTTTAGCTCACTGCACCATCCCCGTTCAGAACCTGGCTATATGCAAATTAGTCTGTCCCTGGCCCAGTGCATCATGGGAACAGGGCAGACCAAACTACCAAGCCAATTCTTCACTGGAAAGGAAACAAGCTTCCGGGGACCGGTTTCTGGCATTACAGCCGTCTTCGGCCCGGCTTGCTTGAATCCTGATGGTGCAATGAGCAAGGGACTCATGTCTGAGCATACCCTTCCACACTCATGGTGGCCAAAATAATTTCAAAAAGGGGGTGGTGATGGACAGAGTATCTGAGTTAATCAGAACACTCCTACCCAGTCAACAGATCAGGGCTTGATCCATCACCGTTTTTTAGCTCACTGCACCATCCCCGTTCAGAACCTGGCTATATGCAAATTAGTCTGTCCCTGGCCCAGTGCATCATGGGAACAGGGCAGACCAAACTACCAAGCCAATTCTTCACTGGAAAGGAAACAAGCTTCCGGGGACCGGTTTCTGGCATTACAGCCGTCTTCGGCCCGGCTTGCTTGAATCCTGATGGTGCAATGAGCAAGGGACTCATGTCTGAGCATACCCTTCCACACTCATGGTGGCCAAAATAATTTCAAAAAGGGGGTGGTGATGGACAGAGTATCTGAGTTAATCAGAACACTCCTACCCAGTCAACAGATCAGGGCTTGATCCATCACCGTTTTTTAGCTCACTGCACCATCCCCGTTCAGAACCTGGCTATATGCAAATTAGTCTGTCCCTGGCCCAGTGCATCATGGGAACAGGGCAGACCAAACTACCAAGCCAATTCTTCACTGGAAAGGAAACAAGCTTCCGGGGACCGGTTTCTGGCATTACAGCCGTCTTTGGCCCGGCTTGCTTGAATCCTGATGGTGCAATGAGCAAGGGACTCATGTCTGAGCATACCCTTCCACACTCATGGTGGCCAAAATAATTTCAAAAAGGGGGTGGTGATGGACAGAGTATCTGAGTTAATCAGAACACTCCTACCCAGTCAACAGATCAGGGCTTGATCCATCACCGTTTTTTAGCTCACTGCACCATCCCCGTTCAGAACCTGGCTATATGCAAATTAGTCTGTCCCTGGCCCAGTGCATCATGGGAACAGGGCAGACCAAACTACCAAGCCAATTCTTCACTGGAAAGGAAACAAGCTTCCGGGGACCGGTTTCTGGCATTACAGCCGTCTTCAGCCCGGCTTGCTTGAATCCTGATGGTGCAATGAGCAAGGGACTCATGTCTGAGCATACCCTTCCACACTCATGGTGGCCAAAATAATTTCAAAAAGGGGGTGGTGATGGACAGAGTATCTGAGTTAATCAGAACACTCCTACCCAGTCAACAGATCAGGGCTTGATCCATCACCGTTTTTTAGCTCACTGCACCATCCCCGTTCAGAACCTGGCTATATGCAAATTAGTCTGTCCCTGGCCCAGTGCATCATGGGAACAGGGCAGACCAAACTACCAAGCCAATTCTTCACTGGAAAGGAAACAAGCTTCCGGGGACCGGTTTCTGGCATTACAGCCGTCTTCGGCCCGGCTTGCTTGAATCCTGATGGTGCAATGAGCAAGGGACTCATGTCTGAGCATACCCTTCCACACTCATGGTGGCCAAAATAATTTCAAAAAGGGGGTGGTGATGGACAGAGTATCTGAGTTAATCAGAACACTCCTACCCAGTCAACAGATCAGGGCTTGATCCATCACCGTTTTTTAGCTCACTGCACCATCCCCGTTCAGAACCTGGCTATATGCAAATTAGTCTGTCCCTGGCCCAGTGCATCATGGGAACAGGGCAGACCAAACTACCAAGCCAATTCTTCACTGGAAAGGAAACAAGCTTCCGGGGACCGGTTTCTGGCATTACAGCCGTCTTCGGCCCGGCTTGCTTGAATCCTGATGGTGCAATGAGCAAGGGACTCATGTCTGAGCATACCCTTCCACACTCATGGTGGCCAAAATAATTTCAAAAAGGGGGTGGTGATGGACAGAGTATCTGAGTTAATCAGAACACTCCTACCCAGTCAACAGATCAGGGCTTGATCCATCACCGTTTTTTAGCTCACTGCACCATCCCCGTTCAGAACCTGGCTATATGCAAATTAGTCTGTCCCTGGCCCAGTGCATCATGGGAACAGGGCAGACCAAACTACCAAGCCAATTCTTCACTGGAAAGGAAACAAGCTTCCGGGGACCGGTTTCTGGCATTACAGCCGTCTTCGGCCCGGCTTGCTTGAATCCTGATGGTGCAATGAGCAAGGGACTCATGTCTGAGCATACCCTTCCACACTCATGGTGGCCAAAATAATTTCAAAAAGGGGGTGGTGATGGACAGAGTATCTGAGTTAATCAGAACACTCCTACTCAGTCAACAGATCAGGGCTTGATCCATCACCGTTTTTTAGCTCACTGCACCATCCCCGTTCAGAACCTGGCTATATGCAAATTAGTCTGTCCCTGGCCCAGTGCATCATGGGAACAGGGCAGACCAAACTACCAAGCCAATTCTTCACTGGAAAGGAAACAAGCTTCCGGGGACCGGTTTCTGGCATTACAGCCGTCTTCAGCCCGGCTTGCTTGAATCCTGATGGTGCAATGAGCAAGGGACTCATGTCTGAGCATACCCTTCCACACTCATGGTGGCCAAAATAATTTCAAAAAGGGGGTGGTGATGGACAGAGTATCTGAGTTAATCAGAACACTCCTACCCAGTCAACAGATCAGGGCTTGATCCATCACCGTTTTTTAGCTCACTGCACCATCCCCGTTCAGAACCTGGCTATATGCAAATTAGTCTGTCCCTGGCCCAGTGCATCATGGGAACAGGGCAGACCAAACTACCAAGCCAATTCTTCACTGGAAAGGAAACAAGCTTCCGGGGACCGGTTTCTGGCATTACAGCCGTCTTCGGCCCGGCTTGCTTGAATCCTGATGGTGCAATGAGCAAGGGACTCATGTCTGAGCATACCCTTCCACACTCATGGTGGCCAAAATAATTTCAAAAAGGGGGTGGTGATGGACAGAGTATCTGAGTTAATCAGAACACTCCTACCCAGTCAACAGATCAGGGCTTGATCCATCACCGTTTTTTAGCTCACTGCACCATCCCCGTTCAGAACCTGGCTATATGCAAATTAGTCTGTCCCTGGCCCAGTGCATCATGGGAACAGGGCAGACCAAACTACCAAGCCAATTCTTCACTGGAAAGGAAACAAGCTTCCGGGGACCAGTTTCTGGCATTACAGCCGTCTTCGGCCCGGCTTGCTTGAATCCTGATGGTGCAATGAGCAAGGGACTCATGTCTGAGCATACCCTTCCACACTCATGGTGGCCAAAATAATTTCAAAAAGGGGGTGGTGATGGACAGAGTATCTGAGTTAATCAGAACACTCCTACCCAGTCAACAGATCAGGGCTTGATCCATCACCGTTTTTTAGCTCACTGCACCATCCCCGTTCAGAACCTGGCTATATGCAAATTAGTCTGTCCCTGGCCCAGTGCATCATGGGAACAGGGCAGACCAAACTACCAAGCCAATTCTTCACTGGAAAGGAAACAAGCTTCCGGGGACCGGTTTCTGGCATTACAGCCGTCTTCAGCCCGGCTTGCTTGAATCCTGATGGTGCAATGAGCAAGGGACTCATGTCTGAGCATACCCTTCCACACTCATGGTGGCCAAAATAATTTCAAAAAGGGGGTGGTGATGGACAGAGTATCTGAGTTAATCAGAACACTCCTACCCAGACAACAGATCAGGGCTTGATCCATCACCGTTTTTTAGCTCACTGCACCATCCCCGTTCAGAACGTGGCTATATGCAAATTAGTCTGTCCCTGGCCCAGTGCATCATGGGAACAGGGCAGACCAAACTACCAAGCCAATTCTTCACTGGAAAGGAAACAAGCTTCCGGGGACCGGTTTCTGGCATTACAGCCGTCTTCGGCCCGGCTTGCTTGAATCCTGATGGTGCAATGAGCAAGGGACTCATGTCTGAGCATACCCTTCCACACTCATGGTGGCCAAAATAATTTCAAAAAGGGGGTGGTGATGGACAGAGTATCTGAGTTAATCAGAACACTCCTACCCAGTCAACAGATCAGGGCTTGATCCATCACCGTTTTTTTAGCTCACTGCACCATCCCCGTTCAGAACCTGGCTATATGCAAATTAGTCTGTCACTGGCCCAGTGCGTCATGAGAACAGGGCAGACCAAACTACCAAGCCAATTCTTCACTGGAAAGAAAACAAGCTTCCGGGGACCGGTTTCTGGCATTACAGCCGTCTTCGGCCCGGCTTGCTTGAATCCTGATGGTGCAATGAGCAAGGGACTCATGTCTGAGCATACCCTTCCACAATCATGGTGGCCAAAATAATTTCAAAAAGGGGGTGGTGATGGACAGAGTATCTGAGTTAATCAGAACACTCCTACCCAGTCAACAGATCAGGGCTTGATCCATCACCGTTTTTTAGCTCACTGCACCATCCCCGTTCAGAACCTGGCTATATGCAAATTAGCCTGTCCCTGGCCCAGTGCATCATGGGAACAGGGCAGACCAAACTACCAAGCCAATTCTTCACTGGAAAGGAAACAAGCTTCCGGGGACTGGTTTCTGGCATTACAGCCGTCTTCGGCCCGGCTTGCTTGAATCCTGATGGTGCAATGAGCAAGGGACTCATGTCTGAGCATACCCTTCCACACTCATGGTGGCCAAAATAATTTCAAAAAGGGGGTGGTGATGGACAGAGTATCTGAGTTAATCAGAACACTCCTACCCAGTCAACAGATCAGGGCTTGATCCATCACCGTTTTTTAGCTCACTGCACCATCCCCGTTCAGAACCTGGCTATATGCAAATTAGTCTGTCCCTGGCCCAGTGCATCATGGGAACAGGGCAGACCAAACTACCAAGCCAATTCTTCACTGAAAGGAAACAAGCTTCCGGGGACCGGTTTCTGGCATTACAGCCGTCTTCGGCCCGGCTTGCTTGAATCCTGATGGTGCAATGAGCAAGGGACTCATGTCTGAGCATACCCTTCCACACTCATGGTGGCCAAAATAATTTCAAAAAGGGGGTGGTGATGGACAGAGTATCTGAGTTAATCAGAACACTCCTACCCAGTCAACAGATCAGGGCTTGATCCATCACCGTTTTTTAGCTCACTGCACCATCCCCGTTCAGAACCTGGCTATATGCAAATTAGTCTGTCCCTGGCCCAGTGCATCATGGGAACAGGGCAGACCAAACTACCAAGCCAATTCTTCACTGGAAAGGAAACAAGCTTCCGGGGACCGGTTTCTGGCATTACAGCCGTCTTCGGCCCGGCTTGCTTGAATCCTGATGGTGCAATGAGCAAGGGACTCATGTCTGAGCATACCCTTCAACACTCATGGTGGCCAAAATAATTTCAAAAAAGGGGTGGTGATGGACAGAGTATCTGAGTTAATCAGAACACTCCTACCCAGTCAACAGATCAGGGCTTGATCCATCACCGTTTTTTAGCTCACTGCACCATCCCCGTTCAGAACCTGGCTATATGCAAATTAGTCTGTCCCTGGCCCAGTGCATCATGGGAACAGGGCAGACCAAACTACCAAGCCAATTCTTCACTGGAAAGGAAACAAGCTTCCGGGGACCGGTTTCTGGCATTACAGCCGTCTTCGGCCCGGCTTGCTTGAATCCTGATGGTGCAATGAGCAAGGGACTCATGTCTGAGCATACCCTTCCACACTCATGGTGGCCAAAATAATTTCAAAAAGGGGGTGGTGATGGACAGAGTATCTGAGTTAATCAGAACACTCCTACCCAGTCAACAGATCAGGGCTTGATCCATCACCGTTTTTTAGCTCACTGCATCATCCCCGTTCAGAACCTGGCTATATGCAAATTAGTCTGTCCCTGGCCCAGTGCATCATGGGAACAGGGCAGACCAAACTACCAAGCCAATTCTTCACTGGAAAGGAAACAAGCTTCCGGGGACCGGTTTCTGGCATTACAGCCGTCTTCGGCCCGGCTTGCTTGAATCCTGATGGTGCAATGAGCAAGGGACTCATGTCTGAGCATACCCTTCCACACTCATGGTGGCCAAAATAATTTCAAAAAGGGGGTGGTGATGGACAGAGTATCTGAGTTAATCAGAACACTCCTACCCAGTCAACAGATCAGGGCTTGATCCATCACCGTTTTTTAGCTCACTGCACCATCCCCGTTCAGAACCTGGCTATATGCAAATTAGTCTGTCCCTGGCCCAGTGCATCATGGGAACAGGGCAGACCAAACTACCAAGCCAATTCTTCACTGGAAAGGAAACAAGCTTCCGGGGACCAGTTTCTGGCATTACAGCCGTCTTCGGCCCGGCTTGCTTGAATCCTGATGGTGCAATGAGCAAGGGACTCATGTCTGAGCATACCCTTCCACACTCATGGTGGCCAAAATAATTTCAAAAAGGGGGTGGTGATGGACAGAGTATCTGAGTTAATCAGAACACTCCTACCCAGTCAACAGATCAGGGCTTGATCCATCACCGTTTTTTAGCTCACTGCACCATCCCCGTTCAGAACCTGGCTATATGCAAATTAGTCTGTCCCTGGCCCAGTGCATCATGGGAACAGGGCAGAGCAAACTACCAAGCCAATTCTTCACTGAAAGGAAACACGCTTCCGGGGACCGGTTTCTGGTATTACAGCCGTCTTCGGCCCGGCTTGCTTGAATCCTGATGGTGCAATGAGCAAGGGATAATGTCTGAGCATACCCTTCCACACTCATGGTGGCCAAAATAATTTCAAAAAGGGGGTGGTGATGGACAGAGTATCTGAGTTAATCAGAACACTCCTACCCAGTCAACAGATCAGGGCTTGATCCATCACCGTTTTTTAGCTCACTGCACCATCCCCGTTCAGAACCTGGCTATATGCAAATTAGTCTGTCCCTGGCCCAGTGCATCATGGGAACAGGGCAGACCAAACTACCAAGCCAATTCTTCACTGGAAAGGAAACAAGCTTCCGGGGACCGGTTTCTGGCATTACAGCCGTCTTCGGCCCGGCTTGCTTGAATCCTGATGGTGCAATGAGCAAGGGACTCATGTCTGAGCATACCCTTCCACACTCATGGTGGCCAAAATAATTTCAAAAAGGGGGTGGTGATGGACAGAGTATCTGAGTTAATCAGAACACTCCTACCCAGTCAACAGATCAGGGCTTGATCCATCACCGTTTTTTAGCTCACTGCACCATCCCCGTTCAGAACCTGGCTATATGCAAATTAGTCTGTCCCTGGCCCAGTGCATCATGGGAACAGGGCAGACCAAACTACCAAGCCAATTCTTCACTGGAAAGGAAACAAGCTTCCGGGGACCGGTTTCTGGCATTACAGCCGTCTTCGGCCCGGCTTGCTTGAATCCTGATGGTGCAATGAGCAAGGGACTCATGTCTGAGCATACCCTTCCACACTCATGGTGGCCAAAATAATTTCAAAAAGGGGGTGGTGATGGACAGAGTATCTGAGTTAATCAGAACACTCCTACCCAGTCAACAGATCAGGGCTTGATCCATCACCGTTTTTTAGCTCACTGCACCATCCCCGTTCAGAACCTGGCTATATGCAAATTAGTCTGTCCCTGGCCCAGTGCATCATGGGAACAGGGCAGACCAAACTACCAAGCCAATTCTTCACTGGAAAGGAAACAAGCTTCCGGGGACCGGTTTCTGGCATTACAGCCGTCTTTGGCCCGGCTTGCTTGAATCCTGATGGTGCAATGAGCAAGGGACTCATGTCTGAGCATACCCTTCCACACTCATGGTGGCCAAAATAATTTCAAAAAGGGGGTGGTGATGGACAGAGTATCTGAGTTAATCAGAACACTCCTACCCAGTCAACAGATCAGGGCTTGATCCATCACCGTTTTTTAGCTCACTGCACCATCCCCGTTCAGAACCTGGCTATATGCAAATTAGTCTGTCCCTGGCCCAGTGCATCATGGGAACAGGGCAGACCAAACTACCAAGCCAATTCTTCACTGGAAAGGAAACAAGCTTCCGGGGACCGGTTTCTGGCATTACAGCCGTCTTCAGCCCGGCTTGCTTGAATCCTGATGGTGCAATGAGCAAGGGACTCATGTCTGAGCATACCCTTCCACACTCATGGTGGCCAAAATAATTTCAAAAAGGGGGTGGTGATGGACAGAGTATCTGAGTTAATCAGAACACTCCTACCCAGTCAACAGATCAGGGCTTGATCCATCACCGTTTTTTAGCTCACTGCACCATCCCCGTTCAGAACCTGGCTATATGCAAATTAGTCTGTCCCTGGCCCAGTGCATCATGGGAACAGGGCAGACCAAACTACCAAGCCAATTCTTCACTGGAAAGGAAACAAGCTTCCGGGGACCGGTTTCTGGCATTACAGCCGTCTTCGGCCCGGCTTGCTTGAATCCTGATGGTGCAATGAGCAAGGGACTCATGTCTGAGCATACCCTTCCACACTCATGGTGGCCAAAATAATTTCAAAAAGGGGGTGGTGATGGACAGAGTATCTGAGTTAATCAGAACACTCCTACCCAGTCAACAGATCAGGGCTTGATCCATCACCGTTTTTTAGCTCACTGCACCATCCCCGTTCAGAACCTGGCTATATGCAAATTAGTCTGTCCCTGGCCCAGTGCATCATGGGAACAGGGCAGACCAAACTACCAAGCCAATTCTTCACTGGAAAGGAAACAAGCTTCCGGGGACCGGTTTCTGGCATTACAGCCGTCTTTGGCCCGGCTTGCTTGAATCCTGATGGTGCAATGAGCAAGGGACTCATGTCTGAGCATACCCTTCCACACTCATGGTGGCCAAAATAATTTCAAAAAGGGGGTGGTGATGGACAGAGTATCTGAGTTAATCAGAACACTCCTACCCAGTCAACAGATCAGGGCTTGATCCATCACCGTTTTTTAGCTCACTGCACCATCCCCGTTCAGAACCTGGCTATATGCAAATTAGTCTGTCCCTGGCCCAGTGCATCATGGGAACAGGGCAGACCAAACTACCAAGCCAATTCTTCACTGGAAAGGAAACAAGCTTCCGGGGACCGGTTTCTGGCATTACAGCCGTCTTCAGCCCGGCTTGCTTGAATCCTGATGGTGCAATGAGCAAGGGACTCATGTCTGAGCATACCCTTCCACACTCATGGTGGCCAAAATAATTTCAAAAAGGGGGTGGTGATGGACAGAGTATCTGAGTTAATCAGAACACTCCTACCCAGTCAACAGATCAGGGCTTGATCCATCACCGTTTTTTAGCTCACTGCACCATCCCCGTTCAGAACCTGGCTATATGCAAATTAGTCTGTCCCTGGCCCAGTGCATCATGGGAACAGGGCAGACCAAACTACCAAGCCAATTCTTCACTGGAAAGGAAACAAGCTTCCGGGGACCGGTTTCTGGCATTACAGCCGTCTTCGGCCCGGCTTGCTTGAATCCTGATGGTGCAATGAGCAAGGGACTCATGTCTGAGCATACCCTTCCACACTCATGGTGGCCAAAATAATTTCAAAAAGGGGGTGGTGATGGACAGAGTATCTGAGTTAATCAGAACACTCCTACCCAGTCAACAGATCAGGGCTTGATCCATCACCGTTTTTTAGCTCACTGCACCATCCCCGTTCAGAACCTGGCTATATGCAAATTAGTCTGTCCCTGGCCCAGTGCATCATGGGAACAGGGCAGACCAAACTACCAAGCCAATTCTTCACTGGAAAGGAAACAAGCTTCCGGGGACCGGTTTCTGGCATTACAGCCGTCTTCGGCCCGGCTTGCTTGAATCCTGATGGTGCAATGAGCAAGGGACTCATGTCTGAGCATACCCTTCCACACTCATGGTGGCCAAAATAATTTCAAAAAGGGGGTGGTGATGGACAGAGTATCTGAGTTAATCAGAACACTCCTACCCAGTCAACAGATCAGGGCTTGATCCATCACCGTTTTTTAGCTCACTGCACCATCCCCGTTCAGAACCTGGCTATATGCAAATTAGTCTGTCCCTGGCCCAGTGCATCATGGGAACAGGGCAGACCAAACTACCAAGCCAATTCTTCACTGGAAAGGAAACAAGCTTCCGGGGACCGGTTTCTGGCATTACAGCCGTCTTCGGCCCGGCTTGCTTGAATCCTGATGGTGCAATGAGCAAGGGACTCATGTCTGAGCATACCCTTCCACACTCATGGTGGCCAAAATAATTTCAAAAAGGGGGTGGTGATGGACAGAGTATCTGAGTTAATCAGAACACTCCTACTCAGTCAACAGATCAGGGCTTGATCCATCACCGTTTTTTAGCTCACTGCACCATCCCCGTTCAGAACCTGGCTATATGCAAATTAGTCTGTCCCTGGCCCAGTGCATCATGGGAACAGGGCAGACCAAACTACCAAGCCAATTCTTCACTGGAAAGGAAACAAGCTTCCGGGGACCGGTTTCTGGCATTACAGCCGTCTTCAGCCCGGCTTGCTTGAATCCTGATGGTGCAATGAGCAAGGGACTCATGTCTGAGCATACCCTTCCACACTCATGGTGGCCAAAATAATTTCAAAAAGGGGGTGGTGATGGACAGAGTATCTGAGTTAATCAGAACACTCCTACCCAGTCAACAGATCAGGGCTTGATCCATCACCGTTTTTTAGCTCACTGCACCATCCCCGTTCAGAACCTGGCTATATGCAAATTAGTCTGTCCCTGGCCCAGTGCATCATGGGAACAGGGCAGACCAAACTACCAAGCCAATTCTTCACTGGAAAGGAAACAAGCTTCCGGGGACCGGTTTCTGGCATTACAGCCGTCTTCGGCCCGGCTTGCTTGAATCCTGATGGTGCAATGAGCAAGGGACTCATGTCTGAGCATACCCTTCCACACTCATGGTGGCCAAAATAATTTCAAAAAGGGGGTGGTGATGGACAGAGTATCTGAGTTAATCAGAACACTCCTACCCAGTCAACAGATCAGGGCTTGATCCATCACCGTTTTTTAGCTCACTGCACCATCCCCGTTCAGAACCTGGCTATATGCAAATTAGTCTGTCCCTGGCCCAGTGCATCATGGGAACAGGGCAGACCAAACTACCAAGCCAATTCTTCACTGGAAAGGAAACAAGCTTCCGGGGACCAGTTTCTGGCATTACAGCCGTCTTCGGCCCGGCTTGCTTGAATCCTGATGGTGCAATGAGCAAGGGACTCATGTCTGAGCATACCCTTCCACACTCATGGTGGCCAAAATAATTTCAAAAAGGGGGTGGTGATGGACAGAGTATCTGAGTTAATCAGAACACTCCTACCCAGTCAACAGATCAGGGCTTGATCCATCACCGTTTTTTAGCTCACTGCACCATCCCCGTTCAGAACCTGGCTATATGCAAATTAGTCTGTCCCTGGCCCAGTGCATCATGGGAACAGGGCAGACCAAACTACCAAGCCAATTCTTCACTGGAAAGGAAACAAGCTTCCGGGGACCGGTTTCTGGCATTACAGCCGTCTTCAGCCCGGCTTGCTTGAATCCTGATGGTGCAATGAGCAAGGGACTCATGTCTGAGCATACCCTTCCACACTCATGGTGGCCAAAATAATTTCAAAAAGGGGGTGGTGATGGACAGAGTATCTGAGTTAATCAGAACACTCCTACCCAGACAACAGATCAGGGCTTGATCCATCACCGTTTTTTAGCTCACTGCACCATCCCCGTTCAGAACGTGGCTATATGCAAATTAGTCTGTCCCTGGCCCAGTGCATCATGGGAACAGGGCAGACCAAACTACCAAGCCAATTCTTCACTGGAAAGGAAACAAGCTTCCGGGGACCGGTTTCTGGCATTACAGCCGTCTTCGGCCCGGCTTGCTTGAATCCTGATGGTGCAATGAGCAAGGGACTCATGTCTGAGCATACCCTTCCACACTCATGGTGGCCAAAATAATTTCAAAAAGGGGGTGGTGATGGACAGAGTATCTGAGTTAATCAGAACACTCCTACCCAGTCAACAGATCAGGGCTTGATCCATCACCGTTTTTTTAGCTCACTGCACCATCCCCGTTCAGAACCTGGCTATATGCAAATTAGTCTGTCACTGGCCCAGTGCGTCATGAGAACAGGGCAGACCAAACTACCAAGCCAATTCTTCACTGGAAAGAAAACAAGCTTCCGGGGACCGGTTTCTGGCATTACAGCCGTCTTCGGCCCGGCTTGCTTGAATCCTGATGGTGCAATGAGCAAGGGACTCATGTCTGAGCATACCCTTCCACAATCATGGTGGCCAAAATAATTTCAAAAAGGGGGTGGTGATGGACAGAGTATCTGAGTTAATCAGAACACTCCTACCCAGTCAACAGATCAGGGCTTGATCCATCACCGTTTTTTAGCTCACTGCACCATCCCCGTTCAGAACCTGGCTATATGCAAATTAGCCTGTCCCTGGCCCAGTGCATCATGGGAACAGGGCAGACCAAACTACCAAGCCAATTCTTCACTGGAAAGGAAACAAGCTTCCGGGGACTGGTTTCTGGCATTACAGCCGTCTTCGGCCCGGCTTGCTTGAATCCTGATGGTGCAATGAGCAAGGGACTCATGTCTGAGCATACCCTTCCACACTCATGGTGGCCAAAATAATTTCAAAAAGGGGGTGGTGATGGACAGAGTATCTGAGTTAATCAGAACACTCCTACCCAGTCAACAGATCAGGGCTTGATCCATCACCGTTTTTTAGCTCACTGCACCATCCCCGTTCAGAACCTGGCTATATGCAAATTAGTCTGTCCCTGGCCCAGTGCATCATGGGAACAGGGCAGACCAAACTACCAAGCCAATTCTTCACTGAAAGGAAACAAGCTTCCGGGGACCGGTTTCTGGCATTACAGCCGTCTTCGGCCCGGCTTGCTTGAATCCTGATGGTGCAATGAGCAAGGGACTCATGTCTGAGCATACCCTTCCACACTCATGGTGGCCAAAATAATTTCAAAAAGGGGGTGGTGATGGACAGAGTATCTGAGTTAATCAGAACACTCCTACCCAGTCAACAGATCAGGGCTTGATCCATCACCGTTTTTTAGCTCACTGCACCATCCCCGTTCAGAACCTGGCTATATGCAAATTAGTCTGTCCCTGGCCCAGTGCATCATGGGAACAGGGCAGACCAAACTACCAAGCCAATTCTTCACTGGAAAGGAAACAAGCTTCCGGGGACCGGTTTCTGGCATTACAGCCGTCTTCGGCCCGGCTTGCTTGAATCCTGATGGTGCAATGAGCAAGGGACTCATGTCTGAGCATACCCTTCAACACTCATGGTGGCCAAAATAATTTCAAAAAGGGGGTGGTGATGGACAGAGTATCTGAGTTAATCAGAACACTCCTACCCAGTCAACAGATCAGGGCTTGATCCATCACCGTTTTTTAGCTCACTGCACCATCCCCGTTCAGAACCTGGCTATATGCAAATTAGTCTGTCCCTGGCCCAGTGCATCATGGGAACAGGGCAGACCAAACTACCAAGCCAATTCTTCACTGGAAAGGAAACAAGCTTCCGGGGACCGGTTTCTGGCATTACAGCCGTCTTCGGCCCGGCTTGCTTGAATCCTGATGGTGCAATGAGCAAGGGACTCATGTCTGAGCATACCCTTCCACACTCATGGTGGCCAAAATAATTTCAAAAAGGGGGTGGTGATGGACAGAGTATCTGAGTTAATCAGAACACTCCTACCCAGTCAACAGATCAGGGCTTGATCCATCACCGTTTTTTAGCTCACTGCACCATCCCCGTTCAGAACCTGGCTATATGCAAATTAGTCTGTCCCTGGCCCAGTGCATCATGGGAACAGGGCAGACCAAACTACCAAGCCAATTCTTCACTGGAAAGGAAACAAGCTTCCGGGGACCGGTTTCTGGCATTACAGCCGTCTTCGGCCCGGCTTGCTTGAATCCTGATGGTGCAATGAGCAAGGGACTCATGTCTGAGCATACCCTTCCACACTCATGGTGGCCAAAATAATTTCAAAAAGGGGGTGGTGATGGACAGAGTATCTGAGTTAATCAGAACACTCCTACCCAGTCAACAGATCAGGGCTTGATCCATCACCGTTTTTTAGCTCACTGCACCATCCCCGTTCAGAACCTGGCTATATGCAAATTAGTCTGTCCCTGGCCCAGTGCATCATGGGAACAGGGCAGACCAAACTACCAAGCCAATTCTTCACTGGAAAGGAAACAAGCTTCCGGGGACCAGTTTCTGGCATTACAGCCGTCTTCGGCCCGGCTTGCTTGAATCCTGATGGTGCAATGAGCAAGGGACTCATGTCTGAGCATACCCTTCCACACTCATGGTGGCCAAAATAATTTCAAAAAGGGGGTGGTGATGGACAGAGTATCTGAGTTAATCAGAACACTCCTACCCAGTCAACAGATCAGGGCTTGATCCATCACCGTTTTTTAGCTCACTGCACCATCCCCGTTCAGAACCTGGCTATATGCAAATTAGTCTGTCCCTGGCCCAGTGCATCATGGGAACAGGGCAGAGCAAACTACCAAGCCAATTCTTCACTGAAAGGAAACACGCTTCCGGGGACCGGTTTCTGGTATTACAGCCGTCTTCGGCCCGGCTTGCTTGAATCCTGATGGTGCAATGAGCAAGGGACTCATGTCTGAGCATACCCTTCCACACTCATGGTGGCCAAAATAATTTCAAAAAGGGGGTGGTGATGGACAGAGTATCTGAGTTAATCAGAACACTCCTACCCAGTCAACAGATCAGGGCTTGATCCATCACCGTTTTTTAGCTCACTGCACCATCCCCGTTCAGAACCTGGCTATATGCAAATTAGTCTGTCCCTGGCCCAGTGCATCATGGGAACAGGGCAGACCAAACTACCAAGCCAATTCTTCACTGGAAAGGAAACAAGCTTCCGGGGACCGGTTTCTGGCATTACAGCCGTCTTCGGCCCGGCTTGCTTGAATCCTGATGGTGCAATGAGCAAGGGACTCATGTCTGAGCATACCCTTCCACACTCATGGTGGCCAAAATAATTTCAAAAAGGGGGTGGTGATGGACAGAGTATCTGAGTTAATCAGAACACTCCTACCCAGTCAACAGATCAGGGCTTGATCCATCACCGTTTTTTAGCTCACTGCACCATCCCCGTTCAGAACCTGGCTATATGCAAATTAGTCTGTCCCTGGCCCAGTGCATCATGGGAACAGGGCAGACCAAACTACCAAGCCAATTCTTCACTGGAAAGGAAACAAGCTTCCGGGGACCGGTTTCTGGCATTACAGCCGTCTTCGGCCCGGCTTGCTTGAATCCTGATGGTGCAATGAGCAAGGGACTCATGTCTGAGCATACCCTTCCACACTCATGGTGGCCAAAATAATTTCAAAAAGGGGGTGGTGATGGACAGAGTATCTGAGTTAATCAGAACACTCCTACCCAGTCAACAGATCAGGGCTTGATCCATCACCGTTTTTTAGCTCACTGCACCATCCCCGTTCAGAACCTGGCTATATGCAAATTAGTCTGTCCCTGGCCCAGTGCATCATGGGAACAGGGCAGACCAAACTACCAAGCCAATTCTTCACTGGAAAGGAAACAAGCTTCCGGGGACCGGTTTCTGGCATTACAGCCGTCTTCGGCCCGGCTTGCTTGAATCCTGATGGTGCAATGAGCAAGGGACTCATGTCTAAGCATACCCTTCCACACTCATGGTGGCCAAAATAATTTCAAAAAGGGGGTGGTGATGGACAGAGTATCTGAGTTAATCAGAACACTCCTACCCAGTCAACAGATCAGGGCTTGATCCATCACCGTTTTTTAGCTCACTGCACCATCCCCGTTCAGAACCTGGCTATATGCAAATTAGTCTGTCCCTGGCCCAGTGCATCATGGGAACAGGGCAGACCAAACTACCAAGCCAATTCTTCACTGGAAAGGAAACAAGCTTCCGGGGACCAGTTTCTGGCATTACAGCCGTCTTCGGCCCGGCTTGCTTGAATCCTGATGGTGCAATGAGCAAGGGACTCATGTCTGAGCATACCCTTCCACACTCATGGTGGCCAAAATAATTTCAAAAAGGGGGTGGTGATGGACAGAGTATCTGAGTTAATCAGAACACTCCTACCCAGTCAACAGATCAGGGCTTGATCCATCACCATTTTTTAGCTCACTGCACCATCCCCGTTCAGAACCTGGCTATATGCAAATTAGTCTGTCCCTGGCCCAGTGCATCATGGGAACAGGGCAGACCAAACTACCAAGCCAATTCTTCACTGGAAAGGAAACAAGCTTCCGGGGACCGGTTTCTGGCATTACAGCCGTCTTCGGCCCAGCTTGCTTGAATCCTGATGGTGCAATGAGCAAGGGACTCATGTCTGAGCATACCCTTCCACACTCATGGTGGCCAAAATAATTTCAAAAAGGGGGTGGTGATGGACAGAGTATCTGAGTTAATCAGAACACTCCTACCCAGTCAACAGATCAGGGCTTGATCCATCACCGTTTTTTAGCTCACTGCACCATCCCCGTTCAGAACCTGGCTATATGCAAATTAGTCTGTCACTGGCCCAGTGCGTCATGGGAACAGGGCAGACCAAACTACCAAGCCAATTCTTCACTGGAAAGGAAACAAGCTTCCGGGGACCGGTTTCTGGCATTACAGCCGTCTTCGGCCCGGCTTGCTTGAATCCTGATGGTGCAATGAGCAAGGGACTCATGTCTGAGCATACCCTTCCACAATCATGGTGGCCAAAATAATTTCAAAAAGGGGGTGGTGATGGACAGAGTATCTGAGTTAATCAGAACACTCCTACCCAGTCAACAGATCAGGGCTTGATCCATCACCGTTTTTTAGCTCACTGCACCATCCCCGTTCAGAACCTGGCTATATGCAAATTAGCCTGTCCCTGGCCCAGTGCATCATGGGAACAGGGCAGACCAAACTACCAAGCCAATTCTTCACTGGAAAGGAAACAAGCTTCCGGGGACTGGTTTCTGGCATTACAGCCGTCTTCGGCCCGGCTTGCTTGAATCCTGATGGTGCAATGAGCAAGGGACTCATGTCTGAGCATACCCTTCCACACTTATGGTGGCCAAAATAATTTCAAAAAGGGGGTGGTGATGGACAGAGTATCTGAGTTAATCAGAACACTCCTACCCAGTCAACAGATCAGGGCTTGATCCATCACCGTTTTTTAGCTCACTGCACCATCCTCGTTCAGAACCTGGCTATATGCAAATTAGTCTGTCCCTGGCCCAGTGCATCATGGGAACAGGGCAGACCAAACTACCAAGCCAATTCTTCACTGGAAAGGAAACAAGCTTCCGGGGACCGGTTTCTGGCATTACATCCGTCTTCGGCCCGGCTTGCTTGAATCCTGATGGTGCAATGAGCAAGGGACTCATGTCTGAGCATACCCTTCCACACTCATGGTGGCCAAAATAATTTCAAAAAGGGGGTGGTGATGGACAGAGTATCTGAGTTAATCAGAACACTCCTACCCAGTCAACAGATCAGGGCTTGATCCATCACCGTTTTTTAGCTCACTGCACCATCCCCGTTCAGAACCTGGCTATATGCAAATTAGTCTGTCCCTGGCCCAGTGCATCATGGGAACAGGGCAGACCAAACTACCAAGCCAATTCTTCACTGGAAAGGAAACAAGCTTCCGAGGACCGGTTTCTGGCATTACAGCCGTCTTCGGCCCGGCTTGCTTGAATCCTGATGGTGCAATGAGCAAGGGACTCATGTCTGAGCATACCCTTCCACACTCATGGTGGCCAAAATAATTTCAAAAAGGGGGTGGTGATGGACAGAGTATCTGAGTTAATCAGAACACTCCTACCCAGTCAACAGATCAGGGCTTGATCCATCACCGTTTTTTAGCTCACTGCACCATCCCCGTTCAGAACCTGGCTATATGCAAATTAGTCTGTCCCTGGCCCAGTGCATCATGGGAACAGGGCAGACCAAACTACCAAGCTAATTCTTCACTGGAAAGGAAACAAGCTTCCGGGGACCGGTTTCTGGCATTACAGCCGTCTTCGGCCCGGCTTGCTTGAATCCTGATGGTGCAATGAGCAAGGGACTCATGTCTGAGCATACCCTTCCACACTCATGGTGGCCAAAATAATTTCAAAAAGGGGGTGGTGATGGACAGAGTATCTGAGTTAATCCGAACACTCCTACCCAGTCAACAGATCAGGGCTTGATCCATCACCGTTTTTTAGCTCACTGCACCATCCCCGTTCAGAACCTGGCTATATGCAAATTAGTCTGTCCCTGGCCCAGTGCATCATGGGAACAGGGCAGACCAAACTACCAAGCCAATTCTTCACTGGAAAGGAAACAAGCTTCCGGGGACCGGTTTCTGGCATTACAGCCGTCTTCGGCCCGCTTGCTTGAATCCTGATGGTGCAATGAGCAAGGGACTCATGTCTGAGCATACCCTTCCACACTCATGGTGGCCAAAATAATTTCAAAAAGGGGGTGGTGATGGACAGAGTATCTGAGTTAATCAGAACACTCCTACCCAGTCAACAGATCAGGGCTTGATCCATCACCGTTTTTTAGCTCACTGCACCATCCCCGTTCAGAACCTGGCTATATGCAAATTAGTCTGTCCCTGGCCCAGTGCATCATGGGAACAGGGCAGACCAAACTACCAAGCCAATTCTTCACTGGAAAGGAAACAAGCTTCCGGGGACCGGTTTCTGGCATTACAGCCATCTTCGGCCCGGCTTGCTTGAATCCTGATGGTGCAATGAGCAAGGGACTCATGTCTGAGCATACCCTTCCACACTCATGGTGGCCAAAATAATTTCAAAAAGGGGGTGGTGATGGACAGAGTATCTGAGTTAATCAGAACACTCCTACCCAGACAACAGATCAGGGCTTGATCCATCACCGTTTTTTAGCTCACTGCACCATCCCCGTTCAGAACCTGGCTATATGCAAATTAGTCTGTCCCTGGCCCAGTGCATCATGGGAACAGGGCAGACCAAACTACCAAGCCAATTCTTCACTGGAAAGGAAACAAGCTTCCGGGGACCGGTTTCTGGCATTACAGCCGTCTTCGGCCCGGCTTGCTTGAATCCTGATGGTGCAATGAGCAAGGGACTCATGTCTGAGCATACCCTTCCACACTCATGGTGGCCAAAATAATTTCAAAAAGGGGGTGGTGATGGACAGAGTATCTGAGTTAATCAGAACACTCCTACCCAGTCAACAGATCAGGGCTTGATCCATCACCGTTTTTTTAGCTCACTGCACCATCCCCGTTCAGAACCTGGCTATATGCAAATTAGTCTGTCACTGGCCCAGTGCGTCATGGGAACAGGGCAGACCAAACTACCAAGCCAATTCTTCACTGGAAAGAAAACAAGCTTCCGGGGACCGGTTTCTGGCATTACAGCCGTCTTCGGCCCGGCTTGCTTGAATCCTGATGGTGCAATGAGCAAGGGACTCATGTCTGAGCATACCCTTCCACAATCATGGTGGCCAAAATAATTTCAAAAAGGGGGTGGTGATGGACAGAGTATCTGAGTTAATCAGAACACTCCTACCCAGTCAACAGATCAGGGCTTGATCCATCACCGTTTTTTAGCTCACTGCACCATCCCCGTTCAGAACCTGGCTATATGCAAATTAGCCTGTCCCTGGCCCAGTGCATCATGGGAACAGGGCAGACCAAACTACCAAGCCAATTCTTCACTGGAAAGGAAACAAGCTTCCGGGGACTGGTTTCTGGCATTACAGCCGTCTTCGGCCCGGCTTGCTTGAATCCTGATGGTGCAATGAGCAAGGGACTCATGTCTGAGCATACCCTTCCACACTCATGGTGGCCAAAATAATTTCAAAAAGGGGGTGGTGATGGACAGAGTATCTGAGTTAATCAGAACACTCCTACCCAGTCAACAGATCAGGGCTTGATCCATCACCGTTTTTTAGCTCACTGCACCATCCCCGTTCAGAACCTGGCTATATGCAAATTAGTCTGTCCCTGGCCCAGTGCATCATGGGAACAGGGCAGACCAAACTACCAAGCCAATTCTTCACTGAAAGGAAACAAGCTTCCGGGGACCGGTTTCTGGCATTACAGCCGTCTTCGGCCCGGCTTGCTTGAATCCTGATGGTGCAATGAGCAAGGGACTCATGTCTGAGCATACCCTTCCACACTCATGGTGGCCAAAATAATTTCAAAAAGGGGGTGGTGATGGACAGAGTATCTGAGTTAATCAGAACACTCCTACCCAGTCAACAGATCAGGGCTTGATCCATCACCGTTTTTTAGCTCACTGCACCATCCCCGTTCAGAACCTGGCTATATGCAAATTAGTCGGTCCCTGGCCCAGTGCATCATGGGAACAGGGCAGACCAAACTACCAAGCCAATTCTTCACTGGAAAGGAAACAAGCTTCCGGGGACCGGTTTCTGGCATTACAGCCGTCTTCGGCCCGGCTTGCTTGAATCCTGATGGTGCAATGAGCAAGGGACTCATGTCTGAGCATACCCTTCCACACTCATGGTGGCCAAAATAATTTCAAAAAGGGGGTGGTGATGGACAGAGTATCTGAGTTAATCAGAACACTCCTACCCAGTCAACAGATCAGGGCTTGATCCATCACCGTTTTTTAGCTCACTGCACCATCCCCGTTCAGAACCTGGCTATATGCAAATTAGTCTGTCCCTGGCCCAGTGCATCATGGGAACAGGGCAGACCAAACTACCAAGCCAATTCTTCACTGGAAAGGAAACAAGCTTCCGGGGACCAGTTTCTGGCATTACAGCCGTCTTCGGCCCGGCTTGCTTGAATCCTGATGGTGCAATGAGCAAGGGACTCATGTCTGAGCATACCCTTCCACACTCATGGTGGCCAAAATAATTTCAAAAAGGGGGTGGTGATGGACAGAGTATCTGAGTTAATCAGAACACTCCTACCCAGTCAACAGATCAGGGCTTGATCCATCACCGTTTTTTAGCTCACTGCACCATCCCCGTTCAGAACCTGGCTATATGCAAATTAGTCTGTCCCTGGCCCAGTGCATCATGGGAACAGGGCAGACCAAACTACCAAGCCAATTCTTCACTGGAAAGGAAACAAGCTTCCGGGGACCAGTTTCTGGCATTACAGCCGTCTTCGGCCCGGCTTGCTTGAATCCTGATGGTGCAATGAGCAAGGGACTCATGTCTGAGCATACCCTTCCACACTCATGGTGGCCAAAATAATTTCAAAAAGGGGGTGGTGATGGACAGAGTATCTGAGTTAATCAGAACACTCCTACCCAGTCAACAGATCAGGGCTTGATCCATCACCATTTTTTAGCTCACTGCACCATCCCCGTTCAGAACCTGGCTATATGCAAATTAGTCTGTCCCTGGCCCAGTGCATCATGGGAACAGGGCAGACCAAACTACCAAGCCAATTCTTCACTGGAAAGGAAACAAAGCTTCCGGGGACCGGTTTCTGGCATTACAGCCGTCTTCGGCCCGGCTTGCTTGAATCCTGATGGTGCAATGAGCAAGGGACTCATGTCTGAGCATACCCTTCCACACTCATGGTGGCCAAAATAATTTCAAAAAGGGGGTGGTGATGGACAGAGTATCTGAGTTAATCAGAACACTCCTACCCAGTCAACAGATCAGGGCTTGATCCATCACCGTTTTTTAGCTCACTGCACCATCCCCGTTCAGAACCTGGCTATATGCAAATTAGTCTGTCACTGGCCCAGTGCGTCATGGGAACAGGGCAGACCAAACTACCAAGCCAATTCTTCACTGGAAAGGAAACAAGCTTCCGGGGACCGGTTTCTGGCATTACAGCCGTCTTCGGCCCGGCTTGCTTGAATCCTGATGGTGCAATGAGCAAGGGACTCATGTCTGAGCATACCCTTCCACAATCATGGTGGCCAAAATAATTTCAAAAAGGGGGTGGTGATGGACAGAGTATCTGAGTTAATCAGAACACTCCTACCCAGTCAACAGATCAGGGCTTGATCCATCACCGTTTTTTAGCTCACTGCACCATCCCCGTTCAGAACCTGGCTATATGCAAATTAGCCTGTCCCTGGCCCAGTGCATCATGGGAACAGGGCAGACCAAACTACCAAGCCAATTCTTCACTGGAAAGGAAACAAGCTTCCGGGGACTGGTTTCTGGCATTACAGCCGTCTTCGGCCCGGCTTGCTTGAATCCTGATGGTGCAATGAGCAAGGGACTCATGTCTGAGCATACCCTTCCACACTCATGGTGGCCAAAATAATTTCAAAAAGGGGGTGGTGATGGACAGAGTATCTGAGTTAATCAGAACACTCCTACCCAGTCAACAGATCAGGGCTTGATCCATCACCGTTTTTTAGCTCACTGCACCATCCTCGTTCAGAACCTGGCTATATGCAAATTAGTCTGTCCCTGGCCCAGTGCATCATGGGAACAGGGCAGACCAAACTACCAAGCCAATTCTTCACTGGAAAGGAAACAAGCTTCCGGGGACCGGTTTCTGGCATTACAGCCGTCTTCGGCCCGGCTTGCTTGAATCCTGATGGTGCAATGAGCAAGGGACTCATGTCTGAGCATACCCTTCCACACTCATGGTGGCCAAAATAATTTCAAAAAGGGGGTGGTGATGGACAGAGTATCTGAGTTAATCAGAACACTCCTACCCAGTCAACAGATCAGGGCTTGATCCATCACCGTTTTTTAGCTCACTGCACCATCCCCGTTCAGAACCTGGCTATATGCAAATTAGTCTGTCCCTGGCCCAGTGCATCATGGGAACAGGGCAGACCAAACTACCAAGCCAATTCTTCACTGGAAAGGAAACAAGCTTCCGAGGACCGGTTTCTGGCATTACAGCCGTCTTCGGCCCGGCTTGCTTGAATCCTGATGGTGCAATGAGCAAGGGACTCATGTCTGAGCATACCCTTCCACACTCATGGTGGCCAAAATAATTTCAAAAAGGGGGTGGTGATGGACAGAGTATCTGAGTTAATCAGAACACTCCTACCCAGTCAACAGATCAGGGCTTGATCCATCACCGTTTTTTAGCTCACTGCACCATCCCCGTTCAGAACCTGGCTATATGCAAATTAGTCTGTCCCTGGCCCAGTGCATCATGGGAACAGGGCAGACCAAACTACCAAGCCAATTCTTCACTGGAAAGGAAACAAGCTTCCGGGGACCGGTTTCTGGCATTACAGCCGTCTTCGGCCCGGCTTGCTTGAATCCTGATGGTGCAATGAGCAAGGGACTCATGTCTGAGCATACCCTTCCACACTCATGGTGGCCAAAATAATTTCAAAAAGGGGGTGGTGATGGACAGAGTATCTGAGTTAATCAGAACACTCCTACCCAGTCAACAGATCAGGGCTTGATCCATCACCGTTTTTTAGCTCACTGCACCATCCCCGTTCAGAACCTGGCTATATGCAAATTAGTCTGTCCCTGGCCCAGTGCATCATGGGAACAGGGCAGACCAAACTACCAAGCCAATTCTTCACTGGAAAGGAAACAAGCTTCCGGGGACCGGTTTCTGGCATTACAGCCGTCTTCGGCCCGGCTTGCTTGAATCCTGATGGTGCAATGAGCAAGGGACTCATGTCTGAGCATACCCTTCCACACTCATGGTGGCCAAAATAATTTCAAAAAGGGGGTGGTGATGGACAGAGTATCTGAGTTAATCAGAACACTCCTACCCAGTCAACAGATCAGGGCTTGATCCATCACCGTTTTTTAGCTCACTGCACCATCCCCGTTCAGAACCTGGCTATATGCAAATTAGTCTGTCCCTGGCCCAGTGCATCATGGGAACAGGGCAGACCAAACTACCAAGCCAATTCTTCACTGGAAAGGAAACAAGCTTCCGGGGACCGGTTTCTGGCATTACAGCCGTCTTCAGCCCGGCTTGCTTGAATCCTGATGGTGCAATGAGCAAGGGACTCATGTCTGAGCATACCCTTCCACACTCATGGTGGCCAAAATAATTTCAAAAAGGGGGTGGTGATGGACAGAGTATCTGAGTTAATCAGAACACTCCTACCCAGTCAACAGATCAGGGCTTGATCCATCACCGTTTTTTAGCTCACTGCACCATCCCCGTTCAGAACCTGGCTATATGCAAATTAGTCTGTCCCTGGCCCAGTGCATCATGGGAACAGGGCAGACCAAACTACCAAGCCAATTCTTCACTGGAAAGGAAACAAGCTTCCGGGGACCGGTTTCTGGCATTACAGCCGTCTTCGGCCCGGCTTGCTTGAATCCTGATGGTGCAATGAGCAAGGGACTCATGTCTGAGCATACCCTTCCACACTCATGGTGGCCAAAATAATTTCAAAAAGGGGGTGGTGATGGACAGAGTATCTGAGTTAATCAGAACACTCCTACCCAGTCAACAGATCAGGGCTTGATCCATCACCGTTTTTTAGCTCACTGCACCATCCCCGTTCAGAACCTGGCTATATGCAAATTAGTCTGTCCCTGGCCCAGTGCATCATGGGAACAGGGCAGACCAAACTACCAAGCCAATTCTTCACTGGAAAGGAAACAAGCTTCCGGGGACCGGTTTCTGGCATTACAGCCGTCTTCGGCCCGGCTTGCTTGAATCCTGATGGTGCAATGAGCAAGGGACTCATGTCTGAGCATACCCTTCCACACTCATGGTGGCCAAAATAATTTCAAAAAGGGGGTGGTGATGGACAGAGTATCTGAGTTAATCAGAACACTCCTACCCAGTCAACAGATCAGGGCTTGATCCATCACCGTTTTTTAGCTCACTGCACCATCCCCGTTCAGAACCTGGCTATATGTAAATTAGTCTGTCCCTGGCCCAGTGCATCATGGGAACAGGGCAGACCAAACTACCAAGCCAATTCTTCACTGGAAAGGAAACAAGCTTCCGGGGACCGGTTTCTGGCATTACAGCCGTCTTCGGCCCGGCTTGCTTGAATCCTGATGGTGCAATGAGCAAGGGACTCATGTCTGAGCATACCCTTCCACACTCATGGTGGCCAAAATAATTTCAAAAAGGGGGTGGTGATGGACAGAGTATCTGAGTTAATCAGAACACTCCTACCCAGTCAACAGATCAGGGCTTGATCCATCACCGTTTTTTAGCTCACTGCACCATCCCCGTTCAGAACCTGGCTATATGCAAATTAGTCTGTCCCTGGCCCAGTGCATCATGGGAACAGGGCAGACCAAACTACCAAGCCAATTCTTCACTGGAAAGGAAACAAGCTTCCGGGGACCGGTGTCTGGCATTACAGCCGTCTTCGGCCTGGCTTGCTTGAATCCTGATGGTGCAATGAGCAAGGGACTCATGTCTGAGCATACCCTTCCACACTCATGGTGGCCATTATAATTTCAAAAAGGGGGTGGTGATGGACAGAGTATCTGAGTTAATCAGAACACTCCTACCCAGTCAACAGATCAGGGCTTGATCCATCACCGTTTTTTAGCTCACTGCACCATCCCCGTTCAGAACCTGGCTATATGCAAATTAGTCTGTCCCTGGCCCAGTGCATCATGGGAACAGGGCAGACCAAACTACCAAGCCAATTCTTCACTGGAAAGGAAACAAGCTTCCGGGGACCGGTTTCTGGCATTACAGCCGTCTTCGGCCCGGCTTGCTTGAATCCTGATGGTGCAATGAGCAAGGGACTCATGTCTGAGCATACCCTTCCACACTGATGGTGGCCAAAATAATTTCAAAAAGGGGGTGGTGATGGACAGAGTATCTGAGTTAATCAGAACACTCCTACCCAGTCAACAGATCAGGGCTTGATCCATCACCGTTTTTTAGCTCACTGCACCATCCCCGTTCAGAACCTGGCTATATGCAAATTAGTCTGTCCCTGGCCCAGTGCATCATGGGAACAGGGCAGACCAAACTACCAAGCCAATTCTTCACTGGAAAGGAAACAAGCTTCCGGGGACCGGTTTCTGGCATTACAGCCGTCTTCGGCCCGGCTTGCTTGAATCCTGATGGTGCAATGAGCAAGGGACTCATGTCTGAGCATACCCTTCCACACTCATGGTGGCCAAAATAATTTCAAAAAGGGGGTGGTGATGGACAGAGTATCTGAGTTAATCAGAACACTCCTACCCAGTCAACAGATCAGGGCTTGATCCATCACCGTTTTTTAGCTCACTGCACCATCCCCGTTCAGAACCTGGCTATATGCAAATTAGTCTGTCACTGGCCCAGTGCATCATGGGAACAGGGCAGACCAAACTACCAAGCCAATTCTTCACTGGAAAGGAAACAAGCTTCCGGGGACCGGTTTCTGGCATTACAGCCGTCTTCGGCCCGGCTTGCTTGAATCCTGATGGTGCAATGAGCAAGGGACTCATGTCTGAGCATACCCTTCCACACTCATGGTGGCCAAAATAATTTCAAAAAGGGGGTGGTGATGGACAGAGTATCTGAGTTAATCAGAACACTCCTACCCAGTCAACAGATCAGGGCTTGATCCATCACCGTTTTTTAGCTCACTGCACCATCCCCGTTCAGAACCTGGCTATATGCAAATTAGTCTGTCCCTGGCCCAGTGCATCATGGGAACAGGGCAGACCAAACTACCAAGCCAATTCTTCACTGGAAAGGAAACAAGCTTCCGGGGACTGGTTTCTGGCATTACAGCCGTCTTCGGCCCGGCTTGCTTGAATCCTGATGGTGCAATGAGCAAGGGACTCATGTCTGAGCATACCCTTCCACACTCATGGTGGCCAAAATAATTTCAAAAAGGGGGTGGTGATGGACAGAGTATCTGAGTTAATCAGAACACTCCTACCCAGTCAACAGATCAGGGCTTGATCCATCACCGTTTTTTAGCTCACTGCACCATCCCCGTTCAGAACCTGGCTATATGCAAATTAGTCTGTCCCTGGCCCAGTGCATCATGGGAACAGGGCAGACCAAACTACCAAGCCAATTCTTCACTGGAAAGGAAACAAGCTTCCGGGGACCGGTTTCTGGCATTACAGCCGTCTTCGGCCCGGCTTGCTTGAATCCTGATGGTGCAATGAGCAAGGGACTCATGTCTGAGCATACCCTTCCACACTCATGGTGGCCAAAATAATTTCAAAAAGGGGGTGGTGATGGACAGAGTATCTGAGTTAATCAGAACACTCCTACCCAGTCAACAGATCAGGGCTTGATCCATCACCGTTTTTTAGCTCACTGCACCATCCCCGTTCAGAACCTGGCTATATGCAAATTAGTCTGTCCCTGGCCCAGTGCATCATGGGAACAGGGCAGACCAAACTACCAAGCCAATTCTTCACTGGAAAGGAAACAAGCTTCCGGGGACCGGTTTCTGGCATTACAGCCGTCTTCGGCCCGGCTTGCTTGAATCCTGATGGTGCAATGAGCAAGGGACTCATGTCTGAGCATACCCTTCCACACTCATGGTGGCCAAAATATTTTCAAAAAGGGGGTGGTGATGGACAGAGTATCTGAGTTAATCAGAACACTCCTACCCAGTCAACAGATCAGGGCTTGATCCATCACCGTTTTTTAGCTCACTGCACCATCCCCGTTCAGAACCTGGCTATATGCAAATTAGTCTGTCCCTGGCCCAGTGCATCATGGGAACAGGGCAGACCAAACTACCAAGCCAATTCTTCACTGGAAAGGAAACAAGCTTCCGGGGACCGGTTTCTGGCATTACAGCCGTCTTCGGCCCGGCTTGCTTGAATCCTGATGGTGCAATGAGCAAGGGACTCATGTCTGAGCATACCCTTCCACACTCATGGTGGCCAAAATAATTTCAAAAAGGGGGTGGGGATGGACAGAGTATCTGAGTTAATCAGAACACTCCTACCCAGTCAACAGATCAGGGCTTGATCCATCACCGTTTTTTAGCTCACTGCACCATCCCCGTTCAGAACCTGGCTATATGCAAATTAGTCTGTCCCTGCCCAGTGCATCATGGGAACAGGGCAGACCAAACTACCAAGCCAATTCTTCACTGGAAAGGAAACAAGCTTCCGGGGACCGGTTTCTGGCATTACAGCCGTCTTCGGCCCGGCTTGCTTGAATCCTGATGGTGCAATGAGCAAGGGACTCATGTCTGAGCATACCCTTCCACACTCATGGTGGCCAAAATAATTTCAAAAAGGGGGTGGTGATGGACAGAGTATCTGAGTTAATCAGAACACTCCTACCCAGTCAACAGATCAGGGCTTGATCCATCACCGTTTTTTAGCTCACTGCACCATCCCCGTTTAGAACCTGGCTATATGCAAATTAGTCTGTCCCTGGCCCAGTGCATTATGGGAACAGGGCAGACCAAACTACCAAGCCAATTCTTCACTGGAAAGGAAACAAGCTTCCGGGGACCGGTTTCTGGCATTACAGCCGTCTTCGGCCCTGCTTGCTTGAATCCTGATGGAGCAATGAGCAAGGGACTCATGTCTGAGCATACCCTTCCAAACTCATGGTGGCCAAAATAATTTCAAAAAGGGGGTGGTGATGGACAGAGTATCTGAGTTAATCAGAACACTCCTACCCAGTCAACAGATCAGGGCTTGATCCATCACCGTTTTTTAGCTCACTGCACCATCCCCGTTCAGAACCTGGCTATATGCAAATTAGTCTGTCCCTGGCCCAGTGCATCATGGGAACAGGGCAGACCAAACTACCAAGCCAATTCTTCACTGGAAAGGAAACAAGCTTCCGGGGACCGGTTTCTGGCATTACAGCCGTCTTCGGCCCGGCTTGCTTGAATCCTGATGGTGCAATGAGCAAGGGACTCATGTCTGAGCATACCCTTCCACACTCATGGTGGCCAAAATAATTTCAAAAAGGGGGTGGTGATGGACAGAGTATCTGAGTTAATCAGAACACTCCTACCCAGTCAACAGATCAGGGCTTGATCCATCACCGTTTTTTTAGCTCACTGCACCATCCCCGTTCAGAACCTGGCTATATGCAAATTAGTCTGTCACTGGCCCAGTGCGTCATGGGAACAGGGCAGACCAAACTACCAAGCCAATTCTTCACTGGAAAGAAAACAAGCTTCCGGGGACCGGTTTCTGGCATTACAGCCGTCTTCGGCCCGGCTTGCTTGAATCCTGATGGTGCAATGAGCAAGGGACTCATGTCTGAGCATACCCTTCCACAATCATGGTGGCCAAAATAATTTCAAAAAGGGGGTGGTGATGGACAGAGTATCTGAGTTAATCAGAACACTCCTACCCAGTCAACAGATCAGGGCTTGATCCATCACCGTTTTTTAGCTCACTGCACCATCCCCGTTCAGAACCTGGCTATATGCAAATTAGTCTGTCCCTGGCCCAGTGCATCATGGGAACAGGGCAGACCAAACTACCAAGCCAATTCTTCACTGGAAAGAAAACAAGCTTCCGGGGACCGGTTTCTGGCATTACAGCCGTCTTCGGCCCGGCTTGCTTGAATCCTGATGGTGCAATGAGCAAGGGACTCATGTCTGAGCATACCCTTCCACACTGATGGTGGCCAAAATAATTTCAAAAAGGGGGTGGTGATGGAGAGAGTATCTGAGTTAATCAGAACACTCCTACCCAGTCAACAGATCAGGGCTTGATCCATCACCGTTTTTTAGCTCACTGCACCATCCCCGTTCAGAACCTGGCTATATGCAAATTAGTCTGTCCCTGGTCCAGTGCATCATGGGAACAGGGCAGACCAAACTACCAAGCCAATTCTTCACTGGAAAGGAAACAAGCTTCCGGGGACCGGTTTCTGGCATTACAGCCGTCTTCGGCCCGGCTTGCTTGAATCCTGATGGTGCAATGAGCAAGGGACTCATGTCTGAGCATACCCTTCCACACTCATGGTGGCCAAAATAATTTCAAAAAGGGGGTGGTGATGGACAGAGTATCTGAGTTAATCAGAACACTCCTACCCAGTCAACAGATCAGGGCTTGATCCATCACCGTTTTTTAGCTCACTGCACCATCCCCGTTCAGAACCTGGCTATATGCAAATTAGTCTGTCACTGGCCCAGTGCATCATGGGAACAGGGCAGACCAAACTACCAAGCCAATTCTTCACTGGAAAGGAAACAAGCTTCCGGGGACCGGTTTCTGGCATTACAGCCGTCTTCGGCCCGGCTTGCTTGAATCCTGATGGTGCAATGAGCAAGGGACTCATGTCTGAGCATACCCTTCCACACTCATGGTGGCCAAAATAATTTCAAAAAGGGGGTGGTGATGGACAGAGTATCTGAGTTAATCAGAACACTCCTACCCAGTCAACAGATCAGGGCTTGATCCATCACCGTTTTTTAGCTCACTGCACCATCCCCGTTCAGAACCTGGCTATATGCAAATTAGTCTGTCCCTGGCCCAGTGCATCATGGGAACAGGGCAGACCAAACTACCAAGCCAATTCTTCACTGGAAAGGAAACAAGCTTCCGGGGACTGGTTTCTGGCATTACAGCCGTCTTCGGCCCGGCTTGCTTGAATCCTGATGGTGCAATGAGCAAGGGACTCATGTCTGAGCATACCCTTCCACACTCATGGTGGCCAAAATAATTTCAAAAAGGGGGTGGTGATGGACAGAGTATCTGAGTTAATCAGAACACTCCTACCCAGTCAACAGATCAGGGCTTGATCCATCACCGTTTTTTAGCTCACTGCACCATCCCCGTTCAGAACCTGGCTATATGCAAATTAGTCTGTCCCTGGCCCAGTGCATCATGGGAACAGGGCAGACCAAACTACCAAGCCAATTCTTCACTGGAAAGGAAACAAGCTTCCGGGGACCGGTTTCTGGCATTACAGCCGTCTTCGGCCCGGCTTGCTTGAATCCTGATGGTGCAATGAGCAAGGGACTCATGCCTGAGCATACCCTTCCACACTCATGGTGGCCAAAATAATTTCAAAAAGGGGGTGGTGATGGACAGAGTATCTGAGTTAATCAGAACACTCCTACCCAGTCAACAGATCAGGGCTTGATCCATCACCGTTTTTTAGCTCACTGCACCATCCCCGTTCAGAACCTGGCTATATGCAAATTAGTCTGTCCCTGGCCCAGTGCATCATGGGAACAGGGCAGACCAAACTACCAAGCCAATTCTTCACTGGAAAGGAAACAAGCTTCCGGGGACCGGTTTCTGGCATTACAGCCGTCTTCGGCCCGGCTTGCTTGAATCCTGATGGTGCAATGAGCAAGGGACTCATGTCTGAGCATACCCTTCCACACTCATGGTGGCCAAAATATTTTCAAAAAGGGGGTGGTGATGGACAGAGTATCTGAGTTAATCAGAACACTCCTACCCAGTCAACAGATCAGGGCTTGATCCATCACCGTTTTTTAGCTCACTGCACCATCCCCGTTCAGAACCTGGCTATATGCAAATTAGTCTGTCCCTGGCCCAGTGCATCATGGGAACAGGGCAGACCAAACTACCAAGCCAATTCTTCACTGGAAAGGAAACAAGCTTCCGGGGACCGGTTTCTGGCATTACAGCCGTCTTCGGCCCGGCTTGCTTGAATCCTGATGGTGCAATGAGCAAGGGACTCATGTCTGAGCATACCCTTCCACACTCATGGTGGCCAAAATAATTTCAAAAAGGGGGTGGGGATGGACAGAGTATCTGAGTTAATCAGAACACTCCTACCCAGTCAACAGATCAGGGCTTGATCCATCACCGTTTTTTAGCTCACTGCACCATCCCCGTTCAGAACCTGGCTATATGCAAATTAGTCTGTCCCTGCCCAGTGCATCATGGGAACAGGGCAGACCAAACTACCAAGCCAATTCTTCACTGGAAAGGAAACAAGCTTCCGGGGACCGGTTTCTGGCATTACAGCCGTCTTCGGCCCGGCTTGCTTGAATCCTGATGGTGCAATGAGCAAGGGACTCATGTCTGAGCATACCCTTCCACACTCATGGTGGCCAAAATAATTTCAAAAAGGGGGTGGTGATGGACAGAGTATCTGAGTTAATCAGAACACTCCTACCCAGTCAACAGATCAGGGCTTGATCCATCACCGTTTTTTAGCTCACTGCACCATCCCCGTTTAGAACCTGGCTATATGCAAATTAGTCTGTCCCTGGCCCAGTGCATTATGGGAACAGGGCAGACCAAACTACCAAGCCAATTCTTCACTGGAAAGGAAACAAGCTTCCGGGGACCGGTTTCTGGCATTACAGCCGTCTTCGGCCCTGCTTGCTTGAATCCTGATGGAGCAATGAGCAAGGGACTCATGTCTGAGCATACCCTTCCAAACTCATGGTGGCCAAAATAATTTCAAAAAGGGGGTGGTGATGGACAGAGTATCTGAGTTAATCAGAACACTCCTACCCAGTCAACAGATCAGGGCTTGATCCATCACCGTTTTTTAGCTCACTGCACCATCCCCGTTCAGAACCTGGCTATATGCAAATTAGTCTGTCCCTGGCCCAGTGCATCATGGGAACAGGGCAGACCAAACTACCAAGCCAATTCTTCACTGGAAAGGAAACAAGCTTCCGGGGACCGGTTTCTGGCATTACAGCCGTCTTCGGCCCGGCTTGCTTGAATCCTGATGGTGCAATGAGCAAGGGACTCATGTCTGAGCATACCCTTCCACACTCATGGTGGCCAAAATAATTTCAAAAAGGGGGTGGTGATGGACAGAGTATCTGAGTTAATCAGAACACTCCTACCCAGTCAACAGATCAGGGCTTGATCCATCACCGTTTTTTTAGCTCACTGCACCATCCCCGTTCAGAACCTGGCTATATGCAAATTAGTCTGTCACTGGCCCAGTGCGTCATGGGAACAGGGCAGACCAAACTACCAAGCCAATTCTTCACTGGAAAGAAAACAAGCTTCCGGGGACCGGTTTCTGGCATTACAGCCGTCTTCGGCCCGGCTTGCTTGAATCCTGATGGTGCAATGAGCAAGGGACTCATGTCTGAGCATACCCTTCCACAATCATGGTGGCCAAAATAATTTCAAAAAGGGGGTGGTGATGGACAGAGTATCTGAGTTAATCAGAACACTCCTACCCAGTCAACAGATCAGGGCTTGATCCATCACCGTTTTTTAGCTCACTGCACCATCCCCGTTCAGAACCTGGCTATATGCAAATTAGCCTGTCCCTGGCCCAGTGCATCATGGGAACAGGGCAGACCAAACTACCAAGCCAATTCTTCACTGGAAAGGAAACAAGCTTCCGGGGACTGGTTTCTGGCATTACAGCCGTCTTCGGCCCGGCTTGTTTGAATCCTGATGGTGCAATGAGCAAGGGACTCATGTCTGAGCATACCCTTCCACACTCATGGTGGCCAAAATAATTTCAAAAAGGGGGTGGTGATGGACAGAGTATCTGAGTTAATCAGAACACTCCTACCCAGTCAACAGATCAGGGCTTGATCCATCACCGTTTTTTAGCTCACTGCACCATCCCCGTTCAGAACCTGGCTATATGCAAATTAGTCTGTCCCTGGCCCAGTGCATCATGGGAACAGGGCAGACCAAACTACCAAGCCAATTCTTCACTGAAAGGAAACAAGCTTCCGGGGACCGGTGTCTGGCATTACAGCCGTCTTCGGCCCGGCTTGCTTGAATCCTGATGGTGCAATGAGCAAGGGACTCATGTCTGAGCATACCCTTCCACACTCATGGTGGCCAAAATAATTTCAAAAAGGGGGTGGTGATGGACAGAGTATCTGAGTTAATCAGAACACTCCTACCCAGTCAACAGATCAGGGCTTGATCCATCACCGTTTTTTAGCTCACTGCACCATCCCCGTTCAGAACCTGGCTATATGCAAATTAGTCGGTCCCTGGCCCAGTGCATCATGGGAACAGGGCAGACCAAACTACCAAGCCAATTCTTCACTGGAAAGGAAACAAGCTTCCGGGGACCGGTTTCTGGCATTACAGCCGTCTTCGGCCCGGCTTGCTTGAATCCTGATGGTGCAATGAGCAAGGGACTCATGTCTGAGCATACCCTTCCACACTCATGGTGGCCAAAATAATTTCAAAAAGGGGGTGGTGATGGACAGAGTATCTGAGTTAATCAGAACACTCCTACCCAGTCAACAGATCAGGGCTTGATCCATCACCGTTTTTTAGCTCACTGCACCATCCCCGTTCAGAACCTGGCTATATGCAAATTAGTCTGTCCCTGGCCCAGTGCATCATGGGAACAGGGCAGACCAAACTACCAAGCCAATTCTTCACTGGAAAGGAAACAAGCTTCCGGGGACCAGTTTCTGGCATTACAGCCGTCTTCGGCCCGGCTTGCTTGAATCCTGATGGTGCAATGAGCAAGGGACTCATGTCTGAGCATACCCTTCCACACTCATGGTGGCCAAAATAATTTCAAAAAGGGGGTGGTGATGGACAGAGTATCTGAGTTAATCAGAACACTCCTACCCAGTCAACAGATCAGGGCTTGATCCATCACCGTTTTTTAGCTCACTGCACCATCCCCGTTCAGAACCTGGCTATATGCAAATTAGTCTGTCCCTGGCCCAGTGCATCATGGGAACAGGGCAGACCAAACTACCAAGCCAATTCTTCACTGGAAAGGAAACAAGCTTCCGGGGACCAGTTTCTGGCATTACAGCCGTCTTCGGCCCGGCTTGCTTGAATCCTGATGGTGCAATGAGCAAGGGACTCATGTCTGAGCATACCCTTCCACACTCATGGTGGCCAAAATAATTTCAAAAAGGGGGTGGTGATGGACAGAGTATCTGAGTTAATCAGAACACTCCTACCCAGTCAACAGATCAGGGCTTGATCCATCACCGTTTTTTAGCTCACTGCACCATCCCCGTTCAGAACCTGGCTATATGCAAATTAGCCTGTCCCTGGCCCAGTGCATCATGGGAACAGGGCAGACCAAACTACCAAGCCAATTCTTCACTGGAAAGGAAACAAGCTTCCGGGGACTGGTTTCTGGCATTACAGCCGTCTTCGGCCCGGCTTGCTTGAATCCTGATGGTGCAATGAGCAAGGGACTCATGTCTGAGCATACCCTTCCACACTCATGGTGGCCAAAATAATTTCAAAAAGGGGGTGGTGATGGACAGAGTATCTGAGTTAATCAGAACACTCCTACCCAGTCAACAGATCAGGGCTTGATCCATCACCGTTTTTTAGCTCACTGCACCATCCTCGTTCAGAACCTGGCTATATGCAAATTAGTCTGTCCCTGGCCCAGTGCATCATGGGAACAGGGCAGACCAAACTACCAAGCCAATTCTTCACTGGAAAGGAAACAAGCTTCCGGGGACCGGTTTCTGGCATTACAGCCGTCTTCGGCCCGGCTTGCTTGAATCCTGATGGTGCAATGAGCAAGGGACTCATGTCTGAGCATACCCTTCCACACTCATGGTGGCCAAAATAATTTCAAAAAGGGGGTGGTGATGGACAGAGTATCTGAGTTAATCAGAACACTCCTACCCAGTCAACAGATCAGGGCTTGATCCATCACCGTTTTTTAGCTCACTGCACCATCCCCGTTCAGAACCTGGCTATATGCAAATTAGTCTGTCCCTGGCCCAGTGCATCATGGGAACAGGGCAGACCAAACTACCAAGCCAATTCTTCACTGGAAAGGAAACAAGCTTCCGAGGACCGGTTTCTGGCATTACAGCCGTCTTCGGCCCGGCTTGCTTGAATCCTGATGGTGCAATGAGCAAGGGACTCATGTCTGAGCATACCCTTCCACACTCATGGTGGCCAAAATAATTTCAAAAAGGGGGTGGTGATGGACAGAGTATCTGAGTTAATCAGAACACTCCTACCCAGTCAACAGATCAGGGCTTGATCCATCACCGTTTTTTAGCTCACTGCACCATCCCCGTTCAGAACCTGGCTATATGCAAATTAGTCTGTCCCTGGCCCAGTGCATCATGGGAACAGGGCAGACCAAACTACCAAGCTAATTCTTCACTGGAAAGGAAACAAGCTTCCGGGGACCGGTTTCTGGCATTACAGCCGTCTTCGGCCCGGCTTGCTTGAATCCTGATGGTGCAATGAGCAAGGGACTCATGTCTGAGCATACCCTTCCACACTCATGGTGGCCAAAATAATTTCAAAAAGGGGGTGGTGATGGACAGAGTATCTGAGTTAATCAGAACACTCCTACCCAGTCAACAGATCAGGGCTTGATCCATCACCGTTTTTTAGCTCACTGCACCATCCCCGTTCAGAACCTGGCTATATGCAAATTAGTCTGTCCCTGGCCCAGTGCATCATGGGAACAGGGCAGACCAAACTACCAAGCCAATTCTTCACTGGAAAGGAAACAAGCTTCCGGGGACCGGTTTCTGGCATTACAGCCGTCTTCGGCCCGGCTTGCTTGAATCCTGATGGTGCAATGAGCAAGGGACTCATGTCTGAGCATACCCTTCCACACTCATGGTGGCCAAAATAATTTCAAAAAGGGGGTGGTGATGGACAGAGTATCTGAGTTAATCAGAACACTCCTACCCAGTCAACAGATCAGGGCTTGATCCATCACCGTTTTTTAGCTCACTGCACCATCCCCGTTCAGAACCTGGCTATATGCAAATTAGTCTGTCCCTGGCCCAGTGCATCATGGGAACAGGGCAGACCAAACTACCAAGCCAATTCTTCACTGGAAAGGAAACAAGCTTCCGGGGACCGGTTTCTGGCATTACAGCCGTCTTCAGCCCGGCTTGCTTGAATCCTGATGGTGCAATGAGCAAGGGACTCATGTCTGAGCATACCCTTCCACACTCATGGTGGCCAAAATAATTTCAAAAAGGGGGTGGTGATGGACAGAGTATCTGAGTTAATCAGAACACTCCTACCCAGTCAACAGATCAGGGCTTGATCCATCACCGTTTTTTAGCTCACTGCACCATCCCCGTTCAGAACCTGGCTATATGCAAATTAGTCTGTCCCTGGCCCAGTGCATCATGGGAACAGGGCAGACCAAACTACCAAGCCAATTCTTCACTGGAAAGGAAACAAGCTTCCGGGGACCGGTTTCTGGCATTACAGCCGTCTTCGGCCCGGCTTGCTTGAATCCTGATGGTGCAATGAGCAAGGGACTCATGTCTGAGCATACCCTTCCACACTCATGGTGGCCAAAATAATTTCAAAAAGGGGGTGGTGATGGACAGAGTATCTGAGTTAATCAGAACACTCCTACCCAGTCAACAGATCAGGGCTTGATCCATCACCGTTTTTTAGCTCACTGCACCATCCCCGTTCAGAACCTGGCTATATGCAAATTAGTCTGTCCCTGGCCCAGTGCATCATGGGAACAGGGCAGACCAAACTACCAAGCCAATTCTTCACTGGAAAGGAAACAAGCTTCCGGGGACCGGTTTCTGGCATTACAGCCGTTTTCGGCCCGGCTTGCTTGAATCCTGATGGTGCAATGAGCAAGGGACTCATGTCTGAGCATACCCTTCCACACTCATGGTGGCCAAAATAATTTCAAAAAGGGGGTGGTGATGGACAGAGTATCTGAGTTAATCAGAACACTCCTACCCAGTCAACAGATCAGGGCTTGATCCATCACCGTTTTTTAGCTCACTGCACCATCCCCGTTCAGAACCTGGCTATATGCAAATTAGTCTGTCCCTGGCCCAGTGCATCATGGGAACAGGGCAGACCAAACTACCAAGCCAATTCTTCACTGGAAAGGAAACAAGCTTCCGGGGACCGGTTTCTGGCATTACAGCCGTCTTCGGCCCGGCTTGCTTGAATCCTGATGGTGCAATGAGCAAGGGACTCATGTCTGAGCATACCCTTCCACACTCATGGTGGCCAAAATAATTTCAAAAAGGGGGTGGTGATGGACAGAGTATCTGAGTTAATCAGAACACTCCTACCCAGTCAACAGATCAGGGCTTGATCCATCACCGTTTTTTAGCTCACTGCACCATCCCCGTTTAGAACCTGGCTATATGCAAATTAGTCTGTCCCTGGCCCAGTGCATTATGGGAACAGGGCAGACCAAACTACCAAGCCAATTCTTCACTGGAAAGGAAACAAGCTTCCGGGGACCGGTTTCTGGCATTACAGCCGTCTTCGGCCCTGCTTGCTTGAATCCTGATGGAGCAATGAGCAAGGGACTCATGTCTGAGCATACCCTTCCAAACTCATGGTGGCCAAAATAATTTCAAAAAGGGGGTGGTGATGGACAGAGTATCTGAGTTAATCAGAACACTCCTACCCAGTCAACAGATCAGGGCTTGATCCATCACCGTTTTTTAGCTCACTGCACCATCCCCGTTCAGAACCTGGCTATATGCAAATTAGTCTGTCCCTGGCCCAGTGCATCATGGGAACAGGGCAGACCAAACTACCAAGCCAATTCTTCACTGGAAAGAAAACAAGCTTCCGGGGACCGGTTTCTGGCATTACAGCCGTCTTCGGCCCGGCTTGCTTGAATCCTGATGGTGCAATGAGCAAGGGACTCATGTCTGAGCATACCCTTCCACACTGATGGTGGCCAAAATAATTTCAAAAAGGGGGTGGTGATGGAGAGAGTATCTGAGTTAATCAGAACACTCCTACCCAGTCAACAGATCAGGGCTTGATCCATCACCGTTTTTTAGCTCACTGCACCATCCCCGTTCAGAACCTGGCTATATGCAAATTAGTCTGTCCCTGGCCCAGTGCATCATGGGAACAGGGCAGACCAAACTACCAAGCCAATTCTTCACTGGAAAGGAAACAAGCTTCCGGGGACCGGTTTCTGGCATTACAGCCGTCTTCGGCCCGGCTTGCTTGAATCCTGATGGTGCAATGAGCAAGGGACTCATGTCTGAGCATACCCTTCCACACTCATGGTGGCCAAAATAATTTCAAAAAGGGGGTGGTGATGGACAGAGTATCTGAGTTAATCAGAACACTCCTACCCAGTCAACAGATCAGGGCTTGATCCATCACCGTTTTTTAGCTCACTGCACCATCCCCGTTCAGAACCTGGCTATATGCAAATTAGTCTGTCACTGGCCCAGTGCATCATGGGAACAGGGCAGACCAAACTACCAAGCCAATTCTTCACTGGAAAGGAAACAAGCTTCCGGGGACCGGTTTCTGGCATTACAGCCGTCTTCGGCCCGGCTTGCTTGAATCCTGATGGTGCAATGAGCAAGGGACTCATGTCTGAGCATACCCTTCCACACTCATGGTGGCCAAAATAATTTCAAAAAGGGGGTGGTGATGGACAGAGTATCTGAGTTAATCAGAACACTCCTACCCAGTCAACAGATCAGGGCTTGATCCATCACCGTTTTTTAGCTCACTGCACCATCCCCGTTCAGAACCTGGCTATATGCAAATTAGTCTGTCCCTGGCCCAGTGCATCATGGGAACAGGGCAGACCAAACTACCAAGCCAATTCTTCACTGGAAAGGAAACAAGCTTCCGGGGACTGGTTTCTGGCATTACAGCCGTCTTCGGCCCGGCTTGCTTGAATCCTGATGGTGCAATGAGCAAGGGACTCATGTCTGAGCATACCCTTCCACACTCATGGTGGCCAAAATAATTTCAAAAAGGGGGTGGTGATGGACAGAGTATCTGAGTTAATCAGAACACTCCTACCCAGTCAACAGATCAGGGCTTGATCCATCACCGTTTTTTAGCTCACTGCACCATCCCCGTTCAGAACCTGGCTATATGCAAATTAGTCTGTCCCTGGCCCAGTGCATCATGGGAACAGGGCAGACCAAACTACCAAGCCAATTCTTCACTGGAAAGGAAACAAGCTTCCGGGGACCGGTTTCTGGCATTACAGCCGTCTTCGGCCCGGCTTGCTTGAATCCTGATGGTGCAATGAGCAAGGGACTCATGCCTGAGCATACCCTTCCACACTCATGGTGGCCAAAATAATTTCAAAAAGGGGGTGGTGATGGACAGAGTATCTGAGTTAATCAGAACACTCCTACCCAGTCAACAGATCAGGGCTTGATCCATCACCGTTTTTTAGCTCACTGCACCATCCCCGTTCAGAACCTGGCTATATGCAAATTAGTCTGTCCCTGGCCCAGTGCATCATGGGAACAGGGCAGACCAAACTACCAAGCCAATTCTTCACTGGAAAGGAAACAAGCTTCCGGGGACCGGTTTCTGGCATTACAGCCGTCTTCGGCCCGGCTTGCTTGAATCCTGATGGTGCAATGAGCAAGGGACTCATGTCTGAGCATACCCTTCCACACTCATGGTGGCCAAAATATTTTCAAAAAGGGGGTGGTGATGGACAGAGTATCTGAGTTAATCAGAACACTCCTACCCAGTCAACAGATCAGGGCTTGATCCATCACCGTTTTTTAGCTCACTGCACCATCCCCGTTCAGAACCTGGCTATATGCAAATTAGTCTGTCCCTGGCCCAGTGCATCATGGGAACAGGGCAGACCAAACTACCAAGCCAATTCTTCACTGGAAAGGAAACAAGCTTCCGGGGACCGGTTTCTGGCATTACAGCCGTCTTCGGCCCGGCTTGCTTGAATCCTGATGGTGCAATGAGCAAGGGACTCATGTCTGAGCATACCCTTCCACACTCATGGTGGCCAAAATAATTTCAAAAAGGGGGTGGGGATGGACAGAGTATCTGAGTTAATCAGAACACTCCTACCCAGTCAACAGATCAGGGCTTGATCCATCACCGTTTTTTAGCTCACTGCACCATCCCCGTTCAGAACCTGGCTATATGCAAATTAGTCTGTCCCTGCCCAGTGCATCATGGGAACAGGGCAGACCAAACTACCAAGCCAATTCTTCACTGGAAAGGAAACAAGCTTCCGGGGACCGGTTTCTGGCATTACAGCCGTCTTCGGCCCGGCTTGCTTGAATCCTGATGGTGCAATGAGCAAGGGACTCATGTCTGAGCATACCCTTCCACACTCATGGTGGCCAAAATAATTTCAAAAAGGGGGTGGTGATGGACAGAGTATCTGAGTTAATCAGAACACTCCTACCCAGTCAACAGATCAGGGCTTGATCCATCACCGTTTTTTAGCTCACTGCACCATCCCCGTTTAGAACCTGGCTATATGCAAATTAGTCTGTCCCTGGCCCAGTGCATTATGGGAACAGGGCAGACCAAACTACCAAGCCAATTCTTCACTGGAAAGGAAACAAGCTTCCGGGGACCGGTTTCTGGCATTACAGCCGTCTTCGGCCCGGCTTGCTTGAATCCTGATGGTGCAATGAGCAAGGGACTCATGTCTGAGCATACCCTTCCACACTCATGGTGGCCAAAATAATTTCAAAAAGGGGGTGGTGATGGACAGAGTATCTGAGTTAATCAGAACACTCCTACCCAGTCAACAGATCAGGGCTTGATCCATCACCGTTTTTTTAGCTCACTGCACCATCCCCGTTCAGAACCTGGCTATATGCAAATTAGTCTGTCACTGGCCCAGTGCGTCATGGGAACAGGGCAGACCAAACTACCAAGCCAATTCTTCACTGGAAAGAAAACAAGCTTCCGGGGACCGGTTTCTGGCATTACAGCCGTCTTCGGCCCGGCTTGCTTGAATCCTGATGGTGCAATGAGCAAGGGACTCATGTCTGAGCATACCCTTCCACACTCATGGTGGCCAAAATAATTTCAAAAAGGGGGTGGTGATGGACAGAGTATCTGAGTTAATCAGAACACTCCTACCCAGTCAACAGATCAGGGCTTGATCCATCACCGTTTTTTAGCTCACTGCACCATCCCCGTTCAGAACCTGGCTATATGCAAATTAGTCTGTCCCTGGCCCAGTGCATCATGGGAACAGGGCAGACCAAACTACCAAGCCAATTCTTCACTGGAAAGGAAACAAGCTTCCGGGGACCGGTTTCTGGCATTACAGCCGTCTTCGGCCCGGCTTGCTTGAATCCTGATGGTGCAATGAGCAAGGGACTCATGTCTGAGCATACCCTTCCACACTCATGGTGGCCAAAATAATTTCAAAAAGGGGGTGGTGATGGACAGAGTATCTGAGTTAATCAGAACACTCCTACCCAGTCAACAGATCAGGGCTTGATCCATCACCGTTTTTTAGCTCACTGCACCATCCCCGTTTAGAACCTGGCTATATGCAAATTAGTCTGTCCCTGGCCCAGTGCATTATGGGAACAGGGCAGACCAAACTACCAAGCCAATTCTTCACTGGAAAGGAAACAAGCTTCCGGGGACCGGTTTCTGGCATTACAGCCGTCTTCGGCCCTGCTTGCTTGAATCCTGATGGAGCAATGAGCAAGGGACTCATGTCTGAGCATACCCTTCCAAACTCATGGTGGCCAAAATAATTTCAAAAAGGGGGTGGTGATGGACAGAGTATCTGAGTTAATCAGAACACTCCTACCCAGTCAACAGATCAGGGCTTGATCCATCACCGTTTTTTAGCTCACTGCACCATCCCCGTTCAGAACCTGGCTATATGCAAATTAGTCTGTCCCTGGCCCAGTGCATCATGGGAACAGGGCAGACCAAACTACCAAGCCAATTCTTCACTGGAAAGAAAACAAGCTTCCGGGGACCGGTTTCTGGCATTACAGCCGTCTTCGGCCCGGCTTGCTTGAATCCTGATGGTGCAATGAGCAAGGGACTCATGTCTGAGCATACCCTTCCACACTGATGGTGGCCAAAATAATTTCAAAAAGGGGGTGGTGATGGAGAGAGTATCTGAGTTAATCAGAACACTCCTACCCAGTCAACAGATCAGGGCTTGATCCATCACCGTTTTTTAGCTCACTGCACCATCCCCGTTCAGAACCTGGCTATATGCAAATTAGTCTGTCCCTGGCCCAGTGCATCATGGGAACAGGGCAGACCAAACTACCAAGCCAATTCTTCACTGGAAAGGAAACAAGCTTCCGGGGACCGGTTTCTGGCATTACAGCCGTCTTCGGCCCGGCTTGCTTGAATCCTGATGGTGCAATGAGCAAGGGACTCATGTCTGAGCATACCCTTCCACACTCATGGTGGCCAAAATAATTTCAAAAAGGGGGTGGTGATGGACAGAGTATCTGAGTTAATCAGAACACTCCTACCCAGTCAACAGATCAGGGCTTGATCCATCACCGTTTTTTAGCTCACTGCACCATCCCCGTTCAGAACCTGGCTATATGCAAATTAGTCTGTCACTGGCCCAGTGCATCATGGGAACAGGGCAGACCAAACTACCAAGCCAATTCTTCACTGGAAAGGAAACAAGCTTCCGGGGACCGGTTTCTGGCATTACAGCCGTCTTCGGCCCGGCTTGCTTGAATCCTGATGGTGCAATGAGCAAGGGACTCATGTCTGAGCATACCCTTCCACACTCATGGTGGCCAAAATAATTTCAAAAAGGGGGTGGTGATGGACAGAGTATCTGAGTTAATCAGAACACTCCTACCCAGTCAACAGATCAGGGCTTGATCCATCACCGTTTTTTAGCTCACTGCACCATCCCCGTTCAGAACCTGGCTATATGCAAATTAGTCTGTCCCTGGCCCAGTGCATCATGGGAACAGGGCAGACCAAACTACCAAGCCAATTCTTCACTGGAAAGGAAACAAGCTTCCGGGGACTGGTTTCTGGCATTACAGCCGTCTTCGGCCCGGCTTGCTTGAATCCTGATGGTGCAATGAGCAAGGGACTCATGTCTGAGCATACCCTTCCACACTCATGGTGGCCAAAATAATTTCAAAAAGGGGGTGGTGATGGACAGAGTATCTGAGTTAATCAGAACACTCCTACCCAGTCAACAGATCAGGGCTTGATCCATCACCGTTTTTTAGCTCACTGCACCATCCCCGTTCAGAACCTGGCTATATGCAAATTAGTCTGTCCCTGGCCCAGTGCATCATGGGAACAGGGCAGACCAAACTACCAAGCCAATTCTTCACTGGAAAGGAAACAAGCTTCCGGGGACCGGTTTCTGGCATTACAGCCGTCTTCGGCCCGGCTTGCTTGAATCCTGATGGTGCAATGAGCAAGGGACTCATGCCTGAGCATACCCTTCCACACTCATGGTGGCCAAAATAATTTCAAAAAGGGGGTGGTGATGGACAGAGTATCTGAGTTAATCAGAACACTCCTACCCAGTCAACAGATCAGGGCTTGATCCATCACCGTTTTTTAGCTCACTGCACCATCCCCGTTCAGAACCTGGCTATATGCAAATTAGTCTGTCCCTGGCCCAGTGCATCATGGGAACAGGGCAGACCAAACTACCAAGCCAATTCTTCACTGGAAAGGAAACAAGCTTCCGGGGACCGGTTTCTGGCATTACAGCCGTCTTCGGCCCGGCTTGCTTGAATCCTGATGGTGCAATGAGCAAGGGACTCATGTCTGAGCATACCCTTCCACACTCATGGTGGCCAAAATATTTTCAAAAAGGGGGTGGTGATGGACAGAGTATCTGAGTTAATCAGAACACTCCTACCCAGTCAACAGATCAGGGCTTGATCCATCACCGTTTTTTAGCTCACTGCACCATCCCCGTTCAGAACCTGGCTATATGCAAATTAGTCTGTCCCTGGCCCAGTGCATCATGGGAACAGGGCAGACCAAACTACCAAGCCAATTCTTCACTGGAAAGGAAACAAGCTTCCGGGGACCGGTTTCTGGCATTACAGCCGTCTTCGGCCCGGCTTGCTTGAATCCTGATGGTGCAATGAGCAAGGGACTCATGTCTGAGCATACCCTTCCACACTCATGGTGGCCAAAATAATTTCAAAAAGGGGGTGGGGATGGACAGAGTATCTGAGTTAATCAGAACACTCCTACCCAGTCAACAGATCAGGGCTTGATCCATCACCGTTTTTTAGCTCACTGCACCATCCCCGTTCAGAACCTGGCTATATGCAAATTAGTCTGTCCCTGCCCAGTGCATCATGGGAACAGGGCAGACCAAACTACCAAGCCAATTCTTCACTGGAAAGGAAACAAGCTTCCGGGGACCGGTTTCTGGCATTACAGCCGTCTTCGGCCCGGCTTGCTTGAATCCTGATGGTGCAATGAGCAAGGGACTCATGTCTGAGCATACCCTTCCACACTCATGGTGGCCAAAATAATTTCAAAAAGGGGGTGGTGATGGACAGAGTATCTGAGTTAATCAGAACACTCCTACCCAGTCAACAGATCAGGGCTTGATCCATCACCGTTTTTTAGCTCACTGCACCATCCCCGTTTAGAACCTGGCTATATGCAAATTAGTCTGTCCCTGGCCCAGTGCATTATGGGAACAGGGCAGACCAAACTACCAAGCCAATTCTTCACTGGAAAGGAAACAAGCTTCCGGGGACCGGTTTCTGGCATTACAGCCGTCTTCGGCCCGGCTTGCTTGAATCCTGATGGTGCAATGAGCAAGGGACTCATGTCTGAGCATACCCTTCCACACTCATGGTGGCCAAAATAATTTCAAAAAGGGGGTGGTGATGGACAGAGTATCTGAGTTAATCAGAACACTCCTACCCAGTCAACAGATCAGGGCTTGATCCATCACCGTTTTTTTAGCTCACTGCACCATCCCCGTTCAGAACCTGGCTATATGCAAATTAGTCTGTCACTGGCCCAGTGCGTCATGGGAACAGGGCAGACCAAACTACCAAGCCAATTCTTCACTGGAAAGAAAACAAGCTTCCGGGGACCGGTTTCTGGCATTACAGCCGTCTTCGGCCCGGCTTGCTTGAATCCTGATGGTGCAATGAGCAAGGGACTCATGTCTGAGCATACCCTTCCACAATCATGGTGGCCAAAATAATTTCAAAAAGGGGGTGGTGATGGACAGAGTATCTGAGTTAATCAGAACACTCCTACCCAGTCAACAGATCAGGGCTTGATCCATCACCGTTTTTTAGCTCACTGCACCATCCCCGTTCAGAACCTGGCTATATGCAAATTAGCCTGTCCCTGGCCCAGTGCATCATGGGAACAGGGCAGACCAAACTACCAAGCCAATTCTTCACTGGAAAGGAAACAAGCTTCCGGGGACTGGTTTCTGGCATTACAGCCGTCTTCGGCCCGGCTTGTTTGAATCCTGATGGTGCAATGAGCAAGGGACTCATGTCTGAGCATACCCTTCCACACTCATGGTGGCCAAAATAATTTCAAAAAGGGGGTGGTGATGGACAGAGTATCTGAGTTAATCAGAACACTCCTACCCAGTCAACAGATCAGGGCTTGATCCATCACCGTTTTTTAGCTCACTGCACCATCCCCGTTCAGAACCTGGCTATATGCAAATTAGTCTGTCCCTGGCCCAGTGCATCATGGGAACAGGGCAGACCAAACTACCAAGCCAATTCTTCACTGAAAGGAAACAAGCTTCCGGGGACCGGTGTCTGGCATTACAGCCGTCTTCGGCCCGGCTTGCTTGAATCCTGATGGTGCAATGAGCAAGGGACTCATGTCTGAGCATACCCTTCCACACTCATGGTGGCCAAAATAATTTCAAAAAGGGGGTGGTGATGGACAGAGTATCTGAGTTAATCAGAACACTCCTACCCAGTCAACAGATCAGGGCTTGATCCATCACCGTTTTTTAGCTCACTGCACCATCCCCGTTCAGAACCTGGCTATATGCAAATTAGTCGGTCCCTGGCCCAGTGCATCATGGGAACAGGGCAGACCAAACTACCAAGCCAATTCTTCACTGGAAAGGAAACAAGCTTCCGGGGACCGGTTTCTGGCATTACAGCCGTCTTCGGCCCGGCTTGCTTGAATCCTGATGGTGCAATGAGCAAGGGACTCATGTCTGAGCATACCCTTCCACACTCATGGTGGCCAAAATAATTTCAAAAAGGGGGTGGTGATGGACAGAGTATCTGAGTTAATCAGAACACTCCTACCCAGTCAACAGATCAGGGCTTGATCCATCACCGTTTTTTAGCTCACTGCACCATCCCCGTTCAGAACCTGGCTATATGCAAATTAGTCTGTCCCTGGCCCAGTGCATCATGGGAACAGGGCAGACCAAACTACCAAGCCAATTCTTCACTGGAAAGGAAACAAGCTTCCGGGGACCAGTTTCTGGCATTACAGCCGTCTTCGGCCCGGCTTGCTTGAATCCTGATGGTGCAATGAGCAAGGGACTCATGTCTGAGCATACCCTTCCACACTCATGGTGGCCAAAATAATTTCAAAAAGGGGGTGGTGATGGACAGAGTATCTGAGTTAATCAGAACACTCCTACCCAGTCAACAGATCAGGGCTTGATCCATCACTGTTTTTTAGCTCACTGCACCATCCCCGTTCAGAACCTGGCTATATGCAAATTAGTCTGTCCCTGGCCCAGTGCATCATGGGAACAGGGCAGACCAAACTACCAAGCCAATTCTTCACTGGAAAGGAAACAAGCTTCCGGGGACCAGTTTCTGGCATTACAGCCGTCTTCGGCCCGGCTTGCTTGAATCCTGATGGTGCAATGAGCAAGGGACTCATGTCTGAGCATACCCTTCCACACTCATGGTGGCCAAAATAATTTCAAAAAGGGGGTGGTGATGGACAGAGTATCTGAGTTAATCAGAACACTCCTACCCAGTCAACAGATCAGGGCTTGATCCATCACCGTTTTTTAGCTCACTGCACCATCCCCGTTCAGAACCTGGCTATATGCAAATTAGTCTGTCACTGGCCCAGTGCGTCATGGGAACAGGGCAGACCAAACTACCAAGCCAATTCTTCACTGGAAAGGAAACAAGCTTCCGGGGACCGGTTTCTGGCATTACAGCCGTCTTCGGCCCGGCTTGCTTGAATCCTGATGGTGCAATGAGCAAGGGACTCATGTCTGAGCATACCCTTCCACAATCATGGTGGCCAAAATAATTTCAAAAAGGGGGTGGTGATGGACAGAGTATCTGAGTTAATCAGAACACTCCTACCCAGTCAACAGATCAGGGCTTGATCCATCACCGTTTTTTAGCTCACTGCACCATCCCCGTTCAGAACCTGGCTATATGCAAATTAGCCTGTCCCTGGCCCAGTGCATCATGGGAACAGGGCAGACCAAACTACCAAGCCAATTCTTCACTGGAAAGGAAACAAGCTTCCGGGGACTGGTTTCTGGCATTACAGCCGTCTTCGGCCCGGCTTGCTTGAATCCTGATGGTGCAATGAGCAAGGGACTCATGTCTGAGCATACCCTTCCACACTCATGGTGGCCAAAATAATTTCAAAAAGGGGGTGGTGATGGACAGAGTATCTGAGTTAATCAGAACACTCCTACCCAGTCAACAGATCAGGGCTTGATCCATCACCGTTTTTTAGCTCACTGCACCATCCTCGTTCAGAACCTGGCTATATGCAAATTAGTCTGTCCCTGGCCCAGTGCATCATGGGAACAGGGCAGACCAAACTACCAAGCCAATTCTTCACTGGAAAGGAAACAAGCTTCCGGGGACCGGTTTCTGGCATTACAGCCGTCTTCGGCCCGGCTTGCTTGAATCCTGATGGTGCAATGAGCAAGGGACTCATGTCTGAGCATACCCTTCCACACTCATGGTGGCCAAAATAATTTCAAAAAGGGGGTGGTGATGGACAGAGTATCTGAGTTAATCAGAACACTCCTACCCAGTCAACAGATCAGGGCTTGATCCATCACCGTTTTTTAGCTCACTGCACCATCCCCGTTCAGAACCTGGCTATATGCAAATTAGTCTGTCCCTGGCCCAGTGCATCATGGGAACAGGGCAGACCAAACTACCAAGCCAATTCTTCACTGGAAAGGAAACAAGCTTCCGAGGACCGGTTTCTGGCATTACAGCCGTCTTCGGCCCGGCTTGCTTGAATCCTGATGGTGCAATGAGCAAGGGACTCATGTCTGAGCATACCCTTCCACACTCATGGTGGCCAAAATAATTTCAAAAAGGGGGTGGTGATGGACAGAGTATCTGAGTTAATCAGAACACTCCTACCCAGTCAACAGATCAGGGCTTGATCCATCACCGTTTTTTAGCTCACTGCACCATCCCCGTTCAGAACCTGGCTATATGCAAATTAGTCTGTCCCTGGCCCAGTGCATCATGGGAACAGGGCAGACCAAACTACCAAGCTAATTCTTCACTGGAAAGGAAACAAGCTTCCGGGGACCGGTTTCTGGCATTACAGCCGTCTTCGGCCCGGCTTGCTTGAATCCTGATGGTGCAATGAGCAAGGGACTCATGTCTGAGCATACCCTTCCACACTCATGGTGGCCAAAATAATTTCAAAAAGGGGGTGGTGATGGACAGAGTATCTGAGTTAATCAGAACACTCCTACCCAGTCAACAGATCAGGGCTTGATCCATCACCGTTTTTTAGCTCACTGCACCATCCCCGTTCAGAACCTGGCTATATGCAAATTAGTCTGTCCCTGGCCCAGTGCATCATGGGAACAGGGCAGACCAAACTACCAAGCCAATTCTTCACTGGAAAGGAAACAAGCTTCCGGGGACCGGTTTCTGGCATTACAGCCGTCTTCGGCCCGGCTTGCTTGAATCCTGATGGTGCAATGAGCAAGGGACTCATGTCTGAGCATACCCTTCCACACTCATGGTGGCCAAAATAATTTCAAAAAGGGGGTGGTGATGGACAGAGTATCTGAGTTAATCAGAACACTCCTACCCAGTCAACAGATCAGGGCTTGATCCATCACCGTTTTTTAGCTCACTGCACCATCCCCGTTCAGAACCTGGCTATATGCAAATTAGTCTGTCCCTGGCCCAGTGCATCATGGGAACAGGGCAGACCAAACTACCAAGCCAATTCTTCACTGGAAAGGAAACAAGCTTCCGGGGACCGGTTTCTGGCATTACAGCCGTCTTCAGCCCGGCTTGCTTGAATCCTGATGGTGCAATGAGCAAGGGACTCATGTCTGAGCATACCCTTCCACACTCATGGTGGCCAAAATAATTTCAAAAAGGGGGTGGTGATGGACAGAGTATCTGAGTTAATCAGAACACTCCTACCCAGTCAACAGATCAGGGCTTGATCCATCACCGTTTTTTAGCTCACTGCACCATCCCCGTTCAGAACCTGGCTATATGCAAATTAGTCTGTCCCTGGCCCAGTGCATCATGGGAACAGGGCAGACCAAACTACCAAGCCAATTCTTCACTGGAAAGGAAACAAGCTTCCGGGGACCGGTTTCTGGCATTACAGCCGTCTTCGGCCCGGCTTGCTTGAATCCTGATGGTGCAATGAGCAAGGGACTCATGTCTGAGCATACCCTTCCACACTCATGGTGGCCAAAATAATTTCAAAAAGGGGGTGGTGATGGACAGAGTATCTGAGTTAATCAGAACACTCCTACCCAGTCAACAGATCAGGGCTTGATCCATCACCGTTTTTTAGCTCACTGCACCATCCCCGTTCAGAACCTGGCTATATGCAAATTAGTCTGTCCCTGGCCCAGTGCATCATGGGAACAGGGCAGACCAAACTACCAAGCCAATTCTTCACTGGAAAGGAAACAAGCTTCCGGGGACCGGTTTCTGGCATTACAGCCGTTTTCGGCCCGGCTTGCTTGAATCCTGATGGTGCAATGAGCAAGGGACTCATGTCTGAGCATACCCTTCCACACTCATGGTGGCCAAAATAATTTCAAAAAGGGGGTGGTGATGGACAGAGTATCTGAGTTAATCAGAACACTCCTACCCAGTCAACAGATCAGGGCTTGATCCATCACCGTTTTTTAGCTCACTGCACCATCCCCGTTCAGAACCTGGCTATATGCAAATTAGTCTGTCCCTGGCCCAGTGCATCATGGGAACAGGGCAGACCAAACTACCAAGCCAATTCTTCACTGGAAAGGAAACAAGCTTCCGGGGACCGGTTTCTGGCATTACAGCCGTCTTCGGCCCGGCTTGCTTGAATCCTGATGGTGCAATGAGCAAGGGACTCATGTCTGAGCATACCCTTCCACACTCATGGTGGCCAAAATAATTTCAAAAAGGGGGTGGTGATGGACAGAGTATCTGAGTTAATCAGAACACTCCTACCCAGTCAACAGATCAGGGCTTGATCCATCACCGTTTTTTAGCTCACTGCACCATCCCCGTTCAGAACCTGGCTATATGTAAATTAGTCTGTCCCTGGCCCAGTGCATCATGGGAACAGGGCAGACCAAACTACCAAGCCAATTCTTCACTGGAAAGGAAACAAGCTTCCGGGGACCGGTTTCTGGCATTACAGCCGTCTTCGGCCCGGCTTGCTTGAATCCTGATGGTGCAATGAGCAAGGGACTCATGTCTGAGCATACCCTTCCACACTCATGGTGGCCAAAATAATTTCAAAAAGGGGGTGGTGATGGACAGAGTATCTGAGTTAATCAGAACACTCCTACCCAGTCAACAGATCAGGGCTTGATCCATCACCGTTTTTTAGCTCACTGCACCATCCCCGTTCAGAACCTGGCTATATGCAAATTAGTCTGTCCCTGGCCCAGTGCATCATGGGAACAGGGCAGACCAAACTACCAAGCCAATTCTTCACTGGAAAGGAAACAAGCTTCCGGGGACCGGTGTCTGGCATTACAGCCGTCTTCGGCCTGGCTTGCTTGAATCCTGATGGTGCAATGAGCAAGGGACTCATGTCTGAGCATACCCTTCCACACTCATGGTGGCCAAAATAATTTCAAAAAGGGGGTGGTGATGGACAGAGTATCTGAGTTAATCAGAACACTCCTACCCAGTCAACAGATCAGGGCTTGATCCATCACCGTTTTTTAGCTCACTGCACCAACCCCGTTCAGAACCTGGCTATATGCAAATTAGTCTGTCCCTGGCCCAGTGCATCATGGGAACAGGGCAGACCAAACTACCAAGCCAATTCTTCACTGGAAAGGAAACAAGCTTCCGGGGACCGGTTTCTGGCATTACAGCCGTCTTCGGCCCGGCTTGCTTGAATCCTGATGGTGCAATGAGCAAGGGACTCATGTCTGAGCATACCCTTCCACACTGATGGTGGCCAAAATAATTTCAAAAAGGGGGTGGTGATGGACAGAGTATCTGAGTTAATCAGAACACTCCTACCCAGTCAACAGATCAGGGCTTGATCCATCACCGTTTTTTAGCTCACTGCACCATCCCCGTTCAGAACCTGGCTATATGCAAATTAGTCTGTCCCTGGCCCAGTGCATCATGGGAACAGGGCAGACCAAACTACCAAGCCAATTCTTCACTGGAAAGGAAACAAGCTTCCGGGGACCGGTTTCTGGCATTACAGCCGTCTTCGGCCCGGCTTGCTTGAATCCTGATGGTGCAATGAGCAAGGGACTCATGTCTGAGCATACCCTTCCACACTCATGGTGGCCAAAATAATTTCAAAAAGGGGGTGGTGATGGACAGAGTATCTGAGTTAATCAGAACACTCCTACCCAGTCAACAGATCAGGGCTTGATCCATCACCGTTTTTTAGCTCACTGCACCATCCCCGTTCAGAACCTGGCTATATGCAAATTAGTCTGTCACTGGCCCAGTGCATCATGGGAACAGGGCAGACCAAACTACCAAGCCAATTCTTCACTGGAAAGGAAACAAGCTTCCGGGGACCGGTTTCTGGCATTACAGCCGTCTTCGGCCCGGCTTGCTTGAATCCTGATGGTGCAATGAGCAAGGGACTCATGTCTGAGCATACCCTTCCACACTCATGGTGGCCAAAATAATTTCAAAAAGGGGGTGGTGATGGACAGAGTATCTGAGTTAATCAGAACACTCCTACCCAGTCAACAGATCAGGGCTTGATCCATCACCGTTTTTTAGCTCACTGCACCATCCCCGTTCAGAACCTGGCTATATGCAAATTAGTCTATCCCTGGCCCAGTGCATCATGGGAACAGGGCAGACCAAACTACCAAGCCAATTCTTCACTGGAAAGGAAACAAGCTTCCGGGGACTGGTTTCTGGCATTACAGCCGTCTTCGGCCCGGCTTGCTTGAATCCTGATGGTGCAATGAGCAAGGGACTCATGTCTGAGCATACCCTTCCACACTCATGGTGGCCAAAATAATTTCAAAAAGGGGGTGGTGATGGACAGAGTATCTGAGTTAATCAGAACACTCCTACCCAGTCAACAGATCAGGGCTTGATCCATCACCGTTTTTTAGCTCACTGCACCATCCCCGTTCAGAACCTGGCTATATGCAAATTAGTCTGTCCCTGGCCCAGTGCATCATGGGAACAGGGCAGACCAAACTACCAAGCCAATTCTTCACTGGAAAGGAAACAAGCTTCCGGGGACCGGTTTCTGGCATTACAGCCGTCTTCGGCCCGGCTTGCTTGAATCCTGATGGTGCAATGAGCAAGGGACTCATGTCTGAGCATACCCTTCCACACTCATGGTGGCCAAAATAATTTCAAAAAGGGGGTGGTGATGGACAGAGTATCTGAGTTAATCAGAACACTCCTACCCAGTCAACAGATCAGGGCTTGATCCATCACCGTTTTTTAGCTCACTGCACCATCCCCGTTCAGAACCTGGCTATATGCAAATTAGTCTGTCCCTGGCCCAGTGCATCATGGGAACAGGGCAGACCAAACTACCAAGCCAATTCTTCACTGGAAAGGAAACAAGCTTCCGGGGACCGGTTTCTGGCATTACAGCCGTCTTCGGCCCGGCTTGCTTGAATCCTGATGGTGCAATGAGCAAGGGACTCATGTCTGAGCATACCCTTCCACACTCATGGTGGCCAAAATATTTTCAAAAAGGGGGTGGTGATGGACAGAGTATCTGAGTTAATCAGAACACTCCTACCCAGTCAACAGATCAGGGCTTGATCCATCACCGTTTTTTAGCTCACTGCACCATCCCCGTTCAGAACCTGGCTATATGCAAATTAGTCTGTCCCTGGCCCAGTGCATCATGGGAACAGGGCAGACCAAACTACCAAGCCAATTCTTCACTGGAAAGGAAACAAGCTTCCGGGGACCGGTTTCTGGCATTACAGCCGTCTTCGGCCCGGCTTGCTTGAATCCTGATGGTGCAATGAGCAAGGGACTCATGTCTGAGCATACCCTTCCACACTCATGGTGGCCAAAATAATTTCAAAAAGGGGGTGGGGATGGACAGAGTATCTGAGTTAATCAGAACACTCCTACCCAGTCAACAGATCAGGGCTTGATCCATCACCGTTTTTTAGCTCACTGCACCATCCCCGTTCAGAACCTGGCTATATGCAAATTAGTCTGTCCCTGCCCAGTGCATCATGGGAACAGGGCAGACCAAACTACCAAGCCAATTCTTCACTGGAAAGGAAACAAGCTTCCGGGGACCGGTTTCTGGCATTACAGCCGTCTTCGGCCCGGCTTGCTTGAATCCTGATGGTGCAATGAGCAAGGGACTCATGTCTGAGCATACCCTTCCACACTCATGGTGGCCAAAATAATTTCAAAAAGGGGGTGGTGATGGACAGAGTATCTGAGTTAATCAGAACACTCCTACCCAGTCAACAGATCAGGGCTTGATCCATCACCGTTTTTTAGCTCACTGCACCATCCCCGTTTAGAACCTGGCTATATGCAAATTAGTCTGTCCCTGGCCCAGTGCATTATGGGAACAGGGCAGACCAAACTACCAAGCCAATTCTTCACTGGAAAGGAAACAAGCTTCCGGGGACCGGTTTCTGGCATTACAGCCGTCTTCGGCCCTGCTTGCTTGAATCCTGATGGAGCAATGAGCAAGGGACTCATGTCTGAGCATACCCTTCCAAACTCATGGTGGCCAAAATAATTTCAAAAAGGGGGTGGTGATGGACAGAGTATCTGAGTTAATCAGAACACTCCTACCCAGTCAACAGATCAGGGCTTGATCCATCACCGTTTTTTAGCTCACTGCACCATCCCCGTTCAGAACCTGGCTATATGCAAATTAGTCTGTCCCTGGCCCAGTGCATCATGGGAACAGGGCAGACCAAACTACCAAGCCAATTCTTCACTGGAAAGGAAACAAGCTTCCGGGGACCGGTTTCTGGCATTACAGCCGTCTTCGGCCCGGCTTGCTTGAATCCTGATGGTGCAATGAGCAAGGGACTCATGTCTGAGCATACCCTTCCACACTCATGGTGGCCAAAATAATTTCAAAAAGGGGGTGGTGATGGACAGAGTATCTGAGTTAATCAGAACACTCCTACCCAGTCAACAGATCAGGGCTTGATCCATCACCGTTTTTTAGCTCACTGCACCATCCCCGTTCAGAACCTGGCTATATGCAAATTAGTCTGTCCCTGGCCCAGTGCATCATGGGAACAGGGCAGACCAAACTACCAAGCCAATTCTTCACTGGAAAGGAAACAAGCTTCCGGGGACCGGTTTCTGGCATTACAGCCGTCTTCGGCCCGGCTTGCTTGAATCCTGATGGTGCAATGAGCAAGGGACTCATGTCTGAGCATACCCTTCCACACTCATGGTGGCCAAAATAATTTCAAAAAGGGGGTGGTGATGGACAGAGTATCTGAGTTAATCAGAACACTCCTACCCAGTCAACAGATCAGGGCTTGATCCATCACCGTTTTTTAGCTCACTGCACCATCCCCGTTCAGAACCTGGCTATATGCAAATTAGTCTGTCCCTGGCCCAGTGCATCATGGGAACAGGGCAGACCAAACTACCAAGCCAATTCTTCACTGGAAAGGAAACAAGCTTCCGGGGACCGGTTTCTGGCATTACAGCCGTCTTCGGCCCGGCTTGCTTGAATCCTGATGGTGCAATGAGCAAGGGACTCATGTCTGAGCATACCCTTCCACACTCATGGTGGCCAAAATAATTTCAAAAAGGGGGTGGTGATGGACAGAGTATCTGAGTTAATCAGAACACTCCTACCCAGTCAACAGATCAGGGCTTGATCCATCACCGTTTTTTAGCTCACTGCACCATCCCCGTTCAGAACCTGGCTATATGCAAATTAGTCTGTCCCTGGCCCAGTGCATCATGGGAACAGGGCAGACCAAACTACCAAGCCAATTCTTCACTGGAAAGGAAACAAGCTTCCGGGGACCGGTGTCTGGCATTACAGCCATCTTCGGCCCGGCTTGCTTGAATCCTGATGGTGCAATGAGCAAGGGACTCATGTCTGAGCATACCCTTCCACACTCATGGTGGCCAAAATAATTTCAAAAAGGGGGTGGTGATGGACAGAGTATCTGAGTTAATCAGAACACTCCTACCCAGTCAACAGATCAGGGCTTGATCCATCACCGTTTTTTAGCTCACTGCACCATCCCCGTTCAGAACCTGGCTATATGCAAATTAGTCTGTCCCTGGCCCAGTGCATCATGGGAACAGGGCAGACCAAACTACCAAGCCAATTCTTCACTGGAAAGGAAACAAGCTTCCGGGGACCGGTTTCTGGCATTACAGCCGTCTTCGGCCCGGCTTGCTTGAATCCTGATGGTGCAATGAGCAAGGGACTCATGTCTGAGCATACCCTTCCACACTCATGGTGGCCAAAATAATTTCAAAAAGGGGGTGGTGATGGACAGAGTATCTGAGTTAATCAGAACACTCCTACCCAGTCAACAGATCAGGGCTTGATCCATCACGTTTTTTAGCTCACTGCACCATCCCCGTTCAGAACCTGGCTATATGCAAATTAGTCTGTCCCTGGCCCAGTGCATCATGGGAACAGGACAGACCAAACTACCAAGCCAATTCTTCACTGGAACGGAAACAAGCTTCCGGGGACCGGTGTCTGGCATTACAGCCGTCTTCGGCCCGGCTTGCTTGAATCCTGAAGGTGCAATGAGCAAGGGACTCATGTCTGAGCATACCCTTCCACACTCATGGTGGCCAAAATAATTTCAAAAAGGGGGTGGTGATGGACAGAGTATCTGAGTTAATCAGAACACTCCTACCCAGTCAACAGATCAGGGCTTGATCCATCACCGTTTTTTAGCTCACTGCACCATCCCCGTTCAGAACCTGGCTATATGCAAATTAGTCTGTCCCTTGCTCACTGCACCATCAGGATTCAAGCAAGCCGGGCCGAAGACGGCTGTAATGCCAGAAACCGGTTCCCCGAAGCTTGATTCCTTTCCAGTAAAGAATTGGCTTGGTAGTTTGGTCTGCCCTGTTCCCATGATGCACTGGGCCATGGTCAGACTAATTTGCATATAGCCAGGTTCTGAGCTGGGATGGTGCAGTGAGCTAAAAAACAGTGATGGATCAAGCCCTGATCTTTTGACTGGGTAGGAGTGTTCTGCTTAATTCAGATACTCTGTCCATCACCACCCCCTTTATGAAAAGTTTTGGCCACCACAAGTGTGGAAGGGTATACTCAGATGTGAGTCCCTTGCTCACTGCACCATCAGGATTCAAGCAAGCCGGGCCGAAGACGGCTGTAATGCCAGAAACCGGTTCCCGGAAGCTTGATTCCTTTCCAGTAAAGAACTGGCTTGGTAGTTTGGTCTGCCCTGTTCCCATGATGCACTGGGCCAGGGTCAGACTAATTTGCATATAGCCAGGTTCTGAGCTGGGATGGTGCAGTGAGCTAAAAAACGGTGATGGATCAAGCCCTGATATTTTGACTGGGTAGGAGTGTTCTGCTTAATTCAGATTGTCTGTCCATCACCACCCCCTTTATGAAAAGTTTTGGCCACCACAAGTGTGGAAGGGTATACTCAGATGTGAGTCCCTTGCTCACTGCACCATCAGGATTCAAGCAAGCCGGGCCGAAGACGGCTGTAATGCCAGAAACCGGTTCCCGGAAGCTTGATTCCTTTCCAGTAAAGAATTGGCTTGGTAGTTTGGTCTGCCCTGTTCCCATGATGCACTAGGCCAGGGTCAGACTAATTTGCATATAGCCAGGTTCTGAGCTGGGATGGTGCAGTGAGCTAAAAAACGGTGATGGATCAAGCCCTGATCTTTTGACTGGGTAGGAGTGTTCTGCTTAATTCAGATACTCTGTCCATCACCACCCCCTTTATGAAAAGTTTTGGCCACCACAAGTGTGGAAGGGTATACTCAGATGTGAGTCCCTTGCTCACTGCACCATCAGGATTCAAGCAAGCCGGGCCGAAGACGGCTGTAATGCCAGAAACCGGTTCCCGGAAGCTTGATTCCTTTCCAGTAAAGAATTGGCTTGGTAGTTTGGTCTGCCCTGTTCCCATGATGCACTGGGCCAGGGTCAGACTAATTTGCATATAGCCAGGTTCTGAGCTGGGATGGTGCAGTGAGCTAAAAAACGGTGATGGATCAAGCCCTGATCTTTTGACTGGGTAGGAGTGTTCTGCTTAATTCAGATACTCTGTCCATCACCACCCCCTTTATGAAAAGTTTTGGCCACCACAAGTGTGGAAGGGTATACTCAGATGTGAGTCCCTTGCTCACTGCACCATCAGGATTCAAGCAAGCCGGGCCGAAGACGGCTGTAATGCCAGAAACCGGTTCCCGGAAGCTTGATTCCTTTCCAGTAAAGAATTGGCTTGGTAGTTTGGTCTGCCCTGTTCCCATGATGCACTGGGCCAGGGTCAGACTAATTTGCATATAGCCAGGTTGTGAGCTGGGATGGTGCAGTGAGCTAAAAAACGGTGATGGATCAAGCCCTGATCTTTTGACTGGGTAGGAGTGTTCTGCTTAATTCAGATACTCTGTCCATCACCACCCCCTTTATGAAAAGTTTTGGCCACCACAAGTGTGGAAGGGTATACTCAGATGTGAGTCCCTTGCTCACTGCACCATCAGGATTCAAGCAAGCCGGGCCGAAGACGGCTGTAAAGCCAGAAACCGGTTCCCGGAAGCTTGATTCCTTTCCAGTAAAGAATTGGCTTGGTAGTTTGGTCTGCCCTGTTCCCATGATGCACTGGGCCAGGGTCAGACTAATTTGCATATAGCCAGGTTCTGAGCTGGGATGGTGCAGTGAGCTAAAAAACGGTGATGGATCAAGCCCTGATCTTTTGACTGGGTAGGAGTGTTCTGCTTAATTCAGATACTCTGTCCATCACCACCCCCTTTATGAAAAGTTTTGGCCACCACAAGTGTGAAAGGGTATACTCAGATGTGAGTCCCTTGCTCACTGCACCATCAGGATTCAAGCAAGCCGGGCCGAAGACGGCTGTAATGCCAGAAACCGGTTCCCGGAAGCTTGATTCCTTTCCAGTAAAGAATTGGCTTGGTAGTTTGGTCTGCCCTGTTCCCATGATGCACTGGGCCAGGGTCAGACTAATTTGCATATAGCCAGGTTCTGAGCTGGGATGGTGCAGTGAGCTAAAAAACGGTGATGGATCAAGCCCTGATCTTTTGACTGGGTAGGAGTGTTCTGCTTAATTCAGATACTCTGTCCATCACCACCCCCTTTATGAAAAGTTTTGGCCACCACAAGTGTGGAAGGGTATACTCAGATGTGAGTCCCTTGCTCACTGCACCATCAGGATTCAAGCAAGCCGGGCCGAAGACGGCTGTAATGCCAGAAACCGGTTCCCGGAAGCTTGATTCCTTTCCAGTAAAGAATTGGCTTGGTAGTTTGGTCTGCCCTGTTCCCATGATGCACTGGGCCAGGGTCAGACTAATTTGCATATAGCCAGGTTCTGAGCTGGGATGGTGCAGTGAGCTAAAAAACGGTGATGGATCAAGCCCTGATCTTTTGACTGGGTAGGAGTGTTCTGCTTAATTCAGATACTCTGTCCATCACCACCCCCTGTATGAAAAGTTTTGGCCACCACAAGTGTGGAAGGGTATACTCAGATGTGAGTCCCTTGCTCACTGCACCATCAGGATTCAAGCAAGCCGGGCCGAAGACGGCTGAAATGCCAGAAACCGGTCCCCGGTAGCTTGTCTCCTTTCTGGTGAAGAATTGGCTTGGTAGTTTGGTCTGCCCTGTTCCCATGATGCACTGGGCCAGGGTCAGACTAATTTGCATATAGCCAGGTTCTGAGCTGGGATGGTGCAGTGAGCTAAAAAACGGTGATGGATCAAGCCCTGATCTTTTGACTGGGTAGGAGTGTTCTGCTTAATTCAGATACTCTGTCCATCACCACCCCCTTTATGAAAAGTTTTGGCCACCACAAGTGTGGAAGGGTATACTCAGATGTGAGTCCCTTGCTCACTGCACCATCAGGATTCAAGCAAGCCGGGCCGAAGACGGCTGTAATGCCAGAAACCGGTTCCCGGAAGCTTGATTCCTTTCCAGTAAAGAATTGGCTTGGTAGTTTGGTCTGCCCTGTTCCCATGATGCACTGGGCCTGGGTCAGACTAATTTGCATATAGCCAGGTTCTGAGCTGGGATGGTGCAGTGAGCTAAAAAACGGTGATGGATCAAGCCCTGATCTTTTGACTGGGTAGGAGTGTTCTGCTTAATTCAGATACTCTGTCCATCACCACCCCCTTTATGAAAAGAGTGAAGCAGACCAGCGCATATTAAACGCGGAGGATGGCCTACAAACTGTCACGTCAAAATGCCTGAATATGGAGATGGTACTGGTGGTGATTCAGTCAAAAAAAGAGGATTTAGAGGCAGGGTCCCGGCGCAATAACCTCCAGATTACCAGTTTGCCAGAGTCAACAAACATGGGTAGACTAGAGCTATATACTGAGACAATGCTCAAGGAGATATTTGGACCAGAAAACATGTCTGAGGTCCTGATAGTGGAAAGAGCCCATAGGTTGTTGGAGGCGCGCCCCATTCCGGGTGCCCTGCCACGCCCGATTGTTGCAAGATTGCTAAATTATCAGGTTTAAGATGCGGTTCTGCGCCTTGTGAGGGAAAAAAAAACATCAATTACAAGGGAAATGATATCACGTACTACCCGTACTTCACTGGCTCGGTTCAAGTGGCACAGCGTCAATTCCTCCCAGTTAAAAAGAAGTTATAGGCCGAACACATTTAAAATGCAATGCTTTACCCAGCTCATCTGCATATAGAGGTCGAGGGAAAGAATAAGATATTCACTTCGCCAAAAGCAGTTGTAGGTAAGTAGGCTCTTCTCCTTATGGTTAACCCCCCTTTTTTTGCTTTTTGCACCCACTGTTTTGACTAGCCTGGCTGGGATCCTGCAATTCAGGACCCCTATCTGCTTTCTCCCTTAAATTGATATGTATGTACTTTTGTAAAACTCCAGATTGGATCCTGGGATACCCTTATCAGTCCCTAGTATATGGTACACATGTACCCAGGGCATAGGTACCCCAAAGGCCTCCCATGGGCTGAAGTATGTATTATGCCACCCATGAGAGGCCATGCAAAATGGAACCTCGGGTCTGCTACTGCAGCCTATGTAAGTTGGTGCTTGCACCACTTACGAGAGATATAGGTTCACTATATCTATACCTATCCCTACACTTAAAACTTTATAAGTCACCCCTATAGCAGGCCTTAACAATCCTGAAGGCAGGGTGCTGGGTTTTATGTGCGAGGGTGCTCCTGCATGAGCAGGGGCCCTCTGCAGTCATCGGAGACCATGCTCCCGGGCTGTAGCTGATACTGCCAGACATATAGGTAGAGGTGCATTCAAACCTTGCTGTAAATGCTATCTCGAAAACGACTGCAATGAAGTATGTCGTGTTTGGTGTCAAACACCTTGGAATCATACCTCCACACCAGTAACTGGTGTGGGAGGTATGATTCCTTCCCTCAGAACCAAGGTTCTGGGGTACCTAAGTCTACTGGTACCAACTTTCTCGAGCCTTACAGCACAAAATGGATGCTGGAAGACACAGACACGAGTCTGCCCTCCTGCTGCTGAGCCAAGCTCGCGCAGAGGAAGGTCGGACAATAGGTATCCTGTCACAGGGAGGTGTGACCACCTCCCAGACAGGATTTAGTGTATTGGGGCTAGGTGGGTGCACAGTCTCCGTGCCAGAAAGTCTGCAAGAGGGGCACATTTGGTGTCCCTGTGCATAGTCTAGCTCAAACCAGTTCTGGGAGGCATTTTCTACTGCTCTGGCACGAAACTGGAAAAAGGACATGGATGTAGCCACCCCTCTGTCCTGTCCCTCCCTTAGGAGGGTCCCTAGAATCTGTCCAACACTTTCCTGTGGGTTGGCTACAGGACATTAGATTTTATGTGGACAAGAATCTGCAAGAAGATACCACTACACTTCGACCGTCTGGACATGCTGGCCTTCGCTGGACCTCATTTGGGCTCGACTTTGTCTTCCCTTGCCGTCCGCTGTCTTGTCACTGTCCTTGATTGTTAGACTTGGAATCTTTTGGCGTGTTTCCCCTGAGTTTTTGCTTTCAGACCTCCTGGTTTTGACTCTGGTTTTGCTGGCATGACGTTTCTGCTCAATGTTCGCACTGCTGATCACTTGTAAAGTCCAGGCGCTCTCTGTGTCAATTGTGTTATGGATTGATGTTTCCACGATTGGATATTTGATTTACTTGTTAGTCCCTAGTAAAGTGCCCTGAGTGTGCCAGGGCCTGTGAATCAAATGCTACTCGTGGGCCCGCAGCACTGATTGTGCCACCCACGTGCGAAGCCCTGAAAAGGTACCTCAGACCTGCCACTGCAGAATCTGCACGCAGTTTGTAACTGCCATGTTGACTTGGCCAGTGCACACACTTGCCAGCCCCTAACCTTCCCTTTTCTTACAAGTCAGGCACCCCTAAGGTAGGCCCAAGGTACCCCTGTGAGCAGGGTGTGGTGTATGTGAAAGGTGGGACATACCCGGGTGTGCGTGGCATGGCCCGATAGTGAATTACAGCCAATTTTGTTTTTCACTATTGCAAGGATACCGGTTCCCCATAGGAGAGAATGGGAGGTTTGTTCATAACATCTTGTAAACGTAACTGGCCCAAGGAATTAGGTAAAAAAATGAAGTATAGTATGCCTGAACTCAGAATCTAAAGATGCATCTTTTAGTGAAGGTGATTTTTACATTCTGTGTTTGAAAATACCACTTTTAGAAAGTAGATATTTTCGTGCTCAGTCATCCCGTGTGCCTCTGCTGGAATGTGGATTGCCTGTCTGGGTTTTTGGATGACAGAAGACTGGGGAGCCAGAGGGGCTCCAGATAGTCTAGGTAGGTCAGGAAAAGGCTGAATAGACCTGGGCTGCGATGGGGCAAGGGGGAGGAGATTTCCTTCCACCTCAAAGGGCCTGGTCTGCCTCTGACAATGCTGTCTCCCCCTGCTGTCAGGAAATCACACCAGAGAAGGCTAAACTGGTTTTGGCCTGGCACAGACACCCTCTGCCTGCCAGATCAAAGGATTTGTGTGTACAAATACTGGGGCCCAGACCCCTGAACCTTAGTACTCATCTGTATCAAGAAGACTGCCAAGAAGAAGAGCTGGATAAGCTGTGAGGGAGAACTACCTCTTTGCTGTGTGATTTGCTGGGCTGACTTGCAGTGGCTGCTTCTGTCTTGGGCAGTAAAAGGCCTGGACTGGACTTTCTACAACCTAGTTTATGAGTCTCTCCATGGGCTTGAAGTAGAGCTTGCCCCCTGTTCACGAAGTCTCAGGAACAGCAAAGACTTCAAGCTCTTCTGCCCGCAGCACTGCGGACTGTGTGTTTTGTGCTGTATTAGAGAAAAAGCAACTCGTCGAGGTCTACGATGCCGCTGCCGACTCTGTGTCCTGAAGGCACCGCAGAGGGCAAAACCGCAACGCCGCACCGCAACCTTGGTCTCACCGACGATGCCTTTCGACCGCGCCACTGAGTTGCTGTTTGCACCGCGACCTTTGGGCACAGCACTCCGCACTGCCTCGCTTCATGCCGAAGCCATGGCACCGCAGAGAACACCGCCGCACCGCAACCTTGGTCTCACTGACTCACTGACGACACCTGTTGACGCCGCCACTGAGCTACTCCTCACACCGAGACCTGTGGGCACTGCACTTTGCACCGCCTTGCTTCATGAGGACGCCCTGGCCTCCCAGACGCCGCCACTCCACGCCAAAATCGATGCCGCTGCTTGCACCGTGGTTTGAGGGCACCGCTCCTAAGTCACACGAAATACCGCCCTCATCCTGCACCGCAGCCTTGGCCCACCGACGCCAGCACCATCAACCCCCGCTCGTCAGCCGACTACAGCGCTTCAACAACGACGACGACGCTGCATGCACTGTGACCTGCTAGCACCGGGACGAGCACTGCCTTCATCTCGCACCGCGACCCTGGTCCCGCCATCCAACGCTGCCACCAAGCTGCTGTTCTCACCGCGACCTGGGGGCACCGCACCGCTGCACTTCGCACCACAGCACCTCGACCTTCAACGCAAGTGACTTTGAGGGCCTCATCGCCCGGCATTTCTCACAGGTACTGTTTGCAGGTCTTCCCGATGCCGTAGCTGGCCCGTGACCAGCCAGAACTGTTGGAATTGTTGTTCACGACGCTGTGGTAGCCCCGGACAGAGCTATCGACACCGAGGAACTTTGTTTGAAACTTATTTTGATAACTACAGATGTTTTTTTTCCATATAGTATTGTGGATTTTTGTCTTGTTTTAATTATATAAAAATATTGGATATTTTTCTAAACTGGTGTGGTGTCCATTGGTAGTGCGTACACTGTATTACTGTGGGTTATGTGCAAATGCTTTACACACTGCCTCTAAGATAAGCCTGATTGCTCATGCCAAGCTACCAAGGGGGGGAGCAGGGGTTATTTTAGGAGTGTAACTCCCTTATCCTGACTAGAGTGGATATTTTTGCTTAGCTTCGGCCCTTGCCCTAGCCTACCAGAAATACAATTTCTAACAGTGATCCATACAGGCTCCGTGCTGGTCTCTGTGGACCTACAAAAGAAGAAAAGAATCTCCCTTGGGGTGAAGGAGTCACTCTCCTGCAAATGCAGGCACCGTAACGCATCTGACTGGTTTGCTGCTCCAGAGGTCCTGCATACTCCGAAGGCTCCAGCAACACAGGAGGTGGGTTTCTGAAGGTTCCTGAGGTTGAGCTGCCCTCTCACTGAGTTTGAGGTGGATATCGCTTGTGAGGACCTTATACCCATACTCCTGTGCACTGCGTCTATTTGGAATTGCACATGCCTTTTGTCATGCAACAATTCCATGCATTGGTCCTTTTGTAGCCCTGATCCCAGCGCATCTTTTCTGAGAAGGACTCTGGCATCCTCGCACTCTCAGCCCTGCTAGCTGTTATCCTGTGAAACCACCTGAGGTCCCCTCGCGACTCATGTGCCTTCAGCCTGTGGGTCTACTTAAGGGCCAACTTTGCTTTATTTGGGCTCCTCTGGTTGCTCCAGGCCTGCTCTAACTGCCCTTGCTGTGGTGAGTCTCTGGGTCCTTACTGGGCCAGATCGACACCGAATTTGACAATCTCTGTTGCTGCCGCTGCCAAGGCTTGTTAGTGCTCCATCCGGACACTGACCCCTCAGCACTTGACATCCATCATGGGACAGCTCACCTCCATCTCCTGGTTATCCTAGACATCTCCGGGTCCTCACAGCTGAAGAGTCAAGATCACTGTCAATACACCTGAAGCACCCGACATCGGTGGGCATTCGTCTACCGAGCCCCTGGTCACTCCAAAGTGACCCAGACTCTGTCTCCTCTGCTTTCAGGTTCTTCTGATCTAGAATGCATGTTTGGAATCCACCGGACGCTCTTCATACTTCTAGCAGCAGCATTACTTTGTCGACATCCATAGAAAACGACAAGGGTTTCCAACGTAACTGTGTGCCTATGCACTCAGCTTCTCTGGGATAGGTAACTCTGGTACAAAGGTATTCGCGGGTGGGGTGGCTCTTCAAACTCGTAAGTTCCAAGGGTTGTCTTCGTAATCTGCTGGGAAGGGTCCTTAATCTCTAATTTTCCAACGAGACTTTCCCATTCGATTGCACTGAGCACGCGGTTGTGTTCTCCCTCTGAACCCGTCCTCCGTGGGGTCCCTGATCACTCACCTTGGGTGGTTCCTTTTGGTCCCAGCGATTCTACACCTCCTAGACTAAGTCTAGTCCCGAGTCATGGTTCTTATACCGCTTATTTAGCATATGGTTTGGTATCCCCCTGGAGCCCACTGTGTATTGTGCTACTTACGTTTGATTCTTTGCAACTGGATTATTTGATTTGTGTTCTATCCTCTTGTAGAGGATACTAGAGAGGGTTATAGATAATAAATACATATTTCTATAACTACTGTGTGGCTTCCCTTTCATTTATCCAATACTATAAGGTTGCTTTCTAGTAAAATAAAGTGCTTAACATTCCTTCAAGACTTAGCCTGAAGGCTGCTATCCATAGCTACCACTAGGATAGCTTTCAATATAGGTTGTCTTTGACCTAATCACCATAAGGTTTGTTTGGACTGGTACAAGGTGCCCACTTTAAATAGTGGACAGCATATACCAGGCCATCTTCTCACAGCAGTCATGAACTACTTCAAATCACTGAAGAGGAACGGAAAACCAGGCTGAACGTCTGAATGATGTTGGGTGGGACAGGGGCTAAGAGGAGGCCTGGACATTTGGGGCTATGCAGCAGCCGGTGGATGGTGTGACAGGGAACAGTGGGTCGACTTTACCACATAAAATATGTGATGATGGACAAATGGTTCAGATGGGCACTCTGGGGTGCATTGCTGCATGCTCTGGCATTACAAAGGGGAGATTGATGAGGATGCACCCAGAGTGAACTATATGCAGTCTTTGGTACATGGACGCTACGCACGTGGTTCTACTGCAAGTAATGTACATTGAGCATACCGTATTCATTTGGGTACATCCAGCTACCTCCCCTATCAACGGGAGGGCTTTCCAGCACTAGCGACCCCTGACGGGTATACCCCTGTGAACAATGTTGGTAGTTGCTTTACTTATGTACAAGTTTCCATAAGAATGGGATGACTTTAGCAAGTGGGGATGGCTTTAGCATGTTGGGCGTACTGAAGTGGGTGGGGGTTTCAATTTTTATTGCCTGTTGCAGATGCAGTGCATGTCATGTACAAGTGATATTCAATTGCTGCTCATTTCGAGGGTGGGGTCACCTCACAGTATCGATAAAATCTTACTCTGTAAATGTCTGGACAGGGGGGCTTAATCAAAATGTTAATGTGGAACGTGTGTGGTCTCAATAAATACAGCAGGTGCTAGCATATCTTGACAGGCATGGTATCCAAGTGACATTGTTGCAAGAAATGCACCTCACAAAACAAACAGAACAAAAAGTGGTGAAGAGATGGGCGATGGTCAGGGCAGCCTCGTCGTACTTCGCGTACTCTAAGGGTGTATTGTTTTTAGCAAAGAAAGGTATTTCATTCATGCCCACACACACAGATAGTGATGAACACGGAAGATTCCTGATGGTACAGGCATACTTAAGGGGGTTCGAGGGTGTTGTTCGGCAACACATATGGGCCTAACGTAGATGATCCGACATTTTATAGTGAGATCTGGAGGCAATTGGGTTCCATACCAACCTCCATGGTGATCTGAGGTGAGGATCTAAACGTATATTTGAATCCGTCATTGGACATATAAGCCACCACAGACTGGCATGTTAAGCAGGCAGCAAGGATGGCGAGGAAAATCATGGAGGCTGAAAGGTTGATAGACGTATGGCTATTCAGGAACTCAGACTGTAGGGAGGGGACTTTTGTATCATCTGTACAAGGTTCATGGTCCGGGTTGGATTACAGGCTCGTCTCCAGGAAGGTGTGGGCCTGTACAGTGAGGGTATCACATTTGGCCAGAACACTGTCTGATCATGCTCCTGTGTTACTAGAGTTGGCGATTCCCACGTATGTTAGACCCAAGTTTCAATGAAGATTGCAGCCTACATCATTACTAGATCCAGTGTTTCGGACCATCATAGGCGCAGCCATTGCATACTTCTATCACGAGTCTGAGGGATGCTAGGTTTCGTGTATACTAGGCTCCGTGCAGCTGTCAGACCGCTGTACCCCGAGTTTCCGGAAGGATCACTGGTGCTGAAAGTGTTACTGTTGCTCCTGACCACTGGAGAGTGTAAGGGGTTAATGGCTAAATTATAGAACGCATCCTTTAGGGAAAATTAGGTGTCCAGATCTGTAGCCCTAGATAGTTAGAATGGAGTTCTTGAGGTGCAGTTGGATTGGGAGGACTGGGAGCCATGCTTTGCACTTACTGGGCACCTCACTGCAAATTGTAATCTTAGAATAATTCATTTTAAATTCATATAACAAATGTACTATACGCCTGTACGGCTCCATAGATATGGGCTGCGGGCCGACTCTCATTGAGTGAGGGGATGACCCGGCGGATTTTATGTAAATGTAAATGTAAATGTACAGGAATTTATATAGCGCAAATCACCAAGCGGTTTCTAAGCGCTTGCTTAGGGAACCCGTCCTGGTATTCCCCTGTGAGATAACCCCGGCAAGGTATCCGCAAGGTGAAAGCCAGGCATCCCGCAGCGAGGGGCCGTTGTGGAGATTAAGCAAGCTATTGCCCAGAGTCGCAGAGTGTGAACCCGTGAATCGAGTAGGCACCGGAGCGAGAATTGTCGAGTCCATGGACATTTTAGGACTCAAGACCCCGCCGAGCCGGGAATTGAACCCTGGTTCCGGGCTGACCTCTGCTTCCAGGTCTGCCTCCTCTAACCAGTGAGCCACACTTTATGCACCTCGCCTGAAGCTGTAGGCTTATCTTTGCATTTTGGGCCCATGTTACAAAGTTCCTATCACAAATGATAATGGAATAGGTGGGTTGCACTCCTCAGATATGCTTGCATGGACCTCTTAAATCAAGCAAACCATGTAACTGCAAACGGATGGCTATCACTATGTTGTTGGCTAAGTGACTGGTTGCAGAATTGGGGTGTGGGAACGGTACCTACAGTTGCATGTTGGCTTAAGGACGTTGTATTTTGTATCGAACAGTGGGACATTTATGCAGGGGAGTTACCGGCTTCTTCTAGAACCAAGGATATATGGGCCCCTGTGACAGTTTTCCTATTAGAACACCCTGACATGATGTAATTAATCGGACATGCATAGAGTTTAATATAGGTCTGCGAGGTAGTTGTTAATTTAATCGGCAAAGGTTGAGATGGACAGCCTACTCGAAGGAGTGGGTGTAAAATAATAATGTGATTCATGGTGTACTGTAATGCACAGGCTGTAGTTTACTTTCTGGCGATGTTTTCCTTTTGTTTCGTACCATTCCATGTTTGTCAAATGCATGTGAAATATGAAAGGAATTGTAATTAAAAAAGAGATATATATCCTTTTATCTGTGCAGTTGAAAAGGAGAACCAAACATGTTTCGGCCTCGCAGAGCTTTGACCAAGGCCGTGCAAGGATAAAACTTGTTGTGTTCTCTTTCTGAACAGTTTGTTACATAAATAGAGAACATATATCACTTTAAATGAGTGCAGCTAAAATATTGGTAAAACAATAGAAATTGAATAAATATATATATATCTACATACATATATACATACATATATATCAGCAGAATCTCCGGCTTTGCTCACACCACATATAGTTTTCTTTTCACACACACACACACACACACACATATATGGAATACAAATGTTTTACAAGCTTTTATTGCACACAGTGCAATAGTGTAAAATCTATACTTCATAGGAAACCATGCAATATAGAAAATATTTCACAGTGGCCGGTGAATTATAGATTTCATCATCATCATGGCATTCCTCAAACCATTCTGCAGAGCTTTAGCATTGTCATGGCGACTATGATTACACACGTGAAAGACCAAATTGTGCTGCAAGTTTATTTAATTTATGCTGAAAAAATGTAAAGATAATGTAAGATATGTGGCACCTTCTCTCCCATTATTATTTTCATCTATTTGAAAAAACAAATTTTTTGGTGAAATCTGCAAATTGGCGCAAATGCAATAAATCATAATTATGTGGTGAAAGCTGCAGCCACAGAATCACCTACATCCACTTACCATCAAATCACTCTTAGACCTGCCACCCTTGGTGTAGTCTTGCCCCAAATTTGTGCCTTCTCCCCTCCTGTTTTCTGAATTGGTATTAAGGCTCGGTGCACTTCCACACACTAACCAGGGCTAAAGTGTCTGTGCTCTCCCATTTAAACATGGTGGAATTAGCTTACACACAATTGGCACATTTAATTTACTTTTAAGTACCTAGTAAAATAATACTACTTGTACCCGGGGTCTATAAATTAAATGCTATTAATGGACCTGCAGCCTTTATTTTCCCACCCACTAAAGTAGCCATTTAAAGCCTGTCTCAGGCTTACCATTACAGCCTGTGTGCAATTTTAAGCTGTGGAGCAGTGTAAAATTGACTCCACCCCAAAGAGCATGTTAGGAGTGCATCATAGCCACTTGTAGACTGCACTTGCATATATTTTGTGTGACTAATGTAAATAATAGAAGTGGGGGTATGATTTATGTAAAGATATCCCTGCAATGTAATGCAATTTATATGTGTGGTTAGAAACGTAACTGATAGGATTGTAGTTTTTCATGAAAATGTTTGTGAACATGTCCTCAGACAAGATAAATAGTGCTGTGTTATTAGAGGAAAGTGCATGTGCTTAGAAGGTCTAATTGAATAATCATTTTATTACGGCATTTACTGAAAATGTACATGTTGAGAATGTTGATTTATTTGTCTGTAAAGAATGCACTTAAATGTAACCAGTGCACTTGTTAACTTAGCCTAACTTGTGGGTCTGAGATGCAGTTGGATTCAAGCTCACATTTCAGTTTAGCATTTGAATTCATATTTTTTTTCCTTTGCAGTAGACTATATTGTGTTCTTGCAGCAGGTGAACAAGGCTTCGTTAGCATAGAAAATGGGGTCGTAGTTCTCAGTAGATAGTGAGGCATGTGAAGCAGCAACTGGTACAAGGAGACCTATAACAAGATGGCAGAAGGAGACGAGACCAAGGACGGCTGGAATAACGACAGTGGGAATAGCAAGATGGTGTGAAGAAGCTGATGTCTGCAGGAGGAATGGAAAAGTACCGGTGGATTTGTGGGACTTACCTTAGATGCAATTGATGTTATGATGCAATGTAGTGATGGATAGTTATCATTCTGGCTTAGAGATCCCTGAGGTACAGACTTATTTTGCCATCAGTGGCTTTATACTACTTGACCCATGTTGGAGCTTCTTTAACAGAGCACTCTGACAGCTGACACCTTTTCTCTTATTTCCTCTTTACTCATTTACTTAAATGTTGCCTTACCTTAGGGTTGTCACATTAGAACAGAGTAGAGTAGAGACAGATGGGGGTCCATGCTTATCTTTGATGACAAATTGATGCTATCTGATGCGAAGTTCTGACTCCTCATTGCCTATGTCGCCATCATTGAACTAGTGGTTTTCTTTTTACTATATAGGGTGAATCACTTTCAAGGATTTGACTTCATCCTATTTGTATTATACCTCTATACTCTTGTACTTTGACTGGTTTATATTAATCTTTTCTTAAATTTGACTATGAAATAAAACTTACTAACTTGAGACTTGGTTTCAAACTGACTTGTTGTGTGACCACACTGGCTACACTGCATTTGGATATTGCATTGAAATATGTTTCTCCTCACCTCTCAAGTCGCACAAAAAGACTGTCAAGTAAGTGTTACTGAGTTAGTGGGCCCAGGCTCCATCAAGTTTTACTCACAATTTTTTTTTTAAATGTTAGCGGGAAAAGTTGATTTTACCTAATGCATACAAGGCAAGCATGACATAATTTAGCGCAGATATAAACATGTTGCATGGACTTAACTACACTGTTTCACAATAATGTTTTTAAATTGTAGTGTACCCATGACGAAGGCCAGAAACAGGCCCGAAATGCAATGGGTTATCAGGACTAATGAATGAGGATTGCTTATTTAGAAACCCGCGCTACAGTATAAGGCCAGGATTGGCATGTCTGCAGCTTTTAAGGATATAGTAAAATACATAAGATGTCCCTCATGTGACAAGAGGATAACGGATGAAAATGTGAAATATGGATGAAACTGGAATAAAAATGATGAAATTGGATTAAACTTTTGGCATCAAAGTTATGCTTGTATAATGCTGTGCGTCCGATATTGGGGTGATGTGTCGCCCCATCTCAACAGATTTGTTAAGATGGGGCATTGTATCCTCTTTTGGCATACAAACAATGCATATGCCACTGTTGAGTGGTCTGACCTTTGTTGCCACCCTGTGTTCTCTGGTCTCTTGGTCCCTGAAAAACATAAATATTTGTAGTTATAGTAACCAATTTCTTGACTGAATATTTAGGAAAATGGTCCCACTCATAACATGCAAGCATCAAATGCATCCATCACTTGCATGCAGTGTAGATGTGACACTGCACTCGTGTCTCACACATGCTGTGAGACCAGCTCACATCCTCTTTCCCTACTATTGGGTCAACTGAGCCCCATGGAGGAAGGGCTCAGGAATCACTGTAGTCACACATTACAAGGGAGAATAATGAGATTGTCACACGTAACCATTAGGTTAAATAAGGGGTGAAAATTGGATGGGACTTATGGTCCAGGTCTAATATCCCACCACTACTCACTTACTACATCAAAGTGTGTGCCTAACTTGATCACCTACTGTTGTCGATCCTTCCTCCTGATGATCGTGGAAGTCAAAGTGGAGACAGTTTTAATATACATGTGAGCTTCTATCTGTTTGGTTGGTTAATTTTCCTCTGATCGTATTCAACTGCATTAATTCTCTATGTTCGAGCCTGGTACACTTGAGAGCAATTTTAAACTGCCCATTCAACCTGGAAGAATCACCCCTATGCCTGGCCTAAACCTTTCATTTTTAATACATATGGCACCCCTAAGGTAGGGCTTAGACAGCCCACAGGGAAGGGTGCATTGGATTTAAAAAGTATGACATGTGTTTTTAGGTTTTACATGTCCTGGTAGTGAAAAATGACTAAATTAGTTCTTCACTACCGTAAGGCCTACCTCTACCATAGGATCACATTGGGATACCTTATTTTACTGAATGTAAGAATCTTCACTGCGATTCCATCCTTTGGCTCCCCAACGAGTTCTCCTCTTCGAACTCCACTGGCTTACTTGCCCCTCTGAGCTCTACCTTCTCAGTAAAGTTTCTTTAAAAAAAAATTCTACTAGGTTTGAAAGTAAGTCAAAACGGAGCCAAATCCAACTCATGTAGCCGAACCACACCCTATCACGGTATGCCTTAACTTTTGACTTTGCCCCAGTCTTGCACGACTAGATACCTGCAGTTGGTGCAATGATCTTTTAGGCTCTATTTTTCACTTAAAACTTTACAAACATATAACTCCAGTTCTACTGACTGGATTTCATCAATTTTGATTTCATTTTACTTATTCTCATTTTCTCAATATCTCTAAATTGGTGAGGGATTTCTCTTGTGTCTTGATTTCCAATTATAACTGTTTGTGTGCGGCATAAATGATTAACTAAGTGCCTCTAAGTTAATCCTGTACATTTGCCTGACTGCGAGTGGATAGACGCTGTTTATATTGCTTATACAGTTAGTTCTCTTCCCTGCAATGGCTATTTTCATCATACTATATATTGCTTTGTCTCTATTTTCTTTTAATTAAACTATTAAAAAAATAATTGCTTCTGTAATTTGGCTTTAATCATTTAAATCTATTGCACACATGGTGCGGGTGTAGATGTAATTCCCAACTGGTTTTAGTAACAGACATTACACAGCTTTCTGTTCTTCAGTTTCTCATGTAAAGTAGAGTAACCAGCCCCTTGGGGCTTGGAGAAGGTTTGTTTGTTTTATGATGTTGCATTTAGTAATAAAAGACCAGAGCCACCTGTTGGATACTCACTGCACCCACTTCTAAAGAAGTCAACGCAAAGTCCCTATAACCACCATGGTTAACTGACCTACGATGTCAGACGCTCTGCCGGTGTGGAGCAACTGCCAGCAGTAGTACCAAAAATCTCTACAAAAAATCCAAAATAAGGCCATGAGAATGATGGCCTGCTTCACAAGAACAACAGACATCCACAGAGAGCTAGCTATTGAGTTGCTGGCTTGAAGCCTTCTGAACCTCAACACAAAATTATATGAAGGATTTTGTCAAAAAGAAAACTCACTGATCAAGAAACTTGCTGACATTACCTCAGAACCTTCTGACTGTTTCTCGTGGCCCTTCCCAATGCTCACCCTGTGAAACAACTCAATGGTGATCGTGTGTAAGAGATCAAGAAGAAAATGAAACTACGACAACAAAAAATAGAACAGAGATTATGGAGTACTAAGGCTTAAAGCAGAGGTATTAAAAATCAAAACTGGCACTGGCTAGTGGTCATTCTGTGGCCACACTACAACCTCAATAGCTGCCCTGTGTCCCCACACTGCACATGAGGTCACCCTCACCAGCAGGTCCAAATAAGTGCTTGTGGTACTAAAGGATATGCTTTCTGTTTACTTTCTGTTCTCACTGCTAAGGATGTTCGTTTTCCAGATGATGGGTTCTCAATGGTGACTCAAAACATTTGTCAATGAAGAAGCAGGAACCTCCTGGTAAAAAAAAAAAAAAATCCCAGCCTTACCTCTCCCCTTCTCGCCACTCTTTGGGGCATAAAGTCTGCTCTTCTTTGCCTAAGATTACTTGTTTGTGCATGATCATTATTAATTGAGGTTCATAAACACGGAGAGATAGCCATGCTTGAGCTGGCCATTTATTTGCGTACAGTTGTGTATATATGAAACATGTCATAAGAAATACCACATTGCCAACACTAGTGAGACATCTTTAGATGTACTGCATCTTTATGTTGTTCTAGGGAATCAATGTGATTTGCAAAGCATCTCACCCTTGATACTCATGAAATGTTAATTCTGTAACAGAATACCACAGGGGGAGAAGTAGTTAGTAAACAAGAGCCTCATCTCCACCTCCCTCCTGGGTCAAAGATAGAAGCAATCAATGGATCCGCACTCTGAGCCGGTTTGGCATAGGAACATGAGGGGATATAGTGCCACAAGGGAATTTGTTCAGGATTCCTCACCATAGTATGGCATGTGTGAAGTGAGCTCCTCAGAGCAAAGAGATAGAAATGGGGGAGGTCTGTAGAGTGGTAGAACTAATGGGGCATTTCGCCATCAAAGCGTCACTTTTTTTACTCTCTGGTGGCATAGTGCCATTTCACATATTTACAAGGTGGCACTAAGCCACTTTCCGCTACAGTCCTGTGCGGCAAAGGAGCATGCAATGGGTGTTGCAGTGGGCGTTCCACCGCAACACCCATTGCTTTTTGATGCTGCCCCAGATTTACAAGACTGGGACAGCTCCAAAAACTAAGGCCAAGGAATACCTGGTTTTAGAGTGGCGCAATGAGGTGAAATTATCGTTCTTTCTATAGGTGCTGCATTCTGCAGAACACAGAGAAAGAGCAAATCACCATTATTGATTGTTTATGTCCACATAAACAATCGCTCCTGCTGCGCAGGTACCCTTGAAACATGGCGGCAAGATGCCTGCGCTGGTGCTCGTCTACTTTTGCTAATGGAAACGCAGGGGTGCGCATTATTCTTGTGAATACGGCGCATCCTCGCGTTTTAAAAATGTCAGAGCATGGCAATGCTAATTTTGGCGTAACACCACGCTCCGACAATTTGTTTGCAAATATGCTCCTACATGTTATCCTATGCAGTTGATATGCACTTTGTAAAGACAAGAAACTAAGACACTCTCTAGATTAGTCATGAGGATTTTGGTGTGGGTTAGGACAAATAGAAGGTGCACAGTGCAATAATGCGTGGGTTCCATTAACTCAGAAGTGTGGGGATTCCCCCTACAAGGGGTGCACGTCTGCAACCCTGATTTACATCCTAGTATAGGCATGTGGGCCTTCGGTAAGATGAGCAAACTCCTGCAAAGCTCGCTCGGTGGTGCAGCAGCCATGACGCAGCTGCGGTAGAAACATTTCTGATATCAATTGAGATGGAGTCTGCTGGTAAGTTGATGAATAAGATAAGCAAACAGTAAACAGATGGGCACCAAGTGCACGTGCGCAAGTGGACATGTCGCCTAGCAGTGGACAAGCCTGTGGAAGGTCTGTGAGCAGCTGACTCTGGGCCTCCACTGACCTCTGAGGGCTAAATTATACACTGTTTGATTTATGCCTTTGATGCAGTGGGCCACAGATATGTTTTCAGTGGCATTGTGTGCCATCAGATAGGGAATGGGAAGGTCTCTGGATTTCGGTGACAATTTGGTGGATTGCATGTGCAGGTGTGCCATTGCAGCATGTCACCCGCAGACCAGAAACAGCCAGTTGTGTGTGCTGCTCACAGTGGTCTCTCATTTGATTTGCTGTTCGTTCAGCAGGTTGGGTAGTTGTAGTGACAGAAAGTCCTCTCCGTTACTCTGGAGAGCATGCTCCCCATCTCTGTCTCATTTTCCCATTGTGTGCAGCTGGTGCATTTGTTTTTAAAAAAACAAAACATTTTTATTGTTTTTGCAGCAAAGAAAAAGCCACAGATAACAAAATATGTCAGCATCAAGCAACATCCCCATGACCCCAACCCCTTATCCCTCCCACCTCCCTCTTGTTCCAGGACTCCGTAGCCATCAATCAAATGTGCAGTCCATGTGGTTCCCAGAGTCTCTTGCAGCAGGGCCCTTCGACCTTCAACGCTCACCCCTGCTATGCCAACCATGGAGCCAAGTGTTCATGTCCCTTTAGATTCCTTTATCCAGCCCATGATAGTGACGCCATTTGCCCCATATTCTACGAAATTTCTTCGGGCACCCTCGTGCTTTGTATGTAACCCTTTCGGCCGCCATGTATAGGTCCATTCCTCTCCTCCATTCCCCTAGTTGTGGTTTATCTGGTGCCCCCCATTTCCTGGCTATGTCCCTCTTGGCCACCACCAGGGCTAGCACTAGGAAGATCAGCTGTGGCCTGGGTACATCTACATCGTTAGTCATCCCCAAGAGTGTGAGCTTTGGGTCAGGTGGAATGTCTGTCTCAAGCACCTTTCCCAACTCAGCAAGGATCTCTCCCCAATATATTTGAATGCGTGGACAGGACCAAACAGTGTGCAAGAAATCTCCCCTTTCATGTCCACATCTCAGGCAGCAGGGGTCAGGTATTCTCCCCATTTTATATAGTTGCACTCTATCAAAGTAGACCCTGTGTAAGATCTTGAACTGGATCAAACGGAGACGTGACTTTATCGCCACCTCCCTGGGGTGCATCAGTACCACACCCCAGTCTACGTCGTCCATATCTCCTACCTCCTGTTCCCATGTGGCCCGAAGTCCGTCCAGTTTGTTAGGTCTGTTGTTCATAATGGTTTTATACGTGAGGGATACGGCCTTTTCGGGGATCTTTTCCTGTAGGAGGCGACCCTCCAAAGGCGCGTATTCGGGGAGTGCCTCTAACAATGTCCCCTCCGCTCTCCATGCATGTCTTAGTTGTATGTATTTAAAAAATTGGGACCGGTGGAACCCATATTCTGATTGTAACGACGGGAATGATTGCAGTGTCCCCTTTTTAATTACGTCTCCTAGGGTAGAGATGCCTATGGCGTCCCAGCCCTGAAACCCTTTTAATTTACTGAGTTCCTTCAGCCAGGCGCAGTCCCATAGCGGCGTCTGGTTTGTTGGTCTATGTTCCCATGCAATGGCTTATGTTGCCTTTTTCCACGCCCCCAGCGTGATTTTAGTAGCCGGTAATAGTCCGGTCTGTCCCTTCCCTCCATAGATGTAATGGAGACATGTATGAGTGCCCATGGTGTGCCGTTCCAGCGCATACGTGGGGTGTGTGGCCGGTGCTTGTATCCATTCATTTATGGGGGCCAGGTGTTCCGCCCAGTAGTAGGCTTCTAGATCTGATGACGAAATTCCCCCATCGTACTGGTGTCTTTGCAGGGTCGCCAACGCTACCCTAGGGTGCCTACCCAGCCAGAGGTATGATCGCAGTTCCGCGTGTATGTCCCTGAATACAGAATTGTTCATGGGAAAATATTCGTTCTGGAAGGCGTATAAAAATCTCGGCAGTGAAACCATTTTAAACATGGCTGCCCATCCAAGGATCGTCAGAGGGAGTGACTGCCACCTGCTGGCATCTGCTTTGAAGTTACGTCGGACATGGGCAATGTCACGGTCATAGGAAAGGTCTCCATCCGCCTTAATAAATATCCCGAGATACATAAATCCCTCCCCAGTCGTCTGTAGTCTCTCAGGCAGGCTGGGCCATCTGTCTCTTCCCCGAGGGTCATAGAGAGTCGATTTGTGCCAGTTGATCTGGTACACAGACCTAGCGCCATACCAGTCCAATTCATCAAACAGTGCCGGGATCGTAGTCTCCGGTCGTGTAATATATACTAGAACATTGTCCGCGTATAGGGACAGTTGTCCCTCCTGCGCCTCCGCAGCCCCTATCTGGAACCCCGTGATCCAGACGTTCTGTCTGACTGCACACGCCATTACTTCAATAGATAGGGCGAACAACAGAGGGGAGAGGGGCATCCCTGTCTAGTTCCCCGTTGTATAGGGAAGGCCTTTGACATTGTCCCGTTGACCCTAATTCTAGCGCTCGGGCATGTGTATAGGAGACTGATTTTGTGTCTGTATTTGGGACCAAATCCCATATGTTCCAGTACTCCCTCCAGGAAAGGTCAGTGTACAGCATTAAATGCCTTTTCGGCGTCCAGGAATAGGAACCAGTGGGGTTCCTCCCTGCCTCCTACCTCCTGAAGCCAGTTGTGGGTCCTCCGTAAATTATACCTAGTTGCCCTTTCCGGGATAAACCCCGTTTGATCAAGATGGACCAGCCCTGGTATGACCCGTCGCATGCGGAAAGCCAGGATTGTTGCGTAAATCTTTGCCTCCACATTCAAGAGAGAAATGGGGCGGTAAGACGAGCAGTCCTCTGCAGGCTTCCCAGGTTTATGAATTGGGACAATAGTGGCTTGTCTAAGGTCCGGCGGAAATAGACCCTCCCCCTCTGCGCCCCGGAAGAGGCCCAACAAGTGTCGCGTCAGAAGATCCGCCATCTTCTTAAAGAACTCCGCGGGGAAGCCGTTGGGGCCCGGGGCCTTCCCTGCCCGAAGCTTGGTCAATGCGACTCTAACTTCCTCCTCTGTTATATCTGCTCTAGGTCTGTGTCGATCCGCCTCTTCTAGTGTTGGGAGATCAATAGGTGCCATATATTGCAGTGCCTCTTCTTTTGACCCCAGGTCGCGTGCTTGATAGAAGGTGCCATAGCTCTCGGCAAATGCGTTTGCTAACGTGATGTCCGTGTGCGCCCACCCACCCTGGCTATCTCGTACCTTCTCCACCCACCTCTCATCTCTCTCTCTCCTGCTTAGCCATGCCAACAACCTGCCAGATTTATCTCCTATATCGTAGACACGATGGAGGGACGCCAGTGCCTGCGATTTTGCCTCCCCTGTTACTAGGTGCCTATATTGAGATTGTAGGTCCACGAGGCGTCTAAGTTTCCCCGGGTCCCTAGTACGTAGGTGTTCGTTCTCCAGCGTCAGTATTTGCGCCTCCAGATCCTGTATCTCGGCCTGGACCTTTTTTTTATCTTCCGCCAATCTACACTGCGCCCTGTCTCTTAGTACCACTTTAAGTGCCTCCCATAGAACTACTTGGGAGTCCATCAAGTTTATGTTTTCCGCCAGGTACACTTTCACGTCCGCCCGTAATCCCTTCAGGATGTCCGGGTTTTGTAGGTCCCAGGCCGACAGTCAAAGTATTTTGGGCCCCTCTCTAATCTTGCTTCCCACTGTCAGGAGCAATGGCGAGTGGTCAGAAACCCCCCGGGCACAGTACTCTGCTGAATCTGAGGCCTGTAATGCCTGCCGAGCCATAAAGACGTAGTCTAGGTGGGAGTACACCTTGTGTGCTCCAGAGAAGAAGGAAAATGCCGTGGCTTCCGGATGGAGCCATCGCCAAACATCAAGGAGACCGAGTGAATGTATGGTTTTGGCCAGTGGTGTCACAGTCTGTGGTCTGTCACGATCGCCTGTCCTATCTACCGTGGGGTTCATTACGTCGTTGAAGTCGCCCCCAAGAATTTGAATCGTGTCTGACGTATTAAGGATGATGTCCGCGACCCCTCTTAGTGTCCCAGCCTGCAACTTGGGCAGGGCGTAGGCCGAGACAAACGTGTATTCCTGCCTCCCCCACATGCCGCGTACCCCCACGTATGTACCCTGTTCATCAGTCCATACCTGCGCCACTTTCATAGGTGGTTGTTTTTTAATCAGGATTGCCACTCCTCGTGAGCCTGTTGTAAATCCTGCGTGTGCTAGGACTCTATACTGTCCCCTCGCCAGGAAGGCACATTTCGTGCCCTGCAAGTGTGTCTCCTGAGGAATACCACGTCAGCCCCTGATCTCTTCACGTAGTTATTGACCAGGCCTCGCTTTATCTTACAGCCTAGGCCATTGACGTTGCAGGTCAGGACCTTAAAACCCCCTCTATGTATGGGTTCACATTCTGGGCTACCCATAAGGATAGTCTTGGAATATTAACTAATGGGATCTTGCGTCACGTGGTGGGATTTGCCGTGTTGTGCGTGTGTGTGCTTGACATGACATGTGAAAAAACATTACCATTCCTCCAACAAACCATAGTAAACATCCCCAACTTTACCCCGCTCCCCCCTCCCTACCTTCCTCCCCCTTCAGTCCCACCATCCACCCCCACTGCGGCAGGACTTATTGGCAGGAAAAGGTCTGTCGCCCTACCCCAGTGTCCCTCTCCCCTCTTGATCTACCCCAACTTGTCAAACGAAACGAAGCTAGCAGGGATAATATCCCACGGTACCCACAATTCTATGTGGCAGTTCGCAGTCAAGAAAGAGAAGGTACAGAAATAACCAACTTTCAGTTTGGAAATTAACAATTAGGAAGTGTGTAAGGTAGACAAAAACCAAAATAGAAAAATGAAGGGGGGTTATGTAACTTGCGTGCCCCCAGAACGATGAGCTGCTTTCTCTGGTGCCAGTCCCAGCTCCCATCAGGATCATGAGTCCTGTGTCCCGTTGCCCAGATCTTCTATCTGGCCAGGCGTTTGTTTCTCTAGCTCCCGGATTGCAGTCTCCAAAGGATGTAATGAGTGTCCGTCTGCCTCCTCCTCCGCTCCTGACGACCTGCCTTCCGATTCTTCGTCCTGCTCCGAAGTCTTGTGGTTGGCCAGTCTGGTGAATCTATTTCCAGACGCTGTCGCTACGGTTTCCACTGAGGATGTCAATTTCTGTCTCCTTCGTCCTGAGATCCCGGTTCCAGGGTATGGTGTGGATTGCATATGCCGTCTTGTTCACGGCTTTTTGATTCTCTGAGTCTTAGGGGGGTTGCCTCTGAAGTTCGCGGCTGCCATTTCATCCCTTATCGGGCGACCTTCCTCCGCAGCCCCTCGGAGTATAGGACGTTCCTCAAGCCACTGCCAGGCCTCCTCCGGTCGGCTGAAAAAAATGCGACTTGCCCTCGAACATTACCTTCTGTTTCGCCGGGAACAGCAACATGTATGACATATGCAAGTCTCTCAGTTTTGCTTTAACCGTGTCGAAGGAACGTCGCTGTTTCTGGACCTCCTGGCTGTAGTCTGGGAAGATCATTATGTTTGTGTTTTCTAGCCATATGTCCCCCAGCTGTCTGGCCTCTCTAAGTATGAGGTCTCTGTCTACAAAGTTCAGGAATCGCGCAATCACCGGTCTCGGTCTCGTTCCCTCCGGTGGTTTCGCCAACAGCGCACAATGTGCTCTCTCTCTATGACAAAACAGTTCGAGAATTGCGCCTGTGGGAACGTCTTCCTCAACCAGGAGAGCAGGAAGGATGACATGTCCGTCCCCTCGATTCCTTCTCTAAATCCCACGAAGCGGAGGTTATTGCGTCGCGCTCTGTTTTCTGCGTCGTACACTTTCCAGAGTAGTTGCCGATGTGAGGCCTGGGGCTCCGCCATGTCCTTCCGCAGCGTGCTGAGGGAGTCCTCCGCATCTCCAATCCTTGTCTCCGCCGCGGTCACCCTCTCCGTTAAATTCCAGAAGTCCTGACGCAGGAGCAGAACCTCAGAACCCACCTCGCCTATTTTGACCTCCAGGGCCGCCCTCGAGTCTTGTATGTCTGTCCTGGACGCTTGTATCGCCTCCAGCAGCATTGCAGTGTCCGAACGTGCTCCAGTGGCCACCAAGGGGGTCTCCTTCTGTGGACGGACTGTGGCATAATTGTCTAGAGTCTCCTGCCTCGCGGGCTTGAGTATCGGGTCTCTTTTCCCCATCTCACCCCCACGGACGACCTCTCTCCTCCGGATGATTCTCTCCACTGCAGTACTCCAGCTGCCGCTAGGCCGAGGGGGGGAAGGGGGGGAAAACATCCGGACCTCTCGCTCCCCCTACGTCCTATACCTTCGGTTTGGATCAGGCGACTCAGTCCCTCTCTCTCTGCACCCCTACAGTGTCTCTGAGCACTGACATATATTGGCAATTCCCAGGGGTGTCTAGGTGTTCAGCCGCCTGAGGAGTGTCCGGCAGCGCCTCCTATGTCTTCATCGCCACTTCCAGTGGTTTTTGCTGCAGTCCCGGGACAGGCCAGGTCAGCGGGAAAGGGCAGCCGATCCCCGTGCTACACCAGGACCACCCTTGGTGCTTTTAGGCCTACCCCTGTGCACCACCGCTGCCCATCTAGATCTAGGCCTTTAGGGGTGTGTGCCCACTGTGGTGCCGTGCAGCCTGTGGAGGTCCCAGGGCCCTGCCAGTCTCACCCTCCGTCTCGGTATGCCCGTCGCGGGCGTGCGTTGCCTGCCATTCCCTCTCTCGTACCTCGCCGTCCTCCAGGAACCAGACACAGGTCGGAACCCGACAACAGAGAGGCCGTCGTCCCCTCGCAGCCCTGTGTGCAGTGTATTAGCTACGTCTGGCCCCTCAGATCCAGGGTGCTCCGCTGTCGCCGAGAGGGTGATTCGCAGTGATATCCATGCGCGCCGCAGTGCTCCCCCAGGTTCCCCGCCGCCACCACTCTCTCACTGTTAGTAGGTCGGGGACCGGGATCGAGCCTCTCAGCACTGCCGGAGCTCCATCGCGTCTCCGGGCGCCATCTTGGTGTAAGTCGTTACGTGTCACCCGTTCTCTCCAGGGGGGCTGTCTCTAGGGTCCTCGCAGGGTGTATAGGCTCTTCACTTTGCCTCCCACACTCAGTAGCAGTAAGCGGTAGGGCGAGGATCCAACTATTAATGCACCCGGTTCATCTCCGCGTTGACGTCCGCCATCTTGGTACAGTCGGGCGTACCATCGGGGGAATCTGGAGCAATTTTCTCCGCCGGGGGACAAAAATTCCGCTAGTTTCTTGCCTCTAACAGATGTAGGACAGCTTCGGATTCACCACCATCGGTTTGGGATAGTAGCACTTAGTATGTCGTCGGATCTAGAAGCAGCTCATCGGGAGCTCCGCGGCAGCACGTCCTAACCGGCCATGCTGTTGGCCACGCCCCCCAGCTGGTGCATTTGTAACCTTCCCCAGTGAGCCCGGCAATCATGCAAGGGTATTGTGGAACCTTCCAGTTTTATGCATTGAGAACCCAGAATAGTGCTCTGAGGTCGAGATGGGTTACCAAAGTGCCGGGGTCTTGTGGTGCTGGCGAGAGCAAAAATTGTAGTAAAGAGACTAATCTTTTGACCTTTCTCTCTTCAAAATATTTTGCCAGCCTCGTAACTGGAGTATTTCATTTTCATCTATATGAGTTAGGAGTAAATGATGCAGAATGAATTTGAAGCCTGTGTACATATCTGACAGAGTGCATGGGACAATTTATTCGGGCTTCCATCGGTGTATATAGCACTTAATGATGAAGGGCTTTGTGCAAGGCCATGCAGGTCTCTGCTGATCAGAGAGCCTGACAGTTTGACATTGTCCTACCCCACAGTGTCCTGCTGTATATGATTAAAGTGTCTTATAAGACGTTGGAAGGTTCCACCCTTTGTAGTGTGGGGTAGTTAACTTGCCACAGTGCTCCCAGATCTGCCCCTGCATTCCAAATGAATGTGTCCTCCTGTCTAGGTCAAATTCGAATCTGCTCTTGAGCTGGTTGTAAGCTGGAACCAACTATGGAAGGACTTCTCTGCTACTTGGACGTGGCAAGAGCTGCTCCTGCTCTGGGCGCTCTGTGATAAATACTGGCAAGCATGACCAGTGTGTTACTCCAGGATCCCTCCTCAATCTAAGGTGGAGCTGCACACAGTGTAGGGGAGATTGTGGGTTCCAGGAGTATCACCAAGCAAGGGACAAACATGGACTCATAAATACTGCAGGAGGTGTTGCTGGACACCTTTGCAATAAGAAGTATCTTACCGGCTGTGGGAAAAGTTGGTGGGCTGCACCCTGCTGACGAGAGCCTGGCTGGAGAAGGAGTTCATGAGCCTAGCAGCATTAGGACCTTCGGGTGCTGTGGTGAGGTCTGTGTCTCCCAACGATAAGAGATCGCCTACTACCTTCTGCATTGGCCAAGCCCCAAAGGAAAGGATCATTGCCTGCATCTTCTTTGGTGAGTCTGCTTTATCCCTGACTACACCAGTTCAGCAGGAGCACACACGTTGGCCATTAGTTTCTCTCACAGAGTGTTGATGACCCTCTCTGTTTCAGGGACATGAGTGCTCTTAGGTATTCAGGCCCAAATGGAAAATCTGGTCAACGGAAATGACATTTGAAGGTCTACCTGAAATAGGGTAGCCTCAAAAGGTCCAACCTAAATAGGGCAGACCTTCTGACATTAACAGTCTTACAGCCATATTCCAAATTTGTCAGTGATTGGACATTTCTCACACCCAAATCACCTTGGACTCGCTTTTAGAAACCAATTACATAGGAGGGTTTGTATGACAGAATATAATGAACACACTTTCCTTACCAGGCAATTCAACATAATGACTTGCATTGGGGGAGCTCTGGACTTTGGAATAGTATCAATTACTATTCCATCTCCAGTCTGTGCAACAGTAGGGAAAATATTGGACATAAAATCTAACAATGCGTTCTCTAAAGCAAGTCATTGAAAAGAAGACATGAGTGTTAAGGAAATGTGTGGTAACGACGTATTCATTGTATTGACTGTGTTGTAAAGGCATTGTGTGGTTCTGGCTGCGTGGTAAAGGCTGTTTCGCCGTAAGGTATGGGTTGGGGGGAACCCTGTGTTTAGTTGAGTAGATTCCCAGCTAATATTAGTAGTCCCTCTTCCCCTCGAAACTCTAAATTACCTCCTAAGACTTGGAAAATGGCAGTTCCTAGGTTTCTGGTCTGTTCCATGCCTAGCATGAGGCGTGAACGTCTGCCCGATAGCCTTCACTGGTTCAGATGCACAATTTAAGTTAATGCAGGGCTATGTGAAACATTGCTGATATGCTAGTGAATTTTCAATTGTTGAATACAAGTCTTACACTTTTATAAAAATTCAACACAGTGCTTGGCCATTATCTTCATTGTGGTCATTTAAGTTTTATCTGCATCTGCATTCAATCCTACATCACTCTCAAGAATAAGCCTTAATTGTTTATGTTTGTTACCCCCTAAGAAACCTATAACTAGGGCGTCAGATTACAATGAGTTTACATAACACAGCACAGCAAGTTCGGTTGCTGCCCTGCAGCACACATTCAAAGAGGAAAAAAGAGGAGAATTGAAAAACAGTTCTCTACGTTACACCAACCTCAGAGAAGCACGATATTTTGGTGCAAATCCCTGTCTACAATTATTTTTATGGTTAAACTGATTTTTATTGATTTTGTACGGATATATGCATTCACATTAACCACCACCTACATCTACTGGCCGGTGGGGAAACATATCTAGTAAGTTTTATAGTGAAGAAAAGAATAAGGAACTGTAGTAGAGAAAAGGTGAGTATTAGTATGTCTGAGTGTGTTCTGTGTCCTGATGGATCGGGGATTCCATTGCTGTAGGTGCTTGTGCTGCCTGGGGCTGATCTACCGGTGGTATGTTTGAAGTAGCGAGCCGGAGTACTCGAAGGTATCGTGGGCATGTAAGTTCCAGGAATTCCATGGAAAGGAAAGCAATGGTGGAGCCCCACATTTTGTCGAATCATGGTACTGTGTGGGAGAGTCCAGCTGTGATCTTTTCCATGCCCACCAGTTCCCAGATCTTGTGTAACCAGTCCATCTTGGTTCGGATCTCCACTGTGCCCCAGCCACCAGCAATGTCTGTTTGGCTAGTCCTAGTGCTAAAGTGACTGCTTTCCCCCGGTCGAACTTAAGAGTATAGTAAGATAGTTAGGGAGGCCTAGTAGGATGAAGCTAGGCAGTCTTAAGATTTCCGTTTGATGAATGGCATCAATATCGTGCAAGACTATATCCCAGTACTCCTGTATTTTCGGACACTGCCAAAGGATATGTGTGAGTGTGCTCTGTTGCCCACAGTTGCACCAGCACCAGTCATTTCCACCAAGTTTCCATCGCACCGTTCTGGCCGGGGTATAAGACCAGTAATGCGCAATTTTTAAAAACATCTCCTTTCCTGCCGTGCTACAGGAGGATGCCCTTGCTCTGTGGATAATGTCCTGCCATTCTTTGGGGGAAAACTCGTATTCTATCTCTATTTCCCATCTGCGGTGCACCAGGAATTTGGTGCTCCCCTTTGGTTTGTTCAGTAATGCGTATATGTCCGATAGCAAGTGTTTGTCTGAGGTGCGGGTTATGAACCAGAGTTAGAATTTAGTAAGGTGTCGGCCTGCATGAGGTTGCATGTGTGGTTGGGTCACCCAATGCCATAATGCTAGTTACTGACAACAGGCCGCCCTGGGAATTCCAAAGCCTAAAACAAGTTGGGGGAGTCCATAATCCCTTTTTCATCAAAGAACTCCCCTATTCTTTTTCACTTGGCCTCTTGCCACTTAAGATAGCTATTACCCTCAGAGGCAGGGTGGAAATCCGGATTGCCAATGAATGGCATCAGGTGTGACACTAGGGTAGAGAGGCCCCAGGTCTCCTGAACTTTGTCTCAAGCCCCCATGGTAGCCCGGAGTACTGGCGAAATATAAGTCCCCTCCGGCCTACGTCTCTTTCCATATGTGCATGCTTCAATCGCTCAGGCTATAAAGCACCAATGTTTCTCAGATTCCAGTTTGTACCATTCTGTCACGTAGTGCAACTGCGCTGCTTGGAAGTACATCTCCAAGTGTGGAACCCCAAGGCCACCATCTGCCTGGCTAAAATATGTCAGGCTTTTCGCCATGCGGGCCCTCTTCCCCTCCCAAACAAAACTTTCCATAAGTTGCTGCATCTGAGCTAACAAGCGGGCGGGGGTATCAATGGTAGTGTTTGCATCACATATAGGATGCGGGGAAGTAGGGTCATTTTGATGGCTGCTAACCTATGAAACCCATGAAATGTTGTGCTTTTTCCACTTAAGGAGCTCCTGGCGGGTCCCTTCGAGGAGGGATGAGTAGTTTGCTTGAATCGTCTTCTCGATCGCGGGGAAGATCTGCAGCCCCAGATATGATATACGTTTATGTGCCCACGCAAATGGGAGGCGGGCGGACAGTTGTTGTTGCTCAGATGCAGGCAAAGTAATGCTGAGGGCAAGCGTCTTCTGAATATTGACCTTCAAGCCTGAGACCTTGCAAAACGCATTGATTTCATCCAAGGGGGGAGGCAGAGTTAGCAGTGGACGTGCAAGAAAGACCACCACGTCATCTGCGTAGAGGGAGATTTTATGTTCTCTATCACCCATCTTGATCCAAGTGACATTGGGGCAATATCGGACTCATTCTGCGAATGGTTCTATGTAGAGCCCGATAAGTAAAGTATTGTTATTTTTAGATAGGAATTTGCGTCAAAACCCATAGACGGGTGCATGGGAACACCCAAAGTTGTCTGCTGTTATACAGGTGCAAGTCTTTTTCATTTTCAAGGATGTTCTCGCAAACCATTGGAGCCACTGACTTGGATTTGTAATATCTGGCTAGAGAAATTTATTTTTGTTATTTTCACCTGGAAGACTTGCATCAGAAACTAAGCCTCCAAGGGCCCGATGTAGGTGGCAAATACCGGTCGGAAACGGCCGAATTCGTCCGTTTCCGACCGGTATTTGGCATCTTGAGATGTAGGGGGGCCAGATTTTACAGATTCTGTAAATTTACCGAATCGGTAAATTTACAGAATCTGTAAAATACCGAATCGGTATTTTTACCGATTCGGTACCTTCCAGATTTAGGTGGGACTCTTCTGAGTCCCAAAGGCCCTACAAATTCGGTATTTTACCACCCAATCCAATTGGGTGTTAAAATACCGAATTCAGGTGTGCATGCACATGTGTGCATGCACACCTAGCCATGTGACAGACAGACATGCCCTTAGGGCATGTCTGTGTGCCACATGGTGCACATGCCTATTTTTGGGGTGCCAGAGGATGTCAAAGTGACACCCCCTGCTCCCTTGCCAAATTCGGTATTTACCGATTCTGTAATTACATAATCGGTATTGCCCATTGATTCCTATGGGCTTTAAGGCCCATAGGAATCAATGGGCAATACCGATTCGGTATTTACAGATTCGGTAAATACAGAATCTTAACGATTCGGTATTTACAGAATCTGTAATACCTACATCTCCCCCCTTCATATTTACCGACTCTTAAATACCGAATCGGTAAAATTCGTTATTTAAGAGTCGGTAAATATGAATTACCTACATCTGGCCCTAAAGGTCTTGTTAATTTCCCCAAAAATCGAAGAACCTTGAACATCACTTCATTAGCCTTAGTTTTTGTTCTGTATTTTTGTTCCCAGAAAATCGTTGTCGCCTGCATCATGGTGCACAAGGCTGGAATGGCCGGACCAAGCATCCATTGTGTCCCGGGAGACTGGAAGGGTGGGGGGGCGGGGCAGTTTTGTTAGTGGGGGGCCGGTTGTGTAGCAGCGCAGCAGTTTTAAAAGCACTGCAAAGTTCCTTGTATATACAGCAGTTTTCGGGAAACAGTAAAAATGTCAAGTTAACTTTGTTGTTTAATGTACCTGTTGTAGAGAGATGGTAGTTTTGTCTAGTGGCAGTTTTGACTCATCTAAGGTAGCGCATAGGGTTAATATGCCTGCTGCAATGAACGTGTATCGTACATATCAAAGAACAATATTTAATGTGCATAACTCAGTGGGTTACTGCTTTTATCGCAAGGATTCTTTTGTTACTGTACAGTTCATAAGTTACAATGATAATCTAGCACAGTAAACTATATGCTGCCATCAAAGAGCTGCATGCAAGCTGCAACGTACAGGTTAGAAAGTTATGTTTTTTTCTCAGTCTCTTATTATCCTGATGTTGCTAGCAAAGGTTTGTTTGGGTAGTAATACATTCTTATTATATAAGTCAACTTTAACCACTGTGTTATGTTCTGAATCTTGAGTTTGTACTTCTCCTGACCAATCACTCTTAAAAAGTACCTACCAGTATGAATGGCATGTGAATCTTAGACCTTGTAGTCCCATTTGCCCTATGTAACATTTTCTATACACTGATTTACACATGTATGATTCATTTTCTCTGTATGTGTATGTGATATATTGAGCCCCAACACCCTACACTTGTATGAGAGGTGCTATAAAACAAATAAAATAGATTTGAGAGAGGAGCTATGGAGAGATAAGAGGCACTGTTGGAGGTTGATAGTGAGGGAATCATTGAAGAGCCCCAACAAATATTGTCAGATACTAATGCACATTAAGGCATTTACTATGCTTTAAAAGCTAATACAATTGAATATATAATGACAAATGTAGTGTAGAATGCACCATTTTGTCCCAGATATTCTTGGGGGAGAACCCCCCAAAACCCTCATGTGTTGTGGTCAGGCTTACTCTCTGCACTTGCTATGCACCGTATTGGGGGGGGGGGATAGTTGGACAACATTTGTTAGTGCTGCTTTGGGTTCTCAGTCCGGCCCTGCTGGTGGAGCTTGTACCTTAAAAACTGCACATTCCAACACATTGCTACAGGCATTTTGCGACGTACAGCCTTCTCTTCTTATGCGTCACTATGCCTCTCTGTCTCAAGCTTTAAAACCGAATATCCTAAAATATCTAAAATTGTGATGGGTGGAATGCTTGAATTAAACTCAGTCACTGGTAATTACTTGGGCCACATCCAATTCCATTGTTATTTTGCACACTATGTCACCTCAGTTTGGACCAGATACCCTAAGCATAAAGCAAAGCCAAGGTAATAAGAAAATATGACCCAAACTTCACCATATTAACTGTGACCCTCACTGTTGTCGCCTTATTGTTTCCAAAGCAGCAGGAAGTAAATATAATTATGACAGTGGTTGCTATACAAGAATAAAACAAATAGGGAGGATACGATCACAGTTCTTCTGGCTCCCATCAATGGCATAAATGTTTTAATGATGTCAGGGCTATTCGTAGATACAAACTGGAATTTATTTGGCAGCCTAGATTAGGCATTGCAGCACATACCGTGATCATAGCTCTTCAATGCTCAATAAAAAGAATCAGAACAAAAATATTAGTTAATAGGCACTATATTTAAAAGAGTACAATAGGTAGATTAAGTTCAAATAATATTGGTCAACATCCCACCCACTTGCTGAAAAGTCTAGTGGTAAGAGAAAATAAAAACATGTGAGAAGGAGCCTGCAGATGGGTTGAAGACATTTTACCATCAATCCTTTCAGTTTTTATCTTATTTTATCGTGCCAGTTTTATGTTCGAACTAAAACCATGATCATGCCACACATGGCTGCTAGAATGGTGAAAGGTGGCATTTCCAGAAGAGTATGAAATGGGGCTAACTGTACTTCCCTCCCCATTTTTTGCAAGAAGTATGATGACCATGGCTACACAACCTTGCAATTAGAACAAGAGACTACATCAAAATACATGACATCGGGCAACCAGGTACACAACACAAGATTTCCCTTTTAAATGATGAGCAATATGTAGGTCTCGCTACAGACAAAGTTGGCTGCCTTTCGGCAAGACCTATTGTTTTCAACACATATAATATACTTAGAGTAGGCTTTGGTCGGCCCCTTGTTCATGATTGGATAGCTTTGTTATCTGTCTCGCCTCCCTTCTCCTAATAGGATGACTTTCCTCCTTAGTGCTGTGTTTTTCCCCCATTTAGGAGCATTTGGGTTTCACATTGTTTTGATTGGATGATGCATCCTACGAGTGTTCCCATCAGACCATGCTTGTTTGCAGTGCATTGGAGGGACTATTTTCTCTCCTTCTAATTCTCTCTTCCAACCTCCCCCCGTCTATCCTCCATTCCACGCTCACCCAGTGCCCTCTAGCTCTGTCCCCCTTGCTTATTTTTTTAAACTTTTTTCCAACCACATCAATATTGCCATGAGTGCGTCCACCTTAAAATGGATTTCTGAGCATTCCGTGAAGGCTGCCCATGCATGAGCTCGTATGAGCAGAGGATATCCATGGATGCTTTTTGTTTTGTTTTAACAAATCTCATTCATCTTCCAGTGGGATTTATTAAAGTAAAACAAAATGTCACCAAAGAGGGGCGTGGCCACGGAGGCGATCGCAATGGCTGCCTCACCGTGAAGCTCCTCCATGCGGGCTCCCAGCGGCAGCGAATAGAATGTGATCCGCTGCCCCCTTACCCCCACATCGTTCCATATCCGTATGTGGCAGCCACCCCGACCACCCGGGTGGCTCCGGAGGCCCGGGGGATGTCCTTAGGGGTATCGACGGCGGAGGAGAAGTGAGGCCTACCGGACCTCGGTGCCATCTTCTCTTTCTGCGCCAGATCGGCTGGTGAGTGCTGCGCGGCGCTCTGCTGCCGGGCCTTCTGCCCTATCGCGCGTTGCCGACGGGCTCTCGCTGCTGCTGCCCGTCTTTCGTGGGCTCTTGGGTGTGGGCACCGGGCTCCTGGCTGTGGTCTAGGCCCTTTGGCCTGGGCGCAGTTTGGAACCGGGGCCTCGATTTGCGGGCCTGCAGAAGGGCTGGGGCTGCGGGCGGGACTGTCCGTTAGGTGGCGACGGGGGTGGAGGGCAGTGGCGGTGGGGACGCCGGTCGGCGCTTGCTACTGACCATTGGCAGCCCCGCCTTAGATCTGCACGGAGGGACTACGGTTCCCCCCCCTCCCTCCTGAGTTGGACTCCGGGAGAGGGACTGTAACGGGGTCGGGATTAATAGGCAAAACGTGAATTCTTGTCTTCTTAGGTTTTATTTTGGCAAACAAGAGATCTGAGCTTTTCTTTCCTTTAGTAACAGTTCCTCTTGGCGATCTACTTCTCGCGCTTCTCCTGATGCAGGCTTCCACTATTTCCGGTCGACGGCCTCTCTCGGGTGTCCGTCGGGGTGGTGTCTCGTCCGGCTCCGTCTTCGTCTCGCAGTCGGGACAAAAGGAGAAATACAAAGTGTGAGGAGAATGTCCACACGTCTTGCGATACTAAAGGGTAGGGAGTGAGGGGAATAACCAGTTGTGATCCACGTCTAGTGCCGGCTGTGCAGGGCTTGTGCTCGGGGAGGGGGACACCAGACCAAAGGGGAGGAAAACACGGCGGTTATTCCAAAAACCCTCCCTTACGGCTGACCCAGCCCTTAATAGTGTCGCGTACCTGGTTGAGCCATACACCTCCCGCGGGTGTATGGCTGGGCGATCCGCGGTATCGGTGGCCTCCTGGCTTCTCTCTTTCTCCTTCCTCTTCTCCGCGCCGGGTCTCCGTTGTCTCGAACTCCGCTCTCTCGAACTCCGTCAACTTCCTCCTTTCTCCACGCTCTCTCTCCTCTCCGCTCCGCTCCCTCCGGGTGAACAAGCACACCTCTGATTCGTCGTTCCTGGTATAAGACGTCTCGTCGTCTTGTCGTGACTCCTCCCACTCTTGGCTCCAGTCTCCCTTAAAGGGCCAGTGATCTGTTTCTTCTTCTTGTATTTCAAAGTCCCTGTTGACGTTCTGTGGGGGGTATAATGAACGAGATGTGTCATTGTAACTTTGTTTCATTGCACTCTGTGTCCACCCCTTCTGTTGTTGTTGTCCCAGGTCGCTACACACCTCCCCCCCTGGACACTCACGATCGGTGAGTGGGTGACGGGATAGAAAGTCTGCACCCACATTATCAACGTCTTTACGGTGATGGATCGAAAACACGTATGGCTGTAGTGACAGGAACCAGCGCATTACTCTAGCATTATTCGCTTTGTTGCGAGCCATCCACAGCAGTGGCGCGTGATCCGTAAACAGGTCAAATCGACGGCCTTCAAGGTAGTAAGCGAGTTTTTCGATAGCCCATTTTATCGCGAGGCACTCCTTCTCAATAGTGGCGTATTTCAGTTCACGAGGAAACAGTTTCCTACTAACATACAGTATTGGATGATCCATACCGTCGTCACCCACTTGGGAAAGGACTGCCCCAATCCCAAAGTCAGATGCATCCGTATGCAGCGAAAACGGCCGTGAGAAGTCCGGTGAAGAGAGCACCGGTGTAGAAGTTATCATCGATTTCAGAGTTCGAAAGGCTTCCAACATTCCAAGTGAAGGTCGCACCGGCGTAGAGGATTTCCCCGTAACCCTCAGGGCATCCGTCAGAGGGGCCGCTATGTCTGCAAATTGTGGTATAAATCGCCGGTAGTACCCGACAAGTCCGAGGAAAGACCTCAATTCTTTTCTAGTGGCAGGAAAAGGGGTGTCGGCAATTGCCCTGACCTTCTCAATTTGCGGTTCAATCAACCCGTGGCCCAGTACATAGCCAAGATATTTCACTTTCCGAAAGGCCATTTTGCACTTCTTTGCATTCACTGTGAGTCCGGCAGTTTTGAGAGCCCTCAGTACTGTGGACAGATGTTCCAAGTGGGTGCGCCAATCTGGGCTGTAGATCACAATGTCGTCCAGATAAGCCGACGTAAAGTCAGACAATCCGGCTAAGACAGTGTTCATAAGGCGTTGGAAAGTTGCCGGCGCCCCATGAAGTCCGAAGGGGAGCACCGTAAACTCAAAATGGCCCTCCTCTGTTGAAAACGCTGTCTTTTTGGCATCCTCGGGTCTCAGTGGAACTTGCCAATAACCCTTAGTTAAATCTAGGGTAGTGATGTACTTAGAGCTGCCCAGTTTCTCAATTAATTCATCCACTCTAGGAATGGGATATGCGTCAAAGAGAGAAATCTCATTAAGGGCGCGAAAGTCCATACAAAATCTCCTGCTGCCATCAGGCTTAGGGACCATCACGATGGGGCTACACCAATCACTTTTTGAGGGTCGGATGACCCCAAGGCGAAGCATCTCGTCTATTTCAGCCTTAATGGCAGCTCGTCTAGCCTCCGGGACTCTGTATGGTCTCAGTCTGATCTTTTTATTCGGTGGAGTTATGATGCAGTGTTCGGTTATAGATGTACGCCCTGGTCTGTTGGAAAAAACACCGGCGTAACCCTCAAGAATTTGTCTAAGTTCTTGTTGTTGTCCTGTAGTTAGTTCTTCGTTATGGAGAAGAAGCTCAACCGTAGACTCTCCATTTGAGTCGACCCCCGTGAGGTTAACCTGTGCTGGCGGGGGACCTAACCACTTTTTTAATAGGTTTATGTGATATGACTGTTGTTTGGAGTGAGTTATTTGTAATTTATAACTAGTTCTACCTATCACCCCAACCACTTTATATGGACCTGTCCATGCAGCCTTAAATTTCTGCGAAGACGACGGTAGGAGAACCAATGCCCAGTCGTTGACCTGTAGCTGTCTCCACTTCTTCCCCTTATCATAGTCATGCTTCTGTTTACGTTGGCTATTCTCAAGGTGGACCATCGCTAGTTCCCTCAACTTGCCGATTTTGGATTTCAGGCTCTGGGCATAATCGAGCGTCGCCGACGTCTCTTCTGAGGTTTCATTCACCCAAGCATCCCTAGTCATTTCCAGGAGGGAGCGGGGTTGACGCCCGTAGAGGAGTTCAAAGGGCGATACCCCCAGGCTAGACTGTCTTTGAGCTCGTATGGCATACAGTGCTAGTGGCAACATTCTGTCCCACTCGTCCCCGCTGACTTCCATCATTTTACGGAGTGTTGTTTTTAGGGTACGATTATAACGTTCCACCAGTCCGTCCGTTTGGGGATGGTAAACCGAGGTACGGATCTGGTGGATTTGCAATGTGTGGCATATTTCTCTCATCAACTTCGAAACGAACGGAGTGCCCTGGTCCGTCACAATTTCTTTCGGAAATCCCACCCTACTGAATAGTTCGATCATTTTATCACCAACTTGTTTGGAATTAGCCGTTGATAAGGGAAAAGCCTCGGGGAACCTAGTGGCGTAATCTACCACAACCAGTATGTGTTGGAACCCTTTGCGTGTTTTTGGCAACGGTCCAATCAGGTCCATGCCAACCCATTCAAAAGGTTTACCAATGACCGGCAATGGCTGTAGAGGAACAGCCGGGGGTCTGCTCATGTTCAACCTTTGGCAAATGTCGCAAGTTCTACAATACTCTTCAGTGTCCTTGTAAATCCCCGGCCCAAAAAAATTTCGGAGGATAGTTTGGGTCGTTTTTTCTGTGCCGCTATGTCCCGCAACTAGGTGGCTATGTCCCAAAAAAAGGACCTGGTCTCTGAACGACACTGGGACCAGGAGCTGAGGAGAGTCCCCCTCTTTACCTATCCTATAAATCAACTCTTCTTGAATCACGAAGGCTGGGTATGCTATAGAGTTACCGGCCTGTTGGTGGGCCTGTTCCCACGCATGAAATAGGGTGGAGTCACTAATTTGCGCAAACTTGAAGTTTTTATCCAGGATCCACGGGTCGGGGGAAACCACTGCGTTTACGGAATGACCTCGATCTCCCGTGGACCCAAACCCGTTTGAACCACGCTCTGTGTCCTCTAATTCCGCCACCTCTTGGAGTGCCGGGGAAGCGATATTTTCGCATATGAGTTGGGCTACACAGTCACCTCTGTGTACTGAAAAGGTGGTTGTTCCCAGGTTGAAAAGAAGGACCATTACGTTACCCCTGTAATCTTCGTCAATGACGCCAGCTCCTACGTCTATGAAGTGTTTCACGGCCAATCCGGAGCGAGGGGCTATCCTACCGTAACAGCCTGGGGGTACTGCGATTTGCAGGTCTGTTTTGACCAATACTTTTTCTTTAGCCGGTAATTCGTAGTCATAAGCACTACATAAATCGTAACCGGCGGCTTTAGTTGAACCCTTAGTGGGAGGGGTCGCCTTTTCTGACAATTTTACAAACTTTAAAGTGCCCTTCTGGGGTTGTACAGACGGATCACTGTGTTCGTCCCTTGGGCTGGGCAATCTTTTAAGTTTACCTGCCTGACCTGGTTCTAGGGTATTCTTAAACATAGTCAAGAAATCGGGGTTATCCGTCCCAATGATTAGGTCTTCCGGCAATTCTGACCTTACACCCACCCTTACTATGTGTGGGGGTCCTGCTGTGTGTTCTATGGTAATATTAGCTATAGGGTACCTTTTGACATCCCCGTGGACACACTTAATATTAACCTTCCCGTTAGTGATGTATTGGTTTGGGTTTACGTATTGAGATTGAATGACCGACTGGCGGCAGCCGGAGTCTAACAACGCTACCAGGGTCTTCTGGTCAACCTTTACACTTACTCGGAAGGATCCACCCAATTCCGCCGAGTACAGCACCGCTTTAGGGAGGTATCCCACTTCCATGGGTTCTTCTTCTAGTCTCTTTTTGGGGCACAATCGGGCGATGTGGCCCCACTGTCCACAATCAAAGCATTGTGGGCCTGATGTTCCCGTGTTCTCAGTTCTCCAGGTACGAGGTCGTGCTGGCTCTCTACCTTTCGGAACAGACCGTTCCGGTCGGATCAGCGTTTTTTCTCTTTATCCCAGTCCGCTGGACCCACCTTTGGTTGAGCTCGTGAAAACGATGAGGCCATTTCAACTGCTTGAGCGGTGGTTATCCCGGAATGTTGTCGAAGCCACCTTTGGGTGGCATAGGGGAGTGCTTCTAGGAACTGTTCTAAATAAATCCTGTCGAGTATTTCCTCTTTGCTGCTAGTAGTAGGTGTGAGCCACTTATCTGCGGCCATTTTTAACCTGACAAACAATGTTTTGGGGTTTTCTCCCACCATGCCCCTCTCCTTACGAAAACGGAGCCGATATGCTTCGGGGTCTAACCCCAAGTGATCGAGAATGATTCGTTTTATATCGGCGTAGGCAGTGTTCCCATTTGGATTGGCCACTTGATAAGCTGCCTGAGCTTCTCCCCCCAGTAGTGGTGCTAAAAAGAAAGGCCATTTCGTAACTGGCCAGCCACAAGCTTGTGCTGCTCTTTCAAAGTTTAACAAGAACGCATCCGGGTCTTCTCCGGTTCTATATTTTTGGAGAGAAATGGCCGGTGTTCCGTGAGACATTGGTCTTTCAGTTGCTCCAGACCTACCCGTGGGATCGACCCAGGGCTGTTCCCTTTGTCCCTCAATGGCTTTTCGCAATACTTCCCTGTCTGCTTGGGCGGATACCAAGTGTTGCTCTAGGACCCATCCGAGTTTCTCTTGACCTTTTACCAGTTGATCTACTACGGTTTCCATCTTTTTGTCAGCGATGGTGCCTATGCCCGCATTCTCCACCACTGTAACGGGGTCGGGATTAATAGGCAAAACGTGAATTCTTGTCTTCTTAGGTTTTATTTTGGCAAACAAGAGATCTGAGCTTTTCTTTCCTTTAGTAACAGTTCCTCTTGGCGATCTACTTCTCGCGCTTCTCCTGATGCAGGCTTCCACTATTTCCGGTCGACGGCCTCTCTCGGGTGTCCGTCGGGGTGGTGTCTCGTCCGGCTCCGTCTTCGTCTCGCAGTCGGGATAAAAGGAGAAATACAAAGTGTGAGGAGAATGTCCACACGTCTTGCGATACTAAAGGGTAGGGAGTGAGGGGAATAACCAGTTGTGCTCCACGTCTAGTGCCGGCTGTGCAGGGTTTGTGCTCGGGGAGGGGGACACCAGACCAAAGGGGAGGAAAACACGGCGGTTATTCCAAAAACCCTCCCTTACGGCTGACCCAGCCCTTAATAGTGTCGCGTACCTGGTTGAGCCATACACCTCCCGCGGGTGTATGGCTGGGCGATCCGCGGTATCGGTGGCCTCCTGGCTTCTCTCTTTCTCCTTCCTCTTCTCCGCGCCGGGTCTCCGTTGTCTCGAACTCCGCTCTCTCGAACTCCGTCAACTTCCTCCTTTCTCCATGCTCTCTCTCCTCTCCGCTCCGCTCCCTCCGGGTGAACAAGCACACCTCTGATTCGTCGTTCCTGGTATAAGACGTCTCGTCGTCTTGTCGTGACTCCTCCCACTCTTGGCTCCAGTCTCCCTTAAAGGGCCAGTGATCTGTTTCTTCTTCTTGTATTTCAAAGTCCCTGTTGACGTTCTGTGGGGGGTATAATGAACGAGATGTGTCATTGTAACTTTGTTTCATTGCACTCTGTGTCCACCCCTTCTGTTGTTGTTGTCCCAGGTCGCTACGGGACGTTCCACTACTACGCTGCCCAACGAAAGTGCCTCTCCCACAGCAGGCACTGCCTTTCATCGATGCAGTGGAGCACCCATCTGGTGGGGCTTGTTGGCCGGGCTGTTGCTGCCCTCTGTGCCTGGGTCCTGAGCGTAACGACCGCCTGACGCTGCTGCAGCCCTGGTTGAGAGACTAGGCGCTGTCCACTAAACCTGGGAGTTACATAGACCAGATTTACGCCACATGTTGAGGCCAGTCTGGACTTGGATCTACCTGGCACCTAACATTGCCCTGTCTCAGCTACACCCTCCCTTGCTGCCTGACGACCCACATTGTTTCCTCGAGACAGTGCACTTTCCACAGCTTTGGCCATGGGAAAGAGAGACCCGAACCAGAGGAAGCTGAGCATCAACAAAACGCACCTCCTCGTGACAGACCCTCCACCTAGTTCAACTTCTGAGACTGCCGGTTCTACAGACATGGGGGATGCCACTGCCATGGTTGCCGCCATGCTGGGTGAAATGCGTGCAGGCTTTAAGGCGCTAGATACCCGCTTCAACAGCCTCGAACAGAAACTTGCGGATATGGGCACCAAAGTGCAGACCCATGGCCAGCGTCTAGACGTGGCGGAATCCAGAATATCGGATGTGGAGGATGGTGCCGCCAAAGCGCTTAAGCGACTGGAGCGGGTCGAAAAAATTCTCAAAGAAGTGGCCATAAAGAATGAGGACATGGAGGCGCGTAGCCAGCGCAACAACATTCGAATCCTTGGTGTGGCGGAGACGACAGCGACGGGACGTTTTGACACTTTTGTTGAACATCTCCTCATTGAACTGTTCGGGAAGGACACTTTCACAGCTGGCTTTGTGGTCGAACAAGCACACAGGTCTCTGGGTCCTAAGCCTCGCCCTGGCCAACCCCCACGGCCCATTATTGCAAGGATCATGAACTTCCGCGACCGGGATGCCGCGCTGCGGGCTGCTCGAGAAGCCGGCGAGGTGCGGTGGCAGGGCAGCGTTTTGTCTTTCTTCCCAGATTTCACGCTAATAGTTCAGGAGGCGCGCTGCAAATACAACGGCGTCAAGGCCACTCTTCGCAATCTGGGTTTAAAATACGGAATGCTGTATCCGGCCAGATTAAAAGTTGATGCGAACGGCAGCTACCGCATCTTCGACTCCCCCACGGAGGCACAGGACTTCTGTCAGAGCTATAGACGACAGGGTTCACCATCGGCTTCAGGACCCGCGGCGCTCTCTCCTCCCCGTACCGAATCGCAGTCCAGTGTTGATCTTTTTGCTGAAACCGGTCAGGGCTGACCACTGTTTGTTGATTGGCCTCTGGGCTTTGTTCATGGTATTGTTTATTTGATGTGGGACTTCCAGCGTTTGTTGAATTGACATCGCTTTTGGGGTCGCTTAAGCTGGGCTGCCCGCATGGTGTGTCGTTGCCACCCCCTATGGCGAATGCCTTCTGGTCTTCCTTCTTTGGGGTTTTATTATTTTTTTGGAAATGCCATTGTTTCATTGTATGGTTGTTGCCTTTTGTATTTTGCACTTTTAGTCAGCAATTGTCAGGGATTGCCTCTCTGGGGAGGCTGGGTGGTGGGTGGGGGATGGGGTGTGTTTTGTTTTTATGGTCATTTATTTTTGTGAGTATTTGCGAGGTTAATGTGAGTTGATTGCAGGATGCGCGCCTACTTGTCCTTTTTAGTGGAATGGTGCTATGGCCAGGGTAGGTTTGCAGTCTGGCCCGTCCAGACTTACACTGATGTCTTGGAATGTACGTGGTTTGAACACTACACAAAAACGTAAAAAGGTATTGAATTATGCAGCACGACACAAGGTAGATGTCCTTTTTCTGCAGGAAACCCACTTGACACAGACGGATGCAACCTCCGTTGCTAGGGGATGGGGCGCACACAGAGTTTTTTCAAATTTTAGCAGATATGCCAGAGGCGTTGCAATTCTGGTACACAGACGTGTTCCTTTTGTGTTAACTGGTAGCACCACAGATGGAGAGGGTAGATATGCACCGATTACGGGAGTGTTGATGGGGTACAAGATCGCAATGGTTGGGGTCCATGGTCCCAATATCGACTCCCCCTCCTTTTTCCATGACCTTCAAACGACGCTTCTTCACTCCGACATAGATCTGTTAGTGATGGGAGGTGACTTTAATTTGCTTATGAATCCAGACAGAGACAGTACTTCTCCTTCCCCGGACTGTAAGCCCCGGGCCCGCTCAGTGCTTGCAGATATTTGTTCTCATTTCTCCCTGATTGACATAGAGGCTCGGCTGCACCCGACCTCACCCGATTATACTCACCATTCCGGGTTCCATAACACTAGCACTAGGATTGACTATTGGCTCCTCTCCCCAGGCGTCGCTGGCTGGGTGGATGGCCTTTCCACCCTTCCACGCACGCTGTCGGACCACTCCCCCATTGTGTTGTCTTTATCAATTCCTAGGCAGGGGGGCTATGAAAGGCAGTGGCGTTTTCCTGGTAGGGCCCTGTTGGATCCGGTCTTTAAAGAAGAGATCCCTAGCGCCATTGACGATTATTTCGACATTAACACCGGTTCTGTAGATTCCTGGGCCACATTATGGGAGGGCTTCAAAGCCACCATTCGCGGGGTTTGTATTGCTAAGCATGTTGGAACTTTACGGGAAATTCGCTCCACCTTAACCCGCATTGAAACTGATATCTCCAAGATAGGGACGGAAATACTTACAGCCCCCTCAGAATCCCGGGATGCCAAACGCCAGGAATTGTTATTGGAATTTCGAGACACTGCAGATAGGGAGCTAAGATTTATGGGCAAGCACTATACGGCGCGTCAGTATGGAGAAGGTGACAGACCGGGCAAATTGCTTGCGCAGATGCTTCGTCCGCCTTACCAAGCGGCCTACATTTTTGACATTGTAGACACTCAGGGCATACACCGACACTCCACTCCTGACATATGCTGCACTTTCTTGGCATACTACAAAACTCTCTACACTTCCACGCTTTCAGGGACACAGCGCGACCCCGGCCCTTATCTGAATGAGATTGCCATGGTATACCTCGAGAAACACATGCAGGAATTTCTTGCCACACCCATCACCCCGGAATATATAGTCGAAGCCATTGACTCATTGAGGGGCTCCTCGGGGCCGGGCCTTGACGGTTTCTCTGCTGATTTTTACAAAGAATATAAGGAGGAACTGGTGCCACGGCTAGTCGAGGTCTACGCTGAGGCTCTGGAGTCTGGCGTTCTTACCCCCACACTTCGGGAAGCGGTAATTGTTCTTCTTCCCAAGACAGGACGTGACGCCACCTCGTGTGGCTCTTACAGGCCCCTGTCCCTCTTAAATTTGGATTAGAAGATTTTGGCTAAAGTTCTCGCGATCCGCCTATCACTGTTGCTGGAGTCCATCATTTCGCCGGCCCAGTCCGGATTCGTCCCACATCGGTCCACCTCATTCAATCTGAGGACGCTGTTCTCTGTATTGCACAGGATTGACCCCACTACCCCAGCTGCGGCAGTGTTTTTGGACACGGAGAAAGCGTTCGACACACTGGAGTGGCCCTTTTTTTTATCGGTCAACCGGCGAATGGGCATGCCGGAGGTGTTTGTGGCGACTGTTGAGTTACTGTATACAGCGCCTACTGCCCGGTTGTGTTTAAATGGCACCATCTCTGAAAGCTTTACGCTTTCGCAAGGCACCCGCCAAGGATGCCCCTTATCCCCTCTGCTGTTCCTCCTTGCGATGGACCCTCTGGTTCGCCATTTTCAGGAGAAGCACCTCCACAGAGGGGTTCAGTTTCGAACTGGACCTCTCTTCGTCTCTCTATACACCGACGACACGATTTTGTATGTCCGGACGCCTCGGACCAATCTGGAACCTCTGTTGTTGGAAATAGCCCGATTCGGCGAATATTCGGGCCTCAGAATACATTGGCACAAATCGGTTATTTTTCCGCTTACCCCCTCCACTTTGCAATGGCAGTGTGCTTTTCCTCTAGAGTGGAACACGGACTCCGTGAGATATCTGGGAATACATGTCCACCTTGACACAGTGTCCATTGTTTGCTTGAACTACGGACATGCCCTGGATTTCTTGGAGGACCATTTGGAACGCTGGCTTCGGCTCCCCTTGTCCATGGCTGGCCGGACTGCTATTATTAAAATGACCGTGCTCCCTCGATTTTTGTATTTATTTAACAATATCCCGATTCCTCTCACCAAGATTTTTTTTTCGCAACTTCGTTCCTTGCTGTTGCGTTTAGTATGGGGCGGCAGAAATCCACGAGTGTCCTGGCGCACTTTGACACTTCCTTATGAGCGGGGTGGCTTTGGCGTGCCTGACTTTTTTCTCTATTATTTAGTTGCACAAAGCTCGTATGCCTATTCCTGGTTTCACCCGGACGCCAGAATTCTTTATTTGAGGCCTGAGGCTGACCTGGCGCTACCTGTGCCCCTTAAAACCGTCCTTCCTAGAGGGCTTCCCCGAGATCCTCACGATATACACACAGTATCCACCACGTGCTGGTCTTGGGAAAAGCTACGCAGACTACTTCAAATTGAGACATTATATTCTCCTGCCCTTCCGTTGCCTAATCCCCACTGGCTCCCTATCACTGGCGAATCGGTGGTACAGCGCACATTATCCAAATACCAGCTGAACACAGTCGGGGACCTCTTCCCGGACGGCCATGCTTTCTCCATGACAGAGGATCCGCGCTTTGCTGATCGATCCTTTATGGATTCTTTCACACTGACTAGACTCAGATCCATGCTCCGTGCTGAGTTTCGCACATTCCCACTTCCCCCTGAGGACGCTGCCGTACTCACATTCATAATACAGAGCCAGACAGGTTTGCATGTTGTCTCTAAATTATACAAGCTTTGTCTAGCCTCACTCCCTTCATCGGACGCAGCGGTGCACGCCGCATGGGAGGGCGATCTGGGTTCCCAGATTACTGATGACCAATGGGCGGCGTGCTGTGCGGCCACTAGAGACGTGTCCCTTAATAGCAGACATAAGCTTATACACTTTAAGTTTTTGAGACGGATGTATCACACTCCTGCACTTTCTCATAGGATCGATGCTAACAGGCCGCATTGTTGCCCTAAATGCAGAGCCCCACAGGCAGATTTCGCCCACCTTTCCTGGACGTGCCCGCTGTTGCATGAATACTGGCTACAGGTGCACCGTGTGTTGGGTGACATATTGGGATTGGAGCTGCTGCCCGCTCCTGAGATAGCGTTACTGGGCTATGTAGTCAATTTCCCACATTCCTGCCGCAAACTGGCGGCCATTGGCTTCCTTTTGGCAAAGAGAGAGGTGGTGCTGCTCTGGTGCGGTAGACGCGCTCCAAATGTTAAAGCTTGGCTCCGCAGCTTGGCCTTCTGCAATGTCAACAGTGTGGAATACTCCGATCAGGTTCCGGCTGCTTCCCGGCCGTTGGACATATGGGGGCCATATCGCATGTATATTGCGAAAATCACTCAGGAAAAGCAGTCTCAATCGCTTCATTCCATTTTACCAGAGGGGGTGGGCTAGATTTGGTTTGCGTGACGGCGCTGTGGCCGACTTCATCATTATTTTTGTTGTAGATACGCTAGCAAACACACAACCAGCAGAAACTGTCTGTTGTACTTGCGGATGGCATGAGTGTTTCGTGAGATGACCTGTGCGGTGTCTGTTTTCCTGTGGAGAGTTGCTCCTTCTCAATGGGTGTTCACTGCGAGCTGGCCTAGTGCAAAATGTAAGGATGTTTACATTGATCCACCACCATACTAAATTTGAAACATTTGCTGTGCTGCTTGATCTGCTGCCTCGTACTCGCAAATATGTAGATAAGCTTTGTTTTTTGTATATTTTGCAATTTTTATGTTTCTAACGCACTATTATACTTGTGGTTTCACTAAGAGCAACGTTACAAAACTGCAATGTGTTATGTATAATGTCCGAAATCCCTCTGCAAAATTGTTGGTTTACTGGACAATGCTCCAACTGTTGCTTATTGTATATTTGCTTGATGCTTATACATGTAAGAGTGGATTGCTCATTTGCTCAATAAAGAGATTTACAAATTTTTTTTTACCAAAGATGGCTAGCACAGATGCACAAGCAGCCACAGCGGTCATCTTTGAATGGCATTTGTTAACATAACACAATTAATTCAGAGATGGGCACAGCGATGTTAGATGTTTTCACAGTCCCGTTTCTTTGCTCAGGCTACTGTTTTATTCTGTATAAGATCTTAGGTGATTGTGTAGAAAAATTCTCAATCCTACACCGCCTCGCATAATCACTTTGCAGCCATGGAAAATAATGCTGGCTCCTGACTTGCTTCCAACTCAGCTAAATATTGTGAATTGGATAGTACTGGGGAATAATGGAAACCCCAATTTCTTATAATAATAATAATGATCTTTATTTAGATATAAAACATATCTTTAAAAGAATTTACAGATTCACAGCCTGACCGAATATTAGAATAAAAACTTCTAGGAATAAGAACACAAGTGTAGATATAAAGGCACAATCCATTAACAAACATTATAAAAACAGGGATTTTATCTCGTAGTGTGTTTTTAAAATCACAAAAATTGAAACAGGCGCCAGCTTGCATTGGATATAACAAATTATGTCTAAAATTGCTAAGAATAATGCCAGTTAATATTGTTTTCGATGAGAAAGAAAAGATTGGGCACTTTAGCATGGTCTCCTTAGGTTAAAGATGTGATATGCTTGCAGGATAAATTTTGTAAATTTTATGTTTAGCACTGTGTTTTCCGGGTTCAAAGCTGCCATGATGGCTTGCCTGCAGGACCGAACACCCAGCCTATTCCATTCTGAGTTTAGCCCAGACCTGCGTTCTGTGTTAAGGGCTGGGCAAAGGCAGCTTACATGCAACATGGTTTCCGCTGTTACCCCACACCCTCTACAAGAGAGATCTTCGATGTACGTCACCATGATGGTAAATCCTGCAAGAGACGCCAGTCACCCAGTCTGATGGCAATAAGGCCGCGTTTCAGGTATAATGGATATGTGCTGGCCAGGTAGCAGGCTGGGACCAGGTGTCTGTAGGAATTTATCGTGACCCAGGCGTGGCTACGTTTCAGAAATAGTGCTTTGTCAGTGAGACAAGAAGTCATTCTCACACATTTTTTTATAGCCTTTTCAAATGCTATCTGGCCTGCGTTTAAGGCCCACAAATCGCTTGCTGACATTTGGTTAATGGCGTCTAGCTTGCTTCTGTGGAAGCATGTTTTTAAACCCAAACATGTCAAATGTAAATGGCTTTCACTACTTTAAAAATAGACGAAAAAAAATATAGTGTGTACAAGTTGCAATCCAATGACAAGAAAAGGACAATGATGCAACTAAAAAATGTTTTGTTCCAAAGCTAGGTAAATATAACTGTCGTGTTAGATTTGAAAAGAAACCCTTTACAATTTCAATTGCTTAGGCTGAAAATTGCACACAGGAATAATTCAACATTTTGGAATCTTTACGCAACTCCTCAGCCTTTAGAAGGAGGTGGACCTTGAGGAATCTCTTTCCAGTTTCTTTTTTTTTTAAAGGACAAGACGATCAGACATGTTTTCACGAGTAGGAGATTTCTCATTCCTTAAAGTTTACAGACAAAAGTGATGGCTGAAAAATCTCCCATGTAATTTTCATTCTCAGTGTATTGAATAATTTAGAGCAGATTTCTTTGAGAAATCCTATGCTAAATGTCTTCTTCCCTGACAATTGTTTTCGCTGTAGAAATCTACTCACAGGAACTTCTGTGACCCCCTGTAGTGCAATTTATAAAGAACCATTTGAAACCAGGGCATGTCCCAGAAGAATTTAAGCTGACTTTAAAAAACCCTTCATTAAACCTGTTTGATCCAGCAAATTCTCGCCTAATTATCCTTTTGCTGCAGCACTCTAAACATCTGGGGCCTCATTTATGAGGGTGTGCGTCACTTTTACGTCGCTGGTGCATCACTTTTTGTGATGCAACAGTGGCGTAAAAAATGCGCCTTGTTGCGCCATATTTACAAAGTGACACATCTAGGTAGATGCGTCACTTTGTAAATCCCTGCGCCACATTATACCTACGCCAGGTATAATATATGCAAGGGGGGCGTTTTGACGCAAGAAAGGGTCGTAGAAGTGACGCAGTGAAATCTATGAGATTTCACTGCGCCACTTCTAGGACACAAATGCATCAATTTCTTACACCTGCCTCACAGCAGGCGTAAGACTGACGCAGGCCCTTTCACATGGGGCTTGCCCCATGTGAAAGGATACATTGCTGGAGTTGCGTCACTTTTGTGACACACTCCAGCAATGCGTCACTTTTGCGCCATACAGATACGTCAGAAATACTGACGTATCTGTAACTCCTTGCGCAATGATGCCTCATACTGTAAATATGACGCATCATTGGTGTCGCAAGGAGGGTGCAGTGAAAAGTGACGCATCGCTGTTTTCACACAGCGATGCGTCACTTTTCATAAATGAGGACCCTGGAGAGCTCAGCACCACAACAAAAAAGAGTTTTGTGGAAGGAAATTCACTTTTGGGCCCCTTTGATGCACGTGTTCTAGCTAATACTCAGTAGTGAAGCAGTGGTTGTGTCTGTTATAGATCAGCTTTGGATGATTGCTGATGGTAGTGGTGTTAGCGCTGATTTTGTTTGGCCTCTCAGCTGCTATCGGTATTGTAGATCCTTCTTCATCTACTATCCATATTGGGGATGATGCTCTTCCTGAGCCATTCATACTGTAACCAAGTGAGCCACTGCTTAGACTAGAATTTACCTTCTTCATGTATGTAGACGACATTTAGATTCTGGGAGGTAATATGTTGTGGATCAGCTCAAACTGAATGCACAAAGACAGAGGTCCTGTAGAAACAGTAATCATCATTTACCACTAATCCGGAACATCGCAAATGATTACTTCATGTACGTTACAACGACCGTGTTGTAACAACGCATACCATTACTCCGCAAGTCGGAACAACGACTTGCCGAGGGCTCAGAAGGTGTTGGATTTAAAATCCAACACCTTCCCTACTGTTGCACAGATTGGAGTTTGAATAGTAAATTATACTGTTCCAACATCCAGCACCCCCCATAGAGCAAGTCGTTGTTCCGACTTGCGGAGTAATGGTACGCGTTGTTACAATGCGGTCGTTGGAACGACAGCGTTGTAATTGCATGTGTTGTAATTGCATGCGTGATAAGATGGCATATTCGTAGAAACAAACTTCTGGGACAAAAGTTGGTGGCTTGCATCAATTTGTTCCCAGCCGTTACCAACAGCATTTTTACCTGAATAGATTCTACATGTATGTTTACATCTCAGCTGAAAACAAAAGACAGAGGTTTTGAGAGAAGGCTGCATAGGGAAAATACATGTTTCTTTCATTATATGACCTGCCTGGTGAAACTAATCCTTAAATATGTTATTAGGAACTTATATATTTATTTAGTTTTGGTATTATAAATCAATATACTTACTATTTAGAGGCCTTACTTATTTGGGATGTTATATTCCTTCCCCTTATTAAGTATGTTTAATAAACTGAGAAGCTGCATATATGTTAAACGTGTAATTTGCCGGGGGCGGAGCTTGCTCGAGACCAAGATGGATGCTTGAGTCTCGGGCTCCACAACACTGGCCAATTATCCTGCAATAATCCATCAGCCTGACACCACAGAAACGACCGCCTGTTCGAGATTTGGCTGTCGGAAAGCAGCCCCAGCCCAGCAATTTAACCCTGACCCCCCAGCCCCAGGGAAACCAGAGATACGGGCATGATACGTGGGCGAAGCACTGGGCCGCAAAGTTCCGAGCTGGAGCACTGGCAGAGACAAGGTCACGTCAGTGTACATGCCGCGCGGAGCTCCGACTTTCACCCGGTCTCCCGAGTCCGGCGGTCCGGTCCCTGTCGGAATCAGCGCAGACCTGAAAAGACACTCGGGCAGATTTATGAAGGCCTTGCGCCGCCGGTGCGTCACTTTTTCCCATGTTAAAAATGACGCAGCGGCGGCGCAAGGCCTTCATAAATCTGCCCCACTGGATGTGCTGAGGAGTGCATATTGGGGTTGCGCCGGCCCAATTGCACTGCGGTACACAGGGTTACCCAGCTGCGACACTGGCATGCGACCCTGAGGTGCTGCGGGGGCTGCTGGAGCCGCGTTGCATCGGTCCTGCCATGGGCGCTGTGAGCAGCAGTGAGTGCGGGTGACACCTGCCGCAATCACCCAAGGGATAGCGGCTGACGATCTGTCGGGTGGGCACGGGCGGCGCTGACCAGCTGTGTAGGGCCACAATTTTGTGCGGTCCCGCTAGTGCACTGTGGAACAGCAGCAGTGCGGAAGGAGATCAAAGACTGCAGACAGGCGCCGTGCTTGGAGCACCGAAGCCGGCAGTGAGATCCAGAGTGATGCAGCAATTGGAGATACAGAGGCAGTGCTGTTACTGGTTGGGTGTGTTGGGGCAAGACTCGGCAGGAGGCGCATCACTCCAGAGGATCTATTGCTGGTCACACTGCCGGGCACGATATTAATGCATTACGGAGTAAATAGCCAGGGCTTCGCAGCGTGGACTGCACAAGGGTCTCACCTGGGGCGCTAAAACTGAGCCGAAGCAGGAGACTGAACCTAAAGCTTTTCGTGACACTGCGTGGAAAGACAAATATCGGTGGTGGGGCAGCTGGAAGTCAGCTGGGGTACACACGCGGCCAGGCAGAATACCCCATGGTTGATAAGACGGAATCCACCTTGATGATGGCACATATTCCCAGACAGGGAGCTTAACGGCCGAGGGCAGCATCAGAAGAGGTAACCATCTGTTTTGCCACTACTGGACCACTAACCGCAGGGGCGCTGAAGACTGAACTAGCAAAGTGACCACACTGGGAGACTACAATGGGCAGGACAGATAGGACACAACCCAAGCTAACATTTGAACAAAAACGCTCTAAATCTCACGATACAGCGACGGAGGAAACCAGTAGGACTTCTGTCCCCATAGAAGATGAGACGGACCTCCGGAGCATGCTGCGGTCTATGGAAAACGGACTGCAGGGCGGCATCACCTCCTTGGGTATGAAGATAGACACCCTCTCATACCTGATGGACAGGATGGGGAAAAGACTGGATAAACACACAGAGGGGTTAGACATGTCTGAACGGCGACTCACGGAGGTTGAGGAGGCGCAAACTACACTTGACTCTGACCACAAACAGCTTGGAAGGGTTATCCGTGTTTTGCAAGATAAAGTAGAGGATTTGGAAGCCCGCTCGAGATGCTGCAATCTACGAATTACGGGCCTGCCAGAGACGACGCAAACAGGCAACATGGAACATTTTGTGGAGAAGCTGTTGGTTAACCTCTTAGGCGCTGAGGTCTTTTCAAATCATATCCAAATGGTTAAATTACCGGGACAGATACGCAGCCTTGTGGGCGGCGAGGGACAAGCAAGTGCTGGCATATGAAGATTCGACCATCTCGTTTTACCCGGATTTCACCGGCCGCATGCAGGAAGCTTGCAGACAATTTGTGCCCATGAAAAATCGGTGCTGTGAACTAGGCCTGGACTACGCCATGCTCTATCTGGCTAAACTACGTGTGAATAAACAAGGACGCTCCCACATATTCACTGACCCACAGGCTCTACAAAAGGCACTACAAGACTGGTCCAAAGAACAGCGACAGATTCAGGAACGGCAGCTCCTGGGCGAGGCGGCTGGAGGATCGCTTCAGGAGCAGGACTGAGACTGACCGCCTAATACAAATTTGATAAGTAACATGGGGATGGGGGGGGAGTAAGGAGCTGTGATGAGACAGAATGTGCTAAATAGATCTTGCAGCATCCCAAAGTCATCCCCGTATCTATGCCAACGCGATCATTGACCAATGCGGATTGTATAAAAGCGTTGAAAGAGAATCTAATCCAAAGCGATAGGCGCAGGGACTGGACTGATAGTTGCGTTGCACTGGCATGGGGAAATGGGCTGGGCTGTGGTGTGTGCCCATGGCTGGAATAGCTGAGAAGCACAATATGGTGGGGGCTGTGCTTCTACTGGCTGGTGTGCGGGGGCGCGGTTGAGAGAGTGTCTGCGTTTGACTGATTGCTGCACACAGAGTGACCTCTGCCCACGAGTGCTAACCGCCACCACACTTTCTAGAGTTTGGGGTTGGTGGTGGGCGAGCGCGTGCATGTTTTTGGGGATGTTGCGCGACCGTGTTGTGGGTGGTCTGCTGTGGGAGGGGGAGGGAGGGAATGGGCAAGGGTGTTGTTGTTGTTTTTGTTGTTGGAAATGTTGGCCAAAGTGTTACAAGATGCGCACATCATATACAACCCACAAGAGTTAGGAAACACTGCGATAAATGACAAATATGATGGCAGCGACTAATGGAACCGCCACACTAAGAGCCATAGACTCCCTTAGAGTGCTGATGTGGAACGTCAGAGGCCTAAACGATCATCGTAAACTCCGCAAGGTGCTGAACTACCTCACTAGACATAATATAGATGTAGCCTTGCTTCAAGAGACTCACCTCCCACTACATAGCCCAATGCTGGTTTATAGGGGCCTTTTGGGCAATATGAACGCCTACGGCTTCACTACCAATTCCAGAGGGGTACTGACATGGGTAAACCCCAGATCGGACTACATGATACGACAGATGGCAGCGGATACGGAGGGACGGTTTGTGATATCTAAGTGGCAGGGGAGGGGCTGGAACTACTCCTAGTTAATGTCTACGGCCCCAACTATGACTCCCCGGAGTTCTTTGCCACCTTAGCTAACACGAGAACTGGTTATGCAATGACACAAATATTCTAGGGCGGGGATTTTAATGTAGTTCGCAATCCAGAATTAGACAGGTCAGGGGACCCAGCGAGAAGACTGGCACTGGCAGCCAGAGCTATAAAAATAGTTATGATCATTAACGACCTGTCTGATGTATGGAGGGAAACACACCCGACAGATGGATGCTTCAATTACTACTCTGCATACCACAATCTACATACACAAATAGACTACTGACGCCCCTAATGTCTCAGATTTGTTCCTGCCAGTTCTTGCCGCGTACTTTGTCAGACCACTCGCCCCTTTTACTGGTCCTGTACATGCCTAAGAAAAAAATTCCACCGTTCACATGGCGTTTCCCCCCTTTCTCACTGCTGGACCCTCTCTTCAAGGAGGAGATGGCAGAGGCAATAGATACATATTTTGCTACCAACATTGGGTCAGTGAACAGTTTCCAGATGGTGTGGGAAACTTTCAAAGTGTACATCCGAGGGGTGGCCATGGCTAAGCATTCGGGGGTACTGCGCTCCATTAGACAGAGGTTGTCGTGGAACAGGAATTAGCTGCCATAGAAGCTAGAAAGAAGGCCGGGGATGATGAGGACATCACAGGAGCAATCCGGAACTTAATAGCAGAATATCAGGCGGCAGCGGACAGTGAGGTTAAACACCTGAGCAAGTACGCCACAGCGCGAGCATATGGTGAGGGCAACAAGCCGGGATCGGTACTGGCTCACATGTTGAAGGCTAAACGCAGCAAAACACTGATCACTGAAATTCGATCGGACGGGGGTGAATTGCTAACAGAAGTCAAGGACATAGCTAATCGGTTCAAAGAATACTACGCGAAGCTGTATGCCTCCCGCTCTTCCGGAATGGATGATGAAATTCTATACTATCTAGAACACATTAAGCTTCCCTTCCTGTCGGACACACACAGAGAGTTTTTAATGCACCCCATTGAAAAAGAGGAGATTGTTGAGGCACTAGCGGGAATTAGGGCAAAGTCTTTATAGATCTATTGCTTTCCCACATTTCAGCGTTATTTTATGACCTGTGCGTAACGGGTACGTTGCCGCAATCTATGAGGAAAGCGATTTTAGTGGCTATCCCCAAACCAGGCTAACCCCCTGAGGAGTGCAGCTCTTACCGGCCGCTCTCCCTGCTAAACATGGACACCAAATGGTTCGCAAAGCTTTTGGCTAACCGCATAGCTCTGTTGACCACGGAACTGGTTGCCCCGGAACAGGTGGGGTTCATACCAGATAGTAATCTCACCTACAATCTCCGTACAGTATTCGGAACAATGCAACATGTCCAACAAGAGCCATAGCGGTGTTCATGGATATGGAGAAAGCTTTCGATTCGGTGGAGTGGCCCTTAATGCAGCATGTGCTGACCAGAAGGGGACTTGGTCCCGCATTCCTCCAAATGATAGGGGTGTTGTATAACACCCCCTCAGCACATGTACGGGTAGGGAACCTCATTACTGAGGCCATTTATATCTCCAGGGGGACTTGGCAGGGATGCCCCCTGTCGCCAACGTTGTACGCCCTAGTCTTAGAACCCTTGGCATGCGCGCTCAGGGAATACCATGGACATAGAGGCCTCAGGTTCCCCACCTATGAGATTGTGGTGTCCACGTACGCAGATGACACACTGTTATACGTGAGGGACCCAGAAAATAATTTCTCCCCGGTCCTCAGAGAGGTAGTGCACTTTGGAGCTTTCTCTGGGTTAAGGGTCAATTGGCCAAAATCCATAGCCTTTCCGCTCACCCCGGCTAATATGCATTTCGAGATGAGTACCCACTGCAATGGTCTGACGACTCGGTCAGGTGCCTCGGCATTAGATAGCACTCAGACTCGGACATTGTGTTCCGTGAGAATTATGGTACTGCTGTCACGAAATTAGAGGATAATGTTGAAATCTGTATAGACTGCAGTTATCATTAATTGGCAGAGTCTCTATCATGAATATGGTGGTATTGCCCAGATTCCTATTCTTGTTCGTAAGCATACCGATAGTGCTGCCATGCTCCTTCTTTGCCAGAATCAATAAATCATTGATAAGATTGGCTTGGGCAGGCAAGCAGGCACAGGTACAATGGAGAGTGCTCACCCTGCCATATCACCTAGGAGGACTGGGTGCGCCTGATATGGAGTTATATTACAGAGCGGTGCAGGGAGCACAGGCACATGGCTGGGTGCACGGGGTGTATAATACACCATATCTTCGTCACGAAAAGCTTTTTGCTGACCCTCTTCCCCTTCCAGTAGTTATTCCGGAGCCGGTTCATTGCAGGACATGCATTCAGGACTTGCTCAACTCTACAAGACACGCATGGCACAGCCTATTACAGCAACAAGCGGGGGCACTACTATACTCTCCATACAAGCCAATAGACTGGATGATCTGGTTGGCCCCCTGCAGAGACGGAGAGGTCGTATGAGCGATGCGAGCGCTGGGTATACACACAGCAGGAGACTTTTTCACAGATGCAGTTGCAAAACCTTGGGAGGAAGCTACCGTCCCCACAGAAACACCCACCATGCTTCAACGCTTTCAGTTCCATAGGGTACGCAGGACTCTACAACAACAATTGGGGGAAGACCTAAGCGAACCCCCTGAAGTTAAAGAACTGACTGTGGTGGCGGTGAATGAAGACTCAAGAACCGCTACGTGGGAACAGATGATTTATTGTCAAAGATAGGATGTTAAGACTACGACCTCAGCCACAGCCTCTCGGAAGCGCTGTCACCCTCAGAGTCCCCGGCGCTCGCCTTGGAACGCTGGTCGCGGTGACATTCGAAGTGATGTCACCGCGAGCAGCACCATCACACGCGGAGCCGCCGGGGGGGACAAGGAGGGAGATACCACACATCCCCTTTCCCTGCGGAAATTGAAAACATAGGATAAAACACTGTGCAGAAACCAGAAATGGGTTAAGACCATACATTAGGTAAAATGGCAACAGTTACATCATTACATATTGATCAAAACGCCTGGGAGGTCTGGTCACTCTCCTGTTGGGCCTGCGGCCTGGATGAGAAACACCTGACGGTCTCCTGACAGTGAAACCACTATCCTTCCTAGGACCACTCTCTCCCCTCCCTTGCACTTTCTGGGACCTCTACAGGAGGGTGGTACTTCACAACCCTCCCTAGGTTCCATATTTTCCCTTCAAGGGTCTTAACTGCATTCTTGAAAAGTTTTGTGATTTTCGTGGGACTGCTGTACTCTGACCAGCTTGCCTTCCCTGTGGGAGCTCTGATTTTTATGTCGTCTCCAACTTTGAAATCAACCTCACGTGTGGCCTTGCGTTGGTCGTATCCTTCTTTTCTCACCTTCATGGCTTGTTCAATTTTCCTCAGGCTCCCCTTTTCTTTGGTTCGGTCCGACCACCCCTTGTGCCATTCCATCCACCCCGGGGTAAGCTTGGTGTTGGGTGTCCTAGCACGGAGCAGTTCGAATGGGGTGACGCCCGTCGTCTGATGCGGTGTGAACCTGTATGCTTCCAGACGCCTCCACAATTCTTCTTTCCAATTTACGCCACTGGCTTTGGCCAGCTGGATGCTCTCCTTGATGGTTTTGTTGAAGCGTTCGACCATGCCATTGGTCTCTGGGTGATATAACGCGCACCGCTTGTGTCCGACGCCTCTTTCTTCCAGGAAGTCCCCCATCTCTTTCGAGCATAGTTGCACTCCGTTGTCAGTGAGAATGTTGCTGGGGAGTCCCTCACGGATGAACACCTCCTGCAAGAATCCGATGACCGTCTTTGTCGTGACTTCACTGACGAGTTTTATCTCCGGCCACCGAGAATACAGATCCACGAGCACCAAGATGTAAGGTGTCCGCAGTTCCCCGGACAACGGGCCCAGAATGTCCAAAGCCAACTCGTCCCAAGGTCCAGACGGGGGCGGCCTACACACCATGGGTGGTGTCTGCTGCTTCAGAACCTTGTCGCTATTGCAGCACGGGATGCACCCCCTGATTCTTCTTTCCATGATCAGGTCCATGTTCGGCCACCAATAGCTCTCCCTGAGTCTTTGCTTGGTCTTAGTGATTCCTAAGTGCCCTTCGTGAGCTATCTCGACCAGGTTGTCTCTCACACTAGCCGGTGGTACAAGTCTTGTTCCCCTGAACAGGCATCCGTCGACAATGGTTAATTCATCTTTTACAGCCTGGAAGGGCCGCAGCTCTTCAACACGTTTGTCCACGTGCTTCCATCCACTTCTCACTCTTCTGCAGACTTCTTCCATGGTCTTATCCTCTTCTTGTGCCATTCTCCACGTTTCTTCTCCCAATGCCTTCTGGACGGTGCAGACATTCTCAACCATGAATCCTTCTTCATCTTCATCAGTTTTGTCTCGCATTTCACCCGCTTCTGCATCACTGACAAGCCTGGACAGACAGTCGGCTGCGAGGTTTTGTGTTCCCGGAACATATTCGACATTGAAGGTGTACTCCTGGAGACTGACCACCCAACGCCTTATCCTACTGGAGATGGCATCCAATCCCTTCTTGCTGAACACTTCTACTAACGGTTTGTGGTCGGTTCGGAGGGTGAACTGCGTACCCCACAGGAAGTCTCTGAATTTGCCTATTGCCCAGGATACCGCCAATGCTTCCTTTTCAATGACTGAGTAGTTGTTCTCAGATTTTTGGAGTGACCTTGAGGCGAAGGCCACCGTTTCTTCTCCTTCCACACCTTTCTGGGTGAGAACCGCTCCCAACCCTTTTGCACTTGCATCAGTGGTGACGATCGTTGTCCGGCCGGGCATGTAGGACTTCAAACTAGGGGCTTCCGCAAGAGCTCTCCTTACATCCTCGAATTCGCTCTGGCAGTCTTGGCTCCATTTGAATTCGCTCTCTTTCTTCAGTAACAGCCTGATTGCATAAGTCCTGCCAGCTAGGTTTCTGATGAACTTGCCATAAAACTCCAACATCCCCATGAATGATTTGATCTCGTCTTTGTTCTTGGGTGGAGACAAATTCACAATGGTGTCTTGGAGCTCGACCTTAGGACGTATGCCTCCTGCTGTAATCTTGTGACCCAGGAAATCCAACTCGGCACAGCCAAACACGCATTTGTCCTTCTTCACGGTAAGACCCTGGGACAAAAACCTCCCCAGTACACATCTAAGTCTCTGATCATGCTCAACCTGGTTTTTTGCGAACACCAGTACGTCATCCTGGTAGCACATGACGCCCGGGATGCCCTTTAGGATGTTGCCCATGATTCTTTGAAAGACGGCAGCTGCCGAGACTAGGCCGAAAGGCATCCTCTTGAACTTGTAAGCGCCCATGGGTGTCACAAAAGCAGTGAGTTCTTGAGACTCCTCGTGAAGTTTTATCTGGAAATAGGCCGAGGTGAGATCGAGGGTGGAAAACACCTTGGCACCCTCAAGCATGCTCATCATTTGGGTGATGTTCGGCAAGGGGTATCGGTCAACGACGACCTCTTTGTTGAGAGCCCTCAAATCAATGCAGAGCCGGACTGACCCATCCTTCTTCTTCGCTGCCACGATGGGCGCCAACCATTCGGTCGCTTCCACAGGTTCGATAACTCCTGCCTTGCACAGTTTCTCAAGTTCAGTTCTGACCTCCTCCTGAATGGCTATGGGGAGTCTTCTGACTTTAGCTACGACGGGCTTGGCATCCTTTTTTAATTTGATTTTGTGGCAGTAGTTCTTCAAGCACCCAAGCCCTTCTCTAAATACCTCCTCAAATTCTCTTGTGAAGTCAGCCTCACCCTCCTGTATCTCCTGTATCAAAATTTGGGGACTACTGTTGGGATTGAGGTACACCCCCAACCCCTTTTGTGCACGCCACCCCAAAATGTTATCCCCTACAGTGGACACATAGACCTTGGAGACAGTAGACCTGTTTCTGTACTCGATCTTGCTCAGGAAGTACCCTTTCATGGAGATGGGGCGCCCCGCATACCCTCCTGGTCTCAGGTCTAACCTCCTCAAGATTATTTTGCCTTTTGACACACGTGAGAACTCATTGGCATTAATGATAGTTATTCGAGAACAAGAGTCAAACAATGCATCTATCTCAACATTCCCAACTTTTATAGTGTCTTTGGGACTTTCAACTTGATCCTCTTCTACCTGTGCTGTAACTTCTTTACACAAGGGGTTTCTGGGACCTGGCGCCTTCAACTCTTGTACTTGCACAACAAATTCGTCACTCACCACATTTGTTCTGTCTCTACCCTGTCTACTGGCGCCCTGCCCACTCTTGCAAAACTGCTTGAAATGGCCCTTCTTGCCACACTTGTTACAAGTGAACCTGAGGGCGGGACACTCCTTGTCGTTGGCTAAATGCCCTTGTTTCCCACACCTGTAGCAGGTACCCTTGTATGACCCTCCCGGTCTGCTTTCCTTCTGCTCCTTGCCCACTGCCTTCTGACCCTTGACTACGGACACAGTCTCACTTTCGGTCATCACCTCGCTGACATTGGTCTTGTCGTCGTTCTTCTTTTCCCCTGCATCTTGCTTAATTTCTTTGACACATTGCAGCATGTGCTCTACCTGCTTGGCTATGATGAGAACCTCTCTCAATGGCGGGTCATCTTTAAGCCAAAGCTCTTCACGCACTCGCTCTATCCTGCAGGTCAACACGAACTGGTCCCTAATTCTCTCCTCGCTCGCTCCCCCAAACTTGCACGTTGCAGCTAACTTCCTCAACTCAGACACAAAATCCTCTATAGATTCCCCTTCCTTTTGTGCCCTCTTACCAAAATGGTACCTCTCCATAATTGTGCTGGTCTTGGGGAGGTAGTGCAAATCTAACTTCTTTAGACTAATTTCAAACTCATTCAGACCCCTTGCCTCCTGTGCCCCTAACTCCGGGAGATGGTCTAGGACTTCCTCTCCTTCCGCGCCCAAATAATAGGCCAGCAGTGCAACTTTTCTTTCTAGCCCCAGGTTAGGCCCACACACAGTAGCATAGTTTAAAAACACTTTCTTCCATTTTTTCCATATGATGGTGGGGTCACCAGGGCTGGTTAAGAAAAAGGGTGGAGGGGTTACACTTTGCATTTCAATACTACAACGATTTAGGCGTGGGATGACCCTCCCAGGGAAATTCGCCAACCCACTCTAAGACTTGGAATGCAGGCAAAACACTATATTTCTGTACCAAGGGTAGAGTGCCTGCGGACCGCTAAGGACGCACTTGTGTTAAAGGTGGTAAGATCTAGTCCAGCATCTAGCGGAAACTGTGTTGAAAAACCTCTGCACCGCACACCTTACCTAATTACAGGACACAGGACATTACAATTGGGTACAGAACAGATACTGTGGTACAGGTGAGCCTACGGGTACATGAAGGGTGAGGGAGTGGCAGTGACACAACACCCAAAACTATAAGTATATACCTTCTTTACCACGCACAGCCCACAGGCACTGAGCTAGAAAGTGCTCAGCGCAAGACTTGTAGTTTTACCAGTCCAATTTGTTCAAAAGGCAGGAACAAAAGACCTTCTAACACAGCCAGCGCAGTTCCATCAGTAAGTTCCAAAAGGTGCAAATAAACTTCTGAGTTCTACTTCCAGCGTTGAAACACATATAGTTCCTTGTCCCAAATACACATTCCTCAAAACGACAGGCAGAGCCTAATCACGTGTGGCAGCAAATGTATATGGCCAACCGTGTATATGGCCAAATGTATATGTCTACACACACTCTCTGAGGTGACCGGTAATTAGATACGCACACGCACGCCTCGCTGCGTGGACTTTCAGGGAATGCTTCTCGCAAATGCCTCTCACCAGCCTGACGGTTTAAATTCGCAGATGATGTATTCGGTCACCAGGCAGCCGCCTAATGCGCAGGATCCCCTCGCGCTTTTGTGTTGTCCCGGAAAGGTGACTGCCAGTCACCAACTACACTTGCAAGATGAGGAAGGTGAGGTGCCACGCTCCCTATTGGCGCTATAGCTCCCGCTGGCAGGCTCAGACACGAAGAGGCATCCCACTCACTTTGAAGGCTGCAGACAGGATTATGCACAACGCGGGACGTTGGGAAGAGTCTGGGTAGTGCGCGCAGAGGTGGCTTGCAGGCGTTACCTTACTTCGTGGAGGTGACAGCCAGGCGTGGACTCCACGCAGACCCGCAGCCACTCTAGAGCGGGGCACCTATTCTTGCTTCACGTCTACTCCGAGTGTCTGTCCGACACCATCCGACGCTGGGGCTGCTTCATACACCGGCCGGCACTTCGTGCTGAAGTCGGCACCGCAACCCGATACTCTTCCTCTTCAGTCAGCTGTGATACACGAGACAGCTGTTAGATGAATTCACTTCCTTTTCGTTCTTCGGCGTGTTGAGGTCGCAGGGGTTGACCCTCGTCGCCAGTGTGGTGGCGGTGAATGAAGACTCAAGAACCGCTACGTGGGAACAGATGATTTATTGTCAAAGATAGGATGTTAAGACTACGACCTCAGCCACAGCCTCTCGGAAGCGCTGTCACCCTCAGAGTCCCCGGCGCTCGCCTTGGAACGCTGGTCGCGGTGACATTCGAAGTGATGTCACCGCGAGCAGCACCATCACACGCGGAGCCGCCGGGGGGGACAAGGAGGGAGATACCACACTGACGTATCTTATTCAAACTAAATCTCCCCGTAAGCTCGTCTCTAACTTATACAGGTTAGCAATGTTCCATAGAGCAAATCAGTACACAAAGGCCAGGCTGGCCGGGCAGCGCGATCTGGACATACCTATAGACGATGCTGTGTGGTCTTATTGCTGCACTAACACAAAACGTATATTGTTACATGGCAGGCACAGACTTATCCATTTCAACTATTTAATTGAGTTTATTACACACCGGAGAGACTGCAGAGATACAGGCTAAGGGAAGAGGCGACCTGTGAAAGATGTCACTCCCCAGTGGCAGATTTCATTCACTTGGCGTGGGGCTGCCTGGGCGTCTCTCAGTATTGGGTTAGGGTATTCCGGGAACTGAGCATCATAGCTGGGTTCGAGATTGCCCCTGATCCTGCCGTGGTTCTGCTCGGCTTCTCTAAACAATTACTGAAAGCAGCCCGCAGTCTAGTGGACATGGGCCGATTGATGGCAAAGTGTAAGGTGGCAATGTGTTCGATGAGGGGCCCCTTGCCTACAATGACACAGTGGTTTCATGATGTTCTTTATTGTTGTACGCAATCAGAGAACCTTAGCGAGCTGCTTCCTCAGCGGAGCAGGCCGAAGAACTTCTGGGGTTTATACACAACATACTTGAACAGTAAAAATTAGAGTTCCGCGGAAGAGGCAACGAAGGACCTGCAGCAGGCACTGACACCCCCACTACATAAGGGACAAAACACTTACATGAAACGGCATACACACAACTTGTAAGGATAACAGGTTGAGCCCCAATTTCTACAGGGTACAGAGGGTGAGGATGGGAAACATACTGGCATTAGTGACATTCGGGGGGAAGGACCAGGTATAGATTCACAATCGGATGGCGGCTCTATGGTTACACGTCAACATATACAGTAAGGGTCCCAACAGTGGCAAGTGGTGCGGACATCTCTTTGTTGGTTATATATATATTTTTTGTGAAAAAGCAATATTCACTGATCAGCAGCAGACACGCCCCAAGTAGAAACGAGTGCCAGCATTATCATATGTGACGTTGCCCTGCCTCCGGGATGTGGGCGATAATGCTGTGTATACTGCTCTGGTTTTATAAGCTGCTGGCCCCAGGGTTATGGGCATATGGCTGTGTATCTCAGTGACATTTATTTTTACAATAAAAACTGTTTTTAAAAGCTAAAAAAAACAAAAACGTGTAATTTGCGTAAACTAGAAATGTTTGTTTACAATAATGTTGTTTAGTATTATTTATCACCGGCATATTCAATCAATTAAAACTTTATTCGGCCACATATTGGCCATAAAAGTACATTTTGCATTAAAAAAAGTTTTTCACAGTTTCAGGTTGCAGCTTCCTAGGATTTTTAAATAGCTCTGGTTGCCCAAGAGATGAAAGCTGCTGTGAAATATAATTTAACCACAGGATATCCATGGCTTCATCCAATTTCATACAATCATCTAAGATGGTCTGGTTTAGGTTTGGTTTATCTTTCGACCAAATGTTTAGCCACCATATAAGGGGTGCAACAGCAATATTATCTGTCAAGTAGCCCTGTCTTAGTTCCTCATGGATAATAAAAGCTGGGATGCTAGAAGGGAGCAGCCAAGAGTTTTCGTAATTTGGTTATTTTCTACCCCCTGGAGTTCGCTGCAATCCTTAAAACCCCACACCACACTACCAAATCCTGTCATTGCGACACATTTCTCATTATATATTTTTAGCAGTGGTTGTATTGGTTTGCTGCCTAATCTTCTTGCGAAATCCAGTGAAGCGCCAGTCGCTCTTGCCAAAATATTTTCTTTAGAGCGCGCTGTGCTACCCAGGTGCCCCTGTCGTCAAATAATATGCCCAAGTATGGATACGTGGGCACACTGGTTAGCACTCCACCTTTACAGGGAAGAGATTTGTTCCCCCTTTTGGGGTAACCCATTGACATAATGTGTGATTTTTTTAAATTAACTGCAAGATCCAGGGCTAACATAAAATCGATAAAAGTGTTCACTAAGGATTTCAACACATTTGGAGTCCTGGCAATTAAAACTGCGTCATCCGCATATAAAAGTGCTGGAATAGATTTAGAACCTACCTTAGGAATGTCTAGGCAAGATTTAGACAGTACTGCCCCCAGAGTATTGATATACAGAGTAAATAAAACCGGGGTAAGGATGCAACCCTGTCGTACTCCTCTTTGTACCTTCCAAGCATTAGATAGGGAGCCATCTTCGTTATATCTCACTGAGGCAGTTAGATTAAGATGGGACCAATGCCAGAAACGTACTAAATTCATGTCCATCTCTGTATCTATTAATAGGTGCCATGCCTTAGACCTGTCTACCCTGTCAAAAGCAGAAGTTAAGTCCATAAAAGCCAATGACATACGTCCTTTTTTTGCTAGGGTATATTTACTGGTAATCATGAGTAGGTTCATGCATTGCTCTACTGTGCCTCTCCCTTTACGAAAACCAAATTGTAGTTCAGACAGCACATCCCTTTCTTCCAGCCTGGTCGCTAGGCGGTCTAAAATAACTTTTCCCATGACCTTTGCAGCGGAGTACAATGAAGAAATTGGGCGATAACATCCCAGGTCTTCCATGGCTCCTTTTTTAAAAATTGGCAATATCACCGCTGTTGATCATGAATGAAATTTACCAACCCTTACGGCTGCATTAAACACTCCAGTTAAAAATTTCGCCCATACACCCGCATCTGACTTATAAAGGACCACCAGTATCCCATCAGGACTGGGGCTTTCCTGGCGGACATACCCTCAGTAGCTTTCTGAACCTCTTTTATATCCACAGTCAAGTCAAGGGGTAAAGGGCTCGGTACCCAGGAGGGACCTATATGTTCTGCAACAACCTCTAAGTAGATTTGTTCAAAGTGGCCAACCCCCCTATCATCTGGAATTACACACTCTACTTTTGTTGTTTTGTTGTCTTTAAAAAATGAGCTGTTTACTACTTTCCAGAATTTTGCACTATCAGCTTGTGAGCACGCCTGATCCCTTAGCGAAGCCTTCCTTGATTTTAAAGCTAAATCATATTCTTTTCTACGGGATTTAATCAATTCAGGGTCTTTGGGTATGCTTTTTAGGGCAACCATGAGGGCTTTATGAGTTTTGGAACAGTCAGCGTCAAACCACTTTGCCTCATTTGTTGCTGCCTTGGACTTTTTACTTATTAGCTTATTACCAATTAGCTCACTTAGTCTATCATATGCCTATAATACTTATGTTGGCTCACTGTGTGTATTTAGACAACACTCGATTTCCTCTTTGCCCTCAGTATATAGCTCAAGTAAAAAAAGTTCTGGGACAATTTTCTCCCATCTTATCTTTCGGTCCTGGGCCGTATCCTGGGCCGTAGGCCGAAAAACCCCATTAGTCAAAGCTTTTGGCTCCTCACCCCTAAAGACCAAGTAGCCTTTAGTTTCCACAATAATAGGATTGTGGTAACTAAAACTGGTTTGAGCCACCCTGACCTCCCGAATATGTTTGTATATGGGAGCTGAGATTACAACATAGTTCATAGTGGAACTACAACCTCTACCAAAGAAAGATGGTGTCACCTCTTTTTCTTCCCCAGGCTCTAGACAGAACAGATTATTGTTTGCTAATAAACTATCCAGCCGGTTGCCTTGGATTGAGTGTTCAAAATGGGCCTTTGGTGGTAAGTCTTCATCGGGCTCTCTCTCTATCACACAATTTAATTTACATCGATGAATATTAAAATCCCCCATTATAACTAGATCGTAGGGAGTGTGTTTCCCCTGTGCAAGTTACTCTAAGAAGACATCGAGACCAGTCAGATGTTCACTATCAAAATCTCTATGAAGCGAGTTATAAAAATATACAATCACCAGAGTTGCCCCACTTAAAAAGGTCAGTTCTACTGCTAGAATGTGTGGCGATGAGCTGGGGAGACCCTTGATGGTACAGGATAGTTTAAGAAAAATTAGGGTGAGTAAACCAACCTTCGCTCTACCAGCAATCGAGGGTGAGGCAGCTTTGGAAAAAGAGGCAAAACCATCCATTACAAAAGAATCAGAGGTATCCCAGGTCTCTTGGAGTGCAATGATGGGGGCCATCCTTATTACCATTGACCACTGTTCATCCTCTTTTTTTGCCTTCAAGCCAGCAATATTCCATGTCATGCCTAGGGATCTGTCACTTTGTCACATAGTGATTCTGGCAGGGGACGCTATCTTCTACAATTGCAGCAGCGCCTTGGACGGAGCATTTTTAACTCTTTTAACACCCTCCTACCTCTCGCGGAACCCGCTCCGCGGGTCCCGCTTCGTGTGGGGTGTGTCACCGGAGCATCAGGAACTCGGACTGTGTCCCACCAAAGGCAAGTGACAGGCGGGGCTGCGAGCGAGTGCAGGCGCTCTGCAGGGACTACTGTTCCCAGGAGCGCTTGCCAGACCCAATCCTCAACACCTGGGCCGCTCTCCCTGTCTGCTCCTCCCCCTCCCCTGCGCTTAAGACTCGTGCGCTTGGGGTTTCATTTGGGACGCTATCTTCTACAATTGCAGCAGCGCCTTGGACGGAGCATTTTTAACTCTTTTAACACCCTCCTACCTCTCGCGGAACCCGCTCCGCGGGTCCCGCTTCGTGTGGGGTGTGTCACCGGAGCATCAGGAACTCGGACTGTGTCCCACCAAAGGCAAGTGACAGGCGGGGCTGCGAGCGAGTGCAGGCGCTCTGCAGGGACTACTGTTCCCAGGAGCGCTTGCCAGACCCAATCCTCAACACCTGGGCCGCTCTCCCTGTCTGCTCCTCCCCCTCCCCTGCGCTTAAGACTCGTGCGCTTGGGGTTTCATTTGGGACGCTATCTTCTACAATTGCAGCAGCGCCTTGGAAGGAGCATTTTTAACTCTTTTAACACCCTCCTACCTCTCGCGGAACCCGCTCGCGGGTCCCACTTCGTGTGGGGTGTGTCACCGGAGCATCAGGAACTCGGACTGTGTCCCACCAAAGGCAAGTGACAGGCGGGGCTGCGAGCGAGTGCAGGCGCTCTGCAGGGACTACTGTTCCCAGGAGCGCTTGCCAGACCCAATCCTCAACACCTGGGCCGCTCTCCCTGTCTGCTCCTCCCCCTCCCCTGCGCTTAAGACTCGTGCGCTTGGGGTTTAATTTGGGACGCTATCTTCTACAATTGCAGCAGCGCCTTGGACGGAGCATTTTTAACTCTTTTAACACCCTCCTACCTCTCGCGGAACCCGCTCCGCGGGTCCCGCTTCGTGTGGGGTGTGTCACCGGAGCATCAGTAACTCGGACTGTGTCCCACCAAAGGCAAGTGACAGGCGGGGCTGCGAGCGAGTGCAGGCGCTCTGCAGGGACTACTGTTCCCAGGAGCGCTTGCCAGACCCAATCCTCAACACCTGGGCCGCTCTCCCTGTCTGCTCCTCCCCCTCCCCTGCGCTTAAGACTCGTGTGCTTGGGGTTTCATTTGGGACGCTATCTTCTACAATTGCAGCAGCGCCTTGGACGGAGCATTTTTAACTCTTTTAACACCCTCCTACCTCTCGCGGAACCCGCTCCGCGGGTCCCGCTTCGTGTGGGGTGTGTCACCGGAGCATCAGGAACTCGGACTGTGTCCCACCAAAGGCAAGTGACAGGCGGGGCTGCGAGCGAGTGCAGGCGCTCTGCAGGGACTACTGTTCCCAGGAGCGCTTGCCAGACCCAATCCTCAACACCTGGGCCGCTCTCCCTGTCTGCTCCTCCCCCTCCCCTTCCCCTGCGCTTAAGACTCGTGCGCTTGGGGTTTCATTTGGGACGCTATCTTCTACAATTGCAGCAGCGCCTTGAACGGAGCATTTTTAACTCTTTTAACACCCTCCTACCTCTCGCGGAACCCGCTCCGCGGGTCCCGCTTCGTGTGGGGTGTGTCACCGGAGCATCAGGGACTCGGACTGTGTCCCACCAAAGGCAAGTGACAGGCGGGGCTGCGAGCGAGTGCAGGCGCTCTGCAGGGACTACTGTTCCCAGGAGCGCTTGCCAGACCCAATCCTCAACACCTGGGCCGCTCTCCCTGTCTGCTCCTCCCCCTCCCCTGCGCTTAAGACTCGTGCGCTTGGGGTTTCATTTGGGACGCTATCTTCTACAATTGCAGCAGCGCCTTGGACGGAGCATTTTTAACTCTTTTAACACCCTCCTACCTCTCGCGGAACCCGCTCCGCGGGTCCCGCTTCGTGTGGGGTGTGTCACCGGAGCATCAGGAACTCGGACTGTGTCCCACCAAAGGCAAGTGACAGGCGGGGCTGCGAGCGAGTGCAGGCGCTCTGCAGGGACTACTGTTCCCAGGAGCGCTTGCCAGACCCAATCCTCAACACCTGGGCCGCTCTCCCTGTCTGCTCCTCCCCCTTCCGTATAGACTTATAAACAGACACAGCCACTACCGCTGCGCGGAAGCGCGCGGGAGCGCCGGGAGAAGCCCGGGACAAGGGCGGGGCCGTCTGTGGCCGTCAGGGGCCGGCAGAGGCTGGGCTGGGCCCCCCCTCTGATAAGGACACTATAGGGTGTGGTTTTTGCTTGACCAAACTGATAAAGTCATTTAACAGGTCACCGGTTTGTTAATGCTGTACATTACCAACTGTTCTTCAGTGGATACTGTGAAGCTTTTATATTTATTGGGTATTACTTTTATTGTGATTAATTGTTATTTATTTAGGGGGTACCCTTTTAATCTAATTTTTAATCCTTTTAGTAATGTCTAGCTCCGGTACTAATCCGCTTCCTGATCGTGTAAATACATCTATTCTTGGTCCCTTGGATAAATTTTTTGCCAAGGCAACTAAAGAAATTGACCGAGAGTTAGCTTTAGCTGAAAGGAGGGCGGAACGTCGCCTTTCAATTGAATCCTTAAAGAAACAAGCTCCAGCCCCGAGTAAACTGAAATCCCCTGTTAGTATTGGAGAACAAATGGAGTTGGATGCGGAGCTATTCAATACTGATAGCATACCGTTAATTTTTCAAGAAACTCCGACGTCACCAAGGGTTTTGGATGAAGGTGCAGATGGTATTATCGATCTGTCCTCAGTAACATCCGATAACCTTATTGATCTAAATACACCCCTTCCCCAGGAGTTAGACCCTCATACTATTAGTAATATTTTACCTCCACCATTAAAGATACAAACTGAGGTTGTGACATTGCGTCCATCTCAGTCAAATACTAAAAAAAGTGGAGCAAGTGATAACCAAAATTCCAAAACCGTGATATCTTCACCAGCCAGGAAAAGAAGGAGGAAGGGAGGGAAAAGCAATAAAGGGTTCTTAAACCCATGGTTGCCTCAACACGCTACAGTATCTAAAGAAACTGTATTACAACAGGCTGGGGATAAAGCTATAGATGAGGTACTTTCAAAACAAGGGGATGTAGATATTTGAAACAAAACTACATCTAGAGAAGAAATGTTGGAGGCTATTGAAAGCCTTTTAAAGGCGTTTGTTCTTCCCCTAGTTGAACGACTTAAGAGGTTAGATGAAAAATTGGATCGCCTCTTACCAGATGTTACAATTCCATTGAAGACAACTGAGAATATAAATAAAATTTTAAATCAAGTTGGAAAACCTGAAAATATTCATTTAAGTCAAAATCACTCCCCTAAAAAAAGTGTCCCTGACCCAACTAATAAAGAACGCAGTGCTCCAGTGGGTCCAATCGTTGGAACAGCCCCAAACACACTAAATAAAACTAAAGTGCCTTTGGTACTGACAAAGACGGGCCAAAGCAGGACCCCTGCTACCCAAACAAAAATCCCTAGTAGAAGTAAGCCTAGCCATAAAAATATTGTAGATCTACCACCAGATTCTTTTAATTTTGTCATTATCCTAACGGGCGTTACTCCTGTTTCTGAGGGAGTAATTGAATCAAACATCAGTTTAAAAAATAAAGTGATTCATTGGTTAAGTTTAAATAGACCATTACCGCCACATCTGAATGGCGACATAGTCTCAGTCAGAAGATGCCACTGGGTGGGTATATGCCCTAAGGATATAGAGGGTGACCTGGTTATAGTTAATTTTCGGGACCACAGGGTAGTATCCTACATAAGCGATTGGTTTGTGAATACTGGCAATGGGGGAGTGTCAACTCGGAATTTAACATATTTTTATCCACAAAATATGTTACCCCCTTTGAAAGAAGTCCGATCTTGTCCTGGGTGGGATGTTTCCTCCCAATTGAAACATTTAAGGAAACAACCAATCCCTAATAGAAATATTAACTACTTTCCACAGATAAGTTATCGAGAGGCATACCCTGGGCCAAATAACTATCTTCCTATAAATCCAAAAGAATTTTGGAATGTTCCTCTATCAAATATGTTCCATCCATTGACCCCTATGAGTCTCAATGATTGACTGTATCCTACTTCACCACCATTAATATCTGTTTGTGATGTTAAGTCCACTTCTATCCCCCTGGATCATGTGAAATGTAATTTGCGGTTGGTGGGGGGTAGTGTGGAGGGTACAAGTACATCTATTGGGACAACGAAAGATCTATGCAATGATCAAGAAATAGATGGAGGAGATGATGACCACCAAAATGAGCTTGCAGGGGGTGAACAAGCACATATTATAACTGTAATAGAACAGGATATGGTAGAGAGGCCTGTGGAGTCTAGAGACTTCTGTTTAATATCCTGGAATATAGCCGGTTTTTCCCGCAGACAGGACGATCCTGTGTGGTTGAATTATGTTGATTCCTTTGACATAGTCTGCCTACAGGAGACATGGTGTACTATGGATCAGAGCATGGATGGGTTTCAAACGTTTAATGTCCCTGCAATACCATCACAATCAGGGAGAGCAAAGGGTGGGTTATTGACAGCAATCTCTGTAAGGCACAAATCAATGTGTGTGAATAAAGTGTTGGAATCACCTTGGTACCAGATAATTATGATTAGGAACCACTTTCCGTTAGACGTGCTCCTAATCAACTGGTACTATAATATTTTTGACCCTAACGATACTACAGTTATTGATACCCTACAAAAGGAAATAGTAAAATTGAGAAATAGTGTATTTCCTTTGGCAATTATATGGTTAGGTGACTATAACTGTGAGTTGTGTAAGTTTAGTGGGTCTAGAGTGTGTGGCCTGTTGGATTTAGAAGACCAACCAATGGCCCACTTTAAACACTCTAAACAAGGAGAGTCTCTTAATAGTATTATCCTGAATAATGATATGTGTGTTTTGGAAATGTCCAATTTCTCGGGTTCAGCTAATATTCCCACCTTTCAAGGCACAGGCGGTAGAATGACCACAATTGATTTTGTTATGGTCTCCAGGGAGTTTTCCCATATTGTAAAAGATTTTAAAATTGAGGTGAACCCTGTTAGTGACCATAATCCCCTAATTTTGAGTTTTGATTTGGCGCTTGTGGATAAAACGCGCCAAGAACAGCCAATAGAATATAACCAAAATAAGGGGGTTACCGTAAGGTGGGATAAGGTAAATGTAAAGCAGTTAGAGATAGACATTTTTAAGGATAATATAGATTGTGTAGAAACTTGCCTGACACCTACAGCTGACCCAATTAATACAATAAAAAGTTTTGAGACTCTTTTGAGAAATGTTGCCTTACGTCTTGTTAAGACAGGGGTTAGTAACCGCCATCAAGGCCCTAAATGGTTTGATGCCGAGTGCTCATCTGCCCAAACTTATTTAACAAAGGCTCTCCATCAAGACCCACGTGATAAGGATTTGGTCAGATTGGCAAGGAAGAAATATACTGATGCCATCAAAAAAAGGAAAAAAGATTTAAGGATAATGGCTTGGGATGACCTAGATAAAGCTGTGGCACTAAAAGATAATAGGCTATTCTGGGAAATAATTAATGGACCTTTTTTAAAAACAGGGGAAGACAATACAATTAGGACACACATCCCTGAAAATTCCTGGGTGGAGCACTACAATAAAATATTTAATCCCAATGATATAGTTCAAATTGTTACCTTAGGAGACGATGAATATGATGGCCCCAATACTGAATCAGCAAAAATATTTAGTGATTCATTAACAATTAAAGAACTGGAGTCAGCTCTCACTAAGGGGGCGGCGTTAAAAGCCCCTGGGCCGGATGCCATCCCTTTAGATTTGTTCAAACATAATCCTAAGGTCTGGTGCCCATTGCTTCTGAATGTCTTTAAGGCGGTAGTGTTGGGGCGTGTACCGTCCTCATGGACTGAGGCGGTTGTGGTGCCTATTTTTAAAAAAGGGAGATAAGTCGAACCCAGGATGCTATAGGCCAATATCTCTAATAGATGCCTCCTGCAAATTAATGGGTAGAGTGATATTGGCTCGCTTGGAAACCTGGGCAGAATCATCAGGGATTATTGTAGAGTCACAATATGGGTTTAGAAGAGGGAAGGGCACTACTGAGCAGTGCCTGAATTTAGCACTGATTATGGGCAAGTACATGGGTGCCAAAAGAAGTTCTATTTGTTTGGCATTCATGGACTTGTCTAGTGCTTTCGACACTGTATGCAGGGAGAAATTGTGGTCCATGATGGAGGTTATGGGCTTTGAGGAGCCTTTGGTAACTTTGCTCCGTAGGTTGCATGCTGCTACAACAGTTAGGGTTAGATACGGTCCTGGAGGTGAAAAAACCAGGCATATCTTTTCTACTGAAGGAGTTCGCCAGGGTTGTATATTAGCTCCCTTTTTATTTTTGGTTTACACAAACGGTTTAGAAAGTTTTTTGATTGAAACTGGTGCTGACTTTCCTAAGATTAATGGTAAAAAGATCCCAATGTTGTCATATGCTGATGATACTGTGCTAATGACCCTTACTCCCAATAGCATGCAGACTTGTCTGAATGCCTTTGATTTATTCATGGGAAACTTAGATCTTGGGGTCAATTTTAGCAAATCCTTCACCATGATGTGCGGTCAAAAGAAGAACGCGAAAACCCGCAACTTCAAGGTGAGGGAGTTTGGCATAGACAAAGTTGATAATTTCAATTACCTGGGCAATCTTTTTAATAAAAAACTGAATTGGGAACCGTTGTTGTTAAACCGGGTTCAGAAGGTTTCACAGCTAAATGAGGCTCTTTTTCGTTTTGCCAGTAAATTAGGACAACGACGCATTGCTGAAATGATATCCCTGTACCAGGCTAAATGTGTTTCTTTGATAACGTATGGTGCTGGTGTTTGGGGGTCACAGAACTGCAACAAAATACAGATTTTGGAGAACACATTTTTAAAACGCCTATTATGCGTCCCTTCGGGTACATCAAATTCTTTTTGTCATAGTGAGGCTGGAATTGAGTTTGTCTGTGATACTATTCACATTGCACCCTTAGTACTATGGTCTAAAGTTTGGCAATCTGATGATTTGAAATTGACGAAAGATATTCTCACAGATTGTCTTAAACTTGAGCATTTTGACGAAATCCCTTGGCTCCGATATGTTAGAGATACCTTTGATAAAATAGGGTTAGATATTATGTTTAAAAACCATGATACCTTGAGAAAGGACTCTAAAACTATCATTAAAAAAGCATTTAGCCAAAAATTGGGATCCTTGGGTGGTAATGAACAGGTACTACGTGTTCAGGGAAAATTAGTGCGCCCATTTTATTTAACATATATTTTGAAAATGCAAGGACGCTTTTATTTAACTAGGTTTCGTCTTGGAACCTTACATTTTCTTTTTGCTTTCCCAGAGCAGGGGGGTTGGAAGGTGACTCTACCCTGTTGTCCCTGTAATAATAAAGTGTCACAAAACACTCTACATCTAATTTTATTTTGTACCTTGTACAAAGATCCAAGAAATTCCTTTATTAAACCACTATTATTATCCCTTGGAACGCCTTATTATAAAGAAGGCTATGAATATTTGTTATCATTATCCACGGAAAAGATCTGTAATTCTGTATTAAGCTTCATTAGAGCGGCACTTGCCATCAGAAACCGTTATTGATTTGTATGGTGTAAATCAGAATTGTGTAACAATGTATTATGATGTCTTTTTCTTTTTTGGAAATGTATTATGATTTAATGTTGTTATATTTTAACTTGCATACTTTTATGATTTCCTTTGAGAAATCGAAATAAAGTTATTTGAACGAACGAACGATTCTGGCAGGCCAATCGGTTGTACTCTTACTGAATGACTTGTACAAACTGGTCACTGAAGGAATTGGCTGTCAATCTACACTGTCCAGGTTCCTTAGTGGAGCAAATCTATTTGAAAGTGGAATTAGTGTGGTCCTGGCAGGGCTGACTTCATTGATTTGCGGTACTTTTGCTTGGGCCTGAGTGTATCTATTACCCTCAAACCGGGGTTGTAATGGCCCTTCTGGATAGAAAAAGCAGAGTGGGAATATCTGTATACCCGTGGATACGGCGGCTCTCATCTGGCCTTGTAACATTGCTCTTGCATGAGCAGGATAATTTACATTAACCACAATGCAATCCCGATTCCTATCTTTTCTTATGGTTTTCCCTACCCAGCCCACTCTTCTGGCCATGATAATGTGAGGGGAAAAAGTACGACCATGTAGTTGGGTTTTCCCCAACCAGTGTGTTACCTTATGAATCAGGTCCCTTGTTGTGTCTTTACTATTTTCCAATAAGGGTGGGACTCCTACTAGGACAGTCACAAGCGGAGCTGACTGGCATAATATTTTATGGTCTCCTGAAAAATATTTAATGCATAAGTATTTATGTACAGCCTGAAAAAGTGCCTACACTCAAACTTACTAACTGTAAAAAGAACATGAATTACATTGTTGCTGTACAGGACTAGCTGTATGCATAAACACTCTCATTCAAACCCGGTGGGAAGACTTCAGGTTGACTTACTCCCTACACATTATTGGTAAAGGGAACCCTCCCCCACATTTCATTTGTACACTCACAGTGGCATGGTGTGTTAAAAGGGATAAATGGGTAGCTGTATTGAACTAATGTGCCCACAGAGAAATTACTGACCATACACCAACTCTAGAACCATATAAACCTGGTGCAATTAGATAGCACAATAATTTGTAACAAGTAACAATAGTATAATGGACACATGGAAGGGAACAGTGTGCATTTCAGTGTCTTTGTGAGCTGGCATAAGCAAATGTAGATGGTAAAGATTAGCACCCGAATGTAGTAGGTCAAAAGGTAAGGTTGTGCTGCTAAGTGGTTAAAGTAGTAAGCAGGTAATTGAGGTGTACCCAGTTTGAAAATCTTGACTCACATTTGGGCCTTAGATTTCAGATGGTACTCACTACCCATGCGTGGGGGACAACGCCGGTGAAGGATGGGTGAGTAGCATCCATTGAATGCTGAATTTGTACCAATATTAGTGCTAAATGGGTGGTCAAGCGATCTGTGTGGTGGGGAAAGGAGAGCGCGGGGAGTCTTCATGATCAGATTGTCTCAGTGAACAGTGGAAGTAAAACCTGATACTCCCACTGTGCAAAACACATATTTAAACAACTGAGTCAACATTAGCTGACAGGAGAAGGACGAAATGTCTATAGAAGGATTTAAATAAAGGATCTGAAGTTTTCATTTAGATACCAAGGTAGAGGAACCTGTATACATACTTACCATCTCCAATGACAACTTCTCAGTTCTTGCTAGAGACATATCAATAGCTGCAGAGCTATTGTCAAAGTAAAAAAATACTTTATTTAATTTAAGCACAGTAAATCATAAAGTACATAAAACATAAAATTCATCATAATAATCATCCTAAAATATCTCCAAACTTGTCACATCTCAGAATTAAAACCCCAGCAAAAAACCTTGATATATAAAAGCAATCCTTGACATTAGATAAACATTGCAAATATAACAAAGCTAGAGAGCTAATGTCTTAGAAGACACACTTCACATCTGATATGACGGTTTGATGGGTTTGCCATCTCCTACTTGAAGATTACAGAGATGATGTTAGGAGGCTTCGGCTCTGCAACCTGCAATATTGCAATGAAGATGTGCGTCACTTAGTGTGCCCTAGTTCTTGAACCCTGAAGATTATGTGCCTACCCCTAAGGATGCCTTAGTTCTGTGAACCTAAGGATTGGCATTTATCTCTAAGGATGCCATGCTTCTGCAATCTGAAAGACGTAGTCAGTATTCTGCCCCTTTCCACCACCACAAGGCATATGCCAATCATTTAGCATCAGTACATCACAGTGGAAACAGTCAGAGACAGTGTTGTGCTTTCTTCACATTGTGTCTGCAGAATACTGTTGAAACACAAGCCTTTGACCTATTTTTTCTAACCTCTTACAATGTACACTGCAAAGGCCCCTTACTTTCAAAATGTCATATTCTCATAATAACCACAGCCTCAATGTCTGATGCGCACATTCAGCAATCTCACCTCTCCACCACCTCACTCTCAGCAAAGGGCTTCTTCAAGATCAGTGGGATTCGGGGCTGCTTTGCTTACCGTCCCTCCCACTTCTTTCACACTCACCACTATAAGTTCCACTCTGCTGCTTTCTCGGACTTCTCTCCTACTTCATCTATGGCGCTTACCCCTATTCAGTTCCCCTAACCCTCATTCATGCCATCAGACCCTTTAAGCTCACAGACTTTTTAAACCCACGCCTTTGAATTGAATTGAATTGAATTGAATTAGGCTTTTATATAGCGCGACTGTCACCCTGCGGGTATCCTGGCGCTTTGTGTCTCTCTCCTTCTTTAATCTTCTTCCACGGCACCAATATGCCTAACCTCCCTATTAACTTACTCCCCCCTCAACTTGAATTTATCTAGAATACTTCAAATGTACTGTCAAACTGCTATTACTAAGATATGACTGGCTCTATCCATCTACTTCCCGCCCAGTTTCACAAATATTTTTTCATCCAAGGTATTGGAGTGCATAGTTTTCAACCAACCTACTATCTCGCTTCTAACAACCTTCTATCCTGTATTGCTTTCCTCCCTCCATGAAATGGTAGCAGGGCAGGGGCAATAATCTTCTATGACTCTCCTCTTATTTATCAGATGGCTCATTTTCAGTGGCCTATTACACCAATTGATTACCGCCCACCCTTCTATTACTTACAGTCCCTCAAGGGAAAGTCCTAGGCTCACTCATATTCCCCTTAAAATTCACCTCATTTGAAGACAATATCTACACCTTTGACTTCGCCTATCACCTTTAAATGACGGCACAGAAACTCTGGTCTCTTCTACTACCTACTTACCCTACATCCAATCATGCATCTCGGAACTGTCTTGCTACTATGCAACTTTGGCTAGTCTTCCAGGCTTTCATGATGTACGCTTCCAAAATGGAAGCCTTTTACTTTCCTATCCTCCTCTGCATCCACCCCCTCCCAACTATTTATTTGGACATTTATTGGGACATCTTGACTTTCTCCTCGGTGGCCAGAAACCTCAGTGCTCTCTTCAGCATTGCTATGCATATGGAATCATATACCACTGCTACTGCAGCACACAAGCAAGTACTAATTAAAAGAAAAATAGTCCATATCTCTAATTTCATTCGGTCAAGGCATTGAATAAATCAATAGAGCTTAGTAAATTAGCTCACAGTAAAAAAAAACCTGCTCTTGAGCCTCCTAAAATATTCCTCCTTGTCACTGGACAAGCTTCTCAAGTTTGCCAAATAAATCTCATTCAAACTACCCAAGCACACACTCTCCACTCCATTTCATCATAGATACAATGTAATCCACAGTACCTCATCTACTAACTTGTCACTTTACTGACCCGCTACACACACACACTTGTGGAGCGTATACCTTTATGGCCCTCACCATTTCAACTTACTTCCTCCTAAAATTCTATTCTACCCCACACTCAATGAGATACATTTTACCCTTTGGTGCCATCTCATAAGACTGGGAGAAAAAACTAATTATTGTGTACACTGTACCAAAACTGTAAAAGGTTTCACTGTGTTACTACACCATGGGGGCAGAGTACGATGTCGGGTGGAAAGCCTCCTCTCAACAGTCAGAATCTCCTTGACCACATCAGAGCCCTTCCAATCGACTTGGCCAGTTTATATTCTGGCCTCCCGATTACGATGTTCGTGGTCGGAACGTAAACCGCATTGTCATTCCAAATCGGTTCCGACCGACTTGCGGGGTAGTCTTGTCATTCGGAACTGCATCGTACACCCCTATGGACTGTGTTTTTGTCCTCAGGATTACGATGTCGATTTCCAACAGCCTTTCCGCATCTACCTGTCCGATATGCAAAGGCTGTCGGAAAGTGACTTTGGGGGCCCTAAGCAGGGCCCCCAAGTGCCCACCGCCTACAGTTAATAGCTGAGGGGGTACCTAAGGGACCTCCCTGTAAAACCCTGCACTGTGTGGCAGCAACCATGGGGTGCCAGCCAAATGATGTAGGGTTTTCCACACACACCCATTTCCCCATAGGAGTCTGTGTTGTAGGCGATTCTTGGGCATTATACGAGCTTCCATAGGAAACCATGTAAATCCAACTGAACAGTGTTCAGTCGCATCATAATCCAGCGGTCAGAACCGCTGACCCAAGTCGGTCGATCCCAATTCTGAGTCTGTGTCAGGCAGAGGCTTTCCACCCAACATCATAATGAGCCCCTATGTGTACTTGTCTAGGTGGTTTTTCTGTCATTGTTTTGCTGTCTCTTCATCACAAAACAGCTTGTTTGTTCACAATCTCAGTCACCACAATATAAGTATTCCGTCATATCTTCTTAGATCTGTCTTGCCAATGACCATAAATAATATTTTTTAACAAAATGGCAGGCAGATTTTTACTAAATGTAAAAATGTATGCATAAAGAAATATATATACTTCTCTTAATTCAGGTTTTTGTTAATGACAGCGACCAAGTGCTTGATTATTCTTGCATATGCTGATAATACCTGCATTGAAAAGTTGCATATCTCATTTTGCAGTGTCCCCACCAAGAGTCAGAGCCACAGAAACATTTAGAAAGCTGAGCTTGCAACCGAGGAGCCTTGCACCAGTGGAGATATCTAAAAGTTTGTGAATACTTCCTAGCCCTGGAATGTGTGAGTGTTCTACAAGTTCCTATGGCAGTGCTACCTAAACTTTTTATAACCACGACTTGATTATTAGAATGACAAACGTTTGCGACCCACCTAGATTTAATGGACATGAGACAGGTGATTTTTTTATTGTACGTAAAGCATAGTGTGGAATCACACTGTCATTTACAGACAGCACATTTTCCATTGAAATGGTGACTAAATATGCAGAGACATACAGTTTTACTGATAAAAATATACTGCACAAATATGCTGAAGTGACCAAATTGGGTTTCAGTGAATATTTATCATTTGTGCATTACCATGTAAAGTGCCTTGATTTGTTTTGCTCCTATTCAAATCTTTGTTTCCATCACAGTTACAGAATTACAAAAAACGTGCTTCAGTTTTGCTTTTGCTGAATGCATTCATTTCATTTACAGATCATTTCATTTCATTGAATGTTGCAAAAATCAGCCTTACCTTTCACAAATCATGTCCTCCGGCAAGATTGTTACATAATTCACTTTATTTTTCTTTCTCTGGCTTCAAAGTGAGAGGAGCTTGCAAGCATCAATACCCACCTGAAAAAAGGCAGCCATTTGTCAGAATACAAAGCCTGACACTTGCCTTCTGTCTCTGAAGTGCTGCAAATATGACAAGATAAATACAGAATTTAAAGGCATCTTTATTTATTGCTTGGAGTTTCAGTGAACCATCAAAAATCACATTGCAACACACCAATGGGTCGCGACCCACAGTTTGGCAAACACTGTCCTAATTGTATCCCCACCTTAAGACGCCCACTCCCCACCCTTGGAGTATACTTTGCTCATGTTCATTATTACATCATTGTGGGGTAATAGTACACCAGAGTAAATAAATGTACCTGTGCCAGGGCGCTTTTTGAGAATCTTTTGCTCTAATAAACCCATATATTGGCTGACACGCGCTGAGTGACAACTATTCGCCGCACTACCTGGTAATTATTTTAATAAAATTGAATCGCCGAAGCACAGCTGCCTAAGATACTGCTTTGCCTTTTAAAATCCCCCACTTACCCGCACTCCTGCACCCGCTGACACCCGGCTCTCCGAGCCTCCCCGGTCCACCACGAGATTCTCCCGATTGTTGTGTAGGGAAGAGCAGAAGTGCAATACACTACCGGGCTAGAGGGGAGGAGGGCGCAACGCCACTGGTTGACTACTCTGGCCACACCCATATAACCAGATGCGCTTCTCCACGTGCAGCGGACGCGCGCAGCGGGAACGCCGGCGACACACCTAAGGCGTGCCAAAGGCAAGCCCGTCTGTGCCCATCCACGACCGGCCGGGGCCCGGGGCCACAACCCCTGCCCCCCCACCCCCCCGCCTCAGGACATATAGTCCGAATTCGCTACACAAGCTAAGAGGGGAAACTCCCGTGCTTTGTCATTCATCGTGGGACCCAGCGGCTCAACACAGCTCTTGCCCCCATTGCAGGATTCAACTCCTCCCTAGTCCCCCTCCTAAGGAGACCCAACACAACATGTATCTTTTAAACTGTAGGTCTCTCCCTAAACACTCTTTGGAAATCTCCATGCTGCTAGAGGAGCTAAACCCCGACGCTATGTTCCTGACAGAAACCTGGTTGCACACAGACTCTGAGCCTGATATCATTCACGCTCTCCCCCCAAGCTATCAAATCCTACGCCGAGACCGCAACAGAGGGAGGGGAGGAGGCCTGGCAGTCATCTACAAAGACTGCTACGGTTGTCATAGCACACCTTCCTCCATACCAGACTGTGAAACTCTCCCCTTTACTATAGACTTCTCCCCCACTAGCAACTTCTCGGGAGTACTTCTATACCGCCCACCCAGCCACCCTGCACAATTTGCCAACTCCCTCCCACCTATCATAGCTAGCCTAGCATATAGCCCATCTAACTTCACCCTTCCAGGGGATCTCAACATCCATTTCGATGATTCCACAGACCTCACTGCCTCGGAACTAACCTCTAGCCTCTCAGCTCTTCAGCTCAAACAATTAGTACTCAAACCCACCCACATCAAAGGGCATCTCTTGGACCCCGTCTTCACCAACAACCCAGATCTTCTAGTTGGGGACCCCCACCACCTGCCTTGGATGGACCACTTCCTTATCTCCCTGTCCTGGGTCACCCAAAAATGGCCACAGTCCCTCCAACCCCTAGGAACGCGCAGAGACCGTAACTGGACAAACCTCTCTACAACCAAATGGGTGGCAAGTCTCAAAACGCTCATACCACCCAGTAACCCAGACCCCACACTGGCCAATGAGAATTACAACAGCTGGATCTCTGAGTCACTTGACTCTGTGTTTCCTTTCAGGTGCACTAACACCAAATGTAGCAAGGCGACAGCCCCTTGGTACTCAGAGGAACTACGGGAATTGAAACGCACCTTCAAAAGGATGGTGTAGTGTAGTTCCTATTATCCCAATAGGCTCTGCGCATTGGAATAATACCTTCAATAGTATAGGCCTAGACCAGACGTTAACTAGGTCTACTACTGTCGATATTAGACTTAAAGTTTTGGGTTTGCCAGCTAGCTCAGAGTTCACTAGAAACTTTCTCGAATAGGCAAGGAGGAGTTGAACCTCCCTGGATAGACAAGAAGGGATTTAGTTTCTGACAACCATAGAACATGACAACTTTGCTCTCCCCTAATCAAGAGTGTATCTCGAGAGTCGTGTGAAAACAAAAGGCAATTTATATTTACTCAGTCAGTACGTGCATTCTTAGTCTCATCAGATTGTAGAGAAAAGGAAGAGACGGGCGTGTTCAATAAAAGATGTTATTTATTGATCAGTCTCTTTTCTCATACAAGAGAAATGGATCGATATTATTGCAATACTTATGGTTAAGTAAAGTGCATACATTAAAAGCAGAAGTATAAAATAATACTGTAAAAACATTGATATGGTTTCTAAGCCATATGAAGGTTTAAAATGAATAAGATATATTACATACACATATACATTTGACTAATCGTACTCAACTGGTGTTTCTAACTACGCCTACCCCGTGTACCTGACCTAAGTCTAATGCGTGGGCGGGAATAGAAAGTTACAGTTTAAGTTAAGTTTGTTTTGCCAAGTGAATGACTAAAGAATTCTCTGTGAGGGGTTATTCAGTTCTGTACCTGGAATCTAGGATGGATGAGGGATGGTATCTCTCGTCTCTGGTCTCGATATTCCAGGCTGCCTGCGAGGGCTACCCGGAAGCGCCGGAGCTGGATTTCTCGGCAGGAGAAAGCAGCGTCTCGTTCTCAGCGCGTCAGGAAAGGCGGGGCTGCGCCAGCGGGGTCTGCTCTGCTCTGGGCTTCGGCAAGTCTGGCTGCTCCGATCTCGTCACCACCGCGTGTGTTTGCATAGGGCAATATCGGTAATATTTATACCTTTAAGGTGCCGAGATTGACGTAAGGATGGACATAGATACGTCAATAAGGATGTCATACGACCTGGTCGTTAGCACATTCTTTTGCTGAAGTTCTCGGTGAAATCAAAACAATGGCCGCAGGGTTTTTCCCAGGTCTGTCATAGGTTTGATTTGTTTTGAGAACTCCGTATGCCTTATCAGGGGCTGGAGGAATATCGCTTGTCTAATTAGATGGCAAGCGTTATGACTTAATCAGATAACACGTTCCTGTGCCGTAGTGTGGCTTTATCAGATAACGGTTCCTGCATCATGGGGGTTTTCTGCCTCATGGGATGGCTGCTAGTTAACTTGTTAGTTTGTTAACCAGAATAGGGTCAGGAATAGGGGGATCGATACAGAACCTATAGGAATACATCACACCCACTCCACGCTAACTATGGACATATTTACTAATCTATGCATAGTAAAACATACTGTAGAGTATCGTGTATACCTTACCACCCCAAAATACATAAATGCATTCTGAAATTATCAAATATACGGAAAAAAAAGCATTTACATGTATTGTATGCACTCAAGCTGTGAAATAATGCTAAAGTAATCACGCATTTGTATACATTATTGCTAAATGGTATATGAGAATTTACACATGAAATGGCTCTTAATACAGAAAAAAGTTTCGAGACCATTCCATCACAGAATAAAATAATTATGAACATACCAGCGGGCAGCTAATGTCTATAAGCTATCTAAAAGTAGAAATCTTAGTTCTCTAAGAATAGTTCTTACTTTAAGCAGAAAATAAGTGTCCCGAAAAATTCGTAAAAATATTTTGGGGCTGCTGAAAAAAATTTTGCTGTCCGTGAACTGGAGGGAAAATTGTTCATGGTATTTTGCTATTCTAGTTGAAGGCCAAATTCAGGGAACGCCGTGTACGAGCTTGCTCAAAAGTCTCTATTTCTGCTCTGGTGAGAACATCATATCATTTAGACTCTCGAAAAAGTTGTCAACAGCTTCCTGGGAGAGTTCCACTAACTCGGAAATAGGTGTAACCATGCATTCGTGCGCATGATTGTCTCCATTGACATTTTGATTTGGATTGCTGACAGAAGGTCGTACCTGATCGATGCTGCTTTCATTTTGAACCTCACTACCCTTTAATCGTAGTGGTGAAGCTTCCACGAATGCCGTCATCAGGATTGGTAGCCGTTGAGGGCAGCACAAAGCATGAGCCTTTGTTGGACTCAACAATGTTTCTGCATCCATTGGCGCATCCGATTGTAGCGTCAGACAGGTGTCTAACACGCATTCTTCTCCGCATAGCAGGCACCTTAATACAGGTAAAACACATCGATGCCACATTGGTCGAAATGAAAGAAACCAAGTCATGTTCAGGTCTCTAAGCCGGGGTAGTCCCAGGATTTTTGATATCCGGTCCCGGTATCCAATGGCTAGGATTGTTTCTTCCCTTGTCGCAGGTGTTTTGTCTGTGACATGGTTTGCCATAACGAAATATAAGGACTAAGAATAGGATTCCTGCAATTAGTCCTAAAATGAGGGGAAGTCCGCCAAAAATCGAATGGACGAAATCTGGAAAAATACCCAGTATGGCTTTGAATGGTGTTAATGCCATCGAAAATACTGTCTTAAATACTTTTGAGACTCCACTGGTATCAGAAATATTTAAGATTTCATTCAGGATTTCTGCGAAATGTATGGGGGAATTAGTCGATAACAATGAATGTATCTCTGCAGTCGTCCTTGCGACTAGGAGATCATACGTTTCTTTTGATGACGTGAGCCTTGTCGGCGTCTGAAGAAGCACTGTTTTCATTCTGCTTAAAGTATCTATTCGAATAGAAGTAATTTTCAAGTTGGGCCATGCCCTTGCCTCCCTGTCTGGAAAGGAGCTGGGGAACAATAAGCGTCCACAGCACTTGACCTTCGCAGTCGTAGTTACAAGATAAGGAGTCCCGGGCATAAGACTACAGCATCTGCGGTCCACAATTAGAATGTAATTCCCATTATAGAGTCTTTGAAAGAATGGTTCTATCTCTGTAGCAGGTGTGCCTAGCTGGTGACATGAAAGGTTATTTGAGTTCCCTTCACAGGCTCCATGCAAACTAATTCCGTTACACAGAAGTGTACCGCTTAGTGACATCGCACAATTATTGCCACTAAGAAACACTTTCTGTCCTTTATTACTGACACATGCATGTGAATAGGGCAGGTTCCATGTTGTTTTAATGTATCCTTTTCCCAATTTTTCGTACATGCCAGCCTGTATATATTTTTGGCAGTATTGAAACCTGAAGGTTGATATAGGAATATTAATTATCCCATGTATTATCCATTCACTGACAGGTCGTTCTGACATTGTCACTGGTAATCTCTCGAGTTTCTCAATGCTCAGGATTGTATAATCAGCACCCTTCTGGGCCATACTGATTTGTTTATCAGTAAGGTTAAAGATATTGAAAAGTGACGTTGTGTTGATTAAACGCCAAGGCACATAGCCTGAACGCAGATTTTGTAACGTCCAGCCAAGCTGTACAATAGAGCGCAATTGAGACTGACCGTGTTGTAACAACAGTAAGTCTTGCGATATTATGTCGATTGCTGAAGACACAATGCTGTCCAGAGAAAAAATTCTGGAGGACAGAGTCATTAACCCATTGTCCACTACAGAAAGTGATTTTTCCAAATTAATACGGTCAATTTCCTGTATTCTTTCTGCTGTCTCAATTTGAGTAACCTTCCAGGCCTCATTGTATGCTGCATATACAGAGGCTGCTATGAAACGCTTTTGACGCTGTTTGCGTGGTTCCATAGTGAAATCACGCAAGTCAGCACCATCAGTAAGTAAAGTTAGGTGTTGCTTAATTTCTGCCAGTGTGGAAGTTTGTAGCCATTGAAGGCATAATTTGCCCACACTGTAGGTGGTTATTATCCCTGGGTGATGTCTTTGGGGATATCTAGGGTCTGGCCTGGTCATTTTGAACCCCTGTGTTTTGTTCAGGAATCTGTCTTGACAGTTATTAGTATCTGTGGGCCAGATCAACCACTGTTTCCAATCTGGATGTGTTCTGTTTTTGTTTAATACATAATTTACGTCTATCTCTTCATCTGTGGAGCTATTGCTGTTCATTGTTGGTTTTGGAATAGACGGTTTATTTAAGTCTTTGATTTTGGCTAAGCCAAGACAGGTAGTTTGTTGAACAGTGTCATTTAAAAATATAATTTGTTCTGGGATCATGCAGGCTCTAAACAAAGATTCTATACCCTGTACTTGCCATTCTTTTGTGCCCCAAACACTTTTCAATTCAACATTTTTGTCCCAATAATCAAAACCAAAAGTATTCATTTGTTCAAAGAATGAGTCTGAATATATCAATTTTGTGTTGGTTATCATGGTCTTTGTCCCTGTCTTATTTGACAATTTAAAATAAAATGTTTCAGCATTACTTATGTTAAAACCTGAAAAGTATGAATATTTGTCGTAAATGGTTCTTGAGCTTCCTTTTGTAGGGGTTGCACAATGTTCCCATTGATTATAATTTAAAATATTTCTAGGTTGTGCAGATCTATGTAGAAAATGGTTACCATAGTGGTTATAACAGTACATACTATCATAATTTGTCGAACCCTGCAAATAATCATGTTTGGTAAATTTAGCAGACATCACTAAGTCAGACATCATATTGTTTATACTTTCAAAGTCCCAATCATCAGCAAATGAGCTTGGTTTTACAAAGTCACTCAATGAGATTTTAATTTGGTGTGGATATTTCAGGATTTCAACCGGACCATAGATTTCGTAGTCAGTGTTGTCCCATGCTACCCCACCCGGTATAGGATTGGCTGTGAAGTTGACTGGAGAAAGTTCTCTTTTCTCGACGTGTGAAGATGTGTGTGGTTTGAGGATCAAGTTGATTTTCTGACTTGCTGTATCCATTTTAGCATATTTTCCCTCAATGAAGCGTCCCAAAGTTAGTATCATGATGAGCCAAAGTATGAGGATAAATGCACCAAAACCCACCCAAAATTCAATCCATGGAGAAATCAGATATGTTTCTTTCAGTTGTTTCAAAAGTTTTTTAGCTTTATCTTTAAAGGTTTTTGTTGATGGCTGTGTTTTTGATTCAGTGAAGTCCTCGGAGGAATCATCGAAGTTTATGAAGTAGCCGGATGCAGTTCTGTCAATTGTTCCAATTGTTTCAGGATTACTGTTTCTTGCATAGTCGTTTGTTACTTCATTATAGGTTGGTGTGTCTCTGCTAAATGTTTTTATTTGGGTGTTCAGAGGTCTAAGTTCCATTGCATTGTTGCATAGTCCTTGTCGTTCTTCTTTAGGCGTTTCGAATGTGATTAGCCTCTTTGTTAGGACCTCTGTACTGGTAGCAAACCTTGGTGTTCTGCTACTTATCGGGAGTCCACTTGGCCTACTATTTGTTATCGGCCACATGATTGTGGTTTTACCAGGTCGATGGATACAACTCGGTTCTCCTTTTTACCAGCAAGCGGCGGTAGTACTACTGATCTTGTCCCGTTGACAGACAAGACAGGAACTGCTTTTCTGTAAGAAGGCCCAAATTCCTTCTTTACCGCGATCTTTTCTCTGACTAGATCCCCGACTTTTGGAATCCAGACAGTTCTTGCTGGGACAGGTGGTGGTTCTTCAGTGGCTGTTGGCTGCTGTTTCAACTTTATGTTGCTCAGGTCTTTTCTTGTTTCGTTTAAGTCCTGTAAAATAGCCAAACGATCTTTGATATCAAAGCTTTTTTCCTTTACCACTGAAGTCTGACTGTCAAGGTCAGAGATTAACATCCTAGTTCCAAATAATAATTCGTACGGACTGAATCCCTTCAGAGAATTTCTTGGCAGGTTATTTAGACTACGTTGGACACTTATTAGATGTTTGACCCACCCAGCTCCCGAACCTAATATCCTTTCCGTTATAGATTGCTTTATGCCTTGGTTTTTTCTTTACACCATCCCGTATCCCTCAGGAAGGAAGTGAGAAGATTCCCGCTGTGCTATGCTCATTTGGCCATGTTCCCCTCAGGCTGGAGGGCTAGAGTGAAAACAATGGTCAAACGTAGCATGCTCTTAGCGTATATGCCATTTAGACTCGCAAATCTTTGTATAACAGTCCAGACGTCAGCCTAGTGCTGGTGATCTACATTATAAGTGGAAACTAGCCTGTATATGTTAATACCAAGCCTTGCTTTTTACTGTTGATTTTTTCTGGAGTGAAACGACACGGTATTACACCGTGTCTCTCACCACTGCGATTCCTGTTACAGTTTGGGCATTTCTTTACAAAAATGGTATGATGCAGGCTCATGCCTAGCCGCCAGTACTTTGATTGTAGTTCTTCCAGAGAATCTTTCAGTTTGAGGTGTCTGAGACCCTCGCCCATATGTGCGTCTGCGATTAACAAGTTTCTCCTGTCCATGTTTGGAATCACTCTATCCCCCACTCCAGGGATTTGAGCAAAAGGGACGGAGTTTGCATCGATTATGTATGTATAATTGAGTGGATAGTTGATCGGTAGCGCTGAGCAGTCGCCTTTTGATGACGTTTTCACCGCCAGCACTGTTTCACCGTCAATATACTTCACTGTACGCTTTTTCCGAACTACGGAAGCCGATTTAGTTGCTACCGCTGTGGCTGTTTCAGCCAATGAATTCCCTGCAACGTGAACGCCATCACGCTGATGACTCAGTGAGTGTGTCACGTGAGTCTTTGGTAGTTCTTTTTGTAAAAGAGCTATTTGTTCCCAGAGCAGTTTCTGCTTTATTGTTGCACCTGTGTCATCTTTGTAACCGTTTTGAATCCATGTCTGCAAATCGTTGTTATATGATTTGACGCAGTAATATGAATCGGACACTATAAGTGTCGGGAATTCGCGATCCGCATTATCTAGCGCCATTTTCAATGCTATTATTTCAGTTTGTTGTTCTGAATTAGTTTCTACTGAGTGTGTTTTTGTTAATAGAGGTTTTAGTTTACCTCCGCGCCACACTTCTTTTGTAATCACACATGTGGGGTTGTATGCTTGTTCTCCCCAAACGGAGGGTTGAGCCTGTCCGTCTGTATAGATTACACATGCGTATTGTCGTAAGGGCAGAATGTCGATAGGCAGAGGGAATGTTCTTTCATATTCTAGATTTTTCAATTCCTTTAGTTCTGGATCAAAGTAGTAGTATACTTTGTCCGTTGTAATTGAATTCACCCATTGTATCCATTCCGGATTCAATGTTGTTGTTGGTAAATTACCCGGGGTTGTTAATGCCTCAAAGGCTGATTCTGCTGTTCTGACTGTAATGTGTCTACCGTCCGCTTGATCTTTTTCTCTAGCTATTGCGGTTTGAACTGCATGAATAATGTTTTCTTTAATGCTGAATTTCTTTTCAGCTTCTGTGTACAAGTGTGATTTGAATGCAATTGGTACCTTTTCTCCCTCATTAGAGGTCAGGTATGTGAATCCGCATCTTCCTGGGATGACTCGAATCACAAGATTGCGTGTGTTGTAACGCGTTTCTAATTTTGTTTTAATTAACATGTCTGTTTGTAAGGATCTCAGAATTTCTGTGTGTATTTGAGTCCAATTGGTTCTTTTAAAATCTGGTTTTATTAGATCATAAAGGGGTTTGACCCTTTCTGCGTAATTTGCAATGTATGTTCTTCCGAAATTTAGGAAGCCTAGAATTGACTGTAGGTTTTTTAGTGTTCTAGGTGCTTGGAGTACGGCACATTTCTCTAGAAAATTGTCAGCCAGGCTTTTGCCTTCACTTGATAATTCATATCCTAAGAACAGGACTGTCAGATGGGCAATTCTGGATTTTTTAAAGTTGAATTTGTAACCCTCTGCTGCGAACCCAAGTATTATGGTGTTCACTCTCTTCAAGTGAGTCTCCAAGTCATCATCTGTTAAGTATATGTCGTCGACATATGATAATGCTTCGTCGTCATATGTTTGTAGTAATTCTGTTACTCTCGCTGAGAATACTCCCGGGCTGTTCTTGTACCCCTGGGCTAACCGACAGAATTGTTTTTGAGTGCCATTTATTGAGAATGCAGACAAATATCTGCTCTCTGGTGCTATGTTTTGACAAAAGAATCCATTAGAGATGTCTAATGTTGTTTTGTATTTTTTGCGCACTATGTTATTCATTAGTGCAGCACTATGCGAGTTTTGCACTGCAAAAGTTTTGCAACAGGAGTTAAGGTGTCGGTAATCCAAAACTAGACGATATGAATTGTCTGGTTTGGAGACCGGAAACAAAGGGTTGTTCATTTGTGAGGTGCAAGTTTCAATCACCCCCTGGTATTCTAGCTGATCTAGGATTTCTTTTACCTGTTTTTTAGCTTCTTGCTTAATTGGGTACTGCCTTTGTGCAGTAGGTTGTGATTTTAACTGGATTTTGTGAGTAGGAGAGTCCTCATCCCATCCTACATGATTTTTATATAAAGCAGGAGCTAGGGCTACTGCCCACTTTCTAGCAAGTGTGTATTTTTTATGAATTGGGATGTGATTTGAGAAGGCAGGCATAATTATTTCTTCGCCATGAGGGCACTCCCTGACAAACTCTGGTGGCCAGTCTTTTTCAGCTAGAAGGATGTCATAGCCCTTGGAGAGATTATCCCAAAATAGTCCCTTTATTTTTCTAGTCTTATCCCCCTCTATACGTAAAGTTATTTCATATATTTTGTGAGGTTTGCTAACTCTGGTGTCTGCAGTTTCCACTTGAAGATATTCATTCGTGTCCACTGTCTCCAGATGATTCATAAGGACTTTGCGAGCTATGCTCACTTCTGCTGCGCTGTCTAGCATTGTCTGAGCCCATTCTCCGTTTTTCAGTTGTGTCCTCAGTATTCTCGGCATTGTTGACTACCTTGATACTAGCTACCTTCTTTTTTGGAAATTGTAATTTCTTTTTTAGCTGAGCAGGTTTCTTGTCTTTGGACTTGGCGTGCTCTTCTCTTTGTTCTGATCGTCCTCTTCTTTCCGATTTCTGCGAGGAAGTCTGAAAAGATTGAGAGGGACGTGTATCAATGTCTTGATATCTATCAGGCTTCTTTATATTATCCCTATTTCTAAGGTTATATCTTTTCCCAGAGGGGTCACTTTGGGGTGACCTGTGTCTTTGGTTCGTAGATTTTTCTCTCCGCCGAGGAGACCTTCCTCTGGACTGGAATTTCTTTTCTTTTCTTTAGGATTGGATTGTTTGTTTACATCCCAGCTCTTTTTTTGTGATGTTGAATTATTATTACAAAATATTTTTTCAGGACTTTCGATCAGTTGTGGTTTTACTGGTATTCCACCTAAACTATCTCTACCTAGTTCCTCATAGGATTTTTCTATAATTCTGGCAATTTCAGCTGGTTGGTCTGCTATATCTGTCTCCTTTAACCTCTGGCGGATCGCCACGTTTGCTGCTTCTCCCTTTATGTTGGCTAATAATATAGCCGATACCTGCTTGAAGTCTTTTAGTAATTTCATACCAAGAGTTAAAGCGGGCTCTGGACCATATTCGTCTTGAATTTGTTTTAGCACCTCTGGTATTACCGAAATGGATGGAACACCGTGCGTTTTTGTGTAGATGGAAGCAAAGACTGTACCCCAAGTGTCACAGTCCTCAATGTGTGGTGCGATTCCCATTGGAAGACAGATAGTCAGAATCCTGTGTTTTTCTAACGGGGTGGTGTCTGGAAACACAGCCTCTATTTGGGTGATTTTTTGTGCTAACCAGAATGGTATTTGTTCCCGTTTAGCTGGTACTTTACCTAGGCAGGATTGTATGTTCTGTGGTGTAATTTTATTTGTGTTCCCCTGGTGAGGGGTCAGCTGTGGAATTTTAATTGCTGGCTGAATTGTTGTAGTCCGCATCACATATTGGACTAATTGTCTATGTATCTTTATTAATTGTTTTAGTTGTACTAAAAGATCTGCTGCAGGCATTCTTTCGAACTCTGGATGTGGTGTGTATCCGGCTAGGACCGGCCACGTTGCTCCTGGTCTACCTAAAGGACCGAGCCTGGTGATGTGATTATTATGTTTTAGGGCGCCATTAAATAAGAGCAGGTGCTCTTGAAATTTAAGTGGTACTTCCACCTCCTCGAAAGGAGTATACTCTTCAGGAGGTTCCTCTGTTTTGTAATAGTGGAAGTACTTTGTTACAGCATTTGCTGCTGGAAAATGTATCCATGAATAGTATACCTCTGTCTGCCAATATTCGTGTGCCTCAATTACGAATATGACTGTACCACCTCTGGGTGTCAGTCCATTTTCTATAAGTTTTAAGGTTATAGATTTCCTTTTGATGACCGGGATGAGTATTATATCCTGGTCTGCTTCTTGCAGTGCAGTATCATCTGCTGCGAGTTCAGTTGCTAATCTAACTGCCTCTCTTTCATCATCACTGTCTACCATTTTACTGACAGGATGGTTACTTTTTTGTATGCAGATCAGGTTTCTTGTGGAAACAAAGATTAGATGCACAATATTTTGGAACGGTTTATCCTTCAACGTTGACTAAACCAAGTACCATACATAGGAGTTTCCTCCTGCGAGGTTTGGCGGATATTACCTTTCGCCCACTCCAGACGTCTTTGGAGTATTATGGGAAAAAAGGGGTCTGAGTGAGAAAGCACGACTGAGTTACTCTAAATGTCTTACGTTAATTTTATCGCCCTTCCAAACACGTTGGGCGTCATGTAGTGTAGTTCCTATTATCCCAATAGGCTCTGCGCATTGGAATAATACCTTCAATAGTATAGGCCTAGACCAGACGTTAACTAGGTCTACTACTGTCGATATTAGACTTAAAGTTTTGGGTTTGCCAGCTAGCTCAGAGTTCACTAGAAACTTTCTCGAATAGGCAAGGAGGAGTTGAACCTCCCTGGATAGACAAGAAGGGATTTAGTTTCTGACAACCATAGAACATGACAACTTTGCTCTCCCCTAATCAAGAGTGTATCTCGAGAGTCGTGTGAAAACAAAAGGCAATTTATTTTACTCAGTCAGTACGTGCATTCTTAGTCTCATCAGATTGTAGAGAAAAGGAAGAGACGGGCGTGTTCAATAAAAGATGTTATTTATTGATCAGTCTCTTTTCTCATACAAGAGAAATGGATCGATATTATTGCAATACTTATGGTTAAGTAAAGTGCATACATTAAAAGCAGAAGTATAAAATAATACTGTAAAAACATTGATATGGTTTCTAAGCCATATGAAGGTTTAAAATGAATAAGATATATTACATACACATATACATTTGACTAATCGTACTCAACTGATGTTTCTAACTACGCCTACCCCGTGTACCTGACCTAAGTCTAATGCGTGGGCGGGAATAGAAAGTTACAGTTTAAGTTAAGTTTGTTTTGCCAAGTGAATGACTAAAGAATTCTCTGTGAGGGGTTATTCAGTTCTGTACCTGGAATCTAGGATGGATGAGGGATGGTATCTCTCGTCTCTGGTCTCGATATTCCAGGCTGCCTGCGAGGGCTACCCGGAAGCGCCGGAGCTGGATTTCTCGGCAGGAGAAAGCAGCGTCTCGTTCTCAGCGCGTCAGGAAAGGCGGGGCTGCGCCAGCGGGGTCTGCTCTGCTCTGGGCTTCGGCAAGTCTGGCTGCTCCGATCTCGTCACCACCGCGTGTGTTTGCATAGGTCAATATCGGTAATATTTATACCTTTAAGGTGCCGAGATTGACGCAAGGATGGACATAGATATGTCAATAAGGATGTCATACGACCTGGTCGTTAGCACATTCTTTTGCTGAAGTTCTCGGTGAAATCAAAACAATGGCCGCAGGGTTTTTCCCAGGTCTGTCATAGGTTTGATTTGTTTTGAGAACTCCGTATGCCTTATCAGGGGCTGGAGGAATATCGCTTGTCTAATTAGATGGCAAGCGTTATGACTTAATCAGATAACACGTTCCTGTGCCGTAGTGTGGCTTTATCAGATAACGGTTCCTGCATCATGGGGGTTTTCTGCCTCATGGGATGGCTGCTAGTTAACTTGTTAGTTTGTTAACCAGAATAGGGTCAGGAATAGGGGGATCGATACAGAACCTATAGGAATACATCACAATGGAACGGAAATGGCATCTAGATTATTCTCCCTTTAGGAAGCTGGAATACAGAGCAGCTATTAAAACCTATAAGGCCAGAATTAAATCTGCGCAATCATCCTTTTTTGAGGAAAAAATCATCGAGGGAGCCTCAAAGCCCAAGGAAATTTACCGCATTGCAAAAACCCTCCTGCAACTCCCAGAAAAGCCCCGAGACCCCTCAAATGCCCAAACCTGATGCAACAATCTGGCAGATTTCTTTTTTCATAAAATAGAAAAAATCGACACCTCCTTCTCCATTGTCGAAACGCCACCCCAGACACCTCTCAGCTCAGAGTCCAAGCATCTAGCCTCACTCAACCATTCCCCCCCCTTGACGCGTCAAAACTTGAATCCATCATGCGCCAGGTAAAATCCGGTTCCCCTAATGATCCAGCACCACCCTGCACCCTACATCAAGTCACCAGCCATATTATACCCACCATCCTAGAACTACTGAATGCCTCTTTATCCTCTGGTATCGTCCCGCTCCTTTGGAAACGGGCCATGGTCAGAGCCCTCCTCAGAAAACCTAATCTGGATCCAACCAACCCCACCAACTATCGGCCCATTTCTCTGCTGCCTTGGCTCAGTAAAATCCTGGAGAAACACGCCAATACTGTGCTAACCGAGTACCTAGAAACCAACAATCTCTTGGACGTCACTCAGATGGCGTTTCGACCCCTACATGGGACTGATACCACCCTGAGCGCAGTAACGGAGGAGGCCAGCAGAATCTTAGATCAAGGCAGCTCTGTAGCCATCATCCTCCTTGACTTAAGTGCCGCCTTCGATACTGTGAGCCATAACATCCTCCTACACAGACTTAGCAGTAAGGGAATATCAGGGACGGCAATCACCTGGCTTAGGTCCTTCCTTTCCGATCGCTCCTTCCAGTTCTTCGAAGGTGACTCGGTCTCCCCTAGCAAGCCCCTTAACTGCGGGGTACCACAGGGCTCCTCCTTGAGCCCCACATTATTCAATCTTTATATGAGCCCCCTAGCTGAGATCGTCCGCCCTTTTGGAGTGAAAATTGTCACCTACGCGGACGACACCCAGCTAGTGGTGGCTCTAAACCCCCCGCAAACCACATCTTGTGATCTGAAAAACTGCCTGGAAGCAGTTCAAGAATGGATGACTTCCTCCTGCCTCAAAATGAACGGGGACAAAACGGAGCTTATGCTCCTTGGGAATCCCATCCATAGCAGTATTGACCCATTCTGGCCCCCGTGCCTCGAACCCGCCCCTGTGCACAAAGACACTATCAAAAGCCTGGGCATATGGCTAGACAAAACCCTCAATTTCACACACCAAGCAGCCAAACTCTCAGCCAGTTGTTTTGGGCTGCTAAGGCTGCTGAGAAAAATTCTCCCTCTGTTGCCTTCTAATGCTAGGCAGATCATGGTCCAGGGCTTGATCCTATCCCGTCTGGACTACGGGAACGCCCTTTATCTAGGCGCACCCCAGACGACCTTTAACAAACTTCAGATCATTCAAAATTGCGCAGCCAGAAGCCTTCTCCAGATCCCCCGCCGAGCCCCAGTCAAACCTAGACTTAAGGACCTACACTGGCTCCCAGTGAGAGAAAGGGTCGAATTCAAAGCAATGTGTATTGCCCACCGAGCTTTTTGGGACACAGGCGCCACCATCAACCAAACTTTGATAACAGCCTACCACCCAAACAGACAGCTCAGATCTGGATCCTCTTTCCTGGCCATAACTCCGAGGTTCAAGAAAGCAAGATGTGGAGGCCGCTCGTTCTCCTTCAACGCTGCCAGACTCTGGAATTCCCTCCCTATGCAACTCAGATCAGAGCCCAAGCTTCTCACTTTCCACAAACTCTTAAAAACCCTTCTTTTTAATAAACCAGAATAGTCCGAGCCGTAATCACTCTGCACATTGTTTGCAGCGCTAGAACGCCTAAGGGCAGCTACCGCACTATACAAATGCTCTTTTCATTTCATTTCATTTCATATTTGTGAGTGTAAGTGGAATTTGCACAAGCACATGTTTTTCACGTCTTTCTTCTTGCCAGGATGCCGCAGCTTGTTGTCAACCCATCCTTGACTGTACGTCAGAATAATTTGCATGCTAGTCATCGTTAGTTGTTTGTCTTCATCATTACTGCAGAAGTAGGTCACGATTTCAGTGAAACACAAACAAGCAAACACACAAATAAGCAAATAAGAAGTTTCTTGTGCTCCATTCTAGAAAAATCAAAAATTTTAGAAAGAGTCTCCTCCATTTACCTGAAGCAATGGCGGAAATGCCTTTTTATTGTTATATTTGTCCTCTTTGACCGCACACACATGAATATGTACATGCATTAATACTTTTTTCATGGTGTATCTGACACATTCCTGAAAAACTTAAGGAGCCTTTGGTTCTTGCTCTTGATGACTATGGGAAACGTTACGGGCAACTGACAAACAACACGTTATAGTACTACAATGGTACTACTCACTTACTAAAAAATGCTATTAAAAAATGTATATATGTAAAAGTCTGCCTCTCCAATCTTTTCTATGCACAGTATTCAATCCTAGTTGCAGATGTCTCATGTGAACATAAAATACAGTTGTAAAGTTGATAGGAGTAACTTTATGGTCGTAATGGCATTGTATCAGACTCCACACCCCAGAACTGAGTGGGTAGAGACACTTAAGTGTAGACCTAGTAGTAACTTTACTCTTCGAAATGGTGAATAGCATAAAAGCACAGATGTTACCCCTAGGTGTGAGTAAATTTACACCTGAATAAACCTATACATGTCAATTTAAGTTTGTGAATAGGCCCTGTTATCTGTTGACATGCATGCTCTAGTAATCACTGTGCTTGTTACATCAATTCCTGTCTTAATAGCCCCATCATCAATATATAAATATATATATATATATATATATATATATATATATATATATATATATATATATATATATATATATATATATATATATATTACCTACTGGCGGTCGCCAGTAGGTATATATAGTTAGGATTTTTTCCCTATGGGTTTTTTGAAAATTCTATGTCTAATAACTTTGGCGTTTGTGGACGGAATTGGCTGAAATTTTCAGGAAAATGGAACATTTTGTTTCTGAGCAGCCCCTGAAAATTTTGGGGGGGTTCGTCCAGGGGGGGCCGAGAAAAAAGGGGGGTCCCAAAACGTGTTTTTAACATTGAGTTTTCCATAGGGCGGTTAGCCTCACTTTTAGCCCGAACGGCTGAATGGATTTGCACGAAACTTGGCAAAATATTAGGGACTGGTAGCCCGATGTGCCTTTTGTAGGTCTCAATATATGTGCTCCAGTGGATTTTGAGAAATTAACGTTTAAAAAAAGATATATATCTGTAAGCGCGCTCTGGGCAGCGCTCCGGTCCGCGGACCTTAAGCGTACCGGAACTTCGCGTAGCTAAGCTGATTGGCTCTCCGGTGTCTGTCAACATTCTAAACAGTCCGGAGCGGCCGCCATCTTGTCTCTCGGTAGGATTGAGAGACAAGAGGAGGCCAAAACAAAGGGGGAAATAACCATAAGGGGGCATACTAGCTCCTCCCTGACCCCCTAGGTTTGATGTGGAGGCTTTAAAGGGGCCCCGCTAAGCAAAAAAAAAAATTTTTTTTTTAATTTTTTTTCGTGGTTAGCGCCCGGTACGCGAACCGGGAAGCGTTCTGGGGAGCGTATCACAATGAAAAATGAATGATAGACTTTTCAAATGCTGTATGTTAATTGATTGTTGGTTTTGTTGATTATTTTTTTTTTTTTTTAAAGTTTTTTTTATTGTGTTTCATAATTTATTAAACTTTCTAACATTTCATTGTCAGAAATTTCATAATCATGGAATATAGATTGTAGTCTCTGAGGTTGTAAAATGTCCTCATTTGCAAGGAGGTTATCTACTGCTTGTACACATTGCAGTAGTTCTTGGTCCCAAGATTCATCCATAAATTCAATCTCATTTGGATCAATGATTTCTGTGTTGGACTCTGGAAGGACAATTTCAAATGAAATGTTTTGTTCACTTTCCATTTTTCCTGAAATTTGCATAAAAAAAATATATATTAGTAGAGGTAGGGCACTGTTGGGATTAATTTTAGATAGGCAGTTTTTAACAGAGAATTTATCTTTGGGCAGTGTATAGTATCAGAGTGGAAGTAGGAATATAAAAAAGTGTATCTAAATTTATAAGTACTACAGAGGGATAGTATATAACTAACAGAAAAAGTTTGCCATATTAACTTAAAGTGCTCAATATACTTCAGTTTTAAAAATAACAACTTACCTTTAAAAAGAAGTTGAAGTTATTAATGAAAATTCTAATAGAAATGTACACCAGGAAGTAGTAGTCAAAATGGCTGTGTTTCCTTCTCTTCCTTTATATATATTCGGGTACATAACCAATCAAATGTCAGGTAAAAAAAGTAGAAAATGAAAGTAACATTTTAATTGGTTGTCAATTCCAACACTTCAGATGTGTTTTGTGAAGTAATTTACCTCACGGTATTTAGTGAGTTCTATAGGCTAAATGGCTAAATGGAATTCCAATCAAATTTGTGAAAATGGTAGGGATTGGTATGTAGTATGAGGTAATCTATATTTGGTGAAATTGTCTCCAGTGGCTTTTCTGTGAACTACTTTCCCACCTTTTTTGATGGTGCGCTTCCCAGGGAGCGACCCGGTACGCGAACCGTTGAGCGCCCCGGTTCGCGAACCTTAAGCGTTCCGGGAGTCCACCATTTTGTGTTTCGGTCGAATTATGATACAAGATGGAGGGCAAATAATGTTCAGAATAGGTAGAAGGGGGCATGGTAGACTTATCTTGACCCCCTAGGTTTTGTGAGGGTGGCTGAGGAGGCCCATATGTGCGAAAAAAAAAACATTTTTTTTTAAAATTTCGCGAGGTTAGCTCCCGGTACGCGTACCGGGTAGCGCCCCAGGGAGCGTACTTTGTTGAAAATTAGTAAAAAAAGTTAGAGTAAAATAATAATTGTGAGTGATTAGATGTAGGGTAGCTCTGAGAAGAGCTTTTGGGTTTATGGTACATTTTGGTACTTATAAGTAGGTACCAATGCACATTTTTAAATTCAGAGTGAAAACTCTGTTGCCCTCATCTGAGAAGTGAACTCCATCTCCTCTGTAGATATCTTGCATGTAGTAACGCAAGTTATTGTTGTACAGGGAGCCCATTCCATGGTCTCTCATGTAAGCTGAAACAGATTTGTTTACATGCTTCCTCGACTTCTCAATTTGTGGACAAAATTGGTTTGACCACCTCCATTTCTGTCTTTGGCATATATTTGAATATACCAAGGCAGTCTGAGGAAAAAGTGCCATCAATTGCTCAAAGGTGTCCTTTAAAAGCATTTCCAGACCTACACCAGTCAAAGTGCCCAAGTCATTACCTCCACAGTGCACAATTAACAGGTCAGGTTTGGGCAAATGCATAAAGGTTTTCACCAATGGTATCAATTGGTGACATTTTAATCCTCTGTGGCCAAACCACTTAATTTCCACATCTTGTAAATTGAGGTTAGGTAAATTCCTGCTTTCAACGTACCTTTGAGCCCAGTGAATATAACTATGACCAACAATCCAGACAGAAAACATGGTGAGAGAAGGTTCTCCTGCAGTCAGATGAAGTGTGGCAATGAAATGGCAGTTGAAAAAATGTGAGTTTGAAATGAAAAAAACTGTGGAGTTTCTGTGTTCATGAAGTAGTAACAGTGATTGGTGGATTTTGATTGATGAAAACAGAAAGTTAGGGTGTAGAGATGTGTTCTTTGAAAGATGTATTTTGAGTGGTCAATAAAAAATCATTAAATGAAAGAAAGCACTGGATATGCAGGTGCACTGAGAGTTCAGAGTTCAATTGCAACATTGTTGTGTGAATTTGCAAACACCAGAGTTTCTCCAAGAGGTGGTTGCTATGGAAAATAGGCAGAAAGGGCAGAGGGGGAAGGGTTTTCATTTGAAAAAAAGTGAGGGAAGAGTTTTGATTGGGTGACATGAGAAATATGTGTGAAGAATTACACCATTTCTGTGCTTTTGATAGCTGCAGACTCTGGAGTGCATACCTTTTGCTCTGCTGAAGACAAATTGGTGTGTTTCTGAGACTGTTTTCAAACTCAAAGTATTTGCTAAGGTGAGAAAATATTTCTTTACTTTAGATAGAGAATAGTGTGCTTTAAGGAGAAAATTATGATTTATGTGGCGCAAATTGCTTGTAAATATGCTCTCACATGTGCATGGAAAATTTAGATTTTGAATGTTTTTGTTATATAGCCATGTTAAAAGTGACGCAACCATGCTGGAAAGCCAATCAAAAAATGATTTCATGTGTTTTAATGACATTTTAAGTCATTTTCTGATGTGCAGTGTTTAGAAATTATGATTTGAAAATCGTTTTTGTGGAAAAGGAATTGTTTTTAAATTCATGACAAGGATATAATGGTGTATGGTTATTTATAAGGCAATTGACTGTCCTTGATGTTATTTTTCTCATTTTAGTGTAAGACCTTTCTCTGTGGCGCAAATTGCTTGTAAATATGCTCTTACATGTGCATGAAAATTTTAATTATCAATGTTTGTGTTACATAGCCATGATAAAAGTGAACCAACCATGCAGGAAAGCCAATAAAAAAACGCTTTCATGTGTTTCAATGACATTTTAAGTCATTTTCTCATGTGCAGTTTTTTGAAATTATGATCTGAAAATCGTTTTTGGGAAAAAGGAATTGTTTTTAAATTCATGAGAAGGACATAATGGTGTATGGTTCTTTATAAGGCAATTGACTGTCCCTGATGTTATTTTTCCCATTTTAATGTCAGACCTTTCTTTGTGGCGCAAATTGCTTGTAAATATGCTCCCACCTGTACATTGAAAATTTTGATTTTGAATGTTTATGTTACATAGCCATGTTAAAAGTGACCCTACCATGCAGGAAAGCCAATCAAAAAACGCTTTTATGTGTCTTAAGGACAATTTAAGTAATTTTCCCATGTGTAGTGTTTTGAAGTTATGATTTGAAAATCGTTTTTGAGGTAAAGGAATGTTGTTAAAATTTATGTTCGCCATATGCCCCCAAATTTCTTTTTCAGGGTTGCAGCAGGGTGTTCTTGAGACACCCCTGCACTTTTGGAATAAATTCCTAATTTGTGATGAGCAAATTGTTAATCGCAAATTGCACCTTCATTTATATGAGCCTCCTAGCCCATGGAAATGAATGGGTAATTTGCAATTAGCAATTTTCTCAAACAAATTTGGAATGGTAAAGAATCGCTATTTATTCCTTAAAATTCGCTTTTTTGGAAATGCAAAATAGTTATATGATACATATGGCGGTTGATGTCTAACAAGATAAGAAGCTTATGGATACATTTATGATGACTGGTGCAATGAAGTAGAAATCACTTACTTCATTGGTAGGCCTTTACAATAAATTATCTCCTCTGTATTCTTCATCAAGCATAACTTTAATCTGCAATCCTGAGTAGGCCTCACCTTAAACAAACCTCTGGATAGGCCACATCTTATTGTCATCCTGATTTAATCATTTATAATGCTAGGGACAGATTTATGATATGTGTATACCTCTTTTGTGCCACTTAGAAAACATTGTCCATGGGGAAATGACTTAAAATGTCATTAAGACACATGAATGTTTTTTTTAAAAACGTTTGCAATTTTTTTGGGTCACTTTCAACATGGCTATGTGTCTGAAACAGTCAAAATCTAAATTTGCAATGCACTGGTGGGAGCATATTTACAAGGAATGTGCTTCATGGGGAAAGGTCTTATAATGTAATATGGGAAAAATGACATTAGAGATACTGAAATGCCTTATAGAGAAGCATACACCATTATGTCCTTGTCATAAATTTGCAAACCATTACTTTTCCCCAAAAACGATTTTCAAATTATATTTAGAAAACAGTGCACATGTGGAAATTACTTAAAATGTCAATAATTCAAAATTTGTGATTCCTTAAATGCAATGTATCAAAAAAAAATATGTAAAAAATGATATTAAGGATTTGGAAACTACCACCAACTTCTAGTTTGTGGTAATTTGCGAATTCTTTTCAAAAAGCATTTTTAAAAAAAAAAAAAAAAAGGTCCCATATGACGCCCATACATGCCATTAGGGCATGTAGATGTAACATGTGCTCCCAAATTTCTTTTTCAGGGGTGCAGCAGGGTGTTCTTGAGATACCCCTGCACGCTTGAAAAAAATCCTATTTTGTGATGAGCTAATTGCTAATCACAACTTGCAACATTAATTCCTATGAGCCTCCTAGCCTATGGAAATGAATGGGTAATTTGCAATTAGCAATTTGCTCATTGCAAATTAGGAATAGTAAAGAATCGCTATTTATTCCTTAAAATTTGCTATTTATAATATGTAAAATATTTTGATGATACATATGGCAGTTCATCTGTAACAAGATAAGAAGCTTAGGGATAGATTTATGATGAGTGGCGCATCCCCAGGGATGTGACAGTCATCCTGCGCCACTGTTCCGCCACCCATGGTGTGCTGCAATTACAATGCGGCGCAGCATGGGGCAAAAAAGGCACAGATGCGTGACGCATCTGTGCTGTAAAGGTGGCACATTGCTGGAGTTGTATCGTAAGTGCGATGCAGCTCCAGCAAGGATCAGGGGTGCCCCATCTATACAATGCTGCGTCAAGACCTATGCCAGCTTCAAGCAGGCGCAGGGTTTTGAAGCAGCTTTCTCCTATCTGATTGTAAATGCGGCACACCATGGGTGGTAAAGCAGTGGTGCACATTAACTGGTGCATGCCTGGGGATGTGCCATTTAATATAAATCTGCACTTTAACATTTGAGTATGTGCAGGGGACACAGAGTCGTTGAGGCTTATCCAAGGTTAAGAACAGATGAGTCCTGTTCAGTGAAAAATTAGACATAGGCTTCACCTGCTCAGCATCGCTGGACATGGCTAAATAATAGCTGCAAAATGTTACTCTTGTTAAATAATTTTACTATTATAATCTGTGAGATTTGTCTCTTACTCTGCAACATCTCATTGTTGTTGTCTTTCTTTAAAGATAAAGACAACCTCAACATGAGCGACAATCTGCAATCAGTTGATTTTGACCTCATCATTGAACTTGTAATTGAAACATCAGTGGATGTTGATCCATTGGATGATTTAAATCCTGAGGATGAAGAAGAGCGTGATGAGGATGCAGATTTGTCCGAATTATATGATATAGGATGGGAAGCTGACCTGCTTGAGCCTTTGGAATTATAAACATTTATTTTTAAAATTTATAATCAATAAAAAGTAAAAAGGTAAACCGTTTAATTTAAAAATAAAGACACCTTCAAAAACAGGTTATGTGTAGTGTCTTCAATAAAATATTAAAATATGCTCATAAAATTAGATCAGATTCACATATAAAATAGCATAGGTAACATAAATATAAATCTCATTTCTTTTCTGCTATTTCTGTATTGTAAATTTGCAAGGACTAAAAAATCTTCTATTTAAAATGTCAAGTAGTGTGTTATGTTTTTGATCACTATTACTGATTTACTGTTTGATAATAATGTTTAATAACATTTTTATTATATTTTTCCTCAGATTCAACTATGCCTACAAAAATAAGAGAGATGAAGGCTGCAAAACGTCAAAGACAGCAGGAGAAAAAAAAAATGCAGCAGTCCTCTAACAAAAAGATTTCTCAAGCGATGAAGAAAGCACCGGGTAAGAGCTCTAAATATTTCATAAGAAATATTTCTAATAAAAAAAATATTAGTACAGAAAATGTTTCAATCCATAACAACACAAGTAAATCAAATGGAAAGAAAAGGACAAATGAAAATGTTACTGCTAGAGCAAGAGATAAATCTGTGCATGATAGTAGAAGGAAACAACAGTTTACGGAGATTCGTAAACGAATGTTCCGTAACAGGATAATTGGCAATTTGTTAAAAAATATTAAGAAAGGTCAACAGAAATTAGTTTTTTATAGGAGAAAAAAAAAAGTTGAGAAAGTTATTGATCAGGCTTTTGAAATTAAACGTAAGTTATTTATTTTGATAATCAATAGAATTAGGAAGCTAAACAAGGCAATTTTTGATTTCAAAAGAAATAGTAGATGGAAGAGAATAGTTAATCGTAGTAATTTTTGTGAAGTTTTTTCTGGAGAATGGATACATAGTTCAAGCTGTGAGGCATTTTTTAATGAAGAGAGTTATTTCCAGGATAATGATTTGGTGCATGCAGTTGACATCAGTGGTCGTGCTTATGAAGTGAAAGATGGTTGTCCAGTTGAAAAAGAAAAACTTGTGACAACAGAGGCAGAAGAGTTGTTAGGTAATGAGGTTTTAGGAAGACGTGCTAAGGGTCCTGTGTACACCTGGAAGTGTAGTAGTATTTGCAGTGTGCGACAGGATTCCATCAATTTGCTTTGTGATTTTGTACGGTCATTTAACAAGAAAAGTTTGAAGCAGAAAATAAGGTTGTTGCAAGAATTAGATCCTTGCAGAGTGAGAGAAGTGACAGGTTTGCATGGTCATTCACTGGCTTGTCTTTCCAGGAGAGTATGCCAGAGTGTTTTTCATCATTTCAGGATGCTAGCAGTGCATCATAACAAAGTGAGGAAGTTAGTTAGACTTTTGTATTATGCTAAGAGTCCAGCAATTATGCTGAAACAATTATGCGCTGCTCTTTTGCATGGTTCTGAAATAGATGTGAAGAATATATGTGAAGAAATTGAGTTTTGTTACTTTGGAAGTAAAGAGGAGAATGTTGAAATTGAGCAAAAAGTAGAGGGTCATTTGGAAGATAGTGTACAGGTTTCCAGTACAGATAATTTCCAGAGGGAAATTGCGACGTTTGACATGAAATCAAGTGAGAGGCCTAATTTCACTTGTGTGTGTTGTAGACGCACTTATTATAAGAATCAGACTAAGTTAGTGGATTTATATGCAAAAAGTGAAAGGGAAAATAATAGTGAATGGAAGGATTTTGCAACATACTTGATGGTAGAAAATTGTTTTGATTTGGGATTGGATCAACGTGTGTGTACTTATTGTTGTAACAAATTAAAACAAAACCAGATGCCTGCTAGAGCAGTTCATAATAATCTGGAATTGGTTGAGATTCCTTCTGAATTGAAGGATTTAAATACTTATGAATCTATTTTGATTCAAAGTATCCATCCCTTTCAGGCTATTGTAAGAATGGAGCCAAAGACAGGGAAATTGCCTCCATCAGATTTACAGAGAGGATTAAAGGGAAGAGTTGTTTATTTGCCTCTAGATTTGAAGAAAAACATTAACACAATTGGAGTAGAAAAAGTGGAAGAGGAACCTCTGGTTATCTTAGTTAATGGGGTTCCGACAAAGAATAAGAAAATATGGCAAGATTTAGTAGATGTTAGGAAAGTTAAAAAGGCAACATTGTATTTGAAAAAAAATAATAAATACTATAAGAATGTATATGTTGCAGAAGAGGAAGTAAGTGAGGAAGAGGATAGCGATTTGTGTGCTGGTCAAATTGAGAAAGTAGAACCCTCTACTAGTGAGGAAATATATGAACATTATAGTGTTCATCCTTTGCATTCAAAGGAAGTCATGGGGAATGCTATTGAGTTGTTTCAAGTGAAACAAGCCAAAGGGAGTCCCATTAGTGTTTGGGAGGAAAGTTTGGAAGCTCGGTGTTTCCCACAGCTTTTTCCAACAGGTCAGGGAGGAAGATATGATGAGCGACCTCATCAAATTCCTGCTTCTGAATACCGGACTTTGCGATTGTATGCAGGAGATGCTAGGTTTCGACAATGCATTCCTTATTTGTTTCATCTCCTGTTTGAAAGCGATCTGTCTGGACTGTCATATGCAGTGAACCACATCTTGAAAAGTGGTATACACATGCAAAACATCTCGGCAAGTGATTTTATGGATAAAGTGAATGTCCAAGATAGTATTTTGGAATCTCACCTGATTAATCTCATGGCGTGTCAGCGTGGTACTAATGAGTACTGGTACCGTCGTCATGGTGATTTAAAATGTATGCTGAGGAACTTAGGTACTCCCACATGGTTCCTCACTCTGAGTTGTGCCGAGTATGGCTGGGAAGACTTACTTCAATTTCTACGAGAGGCAAATGCTAACGTAGAAAACATCGAATTCAAGACACCCGGAGAACTGTGCTCTTTGGATCCAGTCAATGTATGTAGGTACTTCAATCATAGATTTGAAGCTATGATGTCTTTCATCATGAATAAGAAGAATCCACCTCTTGGAGAGGTATTGGATTTCTTCTGGAGAAAGGAGTACCAAGCAAGAGGAGCTCCTCATATACATATGTTGCTGTGGATCAAGGATGCACCTAAATTTGGAACGGATCCAGAAGACTCAGTGATGAGTTTCATCCAACAGTATTCTACGTGTGCTGTTCCAAACGCAAAGGAGAAGAAAAGCCTAAGAGAAAAAGTTCTGCGTTTCCAAAGCCATCGATGTGGAAAGTACTGCCGTCGTAAATTCCGAAACAAAGACAAGTTCTACACCAAATGTCGTTTCGGCTTCCCACGACCGGTGATTTCTAAAGGAAGAGTAAACAGTTTGATGTCTTCGCTGCGACATAATGTGATGAAGAAATCACCTAAAAACACTTACAATTTGAAGAGGAACGAAGAGTCCAAGTATATCAACGACTACAACCCGGTGATTTTGTCCATGTGGAATGCTAACATGGATATACAGTTTGTGGCTGATAACTGTATGGCTGTGGCTCGGTATGTGACGTCGTATATCACCAAAAAAGAGAAGACAGAATTGAAGGATATGTGGGAGGACATTTCCCATGAAAAGAGCCTCAGCAAGAAGTTGTACAGTTTCAGTCTGAAGATGTTGTCGCATCGAGAAATCGGAGCGTACGAATGTTCTGACCGGTTGTCTTCAGCAAGTCTCTATGCCAAGTCCAGGAGTATCGTTTGGGCGAGTCTTGGTCTTGCTGCAACGCGTAATCGAGTTCTCAAACCTGTGCGGGAAATTGAGTATTTGGCGGAAAAGGAGCCAAACAGTACCGACATTTTGAAGACAAACATGTTGGATACATATTATCCAAATCGAAGCAGTCACCTAGAGAATGTTTGTCTGTATGAGGTTCTGCAAAATTACATGTTCAAGAGGAACATCAAAGAAGATACTGAGAAAGGAGTGTATGCTGTAATAGGAAGTGAGGGATGTCTGGTCAAGCAAAGAAAATGCCACTTGATAAACCATCGAAAATTGAGTGGCGAATCTCCTGAAAAAAAGGAGTTTTTCTATTTAGCACTTTTGCAACTTTTCAAGCCTTGGCGTGCAGAAGAGGAACTGCTTGGAGATTTCCTCTGTTACGAAGACTCTTTCAATGCCGCCAAGGAGACCATAGAATGTCCTGCTTTTCCCAAATATGTAGAAATGTTGAATGCGGAAATTGAGCAGGAAGCAACGATTGCAGCCGAGATTGCCAGAGACAGTTCTCAGGACAGTCAGAGTTCTGCTTCATTGAGTCAGGATCCACTAGGAGGACCTCTTATTGAAAATGAAGCTGCCACTGCTATGAATGAGGTGGAAAGAGCCATGGCACATGCTCAAGAGGATGCGGTTAACTTAGAAGAGTTGGAAAGGCAACTCAACGTTGAGCAGAGGAAAATATATGACGAAGTTACCATGCAAATTGATCATGGATTAAGTCATGATAAGAAAGAGTGCTCATGTACGTCGTTGAAGCCTGTCCGACTGTACGTGAGTGGAGAAGCGGGAACTGGAAAAAGTTTCCTCATTAAAGCAATTTCATGCTATTTGCAGGAAAGGACAGAGTCATCACTGTCTTGTGTTGTCACTGCTCCAACTGGACTGGCAGCACATAATATTAAAGGGATTACTTTACATCGTTTACTGATGCTGCCAGTGGAGCATGACAACAAATTAGAATATCACAAGCTATCTGGAGATGCTTGTTTTGAAGTTTCAAGAATCTTGAGGAAAATGAAACTTCTTATCATTGACGAAGTAAGCATGGTTTCCAATGTCATGCTTGCCTTTGTGCATTTGAGGATGCAAGAAGTTCTCAAAACAGAGTATGATGTGTTATTCGGTGGTAAACACATCATTGTTTTTGGAGATCTTCTGCAGCTGACACCAGTGAAAGGGCAACCTGTGTTCAAAATGCTCACGCATGAAGATACCAGGAAGTGCCTAGGCAGCATTGGCAACGTCAATATATGGTTAAACTTCAATTATGCTGAACTGCATGAAAATATGCGTCAGGCAAAGGATGAAGTTTACAAGACTATTCTACAAGATGTTAGAATTGGAAAAGTGACCGAGCATGGGAAAGAAGCTTTACATGCACGATTACTGTCAAATTTATATCCAGAACAAGATGTTGTGCCTGAGAATATTTTTCAGAAAATTACTGATAAGAAATCTGGAATATGTTTGATGCCAACTCTTGCAGAATGTGCAAAATTTAACAACAAAATGTTGCATTTAGAAAAGCAAGAGATTGTGAAAGTGGAAGCTATTGATAGAGTAGAGCATATGGGATCAACAATTATTTTGTCTGAGAATCTGAAAACAAAATTGGATTCATTAGAGAAGAGTATATCTAAAACTGCAGGTTTTGAAAAGACTCTGAATGTGTGCTTGAACTGCCGTATAATTTTAAGAAGGAATTTACATGTTGAAAGAGGTCTGGTAAATGGATCAATGGGTAATGTTGTTGATTTTGTGAAATACAGAAATAGAGATGGAATTGAATTTTTTAAAATTAAATTTGATGGCATTGAGGAAGTACAGCTAATTGCTCGTTGTTCTGCTAGATTTTTGCTTGTAAAAGACTTATATGTTCGCCGTAAGCAGTTCCCTGTTTGCTTGGCATATGCGGTGACAATTCATAAATTGCAAGGTTTAAGTGTAGACACTGCATTGGTGAATATTGGCAGTTCTGTGTTCAAGGAGGGTATGGCATATGTGGCATTGTCACGAGTTAGAACTTTATCGGGATTGTACTTGATTGACTGTGATGTCAGAAACATTTGTGCAGATCTAGATTGTGTTAAGGAATACAATAGGTTAAGAAGAGAGTATGCGCCACATTTGCCTCAGTTTCCTTTGTTTGAGAAACGTCTGGTAGGCCGGAAACGAAGAAATGAGAACAATACTGGGCAGGTTGTAGCAAAAAGACAAAAAGTGAATGAACCTAAAATTACAAGCAGAAACAAAGAGGATTCTGTTGAAGATGTTGTTGGTTTTCAGTTTGAAAACAGTTCTGGTGTCAACTGCTATGCTAATGTAGTAATTAATGTTTTGTTTTCTCTAAAAAATGTAAAAGAAGAGATTGTGGTCAATTCTGATCAAAGATTTTGCAGTTTGTTAAATTCTGTGTTAGAGAAATGTACCACTGATAGAAGAAACATAGAAAGTGTGTCTGAAATTAGAAATCTGTTAGATAGATGTTCAGGCCAAACACAATTCTCTCAAAATATTCAGCAAGATTGTCAGGAGTTTTTAATGTATATGCTTCATGTATTACATGCTGAAGGTGTAGATGTAGATCAGCTGTTTGGGCTTTCTTATCAATGGCAGCATGACTGCGAGAACTGTATGGTATCAAGTACTACTAGTGTAGACTCAGAAAGATTTGTATATTTAACTTTGCCAGACAGTAAATCAGTCTCCTTTAATAAGCTAGTAAAAGCTGCTAATCACAACATGGAGTGTAGCCAATGTAAATCTGAAATGATGTCCACATTATTTATACGAACATATGGCCAGTACATCATTTTAATGTTCCAACGATGTAGGCCTGATGGAACAAAATTGACAACTTTAATAAAAAAATTTGTAGCTTCGCAGTTGTCAATATCAGGAAGGACTTTTGTAACTACAGCAATTATATATCATGACGGCCCTTCAATATCATCAGGACATTACACAGCTTATTTAAAGTCTAGAAATGGCTGGTCATTCTGTAATGATTCTGTTGTAATTTTCAAAAAAAAATTGCCGTATGACCTTAAAAACTCTTACCTGGTGTTTTTAAAACCAAAATTTTAGGAAAATAATCTCGGGATATGATCTGTGGAATTTCAAGAAGTTCTAATGGCTCCTACACAATTTGGCCTTGAGGATAAGTGTAGTTCAGAGACATAACTTCTAATCATAGGATTGGACATCATGGACATGTATGTGCAGTTTAAATGAGTTCAGAAAAACTGTTTCTTTTCATAAGCTAATTAAAGCAGCCAATCAAAACATGGAGTAGAGGGAATGTAAGTCTGCAATGCTGTCTACTGTTTTACATTACTTTGTGATTAAAAGTGATGTAGAGAATTAAATAATTGTAGTACTCATAGAGGTAGTGTAAGTCTGCTTCATATTAAGCAGTATCAGTGTCATACGAAATGTAGAACATGACTGAGCAAGAAGGGGAAGATATTACTATTCCAGGATTGTGAAAATGATCTTCAACATTTTAATTCTGAAAGTTGCGGGAATGCCAAATGATGGGATTGGCTAACAAGAAATCCAAGAGTTATACATGGCTCTGACAAAATTTGGCCTTGTGGAATCTTGTGGTAGAGAGCAAGAAGTCATTTATTGTATGTAACATGTTTTTAAAAACGATGGGGATTTTCTTTCAGAAACTGGTGGGCTGAAAGTAATAACAGCACAAAAGAGTATAAGCTATTCATAGGACATCCTTGGACGTCATGGAAAGTAAGTTAACTTTAAGGAGTTCTGATTTTTGATTTCTGATCTTGTATGGGTTTTTTAAACACAATCATTTTGATTGTGTTTTTTTTTCCCCGCTGTTACATGATGAATACCTTCAAGTCACTGTTTTTAGTGAATTTTGATACATTCTGAGAACAGCAAAAATAAACCATTTAACATGTATAATTAATTCTGTAATGTTTCCATTTATGATGTATATGTAGAACTGTGTAGAAGGCATGGAGAAGGTGAGGCTTCTGTAAGTGTCAAAGTTGTTGCATGCAGTGCTGCACTTCTGCGTATTCTTTGATATGCTAGACTACATCTGCACAATGAGATACCTAAGCAAAGGAAACAGAAGTGATGTGATTGTGAAATGAGCAAAATAAATTGCATGTATTTCAATTACATCACCTGTGTTTCCTATCATTACGAATCACATTGTGCAGATCAAGTTTAGGTCTGTCCAGGGAAACATAGGAGGTTTGGACTTTGTTGAAGATTGCAGTGGACATGACTCACTTCATTGGTAGACCTTCACATGTATTATGTCTTCTATTCTCTTCAACAACTTGAAATTTCATCTGCAACCCTGAGTAGGCCTCACCTGAAACAAAACTCTGGATAGTAGACATCTTATTGGCATCCTGAAGCAATTATTTTAAATTTTAGTGTCTTGCGACACTTTTCTGAGACAACAGCAATGCAAAAGATGCACCATGTTTTAAGATAGGCCTCACTTCATCTGCATCAAGATAGTGTTACTTTAAAATGTATATCTTTAGGACTGTGTAGCTTCTGTAAGTGTCAAAGTTATTGAAAAACTGTTTGTCCTTCAATCTTTGCCCTTGTCTTTTGTAATTTTTCAATACATGTTTTTATATTTTTCAAATGTTTGTTCTCTCTTCACAGATTGAAAGTATAAAAATAAAAAGTGAGGAATTTAACGACAATTATAAGGTAAGTATTTTGTACTCTTTTCGTTACATTTCTATCACATTGAACTACTATTAGCTCCACTGCTTCATTTCTTTAATCCTCAGTTTCCTGCCTTTGCTACTTCCCTCATTCCTTTCTCTATTACCTACTTACTCAACTCCTTCCACTTTTTTTCTCAGTCCCTCTCTTTTCATAGTTCCTCACTCTTGTTCACTCACTCCGTCTCTATTACTCTTAGTGTCTTTGACTGATCACTGTATCACTATTTGTTCATAATGCTTTCTCTGTGTAGTTGAAGCACACTAAGGGGCATATTATGAATGCAGCCAATAAAATTATTGCTCTTTTTATTGGCAGAAAACTGGTGCAAAAGCGGCTTTAGCGGCAGTTTTCTGCCGCAAAAGCAGCTTTAGCGACACATTTCTGCCTATAAAAGCTGCAAAACTTTTATTGCCTATGTTGATAATATGCCCCTATGTTATTTACATTAGGGCTATATTGTCCAGTATAACAATCAAAATTGCTCTCCAAAGACACCAGGCAAAGCAGACGCTCCCTCAAACAGATCACCAAGTGCAATTTACCCTACTTACAATCTAGCCTGTTCTCTGTCGAGACTTTAGCAATCTTTAGAGCACAAGATAAGATTTTTTTACATGGAAGAGCCATACGTATTGCAATTCTACTTAAGAAACAAGCATTGGCATAGAGAATAGGTCTCGCCTTTGGGACCTTATACGTGTTTAGCCATGCAACAGTTGATGTTGCTGCACCAAGGATATTATGCTGCATAACTAAAGACTTAGAAGGTCCAAAAGTCGATACCTATTGGCTATGCCAATGCTTGTTTTTCTTTCACTTCGTTATCTATTTTGTTTTTCACAATTATACCATCTTCTGTCTGTTCTTTGGTAAATAGATCTATTAAATAGTATCTCTTCTTTACTCCCTATAGCTGTCTTTCTTGAAACATCACTCTCTGTTTACTTTCCTTATACTTACTCTTTTTTTTTAAAAAGTTTTTTTTTTGGTTAGCTCCCGGTACGCGTACCGGGAAGCTAAACCGGAAGCGAACCAAAAGAAATAGAGCTTGCCAGAGTGCTAAACATTCTAGCAATTTTTTTGGAAAGGGAAGGTAGTTCTGAAAAGAACTTTTTTTTTTATATTTTTGTTGTTTTATATTTTTTTTGTATTTTTTGAACATTTTTTGTTTTTTTTGTATTTTTTGAACGATTTTATATTTTTTTTGGGTTTTTTTGGGGGGGGGGAACAACAAAAAACAGGCGTTGAAAAGGGCTCAACAGGAGCAAAAAAAAATTACTGGGGGCGGTTAGGGCAATTATGATTGTCATAAGCCAGGTTGATGGCATTAATACTCATGTTACCACATGATATCAACGCACCACAGTGCATACAAGTATGTTTCATGTGCCCAAAATTCTCTTGGATGTTTGGCACAGTTTCCCGTGCCTCTGCTGGTGTCAATGATATTGACGATGTTGACCTGGCCACAGGAGTTGCTGTTGGGTTTTGTTCCATATCCCGTATTTCCGCCCGGCTGTAATTAAGTGGATGCTTCCTGGTCATGTGCCGATGCATGGTATAGTTCCCATAGCTATACTTTTTATCAGTCCCTCTTGATAATTTCTCTTTGCAGATGAGGCAGGTCACATACCTCGCATTCACTTTCTTTTGCCCTGGAGGGATTGAATAAAACTGCCAGATGAAACTGGCTTTCCTATGGGAAACCCGGGGCACCTCTTCCAAGAACTGTGGTTCTTCTCCCTCCTCTTCCTCCATTTCTTCCTCTTCCTCCTCAGTGTTGGTCATCACCTGGGGAGGTGGTCCTCTCTTCCCATGAGGAGGTGGAGGTGGTGGTGGGGGTCCACCAGCTGAAGCAACTACTGAAGCCATTTCTGATATACTAATGAAGGTCTTCCTCTCACAATGATGAAAGTCAGAGTGAGGAAAGAAGGAGGGGTTTTCATCATTTGGGAAAAACAATACTTCTCAACCAATGAAAAGTGTTATTTTTAGGTCACCTGACCTAGCCTTCCATAATTATGAAACTAAAAGTGAAATGAACCAATGAAAAGCTTTATTAACAAGTCACATGACTCTAACTTTCATGTTACGCGCTGCGGAACGCTCCCCGGTTAGCTTCCGGTTCGCTGCGCTTCGCGCCTCGGTCCGCGCCCGGGGACACTTCCGGGTGCGCTAACGCAGTACGTCACAAGACGCATTTCGCGGCAACGCGATACGTCGCGCTTTCGCGCCGCGGATCGCTTCCGGGGAGTTGCGTTTCGCGCCTCGGTCCGCGCCCCGGGGCACTTCCGGGTGCGCTAACGCAGTACGTCATAAGACGCATTACGCGGCAACGCGATACCGTAACTATGTTGATTTGTTACCGGTTCGCGGACCGGATCGCGGAATCGAATTGAGCAAACGGGAAGCTTCCCGGTTCGCGGACCGGGAGCGAAACAAAAAAAATATTTAAAAAAATTATTAATAAACATATAAAATATATTTTTGGATTTAAAGAAGAATACATTTTACAGCTGTAGATATTAGCTTTTAAAAAACCAATGAAATTCACTGAAAAAACCATAGGTTATAGACCATATATAGTTAGGAATTAGCATTTACAAAACCTTGAAAATTCACTGAAAAAACCATAGGTTATAGACCATATATAGTTAGGAATTAGCATTTAAAAAACCTTATTTTACTCACACAAAACCATTGAAATTCCATATATAGTTAGTTGCACTAACTATATATCGCGCACCCGCAATCCACTGCTGATCATGTCACATATTACATCATTCATGACATGGTCAGTGACATCACTGATGACATCACTGATGACATCTCAAATGACATCACTGATGACATCACTGATGACATCTCAAATGACATCACTGATGACTACATCCAGTGACTGTATAATTCTGTAAAGTTAAAATATGTCTTACATATAGAAGAATGAGTGGATGTATAAGTGTCTTGATGAAGGATTTAGTAGGGGCATGGCTGACTGTATGAGTGACTGATTAAATGTGTCTCACTGAGTGCATGGGTTAGTGACTAAACTGTCTTAATTTGTGCATCATTATGTCTGTTGTTCTGTAAACTGCTGCATGTGTTGATCATTAGCTATATGATTAACTGTATGGGTTATTGATTGGTTGCCAAAGCATTTGTATGGGAGACTGAGTGTGTGTGTGGGTGGCTGGGAGGTGTATGACTCTCTGCATAGATGTGTGAGCAGTTGATTGACTAGATGTATGGGTTCAAAAGTGCATGTGGAAACAGCTGTATGGGCGGTTGACTGTGTGCATGAGTGTATTGGTGAGTGAATGGATATCTCAGTGCTACATGTCAAAGTAAGTACATATGTAAAACACAGTACATGTGAAAGTTGACATATATAAATAACTGTGCATAAGAGCCAGTGAATGTGTGAGTGGCTGTATGGATTATTGTGAACTTGTATCAGGGATTGTATAACAGAGTAAATATGTTTTAGTATATGTTTGAATAAGTAAGGTGTGTATAACTGTATAGTTGAGGAAATGGAGGTGTGATTGATTCTTTGCATGACTGACTAAGTGTCTGAGTAACTCCATGGATGAGTGACAGTCTATGAGTGTCTGTTTACACTGAGTGTATCTAAGGTTATATTAGAGTCTGAAGAGGTTCATCGTATTATCACATGAATGATGTCATCAGTGATGTGATCAGTAATGTCAAATGAGATGTCATCAGTGATGTAATCAGTGATGTCATTTGAGATGTCATCAGTGATGTCATCAGTGATGTCATTTGAGATGTCATCAGTGATGTCATCAGTGATGTCACTGACCATGTCATGAATGATGTAATATGTGACATGATCAGCAGTGGATTGCGGGTGCGCGATATATAGTTAGTGCAACTAACTATATATGGAATTTCAATGGTTTTGTGTGAGTAAAATAAGGTTTTTTAAATGCTAATTCCTAACTATATATGGTCTATAACCTATGGTTTTTTCAGTGAATATATATATATATATATATATATATCATGGCTCTAGTTTCTCGGATCCAAAAGGAAGAAACTTCACACTCGCGGGGGTTTTTTAAACTCAATTATTTATTTTTCGATCAGCAAGGTACAGAAGAGTTGAGTAAATGGTGTTGGGTATACAGCCGATCCACGGCACTTAAAAGTTGGGCAATTATGTTAAATTGTCAGAGATAGTGATGTAATAATAACCAACCTACAAATACACCACAAAGAAGGGTGAGAAATACGAAATAAAACACATATCGATAGGTTTATAAATGACAATTACGAGGTGCAATCAAACATATTGATGTTGGTTGAATGATGAGTAATGTCAAAACGTATTGTGTTTAATTTGTGATGAATTTCTATGCCTGAATATGAAATGCTTTACTCTTGTGATGCATGAAAAATTACAAATATGGCGATCAGCAGAATGATGTGTTGATGATCCCTCATTTGTTTCTATAACACTTTGTTGACGATGCCTCCTTAAACTGGCCGCTTCTGCTGTGCTTCAGTAAACGGAACAAGGCATAGCGCCGAAACACGTTTGTTGCTGATCGAAAGCCGAGAGTGCCTCCGAGATAGTGGAACTGGAGTGTGTGTATGTGTATATTACCTACTGGCGGTCGCCAGTAGGTATATATAGTTAGGATTTTTTCTCTATGGGATTTTTGAAAATTCTATGTCTAATAACTTTGGCGTTTGTGGACGGAATTGGCTGAAATTTTCAGGAAAATGGAACATTTTGTTTCTGAGCAGCCCCTGAAAATTTGGGGGGGGTTCGTCAAGGGGGGGCCGAGAAAAAAGGGGGGTCCCAAAACGTGTTTTTAACATTGAGTTTTCCATAGGGCGGTTGGCCTCACTTTTAGCCCGAACGGCTGAATGGATTTGCACGAAACTTGGCAAAATTGTAGGGACTGGTAGCCCGATGTGCCTTTGCTAGGTCTCAATATATGTGCTCCAGTGGATTTTGAGAAATTAACGTTCAAAAAAAGATATATATCTGTAACAGCGGACCAGGCAGCGCTCCGGTTCGCGGACTTTACGCGTTACGGATCTTTGTGAAGCGAAGCTGATTGGTTCTCCGGCGTCTGTAAACATTCCAAACAGTCCGTAGCGGCCGCCATCTTGTCTCTCGGTAGGATCGAGAGACAAGAGGAGGCCAAAGCGAAGGGGCAAATGACCATAAGGGGGCATAGTAGATCCTCCCTGACCCTCTAGGTTTGATGTGGAGGTTTTAAAAGGGCCCCGCGGGGCAAAAAAAGAAAAAAAATAATAATAATCGAACGGCTGAATGGATTTGCACGAAACTTGGCAAAATTGTAGGGACTGGTAGCCCGATGTGCCTTTGCTAGGTCTCAATATATGTGCTCCAGTGGATTTTGAGAAATTAACGTTCAAAAAAAGATATATATCTGTAACAGCGCTCCGCTTCGCGTACTTTTCGCGTAACGGAGCTTTGCGAAGCTGATTGGTTCTCCGGCGTCTGTAAACATTCCAAACAGTCCGTAGCGGCCGCCATCTTGTCTCTCGGTAGGATCGAGAGACAAGAGGAGGCCAAAGCGAAGGGGCAAATGACCATAAGGGGGCATAGTAGATCCTCCCTGACCCCCTAGGTTTGATGTGGAGGTTTTAAAAGGGCCCCGCGGGGCAAAAAAAAAAAATAATAATAATCGAACGGCTGAATTGATTTGCACGAAACTTGGCAAAATTGTAGGGACTGGTAGCTCGATGTGCCTTTGCTAGGTCTCAATATATGTGCTTCAGTGGATTTTGAGAAATTAACGTACAAAAAAAGATAAATATCTGTAACAGCGCTCCGCTTCGCGGAGATAAAATTATCTCTGTATTACCTAGCTGTTGCTAACACCAGTTAGCGACCGCTAGTAGGAGATAGTGACCATCTTGGGCCCCACTTTGCATGTCAGTGATATTTATCACTAATGACATGCAAAGTGGGCATGCCAAGATGTTAGCGACTGGAAACAGTCGCTAACATCGCTATCTCCTATTACCAACTTTTGGAGATATTCGCGCTAAGCGCGAATATCTCCAAAAGCTACCACCTGCCCTGAGCAGTTCTTAGCCATGTTATCCAATGGGAGGTGGATAACATGGCTAAGAGCATTAGCTCGGTAATGCATGAATATCGCTGAGTTTTCAGCGATATTAATGCATTGCGGTCGTTTTTTATGGCATTTGCGATAAACCTTGATAATAGCAAGGTTTATCTGCGATAATTTCTGACGATGCTTAGCGGTAAAAAATTCGTTGCTAAGCATCGTTAGGGATAAATATCGCTTAACTTTGGTAATATGCCCCAACGTCTGTTAACGTTCGATTCGAAGGAAATCAGGAAGTGTTGAAAAACATTGTCTGCGCCATCTTGCCTTTTTTCAAATGCCACACTTTTGTCGTGCACGGCAGTCATTTTAGATGCCTTGACCAGACCCACTCTCTGCACGCTGTCGATCCTTAGCATGGCTCCCCACCCTCGCAAGCATCTCCCCCAGGCACTGGTCACCCTCGTTCTCTGTCTTATGCATGGGTAATAAACCTCCCCCCATCTGCGCTGCTCTTCCCTGAGAATCACACCCTGTGCCCGCCCGACACCTCCCTTTCGCCCTATTCACTACCGCACCCTCTGACACTCCTTTTCCACTGTGTCCGATTGTCCAGGCCGGTCCTAGGCTATCAGCTAGCCCTGCAGATGTAGTTTATGGCCCCAGCTGTAAAGAATCACCCCTCTTCAAAGGAGTTATAGTAGATCAAGGCCCACACTCGATGAGATCCGTCACAGCACACGCGTTCCTACTATCTGAAAACCATCCTGTATTGTGATTGGGGAGGGGACCGAGCCTGAAGCGGAAGATTCCAGGGATGACTCTTTGTACATCAAAGTTTTTACAATTATGTGTCACATTAAAAATATATAGCACTCCAACAAAGTAGTAAGATTATAAAACTTTAATAACTTATAAATATATACAACAAAACAAAAACAGTAAAAACATATAAAATTTTTAGGGAAAAACAACGAAGTAGCGGTCGGCTGTGCGAATAGTCCCAACGCAGCACAACGTCCAGATTTCTGGACGGCACCCAGGTGATGTTGCCTGGGTGCCGCACTGATTTCGGCATCCGGCGTGGGGCGTCGCGGGGGGTGGGTCATCAGTAGCAAACTGTTGTGCGAATAGTTCCAAGGCAGCAGAACGATGGCACCAAGGTGATGTCCAGTAAGTTGCCGCACTGGTTTTGGTATCCTACAATGCTGCTCCGAATAACGGCGTGGGGCGCCCCGGGGGAGGGGGGGAGGCGGCGTGAACGGGCCTCTCCAGGTGGAGTCGCGTCTGTTGTAGTGGGGCGCCCCTTTACCGTTTCAGTTGCCATTCTGTCCGCTTTTGGTCCACTGTGTCAAAAGCCGCAATTCAGCTGAGTTGCGCCCACTCTTGCGGTGCAGCGATAGGCGGCTGCCACAGGACTCTCAAAATGGCGGCAGGCTCTTTTCTTTTTGGGCCTGGTCCACTGAAATGGCCCTGGGACACCTTGGAAATCGGACGCTTGTCTGCTAGGTCTTGGACCCCATTCTCGAAAGCGTCCCCTCCGCCTTGAGGATTCAACAAAAGTTTTGGGGGCCCCCGACTCCTGCAGGCTTCTGGTGGGGAGCGGCTGCCATGAATGCTCGCGGAATGACCACGACGGAGCCACGAGATGGTGGTGCTTTCATGGTGACGCCAGCTTCAGTGTGAAACATCCAGAAACAAGGTGGGGCTTTCATCGTTTGGGAAAAAAAAAAGTTTTCATCCAATGAAAAGTGTTATTTTTAGGTCATATGATCAAGCCTTCCATCATTAGGAAACCAAAAGTAAAATGAACCAATGAAAAGTTTTATAAACAAGTCACATGACCTGTTATGCGGCATAGGGTATAAAATGCGGAGAAAATACGTTGGCACGTGAGGCGGCGTCAGTAGCGGACCGATGTGCGAATAGGCCGAAGGCAACACAACGCGCCAAGATCCGGATGGCACCGAGGTGGTGTCCAGCAAGTTGCAGCACTGGTGTGGCCATCCTACAATGCTGAAAGTCGGCGTGGGGCGCCCCGTTGGCCTGTGAGTTCGCGTCAGTAGCGGACCGATGTGCGAATAGGCCGAAGGCAGCACAACGCGCCAAGATCCGGATGGCACCGAGGTGGTGTCTAGTAAGTTGCCGCACTGGTGTGGCCATCCTACAATGTTGAAAGTCGGCGTGGGGCGCCCCGTTGGCCTGTGAGATGGCGTCAGTAGCGGACCGATGTGCGAATGGGGCCAAAGGCTGCGCAACAATATTTTCGGAATAGAAGACACCACAAGGCGCTGAGATGCCAAGATCCGGATGGCACCGAGGTGGTGTCTAGCAAGTTGTGGCACTGGTGTGGCCATCCTACAATGGTAAAAGTCGGCGTGGGGCGCCCTGTTGGCCTGTGAGATGGTGTCAGTAGCGGACCGATGTGCGAATGGGGCCAAAGGCAGCGCAACAATATTTTCTGACTAGAAGACACCACAAGGCGCTGAGATGCCAAGATCCGGATGGCACCGAGGTGATGTCTAGCAAGTTGCTGTACTGGTGTGGCCATCCTACAATGCTGAAACTCGGCGTGGGGCGCCCCATTAGCCTGTGAGATGGCGTCAGTAGCGGACCGATGTGCGAATGGGGCCAAAGGCAGCGCAACAATATTTTCTGAATAGAAGACACCACAAGGCGCTGAGATGCCAAGATCCGGATGGCACCGAGGTGGTGTCTAGTAAGGTGCACTGGTGTGGCCATCCTACAATGCTGAAAGTCGGCGTGGGGCGCCCCGTTGGCCTGTGAGATGGCGGCAGTAGCGGACCGATGTGCGAATGGGGCCAAAGGCAGCGCAACAATATTTTTGGAATAGAAGACACCACAAGGCGCTGAGATTCGGTTAGCACCGAGGTGGTGTCTAGCAAGCTATGCAGCTGAGTTGCGTGCGCACTTGCGGCGAATAGGTCGAAGGCAGCACAACAATGTTTTCTGAATAGAAGACACCACAAGGCGCTGAGATTCGGTTACCACCGAGGTGGTGTCTAGCAAGTTGCTGCACTGGTGTGGCCATCCTACAATACTGCTCCGAATAACGGCGTGGGGTGCCCGAAGGGGGGGGGGAGGCCTTCCTAGGTGGAGGCTCGTCTGCTGTAGTGGGGCGCCCCTTTACCGTTTCAGTTGCCATTCAGCTGAGTTTTGGCCGCTCTTGATGCTACAGCGACAGGCGGCTGCAACAGGACTCTCAAAATGGCGGCCTGTTCTTTGGATTTGGGCCTGGTCCACTAAAATGGCCCTGGGACACCTTAGAACTCGGACGCTCGATTTTTTTTTCCTTTCCTCTACATGCAAAAAAGGTAAATGCCCGGTACGTTATACGCTTCATCTGCCACGATGTACTCTCCAGAGGAACCGAAAAAAAATATAGTTATGGTAACTATACCATGCATCGTCATATGAAGAGGTGGCACCAATTAATTATAGTGCTGCATAAAAGAGAGATTTGGAGGAGAACCCCCGACCTGCCAGTACATTCATCAAAGAAGTGGCACTGACAGCATCAGAGGCAAGGGAAACGGTCCCAAATATTTAGAAGAACTTTGGAAAGATTAAAATGACATGTTTAGATTGTGGCAAATTAATTTCATGTGGACAGATGAGTGTTACTCTATAAATACAGCATATGAACATCATCATAGTCGATGGTTGGTAGAGACATTTTGACTATATCCTGGACCTGCCCGTCCTCGCCCAAAATGGCGCCGGAATAAATGGGACTCGTAACTCCTTGTTGTGTACTGGTTGCAGAACCTTGAAATCACGAGATACGTATGCAGTTTTGAAGCACATGGCGGGCGGGGACGAGAATTGATTGAGTATTTCGACATCTCTATTGATATTAAGTTCTGATGTGTTATTGATTACTGTACTATTGAAAGTTCGAATTAACGTCACGCATGGTACTTGCCCGCAAATGTATATCTAGATAATTTTATTGTAACTGGCCCTGTCGTATTTTAATTATAAAATGTACGTCCACCGATTCCGCAACTGTTAGACACCTTAGTTCTTGCAACCTAATGGCCCGCCCATTACGTTCCTCTACAGTGTAAATGTCTACTCATCATATACGATTACAGTTTGCTCCGTGGCCGGCCCACGTGGTTATAGGCTCGTATTTGTATAATGAAATTTTCACAATAAAGGTTTTTAAAAGAAAACATGGTAGTAGTATATACATTGGTAAAGTTTTTAATAATAGTCACTGTTTTAGAATCATTAAAAGGCAAGTGAAATAAAGCAGACCAATTACATGAAGGGTAAAAGGTATAATACGCAGGAACGCAGTAAAGATAAATGGTCAAGGGCTGTTGTGTTTTCTACTCCTGCAACATAAAGTGATCGATAAGAATCTCATATTCAGGCGTATCGGCGACTAAGACAGCAGGTCGACCCTCTTTTGCTCAACGTCTCCGTCATGGGACGAAGAAACGCCCTTTTTCTCGAAAAAAGAATATATTTTACTTGCAGGACAGTTGTAAATTTTCCGGGAAAGTACATTAGCCTGGAACATTATAACATATATTTAAGAAAAAATAATGTTCGGAAGTAATAAAAAGCGTAATTTTTAGGTCATATGACCAAGCCTTTCATCATTAGAATAAGAAAAGTAAAATGAACCAATGAAAAGTTTTATTAACAAGTCACATGACCTGTTATGCTTACGTTACGCGCTGCGCGTCGCGCCCCGGATGACTTTCAGACGCATTACGCGACAACGCAGGTCCAGAATATAGTCAAAATGTCTCCACCAACCAGCGGTCGGAACACAGCCCCTTTCAGCAGGCTAAATAGTTCTGTTAAATGACAACAGAAGGGACAGGCAACAAGAACCATCAGTCAAAGAGGGGAGGGCTAGTTCTTCTCTACCGGGTTACATTGGGGCGCTACCGGAACTGATCGAATTGGTAGTCTACAGTGTTTCTGGATGTTTCAGACTGAAGCTGGCGTTAGCATGAGAGCACCACCATTTCGTAGCTCCGTCGTGGCCATTCCGCGAGCAATCATGGCAGCCGCTCTTTATCGTTATTTTGGGCGGGGTGGGTGGCGGAGCCGAGCTGTATTGCAGCCATCATGGTGTGGAGTTCAGTTCATCTCACTAGTTTCGTATTTGTCATGAGGGGTTGTTCTTAATGTTTCTATTTTAGCGAGGTCAAAAAGAGATCCCATTAGTGGCCTACTGATTTTGCTCGATTCCTTTTGTTTTTTTACACGATTTTTCGTTATCTGCAAAGACTAAACAGAGTATTGCGACTCTGTGTTTGTTTGTAAATAGAGAATGAACCAAAGAGAACCAATTCTAAAACAGTAAATGCTTGGATAACAATCAATCAAATGGAGAGAGAAGCAGGCACGACGTATTACAACGGGGGCAAAGGCCTGCGTTAACTACCTTTCACTATCTGCAAAGAGAGAGTACTCCTAATAGAAATGAGGGGGGGGCAGCATTCAAAGCAGATCAGTGTGCATAAACACGAAAATGTTTTTACTTACCACGTACTTGACATTCGACAGCTTATGATATTTGCTATTAAAAAACCATTGAAATTCACTGAAAAAACCATAGGTTATAGACCATATATAGTTAGGAATTAGCATTTACAAAACCTTGAAAATTCACTGAAAAAACCATAGGTTATAGACCATATATAGTTAGGAATTAGCATTTACAAAACCTTGAAAATTCACTGAAAAAACCATAGGTTATAGACCATATATCGTTAGGAATTAGCATTTAAAAAACCTTATTTTACCCACACAAAACCATTGAAATTCCATATATAGTTAGTTGCACTAACTATATATCGCGCACCCGCAATCCACTGCTGATGATGTCACATATTACATCATTCATGACATGGTCAGTGACATCACTGATGACATCACTGATGACATCTCAAATGACATCACTGATGACATCACTGATGACATCTCATTTGACATCAATGACCACATCACTGATGATATCATTCATGTGACAATACAATGCATCTCCTCACATTTTAATATAACCTCTGTTTCACCCAGTGTTAAATACAGAGTATAATTTTTGAAACCATTGACACACCAATACTAGTTACTACATACGCACTCACTGATTCCTACGTCTACACACACCTTCACTCATTCACCCATACAATCATTCATACATACAATCACTCATCTTTACAACACTATCATATGCACTCATACACCTATACAGACACTCACAGTCTGCCACTCATCCATGGAGTTACTCACACACCTAGTCAGTCCTGTAAAGAATCAATGACACTTCCATTTTCTTGTCTATACAGTTAAACATAGAGCACCTTACATTTTCAAACATATACTAACACATACTTACCTTCTTATACAATCATTGATACAAGTACACATTGATCTGCACAGAGTCATACACCTCCTAGCCAGCCACACACACACTCAGTCTCCCATACAAATACTTGGGCAATCAATCAATAACCCATATAGTTACTCATATAGCTACTGATCAACACATGCAGCAGTTTATAGAACAACAGACATAATGATGCACAAATTAAGACAGTTTAGTCACTAACCCATGCACTCAGTGAGACACATTTAATCACTCAGTTATACAGTCAGTCATGCACCTACTAAATCCTTCGTCCAGACACTTACACATCCACTCATTCTTCAATATGTAAGACATATTTAAACTTTACAGAAACAAAAAATCACTGGATGTTGTTATCAGTCATGTCATCAGTGATGTCATTTGAGATGTCATCAATGATGTCATCAGTGATGTCACTGACCATGTCATGAATGATGTAATATGTGACATCATCAGCAGTGGATTGCGGGTGCGCGATATATAGTTAGTGCAACTAACTATATATGGAATTTCAATGGTTTTGTGTGGGTAAAATAAGGTTTTTTAAATGCTAATTCCTAACGATATATGGTCTATAACCTATGTTTTTTTCAGTGAATTTTCAAGGTTTTGTAAATGCTAATTCCTAACTATATATGTTCTATAACCTATGGTTTTTTCAGTGAATATATATATATATATACACACACACACACACACACACACACACACGCACCCACGCACGCACACACACACACACGCACACACACACACACACACACACACACACACATCCTACTGGTGGTCACCAGTAGGTAGTTACAGGCAGGTAGGACCTAGTTTCCAATGCACAAGCATTTTTTGACTTGCCTATAACTTTGGCGTCGTTTGACCAATCTTCAGGAACTTTTACAGAAAAAGTGTCAAAGTAGGTTCTGTGTCTCATGAAATGTTTGGGGGTGATCCGTGCTGTAGGGATCAAGAAATAGGGATGCAAAAAAAGGGTGCGTTCAGAATGTTAATTTCCATAGCAACGTGTTGTCGAACCTACCGCCCTAACCTCTGGATGGAATGACACCAAATTTGGCACAACAGTAGATGTTGATATGCAGATTGTGCTTTTTGTTATTTGGTGCAAATCCATTCAGTAGGTATTGAGAAATGTAAGCCAAAATGATAGATATATCTATGGGCGTGGATATTTGGTGGTGGTTTCGCGATTAATCACGCATGCACGCGCCATTAGGAATGCTGTGATTGGCTGGCTGCGGCTGCCATTTTATTGCTCAGGAACAGTTCCCGGGGCTAAAAATTTGGATAAAAGATAACATAAGGGATCATGGTGGAGATACTCTGACACCATGTTTGAGAAGTGGGTGTGTAAGTGACACAAGTTAAGCGTCCAAAATTTATTTTTTTAATCGAAAACATTGGTGGAAGCACAAAAATATATATATATTCGAACACACTAGCCGGTCACTGTCACACACTCATGTATGCACTCACAAACTCACTCATACAATTATACACCCATTCACATACCCACTCACACACTTATACATCCAGTCACATACCCCCTCAGATACTCATGCACTCACTCACATACGCATTCAGGTACTTATGCACCTACTTACAGACTCACTCAAAGAATGGCACACCCATGTACAGACCCACTCAGAGACTGATACACCTACTTAGAGACTGAGTCATAGACTCATGCATACAGTTTCATACCTACTTAGAGACTCTTACATCCGCTCACAGAACCACCTGGGCACTCATGCACCCACTCACAGACCCACTCTGATACTTATGCACCCACTTTAGACTCATTTGGTGAATCATGCACCCACTTACAGACCCACTCACACACTCATGTATATACTCACAGACCCACTGAGACACTCTTACAGATCCACTCAAACACTCATACAGCCACTCACACGCCCATACTGTCACAATCACACTCAGTCACAGACCCTCCCAGAGACTTATGGACTCAGTCATTCACTCATACACTCAGAAAGTCACACACCTACTCACAAACTCACTTGGATATACACACACCCACTCATTCACCCACGCAAGGTTCATGCATCCACTCAGAGACCCACCCAGATACCTGCCCTCCCAGCCACAGACCCACTCATACTGGCACCCATTCTCTCACCCTCTCAGGGACTTATGTTCTCACTCACAGATCCATTGAGACACTCCTATACCCACTCACAGAGTCACTCAGACACTCAAACCCACTCACAGACCCACTCAGACACTCACACACCCATATAATCACTCACACACCCTCTTATAGACCCACTCAGTGACTTTTGTACTCAGTCACTAATACACTCAAAGACTCACACACCCACTCGCAGTCCTACTCAGAGACCCACTGACCGAACCACTCAGACACTCACGCTGCCAGTCATAGTCGTACTGAGAGACTCATGCACTCACTCACAGATCTACTTAGACACCCATGCGCACACTCATTCAGATATATGCTTAGACACTCATATAGCCACTCACAGATCCAGTCAGACACTCATATGCTTACTTACAAATGAACAAAGGAACTCATGCACTTACTCACAGATTGAGTGAGAGACTCACGCAACCAATCACAGACCCATTGTGACACTGATGTACCCACTTATAGATGTACTAAGGCAGTAACGCATTTCATTACAGAAGTATTGATAGATTGATGCACCACCTCACAGATCCTCTCGAATACTTATACAGTGAATAAAAGTCTTAGTGATACAGTGATGTATGCAGTCATAGATTACACTGAAAAAATAGGCACTGTTATAGAGATATTAACCCCTTCGAGGCGAATGACGAGCTCAGCTCGTCATGAGTTACGCCTCTCGTACGCTCATGATGAGCTGAGCTCGTCATGCACCGCGTTTTTTAAAAAAAAGCAGCGCAGCGTGGAAATCTGCACCGCACGCATGCGGTTAAGGGAGTTGTACATGCTATTAAAAAGACATTGTGCTGGAAGCTTCCTTCCACTCCTATCTCCATCAGGCAGGCATCCTCTTGTAGCCTTGCACTTTCAAGCAGAAAGTTCAGAAACCTTGATTGCCTCTGGCTTCATGTTTTCCAGCATCACAGGCCACCTACCTGTGCAGAAGTACCTTCGCTATAACATACTTTTTCCCATTTGTTTGGTTTGCCTCATTCAGGTTACTACTTTGTTAGATGAAATCAACACGGAGAGGAAATTAGTTTGAGTCTTTATTCTGACAGTGTTCTCCAAAACATTGCGAGCTGCCTTCTCTTCACCCTCCACTAATGTTCTAATGTGAGCTCCACATCAACATTCTAAACTAGGAATGGAATATGACAATGGCAGTAAGAAGGGGAGGGAGGGGAAGAGGAACATGGGAATGTACCATTCAAGATAAAGATTACAGCACATCTCCCTTCAGGAAAGAAAACATATGCAAGACGTTGTTAGGACTAACATGTACAGTGTGATGTCAATATTCACTTGAGTAAGAATACACTTTTGGGGGAGGAGCCAAGCTCGCGACCGTGATGGCCGCGTTGTAGCTCGGCTCCGTCAACTTTCCTGCTTGCACTACCTATCCTGCGCCTTATCCTGCCCCGAGAAGTCTTATTTGATGGAATATGGAATTATGACGTTTTGCTGGCACTTACCGTCTGCTCTGGATGATCCTAGGTGCCGCGGATCTTGAGCTGTGCCCTTGTTCGCTTCGGAGCCTCCGGGGCGGGCGGGCCTGGGACTCGTCTGCGGCGCCCGGACGGGGCGGAGCGCCGGGGCCAACCCCTTGGTGGAGGAGTGGGGTCGGCCGGAGCGGCCACTGTGCGGTTGGACCGGTGGCGACTAACCGGGCCTGGTCTGTCTGTCCGGGGCCTGGTGGTGGAGCGCTGCCTTCCGCGGACGGGGGTTGACCGCATGGGTGACTCGTCTCCCCTTTGTTCTCCTGTCCGGCCATCTTGAAACCCTCCGCCCGGTCTTGGCGGGCGGCGCCTGTGGGTTGGTGGCGCTGGCTGCCTCAATATTCTGGTGGTCCGCCTTTCTGCCCTGGAGGTTCCATTGTTTGTTGCCGGCTGGATTTCATCGAGCCCCGCCGGTGGCCGGATTGGGGTCGGAGATTGCCGAGGCCCCGCCGGGCTAAAAAGATGGCGGCCTGCGCCCTGTATCTACGCCCAGTTGGAGATGGCGACATCGGCTGGCCGCACGGCACGTTTGCTGAATACCGTAAAGGTGAGCCTACAGTTGGCGACGTCTTCGCCGCCTTGTGTTCCTGGCGTGCTTCCATGACGGTACCTGTTGCTGGGCCGGATGGTGGTCTTGGTACTGGGCTCGTTGGGCCGTCCCCTGCGTGTGCGGTTCCACCGCTTCAGTGTGCTGCGGAGTCCTTCCTGGAAATTGAAGACACCGGGGCCACCGCTTGTTTGGACGTACAGATGCCTACTGCCTTGTATCGTCAGGAGTTCTTCCCTGTGGTGGATGTACTGGAGGGCCTCCAGCCGAGATCCATCCGGGACTGTCTCGCCGGGTCTCCCGGTGTTTTTTTGCCTCGACCTGCCGAGCGGAGATCCTGTAACTGTTTCACCGGGGCGACTTTTTCCCCTTGGTCGGCGGAGCTATGCTTGAGTTGCCTGCTGCTGTTGCTGTCCTTTCTTGTTCATCCGGTCCGAAGCCGCTATACCTTGTGTGGTATATCGACGATTGGAATCCCTGCTTTTCACCTCTGGCCCCTCATGTTCTGGTTCTTTGTGCACTCTGTGCCTATGGCACTGGACAGACGAGGACAGGGGTGAGTTGCACTTGTGCCGCCGGACTATTACTTCGTGGCATGGCCGTTGACCACCTTGCAGCTGTACGTGTATGATCGATTCCTCTTCATATTCCTGGTGCCTGTTTTTCTTGAAATGACTTCATCTTCTCGTGGGATCTAAAATGTGTTCGAACGGGGGGTTGGGAGCTGATAGTTTTGATTATGTGTCTCCTCTCCCACTAGAGATTTTTTTCCTTTTTTTTTTTTTCCCTTCCTTTCCCCTTCCTCTCTTTTTGCCTATGTGGTTTCTTCCTTACTTTTTGACTCTTCTATATTTCGGGTTTCCTGTTAGGGCGACAGGCACGCTGCTGGGGGGGTAGGCCGTAGCCTTCTGCAGGGGTGCAGGGTGGGGTGGGTGGGGGGGGGTCTGTCTTTTTGTTTTTTTCTTTGTTCTTGGTTCTATGGCTCTTATGTATCCTCTTTTCTGGACGCTGCGTCTACATGTAGGCCTCCTGGGGTGTTTTTGCCGGCGTGGGCCTTATGATCTCCCTGCCTCCGATGTTCATTGTGCATCCACTAATCCATATTTCCTTCGGTTCCATAGTCTGGCCCTTTCTTTTGTATGCTTTGCTTGCCAAGGGGCGCATGCTGTGGTGCCGCGTTCTCCTTTCCCTGTTTTTTCTACCCTTTTTCTTGATGTCCTTTCCCCCTTTTTTTTTTTCTCCCCTTCTTTCTCCCTCTATTTGGGTTGATGTAGCGGATGGCTCTTTGTATTGCAATCCTGACTTCCTTTTTATGTATTGCTGCGTATTTTCTTAGCAACGGGTGGGCGCTGGGCAGTGGTTGGACTTGCTTGCAGATGTGGGACTTACGTTTTGCCCTTGCTATAATATGGCTGTTCTTTTTTAAATTCGCTGTGTATTGTTTTACTGCTTGCTGACGGACCGCCACAGACTTTTGGACCCTAATGACTGCACTATTCCTGCTATTCACCCTATTGTATTATAAAATTAACCTTCACTTTTCCTACTCATGGTGGTTTCCTTGTGGCTTTCTGCCTCGCCTTATTGCATCTGTTATATCGGAGACCCGCTGGAGCTTCTTTCCTGGCCTACGTGCTAATACAGTGTGGTGGCCGGCCCGATGGGTTGTAGGCCCGTATTTGTAAGCTTCATCTGCACAATAAAGGTTTTCAAAAAAAAAAAAAAAAAAAAAAAAAAGAATACACTTTTGATAACAATTACAACACATCTCCCTAGGGTGGGAAGGAATTAACATGCGAGGTCTCTGGCTGTCTTATGTCTCGTAGCTTCTTGGCCACATCATCTTTTTTTGCTGACCATTTCTTCTGGAGGAACGAGAGCCTGGGGACAGCAAGCTATGTTGTCCATACATAAGTATGGCCATCCTCCAGAATTAGTGTTACGTTTTACACATTTGATTTTTTTAGGTTTAGCGAATGATGAGGACTTGGAATTTGAAGTCTATGGACTTTTTACTACCACCCACTGTAGGAGAGTAGGATCTGCTTCTTATGTTTACCCCCACTTTTTGCTGGTGTTTCACTGTTTTTCGACTTTAGTCAGGCTGGGGCACTGCTATCCAGTACCCCAGCCTAGCTGCTGCCTCTCTAAAATGATTACAAGTACTTTAGGTACACTCCAGTTTGGTTACTGGGATACCCTTATACGTCCCTAGTATATGGTACACCATGTACCCAGGGCATAGGTACCCCAGAGGCCTACCAGGGGCTGCAGCATGTATTATGCCACCCCTGGGAAGCCTTCCAAAATGACACCACAGGACTGCTACTGCAGCCTGTGTAAGGTGGTGTTGCACCCCTTACTTAGATATAGGTTCCCTATATCTACCTTATATCACTACACATATAAACCTATAAGTCACCCCAATGGCAGGCCATATCAATCTTGAAGGCAGGGTGCTGTTTTTTGTGTGAGAGGGTGACCATGCATGAGAAGAGTCCCTCTGCAGCCTCCGGAATGTATTCTCCGGGGTTGTTCTGTGATGCAGTCGGACCATATACTCTTAAGTGCATTATAACCTCGCAGTAAATGCTAACTTTGCAATGCTGCAAGGAAACATGTCATGTTGGTGTCAAACACTTTGGAATCATACCCCCCACCAGTTATGGCGGTAGGGGTATGATTCCACCCTTCTAAAGGAAGAGACATGTCCACACCGTTACACCCGGTACCAGTTTAAAAAAGCGCTGGCATCACAAAATGGATGCCACAGACATAAGTCTGGCCTCCTGTTTCTGGATGAAACTCCAGCAGGGGAGGCTTGAACAATAGGTTTCCTGTCACAGGGAGGTGTCACCACCACCCAGACAGGCTTTAGTGTATTGGGGCTGGTTGGGTGCACTCTGAGAGTGCTTTGAAGTCATCACTGGGGGCACAATTGGTGCCCCTGTGCATAGCCCAGTTCAAACCGGTTGCAGGAGCTACCAGCCCCTGCTCTGGTGCAAAACTGGACAAAGGAAATGGGGGTAGCCACCCCTCTTTCCAGACCCTCTCATAGGTGGGTCCCCAGAGTTTGTCCAACCCCTTCCTTGGGTATAAGATAGGAACCCCTGGCAACAGGACTTTAGATTACACCTGGATAAAACTCTGATACTGAATCCTGGAACTTCGACGATCTGCACGATGCTGGATGACTGAAGAATCTCCCTTGGAGTAAAGGAGTTACTCTCCTGTGTGGCAGGCACCAAAGATGCAACCAACTAGTTTGCATCTCTGAAGCTCCCGCCAGACTCTGAAGTATTTGCAACATAGGAGGTAGATTTCCAGACTTCCCAGAGGCCGACCTGAGTCCCCAGCAAAGCTGAGACCTGCAGCCCTCGCGGGTACTGTGAAACCGGAACCCCTGGACACTGTGCACATTTGCAAGTGCATCAGCTTCTCGATGTTCCTTGAGGCAGTGCATTGGGTTACTTGTAGCCCCGACCCCAAGCACCTTTTTCACTGAAGATTGCTGGCCTACACTCCACGAGTGTTCCATGAGCCGGCCCTTTGTGTTTTCACTCAAGGTACCTTTGCAGTCCCTGGTCCATCGACTGGTGGATTCCTGAGAAGGCAACTTTGACTTTCATTGGGCTTCCCTGGTTGCTATAGACGTGCCCTGACTTTTCACCACTTGGTGAGTCCCCAGACCTTGCTATTCTGCACCGAAGCATATTTTCTCTTCCTGTGTGGGTTGCTGTTGCCAAGGCTTGTTGGGTCTAATCCAGTCACCAATACTGCAGCACTCAACATCCTTTGTGGTACAGCTCGAATCAAGCTCCTGGTCATCGTCAACACCTCCTGGTCCTTGTAGCTGCAGGGTCAAGATTCACCTCTTCACACCTGAATCACCTGACATCGGTGGGCATTCGTCTATCATGCCCCTGGTCACTGGCAAGTGACTCAGACTCTGTCCCCTCTGCTTTCAGGTTCCTCAAATCTTCGATCCAGTTTTGGATCACACCAGAAACTTTTTTTCAACACAGCAGCAGCACTTTGCAGCAGATCACCATTGAAACCAACAACGATTCCCTACACCAAAAGACACCTATGAACCCGGCTTCCCTGGGTGAGGTACCTTGAGTACTCCTGTGCTCCCATGGGTGTTGGCCCTAGAACCCCTTAAGTCTAAAGGGGTTTGCTCAAAGTCCTCTCCTAAGTGTCCTTAATCCTTAAATTTCCCACCGCGACTTTCCCCATAGTAGATAAAGGCGATTCACGGCTGTGTTCTCACACTGCACGTGTCCCCGTGGGTCTCCTGTGTCACTATCTTGGGTGGTTCCTTGTGGTCCCAGCGATTCTACAGGCTCTAGGCCTTGTGTCTAGTCAAGTTGTGGTCCTTATGACACTTTCTTAATATATGGTTTGGTACCCCCCTGGGGCCCAGTGTATATTGTGCTATTTGCTGAAGTTCTATATTGTTTAAAGTGTGTACTTTGCTCTGCAATCTCATAAAGGGATTACTAGAAAGTGTTTAGAAATAAAAACATATATGTTATATATATTTATACCTTGTGTGGTTCTCTTTTCATTTAGACATTCAAGAGGTTATAATCTGGTAAACCAAGTTGCTTTACACTCCTTCAAGACTTAGCCTGAAGGTTGCTCTCCATAGCTACCACTAGGATAGCTTTCAGTAAAGGTTGTCTTAAACCTATCATCAATAAGAGTTGTTTGGACTGGTGCACGGTGCCCAGTAGAATAGTGGACAGCATATGCCGGGCCAACTTCTCACACCCACTGTCCCTTGTTCCATTCAGGTCTCGCAATTCCTTCATTTCTTACGTTCCAATAGGGTTGTAAGTTATCAGGTAATTCCTTACATTTGGCAGGCCGAACCATGATTATTTTGTCTCTTGCAACAGCTGAGACAGTATCATCTTTCTCACATTGTTCCCACTCTTTTTTATTGATGGCTTGATTTCCTATAGATAATATTGCCTCATCTGAGGGCTTTATCAGGGAATCTTCACATGCTATACGTAGTCGGGACAGACAGTCAGATACCTGGTTTTTAATACCTGGAATGTATGCAATATTGAAGTTGTAGTTCTGTAACACTCGTATCCATTTAGCAATATGAGGATAGACGTTCTCAATGCATTTAGAAGAGAACATGAGGATGAGCGGTTTATGGTCTGATCTTACATTGAATGATATGCCCCAGAGATAGAACTTAAAGTGATTAATATCCCAGAAGCATGCCAGTGCTTCCTTCTCTACTGTAGAGTAGTTGTGTTCCGTGTCCTTGAGAGTCCTAGATGCAAATCTATGATCCTTTCCTCTCATTCAATAATTTGTTACATTGATACACCCAAACCTCTCATGCTAGCATCTGTTGTCAAGATGACTTTTACTTTTATGTAACAATGCCTAAATGAGGGGCTCTAGAGACTGCTTCTTTTACTTGGTCAAAATCTGATTGGCATTACGGGACCCCCATCTATAGAGATTCTGTTTTCATTGGGGGGATCCAGGGAGTGTGGTGTGGTTGGGAACTCAGGTGGATAGCCCTACTGTACAATCAAAATGGTTCTGTCTGGTATGGGTGTTCAGTGCGATCGGGGCGGAGGGGTTTGGGGTGGAGGGAGTTAGATTTTATTTGTATTGCTCTTCATTTTCTTGTGTGTCAATATGAAAATGTCAAAGTCAGTATAAAATGCTTTGATTGTGCAAACTCCTCAGGGGTACAGAGCCCTGCTGTATATGTGCCATTAGACACATAAAATCTTTTTTTTTTAATACGTCTGATTGGCATTGAGTACTCCACCCAAAAGGAACTTCTTTTTTGAGTAAGGTTCCTAAGGAGTGGACCTACTATGAGCATTTAGGGATATATTTGGACATATACTCCACTAAGCCAAGGAAAGATTTGAGCGCCTCCTTGCAAGATGGTATAGGTGCCACTTTGATAGAGTTTATCAAGCTGCACTTAGGCTTAATACCTTCTTCAGAGATGTTGTGCCCCAGGTATTCAACTGATTTAACATCTATTTTACATTTTTCCATCAGAATCTAGAATTTACTTCGTTTATCAAGAACGTCTTCCAAGATTTCATTGGGTTCATCTTTAGAATTGACATACATGATAGTGTCATCTTGAAAACAGATGACCTTAGGGATCCCTTGCAGTATGTGCTGCATTACTTGCTGAAACACTGCAGCAGAAGATGCTAGGCCAAATGGCATCCTACAGAATCAGTACGTGCCAAAAGGAGTTATAAACGATGTTAAGGCCTTAGAATCTGGGTGAAGAGCTACCTGGTGAGAGGCCATTTAAAGGTCTATCATACTGAATTAGCTTGATCCTTGTATGATGCCCAATATTCTATTGATTTTTGGTAGAGATTGCCTGGCCATTCAAATGTTCACATTGAGATCTCTTAGATCAATGCATAAACAAATACACCTACCCCGTTCTTTAGAGGTAATGACAGTGGGAGCCAACCCTTCAGCAAATTCAAAATTGTCAATCACCCCTGAATTCACAAATTGGTCCTATTCTTTATTGAGGGGGTCTCTCATGAGTAAAGGAATAGGACGTGATTTATGTATGACTGGCTTGGCATCAGTTATAAGTTTAATCTCGTGAAAAATGTTTAGAGTAACCCTAGCTTACTTGCAAAGACTTCTGGAAATTTGTCTCATATTTCCATGCCCATGACCATCCTGTTGACTAAATAGACTTGTACAATAGCGTTGGAATCCAAATTGATCCCTACCTAAGTCTTTCTGATACTTCCAACCGAGGAGATTGGACCCATATTTAGGGATGTCCACTTTACCCACAGTGGTCCTGTCTTTGAAGGTTATGTGCATGAGTAACATTCCTGCCGAGGGAATGGGATCTTAATTGAACCCTCGTGGAGGGATTGAGATTGACGGTTCCTCCCAGCGAGGTGGGCCTTTACCACCCCACACAAGAGAAAGCCACTTTTGCAGATGACTTATTTATACCCATCTACAGCTTCTCAACCTGATCCAGTTCCTCCCCACGTAGGCGGACCCAAGGTTGCACTCTGCATCAGAAAGCGTACGTCAGTGACTCCGATGAGCCTGACTATACCTTTCCGTCACTAGTTGAGGCATCCTCCAGGAACCGGAACCACAAGGATCATTTCGCAATGAAAGAGACAGTCATAGAGACTGAGAGCAGGGCTCTGGGTTGGAAGAAGCACAGTACACTGCACGGCACAATAACTGGGACAATGATGTCACAAAACAGTGAAAGGTAAGGGCATTCCTTTGTGACAGATAGTGGGTCCACGAACTAGGTGTGTGAATTAAACCAGCAGGTTCTAGAGTACAGGCAAAAGTTGTGAACATAAAAAGGGGAGAACTCCTGGCTCCTAACAGAGTTCTCCAACACAACGCTAGCTGCCTTCTCTTAGCCTTTCACCAATGTTATAATGTGCTCTCCACATCCACGTTCTAAACTAGGAATGGAACGTGACAATGGTGGTAAGGAGGGGGATGGGGAAGAGGAACAAGGGATTGTACCATTCTAGATAAAGATTACACACTACCATATATTATGGGACAGTGCAGCAGCGCTCACAAAGAGTGTGGCTTACCAGCTATGATCAGAGACATATGACCCCTGATGCATAGCTTCTTTACCATCCTTTAGAATGGATGATTTCGATCCTTCTACTGCTTATATTTAGGAAACAATTTTTTTTCTTTTGCATGTAATTTGTTGCTCTCTTCCCTGTGCAGCTTTCCCCTTCATACCTGAGCCTCCTATCTTCTCTGCGGTGTTCTCCCACTGCCCAGTTTGTTGTTGCCTAAATAAAGTATGGTAAATTAAATAAAGCAAAAATGGCTGCCCCGACATGAAATATCTGCATGCATACTTGGTGATGCATATGCGTTTATACAACATTACGATGGACTTTTTTTCCTATGCTTTTCAGCATCAGCAGTAACCATTTTTTCCTTTTTGCTAATGCTGAAAAGTATCAGCAACAAGCATCGACAATGTCAAAAGGATCTACTCGCTTTGCCAGAGCTTGTTTTTGGGGTGGTGTTGCCCCACAGGTCTTAGTTTTGTGGTTCTTGGGTAATGTGGCGATATGAAGTGCACATGCAGCACTAGGAACTTCCAACCTGTAGTGAATGCATGAAAAACGGCAATTCTACAATCAAAGCATATGCAGCATAAAAAATAGCACATTTTCCTTGTATTATTACAGAGGTGAAGCTGTGAATTGTGGATCAGGTTCCATGATTTCAAGCCCCAGGGAAGTGAGGGTTCATTTCACCCCAGCCCAAAATGCCTCCAAATGTTATTCAATTCACTTCCTGAGGTGAAGAATCACTTTTTAAGGCATAAGAGTGAGTAATTCTGACATTTTTATTCACTTTTACCCATTCCACAAATCTTGCCTTTAGGGCCCCCGGAAGCATTAAAATGACTTTAAATCTAAAAGTGATGATCCACATAGAAATGTGAGGTTTAGCTTAAAGATGCCACATTTGAAAACAGACCATTTTTTACCTTTCTGAAGCATGTTGTAAGGGGCCTGTTATCTCTTTCATCAAATATCGGGCTTTTTCGATTGAACATTAACCCCTTCCATGCTGGTGACGAACCCCAGCCGTCCCGCTCCACGGTGCTCGTGTGCGGATGAAGGCTGTGGTTCGTCACGGCCCCGCCCTGATCGTTCCGTGGCAGCACACGGGAGGGAATCGCGGCCGCACGAAGGGTTTAAACGCCTCCAAATGTTATTTAATTCACTTCATGAGGCTTAGAAACACTGTTTACGGCCTCAGAGTGAGTAAATAGCAAATTTTATTCACTTTTACCCATTCCACCAATTTTGCATTTAGGGTCCCTGAAAGCATACAAATAACTTTAGTCATGTTAATTTTTATCTCTAAAACTGATGATCCACATAGAAATGTGAGATTTAGTTGAAAGATGCAACATTTGAAAACAGACGATTTTTTTCCTTTCTGAATCATGTCGTAAAGGGGGGTGTTATCTCTTTCAACAAAATATCGGGAAAATCAAATGTTACTTAGTTCCCTTTCCGGGCTGAAGAAAACACTTTATAAGGCCTCGGAATGAGTAAATTGTCCATTTTCATGAACTTTTACCCATTCCACAAACCTTGCGTTTAGGGCCCGTGGAAGCATGAAAATCACTTTAAACATGCTAATTTTATCCCTAAAAGTGATGATCCAAATACAAATGTGAGATTTAGTTCAAAGATGCAACATTTGAAAACGGACCATTTTTACCTTTCTGAAGCATGGCGTCAGGGGGGGTGTTATCTCTTTCATTAACAATCGGGCATTTTTGATTGAACATTCAAGGCCTCCAAATGTTATTTAATTCACTTCATGAGGTGAAGAAACACTTTATAAGACCTCAGAGTCAGTAAATTGTCCATTTTCATTAACTTTTACCCATTACACGAATCTTGTGTTTAGGGCCCCTGGAAGCATGAAAATCACTGTAAAGATGCTAATTTTATCTCTAAAAATAAAGGATGATCCCTATACAAATTTGATATTTAGTTGAAACATGCAACATTTGAAAACAAACCATTTTTTTCCTTTCTGTGAAGCATGCCGTAAAGTGGGGTGTTATCTCTTTCATCAAAAATCGGGCGTTTTCACTTGAACATTAAAGGCCTCCAAATCTTATTTAATTCACTTAATGAGGTGAGGAAACCCACAAATCTTGAGTTTAGGGCCCCTGGAGGCATAAAAATCACTTTAAACCTGCTCATTTTATCTCTAAAAGTGATGATCCGCATACAAATGTGAGAATTAGTTTAAACTTGCAACATTTTAAAAACTGATCATTTTTTTACCTTTCCAAAGCATTTCATAAGGGGGGGTGTTATCTCTTTCATAAAAAATCAGGCGTTATTGAAAATTAAAAGCCTCCAAATGTTATTTAATTCACTTCCTGAGTTGAAGAAACGCTTTTTAAGACCACCGAGTGAGTAAATTGGCAATTTATATTCACTTTCACCCATTCCACAAGTCCTGCGTGTAGGACCCATGGAAGCATGAAAATCACGATTAACATGCACCTTTTTTGCTCTATAAGTGATTATCCTCATACCCATGTGAGATGTAGTTGAAAGAGGCACCATTTAAAAACGGACCATTTTTTACCTTTCTGAAGCATGTCATAAGGGGGGATGTTATGTCTTTCATCAAAAATCAGGCGATTTTGCTGAATGCTAAATGCCTCAAAATGTTATTAAATTCACTTTCCGGGGTGAAACACTTTTTACGACCTTAGAGTGAATACATTTGCCATTTTCATTCACTTTCACCCATTCCCCCAATTTTGGTTTAGGGCCCTTGGAAACATGAAAATAACTTTAAACATGCTAATTTTATCTCTAAAAGTGATTATCCACATACAAATGTGCGATGTGTTTGAAAGATGCAACATTTTAAAATGGACCACTTTTTAACTTTCTGAAGGATGTAGTAAGTGTGGTATTATCTCTTTCATCAAGAATCTGGCGTTTTTCCTTGAATATTAAAGACCTCCAAATGTTATTTAAGTCACTGCCCAAGGTGGAAAAACACCTTTTAAGGCCTCACAGTGAGTACATTGGCTATTTTCATTCACTTTTACACAATCCACAAATCTTGCGTTTAGGGCCTATGGAGGCATGAAAATTACTTTAAACATGCTCAATGTATTTGTAAAAGTGATGATCCAAATTCTTATGTAAGATATAGTAGAAAGATACAACATTTGAAAACTGATAATTTTTTTACTTTCTGAAGCATGTCATAAGGGAGGGTGTTATCTCTTTCATAAAAAAACTGGCATTTTGTTCTTGATATTAAATGCCCTCAAATGTTATTTAATTCATTTCCAGAGGTGAAGAAACAATTTTAAGACCACGGAGTGAGTAAATTTGCCATTCATATTCATTATAACCCATTCTTCAAATCTTGCATTTAGGGCCCCAGGAAGCATGAAAAATCACTTTTAATATGCTCATTTGATCCAAATGAAGTGATGATCCACATACAAATGTGAGATGTAGTTGAAAGTTGCAACATTTGAAAACTGACCATTTTTTACCTTTCTGAAGCATGTCGTAAGGGTGGCTGCTATCTCTTTCAACAAAATCGGGCATTTTTTCTTGAACACTATGGGGTCTATTAGGATGGACTGGAGTCCGCCCGCCACCCTAGCGGTGCTGGGACCAGTCGCCACGGCGGCGTTGGCATCCCGCATACATTACATTGTGGCGGGTGGTGCTGTAAGCATGCATGCCTTTCCATGGCGGAGTCTCCGCCATGGACAGGTGTGGGACCGCCATCATCATAATATGCAGGCACCGCCACTATATGATGGCCTTTTCCGCCCGGTAAGCAATCGGGCAATTTGCCTACAGGCAGAAGATTGGCAGACGGTCTTTCCGTCCGCCTGGGTCCCCACTGCCATCGTAATATGGGGGGGGGAAACGTTAGGCGAGCCGACTAGAATGGCGGGCGGATCACACCACCATACGGGCGGTGGCGATCCACCCGCCATCCTAATAGACCCCTAAATGCCTCCAAATGTTATTTTTTATTCACTTCCTGTGGTGAAGAAACACTTTATAAGGTCGACTCTAAACACACTCCTTTTAGTTCCAAAAGTGATGAATAAATCCGACATTCATTTATGGTCAAAAGATTAAACATTCATAAAATCACCATTACTGACCATTTGGAGAAAGCTTCTAAGGTTCGGTGGAAAATTGATTTTTAGGGCAGTACAAAAAACGATTCAAAATTTCAACTGTATCACGTCTCATGTTGGATAACCACATTTTAACTCTTCCCATTGACCAATATCCCCATTTTTAATGACTTTTCCTCCTACTCAGATGCTTTTATTTTTCTGATTTAGAGCTAAATACAATAATGTTAGTTCTAAAAGTTATGATTCACATCCAATGGTCATTTACAATCAAATAATCACCATTACTGACCATTTGGAGAAAGATCCTAAGGTTCAGGGTCAATATTTTTAATCAGAAAATAGATTTTTTGGACTGTACAAAAAATCATTTAAAATGTCAACTGTATCGTGCCTCATAAAGAATAACCAATTTTTAAGGCCTCCCAGTGATCAAACTTGCCATTTTTATAGACATTTACTCCTACTCAGTAGCTTTTATTTTGCCTCATTTCGAGCATGAAAATGGCTGTAAACACACTTATTTTAGTTTGAAAAGTTATGATTCACATCTGATAGTCATTTACAATCCAAAGATTAAACATTAAAAAAAATCACCATTACTGACCATTTGAAGAAAGTTCCTAAGGTCCGGTGTCAACGTTTCTCATCAGAAAATTGATTTTATTGACTGCAAAAAAATTATTCAAAATATCAAGTGCATCTTGTCTCATGTTGAATATTCTCTTTTTAAAGCCTCCCTTGACATTTTTATAGACTTTTCCTCCTTCTCAGAGGCTTTTTTAACCTGGTTTCAAGCATGAAAATGACTTTAAACACAGTTATTTTAGTTCTAAAGGAATGATTCTCATCCAATAGTCATTTACAGTCAAAAGATTAAACATTCAAAAATCATTACTACTGACCATCAGGAGACAGTTCCTAAGGACAGGGGTCATTGTTTTTCCTTAGAAAATTGATTTTTGTACTGTACAAAAAGTATTCAAAATACGCCTCATGTTGAATAAATACTTTTTCACTCCTCACATTGATTTTTAAATTTTGTTTATTTACTTTTCCTCCTACTCAGAAGCTTCTATTTTGCCTGATTTTGAGCATGACAATGACTATAAACACAATTATTTTATTTCCAAAGTGATGATTCATATCCCACTTTCATTTACAGTCAAAAGATTAAACATTATAAAAATCACCATTAGTGACCATTTGGAGAAAGTTCCGTGGACCCGTGGTCATCGTTTTTCTTCAGAAAATTAAATTTTTGGACTGTAAAAAAATAATTCAAAATATCACCTGTATCGTGTCTCATGTTGAATAATCTCATTTTAAAGCATCCCATTGACCAAAATTTAAATATTTATAGACTTTTCCTCCTATTCAGGTGTTTTTATTACCTCATTTCGAGCATGAAAATGTCTCTAAGGTGACTTATTTTAGTATGAAAAGTTATGATTTCACATCATATAGTCATTTACAGTCAAAATATTAAACTTTCAGAAAATCATTATTACTGACCAATTGGCGAAAGTTCCCAAGGACCGTGGTCATCATTTGTTATCAGAAATAAAGTTTTTGGAATGTACAAAATATGATTCAAAATGTCAATTGTACCATGCCTCAAGTTGAATAATCACTTTTAAAAACCTCCCATTCAAAAATCACTAATATTGACCATTTGGATAAAGTTCTGAAGGACCGGGGTCATGATTTTTCATCTGTAAATGGATTTTTTGGACTGTAAAACAATTATTCAAAATATCAACTGTTTCACTTCTCATGCTAAATGATCTCCCATTGAACAAATTTGACATATTTATAGACTTTTCCTCCTACTCACAGGCTTTTTTTAATCTGATTTCAAGCATAAAAATTTCTCTAAACACACGAAATTTAGTTCTAAAATTTACGATTCACATCTGATAGTCATTTACAGTCAAAAAGATTAAACATTCAAAAAATCACCATTACTGACCATTTGGAGAAAGTTCCTAAGGTCCGGGGTCAACATTATTCATCAGAAAATTGATGTTTTGGACTGTACAATTTATTTTTGGGAAATGTCTTGCCCTATGTTGATTAACCACTTTTTAAGGCCTCCCAGTTACCAACATTGACATGTCTATAGTCTTTTCTTCCTAAACACAAGCTAGTATATTGCATGATTTCAAGCATCAATATGACTATAAACACAATTTTTTTAGTTCCAAAAGTAATGATTCACATCCAAATGTCCTTTACAGTCAAAATATTAAACATTAAAAAAATCACAATTAGTGACCATTTGGAGAAAGTTCCTAAGGCCCATGGTCATCGTTTTTCATCCAAAAATTTATTTTATTCACTGTAAAAAAATTATTCAAAATATCAACTTTATTGCGTCTCATGTTGAATAATATCTTTTTAATGAATCTCATTGACCAAAATTGAAATATTTATAGACTTTTCCTCCTACTCAGAGGCTTTTTTATTACCTGATTTCAAGCATGAAATTAACTCTAAACACAGTTATTTTAGATCTAAAAGTTATGATTCACATCTGATAGTCATTTACAGTCAAAAGTTTAAACATTAAACACAACATGATTCAAAATGTCAATTGTATCACACCTCATGGTGAATAAACACTTTTTTACGCCTCACAGAGAACAAAAACTGTAATTTTTATTGACTTTTCCTCCTACTAAGATGCTTCTGTTTTGCTTGATTTTGAACAGAAAATCACTCGAAACACGCGTATTTTAGTTTGAAAAGTTATGATTCACATCCAATAGTCATTTACAGTTAAAAGTTTAAATATCCGAACATCACCATTACTGACCATTTGGATAAAGTTCCTAAGGTACGGGGTCATTGTTTTTCATAAGAAAATGGATTTTTGGGGAATGTTCAAAAAATGATTTAAAATGTCAATTGTATCAAGTTGAATAATCACTTTTTAAGGCCTCCCAGTGACCAAAATTACCATTTTTAAAGAATTTTCCTCCTACTTGGAAGCTACTAGTTTGCCTGATTTTGAGCAAATTATTTTAGTTCCAAAAGTGATGATTCACATGCCACAGTAATTTACAGTCAAAAGACTAAACATTCAAAAAATCACTATTACTGACCCATTGGGATAAAGTTCTGTAGGACCGGGGTCATCATTTTTCATCAGAAAATTGATTTTTTGGACTGTACAAAAAATGGTTCAAAATGTCAATTGTATCACGCCTCAAGTTGAATAAATATTTTTTTATGCCTCACAGCCAACAAAAATTAAAATTTTTATTGACTCTTCCTCCTACTAAGAAACTTCTATTTTGCCTAATTTTGAGCATGAAAATGACTCAAACCACAATTATTTTAGTTCCAAAAGTGATGATACAAATCAGACAGTCATTTGCAGTCAAAAGATTAAATATTCAAAAAAATCACCATTACTGACCATTTGGAGAAAATTCCTAAGGTCCAGGGTCATCATTAACATCAGAAAATTGTTTTTTTTGTATTGTAAATAAAACGATTTAAAATGTCATAATGATCACACCTCATGATGAATAACCTATTTTTAAGGCCTACCCGTGATCAGAATTGTCATTTTTATTGACTTTTCAAAAGCATCTATTTGGCATGATTTTGATAATAAAAATGACTCTAAACACAATTATTTTAGTTCCAGAGGTGATGATCTGGGGGCATGACCAAGATGGCAACTGTGTAGGATGTGCCTACCCGTCTCTCCGACCTCTGGCCTGGGCCCTGGCCGCAAAGCAGCCTAAAACTGTTCCCCACATAGTGCCTTGAACCCTGCCCATGCCAGCTACAGCGGCTCTGAGCCTGAACCCCGGAAGCGGAGCAGTCCTGTCTCCACGCACCGACGATCGGCCTGCGGCCTACCTGTCAGCCGAGGTGGGAGAAGCGCGTGAACGGCCGTGCTGAAGATGAGGCCTGGCTGTGCTCCCCCCTTACCAGGCACACCTGTGCGGCACTTGTGGGCCACCAGAGAGATGGGGTACCCCGCTGACTGTAGAGGACGCAAGAGTGTCTCCAAGAGGAAGCTGACAGCGGACGGCGGAGGCGGCGAGGCCCTCTGCCTGGGGCCTGTGGGTCAGCATGTTGGGTCGGCGGAGGAGAAGGTGAGCCTGCCTGAGCAGCTAGGGGTCTCAGAACTCACCAGATTGCTGCACTTCTTACTTACTCACCCTCTGACTTTTGGAGGGTGTTGGAGCCAGGTGGACTTGGACCTGGGCCAGCGCACATGCACTGCAATAGTCTGCCGGCTGCGGAGTCCTGACCATGTGCCTGACCCTTCGGGGGGCCTCCTTCCCCCACTTTGTGGGGGGCCTTTGTTGATCACTCTGCAGGGCCCCCCTGCGCAACACCACAGGGGAAAGCGTGTGGCCCCCATTGGCGGTGAGTACTGGTGGAGCGGCTGTACTAGCCAAGAAGCAGAGCTACTGGGCCCCATGGCATGGTGCCCTGACTACGGATCAGGGGCCTGAAGAGGTTCCTAGGGAAACCCGCATAGCGGCCTGAGTGTGTGGTTGGAGGAAGAGGGATGCAGCGATGCTGTGGAGTGGCCCTGGGGACGGGCTACGCCAGGAGGCCGAGGGTGGAAACCTCCGTAGCATGCCACCCTTACAGCCCTTTGGGATTTGACTGACAGCATCATCGGCCTGTGCGGCCTGAAGGATGGGCACACCTGATCCCGATTGCTTTATCCCCTCTGCTTTGCCATAGTATTGCTTGCACATTGCCAGGGAAGAGGAATCCACTGCTTAAGATGGCCACCAATAAATCCAGGAAGGGCCACTCTGTTAAGGATCTTCTCCTTAAACCTGGAGCTGGAGGGGGCTGAACCACCTCTGCCACAGGAGGGCTCCTCGACGAGACATGGGCAGACTGTTCAAGATGGGCTGGTCACCCACAGCGTCCTCGAATCTCTCTTTGCCACCCTCATGAAGGAGTTCCATACCATGAAAAAAATCTGACTGCTGAGATCTGGGAGATTCGCAGGGACATTGACTCAGTGGGTGAGAGAGTAGATGACCTGGAGACGCAGACAGCGGCGAGAGACGAAGAAGTAGCACAGCTCCAGCAGAAAGTTCTGTGGCTCCAGTACCAGCAATTGGATCTTCAGGCCCACGCAGAGGACTTGGAGAATCACTCCCGCCGAAACAATCTTCGGATCCGGGCGGTGCCTCAGGGGGCAGAGGGGTCAGACATCGAAGCCTTCATCTTGGAACTGTTTCATCATATCTTAGGAGACTCTCCGGAGCAACGAATCAAGTTGGACCAGACGCACCGTGTGGGTCCCAAAAATACTGGCCGCTGCCCTTCCTCCTGACATCCTGATGTGTGTACATGATTTTCAAATCAAGGAACGCATTTTGAGGGAGGCGTGGGCCAAGCACCCCATCGATTTCTGCTCTTGCCGGCCTCTTCTCTAACAAGATCTGGCGGCCTCAACTTTGCAGAAGCGTAGGGAGTTTCAGCCTGTCACTGCGTTCCTGCGCTCCACCGCCATCTCTTATTCCTGGGGCCACCCGTTCTGGCTCATCTTCAAGTGGGAGGGTATGCTTCGGCAGATACGGTCTCTTCAAAAGGCCTCGGCACTTCTTTATCTACCGGATGGAGACTGGGACATTCCGGAGAAGGACCCCTCCAATGGCCGCCGAGACAGGATTACAAGTTGGCAACGCATTGGGAAATCTCTGCTGCACCTTCGTTCGGACCCGGAGGCAAAAGCAAAAGAGCGCACGGTGGTGCTGAACTCTTTGTCGAGCTATTCAATGGCCACAGACTGACATAGATTGGCTCTGGTAATGATAGCGGTATTTCATGTGGGATCCGTATTGATTTAATCATCGGGCCCTGTGTGGGGTGGGGGTGGCGAGTACTCCTGCAATCTATCTCACAACTCTCCATGGGGCGCACCAACCATGACTTCTGTAGACTTTGCTTGGTGATGTTTTCATTTGTATGTTCTTTGTTAGGGGTTCTTGGGTTCTCTCCTTCTTCCTCCTGATGTGAAGAGCTGATAGTAGTTACACCATGTGGCTTTGTGTTCGAGTTACAGGTTTTGGAATCACTGTTCTTAGCACCTTTTGGGATCCCCTCTTATGACGAACGACATTAAGATCCTGTCCCTTAATGTTAAGGGGATTAATAATCCTACCAAAAGGTGGGCTGTCTTGTCATTCCTTGAGCATTCAGGGGCCCACTTCTGCCTACTCCAAGAAACGTACCTTCTGCCAACTGACACGCATAGATTGAGGTCCAGGGCCTTCCTGTATTAGCTCTTTTCATCTCACACCACCAAAACAGCGGGAGTGGCGATACTGGTCTCTGCCAGATTTCCAGGCCAGGTGGGCAGCAAGCGGGTCGAGATCAAAGGCAGACTTCTGGCACATACTTTCACCTTGGGCACGCATACCCTTACAGTAGCCACAGTATATGTTCCCAACGAGGGTTAAGAGGGGTTCATCCGCGAAGTGGTGCATGAGCTGACTGGCCTTCAGAGACAGGGCCTTACTGCTGGGGGGGACATTAACTTGGCCTTTGATGGTGCAGTGGACCGACTGGGACAGAGGTGGGGGCAAACGGGGGCCCTTTCTTAGGAGGGGAGATGACTGCTAGCTGAAGCAGCTGGGCTCACTGACATCTGGCGGCTGTGACACCCGGGGTCCCGGGTATATACCTTCTACTCACACCCCCATAAGATCTATGCCAGGATCGACTACCTGCTCGCCTCTGACCCCCTTGTTCAGCAGACGAGGGAGGTGGAGATCCTTCCCTGCTCCTTATCTGATCACACAGCGGTAAGGATCTCCCTGTCCCTGTTTCACCACCAGTCTTCCCGTAGATTCTGGCGCACTCCGTGAAACGATGTTACAGCGCCCCTCGGTAGTACAACAAATCCATAACTGCATCACCAATTATCTAGACCTTAACGACTCCCCCAACATCTCCACGATGAATCTTTGGGAGGCCCTTAAAGCGGCAGTCAGGAGGGAATTTCTGGGCATTGCGGCAGCCGACAATCAGGATAGGAGGGAGAACAGAGCGCAAATGTCTGTGGAAGTGGTTGAGCTGGAGCGCATTCACCAGCGAACTGGGGCGCTCAGAGTCTGGAAGCAACTAAAGGCGGCCAGGGCACAATTAGTGGGGCTGGATATAGATCGGGCTGAATACTCTGCCCTTCGCCTCAAGCATGCATTCTATGTGGGGGGTAGATGCAGGAGGCTCCTTACTGATAGGCTGAGGGCACAAAGGCAGGCATCCCGTAATACTAGGATTCTGGACCAACAGGGGCGAGGACAGGACTCGGACCACAAGATTGCGGACACGTTTCTGCAATTCTACGAATCCCTATATGCGGCACAAGCGCTACCTGTAGATAGCCCGGCACAATACCTGCAGGGAGTCCCCTCAGCTAAACTTGTTCAAAACCAGGCTGATGAGTTGGAAGCTCCTATTCGGCTGGATGAGGTTATTTCTGCCATCTCTCGCTTAAATCCCCATAAATCCCTGGGTCCAGTCGGATTCTCCTCAGTTTTCTATAAGAAAGTTTGCGCTGTGCTAGCCCCACTGCTGGTGCAGGTTTACAACTCGATTAGAGCCACCCCTGACGTTCCCCTTCCCCCATCTATGCTGGAGGGGTTTATTTCGGTACTATCTAAGCCGGACAAGGACAGGAGCCTCTGTGGCTCCTTTCGCCGTATATCCCTGCTTAATGTAGATTTAAAGATCTTTACTGGAATTTTGGCGCAGAGACTTTCCGGTCACCTCCATGGCCTAACCGATCTGGATCAGTCCGGGTTTGTTCCCGGACTTGAAAGCTTTGACAACACCAACCGGCTCCTGGACCTGGTGGACAGGTCTGAGCGCTTCCCGGCAGAGCGTATGATCTTCTCAGTCGACGCCAAAAAGGCGTTCGACAGGGTCCACTGGCCGTACCTAAAGGCGACTCTGCTTCACTTTGGTTTCCCTAGCCGTTTCATCAATTGGGTTTTTGGCAGCTACGCGAATCCTACAGCCACGGTGCGGGTGAACGGGGTAGCCTCGTCGGACTTTCCTATATGCAGGGGGACAAGGCAGGGCTGTCCCCTGTCTCCGCTTCTGTTCACCTTGTATAAGGAGCCCATGGCCCAAAGGGTCCGGGATGATTGATCCTAGCATCAGGGGGGCGCGCTTTGGGGCGATGGAGCACAAACTCTGCCTATACGCCGACGACGTGGTGGCCACGCTAGAACATCCCCAGGAGTCTCTGCCCGCATTTCTGGCTGAACTGGACAGGTTCGTACTGACATCAGGCTTTAAAATTAACGTGCACAAGCCTTAGATCTCTCTTTGGAGCCTGAAACATTAGGGCTCCTACAGCGGTCCTACCCAGTCCAGTGGGCTTGGGCCTCGATCTCTTACTTAGGTTTGCAAGTCTCAGCCACAATACAGGCCACAAATGAATTGAATTATGCTGCAGTCCTGTGGCATGTCCGAAATTCCCTCCAGAAAAGGAGATCGCAATCGCTATCCTGGATAGGCCGCATTGCAGCGGTAAAAATGGTGACCCTTACCCCAGCTCCTTTATCTGTTCCACTCACTCCACTGGTACTCCCGAAAGGAACCATAAATTCACTACAAAGGGACATAGAACGTTTCATCTGGAGAGACCAGCGTGCTCGGCTCTGACGAGAGCTCACATACAGGGATCCTGACGAGGGGGGTTTAGGGGTCCCTGAGCTCCAGGCTTACTGGCAAGCGGCCCAAATGAGAGCGTTGGTGCAGTGGTCCAGCCCAGAATATAAGAAGCATTGGTTATTTATGGATAGGTCCTCTCTGGGGGTTCCCTTTCTCGCGCGCGCACACAGACCTCGGAATCTATATCTTTCCAAGGTAACTCACCCTACTCTACTGGCCTGGGACAGGGTCACTACATCAAGAGGACTCACAACATTCCCATCCCCAATCATGCCCATAGTCCATAATCCTGACTTCACACTGGGCCTAGGCGGCACGGAGTTCTCCCACTGGACTAAAGAGGCTTGCAGTTCTGTTGGTCACTTCTTTCATCTCTCGGTACCTCGGTCTTTTATTGATCTTTGCAGAGAACAGGGCATACCAGAAGCGAAGCGGTATCGTAATCTTCAGGTCTGACACTGGGTGCTGGGTAGGGATGTATGGGAGGGCGCAGAAAGACACCTCACCGCGTTTGAGAAATGGTTTCTCACACACCACAGCGATGCTCATTTAACATCAGATTTATATACATTTGTCAAAGTCACTGCAGATGGTGGGAAGACCCAGGGCCAGCTACGATGGTGGGGGGAGTTAGGTAGGACCATGACACGGAAGGAATGGCATGATATCTTTTATAGGGCCCGACAAATGGCTCGCAATGTGGGCTCCACTGAGACAGCTACAAAGGTGGCCACTAATTGATATCTGACCCCTGTTTGCCTCCATAGGGGCAACCCCTCTCGCAGTCCACAATGTTGGAGAGCCTGCGGCTCGCAGGGTGCTCTCACTCATTTACTTTGGGACTGCCCCTCCCTAGGGACATATTGGCAGCAGATCCTGGATGATGTGGAATTCCCCGCTTCCCGGCATATGTTTTCTTGTGCCTTCTCAGCGCTCTTACATTCCCCCTTAAATCTCGCAGGGGCAAACAGATGGCATTAGCTCTGGAGGCAGCAGTACAAAACATATTGGCCCACTGGCATACTAAGACTGTCCCAACCCGCCTGGCGGCCGGAGGGGAGCTCCGAGATCGATAATGTTACCAGCCATCAGCTAAGAGGCTTCACATCCTGACGCGCTCGACCGTCCACACAGGCGAGGGGGGAGAACTGCCCCTGTGGAGAGACCTAGTGAGCACCGCGGGTGGCGCACGAGGGAAGCAGAAACTCGGGGGTCCAACTCAATCCGGAGGTGAGGCCCGCCATGCGCCTGTAGTCCCCGGCCGAAGGTGAAAGGACTGACGGCCCGGAAGTGGACGGTCATGGGCACAGGCTCCTGTGACTTGAGTCCCCGGCATATAGTTATTGTTTGGCACAATATGCAGGGGCAGGACCGAGCGCCAGTCCCACACTTATTTATTTATTTATTTATTATGCGTCTTGTATTGCGCGAACTAAACCCGGAGGTGTCAAGGCGCCTAACAAAAAAGATCGAAATACAGGGCACATCTACTCATACGCTTGTGCAAAAAGACGTGTTTTAAGAGCAGCTCTAAAAGTCTGAAGGGAGGGGAGGGACCTTAGCTCTAATGGAAGATCATTCCACCATTTGGGAGCCAGATGGGAGAAAGCCCTACCGCCCCATCTGGTTTTCCGAGCGCGCGGGACGCGGAGAAGGAGATGATTAGAGGAGCGAAGGTTCCTGCCAGGGATGTAGTAAGACAGGATGGAGCCAATGCCTGTAGGGCTACTTTTTGCCAGAGCCTTATAGACCATACACATGGACTTAAAGACTATCCGCTCCTTAATCGGAAGCCAGTGAAGCTGCTTTCTGGCCAGCGTGGCCGAAGAGCGACGGGGAAGGTCAAGGACAAATCTGACTGCCGCATTCTGGACTACCTGCAAGCGCTGCAGCTGACTCTTATTCAGTCCAGCATACAGCGCATTGCAGTAGTCCAGACGAGAACCCAGAAGAGCGACAGCCAGTTGCCTTCTTGCCTGCAAGGAAAGGTAGTTCCTAATTTTCCTTAGGATGTGGATTATGCCCCAACAGGTAGATATCGTCCTGTTGACCTGTTGGCACATCCCGAGGGTGGGGTCAATCATAACCCCGAGATTTTTAGCCGAGGAGGTGGGTTTAGGGCAGGCACCCAATGAATCAGGCCACCACTCCATGGACCAAATGTCTTCCTTTCCGCCGAACACCATCACCTCGGTCTTCTCCCCATTCAATTTCAGTGAGTTGTAAATCATCCACTGGCTGACAGCCTCCATACAAGATCTAAAACTGGAGGCTGTCAGCTCGGTTGACTGGGAGAAGGACACGAGGATCTGGGTGTCATCCGCGTAGGAGACTACCTCCATCCCAAAGGATCTAATAAGTCTGGCAAGGGGGGTCACATAGATGTTAAAAAGGGTGGGGCTAAGCGCCGACCCCTGAGGGACCCCACATTGCACAGACAGGGATGGAGATAGAAATTTTCCCAGCATTACCCTCTGCTCTCTATGATCGAGAAAAGAGGAGAGCAGCCCCAGGGCTGCCCCCCGGACCCCAATCTCACCCAGTCGAGATGTTAGGACACGGGGAGACAGGGTATCGAAGGCAGCCGTGAGGTCCAGAAGGATCAGGAGGGATGTCCGACCCCCATCCACGCTCATACGGATGGAATCGAGCACCAGGGTGAGGGCGGACTCGGTGCTATGTTCCCTCCTGAAACCATGCTGGGAGGGATCCAGGCAGCCCGAGTTCTCTACGAAGACAGCAAGATGCCCATTTAAATGGGCCTCAAGCATCTTCGCGGGGGCCGGGAGCAGTGAGATGGGGCGAAAGTTCTTTAATACCCCTGGATCTAGAGAGGGTTTCTTAAGCAGAGGTTTTACCACCGCATTTTTCCACTGCTGTGGAAAGACACCCTCCCTCATGACCCCATTCATTATGTCAAGCAAAGGGGGTAAGAGAGATCCTCTACACTGCTTCAGGATCTTAAGAGGGCAAGCATCCAGCGGAGACCCTGACTTCGTTTTGTCAAGCAGCGTCTCCAGATCTTGTAGAGACAGCGGAGGAAAGGATTCCAGACAGCCGACCGGAGGAAGCTCAGCCGAAGCAACATCCAAGACCACTGTGCCGGAGGCTCAGCCGTTAATAGCCTCTGTGACTCCAAGGAAGTATAAATGTCCGATATTTTGGACTGAAAGAAGAGAGCTATGTCATTGCAGAGCTCCTGAGATGAAATGACAGGATCGGGGACCTGAAGAGATGTAAGAGAGTCCGCGATCCTGAAGAGCTCTTTGGGAGATGACAGGGAAGAAGTTAGGGCCGTAAAGTAGTCTTGTTTGGTCCCAATTACTTCCGCCTTATATCTTTTGAGCAGGGTTTTATGGGCTTCCCTGTCTTTTAGATCCCAACTAGCATGCCATTGACGCTCCTGCCTCCTTACTTCCTGTCTAAGGAGTCTTAGTTGTTCCGAGAACCAGGGAGCTGAAGGTCTTTTCCTGGCAGAATAACAAGACCGAGCTGGTGCCAGTTCGTCCAAAGCCTCTGTAAGAATTTTCTCATAATGCGGCACCGCCAGAGAAAGATCGATCTCCCGAATAGAAGACAAACTAGGAATCCACGGGTCAAAGGAATGGTCCCCAATGTTTTTAAGATTCCTACGTACTTCAAAAGTACTCGGAACTTTCCTAAGAATTTCCTGACTAGGAAAAGCCACATTAAAAGGGACGGCCAGGTGGTCGGACCAAGAGAGAAAGAAGGGATCCGTTACTGACAGTCTCTGATCGTTAGAGAAGATCCCATCGAGCGTATGCCCCGCTCGGTGGGTGGGTCCTTTCACCAGTTGGGTAAGTCCACATGCTGTCAGTGCATCCAGCAGCGCAGAGGTGTTATGAGTCTCCAACAACTCTAAGTGAAAATTAAAATCACCCAGAATCGTTAGATTCTCACGGCCAAAATAAGGCTCCAGAAACTGAAGCAGTTTTAGGCTAAAATCTGCTCTGGGACCGGGCGGACGATAGACCAGAATCCCATTAAAAGGAGAGATAGAGGAGTCATATAATGAAAAATACATCACCTGAATGGCGTCCTTAGGGTCAGATAAAGGCATAATATAACATTTAAATCTGTCTCTATGAAGGATAGCTAATCCACCACCGACCCGGCCTATTCTGTCCTGCCGAGTCAAGCAATACCCATCTGGGACTGCTTCGATAAGGTCTGGGCCCGATGAGTCCTTAGCCCACGTTTCCGTGATAAAGACCCATGTCGGGTTCTTCTCAAGAACAAGCTCCTTAAAAACAATATTGTTTTTAATGAGTGAGCGCGCATTGAGAAGCAGGCAATTTACGCTCAGTTCGCTAGGTGCCACTAGCGAGTGGAGCTCTCGGGGAGGAGCTGGGGGGGCAGAGATCAGGCCCTCCAGGCCTGTCTGAAAGCACCCACATCCCATGGGCCGGAGTAAGTCTTCAGGAGTGCTTCTATGGAAGCACGGTACAGTAGTAGGACGGAGGCGTAAGACATCCTGTAAAGAATATTTAAATACACCGCGCCCCCCTATTACCGACCTGTAGGTCCAGCCGTCCAGCCCGTCCTCAGCGCGGACGGGCGCAGACGGGCTGGACTCTGGCGTGACTCCGGCGTCACTGCGGCGCACTCGCAGCGCGCACTCGCTGCGCGCCATGTTATCCAGTTTAAGTAGTGCTCTAGGCAGTCCACCTGACTGCTAGAGCGCACCTCAATGCAGCGCTTCCCAACACCCACCCAAGATGGCGCCCACCTGATGCAGGAACGCGAGGGACCGGCGCGCCAGAAATAGCGGTGGAGGCACAATTTAAGGTGAGGCAATGCGATCAGGGGTAAAAACAGGGAATAACAGTGAGTAAAATAATTAAATGAGAGACAAAACGGGACGTTTTAAAAGTGCGCTTAAAAGCTTTCTAGTAGGTCCAAATGCTAGCGTAATTGCAGCGATGTAGCGTCTGATCAAAATGAATGCGGGATCGGGGCTGCATCTCTGCCGCAATTCACACTGAGGAACTGTGGCCACCCCTGGTAGCCTGGACTGCTGAGGAGCGACAAGGGGACGCGGGCGGCTGCCGGCATATTGGTGGGGGATCCCCGCTACCGAAGGGCACAATTCACTGAGGGGCGCTCATACCCCCCCTCCCTCCCTTCCCCTCCTAAAAGGGACTGGAAAACCCCAGACCGGACGCCAGTAGAAGAGAAGGCCTCCACCCCTTTGACGAGAGGGCCTGGGAGATGCCCCTTTGAGGACCAGATCGGCCGGTCTGGGTTGGCTGCAACAACCTGACCACTGCAGCAACTGTGGGCCCATCCTGTGGACACCACACGCAGTGCACTCCTGGACTGCAGAATACACCGGCTAGGACTGACAATGGGAAGGAACAGAATACCCCAGCAGGGACCGCATGCATCAGGATCGGAGGATCCGTTGACCTCGTCCAATGAGGAAGTGGTTCCTCCAACAGGCGTTACAGTACAGGAAGCCAAACTAGATCTAATCCTGACGGAAATTAGGGCCTCTAGGGAAGCCCTTGAGGCATGAATAGACTCTATGGCAATGGGGCTGTCGCTGCTAAAAGACGATCACAAGAAATTAGCCGAGAAGGTCTCTGAACACAAGTTGGCCATTGCAGACCTAATACCCCAACAGACAGACCATTCCACGCGACTGGAAACTTTGGAGAAACAGATACGGAGCTTGAGGGACAGAGTGGACGATGCCGAAGGGTGCTCACGGCGCAACAACATACGCATTTTGGGGGTGCCGGAACGGAGAGAGGGGACAAACCCAACCCGCTTTGTGGAGGAATGGCTGAAGACTGTTGTGGATCCGGCGGAACTTACTCAGATGTACAGCGTTGAAAGGGCACACAGGGTACCCCCTAAGCCTCCGAAGCCAGGAGCCCCGCCACAGCCCTTGATAGCACGCCTTCTCCACTTCAAAGACAGAGACACAGTCCTCAGGGCCGCGAGAGAAAGCGGGCCAATAAAATACGAAAATAGAACAGTCTCCATATACCCGGACTTTACACAAGCTGTGCAGAAAGCCAGGGCGTCTTTCTGGGGAGTGAAGCGTGCCCTAAGGGATCGTAATGTGAAATACGCTCTCTTCTTCCCGGCACGCCTCAGAGTCATCCACGACCGTAAAACTTATTTTTTCGATACCCCGGAAAAGGCCTCGGAATTGATGGAGGTGACACTCACACCGCCCCCGTCACCACGGAATGCAGACACAGTGCCGGAAACGCAGGGCTCCGCTGACCGGGATCTGTCACCATGCCCAAGAACACCGGTGAAGGAAGCCCCGCAGAACGAATCACCCGGGGAGACATCAGATCATGATGCGGCGACGGGTCATGACTCGGTGGCACCGGCGCTGCTGACCACTGACGCCCTTGCAGTGCACAATGCAATCTATCTCACAACTCTCCATGGGGCGCACCAACCATGACTTCTGTAGACTTTGCTTGGTGATGTTTTCATTTGTATGTTCTTTGTTAGGGGTTCTTGGGTTCTCTCCTTCTTCCTCCTGATGTGAAGAGCTGATAGTAGGTACACCATGTGGCTTTGTGTTCGAGTTACAGGCTTTGGAATCACTGTTCTTAGCACCTTTTGGGATCCCCTCTTATGACGAACGACATTAAGATCCTGTCCCTTAATGTTAACGGGATTAATAATCCTACCAAAAGGTGGGCTGTCTTGTCATTCCTTGAGCATTCAGGGGCCCACCTCTGCCTACTCTAAGAAACTTACCTTCTGCCAACTGACACGCATAGATTGAGGTCCAAGGCCTTCCCGTATTAGCTCTTTTCATCTCACACCACCAAAACAGCGGGAGTGGCGATACTGGTCTCTGCTAGATTTCCAGGCCAGGTGGGCAGCAAGCGGGTCGAGATCAAAGGCAGACTTCTGGCACATACTTTCACCTTGGGCACGCATACCCTTACAGTAGCCACAGTATATGTTCCCAACGAGGGTTAAGAGGGGTTCATCCGCAAAGTGGTACATGAGCTGACTGGCCTTCAGAGACAGGGCCTTACTGCTGGGGGGGACATTAACTTGGCCTTTGATGGTGCAGTGGACCGACTGGGACAGAGGTGGGGGCAAACGGGGGCCCTTTCTTAGGAGGGGAGACGACTGCTAGCTGAAGCAGCTGGGCTCACTGACATCTGGCGGCTGTGACACCCGGGGTCCCGGGTATATACCTTCTACTCACACCCCCATAAGATCTATGCCAGGATCGACTACCTGGTCGCCTCTGACCCCCTTGTTCAGCAGACGAGGGAGGTGGAGATCCTTCCCTGCTCCTTATCTGATCACACAGCGGTACGGATCTCCCTGTCCCTGTTTCACCACCAGTCTTCCCGTAGATTCTGGCGCACTCCGTGAAACGATGTTACAGCGCCTCTCTGTAGTACAACAAATCCATAACTGCATCACCAATTATCTAGACCTTAACGACTCCCCCAACATCTCCACGATGAATCTTTGGGAGGCCCTTAAAGCGGCAGTCAGGAGGGAATTTCTGGGCATTGCGGCAGCCGACAATCAGGATAGGAGGGAGAACAGAGCGCAAATGTCTGTGGAAGTGGTTGAGCTGAAGCGCATTCACCAGCGGACTGGGGCGCTCAGGGTCTGGAAGCAACTAAAGGCGGCCAGGGCACAATTAGTGGGGCTGGATATAGATCGGGCTGAATACTCTGCCCTTCGCCTCAAGCATGCATTCTATGTGGGGGGTAGATGCAGGAGGCTCCTTACTGATAGGCTGAGGGCACAAAGGCAGGCATCCCGTAATACTAGGATTCTGGACCAACAGGAGCGAGGACAGGACTCGGACCACAAGATTGCGGACACGTTTCTGCAATTCTACGAATCCCTATATGCGGCACAAGCGCTACCTGTAGATAGCCCGGCACAATACCTGCAGGGAGTCCCCTCAGCTAAACTTGTTCAAAACCAGGCTGAGGAGTTGGAAGCTCCTATTTGGCTGGATGAGGTTATTTCTGCCATCTCTCGCTTAAATCCCCATAAATCCCTGGGTCCAGTCGGTTTCTCCTCAGTTTTCTATAAGAAAGTTTGCGCTGTGCTAGCCCCACTGCTGGTGCAGGTTTACAACTCGATTAGAGCCACCCCTGATGTTCCCCTTCCCCCATCTATGCTGGAGGGGTTTATTTCGGTACTATCTAAGCCGGATAAGGACAGGAGCCTCTGTGGCTCCTTTCGCCGTATATCCCTGCTTAATGTAGATTTAAAGATCTTTACTGGAATTCTGGCGCAGAGACTTTCCGGTCACCTCCATGGCCTAACCGATCTGGATCAGTCCGGGTTTGTTCCCGGACTTGAAAGCTTTGACAACACCAACCGGCTCCTGGACCTGGTGGACAGGTCTGAGCGCTTCCCGGCAGAGCGTATGATCTTCTCAGTCGACGCCAAAAAGGCGTTCGACAGGGTCCACTGGCCGTACCTAAAGGCGACTCTGCTTCACTTTGGTTTCCCTAGCCGTTTCATCAATTGGGTTTTTGGCAGCTACGCGAATCCTACAGCCACGGTGCGGGTGAACGGGGTAGCCTCGTCGGACTTTCCTATATGCAGGGGGACAAGGCAGGGCTGTCCCCTGTCTCCGCTTCTGTTCGCCTTGTATAAGGAGCCCATGGCCCAAAGGGTCCGGGATGATTGATCCTAGCATCAGGGGGGCGCGCTTTGGGGCGATGGAGCACAAACTCTGCCTATACGCCGACGACGTGGTGGCCACGCTAGAACATCCCCAGGAGTCTCTGCCCGTATTTCTGGCTGAACTGGACAGGTTCGTACTGACATCAGGCTTTAAAATTAATGTGCACAAGCCTTAGATCTCTCTTTGGAGCCTGAAACATTAGGGCTCCTACAGCGGTCCTACCCAGTCCAGTGGGCTTGGGCCTCGATCTCTTACATAGGTTTGCAAGTCTCAGCCACAATACAGGCCACAAACGAATTGAATTATGCTGCAGTCCTGTGGCATGTCCGAAATTCCCTCCAGAAAAGGAGATCACAATCGCTATCCTGGATAGGCCGCATTGCAGCGGTAAAATGGTGACCCTTGTCCCAGCTCCTTTATCTCTTCCACTCACTCCACTGGTACTCCCGAAAGGAACCATAAATTCACTACAAAGGGACATAGAACGTTTCATCTGGAGAGACCAGCGTGCTCGGCTCTGACGAGAGCTCACAAACAGGGATCCTGACGAGGGGGGTTTAGGGGTCCCTGAGCTCCAGGCTTACTGGCAAGCGGCCCAAATGAGAGCGTTGGTGCAGTGGTCCAGCCCAGAATATAAGAAGCATTGGTTATTTATGGATAGGTCCTCTCTGGGGGTTCCCTTTCTCGCGCTCGCACACAGACCTCGGAATCTATATCTTTCCAAGGTAACTCACCCTACTCTACTGGCCTGGGACAGGGTCACTACATCAAGAGGACTCACCACATTCCCATCCCCAATCATGCCCATAGTCCATAATCCTGACTTCACACCGGGCCTAGGCGGCACGGAGTTCTCCCACTGGACTAAAGAGGCTTGCAGTTCTGTTGGTCACTTCTTTCATCTCTCGGTACCTCGGTCTTTTATTGATCTTTGCAGAGAACAGGGCATACCAGAAGCGAAGCGGTATCGTAATCTTCAGGTCTGACACTGGGTGCTGGGTAGGGATGTATGGGAGGGCGCAGAAAGACACCTCACCGCGTTTGAGAAATGGTTTCTCACACACCACAGCGATGCTCTTTTAACATCAAATTTATATACATTTGTCAAAGTCACTGCAGATGGTGGGAAGACCCAGGGCCAGCTACGATGGTGGGGGGAGTTAGGTAGGACCATGACACGGAAGGAATCATGGCCCTCTTCCCAGTGAAAACACTGGGGGTTAAAATTAACAATCAGCTCACTCTCCACTCACAAATTAGCACTGTTGTCTCCTCCTGTTTCTTCACCCTCCGAACTATCCGCACTGTTTCCCGCTTCTTCACCCCACAGGCACTTAAGCTGATTATGGCCGCACTGGTGATCTCGAGGCTAGATTATGCCAATGCCATATACAACGGCATTCCAGCATATAGCCTGCGGAGACTCCAGATGGTTCAGAACCAGGCGGCCCGGCTGGTCTATGGTCTCCCACGTTATCACCACTCCACACCCCTCCTCAGAGAGCTTCATTGGCTCCCTGTTAAGGAGCGTTCCCTGTTCAAGACCGGTTGTATGGTCTTTCAGGCTCGTCAAGGCACTGCCCCTGCTTTCATTTCCTCGTTAATAAATGATTACGTCCCCACCAGAGAGCTTCGCTCCTCCTCTAAATCCTTCCTTCAAATCCCACGTTTCAAACGTAAAAAGTGGGGTGGAACTAATTTCGCTACCCTTGCCCCCACTTTTTGGAACTCCCTCCCCGATCACCTCCGCTCTGCAACTCACTACCTTTCTTTCCGTAAAGACCTAAAAACGCTTCTCTTCAAACAAGCCTTCCCTGTTTAATTCCCCCTCCTACCCACGACAGGTTTTATTTTTCTTCAGGTGACGAACTATCCACTAGCGCCAAGAAACCGCACGGTGCACGCTGCGCTTTATAAATGTTTTAAATTAGAAATTAGAAATTAGGAATGGCATGATATCTTTTATAGGGCCCGACAAATGGCTCGCAATGTGGGCTCCACTGAGACAGCTACAAAGGTGGCCACTAATTGATATCTGACCCCTGTTTGCCTCCATAGGGGCAACCCCTCTCGCAGTCCACAATGTTGGAGAGCCTGCGGCTCGCAGGGTGCTCTCACTCATTTACTTTGGGACTGCCCCTCCCTAGGGACATATTGGCAGCAGATCCTGGATGATGTGGAATTCCCCGCTTCCCGGCATATGTTTTCTTGGGCCTTCCCAGCGCTCTTACATTCCCCCTTAAATCTTGCAGGGGCAAACAGATGGCGTTAGCTCTGGAGGCAGCAGTACAAAACATATTGGCCCACTGGCATACTAAGACTGTCCCAACCCGCCTGGCGTGGCTCCATCGACTGTGGAACATATTGGGGATGGAGAAGATATCTCTCTCATAGGCTCATCCTGGGGCCTCTTTCCTTGACCTGTGGGAGTCTTTCCTCACCCTGCTGACATCAGAGTTCACAGAGCTTACCTGTCACAAATACCTGAGGCTTTTACGACTCGGGGACCATCCTAAACAGGCGGCCCGAATACCTCTGCTACTTAATGCACTCATATACACCTGCCATTCCCAGCTCACAGAGATACGTTCGACACCCATAGGGAGGAGGGGGAGGGATTTCTTTTTTTCATTGTTGTTACCATATCTCTTGCCAACTGCATTACTTCCATGGCCGGATTGCATTCCGATGACTATAGAGCATGTGGATTTGTTGTTGAATTCTATGTCTTGAAACTCAATAAAAGAAATCTAAAACAAAGGTGATTCACATCCCACAGTCATTTACAGGCAAAAGATTAAACATTCAAAAAATCACCATTACTGACCATTTGGAGAAAGTTCATAAGGTCCAGGGTCATGGTTTTTCATCAGAAAATAGATTTTTTGGACTGTACAAAAAATGATTCAAAATGTCAGTTGTATCACGCCTCATGTTGAACAAATATTTTTTTACGCCTCACAGCAAACATTTTTTTAATTTTTATTGATTTTTCCTCCTACTAAGAAACTTCTATTTTGCCTGATTTTGAGCATGAAAATGACTCAAACCACAATTATTTTAGTTCCAAAAGTGATGATACAAATCAGACAGTCATTTACAGTCAACAGACAAAGGGCCAGATGTAGGAAGCGTAATTCCGGTCGGTAACAGCCGAAATTACGAAATTTAACGAAACTTACCGATTCGGTAATTATTTAAGAAAACTTACCTACATCCCATTTGCCGGTTCTTAAATACCGAATCAGTATGATTCAGTATTTAAGAATCGGTAATCTGGTATTACCTACATCGGGCCCTTTGGGCCTTAATTATGAAAAGCGAAGCATCGCTGCGTGAAAACAGCGATGCGCCACTTTTTATTGCGCCCTCCTTGCGTCATTCTGTAAATATGACCCATCATGGGTCATATTTACAGAATGACGCATCATGTTGCAAGGAGTTACAGATACGTCAGTATTTCTGACTTATCTGTAGGCGCAAAAATGACGCATTGCTGGAGTGTGTCACAAAAGTGACGCAACTTCAGTAATGGGTCATTTGACATGGGCAAGTCCCATTTCAAATGTGCCTGCGCCAGTCTTACGCCTGTGAGGCAGGCGTAAGATATTGCGTCAGAAGTGATGCAGTGAAATCTCATATATTTTACTGCGTCACTTCTACGAGGCTTACTTGCGTCAGAACGCCCACCCTGCATACATTATACCTGGCGCAGGGGTTTACAAAGTGACGCATCTAACTAGATGAGTCACTTTTTAAATATGATGCAACATGACACATTTTTTTTGCACCAGCGGCTCAAAAGTTACGCAAGGGCTCATATATAAGCCCATATATTTAAAAAAATCACAATTACTGACCATTTAAAGAAAGTTCCTAATGTCCAGGGTCATCATTAACATCAGAAAATTGAATATTTTGTACTGTAAATAAAATGATTTAAACTGTCAAAATGATCACACCTCATGATGAATAACCCATTTTTAAGGCCTACCCGTGATCAGATTTGTCATTTTTATTGACTTTTCCTTCTACTCAAAAGCAACTATTTGGCATGATTTTGAGCATAAAAATGACTCTAAACACAATTATTTTAGTTCCAAAGGTGATTATTCACATACCACAGTCATTTACAGGCAAAAGATTAAATATTTTAAAAAATCAACATTAATGACCATTTGGAGAAAGTTCTTAAGTTACGGGGTCATCGTTTTTCATCAGAAAATTGATTTTTTTGGACTGAACAAAACATTATTTAAAATGACAATTGTATTCTGCCTCATGTTGAATAACCACACTTCTTAAGGCCTCCCAGTGAACAAAATTTCCTTTTTTTATCACTTTTCCTCCTGCTCAGAAGCTTGTATTTATGCCTGATTTCGAGCATGAAAATTACTCTAGAGACAATTATTTCAGTTCCAAAAGTGAAGATTCGCATTCAACAGTCATTTACAGAGAAAAAGATTAAACATTAAAAAAATCACCATAACTGATCATTTGGAGAACGTTTCTGAGGTCCATGCTCATCATTTTTCATCAGAAAACTGATTTTTTGGACTGTTCAAAAAATTATTTAAAATGTCAATTGTATTGTGCCTTAAGTTGAATAATCACTTTTTTAGGCCTCCCAGTGACCAAAAGGACCATTTTTTAAAACTTTTCATCCTACTCGGAAGCTACTAACTTGCCTGATTTTGAGCAAATTATTTTAGTTCCAAAAGTGATGATTCACATCCCACAGTCATTTACAGTCAAAAGATTGTATGTTCAAAAAGGGGGCGTGGTTAGCAGCCGAGCATGGAGGACGTGAGCTAGGCTTGCTCCGTCGGAAACCCCCGATAATCCTGTAAAATATCCTACATAAGCGGGGCCTGAACCCCTATCCCACGCTGATATCCTCAGAAACCGCCGTGGCCTGAGTCCGGCTGAGATCGCGGGACCCAGAGGCTTCCACTGCAGTTGGAACGCCGGTGAGACGCCGGAGCCGGAAGAGGCCTTGACGAAAAGGGAAAGCCGCGGCCCACAGCACGGCCAGAGACGGACCGGAAGTGCAGCTGTTCCGGGGCCAACAGATTCATCACGGCCCGGAAGCGCCTCCATTGTTCGGAATTCTCCATCGGAGCCAGGAGACCGACTGCGGGAGGTACTGCGCTGAGGGCGAAGCGGCTGATACGACCGGCAGCGAATCGACTGGTGCTCGCGGAAGGGGAGACTGACGTCCGGCAGGAGGGGAGCTCCGAGACCGATAATGTTACCGGCCATCAGCTAAGAGGCTTCACATCCTGACGCGCTCGACCGTCCACACAGGCAAGGGGGGAGAACTGCCCCTGTGGAGAGACCTAGTGAGCACCGCGGGTGGCGCATGAGGGCAGCAGAAACTCGGGGGTCCAACTCAATCCGGAGGTGAGGCCCGCCATGCGCCTGTAGTCCCCGGCCGAAGGTGAAAGGACTGACGGCCCGGAAGTGGAGGGTCATGGGCACAGGCTCCTGTGACTTGAGTCCCCGGCATATAGTTATTGTTTGGCACAATATGCAGGGGCAGGACCGAGCGCCAGTCCCACACTGAATGCGGGATCGGGGCTGCATCTCTGCCGCAATTCACACTGAGGAACTGTGGCCACCCCTGGTAGCCTGGACTGCTGAGGAGCGACAAGGGGACGCGGGCGGCTGCCGGCATATTGGTGGGGGATCCCCGCTACCGAAGGGCACAATTCACTGAGGGGCGCTCCCTCCCTCCCCCTCCTAAAAGGGACTGGAAAACCCCAGACCGGACGCCAGTAGAAGAGAAGGCCTCCACCCCTTTGACGAGAGTGTGGTGATCTGTATTATGCAATACTTGTTGGAACTTCATGATGTCACCTGTGGGTTCTTCATACACTGTACATTCTCCTCGAATGTTCTATGTTTGGCAGTTGCAGCTGCCCTGTCTCTCCTTCATGCTGGACGGCTCTCTTCTCCTGAATAAATATCTAAACTGCAGTTCCTACCTCCGCCTCATCATTACATTGGCGACTGAGGATGGTCAGCTGCTCTTCAGCTGTCGGATCTACTCACAGACAAATCCCTAACTAAACGGTTTGGACTCTTGAACATTATCTACGATCTACTTCCTTGTGAGTAAATTTTTTTTCAATATTATCCTCACGTTTCATCTTAGAGAGCCGTCGCAGCCAACAGACTCTTTTCTACCATTTACCTCGTTCTGCGCATCAATCAAACTTTCACAGCTGACTTCCTAGCACACCGCTAACTGTTATATTCTACCTCGCGCTACCTACTCCATTTTCTACTAGCGCTACGCCTTACCTGTGCTACCTGTGCCTTCACCGTCTAAAGTCAAGCTCTACCAAGTGCTGTCTGTGTCTTCGCTACTCCTCACCAGCGCTACGTATTCCTTCGCTAATTGTTCCGCCACCTTCGAGCTCCGCTACAGAATGATGACGTAGTGGAACTCCTCCATTCAGCGTCATCACACATTTTGTCTCCTTAGCGACCAGCAAGACGCTCTAAGCCAGCACGCGTTTCCTCAGCAACCAGCAAGACGTTTCTTGTTTATGCCTGTCACCACGTCATTTACGTCACAAAGACTTCGCATCTATTTCATTCCTACTTGCGTTGTCTTAGCCTCGTCAGCTATTACTTCATCAGCTTCAATCCACACAACCGACGCTAACGCGCACAGCTTTAAATATTTCTCTACACCGATGCGCACAGTTTTAAATATTTTCTCTACGCTGATGCGCACAGCTTTAAACAGTTTACTACGCTGACGTGCATGTTTCCAGCACACAGCTAAATAATTCGACAAGTTCGACAAATAAGCAAACCCATATTCTCGCGCTAATAAACACAGCCATATCACAGCCTCATTTTCCACATTAACGCGCCGGAGTATTCAGTATCTACACGCTGACGTGCACAGCTGCTGCACGCATTCTTCTCCACACGTTGACGTGCACAACTGTTGCACATTTACAAGCTGATCTGCACGCACTTTACTCCTAACTAAAGACCAACACGTCTTAACTGCCATATTTACAACAATATTTTTTTTCTTGTATTTAAATCCTTCTACCCAAAGCAAAAATAGAAGATCTCACAATGCAAAATGTATCTCCTCCTGCTCCTTTTCTTCAGACACCTGGAGATCCTCCTCTCGAATGGAAACTTTGGTTGAGATCCTTTATGGCCTACCTAGGAGCAATTGATGGTCTTAGATACCGTGCAGAAAGAAAAAAAAGTTTAATGTACTATCATCTTGGTGTAGAGGGGCAAAACGTTTTTGACCATTTACCAACCTATGTTCCACCTACTGGCGAAACTCCCGATGAATTTGAAATAGCTATAGCTAAATTAGACAAGTATTTTGTTAAAACTAAAAATATGGTGGTACACCGTTATAAATTTTTTACTAGAGCTCAAAAACCCGAAGAAAGCATTGATACTTTTGTTACTGCCTTAAAAATACTTGCGTCTAAATGTGAATTTGACAATTTCACCTCTCAACTTATCAGAGACCAGCTTGTTGCTCGGTGCTCTTGTAAACAAATTCAAGGGAAACTTTTATCCTGCAAAGATCCCTCCCTTGACAAAGCTATTGATATAGCCAAAAGTATTGAAACATCCTTAGAAGATTCCAAACAATTAGAGGTTTCTCTTTCCAATACTTCCATCTCTGGTGCTGTTTCCACTAAAGTGCCTTTTCCCACCAAGTCTCCCATTTCCATTTCTCGTGACTCTCGTGGCTATTTCAAAAGAATGGGAAACGCCAGTTTTAGAAGACCTTTCGTACCTAGTAGACAATTCAGTCAAAGTACTTTCTGTTATAGATGTGGCTCCTCTTACCATGCTTCCAATTTTAAAAATTGTCCAGCTGCCAATCAACAATGCACTCAATGTGGGAAAAATGGTCATTTTTCAAGGGTCTGTATGAGAGGTAGAAGAGGTAATGTACGTAGCGTCATGTGTGAAAATGATTCCTTTCAAGATTCTAATCTCCTTGAGCTTTCAACTGAACATTCTGAATGTGATGTGACCAATCAGGAATATGTTGTTGTAGTGAAAGACAATGACACTATCAGCCGTACTTTTCTTGTTCCTGATCCTGAAGTTGATGCCACTATTGACAATCACCATATCCGACTACTAGTGGACACCGGTGCTCGCATCACCATTGTTTCCTATGAGAAATATTCTCAACTTTGGCAAAATAAATGTCTACTTCCTCCTGATGTTCTTTCTGTGGCCTTTGAAGGAAGCAAAATCAACCTTTTAGGTTATTTCTTAGCTGAAATCTCCATCTTTAGCAAATCCATCAAGGGGAAGGTCTATGTTGCCAAACGTGGTATTAATGTTCTAGGGCTTATACATCAGGCAGAATTTGGTGTCACCATTAAACATGGTTTACCCAATCCCGTTTTCATTGAAGGGTGCAATCCTTCCTCTCCTGCATCTTCTACCCCTGTTTGCAACATTTTTAATAGTGAATTCTGGGAGCACAAATATGGAAAAATCTTTGAAGATCGTTTGGGCAAGATCACCAATTTCCAACACTTTATCAAGGTCAAAGATGGTGTTTCCCCAGTTAAACACAAGCTTAGGAACGTTCCACTCAGTATTAGAGAAGATTTGTCCAAACATCTTAAATCATTATGCGAGCAAGAAATCATTGAAAAAGTAGAATCCACATTATGGCTTTCTCCTATTGTTCTTGCCAGAAAAAGGTCTGGCGATCTTAGGATGTGTGTGGATTTACGCAGTCTCAATGAAGCTATCTGGGTCGATGGATTTCCCCTCCCTCGCATTGAGGATTTGATAGCTAAAGTGGGCTCATCCACTTGGTTTTCCAAACTTGATTTAAAGGCAGCCTACCACCAGATTGAGTTACATCCACTCTCTCGACATCTCACTGCTTTTGTAACTCCTGATGGAGTTTTTCAATTTCGTCGTCTTCCCTTTGGGTTGGCGTCTGCTGCCGCTGTTTTCCAGCGTATTATGTCTGAAATGTTTGAGGAACTCTCTAATGTTGTCGTTTTCCAGGATGACATTCTCATCTTCACTCAAACTGAACACGAACATAACTTGGTCATTGACCAAGTTTTCAACATCTTGAAAAAAAGAGGTGTAACCCTACAAAAGAGTAAATGTGTATTCAAAACCAGAGAGGTAGAATACCTTGGTCATACTATTTCTGAATGTGGTATTAAACCCAGGCCAGGTCTAGTCAAAAGTATTATTGAGGCCCCTGCCCCTTCTAACAAAGAACAGCTTCAGTCTTTTCTAGGCCTCTGTGAGTTCTACTCCAAATTCATGAGAGACTACGCCAAGACCACTGAATGTTTCAGACTTCTACTCAAAAAAGGTGCCACCTTCAGCTGGTCTGATGAGTGTGAAAAAGGTTTCCAGCTCATTAAAGAACACATCACTAAAGCTCCGGCTCTTCAACCTTTCAATGGGAACAGAGAAACTTTTGTCACCGTTGACGCCTGTGAATATGGCCTAGGAGCTGTTCTCTCACAATTGGCCTATGGTAAAGAATTTACTGTGGGGTTTGCCTCCAGAACTCTCCGCCCTGTCGAGCGAAAATATTCTGTCATTGAAAAAGAACTCCTGGCCTGTGCTTGGAGTGTTGAAAAGTTTAAATCTTACTTATGGGGCAGACCATTTGTTCTTCAAACCGATCATCGACCTCTCGTCGACATTTTATCTGGCAGAAACGTCAAGCGCACAACCGCACGGTTGGCTAGACTTTCCACCAAACTGTTAGAATTCAATTTCAAAGTTATCTACATTCCTGGGGGCAAGAACAAACGTGCTGACTGTCTTTCCAGGTTACCTATACAAGAACCTAACGAAAATGAGTGGGAAACAGAGATTGAAGAGTGTTTTGTGGCCAACATTTCACAAATTTCCATTTCTTTTGCTGAGAATGATTGGGTTAATGCTGTTGAGAATGATGTTGTACTTAGGGATGTTGTCTCCTTCATTCAGAAAGGTTGGCCCAAGGAAAAATCTCTTTCTCCTGAACTCCAGATTTACTGGAAAATCAATTCCGAACTTTCCTTGGAAAGTGGCAAAATTGTTAGGGGCAATAAATTTATCCCTCCCTCTGTTTATCGGGAAAAGATTATTGCTGATGCCCATTCTGGACATCTAGGTGCCACCATTACTAAAAGAAATGTCAGATCGAATTTCTGGTGGCCAAGAATGGACAATCAAATTGTGGATGCTGTCAAACTTTGCACACGCTGCAACACCAGCGATAAAGTCCTCATTTTGGAAGGTGTTTGTGATACCGTCGTTCCCCCACCCAGCAGGGCTTGGCAAAAAATTGGCCTGGACTTTCTGGGTCCATTCCATGTTCTTCCCAACACTTCCAAGTACTTCTTGGTCCTCGTTGATCACCTCTCTAGGTGGGTCGAGGTTGAACCTATCAATGTTCCCAATTCAAAGAGTGTTATTGATTGCCTGACCAAAATTTTTCTGAGGGAGGGTTGTCCGGAAGAAATTCTCACCGACAATGGGGTTCAGTTTATCTCTAAAGAAATGAATGTTTTCTTGAACAATTGTTGTATCAAACATACTAGAACTCCCTTATATCACCCTCAGAGCAATGGCAAAACCGAGAGGTTTAATAGAGTTATTGTTGAATGTGTGCAGGCCGCCTTCAAATCCAATAGCTGTATTTTCCAGGCTGTAAAAGATCTTATATGGTCTTATAGAATTTCTCCACATGTTGCTACAGGCTTTTCCCCTTTCGAATTGATGAGAGGAAGGAAAGCCTCTTCTCAAACTCTTCCCTTTTGGATGGTCAAAAGTCTCCACAAAGGTTGTGATTTGGAAGTGGCATGGGATTGTGCCAAAAAAAAAATCTTCCAACTCTCTGCCTTGTGACGTAGAACATCGCAAGAGGTCTTTTCACAATATTCATGCTGGTGATTGGGTCAGGATTAAAAATCCTGTCACTGTTAAGAAAGGTTTTTCAAAGTTTCTTGATTCCCAACAAGTTGTGGAAGTTCGCAAAAATGCTGTCAAATTGTCTAATGGTAATTGGTGGAGCACTTCTCGTGTTGCCAGAGATCCCTCTCATGCTTCACGTGCAACTGTTCCTACCCCCAAGGTCCAAGTTGACAATGGTTTAAGGAAAAGCTCTAGGTTGACTGTTAGACCCAACAAATTTCGTGACTATATATGATTTATCATTCATTGTTGTTTCATCTTGTTTTTCATTTTGAAAGGGGGGAGGTGTGTGGTGATCTGTATTATGCAATACTTGTTGGAACTTCATGATGTCACCTGTGGGTTCTTCATACACTGTACATTCTCCTCGAATGTTCTATGTTTGGCAGTTGCAGCTGCCCTGTCTCTCCTTCATGCTGGACGGCTCTCTTCTCCTGAATAAATATCTAAACTGCAGTTCCTACCTCCGCCTCATCATTACAGAGAGGGCCTGGGAGATGCCCCTTTGAGGACCAGATCGGCCGGTCTGGGTTGGCTGCAACAACCTGACCACTGCAGCAACTGTGGGCCCGTCCTGTGGACACCACACGCAGTGCACTCCTGGACTGCAGAATACACCGGCTAGGACTGACAATGGGAAGGAACAGAATACCCCAGCAGGGACCGCATGCATCAGGATCGGAGGATCCGTTGACCTCGTCCAATGAGGAAGTGGTTCCTCCAACAGGCGTTACAGTACAGGAAGCCAAACTAGATCTAATCCTGACGGAAATTAGGGCCTCTAGAGGAAGCCCTTGAGGCACGAATAGACTCTATGGCAATGGGGCTGTCGCTGCTAAAAGACGATCACAAGAAATTAGCCGAGAAGGTCTCTGAACACAAGTTGGCCATTGCAGACCTAATACCCCAACAGACAGACCATTCCACGCGACTGGAAACTTTGGAGAAACAGATACGGAGCTTGAGGGACAGAGTGGACGATGCAGAAGGGCGCTCACGGCGCAACACAATACGCATTTTGGGGGTGCCGGAACGGAGAGAGGGGACAAACCCAACCCGCTTTGTGGAGGAATGGCTGAAGACTGTTGTGGATCCGGCGGAACTTACTCAGATGTACAGCGTTGAAAGGGCACACAGGGTACCCCCTAAGCCTCCGAAGCCAGGAGCCCCGCCACAGCTCTTGATAGCACGCCTTCTCCACTTCAAAGACAGAGACACAGTCCTCAGGGCCGCGAGAGAAAGCGGGCCAATAAAATACGAAAATAGAACAGTCTCCATATACTCGGACTTTACACAAGCTGTGCAGAAAGCCAGGGCGTCTTTCTGGGGAGTGAAGCGTGCCCCAAGGGATCGTAATGTGAAATACGCTCTCTTCTTCCCGGCACGCCTCAGAGTCATCCACGACCGTAAAACTTATTTTTTCCATACCCCGGAAAAGGCCTCGGAATTGATGGAGGTGACACTCACACCGCCCCCGTCACCACGGAATGCAGACACAGTGCCGGAAACGCAGGGCTCCGCTGACCGGGATCTGTCACCACGCCCAAGAACACCGGTGAAGGAAGCCCCGCAGAACGAATCACCCGGGGAGACATCAGATCATGATGCGGCGACGGGTCATGACTCGGTGGCACCGGCGCTGCTGACCACTGACGCCCTTGCAGTGCACGATGCAGCTACTGGGGAGTTGTCCACCAGCCCGACCAGCTCTCGACCGACGGTGTCAGAGGCGGAAGGCACTCTGCAGTTATTTCCACGCATCACGGCGCAGAAATGTGCAGACATGTGGATTGGTAATGTAGAAACTACAATACTTGACTACAGCGGGGATGGGACTAGGGCCTGAACCGCCTGTTCTTGAAGGGGGCCATAAGCAAGAGACTTTTAGTTGCTATCTGTTGTGAGTGTCCGGCTGGACACACGCCCCACAGGCGCAGGCACGATAGAGATCTGTTTATACCCATGTTGGGTGTTTTGGTTTGGTCCTCTCTGCTTTGAAGGAGGGGACCATACAGTTGGGGTAGTTTTATTACACGACGCACTGGTCATATCTAACATGAGGTCAGTTTATATGAGGTCAGAGGCATGGTCTCAGATTGAGAATACTTGGGGTAATGACATCATCTAACCATTACAAGGTCTGCACTTGGAACGTGAGAGGCATGGGCTCGGTACACAAGAGACACAGGGTACTGGCTCAGCTAAACAGGAGGCAGGTACACGTGGCGTACCTACAGGAAACGCACCTGAATGAGGCAGAGGGCGCAAAACGTTTGCGGAAGTGGAAGGGACAGCTTTTCGCCACAACCTCTTCTGCATTTTCCCGAGGGGCGGCCATATGGGTTAGAAACACAGTTCCATTCAAACCGATAGACACACGAGCGGATAAGGAAGGCCGGTACGTATTCACGAAGGGGATGCTTAATGGCACTTGCATAGTGTTAGGCAGTGTATACGCCCCCAATACAGACCAATCAAAGTTTTTTGCGGAAATTGGCAGGGTATTGTTGGATTGGATGGGACATGAATGGAAACTTGGAGGTGATTGTAATACAGTATTAGACCTAGCATTGGATAGATCACACCCACCGCTTCACAGCACGGAGAGCAGAAAGCAAGCGCTAGCACTAGCACATTGGGTGGATGGCTGGGAACTGATTGACGCCTGGAGGGTACTTCACGCAACCCATAGGGAATATACTTTCTACTCTCCGCCTCACAAGTTGCACACTAGAATCGATAGAATACTCTGTTCCAGGAACCTACTGCCATCGATTGTCTCAGTACAGCACATGGGTAAGACACTGTCAGATCACAACCCAGTAGAACTGACAATACACTGGGGGAGGCGGCCCACCCCGATCCCGACGTAGAGATTATCCCCGGGTTTGTTAGAAGACCCAGTTTTTAGGTCAACGTTACTGGACGCAAGCTCCAACTACTTTACTGAGAACGAGCTCTAGACATCTCGAGTGGAACGCCTTTAAGGCGACCATCTGTGGAGTGGCGATGGGTACGAAAGTGGGAGTTAAACACATAATACTAGAAAGATTGAAGACGGTGAAGGACAGCCTGGCGCTGCTCGTGGGCGAGGCTGTTGGCACAGATGGCGCTCTCACACAGCTCCAGGAGGCTCACATACAGCATGCAGAGCTATTAGAGGAATTGAGAGTGGTTGACTATGGGGAATATACCACCAGACAACACTCACAGGCTGATAGAGCGGGCACACTATTGCCACGCCTAACGTGCAACGAACCGGCGAGCGCCCCTATAATGGAGGTACGAGACGCTGCAGGGGTGTTAGTTCAGGACCAATTAGAGATCAACACAGCATTTCAACACTATTACTCTGTGTTGTATGGTCCGCACGAGCCACTCTCGGACCAGGACTCAGAGTCCTTTTTCTCGGACATATGCATTCCCCAACTGAGTTCGACACAAAGTACGGAACTCTCAAAACCCATTACCTTGATGGAAGTGAGACAGGCAATCAAGGCACTACCTAGGAACAAGGTGCCCGGGACAGATAGGTTGCCAGCAGAATTTTATCTGACTTATATAGACCTGCTGGCCCCTCGACTACATACACTTTACAGGGAGGCACTGGGAGGTGATTCGCTGCTGGGCACGACATTGCAAGCTATGATAGTGTCTCTCCTCAAACCCGGGAGAGACGCCCAACAATTGGAAAATTACAGACCCCTGTCGTTGCTCAATACAGATTTTAAAATCCTTAGTAAGCTCCTAGCTACAAGACTGTCCCAATGCATTCCTGATGTGATACACCCTGACCAATGCGGCTTCGTGCCGAGCAGAAGCACTGCCCTGAACCTGAGGAGGCTAAGCCAACTCATGACACCAAGTGCCGCGGGGCAGGACATGGAGGGGTGCATATCCCTGGACCTCAGACAGGCCTTTGATTCCCTACGATGCAACTATATGTTTACGGCGATGGCCAGGTTCGGGATCCCACCGGAATTTATAACTTGGGTATCCCTACTATATCGGAGACCCACAGCACGGGTTCGCACCAATAAATGTATCTCGGGCCCTTTCAAGATAGAGAAGGGCACAAGACAGGGTTGCCCACTGTCGCCCTTATTGTTTATACTCGCACTGGAACCCTTAATGATAAAAGTGCGGACCCTTGCAGCCACTGTTGGGATCGCCAGACTTGAAACACATCACGTCATCTCAGCATATGCGGATGACAAACTGCTGTTCTTAAATGATATCAGCAGTCCAATACACCCATTACCGACGATATTTGCTGCCTTCCACGGGCTCTCGGGTCTTATGATAAACAAAACAAAATCGTATGGATTCGGATTCCATCGAGCACTGGACGAGACACATGTCCCGTTTGCACCATACCGCTTTCAGATAGCGCCTGTGACCTTCAAATACTTAGGCATCCAGATATACCGTCAACCACAAGAAATGTTGGAGGGCAATTTGGGGAAGGCCTTGCTCGCCCTGAAGTCTCAAGTGCGCTTCTGGACCTCCCTACCCTTGTCTGTGGCGGGCAGAGTCGCCATCTCCAAAATGGTGGTACTACCACGACTGCTCTATTTCTTTACAAACTTGCCTATTCTAGTGCCCGCCTCCTATTTCAAATCACTAAACACGATGCTGACGGAACTGGTGTGGGGGACAGGCAGAAAGGCGCATAAGCCTGGCAAAACTACAACTTCCTACGGATAGGGGCGGTTTGGGGGTGCCAGACCTAATCGCATATGGTTATGCGAGTCAACTACAATGGCTGGCGTACTGGCTGGTGGGCCGCAACCTCCAAGAATTAGATATGGCAGAACGGGGGGACATACATCAGTTATTGCTTCCGAGGGCCAGGATTCCTGAATCGGCACCGCCACTACTTAGACTAGCGCTCACACATTGGAAAAAGGCCGTACATTACACGAATAGGCGTACGTCCTATGCACCCTCGATTCCATTGCTGGGTATCCCGCTGGGAACGGGCCTGTTGACGGAACGGAAGCTACGTCCTTGGGCCACTGCCGGATTTACGCAGGTTGGGGATTTCTTCTCAGACGGCAGACTCCTGACACACGCAGACTTCCTCAGATTGCACCGAGCACCGACGACATTATTTATACTGCACGCCCAAGTCACACATTATATACCAGGGCAATGGGCTGGGGACGGGCTGGAACCGGACACTAACACACTGACCACCATGCTGTACCTCATGGGAATGGGTAGCCACCTAATGAAATGGTTGTCTCATGGCATCAGAGTCAGCAGAAATACTTCGCTACAACCCCTTAAACTACGTTGGGAGGATGAAGTGGGGAGAGTACTGTGTGATAAGGAATGGGATAGGGTGCTGCAATTGCCAAAGAAAGTATCCCGTAATCCTAAATTCAAATTCATACAGCTCATGATAGTACACAGGGCTTACCTGACTCCTCACAGGCTGCGGACGATGTTCCCTGACGCAGCTGATACATGCCCCAGATGTCAACACGAAGATGCGGGATTCCTACATATGTTTTGGAATTGTCCCAGATTAGGTACTTATTGTGGAACGATTCACCACGTCCTGAGGGAATTAGCACCGGGCAGACCCTACACGTCCGCATTGTATAGCATACTGGGGTTAGGCCACAAGGAGAAGAAAAGTAGTGTGGCTACTAGATTTGTGGAATTGCCTTTGTTACTAGTGAAAAGGGCAATAGCCATGAATTGGAAGTCGTCTAGACCGCCAGGCGTAGAAAATTGGGGCAGGGAAGTGTTACGGTGGGGTAAAGCAGAAGGACAGGAACTGCATCGGGAAGAGCGCAGGGGACTCCGTAAACATCCCATCTCGCTGGACTGGAATCAATTGTTATCGGAATTTGAGATGGGTCTTAAAGGGAATGAGGACTAGGGGCGCGACTACACACGACAGTAGAAGGAGGGCGTGGATTATATTGGGATGTCCTGTTTGTTGGGTGGTGTACATTTACTGTATGACAGCAGCCTCTCGCCTAGACCGAGATGTAGACCGTACTAGAATTATATAATGTTTTGCTTACATATACCAAGAAAACGGAGAGGGACTCATTACTGAATTCTCATGATTGTTACAATTGAACCAAAGCCTATACTGGTATATTCTGGTGGAGATGTCAGTGCTGGGGAGGGAGGGAGAGGGAAAGTTGTAAAGTTGGGATGTCTTCGAAAATGGAAAATGGAATGGTGTTTATATACTGTCCTGATCACCAATACAGAGAATATGATTAGACGACATACTGTATTTTAATGTAAATGTTATGGTGAATTGTTATGACTAATAAAGAAATTTTCAACAAAAAAAAAAGATTGTATGTTCAAAAAAACACTATTACTGACCATTTGGAGAAAGTTCCTGAGGTCTCAGGTCATCGTTTTTTATCACAATAAACAATTTATACAAAATGTCGATTGTATCATGCCTCAAGTTGAATACCCACGTCAAGAGGCCTCAGAGTGACTAAAATTGCCCCTTTTATAAACTTTTCCTCCGACTAAGAAGCTTGATTTGGTTACTAATTTCGAGCTATGAAAATGACTATAAACACACTTATTTTAGATCCACAAGTGATGACTAGCATCCAACAGTTATTTACAATCAAAAGATTAGACATTAAAAAAAATCACCATACTGACCATTTGGAGAAAGTTCATAATGTCCCGGGTCATCATTTTTCATCAGAAAATAGATTTTATGTACTGTACCAGAAGTGATTCAAAATATGAGTTGTATCACACCTTGTGATGAATAAACACTTTTTTAGACTTCACAGTGAATTGTAAAAAAGCATGAAAATATCTCTAAACACACTTATTTTAGTTCTAAGTTATGATTCTCATCCGATAGTCATTTACAATCAAATCAAAAGGTTAAACATTCAAAGAATCAACATAACTGACCATTTGGAGATAGTTCCTTGGGTCCGGAGTCATTGTTTTTCATCGGAAAATTGATTTTATTATCTATACCAAAAATGATTCAAAATTTCAACTGTATTGTGTCTCATGTTGAATAACCACTTTTTAAATCCTTGCATTTGCCAGTATTACCATATGTACAGACTTTTCCTCTTACTCAGATGCTTGTATTTTGTATGATTTCGAGCATGAAAATGACTCTAAACACTAAGTTAGAGTTAAGTTCTAAAAAATATGATTCACATCCGATAGTCATTTAAAATCAAAAGGTTAAACATTAAAAAAAATCTTCATTACTGGCCATTTGGAGAAAGTTCTTAGGGTCATAATTTTTCATCAGAAAATTGATTTTTTGGACTGTACAAAAAATTCTTTCAAAAGTCAATTGTATCGCATCTCATGTTGAATAACCACTTTTTAAGTCTTCCCATTGACCTAAATTGCCATTTTCAAAGACTTTTCCTCCTAATTCGAAGATTGGATTTTGCCTGATTTCAAGCAGGAAAATGACTATAAAGACATATATTTTTCTTCCAAAAGTGATGATTCGCATTCCACATCACAAAATTGATTTTATGAACTGTACTAAAAATTATTTAAAATGTCACTTGTATAGCACTTAATGTTGAATAATCACTTGCCAAGCCTCTCAAAGCCTTTTTTACAGACTCTTCTTCCTAGTCAATAACTTCTAATTAACCTGATTTCAACCAAAATTGCCATTTTCATAGATTTCTCCCCCTACTTAAAAGCTTGTATTTTGTCTGATTTCAAGCATGAAAATGACTATAAACACTAGTATTTTAGATCCAAAAGTGATGATTCACATCCCACAGTCATTTACAGTCAAAAGATTAAACTTTAAAACAATCATCATGAATGACCATTTGGAGAAAGTTCCTAAGGTCCTAGGTCATCGTTTTTCATCAGAAAATTGATTTTGTGGACTTTACAAAAAGGGATTCAAAATATTATTTCTATCACTTCTCATGTTGAATAAACATTTTTTAGGCCTCACAGTGAACACAAATTGCCATGTTTATTGACTTTTCCTCCAATTGAGAAGCTTGTATGTTGCCTGATTTTGAGAACGAAATTGACTCTAAACACACTTATTTTAGTTTGAAAAGTTATGATTCACATCCGATAGTCATTTGCAGTTAAAAGATTAAACCTTCAAAAAATCACCATTACTGACCATTTGGAGAAAGTTCCTAAGGTCCAGGGTCATCGTTTTTCGTCAAAAAACTGTTTTTTTGGTCTGTCCCAAAAATTATTTAAAATGTCAATTGTATCGCGCCTCATGTTGTATAACTACTTTTTAAAGCCTCACAGTGACCAAAAGTTTCTTTTTATAGAGTTTCCTCCTTCTCAGAAACATCTATTTTGACTGATTTCGAGCACAATTATTTTAGTTCCAAAAGTGATGATTCACAACCAGCAGTGATTTACAGTTAACAGATTAAACATTAAAACATTACTCACCATGTGGAGAAAGTTCACAGTGTCTAGGATCACCATTTTTCATCAGAAAATAGATTTTTGGGACTGTACAAAATGTGATAAAAATTTAAATTGTATTACACATCATGATGAATAAACACTTTTTTAGGTCTCACAGTGAAATTTTGTTTTGAATTTATATACTTTTCCTCCTACTCAGAAGCTTCTATTTTGCCTGATTTCGAGCATGAAAATGATTCTAAACACACTTATTTTAGTTCTAAAAGTTATGATTCACATCCAATAGTCATTTACAATCAAAATGTTAAACATTTAAAAAAATCACCATTACTGACCATTTGGAGAAAGTTCCTAAGGTTCGGGATCAATATTTTTAATGAGAAAATTGATTTTTTGGTCTGTACAAAACATCATTTAAAATGTCCATTGTATCGCGCCTCATAAAGAATAACCAATCTTCAAGGTCTACCAGTGATCAAAATTGCCATTTTTATACTTTTACTGCTAGTCAGCAGCTTTTCTTTTGCCTCATTTCAAGCATGCAAATGACTATAAACACAGTTATATTAGTTCCAAAAGTGATCATTCAAATCCTACAGTCGTTTGCACTAAAAAGATTAAACATTCAAAACAATCAACATTAATGACCATTTGGGGAAAGTTTCTAAGGTCCAGGGCCATTGTTTTTCATCAGAAAATTGTTTTTTTGCACTGTAAAAAAATTATTCAATATGTCAACTTTATCATGTCTCATGCTAAATAACCTCTTTTTAAAGCCTCTCATTGACCAAAATTGACATATTTATAGACTTCCTTTTACTCAGATGCTTGTATTTTGCCTGATTTTGAGCATTAACATGACTCAAATACAGTTATTTTATTTCCAAAAGTGATGATTCACATCCCACAGTCAGTTAAAGTCAAAAGATTTAGGGGTCCATTAGGATGGCGGGCGGACCTTGTCCGCCCGCCACCCTAACGGAGATCGGGACCGCCCACCATAAGGGCGGGGATCCCGAATTAGGATGTGCCCGCCACAGTGGTGGGCACATCCTACATGTTTTACATTGTGGTGGGTGGTGCTCTCTGCACCGCGCGCCACAATGCAAAACATATGTTGATGCATTTACATATGCAAAGCGGCAGGCACCGCGCGTTGCCTGCCGTTTTGCATATGTAAATGTGGGGGGTACCATAGGTACCCCCCATGTGCCCCCCGACAGTGGCGGCAACCTGGGGGCCCTGCAGGGGGCCCCCGCAGCAATCTCCGCCTGCCTTTCTGTGGGAAGAAATAATTGGGAACCCAGTCGCTTTTTGATTCTGACACTTTTTTTTATTTTGAGCAGATTTTTACACACCACCGTATTTAGTCCGTGGGTGTTATAGTTATTTTTTTATATAATATACAAGTTGCGTCACTTGTGTGGATTATAGTGATTGTCTGGGGACTTGCCTTATCATACACAAGTGGGTATTTGCTATGTACACAATTTACATTAAACACCATAAACAAACAATTATGTTACACATATACAAAACATTTATATTATACAATTCTCACAAATTACTTTTACGTGAGGAAAAATACGAACTATACCCTACTAACTGGTTTCAACACTAGACCTTTGTCATATAGCTTTTGTGTGTTTGTGGTCTAGTAACGCAAAGGCAAAATTTACAACAGTTATTTTTTGATCATAACTTGCAGCATAGTGTCAAAAAATCCTTTGCGTTAATTAAAGTTCGTTTTTTTGGGTGAACCAAGGAAAGCCGACGCGTTTCCAAGCCTGTGTGTATGATCGTCAGGCTCTTCTTCAGGGCGTTGGTTAGTTGGGTACCTATGTGAAGATAACATGAAATGCATTTAAAAGTGGGGCCTCTCTCTAATTCTGAGTCGGTGCTAGTTGGTTAATTGCACTTGATTTTACCTTTCTGCGAAAGGCAGGTTGAGTCTGTCTGTTAAGGGGCGCTTCTGGCTGGCAGGTCGTCCTGCAGAGGTAAAGGGCACATTGTATGTATGTTTTCTTTATATTAACAGCAAAACTCTTTGCGTTTTTGGTCTAATTAGATGTGAAAAAGGGGGAGGCAGGACTCACATTTACCTATTTTCTCTGTAAGTGCGGACCGTGATTGGGATTCTGGTTTTCTTTATTCTTTGGTCCCACTTTGTTTGGGCGGTGGCGGCAGGGTCTATATTAATGACAAAGTATAACAAGAAAGGATTTTGAGTATTCAAGTCTTACCGGGAGTTGTTAGCTCTGTTTAGCCATTTCTTGCCTTTACTTACTTCGAATTTCAGCCCGCAGGCTGACCGCTGCTCGGGCACTGTTAGCGGCGTCTTTTTTTTGCTCTGCTACAGTTTGGTTGCTTAAGCTGGAAAAACGAACAAATTCGTTTTAGATTTCAGTCCTACCGCATTGCTACTGCTATCCCCTCGTTTGTTATCTTACCTGGGGAGTTGATTATGGTTTCCACAGTCTTCCTGCTTTCTTCTGTGTTGAAAGATTCGTTACACAGAGCAGGTCACATGACTATTTAAGTTTTACTCGTGTCTTGTGATTTGGGGGTTATGGGATATGTAGTCCTGACAAGTATGGATGGCTATGCAACTTTTACTTATGTCATGTGTTTTAGAGATTATAGGGTATGTGGTCCTGACATGTTTAGATGGAGTGCTCTTATACAGAGGACGCAGCCGTGTATTCAAGTTTCAAATTGTTCATTGAGTCCTGTGGTCACGCAGTTGAATTTCATAATTAGATACGCTTCTCTCCTGAGTAAAAGGGTTTCCACATTTCCTCCTCTTAATGGAGCTTTTATTCCAGAGAGAACCGACCACCTTAGATCTTTTTCTGTGTGGTTTTCATCAATAAAGTGTTGCACCATGGGAGCAGTTAATACTTTTTGTTTAATCCTGGAGCGGTGTTGTGCCAGTCTTTGTGTAATTTGCTGATTTGTTTTTCCAATGTAGATTTTTTTACATGGACACATTATTACATAGACTATGTTTTTGCTTTTGAAATTGGTAAATTCTTTGTGGCTCCATTTTATGTTGTTGTGCTCGAACATAGTGCCTTCAATGGTGCTTGCACAGGAAACGCAAGTGCCACATTTGTGGTGTCCTTGCACCGGACTGAGATTCCATATAGTTCGAAGGTCACTTTTCGCCTTTGATATGCCTAGATCTGCTCTTATTAATTGTTGACCTAGATTTCTGTTCTTTTTTAGCGCAAACAATGGTCTTGCAAACGGAGCTTCCAAGTTTGACAACAAATGCCAGTTCTTCAGGATTATCGATTTGTATCGATTTGTGAGTGGACCATACGTTGTGACACATATCAACTGTTCCAGTGGTTTTTTCACTTTTTTGATTAACAACTCTTCCCTCGGTGTGAGCCATGCACGTTTGGTTGCGTGCTTCAGCATTTTCTTGGGATAGCCTCTTGTCTCTAATTGTTCACAAAAGATTTCTGCATGAGTTAGATAATCTTCTTTTCTGGAACAATTTCTTCGGATTCTTAATAATTGGCTATATGGCAGGTTCTCTTTTAAGCTTTGGGGGTGAAAACTCCGGTAGTGGAGGATGGTATTCTTATCTGTCTGTTTTCTGTGTAATGTAGTAACCAGTTCTTTGTTCTGATGGAAGATTTCAACATCCAGAAACGTTAAACGTGAGTTACTGTGTGTCATGCTGAATTTGATATCTGGATGCCTGTTGTTGAGCCAATCATGGAAATGGGCTAGTTGTTCTTGAGTCCCATTCCAATGGCACCAGATATCGTCTATATAGCGATACCACTTTTGAATGTGATCGCTATAGGGATTATTTTGATAGACAAACCGTTCTTCGTACAAGGCCATGAAGAGCACTGCCATCTCCGGGGCATAAGGACACCCCATGGCAGTGCCCTTCACCTGCACGTAGAAGGTGTCCATGAATCGAAAGAAATTTTGTTTTAACGCCACGCTAGCCAATTCAATTATGAATTTCGTGGGCACTCTTTGTGGTTTTGGCCTGGTCTCTAGGAAAAACTCAATGGCTTCCAGTCCCTCCTCTTGAGGGATCTGGGTATACAATGAATTGACATCAAATGCCACCATCAGTTCTTTATTTTCATCAAATGGAAGTTTCTCCACTTTGGTGAGGAAATCAGCGGTGTCTTTGATGTAGGATTTTACATCACTCAAGAAAGGTTTTAAAAATACGTCTACGTATTTGGCTATTGGTTCTAGAATGGAATCACACCCGGAGACTATCGGTCTTCCGGGTGGGTCTTGCAGGTTTTTATGCACCTTGGGCAGGAAATAAATCACAGGGGTGCGTGGATTTTTTTTGCACATATAGTCAAATTCCTTTGGGCCCAATATGCCTTCATCCAGTCCTTCTTTGAGTTTGGTAAATATCTCTGTTTGAATTCTATTGGTGGGATCTTCTAGTATTTTCCTATACCATTCAGTGTTTTCTATTTGGCTAGTCGCTTCCTTTATGTATTTGTCTTTTTGCCAAACTACAAGGGCTCCCCCTTTGTCAGCCGACTTCACTACTATAGACGTATCTTCGCTTAGATTTTTAATTGCTGTCTGTTGGTCTTTTGTGATATTTCTCCTGAGAAATGTTTTTTGTTGGCCTAACTGCGTGAGTGAAGAAAGGACTGCTTGTTCAAAGGCCAATATTTGTTTGGGTACCATTTGTGCTGTCGGAGTGAAAGTTGATTTGTTTGATAGATTGGAAGGTTCTGGTAGTTTTGTAGTTTCTTTATTATGAAAGAAAGCTTTTAATCGTATTTTTCGAAATAGATCTTGTGCCTCTATTTTAAGGTTTACTATGTCTGTTTTTGTAGATGGAACAAATTTGATCCCTAGTTCGAGAACTGATTTTTCGTGTATGGTGAGCTGTTTAGAAGAAAGATTAATGATCGAGGAATTTGTTATGTTTTGTAATAATTCTTGTTGCGAGTCCTCATATCCCATGCTTGTTGTTGGGGTTGGGGTTTGAAGCTCACCCGGCCTCTGCCTTCGCCCTTTTCTAAAAAAGAGTTTGGACGTTTTGATGTGCCTTCTCTGGGGTCTTGATCTCCAGAGGAGTCAGAGGAAGAACTCTCGGAGAAGGTAAGGAACCAATTTTTAGATCTTTCTTGATATTGGGAGAGGGCTCTGCGAGATTCCTGTTGGGTGTAAAAATCTTCCCTTAAGTAGGGATAGACTGTTTCCAGATTAAATGCTTTACAGTCTTTTTCAAACTTGTTGATCCTGTAATTTATTGTGTTATCTTTGAACGTTTGTAATTCTTTTTCTATTTTGTCTAGTAGAGCCTTTGCTTCCACCGTGTTGTGGTTATCACTAATTGCTTTACTTAAAGCATCAATTTCCTCCTGTTCTTTTGCACAAATTCTTTGAGCCGTCTCAACAGTATGGACCATTAGGTCCCGACTGCACTTAGTGGCAATGTAACTGAAACCTTTTTTATAGGCTGGGTCCTCTGTAAAGACCACTGGAACGTTTTTAACCTGGAGCCCCCATGGAATGGTTCCTGATTTTAAATGTTGAAATAAAAAGTGCCCATGTAGCTCTGTTCGAACGTGTTTTTTGCTGAGGCGCATTAGTTGCTCTGTTTCATTTTGTTGTTGGGCATTTGTACTCAATTTTAGTGATGAAAAGGGAGATGGCCCTGAGATTAAATTTTTAGTATACTCTTCTGTGTATGACAATGTTTCCTCCTCAGACATCGTTTAATAGGCTGGAAAGCAGCCTATTACTGATTTAATCTTTTTGCTTATTTAGTGCAATTGCATTTATTTAAATGCTGTACCCCGCGGAGAATTTACCGCTCAATACACTAAGGATCAGAGGGTGGTCGTGCCCTAATTAGCCCTGGGTAGGACACAAAACTGTGGGAAGAAATAATTGGGAACCCAGTCGCTTTTTGATTCTGCCACTTTTTTTTATTTTGAGCAGATTTTTACACACCACCGTATTTAGTCCGTGGGTGTTATAGTTATTTTTTTATATAATATACAAGTTGCGTCACTTGTGTGGATTATAGTGATTGTCTGGGGACTTGCCTTATCATACACAAGTGGGTATTTGCTATGTACACAATTTACATTAAACACCATAAACAAACAATTATGTTACACATATACAAAACATCTATATTATACAATTCTAACAAATTACTTTTACGTGAGGAAAAATACGAACTATACCCTACTAACTGGTTTCAACACTAGACCTTTGTCATATAGCTTTTGTGTGTTTGTGGTCTAGTAACGCAAAGGCAAAATTTACAACAGTTATTTTTTGATCATAACTTGCAGCATAGTGTCAAAAAATCCTTTGCGTTAATTAAAGTTCGTTTTTTTGGGTGAACCAAGGAAAGCCGACGCGTTTCCAAGCCTGTGTGTATGATCGTCAGGCTCTTCTTCAGGGCGTTGGTTAGTTGGGTACCTATGTGAAGATAACATGAAATGCATTTAAAAGTGGGGCCTCTCTCTAATTCTGAGTCGGTGCTAGTTGGTTAATTGCACTTGATTTTACCTTTCTGCGAAAGGCAGGTTGAGTCTGTCTGTTAAGGGGCGCTTCTGGCTGGCAGGTCGTCCTGCAGAGGTAAAGGGCACATTGTATGTATGTTTTCTTTATATTAACAGCAAAACTCTTTGCGTTTTTGGTCTAATTAGATGTGAAAAAGGGGGGAAGAAGGGGGGGCAGGACTCACATTTACCTATTTTCTCTGTAAGTGCGGACCGTGATTGGGATTCTGGTTTTCTTTATTCTTTGGTCCCACTTTTTTTGGGCGGTGGCGGCAGGGTCTATATTAATGACAAAGTATAACAAGAAAGGATTTTGAGTATTCAAGTCTTACCGGGAGTTGTTAGCTCTGTTTAGCCATTTCTTGCCTTTACTTACTTCGAATTTCAGCCCGCAGGCTGACCGCTGCTCGGGCACTGTTAGCGGCGTCTTTTTTTTTGCTTTGCTACAGTTTTGTTGCTTAAGCTGGGAAAAACGAACAAATTCGTTTTAGATTTCAGTCCTACCGCATTGCTACTGCTATCCCCTCGTTTATTATCTTACCTGGGGAGTTGATTATGGTTTCCACAGTCTTCCTGCTTTCTTCTGTGTTGAAAGATTCGTTACACAGAGCAGGTCACATGACTATTTAAGTTTTACTCGTGTCTTGTGATTTGGGGGTTATGGGATATGTAGTCCTGACAAGTATGGATGGCTATGCAACTTTTACTTATGTCATGTGTTTTAGAGATTATAGGGTATGTGGTCCTGACATGTTTAGATGGAGTGCTCTTATACAGAGGACGCAGCCGTGTATTCAAGTTTCAAATTGTTCATTGAGTCCTGTGGTCACGCAGTTGAATTTCATAATTAGATACGCTTCTCTCCTGAGTAAAAGGGTTTCCACATTTCCTCCTCTTAATGGAGCTTTTATTCCAGAGAGAACCGACCACCTTAGATCTTTTTCTGTGTGGTTTTCATCAATAAAGTGTTGCACCATGGGAGCAGTTAATACTTTTTGTTTAATCCTGGAGCGGTGTTGTGCCAGTCTTTGTGTAATTTGCTGATTTGTTTTTCCAATGTAGATTTGTTTACATGGACACATTATTACATAGAGTATGTTTTTGCTATTGCAATTGGTAAATTCTTTGTGGCTCCATTTTATGTTGTTGTGCTCGAACATAGTGCCTTCAATGGTGCTTGCACAGGAAACGCAAGTGCCACATTTGTGGTGTCCTTGTACCGGACTGAGATTCCATATAGTTCGAAGGTCACTTTTCGCCTTTGATATGCCTAGATCTGCTCTTATTAATTGTTGACCTAGATTTCTGTTCTTTTTTAGCGCAAACAATGGTCTTGCAAACGGAGCTTCCAAGTTTGACAACAAATGCCAGTTCTTCAGGATTATCGATTTGTATCGATTTGTGAGTGGACCATACGTTGTGACACATACCAACTGTTCCAGTGGTTTTTTCACTTTTTTGATTAACAACCCTTCCCTCGGTGTGAACCATGCACGTTTGGTTGCGTGCTTCAGCATTTTCTTGGGATAGCCTCCTGTCTCTAATTGTTCACAAAAGATTTCTGCATGAGTTAGATAATCTTCTTTTCTGGAACAATTTCTTCGGATTCTTAATAATTTGCTATATGGCAGGTTCTCTTTTAAGCTTTGGGGGTGAAAACTCCGGTAGTGGAGGATGGTATTCTTATCTTTCTGTTTTCTGTGTAATGTAGTAACCAGTTCTTTGTTCTGATGGAAGACTTCAACATCCAGAAACGTTAAACGTGAGTTACTGTGTGTCATGCTGAATTTGATATCTGGATGCCTGTTGTTGATCCAATCATGGAAATGGGCTAGTTGTTCTTGAGTCCCATTCCAATGGCACCAGATATCGTCTATATAGCGATACCACTTTTGAATGTGATCGCTATAGGGATTATTTTGATAGACAAACCGGCATTGCCGCCGCAGAAAGGCCCCTACACTGTGCCATCGTAATATTGCTGGAGGTGTCCATTGGACACCACCACCATATTAATCTATCGGAGGGGAAAACGAGAGTGGTTGTCGGGCGGATTGCCTCCGCCAGGGTGGCGGTAGCCACCTCCACCCTGGCGGAGGCAATCCGCCCGACATCCTAATGGACCCCTAAGCATTCAAAAAATCACCATTACTGACCATTTGAAGAAAGTACCTAAGGTCAGAGGGTCACCGTTTTTCATCAGATAATTGATTTTTTGGATTGTACAAATAGTGATTCAAAATGTCAATTGTATCATGTCTCATGTTAAAAAAACACTTTTTTATGCCTCACATTCAACAAAAATTGTAATTTTTTGTAAACTCTTTTTATTGAAAACAAAGAAAGACATTACAGAAAGGAAAAAATTAAATCTCTGGTAGGCACACTGCATTTCCGACACATGAGGAATCGTGGCAGAATTCAAAATTAAATATGGCAAAATATTATACAGGGATCATAGAGAGTCTCGTGTCTCCGGGATCAGTACCTGCGTAGGTGGTTCACAGATCTCCCCCCTATAACTATTCCATGTGTTCCAAATTATACCCCACTTCCCCGGGCAGCCCCTGGCCACATAGACTGCTTTTTCTCTAATCTTGCACCAGTCAAGGTCCTCCGCCCATTTGGTGACTCGGGCGGCTGACTAGCTCCCCAGAGCTGAGCTAAATTTCGTTTAGCCACCATATACGCCAGCGTCACCCACTGCTTCTGGTACACATTCAAGTCTGAGGGCTCCCACACATTCAATTAACACCTCCGGGCCTCCGGTCGCATCACCACACCCATAGCTCCTCCCAGCTCTTCGTGGATCTTCGCCCAATACAACTGTATCTCAACACAATGCCAGAGAGTATGATTTAGAGTGCCAATTTATCCACACTTTCTCCTGCACTTTCCGCTCTCAGCTCGCCCCATTCGCATCAAACGGGGTCCCGTTATATAGGACCTATGAAGTATCTTCAGCCTCACCAGCCGAAGCCGCATCTGGATGGCAACTACCTTCGGGGAGGAAGCCGCCTCCGTCCAATCCTCATCATCCAGTTCAAATCCGTCCGCACTCCATTAAACTCTAATCCACATCAGCGGATCCTCTATGTTATTGATCAGTTTCCGGTGTATCAGGGAGATGGTTTTTTGGGGGATGAATCCATCTCGTACTTGGTCCTCCAGGGGTGGCGCCTCCGGGAGCACCGAGCCTTTAGGGACGAGGGCATGTCTCACTTGTCGATAACGATAGTATTCGCTATTGTGCAAACTATATTGTTTTTAAGGGACTCAAAGGTGTGCACTGTGTCTTTCCCCACACATCCTTTATTTGGGCAATTCCGATAAGATCCCACCTATCGAAACCCTTTGACTTCCACAGACTACCCAGCTTCTCCGAATTTAGCAGGGGAGTGGCCAGTGTTAATTGGCCCGCCCACCCCAGACTTTTAGTAGCTGCATGCCACACCTGAATCGCATGCGCGGTTGGGCCGGTCAATGGAAACCTCCAAGGCCTGGAGTACAGGGCTCTCTCTATCACACCCTCCGGGGCCTGACCCCGGTCCATAGCATAACCCGGATCCCCCGGGAGTCCATAAACAATGTGATTCACAGCGGCCAGCTGTGAGGCCCAGTAGTACTTTCGCAGATCAGGAATCCCAATCCCTCCATCATACCACGTGAGTGTCAATTTACTGAAAGCTATACGAGCCCTACCGTCCCACAGGAGCTGCCTCTGAAGGGATTCTATTTCCCTGAAATACGCCGCCGGAACAGGGTCCATCGAGTTCTGTAAAACATACAAAAAACGAGGTAAAGCCATCATCTTGAAGAGCGTAGCTCTTCCAAGCAAAGAGAGCGGAAGGGCTTTCCAGCGCTACACGTCTCTCTTACACCTACTCAATGGGGAGGCTAGATTGTTAGCATATCGTAACTGTGGATCGAGCGTGATAAATATACCCAAGTATTTGAATCCCACAGTCTTAATATGAATAGGGCACGTCTGCGGAACCACCGGAGGGTCGCCTACCAGAACAAACAGCACCGACTTCTTCCAGTTTAGGCCAGTCCGTAGTACCTACCAAAAGTGGCAAGCACGTCCAGAAAATTGCGAAAGGAGTCTCTAGGGTTAGTGAGGTAGAGCAAGACATCATCTGCATAAAGCGAGATCTTATCTTCCCAGTCAGGCGACCATCGCAAGCCCCGTATTGATCTGTCCCATCTAACCCAGGCTGCCAGGGGCTCCATTGCAAGAGCGAACATCAGAGGAGACAATGGACATCCCTGTCTCGTGCCTCTACCCAAAGAGAAGTCGCCCGACTTGCAATTATTAACTACTACTCTAGCTAGGGGTTTTGCGTACAACAGGCAAACCCAACCGATAAACTCTTTGCCGAATCCCAGCTTTGTCAGCACCGCCAACAAGTATCGCCACTCCACTCTATCGTAGGCCATTGTGGCATCTAAAGACACCAACACTGTCGGCTCATGGATCTTTAGGGAACCACCAAGGACACCATGCAGTCTACGTAGGTTCAGTGCTGTGTTACGACGAGGCATGAAACCGGAGACTTTCCTCCTACTGAGAAGCTTGTATTTTGCCTTATTTCGAGCATGAAAATTAGTTTGACAAGTTATGATTCACATCCGATAGTCATTTACAGATAAAAGATTAAACATTCAAAACATCACCTTTACTGACCATCTGGAGAAAGTTCCCAAGGTCCTGCGTCATCGTTTTTCATCAGAAAATGGATTTTTGGGCTGTACAAAAAATGATTTAAAGTGTCAATTGTATTGTGCCTCATGTTGAAGAATCACTTTTAAAGGCCTCCCAGTGACAAAGTTTGCCATTTTTTTAAGACTTTTCCTCCTACTCAGTAGCTAATAGTTTGTCTGATTTCAAGCATGAAAATTACTCTAAACACAGTTATTTTAGTAATAAAAGTTATGATTCACACCCGATAGTCGTTTCCAGTCAAAAGATTAAACATTCAAAAAATTACTATTATTGACCATTAGGAGAAAGTTCATATGGTTGCGGGGCACCGCTTTTCATAAAAAAATAGATTTTTGGACTGTACAAAAAATTATTAAAAATGTCAATTGTATCACCCCTCATGTTGAATAAACTCTTTTTTAGTCTCACAGTGAACACAAATTGTAATTTTTTTATTGACTTTTCCTCTTACTCAGAAGTTTCTATTTTGCCTGATTTCGAACATGAAAATGACTCTAAACACAATTATTTTAGTTTCAAAAGTGATGATTCAAATTCATCCATCATTGATAGTCAAAAGATTAAGCAGTCAAAAAAAATCACTATTACTGACCATTTGGAGAAAGTTCCTAAGGTCTGGTGGCATAGTTTTTTATTAGAAAATCGTTTTTTTGGACTGTACAAAAAATTATTTAAAATGTCAATAGTATCAAGCCTTGTGTTGAATAACCACTGTTTAAGGCCTTCCAATGAACAAAATTACAATTTTTATAGAATTTTCCTCCTACTCAGAAGCTTATATTTTCCGATTTCAAGCATGAAATTATCTCTAAACAGTTATTTTAGTTCTAAAAGTTATGATTCTCATCCCGTAGTCATTTTCAGTCAAAAGATTCAACATGTCAATTGTATTGTGCCTCACATTGCATAATCAATTTTTACGACCTCCGAGTGAGCAAAATTGCCATTTTTATAGACTTTTCCTCCAACTGAGAAGCTTGTATTTTGCCTGATTTTGACCACAAAAATGACTCTAAACACTTATTTTAGTCTGAAAAGTTATGATTCACATTCGATAGTCATTTACAGTTAAAGATTAAACATTCAAAAAATGATCATTACTGACCATTTGGAGAGAGTTCATAAGTTCCGGGGTCATCGTTTTTCTGGTCTGTGCAAAAAACGATTTAAAATGTCAATAGTATCATGCTTCATGTTGAATAACAACGTTTTTTAAAACTCTTTTTACTGAAACATGCTCAACACATCTACATTTGTGGAGTTTTGTGGTTCGGAGATTCTGGCCTTTCATTTTGTCAACAAATCAGCGTACAAGATAAGTATAAATCAACATTTGTTTGTCCCCATTCAAACCACCCATCCTTCCCCAATCCTGTAAAACGACTAGTCGCTAGGCTGTTGCGGTATTACAATGTGCACGCGATACTCCACACCCAAGTGCCTGTGAGTGGATGATGGTGTGTTAGGGACACCCTGTTTATTTATAGCCCTCTATATGTTTACCATCTACTCCAGACTTGTTCCCACTTTTTTGTGCATCCCCTGCTTGCGTATACAGTTCTCTCAGTTAAACTACACCAATCCATATCAGACTTCCAATCTGCTATTTTCGGTGAAGCTGCCGCCCGCAGCATTTTGCCACGTTTTGTTTTGCCACTACCGCCACAAGGGATATCCAAATTTTCATGTACCAAGGCCATGTTTCTTCTCCTGTGATGTGTAATAGGAGCCATTTGGGCTTGATTGGAACCGGCTGACCTACTATGCTGGCTATAACCCTTACTATCACCTGCCAATGCTTCTGGATGGATGGACACTCCCATAGAATGTGGTAGAAGGACCCTTGCTGGCCACACCCCCATTGGCATTGATTTGTCCCAGAGTGTCCAATTCGATGTAGTAATGTTTTGGTATAGTACGTCCAGTGTAGTATCAATCTGAACCTGAATTGTATTGCTACCTCCCTTGGACTTTGTAGTGCCTTCACCCATTCATCCTCGTCTAGGTTTACCAGGTCGCCCTCCCAAGCGGTCTTTAGTGGACCCATAATATCAGGAGAGTTGTTTATTATTTTTTTGTATATTAGTGATATTGCTATGGATGTTAGTGTCTGCAAGTAACCGATCTTCTAAGGGAGAGTCTTCAGCCAGTGTTTCACCTTCGAAAATGTGAGCCCTAAGGGCATGGCCAAGCCGTAAGTATCTCAACTACTTATCATTTCCTAATTTGTATTCTCGCTGTAGTGTTTCATACTTAATATAGGCACGATCTCTCCACACATCCCTGAGTCCCTCCAGGCCCAGTAGCTTCCACTTACTAAAGTTTGTCAGTTTGTTCACCTGTGGAAGCCCCGCATTGTCCCAGAGGGCGGTCATTTGTGTCAATATTCCTTCCCAACCCAGGTATTTATTAACTGTGCGCCATACTGATATTACTGTATGAGTGTGGGCAACAGCTCTCTTTGCCCCTTTGTATTGTGGAGTAGTGAAAGGCATCCTTCTTACCCCATCATCACCCTATCCACCCTCCATGCGGCCACCAAATATCCAGACATTGACAGTAACCAGTGTGATGTCCAATAATAACTTTTGATGTCTGGAAGCGCTATGCAGCCATCATAGACTCCCTTCTGAAATATACGAAGTGCTATATGCAGGCGCCTCCACCCCAGAGCAGGGAGCGTACCTCGGCCTCCACCCTCTGAAAAAAGGTTTTGGGTATTGCATAGGGCGTGTTTTGCAGGGTAAATGGGAGTCGAGGTGTAGTGTCATCATTTTATATAGGGCTGGACAGCCAATCAGTGTCAGGGGTAAAGATTTCCAGCGTTTCACGTCTTTTATGAATCTATCCAGCTGGGGTATTAGGTTCAGTTGGTGGAATTCATGTGGATCCCTAGTCACCATAATACCCAAATACTGGAAATTCTCAATCTCTATTGGAACATTGCATCAAGAGATCAGGTTAGGGATGCCCCCTGTTAGTGGGAATAAGAGGGACTTGTCCCAATTGATTTGGTAACCTGAGTAATCTCTGAAAATTCAAAATATTTGGAGTATTCTGTCCACTGATTGCCATAGCTTGAGTACATATATTAAAATATTGTCTGCGTAGAGGGAGATGCATTCCTCTCCTTCCCCCCCAGTGGAAGGCCCCAAATCAGGGGGTTTTGCCGGTTCCATGCCACCAGTGGCTCCAGTGCTAGGGCAAATATTAACGGTGAAAGGAGGCAACCCTGCCTCGTTCGCTCCTCTAGGAGGACCTCCCTGAACACTGTGTCATTCACTCATACTCTTGCCAACAGCCTGTGATAGAGTAATTTCACCCAGCTGATGAATTTGTGACCGAACCCTAGGTGCCCCAGAACTGCAAAGAGATAGTCCTATTCTACACTGTCAAATGACATTCTGGCATCCAATGACGGTAGCGCCGCCTGGTCTGACGCCTCCCCAGTCACACGAAGGACCCCAAACAAACGCCTTACGTTAAGTTTGGTGCCCCTATGTGGCATAAATTCAGACTGACCTTGGTTTATTAGGGTAGCTATCACCTTACAACGACGCATGGAGAGGGTCTTGGCTAGCACTTTTACTTCATAGTACAGTAAGGAGATAGGCCTGTAGGAGCCGCAGTCTGTTGGTGGTTTCCCTTTTTTGGGGATGACTACTATCAATTCCGTCCTTTGGTCATGGGGTAGAGCTTCCCTCTCCCACGGTTCAGTGAACATGGCTAGCAGGTGTTCTGTTGTTTTACTCGGTGTGTATTTGAACAGCACCACCGGAAGGCCATTGGGCCCTGCTGCCTTTCTGGATTGCAGTGCACGGGTTGCACTATTAAGTTCATCTATCATAAGTTCGCCCTCCAGCATTACCCTGCCAGCTTCTGCTAGCCGAGGTAAACGTATATCCCTCAGGAACTCCCTACATTCCTCCTCCGATGTTTCCTTTGTAGAGGAATATATTTCCTTATAATAGGTGGCGAATGCCTCTGCTATTTCCTCCCCAGTTTGAAAGTGTGGTCCCACTTTTGAAGGAAGTGGGCTGCTTAGGGCGACCCAGGTCACTGCAGACCACCTCTCAGCCTTCCATACCAAAGGAAGAGTTAGACGAACAGTGGAGAATATACCAATAATTGCTGTATTCAAATACACTCAGAGTGGAGACCCGTAGGAACAGTCTCGAAGAGTGGTACAGACAGGATTGAAATCAACAATCATAGAGATACATTACGTACATTACGTACATTTCATAGCCAGGCAAAGACACGCCTACAGTGGAATTTACCAAGCAGATTCAGCTGGACAGAGTAATACAACATTTTCGTTTTGGTTCTCGTAGCTCACACAACCTAACACAATCCAAGGGAGTTTCGCCTGCACCCGCCACCAAACAAGTGGGAGAGGGTCTCTATCTAGTGAGAAAGGTATGCGTTAATACGAACAGTCTATTCATTACTGAGGGCAAAGCTTCAACATTTCAGAAACAAAACTTAACAGAGGCTTTTTCTCGGAAACAGCAAGGGATTAGTTTCAATTAAACATATAAAATGGCATCTGAGCAGAAAATGGTGTTATGAATGCTGACTTAAATAGGGCACGGCATAAGCATTCATGGGTCTATTCTAACAGACCCTCCTTTTAGCACGAGCTAAAACATTTTCGACTATAGTAAAAAGGAACAGAAGTGCAAATAATGACAAAATAGCAAATTGGAATACAGTTATGCACCCTCCATACTGTCAACATCAGAAAGTGAAACAGCAAGGAGGGATGAATTCTCAAATATCCCTTCGTCAATATTCATCAAACCATTAACATCTTTCTGATGCATTATAGCGGCATTTGTGTCATGAATTAAACTTTTATTTTTAGGGTTGAAACCAGTAGTTCAATAGAAACAACAAAAGTGGAGACACTGAATAAGTATACAGCAGAACATCAATACCACAAAAAGGGGCCAACTCCAATTCCCACTCTCCACTTCCTTGACATTTTCAAGAATGTCTAAAATGTGTTTGGTAATATTCTTTTCCATATTCTTGATCCCAACCACACACTGATCGCCAACTACCTTGCATACACCACCACTCTTGACTAGAATAAAATCCATTGCATATCTAGTCAGTTCCGTATATATCAGCATACTTTCCAATGCAGTGGTGATAACACGAATAGCTGCCACTTTAGTATTAGATAGAATTTGCAGCTTGCATCCAAAATATTCTCTAGTCTTCTCACCCCTGGCCATGGAAGTACCGCCCAATGTGAAAATAAAATAACAAATGTATCCAAAGGTGATACCATTGCTATAATTATTGACTTCTATATCGGTCACACCCTCACTGTTAGTGTCCGTTTATCCCATTTTATGTTAAGCTTGGCATATTTACAGGGCACACCCAAAGGCAATACCATTCCAAGAGCTACATCTTCTGTGCCATTATAGATATTGGAATAAGTCCCATTAGACAAGCAGGAAAACCCTGGGTGTGCATAAATCGGACCCTCTTAATCCACTACAGCATACCTCGAGTTCATTCCCTAAGTACTTGGATCCTCGTTATTCACTAAGGGAACCGTATGTTTGTACAGTACTATCCCCAAACAATTTATATACAATGAAGTATTTGTACTGTTCACAATGGGGCAACAAGCAGGGTAATAACAGGTCTTTCGAGGGACTGTCAACTCCTTGTAGTGCCAACCCACTAATGTTATGTTCTGTTTTTCCATGTAAAAATTATCACAGTATGTATTGTTATCACAACCCGGATAACCCACTCCTAGTGGCTTTCTATAGTATAGACATGGCCCTGGATAACCAAAACCAGACGCTCCTTTCACTTCTGTAAATTGAGGGGGCTGAGTATATATGCAATTAACAAGTGACAATGGATATGCAGTCCACATGCTGGTGACAGATTGCTTGGGGTAACAAGCGGTCCCCTCACCAAAGAACCTCTTTTGTGTTTCTAAGAAAACATTACTCAGGGCAGTTCTTTTATTTCGTCTCGAGGAAATGAACTTACCCTTACTGCGTAAAGACACGCTTTAAGCATCTTCCAAAATGCATGACACCCCACACAGTAATATTATCATCAGAATCAAAAGAACAGCACATAATATTTTACTTTTACTCGACCACATCACATTACATTGTGTAGTAACCATTGGCTGCTCCTCCTCAGCAACCTTTCAGCCTAAAGGATGCATAGTGAATTCAAAAGAAGGGAAATACAAGAAAATATAAAATGCCCATTGTCCATTAGAGCCTCACTGGCACAGGCCCCTATTGTCCACCAATAAATTGGCGCTCTTGAGCACTGGCGGTGGATCTTGCTCTGTCCTAAGCTCTTCTCCTAATCTATTCCACGTTGATAAAGGTGGTATTCCTGCAAAGTATACTTTTTCTTTTCCTGACTAATTTTCAAACAACAAGGGCAAGACAAACACAGAATTGTTATTTGTTTCAATTATTCGTTGGTACTGTCACTCAGTGCTACCTATCTTGTACAGTCCATGCCTAATCAGTTTTCTCCTTAGACTCAGTAGTCCTCAGCTGAGGGTGCAAATTATACCTGGCAGCTCCTGGCACTGTATGATCAATGCACAAAGGCTCCTGGGTAGCTCGTATTTCTGATGAAACATCCTTGTTCAAAACATCACCGTTCTCCTTATCTATCTGCGTCCAGGTCAACTTGGCATCACTAAAAGGGACAAACCTGGGCACTTGCTCACATTCAATGTTGCCGATACCCTCCTTGAACCACTGGTTGTATGGCAACTGTAAGGGAATCCTCTGGCAGTGGGTGGCATGCACCCAGTTTTTTTCGCCCAGTAACCTTTACAGCCTTCCTTGTCACCAATAGAACCTTTTCAGGGCCCTTCCAGCTGGGCCCCAGACTTTTCTTCCTCTGGAAATTTCTGACCAGGATGTAATCACCAGGCTGAATGTCGTGGCCAAACCTCTCTGGAATAGGAGGTAGGGATTCCCGTACCTGTTGGTGAATAAAACAGAAATTTTCTGTCAATTGTCCAAGATAATCAAGCAATACAGGATATTCAACATCAGAGCATTTACGAGGACTTGGGACATCTCAGATATTTGCCGGGCATCCGAACACGACCTTGTAAGGTGAAAAGCCTGTTCTAGAATAGTTCTTGTTGACATAAGAGGCAATGGTAGAGCATCTGCCCATCTTAACCCTGTCATCTCTTGGATTTTTGCCAATTTCAATTTGAGAGTACTATTGTACTTCTCAACCAAACCTGCTGACTGTGGATGATTAGCAGCATGAAATTTCTGTTTACTATGTAAACCTTCAAAAATCTATTTAATCACTTTCCCATTAAAATGAGACCCGTTATCACTCCAGATAATTCGAGGCAAACCAAATTGAGAAAAGTATTCTTTAATAAGTACTTTGCGGTTGTAGTGGCCGTATTATCCTTAGTGGGATAAGCCTCAACCCATTCGCTCGTCTGCGCCCGTCCGCGTCCGACTGTGGCCAGGGGCCAGGAACTATGCTGCATCAGCCACATAACCCCTGGTCTATCCATCTACCCAATTGACAGGGCTAAGAGACTGTGGAAAGGCTTAATGCCATGGGTCAATGAACCCAGACACCTTCGACAGGTCATGTGCACACTGCATATTTAGGCTCCACCTGGGGTATAACACTCAGCAAAACATGGCTACCAACCTCAAAATGTATAAAATGTTTGTACTTAATTGTAGGTCACTACCCAAACATGTGGTCGAACCTAACACTCTCCTCTCTGAAAAGCGACCAGATGTTATGCTTTTAACAGAAACCTGGCTTCAGAGGGAGCCCACCCAAGAGGTGATCCAAACTCTCCCACCAGGACACATTATTCAGCGGATCGACCGCGAGAAGAAGAAAGGCGGAGGGATAGCGATAATATTTAAAGAGTCGTATGCGTGTAGGGTTGAGCCCAACCTTTTAGCCATCTGCGAAAGCCTACATTTTTCAATTGCATTCACAACACATGTTCCTTCACAGGAGTACTCACATTTCGCCCACCAGGAAAGGTGGGGCAATTTACACATTCCCTGCCAGAAGTGGTTGCAACACTAGTTAGCTCAAGCAGTAATACTACACTACTGGGAGATTTCAATATACACTTCGATGATCAAACTAACACTGAATCAGTGGAATTTCCCCAAGACTTAGCCCCCATCCAAATGAAGCAACTGGTGGTAGGCCCTACGCACACCAAAGGACATACACTCGACCCAGGGTTCTCCAATCACAATATGCTGTCAGTGGGGCCCTTAATTCCCTTGCCTTGGTCACACCATTCTTTGATCACCATTATCCTAAAAGGTCCTACACTACGCTCCCACTTAGAAACGAATATAAGGAAGGACCGACCTTGGGCTACACTGTCTACTGAGGCGTGGGCCAATATATTAGAGAGTACTAAACCCATTTTAGATTCCAACGTTGCGGAAGCTGCAGAAAATTTACATAACTGGATCGAATCAGAATTCGATATAGTGATCCCAGTTAAAGAAATGTCCCATAGGGGGAGAGAAAGGATAACTCCATGGTACTTGCCCCAGCTCAGATTTCTCAAACAGACATGCAAACGCCAGTTAAGAAGATGGAGAAAGGACTACAGCGAGAGTAGCAAAATGGATTAAAGAAAGGCTATACAAATGTACCAAGCCAAAATTAAAAAAGTCCAGGCACTCTACTATGAGGGAAAAATCACCTCAGCTGCCAAATCCCCCAGGGAAATGTTCCATATAGCAAAGACCCTGCTCGAACTCCCAATGCCAGAAAACACCATCTCTTCTGATTATTGGTGCAACGAAATCGCAGACTATTTTCAAGAAAAAATCCAAACGATATACAACACTTTCCCCACCTCCCCATTCCCTATTGACATCTCCGCTCCAACGCCTCTTACTGACACAGAGGAGATCAATAGAGTCCCAAACAAGAAGAGGCACACCTTGGAGAATTTCCCTCTCTTAGATCTGGCAACACTCACAAAAATCTTCCGCCAGATAAAATCGGGCTCACCGTGTGACCCGGCAGTCGCCCATCAGATGGAAAAGGTCAAAGAGGTGGTGTTATCACCAATAATGGAAGTGCTAAACCTCTCCATTTCTAACAGCCAGGTCCCACCCCCCTGGAAACACGTGACGGTAAGAGCGTTTCTTAAGAAACCCACCTTCAATCCAGACGTTCTGAGTAACTACAGACCCATATCTCTATTCCCCATGGTCTGCAAGATTTTGGAAAAACATGTCAACCTTAGTCTTTCAATGTTCCTAGAAGCTCATAATCTCCTACACGATTCTCAGACCGGGTTCCGACCCCAGTTGGGTACGGAGCCAGCTCTGATTTCGGTGGTGGAGGAACCCAAGAAGATCATGAATCAGGGAGGTGCAGCGGCCATTATCCTCCTTGACCTAAGCGCAGCGCTTGACACTGTCAATTTTGACATCCTTCTGAACCGCCTGGGGAAGTAGGAGTAGCAGGGGACGCCATAGCATTGATCTAATGGTATCTCACTGGCAGAACCTTTAAGTCTTTGCAGGAGAAGCCACCTCAAGTGGTTGATCTCTTAGGCATGGAGTGCCTCAGGGATCTTCCCTGAGTCCTACCTTATTTAACAATCATATGAGCGGACACTGTCCTCCCTTCCGGGATAAAAATCATCACCTATGCTGATGACACCCAACTAGTGATTTTGTTAAAACATCCACATAATGCCCCCTCCGACCTAGAATCATGTTTGGAGAAGGTGGCTTTATGGATGCAAAATTCATGCCTTAGGCTCAATGGTGATAAATCAGAAATCATGTATCTGGGCAATCTACCCAACACTGACTTTAAACTACAATGGCCTGCATGCCTAGGACATGCGCCCACCCCAAAATCTAAGATTAAAAGTTTGGGAGGGTGGCTTGACAAATCACAGCAAGCGGTGGAAGTGGCAGGTATGTGTTATAGCATTATAAGAATGCTGAGAAAAACTCTACCCCTTCTTCCGAGGGGGGCAAGGATAACGGTGGTCCAGGCCCTGGTTTTATCACGCCTGGACTACGGTAACTCCTTATACCTAGGAGAGTCCAAAGCCACCATTAGGAAACTCCAAGTGGCCCAGAATTGTGCGGATAGGATGCTGCTTGGAGTGCCAAGAACGTAATCTGCAAAACCATGCCTGAAAGACCTCCACTTGCTACCGAATCTGGAAGGAGTCAGATTTAAAGCACTTTGCATAGCCCACAAAACGTTGATGGGAAAAGGTCCCACCATTTTTAATTCTCTTATCACATTTAACCAACCCAGGAGATCACTCTGCTCTGCCAATATGAGCCTGGCCGTGGTGCCGAAAATTCAGAGAACTTGTAGCGGGGGCAGGTCCTTCGCTTATAGCATAGCCAGGTTATGGAAAGCTCTACCCCTCAAGCTATGCTTGGAGACTCATCTCCTCACCTTCCGGAAACACCTGAAAACATGGATATTTTAAAACATTAGTCTGTAGACCCTCCCCCCATTTATACTCCTTTTCCGCTAGCTCTGGGATGCCTCAGGGTAACTGCGCGCTCTAGAAATGTTAAATAATTACAATAATAATTTGCTGAACGCACACATAACCACTAAAACAAACTTAGATTATTACATCGTTCTAGCTCAATGAAATCCATTTGGAGGATTTCAAACGGGAAAGTGGGTGATGCAAAATTACCAGGCGGTGTAGGGGTACCATTTCCTGGATTATGTTTCATATAGATCATGCAATGTTTCACCAAATGCGCATCTGTCTTAGAGATGGTATCATTATGCCAGACAAGGGCTAACAATTTACAAATGCCTTTCACACTTATATGGGCTGGAGCATGGGCCATAGCAACTACAGGAAGTACATATGCATCCTGAAACAATCATTTCTGTTCTCCAGATTTATCAATCCAACATCCTTCCTCATTTAACTGTACGGTACTCTCCTGCCATTTCGTGAAATCCTCTATCGTGGGTTCGCTTTGTATCTCCTTTACTCTTTCAACTATATTTTCAAACATAGCAACCTCAGGAACCCACCTAGCTGGACCTGCAACAAACATTCTTTTCATTTTACTTCGGGCCGCCTCCTTGGCTACCGGATCTGCGAATGCATTCCCTCTACCTACATCATCAGTAACCTTTCTATGAGCGCTACACTTAATAATTGACAATTTCTTGGGGAGTGTTAAGGCAGACAAAAGCCGTAATATAAGATGCCCATGTTGGATCTTGGTACCATGAGAGGTAAGGAATCCTCTCTCTTCCCAAAGTCACTCAAAGTTATGTGTAGCCTTGAAGGCGTACTGGCTGTTAGTATAGATATTTGCAACCAGCACTTCACTCAATTCACAAGCTCGGATAAGGGCAGCAAGCTCAACGGCTTGAGCCGACTGATAGGGGATCCCTGATATCTCTACCATCGTCCGCAATGTAGTAATAGCATAAGCTGTAGTGATAGTGCCATCTGGTAACAGGAGCCATCGACATATAGTTCTCCTTGGGTGTCAGATAAAGGAACATCAGTCAGGTCTACCCACCCTTTCGTCTCTTCTTCCGTCCGGAAAATGCAGTCATATTTGTCAACTCTTTCTGTCCTGAAAATGCAGTCATGATTGTCAACTGCATCATTCTCAGAAGGGAGGGGTAGTAATGTGGTTGGGTTCAGAGTGGCACATCTTTAGATCGTAATATGTTTAGCAACCAAAGTCAGTTCATAATCAGTTAGGTGTGCACTGGTGAGGTGCTGTGTCTTTTTCTTATTTGAAAGTATATCCACAGCATGGGGTATCATAACTGTGAGGTCGTATCAAGTAAGAGTCCAGCCAATTGCCTGAATGAATTGGCCACAGCCGCAACCGCCCTCAGACAACTAGGAAGGGCCCTAGCAACAGGATCAAGCACAGCAGAAAAATAAGCACAAGGCCTCTGTAGATCCCCAAATTTCTGTGTTAAGACAGAAAGTGCGTAACCAGCCATCTCATGAACATAAAGCACAAACGCTTTCCTATAGTTAGGTGTGCCAAGCACCGAAGCCAAACGAAGCGCAGTTTTCAATTGCTCAAAAGACTGCTGACATTCTGGCGTCCAAGGCAAAGGTTCATGCACTGCTTTTGTTATTAATGCAATCAAGGGTTTGATTAGTAAAGAATAATTTGGGATTCACTGGTGACAATAGGAAGTATACCTATAAAAGCTCGTACATCTTTTTGAGTTTGCGGAATGGGCATTTTAATAATGGTACCGATGCACTCAGGGGTCAACCGTCTAACCTCCTTCAACAGTAGGTGACCTAAATAAGTGACCTCCTGTCGACAATATTGAAATTTCGAAAGAGAGACCTTATGTCCATGATGTTCCAAAGGCAACAATTTCACTATACTGTCCTTGTAACCTTGTTCCGTATCAGAAGCAATTAACAGATCATCGACATACTGTACCAATACATTACCTGGGGAAAGCGATAGGGAATTTAACTGACTTTTTAATGCATTACTATAAATACTAGGCCTCTCTGTATAGTCTTTAGGAGCATGGCAGAATCTAAAGCTTCTGCTGGCCAGTGTAAATCTATAAATCTAAACAATTACCTACTGTCTGGGTGTATAGGAATGCTGAAGAATGCTATTTTCAAAGCAATAACAGAAAAGAACATAGCAGTAGATGGGATCATAGTTAAATGTCAGTAACTACCGTAAATTAAGGAACTACAATTTTAGTAACCTCTCGCAAATCAATCACAAAGCGATAGACATCATCAATAACATCAGAGGAACCCAAGGGTGTCCTCTTCAGGCCAGGAAGAATAGGACTATTACAAATGTTGGCAGATGTTTCTTCAACTTCTCCCTTTCGTATCAAATGCTGAAGAATCTGAAGAAGGGCCAGTTCCACTGCCTGCGGTATTTTATATTGAGGAATACGGGGCAGAATCACATTATCTTTAACTTGTATAGAAACTGGTGGTATATGGGGTGTGATATTAGGGAGAGGCTGTAGCCTTATGGTTAGAGCAGTCGACGTCAAAGCTGGGGAACCAGCTTCGAGTCTCGGCAACAACGCTCAACATCCTGGGATTCTGGGCAAATCACTTAATCTCCCCGTGCCTAACAAAAATGAATATGTCCTTGTGTAACAAAACTGGTAGTATGTAAAGCGCTCTGATACCTGTTGCTTCAGGTCTAGTTTGGGCTATATAAAACTCAGAAAAAAAGAAATATGCAATAGACCCACGTCCGTATCACCTGTGGCCCATAGCGTGGAGAGGGGTACCTGAGCAAACTCATCTGGAAGGGGCGCATCCTGAGACAAACACTGTCTAGTACTCACATCTGGACCCATGGAAATATAGACACCATTAGGAGAACAATAAATAGTATCATAAAACTTCTTCAACAAGTCCAAACCCATCAACTTTTCCCCACAATTAGATGTCAACAGGAATGGAGACTCAACAGTAAAAGGACCAACAGTAAGTGCAAGGGGGCGTGAAATGAGGCTAACAACCGGTACACAAGAAAAACCCACTGAAACATTACTTTGGCCAGACAGTACCTCCCCAGGGACCATATGATGAGAAACAGAACTATTTGTCGATCCTGTATCCATCAAAAATTCCTTAATCGAACCTTGAAATTCCGTTGTAAAATAAGGACCACGCTGATCTGCAGGTATCTGAACTGGTCCCTCACCCTGTCCCCTGCTGTCCTAGTTGTAAGACATATCTGTGACATCATCTATTTCACAATCATCATGATAATACTGTCCATCTCTGGGGTCATTGAAATAATTATTATCAGAGCGGCCCACAGGACCTGCAGCATTCTTATTTCCGACAGTCCCATGACCTCTTCCACCAGAACCCCGTCCTCTAGGGGACGAAACTTTCTGTAAAAGCACAGGGCACTGGCTACGCCAATTTCCTTCCTCCTTACAATTTGCACACTGATTTTGTCCCAAAGGTGTCATGGTAGGCTGCCTAGTATGTGGGAGTTGTCGAGAAGGATCTCCCCATCCCCTGCTATTTCCCTGGAACACCTGCCGCAACAACACTTTTATCTTCAAATCCTTATGTTTTTTATTAGTTTTATCTTTTTCCTCCTTGTCTCGATGCTCATAATATTCAGTCACATTCAACATAACATCAGGAGAAGACGTAGACTAGGTACTTTCGGACGCCTGCAATTGAGTCATTATTTCAGGAAAAAGTTTAGTAACAAACCTGTCAACAAAAAAACAAACTCCTCCCTCTGTGGACATATCATGCCCACTGTAATCCAAAAACATACCCTCAAACCTACTAAAGAAATTAGATACACTTTAATTGTTTTTCTGTCGACAGGCCGTCAATCTGTCCCAACTGACTTTCTTTAGGTGGAATAAGTGTATGCATATATGTAATAGTACGACCAGGCAAAGCGAGTATCTCTGCGTGCAGCTTATCTTCTGGCTTCCTTTCTTGATCCCATCCCTAAATCCCATCCCATGTACCACCCAACTCAGCAACATGATCTTGAGTATGCACCTGCTGCCAAATATCGACCGGAACAAGAAGACCAAAAAACATTTCAATATCAGCAAGAGTCATCACAGTAGAAGAGGCAGCTTCTGTCAATTCTTTGTAATAGGCTGTAGGCTATTTCCTAGGATAGGGCAAGGTAGCCTTAAGGGCTAAAACCTCACTTCTTTTCCATGGCATTTAAACCCATTGCTCCTAGAAATGGGCAGCCACTGCTGGTCTAGTGATCGCACTGTGCTGATCCGTCAATGCAGGTATTTCTGGATGATAAATTGGGTGAACTTCACGCATAAGGAGCTGAGTTATTTGAGTAGGGCTTTTATTATGCAATCAACCTCTATAAGAACCTATAGTAGAAATATTACCAAACACCTGTCCCAGCTCTAAATCAATAGCAAAAACCCTGTCTCTAATGTCAAAGAATATTTGAGGAGCCTCCGACCCAATGTGTGTATACCAAAGATCATTCAATGTAGCAGACATATGTTGAAGAACATGCTGTTGTAAAAAAGGCTCAAAATCACACATAACTTGCCAAATATTTTCCACACCATAAACTGCATTACGAGCCCACCGCATTGCCTGACTCGCGATTTTTCCTCTTCTCTTCCTACCCTACTCCAAATCGCATCAACGGACTTGTTTGTTCCCTAAATCTCACCAAATACCTTTCATCAAAACCACGTGCAGGGGTAACAGCATCCAAAAACATCAGGGGATGAATAACCACAGGAGATGGGGTAATAGGAGTAGTAGGTAGAAATGTAGTCAATGATTGCACTGGGGAGAAAGAACAGGACATAAGAGTAGGGGCAAAGGATGTAATAGAGGTCACATTCATCAAGGATGGTGAGGGGAGAGAAAGAATAGGGGGTGCAGTAACTGGAGCTGTGGGTATAATAGTTGTAGGTACAGGGGCAGTTTCAGTGGACGAAACAGACTGCTGTGTCTGCAACGGAACAATGGGGTATAGGCTCTGCGGGGCATAGGGAGGCGGGGGTCGGGTATCTAACAACTCTTCCACAAAAGTATCATCGTTCTCTTTGGCCACATAGGGCATGTCAATATGCAACTGAAATCTCCTATCCTAACATGCTATTCCTGTCTCCTGTTTTTCTCTGTCATACGCCACAGCTTTCTGGGTAAGAGTCTGCATCCTCCCTTTCCGTGCATATTTCTCCATTTTTAAACGCCTTTGCTTCGCCTCCTTCTGCCAAGTTCGAAGATAGTCAAACATCAACTGTCTACTTCATCTCTTAAACAACTGCTCCTGTAAAAAGCCAATCTTTGGTTCATCAAAAGAGCCTGTCAAAGGCCACTGCAACTCAACATTGTCCCTCATATATTTGTGCCATAATATACTAAACATTATAGGGCCAAGACCATGTTTCACATACATATCAAAATTAGGGCTGCCTTCAGGAGGCGCAAGCTGAACTTCTTCCAGCTGAGCATCTGCAGAACAACAATGACAACTCCAATATTTACTCAGACCAGCCATTGCAAAGGAAAAACAAAAACATTATTTTTACCTGGCAAAGTATTTGCAAACACTTTTCATCATAACAGTCCTTAGACCATAACAAACTCAAACTCTAATGGTACCATATCCACATAGAACTAAAACAAGGTCACCTGATATCAGTAGTACAAATGAACCTATTCTTCACTGCTAACTCCTCAGACCAAAATGTCAGATCAAGGGTCATTCCAGACTCCAGTCGGGATGACCACTGAGCGAGACACCGTCCGGCGTGACAGAAGGAGCAGCTAAGAGTAACACAAACTCTTTGTGCAGGGATCCCTGAACTGTCAGACTGACTCGGCGATGTCCTTGTCCTTCCCCGAAGGCTGCGGAAAGGGGATGGATCAATCACACAAAGGAGTACCTGTTCGGGCGCCAACTGAAGGGAGTGACCCACTTAGGGCCACCCAGGTTACCTCGGACCACCTCTCAGCCTTCCATACCAAAGGAAGACTCAGAAGAACAGTGGAGAATATACCAATAATTGCTTTATTCAGATACACTCAGAGTGGAGACCCGTTTGCACAGTCTTGAAGAGAAGTACAGAGAGGACTTAAATCAACAAGCACAGAGATACATTATTTACATTTCATAGCCGGGCAAAGACACAACCACCGAGGAATTTTCCAAGCAGATGCAGCTGGACAGTTAAATACAAAAAATAGGTTTTGGTTCTCGTATCTCACACAACCTAACACAATCCAAAGTTGTTTTACCCTGCGCCCGTCACCAGCCAGTGGGAGAGGGCCTCTATCTACTGTGAAAGGTATGTGTTAATATGAACAGTCTATTCATTACTGAGGCAAAGCTTTAACATTTCAGAAACAAAACTTAACAGAGGCTTTTCCTCGGAAACAGCAAGGGATTAGTTTCATTCGTCATTTAAAATGGCGTCTGAGCAGAAAATGGTGCCACAAATGCTAACTTATATAGGGCTCCCCACCTCGTATAGCCTATGTTGTGTGGCCAGAGCTAGTGCTCTTGCACTGTCTTCTAAAATATTTTTCAATTCTTTCTACTTTAGTTTTAGTTGGTGATGGAGTTCCTGGGTGATGTTCGGGTCCTCTACGATGCTATGCTCTAGGCTAAGCATCTCAGCCTCCAGGGCAGCACTTTTCAGCTTTGCATCTTTCCGGGATGCCCCTATCTTTTCCTGTAGCTGCCCTCTCAGCCCAGTTTTAAATGCCTTCCATAGCACAATCTCTGAGTACACCGATCCCACATTCTCACTGAAGAAGTGTTTGTCCCCTTTCCTAGACTCTATTGCAAATTCATTGTCTTTGAGATACCAGGGATCCATCCTCTGTGGTAGGGTGTGGATTCTTCTTGGGTCTCTCAGAGTCACCTCCACTGGCGCGTGGTCTGACACTCCTCGTGACACATGTTTGGCATCAATAAGCTTGCCCCAACCACCGGCATGCATGAACAAATAGTCTAGCCTAGAGAGGCTCCCATGGGCTGCCGACATGTGTGTATACTGTTTAGTGAAGGGGTGTTGGCTTCTCCATATGTCAGCGAGACCCAGCGCCAGTAGGATGTTCCCCAGCTTACCCACTCTTCTTCCCATGGTGGATACCCCATCACATCCAAGTCAGTGGAGATTATATCATTCATGTCCCCTCCCATTATCTGGCAGCCCTCAGGGACCTCCAGGAGTTTGTTCCCTAGTGTACCTAAGGTGGATGTTTGTAGCCCCGGCGATGAGAACACAGAACAAAAATAGAGCGTCGCCCCTCCCACTTGCCACTCACTGCAACAAATTTGGCTGGAGGGTCTGTCCACACCTTGTCACTTCAAACTGGGAGTGAAGTGCTACATAATATGCCCACACCCCTAGAGCCCTTAGTGTAACCTGAGTGTGCAAGGAGGGTATAGCTGAAGCGATTCAGCGCCATCCATCAATTACCAAGGAGATGCGTTTCTTGCTGTAAAATTACCTCTGGGGCGTGGCTCTTAATGAACTGCAGCAATACAGTTCTTTTAATCCTGTTATTCAGCCCATTTACATTCCAGATCCATATTTTGATATTCTTTGTTTGGATTTTATGGGTTTACAGCATGTTTGCCTATATCCCTTCTTAAACCACTCGCCCAAACTTGTCTATCTTCTTTCGTATTGAGGTGCATGTTGAGTGAGGAATTACTCTGTCTGATTTGTATTATGTGAGCATACCAATGAAAATTTGTAACACAAAAGACATAACCTTCCCGTATATAACAATGATTCCCCCTCCACCACTCTGGTTCCCTGCTAAATTGGAAGTTCATACCCCAACTTCCCAACCTACAAAGAGCCTATCACTCTAATAACTGCTTACCCTAGTTACACTAGTTACAGGGTGCGCCTCGGCAGCGCCGAGAACTTAGTAACTCTACCAGGCCTTTCGACCCCATGTATTACATTGCCTTTGAGTTAGTAGACACAACCACCGAGGAATTTTCCAAGCAGATGCAGCTGGACAGTTAAATACAAAAAATAGGTTTTGGTTCTCGTATCTCACACAACCTAACACAATCCAAAGTTGTTTTACCCTGCGCCCGTCACCAGCCAGTGGGAGAGGGCCTCTATCTACTGTGAAAGGTATGTGTTAATATGAACAGTCTATTCATTACTGAGGCAAAGCTTTAACATTTCAGAAACAAAACTTAACAGAGGCTTTTCCTCGGAAACAGCAAGGGATTAGTTTCATTCGTCATTTAAAATGGCGTCTGAGCAGAAAATGGTGCCACAAATGCTAACTTATATAGGGCTCCCCACCTCGTATAGCCTATGTTGTGTGGCCAGAGCTAGTGCTCTTGCACTGTCTTCTAAAATATTTTTCAATTCTTTCTACTTTAGTTTTAGTTGGTGATGGAGTTCCTGGGTGATGTTCGGGTCCTCTACGATGCTATGCTCTAGGCTAAGCATCTCAGCCTCCAGGGCAGCACTTTTCAGCTTTGCATCTTTCCGGGATGCCCCTATCTTTTCCTGTAGCTGCCCTCTCAGCCCAGTTTTAAATGCCTTCCATAGCACAATCTCTGAGTACACCGATCCCACATTCTCACTGAAGAAGTGTTTGTCCCCTTTCCTAGACTCTATTGCAAATTCATTGTCTTTGAGATACCAGGGATCCATCCTCTGTGGTAGGGTGTGGATTCTTCTTGGGTCTCTCAGAGTCACCTCCACTGGCGCGTGGTCTGACACTCCTCGTGACACATGTTTGGCATCAATAAGCTTGCCCCAACCACCGGCATGCATGAACAAATAGTCTAGCCTAGAGAGGCTCCCATGGGCTGCCGACATGTGTGTATACTGTTTAGTGAAGGGGTGTTGGCTTCTCCATATGTCAGCGAGACCCAGCGCCAGTAGGATGTTCCCCAGCTTACCCACTCTTCTTCCCATGGTGGATACCCCCATCACATCCAAGTCAGTGGAGATTATATCATTCATGTCCCCTCCCATTATCTGGCAGCCCTCAGGGACCTCCAGGAGTTTGTTCCCTAGTGTACCTAAGGTGGATGTTTGTAGCCCCGGCGATGAGAACACAGAACAAAAATAGAGCGTCGCCCCTCCCACTTGCCACTCACTGCAACAAATTTGGCTGGAGGGTCTGTCCACACCTTGTCACTTCAAACTGGGAGTGAAGTGCTACATAATATGCCCACACCCCTAGAGCCCTTAGTGTAACCTGAGTGTGCAAGGAGGGTATAGCTGAAGCGATTCAGCGCCATCCATCAATTACCAAGGAGATGCGTTTCTTGCTGTAAAATTACCTCTGGGGCGTGGCTCTTAATGAACTGCAGCAATACAGTTCTTTTAATCCTGTTATTCAGCCCATTTACATTCCAGATCCATATTTTGATATTCTTTGTTTGGATTTTATGGGTTTACAGCATGTTTGCCTATATCCCTTCTTAAACCACTCGCCCAAACTTGTCTATCTTCTTTCGTATTGAGGTGCATGTTGAGTGAGGAATTACTCTGTCTGATTTGTATTATGTGAGCATACCAATGAAAATTTGTAACACAAAAGACATAACCTTCCCGTATATAACAATGATTCCCCCTCCACCACTCTGGTTCCCTGCTAAATTGGAAGTTCATACCCCAACTTCCCAACCTACAAAGAGCCTATCACTCTAATAACTGCTTACCCTAGTTACACTAGTTACAGGGTGCGCCTCGGCAGCGCCGAGAACTTAGTAACTCTACCAGGCCTTTCGACCCCATGTATTACATTGCCTTTGAGTTAGTAGAACAGTGTCCCCTTTTTGAGTTTTTAGATAGCTAGTGGACGGTCCATTGCCACAATCTTATCCCACCAAAGACGGGTAGAATGTGAGGGACCCCAGCCCAGTATTGTATCGTATTTCCAACTTAGTAGATCTCACCTTTCTCAGCGCCCCCCTCGGCTTATTCAGCATGACTCATCCCCGAGCCCCTGGCCCTGCCCTGTTCTAACTGAGATATCATCTTTTTCTCTTGGAGTGATTACTTTCTGGAGGGTTGATATCCATTGTTTATGCGCTGAGTGGCTTTACGCCACCCCTCCAGCCAGTCCCATGCCTCTTCTGGTGACATGAAGTGCCATGTCTTGCTCTCCACCATTATCTGGAGTCTTGCCGAGTACAGCATCATGCATTTTATTTCCCTCTTCCTCAGCTCTCATTTTACTCCCTCAAAGCTCCTACACTGCTTTTGAACTTATAGGGTAAAGTCCGGAAAGAAACAGATTTGGGTGTTTACAAAGTGTATTTCTCCTTTAAGTCTCGCCGCCTGAAGGATTGCGTCTCTGTCTCAATAATTGAAGATCTTGCAATTATCATTCTTTGGGGGGGGGGGCTGGCTTGGGCAGGGGCCCGATGTTCCCTTTAAACAGAGAAGAATTTTGATAGCTTTTTTGGTCGCAGAGTGTTGGTTATGAAGTCTTCGAGAAACAGGTCCACGCTCTGTCTGTCGGCCCCTTCCGGAACGCCCACCACTCTGATATTATTTCTTCTTGCCCCTCCCTCCTGATCTTCAATCCTGGCAGCTATAATCATAGCATAATGCTTCAGTGTTTGAATGTGCATTTCTAGGTGTTTTGACGTACATTGAAGTTGAAGGATTTGAGTCTCGGCCGTTGTGACTTTTTCAGTTAATTTTTGTAGGGCCACTTTACAAGGGGATATTCCGTTGTCACTGAGTCAATATTTGGCTCCAACACACCTTTGAGGTCTACCATGATCGCTCCCAGTGAGGGCTATGCCGCTCCATCTTCCTCGCCAGTCTGGGGGGGTTTGGTAATTGCATAGTTATTCATCTTGTTGGTCTGGCAGTTCCCTGTTCCTTTCGGTTTGACGATTGTTTTGCTCTGTGGTGTGTTCAAGCTGTCCCTCCCTCTGGGTAGTTTCGGTTGGGACCCCAGGAGATTCAATGCCATGTATGGTGTTGCAGAGAGAGGGGCTCTCCTCCCACTCCCGCCACACCAGATCAGTACCGTACCATTTGAAATCCACAACGTGCTTTACGTGGTTCTCTGGAACCACCATACTCAAATAGGCCAACTAGGCCGATAGGGGGAAGTGAAATAGGGAGGGAACCCAACACTGCCCCACCTTATATTTGGTGGGGGAACCCCTGCCCCTCCAGCACCTCGCTAAGTGTGTCTCCCCTCATCTCTGCTCTGGCTCAGAGTCTACCTGCCAGCAGTTCTTCCACTCATTGGGGGAAAGGATTGTGTTGTGTCCCGTCACCACAGCAGGCCTCTTCCAGGAAAACACCCAGTCATGTGCCAGGAGAGTCTCCAGCTGAACACTTCTCCCACCTATTGGTTGTTGGATAGGCTCCAGCGCCTTGCTGGCACTTCTTCTATCTTGGGCCTGAAGGGGGGAAACCCCTGTGCAGCCAATCACAGGCCAGGCATCCCACCACAGCAGCGTGAGCTGTCCTTGGACATGCTGCTCATAATGTGTACAGCCCACCTTTGCATCACCTTGCCGCCTGATTACCGGCAGTTCCTCCACACTCCGGTCGCCCGGGGTCGCCCTAAAGGGCCAGCACAGGCCTGCTCCGGATATTGTGCCTTGGCCGGGATCACCCACAGCCCGACGTCAACGCTCGGCCCAGCTGCTGGGTGGGCCTCCGCGCTTCACACTCTTCTCAGCCAAGGGTTGCGTGAGGATACAGGAGCCCCCCCGGCAGCCGTTTAACCACAGATGTATGCTCTCCTGTAGCGATAGGAGCCACACCTAGGTTCCACTCCTCCTCCCTCCTGGCTGGTCTCTGCCACAGCGTTGATGCTATCCTACCCTGGGTGAGCCACCACTACGCAATCTTCTTTGCTGGTTGTACCCTGTCCATTCACAAGCAGGGGACCCCCTAGGCTTGGTCACCGATGGTTGCGGGTGATCTCCTACATTAGGAGAAGTCTGCTAGTCCGGATTGTGGGCGGATTTTGGGAGTCATCTCCTAGGATTTGCGGAGCTCTTTCAACGTGCGGCCATTCTTGATTGCGGCTAAGCCACGTCCCCCAATACCCACTTTGTAAGGCCTCGCAGTGGACAAAATTTCCATTTTTATAGAGTTTTCCTCATACTCAGAAGCTTGTACTTTGCCTGATTTCGAGCATGAACATTAATCTAAACACAATTATTTTAGTTCCAAAAGTGATGATTCACAACCAACAGTCATTACAGTTAACAGATTAAACACTCAAGAAATCACCATTACTGACCATTTGGAGAAAGTTCCTTTTTCATCAGAAATTCGATTTGTTGGTCTTTAGAAAACATTATTTAAAATGTCAATTGTATCATGCCTCAAGTTTAATAACCACTTTAAGAGGCCTCAGAGTGACTAAAATTGCAACTTTCATAGACTTTTCTCTCAACTGACAAGCTTGTTTTTTTTTTTACTAATTTTGATCATGAAAATGACTATAAACACATTTAATTTAGTTTCACAAGTGATGATTCACCTCCAACAGTCATTTACAATCAAAAGATTAAACATTCAAAAAATCACCTTTACTAACTATTTGGAGAAAGTTCATAGGGCCAGATGCATCAAGCTTCCATTTTGCGATTCCTTATTAGCGAAAGATAAGGAATCGCTAATAAGGAATAGCAAAATGGAATGCATCAAGCAATCACTACAAAAATAGCAATTCCTTAGAATTCCTTAATTGCGACTCGCAAATTGCGAGTCGCAATTAATGAATACCTCCCCATTCATTCCTATGGGCCCAGAGGCCCATAGGAATGAATGAGAAGACAATCTCAATTTGCGAATCGCTATTAGAGATTCGCAAATTGAGATTGCGATTTCAAGGGTGCAGGGGTGTCCAAAGGACACCCTGTTGCACCCCTGATTGTGATCTGTGCACATATGTTGCGCACACACATGCCCTTAGGGCATGTGTGTGCGCAACATGAAACTTTAAAATATGCACAAAAGTGCATTTTTCTAAGTTTTTGCAAATTACCACGAAGTTGTACTTCGTGGTAATTTGCCTGCCCTATTAGCGAATTCGCTATTTTTGAAACTTTCATGCATTGCATTTAAGGAATCTCAATTTGAGATTCCTTAAATGCAAACAATCGCAATTTAGCGAATTCTCTATTAGCAATTTTTGCATTTGGGATGATGCATCCCAAATGCAAAAATACCGGTTGCAAATGGGCAGATTCTGAGAATCTGCCCCTTTGCGACCGGTTTTTAGCTTGATGCATCTGGCCCATAATGTCCGGGGTCATCATTTTTCATCAGAAAATTGATTTTTTGGACTCTACAAAAAGTGATTCAAAATGTCAACTGTATTATACCTCATGATGAATAAACACTTTTTTAGGCCTCACAGTGAACACAAATTTTGATTTTTATAGACTTTTACTCCTACTCAGAAGCTTTTGTTTTGGCTGATTTTGGGAATGTACAAAACATTATTCAAAATGTCAATTGCATCATGCCTCAAGTTGAATAACCACTTTTAAAGGCTTCAGGATCACCTAAAGTGCTGTTTTTATAGACTTTTGTTCCTACTAAGAAGCTTGTTTTTTGATCAAGTTCGAGGATGTAAATGACCCTAAAAACAATTATTTTGGTTCCACAAGTGATGATTCACATCCAAGAGTAATTTGCAGGCTAAAGATTAAATCATGAAAAAATCATCATTCAAGAGAACATGGATTTTTTGAATATTCAAAAACGGATTCAAAATGTCAATTGTATCACTCCACAAGTTGAATCACCACTTTTGAAGTACTCAGAGTGACCAAAAGTGCAATTTTTAGAGACTTCCCTCATACTAAGAAGCTTGTTTTTTGACCAGTTTCAAGCATGAAAATGACTCTAAACACGCTTATTTTAGTTCCACAAGTGATGATTCATATGCAACAGTCATTTACAGTCAAAAGATTAAGCATTTAAAAAATCACCATTACTGACCATTTGCAGAAAGTTTCCAAGGTCCGGGGTCATCGATTTTCATCACAAAATGGATCTATTGGAATGTTCAAAAAATCATTTAATATGTCAATATTATCACACCTCATGTTGTATAACTACTCTTTCAGGCCTCACAGGGTCCAAAATTACCATTTTTATAGACTTTACATCCTACTCAAAAACTAGTTGTTTGCCCTATTTCTAGCATGAAAATGACTCTAAATGCACTTGTTTTAGTTCCACAAGTAACGATTCACATCCAACATTCATCTGCAATCAAAAGATTAAATATAAATAATCACCATTACTGACCATTTTGAGAAAATTCCTGAGGGTCAGGGTCATCGATTTTCATCAGGAATGGATTTTTGGGAATAATCAAAAAAGGATTCAAAATCTCAATTGTATCACACCTCATGTTTAATAACAACTTTTTTAGGCCTCAGTGACAACATTGCCATTTTTATCAATTTTTCCTTCTACTCCGACTTTTCCTCCTAATCAGAACCTTCTATTTTGCCCAATTTCGAGCATGAAAATTACTCTAAACAAACTTATTTTAGTTCCACAAGTCATGATTCACATCCAGCAGTCATTTACAGTCACAAAGTATTCAATATTAGAAGAAATCTGCATTACTGACCATTTGGAGAAGGTTCTTACGGTCCAGGGTCATCGACTTTTAGGAGAAAATAGAATTTTTCGAATGTACTAAAAATGATTAAAAATGTCAATTGTATCACAAATCAAGTTGCATACCCACTTGTAATGCTGTGCATTCAAAGACTGAGATCAAATGTCAGACACTGTTTTCCGAGTGAACTGAAAGAGACCTGGGAAGCAACATTATAAATCCAAAGAAACTCAGCAAATATGTGACAAACTGCACTCAAATCAAATGGTCAGCCTTTCAGTGAACCCATAATTAATAACAAATCTGCGAGAGTAATTTGAACTTGTTTATGTAGCGTGTTCTGTACTCGTGGTGATGTGTTCAATCCTTTGCACAGACCTGATGAATCATAAACTTGCACACTTTCAAAGGCGAGATTTCAGACAAGGGTTGCATATTAATTCTGATGCACAACAAAGTGCATTTGTATTTTAATTCACATTGAATTCCTTCTCTCACATGGCTGCACTCTCTGCACCATGTTTGAAGGAGAGGCAAAGCGAGAGTGAGCCGCACTGCCTGGACGAGTGGCCTCCACGTGTGCACTAATTAAAAGATACCGGGGCATATTATTAAGAACGGCATTAAAATTATCGCCGGTTTTGCGGCAGAAAACTGCTGCTAAATCTGCGCTAATGGGCTTGATAATATGCATTGGAGAATTCCAATAGAAGCCCATGTTCACACCAGAACATGGACTTCTAATATGCCCCACCATCTCTGTCCCAAGGTCTTGAGGCGCGGAGTTATAGAATATAATTTCACACCCAACATTTATTCTCAAGCATGCAATGCCAATAACCTGCTTCATGTTATTTCTGCTAGAAATTCAATTTCAGCTGCAATTATGTTTTTTCCTCCCCTGGGTCGTGATTAACTCAAAGTTGTGAATAAAATTAAGGGCACTGAAGAGAAGCACTCTTCGACACTGGCGATAGCTGTACTTTTCACTATGTTCTTACTTCAAGAACATTCCAGAAGCAGTGAAGCTCACAATCAGGACACAGAACGGAGACACCGCTATTATTAATTATGTATTGTTAACTATATTCCTATATTGAGAACATGTCACAAACAGAAGTGTGCATTGCAGATGCCGACCAGCAACAGCAAATTTTTTATTATAAACTTCTGTTAACTATATTATTTTGTGAAAATATCTTAAATATAGAGTTTACTACACACAACACATTTAAGCATCTCATAATTCCATGCCACACAATTCAACTACACACACTTCCACTCCACATCATTCCACTTCATGCCACATAATCACAATCCAATAATTTCTACTCCACATATTTCCACTGCACTATGCCACATAATTCTACTTCACATAATACCACTCCAAGCAACATAATTCAACTCCACTCCAAACAATATATTTACACTTCACACAAACCAATTAAATTCCAGATAATTCCATTACACATAATTCCACTCCAACCTACACAATTTCACTTCCTGCCACATTTAAACTCCACATACAACCACTTAGCCCCAAAAAACTAAATTGAACTCCTCAAAATTCATCTTCACAACATTCCACATAATATAATTCCACTACACATAATACCACTCCACACCATGCCACATAATTCCACCCCACATAATTGCATTGCACACCATGCCACATATTTACACTCCAAAAAATACCACTCAATACCACATGATTCACTCCACCTAATTACACTCAACTCTATACCACATAAATACACCCCACATAAATACACTCTATACCACATAACAAACAACAATCCATATAAATATACTTACATGATGCCACATAATTCCACTGAAAAAGAACAATTGATGGGCAAATGCTTAACAATGTCAAACATCCACCCGTTCACCCCCAGTACAGAGATCTGGGCCAAAATCCATTGGGTGTTTTACACACCACTCCATTCCACTTTGGACCCACCCATATACAAATCAGTCTTTTACCTGCTCACCATGGGAACAGTCCAGCTCGAACTTCCAGGCCAGGTCCTCCCCAGACCGAAAATAAGCATCCTAGGACTGCTTTTGGGGCATCACCCCTCGTCCGCTAGGATAGAATGACTCCAGTGGCAAGGCGAGCATGGGACCCACGTCTTGGTATACCTGTCCCACTCAACACCACACAATTCCACGCCACATAATTCCACAACAAACAATTCCAATCCAACCCACATAATTTCTACCATGGTGCTGAGGCAACAAATATATGCAGGCATGTATGCAAAATGGTAATCTAGCATACTCCTACGATGCTGATTCTACTCTAAGTGTAACTAGAGTGTGTGTGGGTGTAAAGCAAAGAATACTCCCTGTCATGTCCTTTAAGATAGTCCTGTCATGTATATACTGATGACATACATTTGTCCCATCCACACAACAATAATGGTTCTAAATAGGTGACCTTTTACAGAGTAGCTTGCCCCTGTCTCTTTGACAATAGGCTCTAAGTATTCTATCATAATCCCTGTACCTGTCTTACATAAACATGTCCCCGGCACAGCGGGATTGTCTGTATAAGGATCACCGTGTTTATTTCATCCTTGGCCATCAGCCAGCTATTCATGATAATTTTTGTTTAGAAAAGGATAAGCGAATGATTAGCAAATGTTTTCAGAAAATATTGATTCTAGAAGAAATCCTGGAGCGACCACTTTAGTATAAAAGACCCTCACTCCCCCTTACAATTTAGCTGAGAATTTCTTCCAGGCTGGACTGAGGTTCTGCAGGCTAGTCCTCCGACAGGTAGCGACCTGACATCCCTTGCGAGGTGTCATCCTCGAGGCAGAGATGGGATCCTTTGTTCTAAACCATCTAGGCTAGGTACATATAGGTAGGCAGCACATTGTTCGAGTACGCCAATGCCACTGTTTTATAAAATCGGCTTATATTCATCTCTTTATGGTAGAAATGTATCTACTGTATACGATATTGGTACTCACAATCTCTTTTGTCTGCTCCTGTCTTCTGATTGTCGCAGCAAAAATGTTTTACACGAGACTGACGCTTGACCAATAAATAATTATTGAAACCATTCCAATCATCATTTATGTGTATTCTGAGAGCAAGTAAGCACGAGTAACTGAGCAAAAGATACTGTACTGTTTTCCATGATACCTGAGGAATCAGGGTTGTCATGCTCAGTGGTTGTCACAAACTACCTACACCGCTGTAGAATACAGGGGGTGGTAGTGGCACTGTAGAGCTAGCTGGTCTAATGATTGACCTGTCCTGTGGGGGTGTCCAGAGTCTTTTTGCACAACAAGCCCTCAGTTTGGGTAATCCAAAACGTGCAGATCCTGGGAAGGTCCTAAGAACTACATGACATGGCACTGTCAAAGTTGGTTTGGTTCTTATATTAACAGTTAAAGTCTGAGTAGTTCAGTCGTGCTTTCTCATAAATCCCTACTCACACTTTTCAGAGACGTCTGAAGTGGGAAGGGATATTCGCCTCAGCAAAGCAGGTAATACTTGTGTACAGACTGGAGGTTTAGGACAAGCTTGTAAGGATAAAGAGTTCCCACTTTGTGCAAAAGCCTACCTCTTAAACTTTTCCCTTCTTCTCCTGTAAAAATGACCGAGGCTTCACGTAGCAGTGGAAGTTCAGAAGGAGACAAATTTTGAAATGCCCTTAACATTACAGAAAACTGCAGACAGGAGGTAATCTGAAATTGTTAGAACATGGCAAACCTAACACAGGTGGCTATATTACCTTCGTTATTGAGGCACACGAGGTGTTCGGATCAGAGGTATTCTATTCTTGGGTGAAATTACCACCAGAAGACCCACAGACACTATTGTTCCACAAATACATTGATGTGGACTCACCGGAAGAATACATTCCATAACAGCACAATAAAGTCCTGTTAACTTACCAGCAACACAGAAACTGGTTTAAAGGCGCCCGCAAACACACAACTGCAGTCATAAGACGCCGCTCAGCACAAGAGGAGCGACATGGCTGGTCTTAGTGGCATACACTCCACATCCTGAGATAGACACACTACTTGTAGGGGAAGTTGTTATTATTAATATTATTATTATTATTATTAAGCAGCATTTGTTAAGGGCATAGTTACCCACAGTCATCCCAGCTCTAGCCACAACAAACAGACAGAGTTAGGGGTTCTAAGACATATTCTGGAATATCCAGGTCTTCAACTGCTTTCGTATGGACAGATGACGGGCCGTTGATCGAAGATGACTAGGAAGGGCGTTCCATAGTCTAGAGGCGTTGTAAGGAGCGGACTCTCTTGGTCACAGGAGCGGACTCTCTTGATTTTGGGTACAGATGCCAGAAACAGATTGGATGAGAGGAGACATCATAGGGGGTGATAGAAGGAGATGAGTGAGTGATTGATTTTGGGCTGTTCCCCCAGAGGGTCTTATGAGATATGCATAATGATTTAAATATTATGCTCTAATTTATTGGCAGCCAGTGCAATGTTTTGAGAGCCGTCTCGGCAGAGTGAGTTTTGGGTATATTGTGTAGCAGCCTGGCTGCACAATTCTGCACTACTTGCAGTTTCCTTGTAGTCTATTTAGGGGCACCCGAGTAGACGGAATTACCTTAGTCCAGGCGAGAGAGAACCAGCGCCTGAACTATGACTCTCCGAGCCGATAACGGAAGAAGAGGTGCAATTTTTCGAATCAATCTAATGATACCAAAGCAGGTGGCTCCGAGCTTCACTGCCTGATGATCAAATTTGAGTGAGCTATCCAACCAAACTCCCAAGCTTTTGATCTTGTCTTTAGGGGCTGGTGGAGGGCCAAAACAGTTAGGCCAGCCCAATTACGATGTAGAGATGGAATGATTGCCCAACATCATTAGCTCGGTCTTGTCTCCATTAAGCTTGAGGTATCATTGGTCCATCCATTTGTCCACTGTTTCCAGACAGGTTTCTAAGTTAGTTTGCCAGTTTTTTGGATATTTTATTGCAACTACTAGCTGTGTATCATCAGCATATGTGATGTGTGATGATATGGATCCCATATGGCCGGACTAGCTCAGCGAGAGGTTTTAAATAGACATTAAATCCTTTACCGCGGTGCAAATTCCACCGCGGTGCGGGGGTTCTATTAGGTGGGCAGGGCCGCGTCGGCCAACGGACGTGCACAGCACTACCGAGGTAGTGCTCACGACGGCCGTTGGTCGACAAGCACAGAAGTGTTGTTACCTTCGAATATCTGAAACGATCTATCAAGTAAAAAGTACTTGACCCAGGCCATGACATTGACCTGAGACTCCAACCTTTCTAAGTCAGTCAAAAAGAATGTTATAGTTGACAGTTTCAAAGGTGGAGCTCATGTCAAGTAGGATGATGGCCACTACTCCTCCCTGGTTGAGGATTTTCCTCAATTCCTCCACTACTACTAGAAGAGCGGTTTACGTACAATGTTGTGGTCGGAATCCTGTCTGGCAAGTATGCAGTAGGGAATGAGTTTCTAAGAACTCAGAAAGAGTTCTATTAACACATTTCTCAAATATTTTGCTTGTCCCAGGGAGAAGCGAGACCGGGCATAGTTGCCCCATACCTAAGGGTTAAGATTAGTTTTTTTAGCAGTGCTCTTATCTTGGCATGTTTCCATGACAAAGGTATTTGACAAGTGGATATAGATACATTTAACACTACTAGTAAGACTGGGAGTATGGTTTCTTCTACCTTCTGAAGCATATGGAGGGGTGCAGGGTCGAGAGGGGAACCAGATTTGACCTGGGCATAGGGTTGAGAAAGGGTGGACAGGTTCATAGTTGGAAGTTCCTCCAGCCGTGGAATGGTGCCAGATGGAGTATCAGCTTCTGAGAGCATGTTACCGGGGCAGAGGGCCAGGGGGAAGGTGTTATATATATCTATGACTTTCTTATTAAAGAATTCTGCAAGTTCATTACAGAGTGCTTGAGAAGAGATAGGTGGTGTCTCAGGCGAAGGACACTTCATAAGATTTTAAGCTATCCGAAAGATTTACCTGGTAGGGTTGCCAGCGTATGTAGTTTTGTTCTTCAAAGTACTGTGCATGTGCTCTCTTTATTTCTGTAAGGTAGGTTTTGATGGACTCTCTATAATTCTGTTTTTTTGGGGTGTTGTACTCTTTCCTCCAAACCCTTTCTAATCTTTTGCAGATTTGTTGAAGTTCCCGAAGATTGGGTGAGTACCAAGGTGTCGTTCTCTCTTTAGGCCTTTTCTGGCTCACTTTAGGTGGTATAGCGGCATCCAAAGATGATTCAATCCAGTGGTTGAAATTATCAGTGGCAATGTCGGGGTTGGGGTCCAATAGAGGTCTTGTATTTATCAGAGCTGTGGTCCATGCCTCTTATGAGAGTTTCGCCCAGGGGCAATCCCAGCTACTAGAAGATTGGGTGTTGGTGGGCAGTGGCGGGATATTCCATTGGATTGGAGTCAAAAAATGATCCGACCATAGCACCGGGATAGGATTACCTACTGCAAGCTTCTCATTATTAGAGAAGATTGGGTCCAAGATATGCCCTTTGCAATGTGTTGGATGGTAAACTTTGGATCAGTTGGATAGCCAATAAATCTTCGGTGAGATCCACGGCTTCAGATTAAAAGGTTCCTCTAGGTGCAGGTTAAAATCGCCTAGTAGGGTGATGTTGGGCAAGGTACTTGCTATCATAGCAGCGGTATCTGTGAGAGTTTTAAGAAATTGCCCACAGGGGCCTGAAGGGCGATAGATGAGGATTCCTGATAGGGAGAGAGTGTGTGAAAAAGAGATTGCGAAGGACATGTTTTTGCAATCCTGGATGATGTCAGGCTCAATATGCCCCTTCAGATGGTCCTTGAGAATGATGGCACCGCCTCCCCATTTTCTCAGTTCCCTGTCTTTCCTCAAAATATAGTAACCAGGAGGAAGCGCTTGCAAAAATCGGGGTCAGACTCCTTGTGGTGCAATGTTTCTGTTAAAAACAGAACAGCAGAGGGAGGAGCTTGGCGGGCATCCGAGATGGCCGCTTGAGCACAGCGCTCTCCGGACCCTCGCCGCTCCCGGCATTTTATCCTGACTGAATCCTGATTTCCTGCAAGAATTCATGTGGAGGACGTTTGGCTGATGACCCTGGCACTTTTCAGAAATCGATTTGGACATTGGATTCCTGAGATACGGTGATCTGAACTTTTGGGCTCCGCCCTTGAGGTGCGCCCGGGACGGGGTGCGGTTCTGTGGCCGTCCTGGAATTGAACAACAGCGGCAGGAGAACTAGCCTTGTGGGTCCCCCTCCTAAGTTTCGGTTTCGATTCTGTTTCGACTTGGGCCGACAGTGTGCGTGTCGTGCAGGGACTGATACTTGGAGGCAGCTCGGCTGTTGGGCCTTCCTGTGGACTATTTGCTGGTTTGGCGACCTCTACCCGTGTGGTGCCCTTTTTGGAACCTTTGGTCCTGCGATTTGGGTGTCGGGCCCGTTGACCCTGGTGGCTCGCCTTGTGATGCATCTTCAAAATGGCGGGCAGAGGGGACAGGGAGACGCGCAAGACGAAAACACCTCTGCGCGGAGCTCCGGTTCAATCAAATGTTATGGACCGCTATACCCATTCTAAGGGGTCCCCCGGAGCTGCCCTGCCTGCTCCGGTTACAGCGTCCGATCGAGTTTTGGAGGAGTCGGCGGAGCCCTCCCTGCAGGACATTATGGGCGCCATTTTGGGCGTGAGGGAATCCATCGGCCTACAGTACGAGGCCTTGGCTCATAAACTTGACACTGTGGCTATTGAAGTGAATCTGATTCGTGCTGATCTCGGCAAGACGAATGAAAGGGTACAATCATTGGATATTAAATCATCCAGCCTCACGAAGGACGTGTCGGAGCTCCAGACGAAGGTTGGGAATCTCCGTCGGGTGAACGACTTCATGACCCGACGCCTGGAGGATTTTGAAAACAGGGCACGTCGCTGCAATGTCCGTCTGGTTGGTGTACCGGAGAACCCAGAACCCCACTCGGTGGATCTCCTGGTTGAAGATCTGGTCTTGAACCATCTTGCCCCTTCTGGTCTTACTAAGTTTTTCACAGTGGAACGTGCACATCGTGTTCCGGGGGGCAAAGGTAAGCCGGGAGCCCCTCCGAGACCTATTGTGGCGAAGCTTTTCCACTATAGAGACCGGGACGCTATCCTGCAGGCTTCGCGGGTGAAGGGCCCGGTGGCCTTTGAAAATGCCACGGTGAACTTTTACCCGGACTTTTCCCAACAAGTTCAGAGACAACGGATGGAATTTCGTGGTGCCAAGAAACGTCTTCGGGACCGGGGCCTACGCTATGCTATGCTCTTTCCCACCAGGCTTCGGATCGAGTATAACGAGCGTACCCTTTTCTTTGATAGACCAGATGTTGTTAATGACTGGCTGGACTCCTTGCCTGACCGTCCTCCTGAGACTGAGCCCGCCGCTCACCCTGGTGGTGCCGAAGGTGGTGCGGAGATCTGACTGTTCGGCTCTCATGTCTTACTTTGAACACGTTTTCAGGAGTGTTGGCCGGCGTTCCTCTACAACATAATTATTTTGTCTTTAGTTTGTTCCTTTTAGTTCTTGGTGTGGTCGGGGGGCGGGTGGAACGGGGGCCTTTCCTCCTCCGGGGTCTTTGTGTAGAATAGGGGTCCTAGGGCGACAGGCACACTGCAGGTTGGGGTGGCTCTTTAGCTTTTTGCAGGGGTGCAGGGTGGGGGGTGTTCCTTTTCAGTTTGGGGGAGGGGGGTTGGGAAGTTCTTTCTTTTCTGTGTGTTGTTTTCAAGGCGGATTGCTCCTGTGTTTGCTGCTGTTTCTGATGTCGTGCTCATGGACGTGGGGTCTTGGATTGGGTGGATGGGATGGGGGGTAGAGGGTTAAAATTTGTTTCCTGGAACGTTAACGGTCTGGGAGATCGTATTAAGCGCAGTGTGGTTTTGAAATGTATACGACGTTTATCACCGGACATTGTTTTCCTGCAAGAAACTCATTTGATTGGAAATGTTTGTTATGCAATGAATAGGTGGGGCTACCGCCTCGTGGCGCACTCGGGGTTTACCTCTGGTTCCAGGGGTGTGGGTATCCTTGTTCGAACCTCCCTCCCCCTGGCAATTGATGAGGTGATTCAAGATGACCGAGGGAGGTATGCGGTCTTGGTGGGTAGATATGAGGGCCGCACCCTATCTCTCTTCAATGTTTATGTCCCCCCGGGTTTGCAGACCTCCACTTTCACTGATTTGGGCCGCGTCTTGTTAGATCTCCCTAATAGTACTCTCTTCCTGGCCGGTGATTTTAATTTGGTGCTTTCCGGCCTTCACGATCGCCATCCCCCTAGGGATACTCCGGCTGCTCAGCAGTGGCTGGGTGGGTTTCTAGATACCTTTGGCCTTGTGGACTGCTGGCGACTGTTGCATCCCACTCAGCTTCAATACACATTCCACTCTGGGGCACATGGCAGTTTGTCTCGGCTGGATTATTTCCTGATGCCCGCGGCCCAGTCGTCGGCGGTCAGTGAGATTTTGCATTTGCCAAGGGGTATCTCTGACCACTCGCCGCTCTGGCTTCGTTTTGAGGTTGGGGTGGAGACAGCGGGCCGAGTTGCTCCCATTAACCCATGGTACCTTTCCTCCCCTGAGACCCGTAGCCTCTTGCTCAAGTCCATGGATGCGTATTTCCTGGACAACGAGGGGTCGGTCTCTTCGGCTGTGTCCCTGTGGGAAGCCTTTAAAACGGTGATTCGTGGACAGGCCCTTTCCTTGATTGTTGCAGCTAAGAAAGCCGGGAAGAGGGAGGTGGTAGACCTTGAGGGGGAGATTTCGGCTTTGGAGGACGGACTGGACTCTGGTGTCACACCTGAGAAACTTCACGCCCTGGGTTTGAAACAATTTGCCTATAAATCCCTGGTCACGGACGCTGCAAAGGTGATGTTTCGAGAACAACAAGGCAGGTTATATGATGTGGGTGATAAAGCGGGTAAACTCCTAGCGTGGTTGGACAAGAAAGAAAGAGTTAATCGTGTGGTGCCCGTGATTCAGTCTGCGAGTGGTGAGAATGTGACTGACCCGATTGCTATTGTTGACCGTTTTGCCGAATACTTCCGTGTTGTGTATGCTCCCATGTCGGTGAGGGATGTGGCTGATTCTCGCCTTCTGTTGCGTGATATAACTCTGCCCTGTGTCTCCGACTTGGACCATATTGCTTTGGACTCCCCTTTTACGGCTGATGAGATAGCTACTGCTATCCGTTCGCTCCGCTCGGGCAAAGCATTGGGCCCGAACGGGTTGCCTATTGAGTTGTATAAGTTACGTCCCGATAAGATGGCGCCGTATCTCCGCGATATGTTTTTAGAATCCCGAGAGCGCAACATCCTTCCCTACGATCAGCGTCTGGCGACGATAGTCGTCATCCCCAAAGATGGTAAACCGCGGGACCTTTGTTCCTCATATAGACCTATATCCCTGTTAAATGTTGAACCCAAGGTGTTGGCGAAACTTTTCGCGTCCCGTCTTCTGTCGGTTCTTGGTGACCTGGTCCATCCAGATCAATCTGGTTTTATCCCGCATCGCAACACTGCTTTGAATCTACGTCGCCTTCACGGCGTGATATCGAGGGCGGGGCTGTTGACGGAACCGGCCATTTTGGCGTCTTTGGATGCCTCTATGGCCTTCGATACTGTGGAGTGGCCCTATTTATGGGCGACTCTTGAGAAATTCGGATTCGGGTGCGAGTTTATTAGCTGGATTAAATTGTTGTACGCGGAACCTCTGGCGCAAGTTGTGGTGAATGGTAGGGTGTCGGCTCCCTTCTCCTTGGGCAGGGGCACCCGCCAGGGTTGCCCCTTGTCTCCGCTGCTGTTTGCACTCGCTCTTGAACCATTGGCGGCCTGGCTTCGGTGGGAACCGTCCCTTAAAGGGATTCGTTGGGCCCCGGACTTTGAAGACCGTGTCTCGCTTTATGCGGACGATATCCTCTTGTATCTTACCTCCCCTCGTAAGTCTTTATCCGTTTTATTTGACGTTCTCGCGTCCTTTGGTGCTAACTCGGGCCTTGTAATTAACTGGACCAAGTCCTGTGTATATGTTTTATCTGGTGTCTTGCCTCCGTTGCCGAGTAGGCTTCCCATTCAGGTGGCCCAGGATGGCTTTAAATACTTGGGGATTTTTGTTACTTTGGACCTGTTTAAAATGATGTCATTGCCGCGATTTCTCTACGCTCTCCAGAACTTTTATGATCCTATCCCTAAGACCTATTTTCGGGAGATTGAGAGTCTTCAGAGACAGCTTATTTGGGATGGCCGTCCGCGCATTGCTCTTGCGAAACTTTCCATCCCGTGGTATGACGGGGGCATGGCGCTACCCGACATTAAGAGATATTATTGGGCCTCCCACCTGTCTGCTATCAATCACGTTATGTTTTCGCCGGGTCGTAATCCGGCGTTCGAGATGGATAAACTTCAGCTTCCGGGAGGTGATTTTAACAGAGTGCTTTACTCTCGCTCCGCCGGGCGCCATCTTGTGGGACCTACATTGATTGCTTTGACTGTGTGGCGCGCTGCGAATGTGAGCTTGGGCTGGGAAGATCGCTTGACGTTGGCGACACCGCTTTATGCTTCGGAACGTCTGGGCGGTCTCTGGTCTACCAAGGGTTTCGACCGTTGGGATGTGATTGGGATTTGTAAGGTGGGGGATGTGTACTCCAAAGGTTCTGTGCGGTCGTTTCAGGCCCTCCAGGCTGACTATGGCCTGAATGGTCGGGAGTTCTTTCGTTATCTACAGGTCAGACACGCCCTTGCTTCGGTATTTGCTCCTGGTGAGATTCCGCCTGATTCTTCCCCCCTTGAAGATCGTATCCTTGACGGGCATCTTCCTGATAGCACTATCTCCCTGATCTATAAAAAGTTGATTAATAATCGGGCCGACCTACTGGTCCGACTTCGGGAAGCGTGGGTGGGCGATGGGTTGGAACTTGATGATGAGGACTGGCAATCGGCCCTCTCCTCCCCGAAGGAGGTGGCTATTCCGGCTCGTCTCCGTCTGGTTCAACTTAAGATCCTTCATCGGGTGTACGTTACGGGACCGCGTCTGGTGGTGATGGGCTTTTCCTCCGACGGGTTATGCAAGCGTGGCTGTGGTTTGAGTGCAACTTTTTTGCATATTCTTTGGGAGTGCCCGATGGTGGCTGCTTATTGGACGGCTGTGCTTGAAGTGATGGCTGTGGTGACAGGTGTGTCCTTGTGTCCGGAACCTCGTCGCTGTCTTTTGAATGTTTGGGAACCCACCGATTACTCGGTGGCCCAGACCAGATGGGCCACCCTGGGTTATATGGTTGCGAAGCGGGATATCGCGCAACTCTCGGGGGCCTCTAGGCCCCCTGACGCCTCGAAATGGGAGGATAATATGGACTGGTCCATGTTCCGTGAGAAGACTGTCTATGTGGCCAGGGGCAGACCCAGGGCGTGGACGAAGATTTGGGGTCAATGGAATGACTACCGTGGCGACATTTGTACTCCTCCCCTTGTAGGCACTGCTGAGATTACCCTGTCTCCCTAGGCGAGCGTTCCTGGAACCTTTTATATAGGGGTGGTACTGGTGTTTCCGGTCCTCCCCTCTGATCTCCTTGCCCCTCCCCCCCCTCCCCCCCCCCGATCTCCTTGGAGCTTGGAGCTCCGTTTATGTTCTCCTGCTGCTATAACCCCCCTTTACGTCCTTTGGGCTGACTGACAGTACTATACTTTCGCCTTTTGTGTGCTTGTTCTTTCATATAAAATAAAATCTGTTTTGTCCTGTATTTCGTGGGGAGTATTGCATTGTTGGTCGATTGTTGCCTATGCGGGCAGGTATCTTGTATTTCGACTCCTCTTTAGCGGCCAGCCCGTGTGGTTGTAGGCCCATCCTTGTATTTTCTTGCTTACTCCAATAAAGGTTTTTAAATAAAAAAAAAATAAATAAAAAAAACAGAACAGCAGGTTGTTCTCCATCATGAAATATATTTATTTCAGACGAGTGTTTAGATAGGGACCTGCAATTGAGCAGAAACATTTTGTAACCCCTAGGGGTCTTCATTATATATCCTGTGGCTGTGGAGCATTACTGGAGACAAAAGTACAATGAGTACATGATGCAGGACCCTTTGTTAAACAAATGGAGTGCCTGCATATGTCTTTGCCAGGCATCCGCAGTAGGTGTAGTTGGCCAGAGGAATATCTCAAAATATCCATGGAGTGAGGGTCAGAGATTCTGGCCCCTTGTCACATTCCACTCGCGAAGGTTCTGTAAGAGAGGAGAGGCTCTGAATGAATTTTGAACTACATGGCCCAGAATGCCTAAGGGCGATGTCCTTCCTTTCTGTTTCCTACTTTTCTTTATGTGCTCTTCCTGTTCCTTCGGTCGGTGCTTGTCACCTGATCCATGGAGTCTGCTTCAGCTGAAATCATCGCGTCACCCGCGAAGCCGCCGCGGTGATTTCCAACCCGTTTCTATGGTTTTCCTGTTTCCTGCAAGTTTGGATTGTTTATGGTTGCTTGCGGAGGACCTTGCAGCGCTTTCCCCGATCATGCATTGAACGCGCTGGGATTGGGAAGGAGCGTGACCTGGTTTCAGGTTACAGCTGAGTGAACTGTTCTTGGCTTTCCTGAGGAGGTAAGGCGCCGGTGGCGTGACTTAGTTTTTGGACATCGTGAGAGCAGCGGCTCGGTGTTTTTTGGAAGGCTCGAGTGAAGCACGCTACTGCGAGTCATTTGTGGAAGGGTGGATTCAAAACCCTGTATCACGTTTTATCCTTCTTGGACCTTGGATTATGTCAGTTACTATGAGTCAGCTGTATGATTGAAATACACACTGGGTAACATGAGGAAATAACTATTATTCTGGCATCCCATGATAAAAGTGAAAAAACCATAGCACAGAACTGCAGTAGGTGCTAATATGTAACGAACAAAAAAGGGTCTATGATTAGCCATTTTTTGAATGCCAGTTTCAGAGGATTTACCTGAAGATATATGCTCTATGAATTAATGCGTGGCACATACTTCAGAATAATGCAACGTGCTGCTGTTTGAAGGAATAGAGCCTTTTTTCTTTTATGCTTTATTTTTCTCTATTTTTTCTGTTTTCTATGGAGAGCACGTGGCAGCTTAATGTTGTAAGTTACTGAACACACATAGGATATTGATCTTGATATAGGTTCTGTATGTGTGTGTGATCTCCTCTCTCTATCTTCCTCTCTTACTACAGGAATACCAGTCTGATACCAGTGAGGTTCCTTCTTCATGCACGTATTCAAGGCACCTATCAGATTATTTGGCTGCTGCGACTTTATTGTTTCCTTTGTCCCTTTTTTTTCCCTTCCCTGGTTGTGTTACACTTGGTAGAGTTTATCTATATTCTCCCAGGTCGTGACATTGCTAGAGGATAGGGAGAACTAGCTACATTCATCGCTCCCGCTGTACCCGGCTGAACAGGTTAGTGGCAACCTGTTTGAGATCACGACAGAGTGACAAGCCCACGGTGCAGTACAGCCTGAGCGATGGATACAAACACTGTCTTGACTTCGGTACTAGAAACCTTGACAGCCTTGCGTATGGAGGTAGATGCCTTTAGAGGAGAAAATCTGGAATTAAAGAACGAGTTAGGCACTATGAGAAGAGAGGTAGCAGGTCTCTCTCGGGGTGGTCAGACAGGTACACGAGGGTCTTCTTATATTAGGGATTGGACTCTACCACCTCCTGTAACTCACACCACAACACCGGCACCCATGGGAGGGTCTGGGCATTCCTCTATTCAGGTGATACAACCCTTACAGCTCCCCTTAGCCCCTCCTGAGCGGTACTTTGGAGATCCAAAGAAGTTTGGTATATTTTTGGGGCAATGCAAACTGCACTTTATGTGCAAACCGGCTGTGTTCCCTGATGACCAAGCAAAGACAGCTTTTGTTATGTCTTATCTGGGAGGGAATGCCGCTAGTTGGTCCTTCCCTTTGATAGAGAAGAACGATCCCGTAATACACAACTTTCACAACTTTTGTGAGGAAATGCGAAAGCTTTTTGATCGAAAGGCACACCAGTTATCCCTAGATAGGGAACTCATTACTCTCAAGCAGGGTTCAAAAGATCTGTTGACTTACATCACCACATTCAACAGGTTAGTCATCGAAACGGAATGGCCAGTGGAAAAGAGAACGTCAATGTTCTATCAAGGCCTGCGAGGAGAACTGAAAGACGTATTGGCCCAGGTGGTGAACATGCCCTCTACTTGTGAAGAATTGATAGATTTGACGGTCCAATTAGATCATCGTCTCTTGGATAGAAAAGGCGATAAACAAAGGTCAGACACCCGGTTTCTATTTACTAGAGCCAAACCCGCTGCAGAAGAGCGTTCCATGGGTTCGGATGGAGCAGAACCCATGCAGGTGGGCGGAGTAAAAGGGCCTTTGAACACTGAGGAAAGAAATCGCAGACGTACTCTGCGGTTATGTATGTACTGTGGCAAAGCAGGGCACTTCATTAAAGACTGTAAATCCCGGGTTCGATCTCCGTATAAAAGCCCTCCTGGATCACAGAAGGCGTCTGTGGTTGAACATCTGACAGATCAGTCGGAAAACTAACAAGCGCAAACAAGAAGGAGACCCCTTGTTTGCTGCTGGATGTTAATGAGGTCTTTCCTACCCTGGCTAACACCATACAATCTGCTGTAGTGCATATGAATGTGTGCGTGTCCTTGGAAATCCCAGATATAGGACCTGTTCAAGTTCATGCATTATTGGACTCCGGCGCTACCGGAAATTTTATGGATCAAAAGTACGCCTACGAATTGGGTATTCAGTGCGTCAAAAAGCTCAAACCAGAGCCAGTTAAGGCGGTAGATGGAACTGCCTTGACCTCTGGACCTGTGTGTTATCACACTCAGATGTTGTCCATGCAAGTCGGATTGACACATTATGAAGTCATACAATTCGACCTCATTGATGCCCCCAACTTTAAGCTCATTTTAGGAATGCCCTGGCTCACATTACATGATCCACTGGTGAAATGGGCGGCTCGTACCATTGAATTGAATTCATCCTTTTGTGCGGAACATTGCAACCGAGAAGGTATTTCTTCCGTCCAGATACGGGACAAGCCTGCAGCCCTCCTGGCCACTAGTTGTAGCACACCTTCCGTGTGTCTAGTCAGCACTATACCTAAGGAGTACCTGGAGTATAAAGGGGTGTTTGATGAGCAGGAAGCGGGTAAATTGCCTCCTCACAGGGCATATGATTGTGTCATAGATTTGGAACCCGGAGCATCTATACCCTGCAGTCGGATTTATGCCCTTTCAGAGGCTGAAAATACGTATCTACAAAGTTATCTGCAGACATTGTTGAGTTCAGGGTTCATCCGTCCTTCTTCCTCTCCTGCATCTTCGCCTCTTTTCTTTATCCCTAAACGGGAGGGTGGCCTACGCACCTGTATCGATTACAGATCCATCAACAGCATTACCAAAAAGAACAGGTATCCGTTGCCATTAATCCCAGTTTTACTCGATCAGCTGAGGGGATCCACCATCTTCACTAAATTGGATTTGAGGGGGGCTTACCAATTGGTAAGGATGCGGCGGGGGGATGAATGGAAGACGGCATTTCGCACCAAGTATGGATTGTTTGAATACCAGGTGATGCCCTTCGGTCTATGTAACGCCCCCGCCGCATTCCAATACTCTATGGATGATGTATTGAGAGGGTTGCTGGACGTATGTTGCATTGTCTACATAGATGACATTTTAATCTACTCCGTTTCAGTGGAGAAGCATGTACAACACGTAGCAGCAGTACTGGAAAGATTACAGAAGCACTGCTTGTTCGCCAAACTGGAGAAGTGTCTTTTTCATACCAAAGAAGTCGAGTTCTTGGGTTATGTTATAGGACCTGGAGGTCTCTGCATGGACAAAAAGAAAACTGATGCCATTGTACAGTGGGAATCTCCTGCAAGTGTAAAAAGCCTCCAGAGCTTTTTAGGCTTTTCGAATCTTTATCGTAGATTCATCAAAGACTTTTCAAAAACTATTCAGCCTATGACACTTCTACTTAGAAAAGGAGTTCAGTTTAAGTGGACAACAGAGGCGGAACAAGCTTTCCAGCAATTGAAAGGGTGTTTCACCAGCGCACCCATTCTGAGGCACCCTGATCCTAGCCAACCTTTCATTGTGGAGACGGATGCTTCACACTATGCCTTGGGAGGCATCCTGTCTCAGAGGCATCCCGACACAGGCCAAGTGCACCCCGTTGCTTATTTCTCCAAGAAATTAACACCATGTGAAATTAATTACAGCATCACGGATAAGGAGTTATTAGCAATCAAAAGGGTTTGCGAAGAATGGAGGCATCATTTGATGGGGGCAAGACACACAGTGGAGATCTATACCGACCATCGTAATCTACTGTTCCTAAAGAGCGCCAGGGCCCTGACGCCTAGACAACTTAGATGGTCTCTGTTTTTTGCGGATTTTGATTTCGTAATCAAGTTCAGACCAGGACCTCAGAATGGTAAAGCTGATGCCTTGTCCAGGCCTCCCGGTGGGGTAGAAACCAGCATGGACACAATGGAAGAAGCTCCTTGCATATTACAAAACGCATCATTTCCATCTGTGATTCCCGCTGTGACGGCAGTCGACGATTTTCTGGATGAGGTTAAGGACCATTACAAGTCGTTGGATGAACAGGAGTGGCTGGATGAAGTTCCCCAATTGAGGTCCAAGTCAAATGCTCTGTTGTTCCATGACAAGAAGCTGTATATCCCTCATGTGTCTCTACAACAGAAGGTGTTACAATGGACTCATGATTCTCCACTGGGGGGTCACTTGGGACAACAAAAGACATTGCAAACACTTACTAGGTACTTCTGGTGGGACACAATGAGAAAAGATACAGAGAGCTATATTCAAGGATGTTCTATCTGTGCCCAGTCCAAAGCTAGGCATCAGCCTTCTAGTGGTTTACTAAGGCCCATACCGATTCCTCCAGCGCCATGGCACACGGTTTCTATGGATTTTGTTGTGGAAATGCCCCCTAGTTTGGGTAATGATACCATTTTAGTCATTATAGACCATCTGACTAAAATGGGGCATTTCATAGCATTACCCAAGCTACCAACTTCTGGGGAGTTGGCCAAGACCTTTCTGCAACAAGTAGTTAGACTACATGGTCTTCCTTCAGTGTTAATCACGGACAGCGGTACTCAATTCACCTCTAGATTTTGGAAAGCATTATGTATGGCTATGAAAATAGATGCTAGGTTGTCAACTAGTTATCACCCTCAGACAGATGGCAAAACAGAGAGGCTGAATCAAACATTAGAACAGTACCTTCGATGTTTCACCTTGCAACACAGTGAGGAATGGAGTATGCTTCTTTGGACGGCTGAATTCGCGTACAATAATGCGAACCATTCCTCCTTGGGATGCTCTCCTTTCTACTGTCTCAGTGGATATCATCCTAATATGATGCCCTTTGAGCAGCCGGTCACCTCTATGCATCCAACCATACAGGAACATCATGCATATTTGCAGAAAGTACTACATGAGGCTACACAACATCTTGAAACATCCAGAGACAGGGATAAGCGTCAGGCTGATAAGAAGAGAACACCTGAACCTCTGTACAAAGTGGGAGATAGAGTGTGGTTGGACACTAAACACTTAAGGTTCAAAGGAAACACTAGATTGAAGCCTAAATTTGTAGGGCCTTATCCAATTCATAGCGTTATCAATCCTGTGGCTATGAAACTCACTCTGCCTGCATCTTGGCATATACATCCTGTATTCCATGTTTCCCTCCTAAAACCTTGTCATCTTCACACTAGATTGCCTTCTAGGCCTTCACCAGTGGTGGTAGAGGATGAAGAGGAGTACGTAGTAAGAACCATCCTAGATTCCAAGAGTGTGAGAGGGAGAATACTGTACCTCATTGATTGGAAAGGGTACGGCCCTGAGGAACGATCCTGGGAGCCGCGTGCCAATTTGCGATGTCCAGCTCTTCTGCGGCGTTTCCACTCTAGTTTCCCTGGGAAACCTGGTGGACCGCCGGGACGTCGGTCATGGAGAGGGGGTTCTGTCACATTCCACTCGCGAAGGCTCTGTAAGAGAGGAGAGGCTCTGAATGAATTTTGAACTACATGGCTCAGAATGCCTAAGGGCGATGTCCTTCCTTTCTGTTTCCTACTTTCCTTTATGTGCTCTTCCTGTTCCTTCGGTCGGTGCTTGTCACCTGATCCATGGAGTCTGTTTCAGCTGAAATCATCGCGTCACCCGCGAAGCCGCCGCGGTGATTTCCAACCCGTTTCTATGGTTTTCCTGTTTCCTGCAAGTTTGGATTGTTTATGGTTGCTTGCGGAGGACCTTGCAGCGCTTTCCCCGATCGCGCATTGAACGCGCTGGGATTGGGAAGGAGCGCGACCTGGTTTCAGGTTACAGCTGAGTGAACTGTTCTTGGCTTTCCTGAGGAGGTAAGGCGCCGGTGGCGTGACTTAGTTTTTGGACATCGTGAGAGCAGCGGCTCGGTGTTTTTTGGAAGGCTCGAGTGAAGCACGCTACTGCGAGTCATTTGTGGAAGGGTGAATTCAAAACCCAGTATCACGTTTTATCCTTCTTGGACCTTGGATTATGTCAGTTACTATGGAGTCAGCTGTATGATTGAAATACACACTGGGTAACATGAGGAAATAACTATTATTCTGGCATCCCATGATAAAAGTGAAAAAACCATAGCACAGAACTGCAGTAGGTGCTAATATGTAACGAACAAAAAAGGGTCTATGATTAGCCATTTTTTGAATGCCAGTTTCAGAGGATTTACCTGAAGATATATGCTCTATGAATTAATGCGTGGCACATACTTCAGAATAATGCAACGTGCTGCTGTTTGAAGGAATAGAGCCTTTTTTCTTTTATGCTTTATTTTTCTCTATTTTTTCTGTTTTCTATGGAGAGCACGTGGCAGCTTAATGTTGTAAGTTACTGAACACACATAGGATATTGATCTTGATATAGGTTCTGTATGTGTGTGTGATCTCCTCTCTCTCTCTTCCTCTCTTACTACAGGAATACCAGTCTGATACCAGTGAGGTTCCTTCTTCATGCACGTATTCAAGGCACCTATCAGATTATTTGGCTGCTGCGACTTTATTGTTTCCTTTGTCCCTTTTTTTTCCCTTCCCTGGTTGTGTTACACTTGGTAGAGTTTATCTATATTCTCCCAGGTCGTGACATTGCTAGAGGATAGGGAGAACTAGCTACATTCATCGCTCCCGCTGTACCCGGCTGAACAGGTTAGTGGCAACCTGTTTGAGATCACGACACCCCTGGTCCCAGAAGGGTGCGGATGGGCGCAGATGGGCTTGCCTTTGGCGCGCCACCAGCGCGCCTTCTGCGCGCGCCCGCTGCGAGTCTGCACTACCATGCGACTTAAGTAATCTCCGTGAATCAGCCTGCCTGCCTTCTGCCCCAGAAATGGCCTGCCTCCTCTTGCTTACTCCCTCCACAGAACCAGACATGCGTACACTATATAAAGAAATAGTCAGGCTATACAGACACATTGTCCAGTTCGTCATGCAAACACTCACAACCTGCAAGAGCTGCTACAGCTGGACAACACCAGACCACACCTACAATTAGCCCACAGACACTAAAAGCTATAATGGGTGCGTTCCCTTCAAAGAGGGAGCAAATACCAATTTGGCTTGCACAGAATATTGCGCAGATGGCAGAAGTGTACCCCAATACGGGTCCGCAGGAGAAACACAGAATGTTAACAATTTGCTTTCCAATGGGAATGGTTCCCTCAATTGAGGAATGTACCACTTGGGGAACAATCTTTGTTGCAGTTTACGTTAGAATACATGGTACCCCTTTCATAGCGGTTATACCAGATGTTTTGAAACAGATACAAAATGAGGACGGGGCAGGACCTGCCCTGGACTTGGGGATGAAACTGAGGGGTAACTTTGACCAGGTTTTAGCTATTTTGCCTAGCAACATTAAAGGGGAAGCAGCAGCTGTGGCTATACACCAATGCTAAAGAGGAACCGCTCATGCAAAGCAGGTGCGTGAATTACCAAACATCATCAAAGAAACTTATGCATCACTGGGTAGAGATAGTTTGGGAGCCAAACCTGTGAAACCACAAATGGTGTGTCATTCTAACAAGGATAACTCGAAGCAAGCACCCATTTCTTCTAAAAAGAAATGGGAAAACAATAAAAATCCATCCAAAAATACCAATAAAGGAAACAATTCATGGTCAAGGGGTGGGTCTCCCCAATGGGAATCCTCTAAAAAGAGGTACAACCTTAGGAATCATGAGAAGATTTGAAAACCTGACAAGTATCAGGATATTGATACACTTTAGTTTTGTTCCTTTCAGGGTTCATCAAAAAACTCGGAGAGGGAAGGACTGTCAGAACAAAAGACTGAAGATCAACCAAAGGAAAAAAGGGAAACATATCTCAATTCAGAATATATTATTAAACAGGAAGATCAACATAAAGCAAAGCCTCAATTCAAAAAGAAGAAAGTAGCCGGATTAAAAATCAGACATGAATTTCTGGTGACAGCAGTACTGAATGAACATATCATGGTGGAAACACCTGATACAAGAGTGAGTGTCCCACATCAGCTATAAAAAATAACTCTCCAAATAGAGGAGGTTATCTCAAGGAAAGTAAAGGTCTCTTTTGGGAGAAATTCACAGTTGGATACGACATCCTGCTAGCAGAAAAAGATTGGCCTCCTGAATTTATGATGGATTGCCCAAGAAGGGAAAGCATCAACTTGCCTGCTTTCTCCGACCTCGTTTCAATCAATCAATCAATCAATCAATGACACTTATAGAGCGCGCTACATACCCGTAGGGTCTCAAGGCGCTGGGGGGGGGGGGGGGTGCCGCTACTGCTCGAACAGCCAGGTCTTCAGCTTCTTCCTGAAGGAGAGGTGGTCTTGGGTCAGGCGCAGGTCGGTCGGGAGGGAGTTCTAGGTCTTGGCGGCCAGGTAGGAGAAGGACCTTCCTCCTGTAGTCGCTCTTCGGATGCGGGGGACGGCGGCGAGGGCGTGGTTGGCTGATCGGAGGTGGCGTTTGGGAGCGTAGAAGTTGATCCGGCTGTTGAGGTAGCTCGGGCCTTGGTCGTGTAGGGCTTTGTGTGCGTGGGTGAGGAGGCGGAAGGTGATTCTTTTGTTGACGGGGAGCCAGTGAAGGTCTCTCAGGTGTCCGGTGATGTGGCTGGTTCGTGGGATGTCGAGGATGAGTCTGGCTGAGGCGTTCTGGATCCGCTGGAGTCTCTTCTGGGTCTTGGCGGTGGTACCGGCGTAGAGGGCGTTGCCGTAGTCCAGTCGGTTGGTGACGAGGGCCTGGGTGACGGTCTTCCTGGTCTCGGTGGGGATCCACCAGAAGATCTTCCGTAGCATGCGTAGGATGTTGAAGCACGCCGAGGAGACGTTGTTGACTTGCCTGGTCATGGAGAGGGAGGAGTCCAGGATGAAGCCCAGGTTGCGTGCATGGTCTGTCGGTTTGGGTGCGGTGCCCAGGGCGGGAGGCCACCAGGAGTCGTCCCAGGCGGAGGGTGAAGAGCCCAGGATGAGGACCTCCGTCTTGTCAGAGTTCAGTTTCAGGCGGCTGGTCGTCATCCACTCGGCTACCTCTTTCATCTCTTCGTGCAGGTTGGCTCTGGCGGAGGCGGGGTCGTTGGTCAGGGAGAGGATCAGCTGGGTGTCGTCGGCGTAGGAGATTATGCTGAGGTTGTGTTTGCGTACGATGGCCGCGAGGGGGCTCATGTAGACGTTGAAGAGGGTGGGGCTCAGAGATGATCCTTGAGGGACGCCGCAGATGACTTCGGAGGCCTCTGACTTGTACGGTGGTAGGCGGACTCTCTGTGTTCTTCCGTCGAGGAAGGAGATGATCCATTCCAGCGCCTTGTCCTGGATTCCGATGTTGCTGAGGCGCTGTACTAGGGTGCGGTGGCAGACCGTGTCGAATGCCGCGGAGAGGTCTAGGAGGATGAGGGCCGCTGTATCTCCGTTGTCCATCAGGGCTCGGATGTCATCGGTGGCGGCGATGAGGGCGGTCTCGGTGCTGTGATTGGCTCGGAAGCCGGACTGTGAGGGGTCGAGGGATCCGTTCGTCTCGAGGAAGGCGGCCATCTGCTTGTTGACGGTCTTCTCGATGACTTTCGCAGGAAACGGGAGGAGCGAGATGGGGCGGTAGTTCTTGAGTTCGGTGGGGTCCGCTGTTGGTTTCTTGAGTAGAGCGCTGAGTTCGGCGTGTTTCCAGCTCTCAGGGAAGGTGGCGGTGTCGAAGGATGTGTTGATGATGTCTCGCAGGTGGGGTGCGATGACAGCGTCGGCCTTGTTGAAGACGTGGTGAGGGCAGGGGTCGGTCGGTGATCCGGAGTGGATGGAGTTCATCGTGCGGATGGTGTCTTCGGTGCTGATCGGGGTCCAGGCGTGGAGGGTGGTGGTGGGGGGTGGTTGTTCGGTCATGGTGTGCGTTGGCTGGTTGTTGAAGCTGTTGTGTATGTCCGCGATCTTGTTGTGGAAGTATGAAGCGAGGGAGTTGCAGAGGTCTTGCGATGGGGTGATGTCGTTGTTTCCTGCGCTGGGGTTGGAGAGCTCTTTCACGATGTTGAAGAGTTCCTTGCTGTTGCAGTTTCCTTGAAACACTCATATGCGCGGGAGTGGGTGCTAGCGCGAGCTCTAGCATTATACTGCAACCATGTAAGGTGGGACGTGGAGTCCAAACACCAGGAAATCCCATTAGAATGTTCTCCAAATCTACAGAGACAGTACCAGACCAGTATTAGACCAACTACAATATCAAGGTGTGATTGAAACTTGCACCAATGAATAATCCTCTGTTTCCTGTCATGAAACCTGACAACGCATATCGATGGGTTTTAGAATATCAACATTTAAACACATGCACAAAAATATTTGCAGTTCAAAATGCACACAGTGCTGCATTAATGAATAACATTGTGCGGAAGAAATACAAAACAACATTAGGCATCTCAAATGGATTCTTCTGCCAAAATGTAGTTCCTGAAAGCAGATATTTGACAGGATTTCCTGCCCTCGGCACACAGTGTCAATTTTGTCGTTTGCCCTAGGGGTATAAGAACAGCCCTGGGCTATCCTCGCCAAAAATATCAGATCTAATGCAAACATGTGACGAGGAGGCAGTGTCCTATGTAGATTTATCAGACAGACGATGAATTAATTGAACACTTGTGCAGGGTGAACAACATAATTGTGGGATTCGCCAACTTGGGATACAAACTTAATTTAAAAATCAAAATTTGCCCATCTCAGTGTCCTATTATTGGGATATGAGCTGTCAAGTTCCATTTATCCTCATACTTGAACAAGTGATTGCAGTAAAGGCAGCAGTACAAACTGTTGCCTTGGCGGCTTCATCAGCCATGATGACATTCTTCAACGTTAATACCAACACGCTGATGATTCAATGTATGAATAACATTAGCCTGTGGCAGGCCTTCTTTCAGCTTTGCCACTTGCTCAAAAAGCAACTTGTGCTTGATTGTACAACCCTTGGAATCTCGAAACCCATTTTGGCCCCAATAGCGAAGGTATTCATTATAAGACTGGACGCAGCAGAATGAATCACACAAAATAACTATGGGGGATTTGCAATCTGTATTTTGTAGTGCCAGTATCAGGGCTTTTAGTTTTGACAGCTGTGCTGTACAGGTCCCTGCAGTGTGTGTTTTTCCAGGAAGAATCTTTCCATCATGCATACGCCACTTCAATTACGCATGCCGCAAAATATTGCTATTTGTTCCTATGGCTGGGTCGGCAGGCCCATCTGTATAAATGAAGCATTTATATTGCTCTAGAGGCATAATTTAATCGGCAGAGGATATTCCTGTTCGTACTGCAGCAATGCTTATGTTTGTAATGTAGAGTCAAATCTGTAATCTACACCTGTTGCAGTGGGAGAGTTAGCCCATTGAATCTATCTTGGATGTAGAGTCTTAGCATTTGGAATGCTTGCTTTAGGAAAGGCCTCTAAGGTCGGTACTGGGGTAATGAAAGTTATTCGCTTACCCTGAGCTAGCACTCTCTCTCTCTTCCTACAGCAGTCTGTACTGCTGTGAGAATGTTCTTACTGGGTGCAAAATGCATTTCAGCGTTTGTGTGCAAATGTGTTTATATGCTATAGGTACTGTATCGCCTTAATTGAAAGTGATATAGGTGTACCTAGTTGGTGCCGCGACTATGCGGATCACCGGGTTAGTTATGTTGACACGTCTGTATAAATGTTTGGAAGCTATCATATCAGCTTCCATGACACTTAAAATATCTGTGTGTTCCTGTGTCCAATGATGCACTGAAAAATCTGGTCTAATTAAGTTGTAGAATGGTTTTACCCTTTCTGCTGAATCCAAAATGTATGTTCTTGCAAATTTCAAAAACCCAAAATGGATTGTTGTTTTTTCAGAGTTGTTGGAGGTTGACGAAACGCACATTTTTCTAAAAAATGTGTTGCCAGTCTTTTGCCTTCACTTGATAACTCATATCCCAGAAAAAGGACACTGAAGTGGGCTATTTTAGATTTATTTAAATTAAATTTGTAGCCCAGATGAGCAAACCCCATGATTATGTGGTTCACTCTAGCCAAATGTTCCATTAATTCATCATCCGTCAGATAAATATCGCCTACAATGGACAATGCCTCCTCGTCAAATTCATATACCCCTGGGGCAATGGACAAAATTGCAGTTGAGACCCCAGCACAGAGAATGCAGTCAGATAACTACTTCCTGGTGTTATATTGGAGAAGTGTGGCTCAATGGTTAGAGCAGGCAGACCTCGATGCAGAGCTCTGGCCAGGGACCAGGGTTCGATTCCTGCCTCGGTGGGTCTCGGGCTCATTAATTCCCCTGACCGGATATTCTCGCCTCAGTGCCTATTCTGATCATGGGTCCCGTGCTGCAACTCTGGGCAATAGCTTGCTTAGTCTCCACAACGGCCCCCACAACGTGAGGGATGCCTGGTCTGAACCATGGGGGTGCCCAGGAGTGGACACTTCACAGGGAAAGCCAGGAAGGGTTCCCTTGCGGTATTCGTATAAGCGCCGGGAAACCCACTGCGGGTAGCTGTGCGCTATACAAGTACAAAAACATTTACATTTACATATTCTGCTAGAAAAAAAACATTTGAGATGTCAAGTGTTGTTTTGAATTTTTTCCACACAATGTTATTCATCAGTATGGCACCATGTGCATTCTGTACTGCAAATGTGAGCATGGAAACGTTTAATTGTCTTTAATCTAATACAAAGCGATATGAATTTTCGGGTTTCATTACGGGAAACAAAAGATTATTCATAAGTGAAGTGCAATTCTCTAATACACTTTGGTACTCAGGTTGATTCAAGATCTCCCTGACTTCTTTCTTTGCTTTATGTTTAATTGGGTACTGTCTCTGTAGTTGAGGGATCGATCTTAATGGGATCTCGTGATGAGGATACTAATCATCGAACCCAATTTGATTGCAATATGGAGCAGGAGCACCCTAAGATCCACTCTTACACACATACATTTTTAACTGATTCTGGTACGAAGTCAGAGAAAGCAGTAAAACTAATTCTTCCCTCATTGGGCATTCCATTACGAGCTCAGGTGCCCAATCCTTTTCAGTCAAAAGAATTTCATAACCATATGTCAGGTCCTCCCAATGGAGACCCTTCACTTGCCTTTGTATGTCCCCTCCATTTGGAGCGTTATGTTATATAAACGAAGTGGGACACGTACTTTTGTATCAGGTGTTTCCACTGTGATTTACTCACTCAGAGCTACTACCCCCAGAAAAGGTTCTGGCAAGCTATTGTGACTTCTGCCACAGTGTCCAGCATCGTCAATGCCCATTCCACGTTCAGAAGCAGTGTCCTTAGCAGCCTGGGTATTTATAAACTTGATCCAGGCTACCTTTTTTTAAAATTGAGGTTTTGTGGATTTTGGTTTATCTTCTTGTTTGATGATGTAGTCTGAAGTGTGATGTGTCTCCCTTTTCGACCTGACTCGCTCTTCTGATCTTTCCTTTGACCGTCTGCATGTCTTTGACCGTTTTTCGGATTGATCCTGAAAGCTATGCGAGGAATGTGTACCAGTTACCGGATACCTGTCAGGCTTTCTAATATTATCACAGTTCCTAAGATTAAATCTTTTTTCGGTGTATTTCTGTTGAGGAGGCCAAACCTGTGACTGTTGTTTTTTTTATTTCTTATCCCATTTCTTTTTAGAACAATTGTGTGCTTGCTTAGAGTTATCCTTCTCAGAAATTTCCTTAACCACAGATTTCCCAGGGCTGGCTCCCAGATTATCTCTTCCCAAAGAAGCATATGTTTGTTCGATAATGTTATGAAACTCTTGCTCCTGTTGATATAGGAGTGAATTCCCTCAGGCTTTGGCGTATAGCCACCGCGGCTGCTTCCCCTTTTATGTTACTTCACATAATTTGTGAAACTTGTTCAAAATTGCCTAATAGTTTCATCCCCAAGTCCAGGGCAGGTTGTTGCCCATACTAACTTTGTATTTGTTTCAATACATCTGGTATTACCACTATTGAAGGGGCACCATGAGTTCTGGTATAGACAGCAGCGAAGACTGTACCCCAAGTGGCACAATCTTCTATCAGGGGAGCCATCCCCATTGGCAAGCAAATTGTTGAAATTCTGTGTTTTTCCTAAGGGGCCCATATTGTGAAAAACTGCTTCAAGCTGTGCTGTTTCTTTGGTATCCCGAACGCGATTTACTTCCAACTGGTGGGAATCTTTCCCATGATTGCATTCAGCGTTTCAGGGCTAATACCCATAGTAGCCAATTGAGGTTGTGCAGCCTGAGCAGCCCTCACAGGTTGAACTGTAAGTGTTGGCATTATGAACTGTGTAAGATTTCTGTGCATTTTTACTAAATCTTCGTATAGTGTGCGCATTTCAGCTGCTGACAATGTATGAATATCTGGATGTGGTATATACAAAACTATGACTGGCCAGGTCATTCCTTCTTTACTGAACAGACCGAGTTTTACATTTTGTACGGCATGGGGGAGGGTGCCTTTAAACCAGTTTATGTGCTCTCAGTAAGTTAATGGGATATCTATGTCCACGAATGGAAAATATTCATCTGGTGTCTCATCTTCAATGTAAGTGTGAAACAATTGTGTGTGTGCATCTGCAGCTGGAAATCAAACCCAAGAATAGAATACCTCTGGCCTAAATGCTTTGTGTGCTTCAACCACGAAGGTAACATCTCCACCCATTGCTGGAGGCCATGTTGTCATAATTTCATAATAACTGCCTAGCTGCAATTTTCTGTAATATTTAGAGCAGCTACTTGGACTATAACTGGTACTTCAATATCCTCAGCTTGTTCAGTCATTGTTAAAGATAAAAAGGTATTTTTTTTATAATACTTGATTTATTGAGATTATGGGGCCTATTAGGATGGCGGACGGAAACGGGTTCTGTCCGCCATGGTCGCGGCAAAAATACTCCCGACCGCTCCGCGGATAAACCGCCGGTGCGATTAGGATATTTTTGTCAACACTCACCGACCGCGGCGGATGGATCACACCAAAGCCCGCTGCAAGCAGACGGAACCACAGAAACACCATCCGCCGCAGACGCAAAGGCCGCGGAACAAGGCTCAACCACCGCCATACCTTCGGAGGTTCCGGACGCACGATTAGGATAACCCCGCCATCCCAACGGAACTCACCAACTTCCACGACCGCCGCGGAAAAAAAGCATCGACAAACGGAGCTTGGCTGCGGAAGGACCAAACGAACATCACCCCTGCAGTCAAACCGAAGCAAAAATGGCGGACAGTAGTAAATAGCAAAAAAAAATAACAGACGACACACCCACCTGGAACACCCACCTCCAACAACAACACGCTCCAATGACACCTCCAGCACAAACAAGAGCACCCAAGTCAACACACCCACAAAACACGTGACCGCCATAAACCATTGGGACACAACCACCACACAGAGTATAAAAGGAATCCCTCCTATTACCACAATCCTTTGCATCACAGCACAGCTGGAACAAAGAGGCAGAACATCAGAAACAACAGACACACAAACACACATACAACCTGCACACCAACCCTCACAGCACCATCCCTACATACCACACACCTGCACACCCCACACTACCAACACCTTGCACATCACACACCATGGCACCCAAGAAAAACCCCAAGTTCACAGAGAGTGAGTTGAAGGTCATGGTGGATGAAATCATCCGTGTTGAACCACATTTGTTTGGTACCCTAGTCCAGCAGACCACCTTGGCAACTAAAACCACCATGTGGGACAGGATAGTGACCAGAGTCAATGCTTCAGGGACCGTGCCACGCACCAAACACGACATCCAGAGGCGGTGGCACGACCTCAAGACAAGGGTGAAGGGCATCAGGGCCAAGAACCACCTGCGGGCACACCACACTGGCGGCGGCACTCCCACGGATCCCATACCATTTACCGAATGGGAGGAGAAGGTGCTTGGCATACTGCACCCTGAGAGCCTGGAAGGAATAGAAAAGGGACTTGAGGCTGGTAAGTACATATCAATGACCACTATCACACTGTCATGTTCAGCCTTGCACAACTGCTAAGACACATCTCCCAGGCTACAATCCATGCATGTGAATCACACAGTCACCCAAATGTGAAGGCCAGGGCTCAAATGCACCCACCATGATCAACCACAAATGTTGCCTCCTACCTTCCCATGCTCGCATGTGGTCAAGCAGCGAACACTACAACTCCTAACAGGCACACATGTCTCCTGGGAGGGTGGGGGTGGGTGGGAGGGGTCCTGCACTACAACTCCCAACAGGCCCACATGTCTCCTGGGAGGGTGGGGGTAGGTGGGGGGTGGGGGGTCCAGCTCTACAACTCCCAACAGGCCCACATGTCTCCTGGGAGGGTGGGGGTGGGGGGGTCCAGCACTACAACTACCAACAGGCCCACATGTCTCCTGGGAGGGTGGTGGTGGTTGGGGGGGTCCAACACTATAACTCCCAACAGGCCCACATGTCTCCTGGGAGGTGGGGGTCCAGCACTACAACTCCCAACAGGCCCACATGTCTCCTGGGAGGTGGGGGTGGGTGGGGGGGTCCAGCACTACAACTCCCAACAGGCCCACATGTCTCCTGGGAGGGTGGGGGTGGGTGTCCAGCACTACAACTCCCAACAGGCCCACATTTCTCCTGGGAGGGTGGGGGTGGGTGGGGGTGTCCAGCACTACAACTCCCAACAGGCCCACATGTCTCCTGGGAGGGTGGGGGTGGGTGGGGGTGTTCCAGCACTACAACTCCCAACAGGCCCACATGTCTCCTGGGAGGGTGGGGGTGGGGGAGGGGGGGGTCCAGCACTACAACTCCCAACAGGCCCACATGTTTCCTGGGAGGGTGGGGGTGGGTGGGGGGGGGTGGAGGGGTCCAGCACTACAACTCCCAACAGGCCCACATGTCTCCTGGGAGCGTGGGGCTGGGGGGGGGGGTCCTGCACTACAACTCCCAACAGGCCCACATGTCTCCTTGGAGGGTAGGGGTAGGGGTGGGGGGGTCCAGCACTACAACTCCCAACAGGCCCACATGTCCCATCCCAGAGCAAGATGCAGTCCGACCACCATTTGGTGATCAGTGCATCTCCCCCTTCAAACTCACAGGTAGGTAGCCATCTGCACAGGTGCACCATCCAATAGCAGGACAGGAACACACATAGCCAAGTATTGTCTCCCCACCTCCACACCCCCTAAATATCCACTCATGTGTGCAACACAAATATGATTACACCAACAACCATGTCCTGATTCCATAGAGATTTGATATGTAACTACTAGAAACCTGTCATGTCCACAGCATTGATTCTTACATTCTTGTCCCTCAGGTGATCACGACTTGACTCGCCAAAACACCAACCGCCAGCACCAGTCGCCCCCCTCACAGCCAGGTCTCTCCGGAGAGGATTCCCAGGACACCTCGGGTACAGAGGACGATGCTGGGCCAAGCACACTTCCAGGGCCATCAGGCTCCCAGGACATCCCTGCCTCCACCACTTTGGCCAGTGGCACTACACAAACAACTGCCACTGTGAGCTGTGCAGCTACCACCACCACCACCACCACCCCTGCCAGGGCCACCCTGCCTGACCCATCGGACGATGATGGGCCATCAACGTCTCAGGCAAGCAGGGAGAATGGACGTGGGAGGACACAGGTGAGGCCACAGCTCACCAACAGGAGTGGACGTGTAAGGGGAGGTCGGGGGCAAGACCCAGCCCATCCTGGGAACGAGACCCTGGAAGCCATTGCCAAAGTGAATGCCTCCTACGAGCGGTCGCAGGCACAGGCTGATCGGGCACATCAAGATTCGCAACAGACCTGCCAGCTGTTGAGGTCCATGGACACCCGTATGGGCCAAATTGTGGACCTCATGGATCAGCAAACTGCACTTTGGATGGAGTGGTTATCCCGCGCCACACCACCTCCCCTGAGGTTACGTAGTTTTTGGCCTCGCTTTGCTACAGCCGCCATTTTGCGTTTAGTCGCCATTTTATGTTGCCTCACTCAGGCAGCACGGCTAACGCGGTAAAATGGTCTTTCTGCCACTTTCAGCTGCTCGATGTTTTTCTTGTCAAGGAACAACCTTTGTCCTTGTGTGCGATACTGATGTCAGGGTCCGGCCGAGTTCGCAAAGCCATGTCTAGACTGATTAATCCATGACTTACTCCACTGTTTGGGTTCCACCATTCTTCTCTACCTTATCTTATTTAACTGGCCTTCACTATTCTCTCCGTGTGTTCTCTTGTTACATAGCTCTTCCTTTGAAGCATTATACACATGTTTTGCTACCTGCAAATTGAATTACGGGCACCAGTGTTGATTAACCTGATGGGAGGAGAGCACACGGGTCTGAAAGGAGGGTGTGTTTTAGACATCCGATAGCTTGTTTTCGAACTATTCCTATTTGTCAGTTTTGTGTGTATTGGGAGTTGTCATTGTAAACTTGTGTGGTATAATAGACTGTGCTCCACAGATTGAAGGGGCAGTCTCTTGAGAACCTACCTGTGTGGTACTTCTTAGATAACTGTGCTTAGCTGCAGCTAATAAAACTACTTTTCTACGCCAAACAGAGTGTCCTGTGTCTCTGTCGGTCGAGGCAGGTGAACTCGGAGATCTCAGGCGTGCCCTGCGCCGCTCGGCCCATAAGGTCGGGTTCTCCAATTGGCGGCCCAACGTGTGGGCGACTTTAGCGGTAGTAGTTTTGCCCGAGAGTCGTGAGGAGCTTCGCAAGAAAATTCCGGAGGATTTCGCGAACCACGTGAGCGACCCCTGCATGTCGAAGTGGCTCGAAGGTCTTTTGAAGCGTGGCTACTCCTTCCCGACGGCTGCTGACGACTGCTGCCCTGACTGTCGCCCTGCCTTGGCCCCTTGGTGATGATTGATATTGCGAGACGATAGACGGACATCTGTTGGCGTGAGAAAAATAATTTAGTTAAGTTTTTGTTGGTAGCGCCCACTCTCTTTGTTTTTGTATTTTGTTATTCGATTAGCGCGCTAACCGAAGCCAAGGGGTAATTATGTTTGTGCTGTGACTCTATTGTCTGAAAATCCCTTGACGTTTGTAAGGACAAAATGCCTGGATTTAGCAAGTTTAAGACATTTTGTTGTTGTGGTTGTTTTGCGGATTCCCGACTAGAGGATTCTTGTCCAATTCCTCCAGTTGGAACTCCTACTTACGAACTTTACTCAAAGCACGGCCTGGGTCCTTTAGTTTTTAATGAAACATGGACCCGTTACACTAAAAAGGACGGTGTTTTGCGATGGCCACAACATGGGTCTTTTGAGTCAGAAATATTAGATAGCTTGGAAGCGATTTTATTCAAGAGAAAAGCCCGGCCGGCAATGTTCGACTCCTTTCGCCTATGGCGCAAGGAAGCCAAACAGAAAGAAATTAAGCAAATGAAGAAAGATAAGAAAGAACAGAGTATGTCGATTCTACAGGCTGCCCAACAATTTGAAAATTACGAAGCTGATCAGGTGATTGAGGTGTCAAAAAGACAGCATCGTATGGTAATAGATAGATGTTATCCCGTATTACCTACCGTAACAAAGAATAAAAATCCTGATGACGATTCTTTTATGTCCCATTTGTTGACATTACCTCCGCCTTATGTGTTAGGAGCTAATGCACTGCCATTACAGCCCGCTGTCAATCCAGCCGCTGTAATTCCTGCACAGTTGCCTGTCCCTGTGATTCCGCCTCAACCCCCTTTGCCAGCAATATCGGTACCCCAATCTCCTGTGCCTCCGTCTTCTCCATCTGTGGTTTCTTTTGCCACAGATTCTTCTTCTGTCTTGCAGAATACATTGTCCCCTGTTTTAGTGTTAGATTCCCCTGCAGCTTGACGGCGTTTAGTCGACACTGTCTCGGGTCTTTTGTCGCCTTTTCTTGGACCTCTTTTCTTCTCTCCCGCCTCGTCTAGGAGGCAATCTCGTAGTCAGTTTCCAGATTTGGAAGAACGGACTAAATTAGATTCCCTTGCTTATAATTGGATCATGAGTCGTGTACAGTATAGTACACGTGATATCTTAGACACTTTCCTTCAATGGAACGCGCCCACACAGAAATATGTATTCGATGTCATGTGTAAAACTCTGATTAAAGAATGGGGAGACGTAGATCTAGACTCGCCTCCTCAGGATGTATTCGAAATACAGGATCAATTTGATAAGGGACTTATTGTGGGTCCTGCTGTAGAGCATGCTGTTCAGAAACTCGTTGCTTTTCGATCTACTCTTTTCTCTCAAAATTCTCTTGAGCCTGATCCCGCGGTTCGTCTTAAAACGGCACAATATCCTATGCGAGAGGTTCCTCCGATATGGAGAGATGAGGTTCCTCAAGCAGGTGCTAATCCTGGTGTTCCTGCTCATTTTCAGCGTATATGGGTACACGATCCTTGCAAAAGGTCAGAAGTATTGGCACTCAAACAGTCTTTACCGGACCCTCGTAAGAATCCTGCGGGATATTATAAAGAGCTGTCTCAGACTGTTGACGCTTGTATTATGAATTTGGCAGATATTGACTTACTCATGGGGAATGTAGTCCCACAAGCAATATGGGCCAAGATTCATAGGCAGGATCATGCGGCAGCTTTAGGTGGTGATTGGGCTGCCATTATAGCTGCGGATGCAGGTCAAGTAGGTGGGGCCAAACCGGATGTTCTGATCACAGAATTGCCTGGAAAAATAATAGATTTGATGAAAACTCTAATGCATGTGATGCGCGTTAATTGGGATAAGTTAGCGGCGTGTAAGCAAAAGACGGATGAAAGTGTCTCCGACTTCTTTACTCGGTTTGAGGAGACTTTCATCGACCATAGTGGGCAAGACATGAGTACTGAAGGTGGACAACGATTGTTCGTAGACAAATTTGTTTTTAATTTACTTCCAGAATTATCGAATACATTAAAACAATCGGAGAGTTCTTGGGCTGTCTCTTCCACTACTCAGATATTGGCTACTGCTCAATATTATGAGAATAGGGATAAGGAAGACAAGGAGAAAGCGGAGAAGAAGACTAAAGACTTGAAAACAAAAGTCCTTCTGCAACAGGCTTATCCTCCTCGTTCTGCTCAACCCTCATTTTCACAGCCCCCACAGTTTCAGAGGTTGTTGCAGAAGCCAGATCCCTCAGTTCCACGAGCTCCATTGGGCCCCAACTAGTGTGCTTACTGTAAGGAAGATGGTCATTTTAAGAATACTTGTCCAATTCTATTGCAACGGTATGGTGGATCATTGGCGCCACGGGGTCGTGGTGATTCTCGATCCATATCCAGAGGTAGGGGTCATGGTGCGCCGACTCAGGAACGACGTCCCTCTCCCTCTCAAGACTCTACGAATTATTTTGATCAACGGAATTCTCAATCTGCACAATACTACAATGATGACTATTGTTTCGATAATAAGGACGTAGCTTTCCATACTAGCTAGGACAGCCATAGGCAAAGTAAGGGAGTCATATCAGTTCCAGTAGATCAGTAAGGACCTTATGTTAATGTTATGGCATTAAGTGTTACAGAACCATTTCTCTTGGATACTGGCGCTATGAGAAGTTCTATAATGCATTCTAAACTCCCTGGGGCACCTTTGTCTGGCTTAACAAATGTTTCTGTGGGATTCTCTGGCGCCCCAGTTTCAAATCCTATCTCTTGTCCTTTGCCCATTTCTATTGGTCCATATGATTTGGAAGCTCCACTCCTTTTAACGACAGGATGCGGAGAAAATGTATTGGGTTTGGACCTACTGAAACGTTTACATGCTACACTGTATTGTTCACCCTCTGGTGTGCACCTCACTTTAGGTGATAAGTTGACTTCTCCAATGTATGTCTCTAAAGAACAGCTACCACCCGAGTTGTGTTCACTTCCCGCTACACTTTGGGCTGAGGGTCCAAATGATGTTGGCTTGTTGCAAATTCCACCTTATGTAATTACTGTCAAAGACAATGTTAAGATGCCACGTGTTCCACAATATAAAATATCCAGCGATGGTGAGAGAGCCTTGTTGGCCATCGTTCATGATTTGGTTCAGAAGAGTGTGGTTGAAGAGACTAGAGGAAACGTTTGCAATAGTCCTGTTTTGCCTATTCGTGAACGTACTGATCCCTCTCAGCCACCTGTGTACCGTTTTGTAATTGATCTTCGAGAGGTCAACAAAATTGTTGTCCCTCAATTTCCTGTTGTGCCAGATATCACAGCTTTGCTTACTATGATTCCTGCTTCAGCAGTTTGGTTCTCAATGATCGATCTTAAAAATGCTTTCTTTAGCATTCCCATTGCTGAAGAAAGTAGGGATCTTTTCGGCTTCTCTCTCGGAGGTCGAAGCTTCCGGTTTAAGCGCGCTCCCCAAGGCTATTGTGAAATCTCAACTTGATACCTTTTCTTTGCTCTCAGGTGCCACTCTTATCCAATATGTGGATGATTTGTTGATCGCTGCTGATTCTGAAAATGTTTGTAAAGCAGCAACTGTATCGCTCTTACAGCATTTGTCTGATTCACATCATAAAGTATCGTCTTCCAAGTTACAATATTGCTGACAAGAGGTTACCTATTTAGGTCATCTCTTGTCGAAGGAGGGAAGGCGATTGACTCCAGAACGTATTCATGCAATTGCACGAATGTCTATACCGTCCACACAAAGAGAAGTGCGTGCTTTCTTAGGCATTACCTCTTACTGTAGACAGTGGATTCCAAATTTTTCCCATCTTGCTAAACCTCTGTTGGCACTTACACTTAAAGATATGCCCCAGCCTTTGCCTTGGACTGATGAATGCCAAAAGAGTTTTACAGATTTACGTACTGCCTTGTGTTCTGCTCCTGTGTTGGGTACCCAGATTACAGTAAACCTTTCACACTCTATGTGCATGAAAGGGAAGGTTGCGCATTATCAGTATTGACGCAACAATTTGGCGACAAACAAAGGCCGTGTGCCTATTTTTCTGCAACATTAGATCCAGTAGCTAAGGCATTACCTAGTTGCCTTAGAGCAACAGCAGCAGCGGCAATTTCTATTCGTCAATCCGCTGGACTAGTGCTAGATCATACTCTTAATGTTATGGTGCCACATGCAGTAGACACTCTTCTTAACAGGACGAAAACTCAACATTTAACGAGTGCTCGCTTGTCCGGATACGAGTTGACACTTCTAGCTAGTCACATACACATAAAAAGATGTAATGTTCTGAATCCAGCAACATTGTTGCCTGCTTTGGATGTTAACCATGTACAAGATCAGCATGATTGTTTTCTTCGCACTGAAGAAGAAACGAAGGGTCGAATAGACCTCAAGGATACACCACTTGTGGATCCGGATGGGATCCTATGGGTAGATGGGTCTTGTTTCAAGCTCCCTAATGGTGAAACGACAGCTGCTTATGCAGTAACTACGTTGTACACAGTGGTAGAAACTGCACGCATTCCGCATAATTCAGCGCAAGCTGCAGAATTGATTGTGTTGACAAGAGCATGTGTGTTGGCGAAAGGGAAAAGAGTGACTGTCTATACTGACAGTCAATATGCATTTGGCGTTGCCCATAGTTTTGGTCGTTTGTGGAGGGAAAGAGGATTCTTTACCTCCCACGGCACCAAGATACAGCATGGTCAGTTGGTAACTGACCTTCTCGAATCGCTTGCCCTGCCTACTCAAATAGCAATTGTGAAGTGCAGTGCGCATAAAAAGATTACTGATGACGTGGGTCGAGGAAATGCATTTGTAGATGAGATAGCGAAGGAAACAGCGAGGAATGTCGAAAGTCGCATGTATGTTGCAGGGCCTGCTAGATGGGTTCCAGAAGCTGGTATGTGTGAAGACACAGTGGAAAATGTGAAAGCGATCCAGAAGGAGGCCACTGAGAAAGAATTGAGTACGTGGAGAGAAAGTACGGGAATGTTGGATAGTACAGGATGTTGGACGGAATTGTCAGAGAATCAGCGATGGTTGTTACCTGATGCGTATGTACTGCCTGTAGTTACTATGGCACATGGACCAGCCTACAACCAAATCGGCCGGCCACAATGTGTAAAGCAATCAGAGGTTCCAAGGCAAACATTACAGAATCAATCAGCAAGAAGCAGAGGCAGTACAATCGTAAAAAGGGGGGAAGAGACTTAGGAGCCAGAGGGCCAAAACACAGGAGCAAAAAAAGGTTAATTTTATAATATGGGGATAAGGCGTACGACAGGCTCACTTTCAATATAGAGACGTCCGATGTCCCAGAACCAGCCTCAGCATCAATAAAAAGGGTAAGGGGCCGCAGTACAGGAGAGACAACACAATGCACGCAAGAAGATCAGGACAATTGAGACATAATCGACACCTGAGCATTATCATCGTCACATGCCCACCACCCAAACCACAGCTAAGCCAGAACAGAGGGATCGGATAAACAGCACATCAAAACTAGCCCGTCGTAGTGACCTCTAGGAAAAAGGAGGGAGGGGGGCGGGGACGAGGAAAAGAGGGGGAAGAGGGGGGAAGGAGGGGGAGGGGAGGAGGACAAGGTGGAACAATGAGAAAAGGAAAAAAGAAATGAAATATAAAAACGAAAGAAAGAAGACACGTCGACACAGGCGTCCCGTGGCGGGAATACAGGAGACAACAGGAGTATCAGCACCAGTGAGGGTACAGCGATCGAGAAGAAAAGCAACCAAACCATAAAAGGAGGGTTAACGACGCCACACACCCCACCCCGAACACACCACGGGAGGCCGGGACAGACGCGGCATTATGAAAAGGAGATACAAAAGGGCCATAAAACCATAAAACAAACAACAAATAGAACCCAACCCACCCATCCCACCCTGCACCCCTGTAGAAGGCTATGGCCTACCCTTCAGACAGCGTGCCTGTCGCCCTAAACCAGAAACCGAAATATAGCGAGAAGGAAAGAGAGAAGAACGAGACAAAAAAGAAACAGAAACAGAAATAAGAAAACAGGAGGGAGGAGCATAAGAACAGCAATCAATATGGTCGGCCGCCGTCCTCCGCCCAACCAGACATTCACAGCAAAAACAGACCAGGACGACACCCCATTAAGCGCCATAAAATGTACAGAGAAGGGGACCTCCCACCGCTCCATGGGTACAAACAACTGCGCCACTAAGTCGTATACCAAGAATCAACCAAAAGTCGTGCATATCACCCCCATCCATTCCGAACCACAAATCCCACCCACCACATGACAGTGTAAAATGAGATACTAAATACAAGACCAGCATACAGTCGAAAAAAATGGTGACTACCATAACAACATGGGGGGTAAATCGGTCCGCAAGGGAGCAGAAGTCCAAACAGAGAGTTTAGCTGCATCAGCAATCGCAGCACGGATGATGAAAAACAGGAGTTCAGTTTCGCCGCTGGGGAGGGCGAGGGGGTCTCTATGATAGACAAAGGCAAAGCCATCGGAGCAGGTGCAGGTTGCAGTCCACCAATAGTTCCAGGCCTCCACGCCGGACAGGGCCGCAGCACAATGTCCAAGTCCCCGGGGTCAGAACCTCGAAAAACAGGGAGCTCCAAAGTCACCGGCACACAAAACGATCTTCGATCAGCGGCAGCAACACTTGCAGCAATCGAGGGGGGCGAGGCAATGGAGTCACTGAAACAAGAGGGCGGCAAGAAGAAACGGCTGCCCAAAATGGTGGCAGATCGTGGCGGACCCACAGGGACATCGGGGGCCAGGGATGCGCGCAGGGATCTCAGAGCTTCCAGGATATCTCTGACCGTAAGCTCACGCTCACCAGACCAGACCCCCGCGCAATTAGGCAACCCAAGCCCGCCGCCACAGGGCGATTCTTGTTTCAGAGGGTCGGCCGCCATTCACGACCCCCGGAAAAACAGTTCAAAAATGTAGGACTTTACAGAGCTCCGGGGGTCCCAACAATGGCAGCCTTGGTGCCGAAAGGATGTCCGCCCAATACGGGTCCCCGCCTACACCAGCACCGGTGCCCCCAACAAGCCGAGTCCGGGCGTAGAGGACCAGGGCCGCCGGACAAAGCAGCGGCGGGGGGAGGACCCCTTCACAGAATCAGTCCCCGGTGCATCTCACCCACATCAGCCGCGCGGTCACCAGGGCAGGCCCGGATCAGGATCGCCGGGATTTTCGCACAACGGCTCTCATCATTGGTTCACGCTCTCGGCCGGGGCCGAGAGCCGTCGGATCCCACAGGCTAGGTCCCGGTCTAGGTTCCACGGAGGCCCCGATCTTGCGGAGGGCACAGCCTTGGAGCCGCTGCACGTTGAATTCTCCGGGCCAAATGGTAAGTACAAACAAGGTGTTCTGTTTCCAATTCCCCGATAATGTGTCGTCTCCGGACAGGATAGTAGACAGGATAGGCGATCAGGCCGGAGGGCTGCGGGAGCCGAGCTAAAAGGCGACCATTACGCTCGCGAGCTTGGCTCCTCCCCCCTATTTGTCAGTTTTGTGTGTATTGGGAGTTGTCATTGTAAACTTGTGTGGTATAATAGACTGTGCGCCACAGATTGAAGGGGCAGTCTCTTGAGAACCTAACTGTGTGGTACTTCTTAGATAACTGTGCTTAGCTGGAGCTAATAAAACTACTTTTCTACGCCAAACAGAGTGTCCTGTGTCTCTGTCGGTCGAGGCAGGTGAACTCGGAGATCTCAGGCGTGCCCTGCGCCGCTCGGCCCATAAGGTCGGGTTCTCCACCCCCTCCCCCAAGTGCCCAGCGGGACAGGTCACCAACACCACCGCCACCATCACCTGAGGCCACTGACAGGGAGGTGGACCCTGAATAACCTGCCCCCACAGCTTGGTCTGCTCCGGCTCCAAGACGGAGGGGCCGTCCGAGGTTGGACCCAGCACAGAGCAGTGGCAATGCCCCATCCACCCACCCGAAGAGGGGCCGAAAATGACTTCACCTTTCCTTGAGCCTGGCATTGACCCTGCGAACTATCTTGTCCCACATTGCCAAGCATTGTCACACGTCTGTTGAACTAGGTGTACATCACACAATGTGGTGTCCCCATCGGTGTTTTCATCTGACATGACTTTCAACTCACTCTTCCCCACCACCACCTTTTTGTAAATATGCACAAACACTTACCACACCCTGGAAATAAAATTCACTGTTACGCTCAATGCTGTGTGATCTCCATGCTTATATACAGGTATGGCTCAGTTGTTGTCATCAGCAGGTTCAGGGATCAATGTTGTTTTGAATGCTGGCTCGGTGTGAGTGACCTAGGGACAAACAGAACAACAAGCACTGGTCAGGAAACTGAATCACAACCATCACAAAATAACGTACTGCAACATCCCACAAACCACAATCATCACAAAGTAAGCGGATCACAGGACACACATCAGGGAGCATTGCTCATACATCATGACCCACACCCATGTGCAAACATAACATAACAGGCAGCATTCACACACCACATCCAACCATCTCCAGCCGACATGCGTCACGCATTGAACAGCAGCACAAGAGGTAGTTACTCACATTCAAAGAAAGTAGTGAACAATGAGCTCACGCCTCTAGTCCACACCTTCTTCCTCCCCACTATCCTCATCACTGGACATGGGTGCGATGGGAGGCGGAGCAACCTGTTGGTCTGCAGGGTCCATGATCAGTTCAATATTGTTGCGTAAGGCCAGGTTGTGGAGCATGCAGCAGGCAATCACTATTCTGCATACTTTGCCGGGTGAGTATGGCAGGGCCCCTCCGGTTTTATCCAGGCAGCGAAACCTAGACTTCAGCAGTCCAAATGTACGTTCCACCACCCGACGTGCCTTCCCATGGGCCTCATTATAGCGCATTTCACCTGGGGTAGTAGGATTCCGTAGGGGGCTTAGCAGCCACGGCGGGTTTGGGTACGCAGAGTCGCCTAGGTGGGGGGATGACAGACACATACATCATTACCAGGATTGTTGGGAACAGCATGGCACACATACAACACAATAGTCATCACAGCGCACTCACCTACAAGCCACGCACGTTCTTGACCCAGATTGGCCATCAGTTGGGGGACAATGCTGCTCCGCAGGATGTGGGAGTCATGTGCGGACCCGGGAAATCTGGCACACATATGGGAGATGATGTTGTCAGCCAGGCACACCACTTGCACGTTGATCGAATGGTAGTGCTTCCGATTGCGATATACGGGTTCACGTGCCTGGGGTGGAATGAGACCAATATGTGTGCCATCAATGGCACCCACTACGTGTGGAATCTGGGCCAGGGCATAGAAGTCCCCTTTGACTGCTGCCAACTCTGCCGGCCGTGGGAAATGGATGTAATCATCCTTGTAATGCATCATGGCATTCAGAACATCCCGCAGTACCATGCTGAACATGGATTGTGACATCCCCCCGGCATGACCAACTGTGTACTGGAAAGTGCCTGTTTCGAAGAAGTTTAGTGCCGCCATCACCTTTGCTGTGGGTGTAATAGCTCCTGGATATGTCCTGCGTGGCTGCAGATGAGGTGCAAATTGGGCTACAAGCTCCTGCAATCTACGTCGGTCAAGCCGGAATTTGTGGATCACCTCCTCGTTAACCATGTCCTCCAGCACAGTGTAGGGTCGATGCACATTTGGAGCCCTCCTGTGTGGGAGTAGATGGGAGCAGATGTCAATTGACCAACACCGCACAGCTGTGCCACACTATCACATCATGACCAACACAATACAAATATTACATCTTGCAGACACTGATTGTATGTGTGACGTGACCGAAATATAAGGCACTACAGCTAACTACACACACAATGTTCACCCACAAACAACATCCTGTGTGCAAACATATCCAATGTAACGTGCACACATGTTGAAAGAACAGCCAACATCACATGACTGAGGGCACAAGTGTGGACAAGCGTCCCCACAGACACACATGAACGTGCACACACAACATGAACATGGAACACACCCTTCTTGTCTTCATGCACCCATGACCCCACCTACAATGCTGGGCATCCTCACATGACATGCATGGGCACACAACAGGCGACACACATACGCATACCCAGAATGCATGTATACCCCCATCATTGCTACTTGCACACACAAACAACACACTCACAACAGCTACCGAATGTGGGTACACAGCCTTGATGTACTGTGTAGATGTGTACAAATAGAAATGTGTGGCCGCAAAACCAAGACGCAACACATCGACATGCACATCTGACGCAACTTGGGTGCACATCCCTGGCCTTTGTTAACCACTAGCAAGGTCAATAGTATGACCACACATGCAACAAATGGACATTAATGACACGTGGACACGGGCCATTGACTTGACATAATGATTCTTGATGCATTCCGGACATGTCCTGACACACATGTACAACTATGAACATTACATGTGTGCAGAGACATGCAGTGTGTGTACACATGCCATCCGGGTACGCCTTCCCCCAACACAGAAGATGATCTTTGATACTGCAATTGTGCATAACATATGCTGCATGGTCAAGGACCATCACGGTCACACCCCGCCAAACGCATGTGCGCACTACCGCGACGGTGCTTCTTTTGAAAATCATCACTCACTGGCATCGCAATGGCGGAGCACGCATTCCGCGGGGGCGGGGCAGGCTAACACATACATTTGAATATGCAAGTGGAAATGGCAGTTGGTACCCCCCCCCCTTACAGTCACATTGCAGCACCCACTGCAGACCGCCGGCCCTGGCCGGTCACCCACTGCCGGCCCTGGCCGGTCACCCACCACCGGGTGCTGGCAGTGGGTGAGCGCCCTGTGCATTGAGGTCACCCTGGCATGGATGGCCCTGGCCCTTTTGTCCTGAGGAAGCCCATAGATACGTGTGGCTGAAACGCGACCGCGACTGCGTCGACATTCTGTGGAGGAGTCCGTGTCAATTGTTAATTTGTGCTAGACTGTAGCATAAGCGCCGGTCTAAATAATCATTTTGGGGTAATTAATTTCCTCAGGCGCTGTTACATAGGACTACCTGGTAGTGTAGCATTGCAATTCAGGAATGCGCACATAGATATATGTGTTTTCTGTGTAATTTTTTGTTTTTTTTGTTTATTTTTTGTAGGGCTGCGTTGTTGTGAAATTCGTGTGTAAATATATATATATATATATATATATATATATATATATATATATGAGATGTATATGTTGTATATTGTATTATATGGAAAGATTGAGTTCAAGTGAAGGTACTCTCGCTGTATATAATTATTTGTTGCTCGTTTTATGTGCTCCACCTAGTCGTTTGATATAGCTATATATGTGACTATAATTTGTGTATTCATTACTTTATAAAATTCTTTTTTGGATATATCAAGGCTTTTAATTTAACCTTGATTACAAATAAATACTGAATCGATCCCTCTGTGCTTCTTTGTATTTGTATACATCTTTTTGATGTCATGTGCTCATGTACATGAGGGTAATTTGGGCACATCCCCTCTTTTTTTCCTAGTACATGTTTCACAGGCACCCCCAGTTCTTTGACATGAGGATTTCTGGTAGGGGTGGTTCGTGTGCAGGATGGGTGCTACATGTTAGTCGACTGTGAGGAAAGTTGTGATTTTGTAACCTTCAGTACGTGAGTGTGGCACTTAGGTAAACCTCTTTTCTCTCTCTTTCAGATTTGGCCAAGGGCACTGACCCACAGACGACTGAGATGAGTGGTGGCAATGCATCCGGATCCAAGATCACACACACGCAGACTGAGACTGAAGAAAGCTGCCCCGGAGAGGGGGACAGAACTGTCCCTGAGGACTCACATGTAGAGACACCATTGTCCTCATCTTCAGACATTGGTGGTGAGTCAGCACTGTTGGTAGACACAGGAAGTGGCCAATCAACACCTTCACTCTGTACACAGCACACAGGGCCCACACTGCCACCAACTGCAACAAGTACTGCTCGTGCTCGCCAGAGTAGGGGGAGCAGAGTTGCCTTCGGTGCAGGCACCACTGCCTCTGCCCCTGTGACACAAAGTGCACTTTGTGCTGAGGCTGTTGATCGGCTGCGACAGCTGTGTGTAGGGCAGACCAACATGATCAATGCATTCCAAGACCACGATAGGAAGTTGGGGCAGGTGGTAGCATTCATGGAGGGGATGCATGGCGATGTTGCTGGTCTCCACAGAACAGTTCAGTCATTAGCAAACACAGTGTCTGCAGCCATTCTACAGTCGCATGGACAAGGTTCTACTTCAGTTGCCCCATCCACACCACTTGATGTCTCAGGGGAGAGTGACATTTCAGACCAGGCCTCATTTTCTGGGTATTGCACTAGAAGCAGCCACAGGCAGCAAGGCAGGGCACGTAGGGCACAGACACCATCCCCTAGGACAAGGAAATCTTTAACCGAACACGACATCAGCTACCCTGGAGTTGACACACAGGATCCTCAAGGGGTGTTGGGGGACAGGGATTCACATGTAACACAGGCATTCCCCTCAAAAGGTACTCCCAAGGCCAGGGACACTCCCAAGGACAAGAACACTACAAAGGAAAGGGCACCTCCCAAGGCCAGGGACACTCCCAAGGACAAGGACACTACAAAGGAAAAGGGCACCTCCCACGGCCAGGGACACTCCCAATGACAAGGACACTACAAAGGAAAGGGCACCTCCCAAGGCCAGGGACACTCCCAAGGACAAGGACACTACAAAGGAAAGGGCACCTCCCAAGGCCAGGGACACTCCCAAGTACAAGGACACCACAAAGGAAAGGGCACCTCCCAAGGCCAGGGACACTCCCAGGGACAAGGACACCTCAAAGGAAAGGGCACCTCCCAAGGCCAGGGACAATCCCAGGGACAAGGACACTTCAAAGGACAGGTACACTACAATGGACAGGGACACTACAAAGGACAAGCCAACTCCCAGGGACAGGGCACTGCCCACGGATCAGGCACATTCCAGAGACAGGACACCTCCTACGGCCAAGGCACCTCCCAGGGCCAAGTGTTCTCCCATGGACACGAGCTCCATCAAGGACAGGCATACATCACCCCTGCCTGCCCTGAGGCTGATGTTGGTGAAGGAATGTAAAACACATGTGTCAGAGGTGGAGTCCCCCATACCTCTACTCCCATCCACACCCCGCCGAAGCAGAGGAAGGAGTACACTGTTGTTGCATCCCCCATTACACATGATGCAGAGGGCAGAAGGCAGGGCCACAGCAAACGTCAAGCAGGGTCCAGCACATCCCCAGAGAGCAGACCCCCACCAGCACATGATCCACCTTTGATGGGTGATGTTTCTGATGAGGCCACACCACTTACCAGTTCACTCATGTCCTGTGTGCCCCTACATATCCCAAAGAAACGGAGACACACACCAGTGACACCTGACCACCCCAATGTCGCTCCAGTACAGCTGTCACCAGCTCCCAGAGCCACCCTGCCTCCTGGCCCATACAGCCCTGTGGCTCATCATTTCAGTGGCCCTAGTGGGTCAGCTGCAGTTCACTCTCATGTGTCAGATAGTGGCACTGTGTCTGTTTTTTGCTGTCATGCCTCATGTAGTAGCACTGTGTCAGTTGTGCCCTCTCCTGTTTCAGGTACTGGCACTGTGTGTGTCCGCCACTCTCATGTCTCAGATGCTGGCATGGTATTTGTTGATCACTGTACAGGGACATGTCCTGGCAGTGTGTCTGGGTCTAGGGCTCATGTGTCAGTCACTAGAGCTGTGGCTGTGTCTCACACTCCTGTATCTGGGTCTATGGCTCATGTTTCAGTCACTAGAGCTGTGGCTGTGTCTCACACTCCTGTATCTGGTGCTGGCAGTGTGTCTGGGTCTATGGCTCATGTGTCAGTCACTACATCTGTGGCTGTGTCTCACACTCCTGTTTCTGGGGCTGGCAGTGTGTCTGGGTCTATGGCTCATGTGTCAGTCACTAGAGCTGTGGCTGTGTCTCACACTCCTGTTTCCGGTGCTGGCAGTGTGTCTGGGTCTATGGCTCATGTGTCAGTCACTAGAGCTGTGGCTGTGTCTCACACCCCTGTTTCTGGTGCTGGCAGTGTGTCTGGGTCTATGGCTCATGTGTCAGTCACTAGAGCTGTGGCTGTGTCTCACACTCCTGTTTCTGGTGCTGGCAGTGTGTCTGAGGCGACTAGGTCAAGCAGTCCAACAGTTCTGTGCCTTGCCATGGACTGTTGATGCACTTAGCCCCTCTCATGTGCTGCCTCAGATGTACCTGTGCCTTGCCATGGACTGTTGATGCACTTAGCCCCTCTCATGTGCTGCCTCAGATGTACCGGCTCTGTGCCTTGCCATGGACTGTTGATGCACTTAGCCCCTCTCATGTGCTGCCTCAGATGTACCTGTTCTGTTATGAACACTGCCCTGTTGCTGTTCTGATACTGCATTGTGCCCTCTCATGTGCTGCCTCTGATGTACCTGCTCTGTTATGGACACTGCCCTTTTGCTGTTATGATACTGTATTGTGCCCTCTCATGTTCTGCCTCTGATGTACCTGCTCTGTTATGAACACTGCCCTGTTGCTGTTCTGATACTGCATTGTGCCCTCTCATGTGCTGCCTCTGATGTACCTGTTCTGTTATGAACACTGCCCTGTTGCTGTTCTGATACTGCATTGTGCCCTCTCATGTACTGCTTCAGATGTACCTGCTCTGTTCTACACAGTGCCCATGCTCTTGGCTACTCTAGGATTATACCCCTATTATGTGCAATAAAGCAAGTCAATCGTGTGTAGTGGTTTGTCTTTGTCGTTCCTGGTTGTCTCCTTGCATTGTTGATATATTGGTGCTATCGTAAATGCTGTTTCCCCAACATGACCCTCCCCCTCCCCACGTTACAGCCCCGCAAGGTACTCCACTTCCGACAGCCATTGGTGTGTTGGCGTACCTGCATCGTTGTCGGCGACAGTCCATGACTTGCTGGTGGTGAAGCACGAAGAGTATAGGGAATGCGTGTAGCGCTGGGTCCATGACAGCGATCTGCCTGTGGTGGGTATCTTTGCAATGTTGTGCCTCTCCGCTGTGGTGAATCCGCCGTGTTCAGGCAGGTTGTTTTTCCGCAGCGATTTGATGTGTGTTTTCCACCATCGTGATTTAGAGGACGGTCGGAGATGTCATTCCGTACGGCGGTGTCTCTGGATTGGTTACGTCCTCCGCGGGGTCGGGTGTAGTTCCGCGGCGGTGCATGCTCTTCCGCGGCATACGGACATTTGACAGTGCTTCCCATCCTAATATGGCGGACGGACTGGCCGCGGCTGGTGGACTGTAAAAAGGCATTTTCCGCCTCGGTAGGTTCATGAAAGGCTTATTAGGAGTATTAAAAAGATCCTTCATGTCAGTCGCAACAGCCTCTTCGAAAGTTAACACTTTCGTCGGCAAACCAACCACTGGTGGATTGAATATAGAAGGTTTCTTTAAACCTGTATTCTTATCCACCAATTCAATTTCAGTGTTGATTTCTTTGCCGAAAAAATAATGAAGTCTGATTTTTCTGAAAAATTTGGCCAGTTCGATCTGTGCCATGAATGGGTCTCCTGGTTGGGTAGCCACAAACCCCAGTCCTCTATTTAGAAGACTCTCTTCATCACAGGTGAGTATGTGGGTACTCAAATTGATCACAAGACTGTCGTGTTGCTTGGTCCCACTGGCTCTTGAGGCGCCTGAGGTATTTTCTTCCCATGCGTTTAAGAATACTGTTAACATCACAAGAATTAGAAGGATAGGCTTTCCATCACATTGGTACCCTTTCAGAGACAGTCTAGTTCTATACACTAAAACGATATATATATATATACATCGAATAAAGCAACCAATATATAAGGCTTGGGATTACTTTAGCATTTATTGCTGTTACGTAAATGTATTCACTTCATTTACATTTACAAGCTTATATTGGCGCTTGAGCAGTGAGAGATATATATATAAAATATATAGATTACAGCCTTTGTTCATTAACAATGTTGTAAATCCTGGGCTTAACATGTATACAACTTGTAGTGGCACTCCCCTTTTTGAACCATTACATTTTTAAACCGGGCCAACCCGTTGTAGTAACTGGAGATTCAATAAAACCAGTATCGGCATTCTATAATCTCTGTTGCCGCTATAAATGTATTGACATCGCTTGTAATTACGAGCAGTGGTTTATTTCCAATTACTAACAAGGATTTCTTGGCTTATCTCTATTTTGAAACGAAAACTACTTATCCCAGAATTCCCTGTAATCACGTGACTGTTTGTCACGTGATCGGAAGCAAAGTGCTAAACAAATAGACACCGAACGATGGCCGCGGTGACTCCCCAGACAGTGCAGAGGAACGTCTGGAGACACCGACGGTCAGGTAGGGCTGACAAGCGCCTTACGCATGCCTAGCAACAGAACGCATGCGATCTTTCACCAGGCAAATGCAATTATGAGCGGAAATTGATTTAAAAACATTTACGGGTAGACCGCGTGAAGTGGCAGCTACCGGGTGAGTGTGGCAGGGTCTGCTTGTATTGAATAGCACTGTGCGAGCACGATCATGGCACGTTTTACAAACAAATACAACAACAATGGTAACGGTTAAGCACGCGGAGATTCTTAGGACGACTTCCAAGCAGATGAGCGAAATTGGATTAGTGGATGGATTACTGGCTGTGCTTCGTAATCTACGTTGAATATGGAATAAAGCAAAGAAATGAAAACTTCGTGACAACTTTGGATAATTTTTGATACTGATTATATTGAACTTTATTGATGAACTGAGTGCTTGGTGGATTCTTCTGAAACGTTTTACAAACATGTTTTTTTATCTTTAAATCTCTACGGGCTGACTGCGCGAGTAGGCGGCTACCGATGAGGTGTGAACTCTTAAGATATATGAAGCCAACTGCAGAATGCATTGAATGTCTCCTTATTGTTTTTAACACTAGAGCGGTGCTCCTCTATACCTGAGCTGCAGCCAGTTGGGGTGTAGCGCCATCCCCACAACGAATGGGTGAGTGGCTATGAGCAATATATAGCTTTTTATATATAACAAACAGACTCGTGACAGATAGTTCCAGAATGATGTCTGAGTGTTGTCTATAATATGGTACAACTTATCTGTCTCTAATTATATTCTAATTATGTTCTTTCATGTGTCTCTCCTGTTCAATTGACTGCGACGTGATGTGACAATAGTTTTGTGGTGGAGTATCTTGCCTTAATCAGCAGGTGATATTATTTTTATTTTTATTTATTCTTTCACGTTACACAGCAGTAGCAACGATCTGGTCCTGAGGAATGCATTGGCACACTAGCCCTCTATGCTGAAACATGTCGACCGTTATTGCCTACAGATATTTTGTCAAATCTGTATCTGCACATAGTAATTTTTAGATTTGGGAGAGCTGATAAAATATTAAAGTGGTAGTTTATACAGTTCTACTCAATTTTAAATTCACTTACACTTTTTGCACTGCTTATTCAGTAGCCACTACCATTAAGATTCTGCACCATTCACTTAACAACTACACTATGGTGATATCACAGCCTAGAAAACATGCATAGGCTGTGAACTCTGTCTCCTGGGCAAGGAGAACCCATATGATGTCAAGGGCGGTACAGAACGGCTACTGATGGGAAAATTTCACCCATGCTTTTGAGCCTGAGTTCACTTATTACTTGTCACACACAGGTGCTTGCTTTGGGTCTTCTCGCCACATTGAACAATGAGTTATTAACTTAATCTATGCTTGTCATATCGTGGTCTTTATTTTGTTCAGTTGAACGTCACATTTGCCTGACCCCTAGATATCCTTTGTGTTAGGAGTTCAATTGCAGACAGTTGGCTGTCATCCATTCTGAATGATCACTTCAGAAACATTGGATGCAGTGACTTGGGTTGATTTTGGGTTGATTTTGGGGAACTGGAACATTGGATCCTATGTTGCATGTCCTCTTGTTTCCTCCCCGGGGTAGTTCTCCTTTTCAGTTCGCCTTGTACTTTCCTTCAGGAAATAGATATACAGGGGAGACTTTAGACATCAGGCCTCTTATGGGTTAACACTAAACCACCACCACACTGTGCAGGCTATGAGGAAGGCAGGATGGGCCTAGTGCATAGATCAAAAAATCACTGGTTCCAGCATTCAGATCAAAAAGGGCAATAGAACAAGAGAAGAAAGCATGCCGTTCCTTTCAGTACAGTAAGTCGTGCTAAGCCACCACCTGCTCCCCGAATCCTCTGGATAGTGCTTCACTTCAGGAATCGGAATGTGATATAGCCAGCCAGCTTTGGTCCATGTGATCTCAAACCCCTCCCCTCAAAACCACATTAGTGAAACCCATGTTTGTGCCCAAGAAATCACATGGTGAGGACCCCTTATTTGTACTCGCCTGGGCCCATAACTCTGTCCTGGAGTCACGGCTGTCTCATCCCTTTGCCTTTCCCCTTTTCTCTATATGTCTCTATCTTTGTCTCTGTATCTATCTCTGTCTCTGTCTCGGTCTGTCTCTATCTGTCTCTGTCTCTATCTGTCTCTATCTGTCTCTGTATCTGTCTCTGTATCTGTCTCTATCTATATCTGTCTCTATCTTTGTCTCTATCTCTGTATCTTTCTCTATCTCTGCCGCTATCTCTGTCTCTGTATCTGTCTCTATGTGTCTCTGTCTCTATTGGTCTCTGTCTCTATCTGGCTGTCTCTGTATCTGTTTCTATCAGTCTCTGTCTCTATCTGTCTACGTATCTGTCTCGATCTGTCTCTGTCTGTCTCTGTCTCTATCTGTCTCTGTCTGTCTCTATCTGTTTCTATCTGCCTCTGTATCTGTCTCCATGTGTCTTTGTATCTGTATCTGTCTCTATATGTCGCTGTCTCTGTATGTCTCCTTGTCTCTGTCTCTATCTCTGTATCAGTCTCTATCTCTATCTGTCTCTGTCTCTATCTGTCTTTGTCTCTGTCTGTCTCTATCTGTCTCTGTCTTAGTGTCTGTCTCCATGTGTCTTTGTATCTGTCTCTGTCTTTATCGGTCTCTGTCTCTATCTGTCTCTGTCTCTATCTGTCGGTCTCTGTATATGTTTCTATCAGTCTCTGTCTCTGTATCTGTCTCTGTATTTGTCTCTATCTGTATCTGTCTATCTCTGTCTCTGTATCTGTATTTGTCTGTATCTGTATCTGTCTCTATCTTTATCTGTCTCTATCTGTCTCTGTATCTGTCTCTATCTGTCTCTATCTGTCTCTGTCTCTATCGGTCTCTGTCTCTATCTGTCTCTGTCTCTATCTGTCTGTCTCTGTATCTGTTTCTATCAGTCTCTGTCTCTATCTGTCTCTGTATCTGTCTCTGTATCTGTCTCTGTCTATCTCTGTCTCTGTCTCTAGCTGTCTCTGTCTGTCTTTGTCTGTCTCTATCTGTCTCTGTATCTGTCTTCATGTGTCTTTGTATCTGTATCTGTCTCTATATGTCTCTGACTCTGTATGTCTCCTTGTCTCTGTCTCTATCTTTGTTTCAGTCTCTATCTCTATCTGTATCTGTCTCTATCTGTCTTAGTGTCTGTCTCCATGTGTCTTTGTTTCTGTCTCTGTCTCTATCTGTCTCTGTATCTATCTCTATCTCTGTCTCTATCTCTGTATCTTCTCGATCTCTATCTCTGTCCCAGTCTCTGTCTCTGTCTCTCCATCTGTCTCTATCTCTGTCTCTGTATCTATCTCTGTCTCTGTCTCGGTCTGTCTCTGTCTCTCTATGTCTCTATCTGTCTCTGTCTCTATCTGTCTCTCTCTGTCTCTGTATCTGTCTCTATCTCTGTATCTTTCTCGATCTCTATCTCTGTCCCTGTCTCTGTCTCTGTCTCTCCATCTGTCTCTATCTCTGTCTCTGTATCTATCTCTGTCTCTGTCTCTGTCTGTCTCTGTCTCTCTCTGTCTCTATCTGTCTCTGTATCTGTCTCTATCTGTATCTTTCTCTATCTTTTTCTCTATCTCTAGCTCTGTATCTTTCTCTATCTCTGCCACTATCTCTGTCTCTGTCTCTATCTGTCTTTGTATCTGTCTCTGTCTCTATATGTGTCTCTATATCTGTCTCTATCTCTAGCTCTGTATCTTTCTCTATCTCTGCCACTATCTCTGTCTCTGTCTCTATCTGTCTTTGTATCTGTCTCTGTCTCTATATGTGTCTCTATATCTGTCTCTATCTCTAGCTCTGTATCTTTCTCTATCTCTGCCTCTATCTCTGTCTCTGTATCTGTATCTGTCTCTTTATCTCTCTCTGTCTCTGTATCTGTCTCTATCTCTGTATCTGTCTCTATCTCTTTATCTGTACCTGTCTCTATCTCTGTATTGGTCTGTCTCTGTCTCTATCTGTCTCTGTCTCTATCTGTCTCTGTCTCTATATCTATCTGTCTCTGTATCTGTCTCTGTCTCTATCTCTGTATCCGTGTCTATCTCTATATCTGTCTCTGTATATGTCTCTATCTCTGTCTCTATCTCTAGCTCTGTATCTTTCTCTATCTCTGCCTCTATCTCTGTTGCTGTATCTGTCTCTATCTCTGTGCCTGTATCTGCCTCTGTATCTGTCTCTTTATCTATCTCTGTCCATGTCTCGGTCTTTCTCTGTCTCTATCTGTCTATATCTGTCTCTGTCTGTCTTTGTCGTTGTCTGTCTGTCTGTCTCTGTCTGTCTGTCTCTATCTCTATGTCTCTATCTGTCTGTCTGTGTCTGTCTGTATGTCTCTATCTGTTTGTCTGCTCTCTGTCTGTCTCTGTCTGTCTTTGTCTTTGTTTGTTTCTATCTCTGTCTCTGTCTGTCTCTTTCTCTGTCTCTGTCTGTCTCTCGGCACAATTATCCAAATTCTGAATGTGCTTACATCTAATGTTCAGGAACAGTGATTCGAAGATGAAGCTGCTGTGGGAGAAGAGGACGTCGTAGGCAACACCAAACAGGGAAGCTTCCCAAAAGGCCCTTTAAAAGTCTGCTGTGTAAGCGCTTACAGCTGACTTTTAAAGGGCCTTTTGGGAAGCTTTCCGATGGTGCCATGATGTCACAGAGGCCGGCAGTAAACACCGAAGATGGCCACAGGAGCATTCATAGTGAATACGTATTTAATACGTATTCACTACGTATGCTCCTGCGGCAATCTTCTGTGTTTACTGCCGGCCTCACTGCCTGGAAACTTAGAAACTGCAAGGCAAGGTCCGTGGGCTGTAATGAAGGCCTGCCGGCCCGCTGGCGGCCTGCAGCTGTACTATGAGTACCACAGCTGTAGAACTTCCACATCTCAGTTAACCACAAGCCACTCTTTTTCGATGATGGGGTAGTGTGCCTTGAAAAGTAACAATTTCCAGCTGAAATAAACCACAGGGTGCAGGTGATCCACAGTATCAGGTTGGGACAACTCTGCACCCAGACAGTGATGCAAGGTGTCCGTTTGCAGTATAAACTGTTTGGTAAAATCCGGACACACCAACACAGGGTAGTTACATAAAGTGTTCTTCAGACTGTCAAAACTGTGCCGATGGAATAGGGACCAGCCCATGATCTTCTTTGTTTGTTTTTTTTTTTTAAATGATCAGTCAAGGGGGAAGCCATCTCAGAAAACCTGGGACTGAAGTGACAATAATATCCTATAAGGCCTAGGAAGGACATGTTTGCCTTCTTATCCACAGGTCTGGGCAGTTCCTTAATTGCCTGTACCCTATCAACCTGGGGGCTGATTTTCCCTACCTGTATTTGGTAACCCATACAAGAGGAATTTCAGATGACGATGTCATCTAGAAAGGCTGCTGCATACCCCCGATGGGGGCAAAACAAAAATTCCATTAACCTCTGAAAGGTTGCTGTAGCCCTTGCACGCCAAGCAAAGGGTAGCACCCAGAACTGACACAGACCTGAGGGTGTGGAAAACACAATTCTTTCCTTAGCAGTTTGAAATAATGGGATCTGCCAATATCCTTTTGTTAACTCCAATGTGATGAGGTAGGGTGCAGACCCAAGGTTATCAAGGAGCTCCTTGACCCTGGGCATGGGGTATTTGTCAAATTTAACTAGACTATTGATTTGGCTTAAATCTATGCCAAATTGAACAGTGCCATTTGGTTTTGGCACTAGTACCACCTGGAAACACCAAGGGTTATTGGACGGCTCCATTAGCCCTTCATCTAACAGGCTGGCTACCTCTTTCCCAACAGCCCATTGTCTGGCTTCAGGGATGCGGTAAGGTCGTAAGCATAAACCCTGACCTTTCTCCATCTGTATGTTGTGCTGTACTAAGGTGGTTTTCCCTGGGTAGCCTGAAAACACCTCTTGATGTTGTTCAAACAAACCCATGAGTTGGTTTCTCTGTACAAGACTCAGTTGTGGGCCTACTCGTGTCTCGTTGAGGCTGAAGGATTTATGCACAGGGGAAAAAGAGATATCTAGGGTTTGCGTATCTGTTGCTAGGAATCAGGAGTGGGTCATCCCCAGGGTCAGACTCTTCCATCCATTTCTTTACACAAATTAATGTGGTATATTTGTGCCTTTGCTGGACAGTGGGGAACCGCTAGCTGGTAAGTCACTGGAGTGACCTGTGCTGTTACAGTCAAAGGGCCTTGCCATGTCGCTTGGAGCTTATTGTCAGAGGATGGTAAAAGAATCAATGCCTTCTCACCCCCCCTTAACTTCCTCAGCTTACTGTTGTTATCATACCCAGATCTCTGTTCTTCTTGGGCTTTTTCCATGTTCTGTCTAACCACTTCCCAGAGTATGTGTATCTTTTCATTCAGGCTTTGTGCATATTCGAATATGCCTAGCCCTTCGCACTTGTCTGCTTCCCACTGTTCTGCAGCCATGTCTGATAAAGTCCTGCGTTGACTGCCGAAGAAAACCTAAAAAAGGCTGTACCCCGTGGAAGACTGAGCGTGGATGCGTGCCTTGTACAACACCAAGGGTAGTTTTCTAATCCATTCTCTCCCCATTTCGGACACCAGTTTTTTTAGGACGGTTTTTACTGTCCAGTTGTACCATTCCATGAGTTCGTCAGTGTGGGGATGGTACAACGAGGTTCCTATCTAGGTGAACCCTAACAGCTGACAATTTTGGGCCATGAGTACGGACATAAAAGGGGGTCCTGGTCTGTGAGGAGTTCCTTGGGAAACCCCACTATGGAAAAAACTCACTTATGGCCTGGGCTACTATTGTGGTTGTCATACTAGACAAGGGAATCGCCTCTGGGTATCTTGTGACATAATCAACAAACACCAAAATATACTGGAGTCCTCCAACAGAGGTTAAAAGTGTCGTGCAGGCCTCAGCCAGACCCGCTAGTGCAAGGGGTTCGCCCTTCTGCGCACGAAGTCCTCAGACCCAAAGGAAAAAAGTTGGCACGGAAACTGGAAATGACAGACACATAGTTTATTACACCTCATGAGGTGGTGCTAAAGTTCAACCAGTACCCTTCGGCACTGCGAGAAGTAGCACAAAGGGCTACCGAACAAATGGTTTATTTATACCCACACAGGGGCTCAAAAGAAGGCGGTACAAAGCACAAGGGCACATTTTATGTCCATACAAGGTAATATCGAGAAACACAATCGATCAGTGGGAGGAGTTAACAGTCTTGGGGTCTCGGCTAACACATTCCAATCTAGGGTTAACCATTAGCAGATGTGGACCCTAACGGTCAGCAGCAAAACACAGAGATGCTATTATTAGCCTGTTGCTGGGCAGATTCAAAGGCCACGAGCAGAAAGATAGGACAACGCACATGGCCGACGCGAGGCAGAATGTGGCAGACAAAATGGCTGCCGTGAATTCAAAATGGATGCCGCTAAACGTCAAGATAACAGTCAGAACTCAGATGTCTTTCGCTAACGCTCAACTTAATCGCTGTCAAACTACAACAGACGATCCTTTTAGCGTTAGCTAAAGACATATGCTCTTTTTGGGTAATCTGTGCATTCATCTCGTATATCTATGCACAATATATTTATCACCTCCTTATCCAACGATCGTTGCGTTTTTACGGCATTTCGTTTGGATGGTATACAGGCAGTTATGCACATAGAACACAGCATTGGGCCACAATGTATACACATACAACAGGTGAAAATTAGTGCAGCTGCGATACACAGAATAGTCAGCAGTTTCCAACCCCAAGCAGAAATTAAAGCCCAAAACCATCCAGCAAATGTCCAGGTACCATTTTTCTCATGAATATCAGAAGCTATCTTGTGCAGTTTAAGAATTGCTTCATATACAGAAGGCGAATTATCAGGGATGAACACGCAACAACTACTTCCGATGACTTTACATGCTCCTCCTCTATCTGCTAACATAACATCCAGAACCATTCGGTTCTGAAGAGTTACAATTCTAGCAACTTGCAGCTCCTCGGTAATATTACCAAGCGCTATAGCTGTTTCATTGGTGACAGCTTCTACAACTCTAGTTAACCGTCGTATTTTCCTACTATTCAATGCAGCACCTACAAAGGAAAACAGGCCTAAATTAAAGTCAACATATTGGAGGAGCTACGCTAGCAACCAAGATGGCCGCATAAGCTCCCGGCTCCGCCGACCTCCGCCGGAGGCTCATACATCCTGACTTCCATCCTGACTTCCCGCTGAACTCCCGTGCAGCTGAACTGCGCCTGACTCTAAAGGTGCAATCCCGGAATTTCTGGCTGCTCAAATGAGGAAGATACGCCGTGCGCCATTCTCGGCCTAACCCGGAGCTGAAGCCGGGGCCTCGAGTTCTAACCCAGCCGGGTTGGAGTTGAACAACATCGGCCGCGGGACTTGGGTGGTTCCGGTCTCCCGAAGTGGCGTCTTTCTTTTCCGTTTTTGATGGTGTCCGGTGGCAGCTTTATCCTGTAACTACGGCGGCTCGCCTTATCGACTGTTTTGGTTGGGGATCCGCCACCCGGAGGCCCCGTTGAGCTCCCGGGGTTGATGGGCTTGGTTCCTCGCTGACGGCGACGGTGCTGAGATCGTGCTTTCGCAGAGCTAACTGTTATCATCTGTATTGCCTTCGCCTGGTGCCCCGGAGAAGTCGACCTCCTGGGTTCGGATACCCGCCCGGTCGCTCACTGAGGGGCAATGGAGCGGGCTGAAAGTACACCGTCGCTGCGCACTATAATGGCCGCCATTTGGGAGCTCCGCGTCACCGCCACCGTCCAGAAGATGGGTGTAACGGTTAATCACATTTGCCGGAGACCGGACTCCGACCCTTTGTTGGTTGTGAGCCACGATGCCTCACCCGCGGAGCAAGCTCCGATCGCTACCGAGGACCCTGTGCGGGAATCGGACTTGGAAATTTTTTGCGACCCTAAGATGGCGGTGAGCGAGCCCGAAAGTACTGGCTGTGTGGTTTGTCCCGTGTCGATATCGCCCGAGCTGGATGTGACTATTTCTGTATTTCAGTGTGACTTCTCCAATGAATGTCGGATTAATGCCTCGCCTCTTTTCTTTCCGAGTGATCAAAAACGCTTTGCTGACTTATCGCTGGTGGGCAGTGAACTTGGTTTGACTTTTCGACTTTGTGACTGTCTATCCTGGTATCACTCCTTTCGTGTTGACTTTGACACTATTCTATTTCTGGATGTTCTTGTTGTGATGGCGGTTCGACTGGCCAGGGCTCGCATGAAGAATCGTAGCGGCCTGGTTATGCTGGATGGGGTCTGTGTAATGGATCGTGTAGGCCAGGGCTGAATTTGAATTCGGTGCAATGACTTTCTTTTGGCTCTACTGGGTAGTGTCTGTGGGTGCGAGGGCCAGATGGGATTCTGATTGTCTGGGTTTGGTGTTACTTCCGTGCTCGAAAAGGGATTTGCTGCCTCTGTGGTGCCGGGGGCCGGGCGGGATGGTCCTTTTTCTGTCTGTGGCCCCCCCTATTGATTTATTTATTGGTATGTTATAATTTGCTTAATACTACGGTAGGGGATGTCTGCTTTTGGCGGGGGGGAAGGGAGTCCGGGAGCCCGTATCGTTTTGTAACACATCTCCTCCTCCAGCTTTTTCCCTTCCTTGGGTGTAGTTTAGTGGGCGACAGGCACGCTGCTAGTGGGGTTAGGTCGTAGCCATCTGCAGGGGTGCAGGGTGTGGGGTTGAGGTTTTTTTTTCCCATTATTTTGTTCTATGACCTTTCTATTTCCATTTTCCTTCTTCACAAGAGATGTGGCATATTCTCCTGATCCTGTTGTTCCTCATATCTGGGTGTCGACTGTCCGATTCGCATATCCTGTATTCCTGGTGGGCGGGTACTGATGGGGTTTGCTTATGGTCGTCTATATTGGATTGTTTTGCCTCAGCTCTAAGCTGGTATTGATATCTTGCGGATGATTTTGACTGTAATGTATTTCCTCAATTCATTTGCCCGTCCGCGGATGTAATATATTTCGCCAAGTGACACCCGATATGTACAATTTACTCTTGTGTTATAAAAAAAAAAAAAGTCAACATATTGCTGCAGACTAGTGTCCGTCTGGTCAACATTGTCAATCCGAATTGTTCGCTTATAACGATTCATGGAAATATTTCTAAACAGTTTAAAATCCCGGTGATATGAAGCAGGTGCAAGAAAAACAGGGGGCAATAGAAAAGATACATAACAAATACCAGACCACCCTATAGGCAATCTATGATACCCATGACTTCCACATACTAGATATGTGTTATGTGAAGCCAGGAAAGTACTATCATTTATTCCATCTATATTTAACACAACAACACATTCGCTGATTCCCACTGGAATTCGTCCAGTACTTTGCACACAGGGATTAGCTTTAGTTCGTGTTACAGTAATTACAGAATCATTGCTTGTGGTAGAGTCTCTTGTATGGGTGAAAACATAAGGCGTTGAAGCATTGTCCGGCCGATATTCTTCCCATTCCCATATAGTTCCATTCGCTTGTTCATCTTGATAACACTCTTTATTCAAACGGAAGAGAAGTCCACCTACTGCAGGTTTTCTGTTCGAAAAGAGAAGAGTGTACCAGGCTCGACAAGAACCATTATGCGAAAAAGGAAGTGGAATAAACGGCGTTCCACCTTTCTTCTGATGAGCTGGAAGCATACCACAAATCCAGCAGTTTGTAGTATTGGTGGCATTGTGAGTGTGGTGGAGCATTTGAACAAAAGTATTATTCAAATAAGATTCTCGATGCTTATGCTCATGATAGGGAAGAGTAAAATGCTGATGCTCTTCCGGAATCGGAGTAGTAGGAACCATAAAGAATTTCCGAGCAGGACTCACCCTCTCAACACACCAGGTGATCACTGCTATAACTGTTAAAACAACAAAAACACTTAATACTCCTAAAATCTTCTTCTTAGTAGCATTCATAGTCACAAAGCTAAATCTTCAAACTAAAAAATAGAAAAAACAAAATAGTCCATGAGCTCTTTACTCTCGGTAGACGTTGGTTTCTTCACCACAGACCAAGACAGGTGTCACTACACTACGCAGGGCTGATCCCCCTCCCTTGTCATATCGGCTTTCCGTTTCCACTACCCAGAGCGGTTGCTCAACCAGTCTCGCAACAAAAAAACTGCAAATTACTTTCTTGATCTCAAATTGTATCGCGCTGCTCCAGGAGTTGTCTGGTCCGGGAAGAACTCCGCAGATCCGTCAGGTGATACAGCAGGGCCTTTCTCCGTAATCAAGATATCCCGATGGTCGGTCAACACAGCAGGTTCCACCAAGGTCGACAGTATCTACCGGCAATGGGTGCTATGCACCCAGTTCTTCTTGTTGGTGACCCGAACTGCCATTCTCGTGGCGAGGAGTACTTGCTCTGGTCCACGCCACCTCGGTTCCAGGCTGCTTGACCTCTCGAATATTTTCAGCATCACAAAATCGCCGGGACGGAGTTCATGGCCCTCACCTTGGGATTTATCAGGGAGCGCTTCTCGAACCTGTTGATGAATAGAAACCAAGCTGTCAGTTAATTGTGCCAAATAGTCATTCATTAGAACACAAGGTACATCATACACAGAACTTGGTTTTGGAATGTTCATCGGCCGTCCAAATACCACCTTGTACGGGGTAAGACCCGTCCTAGAATGTGGTACCGATCTAATGGACAATATTGCCAATGGCAGCGCATCTGGCCAAGTTAAGTTCGTGGAGGCTTGAATTTTCGCAATTTTGAGTTTGAGAGTGCCATTATACCTCTCCACCAATCCTGCGGATTGTGGATGGAACACAGCATGGAACTTCTGCTTAATTCCTAATCCCTTCAGGACATACTTGATAACTTCCCCGACGAAATGAGGCCCGTTATCATTCCATAAAAGTCTGCAAACACCAAACCTCGGGAAGAACTCCTTCAATAGCACCTTAGCAGTAGTAATAGCAGTATTATCTTTTGTAGGTTATGCCTCAATCCACTTACTGAAGGCGCAAACCACCACCAAGACATACTTTAAATTATTACACCGCTCAAGCTGAATGTAGTGCATTTGCAAGACTTCAAAAAGTGCAGTTGGTGTAACAAAACCTCCAGATGGAACTCGTGTCCCTTTTCCAGGCTTATATTGCAAACAAATCAAGCAGGACTGTACTATTCTCTTAGCTGTGCTAGCAATCACTGGATGCTCCCAAACTTGCGCAAGCATTTTCGTCATTGCAAGAGCTCCAACATGTGCTACCCCATGTGCCATCTGAACCATAGGTTGTACGAAAGCTATAGGCAGCTTCCATCGATCCATCTGCTTGTTTCTCCAACAACCTTCATCATCTAACTCTCCTTCTCTAGACCAATGTTCACGCTCTTTGTCAGAAGCTGTCTTCTGTATCTCTTGCACTTCCTGCCTAGCGTCGTGCCATCTTTCAGCTTGCGACTTTACTACATACATAGAAGTGGTATTTCTCTGCATTGCAGTCTCGCGTGCTATACGATCTACAAAAGCATTTCCCTGTCCAATCTTATCTGTGACTTTCTTATGTGCACTGCACTTCACTATGGCAATTTTCTTTGGTAATGTCAATGCAGTCAAAAGATTGTGCACTAAATCTCCGTGCATTATCTGTATTCCATGGGATGTAAGAAAGCCTCTTTCCTTCCAGAGTAGGCCAAAATCATGCGCTACTCCAAAAGCATAGCGGCTATCTGTGTAAATGTTTACGCACAAACCAGCACTAAGCTCACATGCTCGTGTCAATGCTATCAATTCAGCTGCTTGAGCCGATTTCTGTGGTATGAGAGCTGTCTCCACTATTGTCTCAAGCATGGTAATTGCATATGCAGCTGAGGTCGTACCATCTGGTAATTTCAAGCAAGACCCATCAACCCACAATTCACCATCTACATCTGGAAGGGGCGTATTTTTTTATTTTTTTTGTGTATTTTATAAAGCGCGCAGCGACCCCAACGGGGCATCCCGGCGCTAAGGACTCTGACAACCAGCTGAACAGGATCGGGGTAGCAGTCTTAGGAGGAAAAAAGGAGGGTTTTCAGGGATTTACGAAAAGCAGGTTCTGCTTGGCAGCTGCGCAGGGCGAAGGGGAGCTTGTTCCAGTGTTGGGTAGCACAGACCTCAAAGGTTTTTCCGCCTGCGCGGGCTCGCTTAAATCGGGGAGTTTCTAAGAAAAGTAGGGAGTTGGAGCGTGGAGCCCTGGTTTTAACGTATGGACGTAAGGTGTTTTTCAGGTGGGCTGATCCGCTGCCTTTGGAAGCACGGAAGGCCAGCGTCATTGCTTTGAAAACGCATCTCTTTGCGATGGGCAGCCAGTGCAGTTTGCGGAGGTGAGGAGAAATATGATGTCTGACAGGGATTCTCTCCACCAGCCGTGCAGCGGCGTTTTGGACTGTCTGTAGTTTGTGACACAGGCCGGCCGTGATGCCGAGGTAAAGGGCATTGGCATAATCGAGATGGGATATGATTAGTGCCTGGATCACAGTTTTACGGCAGTCCTCCGGCAGGTAGTTAATGAGCCGTTTGATTGTTCTAATTTTAGCGAAGCAGGAGGCTGCGACTGTTTGTACCTGGGTGCTGAAACTGAGATGGTTGTCCCAGCGGACTCCCAGGTTTCTCACCGAGTCTTTAGGCGTGGGGGCTTGGCAGAAGTCCTCTGGCCACCAAAGGCTGGAGTCCAGGGGAGAAGGTGAGTTAAAAAACAGAATCTCCGTTTTACCTGAATTAAGACGGAGGGAGTTGGCATCCATCCAGTGAGAGATGGCTCTAAGGCAGGATTTCAGCGGTTCAAAAGCGGAGGAGGAGGGGGTATCGAACGTGAAAAGTAGCTGAATGTCATCAGCGTAGGATGTGGATTTAATTCCAGTCTGAGCAATCAGCTTGGCCAGGGGGGTAAAATAAACATTAAACAAAAGCGGGCTTAGAGAGGAGCCCTGTGGGACTCCACATTTGAGTGGTCTGGCTGAGGAAGTGAAGGAAGGGGTGAAAACGTGTTGTGTACGGTCAGACAGATAGGATGACAGCCATTTCAGCACAGAGCCGCCCAGCCCTAAGTCCTCCAACCTTCCCAGCAGGATCTTATGAGAGATGGTGTCAAATGCTGCTGAAAGATCCAGCAGCACTAACACCGCCCTCGACCCTCGGTCGAGCGTCCACCTCACAGAGTCGGCCATTTCAATAAGGGCCGACTCCGTGCTGTGGCCCGACCTAAAGCCATGCTGGGAGTCGTGGAGAAGCCCTTTGGACTCGATGAAGTTCGCCAGTTGGGAGTGGACCAGCCTTTCCAAGATCTTAGCTGGGGCGGGCAGGAGGGAGATGGGCCTGTAGTTGCTGGGAAGGTCGGGGTCCAAGTTGGGCTTCTTCAAGATGGGGACTAATGAGGCATGTTTCCATTTGGTGGGGAAGCATCCTGTTCGAAGGGAGTCGTTCCAGATGAGATTTAGGTAGGGGTTGAGTAGGGGTGCCAGTTTTTTGTATTCCTTGGCTGGCCAAGGATCGTTTGGCGAACCTGATTTACAATTAAGTAATTCTGTCATAGATTCAGCTTCCAATATCGCTGCAAATTCAGACATGAGGTACGGCGGCGACGGCTGTATCAGGGAGTTAGATCGCTCATCATCTCCTTCACTGATGGAGGGGGGAAAAGATGAATAAATGATCTCAATCTTGTCCTCAAAAAATTGAGAACGTTTATTACAAAGCGCCTGTGAGGCGGGCTGAGATCGGATCAGTGCAGTGGGATCTGTGAAAGATCTAACAATGTTGAAGATCTCTCTGGCACCGTTGCTAGCGAGTTTGATTCGGGAGGCCAGATAATCCCGTGTATGCTCCTCTATCATTCTCCGGTATTGTTTAAGGGCAGTTTTGTAGAGGTTTTTACTGTTTGGAGAATTATTCTGTCTCCAATGACGTTCAAGAGATTTACAAAAAGCCTTTTTCTGCCGAAGTTCGTCGGAGTACCAGGGGGCTGATGGTGCCGTCCTGTAGGTTTTAATCGGTTTAATCGGTTTAATGGGGGGCAGGGCATCTAAGGCCTGTCCAATCCAAGTGTCCAGGTGGTTGATAGCTAGGTCAGGGTCAGGTGACGGACATGGTTGGGAGTTATTGAGGTGTTTCTGGAGCGCATCCAGGGTGACGCGGCTCCAGTTTCTGCCTGAGGGTTTAGGAGTGATAGAGGGTCTGGTGGGGCGGGGGGAGTCGATCTCAAAGGAGATAAAGAAGTGGTCCGACCAAGTGACCGGAGTGGGAGGGTCCACCCGGATGGAGGGGAGATTGGAACAGATTAGATCCAGTGTGTGACCCGCTGTATGCGTGGGTAGGGTTATGAGTTGGACTAAGTTGCAGGCCGCAAGCGTAGAGATAAAGTGGCTGCTATGCGAACAGGATTCATTATTAACATGAAGATTAAAATCTCCTAAAGCGGTAAAGTTGGCATAGCGGGTACTAAGCTGAATGATGTAGTCCGTCAAGGCCGGTAAGTGCGATAGATTGGAGTAGGGGGGGGGCGATAAATGAGTATTCCCGAACAGGAGGAGGATGGGGAAGTTTGGATGCTGAAAGGCAAGCCTTCTATACAGTCAATGTGGTTGAATGGGGGAAAGGTGGCCGTCCATATGGATTTATGGATTAGGGCAACACCGCCTCCCGATTTACCATTGAGTCTATTAGCACAGCTGATACTGTAGCCCTCCGGTAGGGCAAGGGAGATGGCGGGGTTCGTGGTGTCATTCAGCCATGTTTCCGTTAGGAACAGCAAATCCCAGTTATTATCTCGGAGGGACTGCCAGATGTCGATGGCGTGTTTGGTCAGTGATCTGCAGTTGATAAGTGCAGATCTGAGGGTCAGGGGGGGGTGGGCGCCCGAAGTAGTGGCCGAAATTGGGTTGAGAATTGAACGGGTTGTTAGGCCTGAGGATGAGAGGGTGAAGTGACAATGCGAGCATACAAAGTTCCTGCACTGAGCGTCTGAGAAAGAGCACGGATAGGTTGTGCAGAGAGGGGGTCTTATGGACAGCAAGTCTGTCCGAGTATAAGACACGGCATTGTGGCTGGAGGATCGAGCAGGGGGACCGGCCCCGGCCGCGTCCAGATCGCGGACGAGCGCAGACGAGCTTGCCTTATGTCGCGCCCGCTGCGCTCGTCCGCTGCGCTTCCGGTTGCTGCACATTTTTATCGTGGAAGGACGATGGAGGGGGGCGTGGCCACGAGGTGGGCCTGTCCCCGTCAGGGCGTGGGGAATGGCGGTGGCAAGCTCGGCGATTTCGCCCTTGCTAATGCTCGTTTTAGGTCAAAGTGAGTGCCTGCACGCAACAGTAAGAAGACCAAGTGAGTAAGGGTTGGGTTTTAAAAGTGCAAAGTTTCCGAGTTTTCAAACACACAGAATACAATTTCCGAGTTAAAAACACACAAAAGACAATTTGTCACGCTGCTCCCGGCTGTGCCTCAGGAGTTTGTTTAGAGTCTGTCAGCGCGCTAGCAATCAGCGCGCCTTTTGAGACCTAGCAGGGGGCGTGGCCACGAGGTGGGCGTGTCCCCGTCAGGGCGTGGGGAATGGCGGTGGCAAGCTCGGCGATTTCGCCCTTGCTAACGCTCGTTTTAGGTCAAAGTGAGTGCCTGCACGCAACAGTAAGAAGACCAAGTGAGTAAGGGTTGGGTTTTAAAAGTGCAAAGTTTCCGAGTTTTCAAACACACAGAATACAATTTCCGAGTTAAAAACACACAAAAGACAATTTGTCACGCTGCTCCCGGCTGTGCCTCAGGAGTTTGTTTAGAGTCTGTCAGCGCGCTAGCAATCAGCGCGCCTTTTGAGACCTAGCAGGGGGCGTGGCCACGAGGTGGGCGTGTCCCCGTCAGGGCGTGGGGAATGGCGGTGGCAAGCTTGGCGATTTCGCCCTTGCTAACGCTCGTTTTAGGTCAAAGTGAGTGCCTGCACGCAACAGTAAGAAGACCAAGTGAGTAAGGGTTGGGTTTTAAAAGTGCAAAGTTTCCGAGTTTTCAAACACACAGAATACAATTTCCGAGTTAAAAACACACAAAAGACAATTTGTCACGCTGCTCCCGGCTGTGCCTCAGGAGTTTGTTTAGAGTCTGCAAATCAATGCGACCCTTTGTCTGTTCCTCAGTCAGAAAAATACAATCATGCGTTTCTTGTGACTGAGGCTGAGTCACCGGATATGGCAACAAAGTGGCTGGATTCAAAGTTGCACATCTCTTCAATGTAATGTGGGCGGCTAGCAATGTTAATTCATATCCTGTAAGACGAGCACTAGTCAAGTGCTGCGTCTTTGTCTGACTCAGGAGGGCATCGACAGCATGTGGTACTAGCACTAACAATTTATGTGACAAAACTATTCCTTCACTCTGTCGAATGGACACCGCTGTTGCTGCAACTGACCGAAAGCATCCAGGTAATGCTCTAGCAACAGGGTCAAGAGCTGCAGAAAAGTATGCACACGGACGTTGCTTATCGCCGTGTAACTGAACCAACACTGATAATGCACATCCATCTTTCTCGTGCACGTAAAGTGTAAAAAGGTTCGTATAATATGGTGTGCCTAACACTGGTGCTGAACAAAGGACTTGCCGTAACTGTCGAAAAGCATTTTCACATTCTTCTGTCCATAGAAGAGGTACTGGTGTATCTTTCGTCAAAAGTGCTAACAGGGGCTTAACAATGTGTGAAAATCCCAAAATCCACTGTCTACAAAAAGAAGTGAGACCCAAAAATGCACGTACTCCTTTCTGTGTGGTAGGAACTGGCGTATCTAAAATAGCTTGTATGCGATCTGATGTCAATGCACGTCCCTCCTTAGACAAAAGGTGACCTAAGTAGGTTACCTTTGGTCTACAGTATTGCAGCTTCTTTCGAGAGACCTTGTGATGATGTGTAGCAAGAAAAGAAAGCAAAGATAAAGTACATTTTTCACACTGTTCTGGGGTGTGGGCTGCCAACAAGATGTCGTCGACATATTGTATGAGAGCCACACCTTCGGTCAGTACGAAAGAATCAAGTTCCCTTTTCAATGCTTGGCTGTAAATACTCGGACTTTCGGTATAGCCTTGAGGAACTCTACAAAATCTGTACGATCGATTATTCAAAGTGAAACCGAACAAATATCGGCTATCAGGATGAATAGGGATCGAAAAGAAAGCGTTCTTCAAGTCTATCACAGTGAATGTAGTTGCAGTCGGAGGGACTAAAGTAAGAAGTGTTGTGATGTCAGGGACCACAGGATATTGTGGTACTACTATCTTATTCACCTCCCTCAAATCAATAATGAATCTATAAATTTGTGTGTCAGTATCTCTCTTCGAAATTGGAAGAATCGGGCTGTTGCAAACATTGTATGGGACTTCCTCAACAACTCCGACTCATATCAAATCATGTACAATTCGTATGAGTGCCTCTTCTCCCTCCTGTGAAATGTGATATTGTGGCAATCGAGGTAACACTGCTCCCTCCTTGACACTAATCTGGACCGGAGGAATGACCATCTGACCCACATCGGTGTCTGAGGTAGCCCACAAAGATTCAGGAAGTGAGGCTAATGCAGTGCCTTCTTTAACCAAGTAAATTCTGTCGAATCCAGTGTGATTATCGTTTAAAATGACTCGCACCCCTTCAGGAAAACATCGTATCGTAGCTCGAAAGTATTTTAACATGTCAAGGCCCAAAATGTTGTCTGGTGTGTTAGGGGAAAGCAAAAACGGGCATGGAGCACTGAATTTATCAACATAGAATAAGAGTGGCTGGGACAATGGGCTAAGGGAAGGTGTTCCATCGAAACCTATCGAAGTAATAGTTGTGCCAGACAGGCGAGCCCTCGGAACCAATTGTTTAGACAAAGCGCTACGTGTAGCTCCTGTATCAACCAGAAACCGATCAGTAGAGCCCAAAACATGTGCTGTAACATAGGGACCCGTCTGATCTACTGGAACTTCAATTGATTCCTTACCCTATCCTAGGCAATCCTATGCATGAGCAGAATCGTACAAATCAGACTGAACATAGTCAGACATTTGACATTGATTCCGCCTATCGAATGTGTTCTTTCTCTGTTGTGGGCGTATATTCATGTCGGATTGGGCACGATCATTCGTATTCCCTCGATTCTCCGAGGAACCTGAGCCAGTTCTCCCTTGACCCCGCCCCCATACATCCTGCTGAGAACGTAACACTGGGCAATTACACGCCCAATGGCCGAATTGCTTACAATATGCACATTGATTTGAAGATACATCCGAACGACCATAAGGAATATTGGGAGGCGGTCATCCACCTCTATCATAATTTCTATCGGGGCCCCTATCATAACCTCTAGAAAGCGGACCATACACTTGGGCCAACATAACTTTCGTTTTTAACTCTTTTGACTTCTTGTCCTCAGTCCCTTTTGCCTCTGCCTCCTGGCGCTCATAATACTGAGCCATCGTCAAGACAGAGGCCGGAGAGGACGTAGTCCAAGAACTTTCGCTAGCTTTCAGACGGCTTGCTATCCCTGGTAACAGATTTGAAACATATATATCAACAAACAAATGTCTGCCGGTATCATCAGTAAGAGACTGACCGCTAAAATCATGAAAAGCTTCCTCAAAACGAGTAAAGAAATCAGAAACCGATTCATCTATCTTTTGTTTACAGGACGCTAAAACAGTCCAATCTATCTTTTTAGGGGGAATAATCGTTTTACGTTTAGTCAAAATGGCTGAAGGAAGATCTAATATTAACTGATGCGATTTTTGGGCAGGCTCTCTATCCGCATCTATGCGCTCTATCTCCTTCCATTCGGCACCAAGAACAGCACGGTCATCAATTTTACGAACGGTCCTCCACATATCTGGGGGTAAAATAAGACCGAAAAACAAATCTATATCACATAAAGTCATGACACAAGAATTTAAAGCACCCTCAACTTCTTCGTAAAAGGTGGCTGGATTATTACGCAGGTCAGGCAACGCATTTTTAAGTGCCATTACATCTGCTCTATTCCAGGGGGTGTACACCCAATTATAAATAAAATATCCCTTAGCATCGACAGAATTTTTATTATCATTATCACCCGTTCCTTTAGGAGGAACATACAAAGGCGCGGCTTCCCGCATAGGTTTCATGACAACTGGTATTGTCTTATCTGTCAAAAAGATAGGAGACTGCGCCTGTCCGGGCAGATTGGTCTGTGGAACAGCATCCGCAGCCTTTTTCTGCTCCTTCAGATATCACGCCTCGTTTCGTACTTTAACCAGTCGTCTAATCAGGTCTTCTACCTGGGAAATAACACAAAAAGACCATCACGTAACTGTTTATGATCAGCTGCGATATCAACAGGTTCTAATATTGTGGAATATGTTCGATACATTTCTACAACTTCATCGGCAAATATCGTAGAGAAATATATCTGTTCCTTTTCTGACCAATCTTTTATAATAGCAAAGAGATCGGAAGCAGGATCAGTGCTACGTACTGCTTTACGAGCAGCTTGTCTGATTTGGGCCGAACGTTCAACAGACAACATAGATCGAGTGTCCCGCGCTTTCTGCTGTCCCGAAACGGAATCCTCGTCGTCCCCGGATGGAGCAGACGGAACGATATACGGAGGTGGAGGTCGATCTAATAACAAAAAATCATCTTGTGGTTTATTAAGGACAGGATAGAGAGGCTGACGGACAGGATATTGGCCAGATATCTGTAACCTTCGTTCTTTCTCCTCTCGCTCCTGTAGTTCTTTCACTTCTTTCTTTCATAGTTCCAGCGCTTTCTCATACACAGTCTTTCGCTGTTCCTTTTCAATCAATGCTTGCTCACGCTTCCCTTGCTGCCGTACTTCTTTCTCCCACATTCGCAAACTCTCAAACATATCATGCCTAGACTTTCGCTCAAACAGACATCGCTCCACATATTCAACCTTTCGCGCATCAAACGACCCATGCAATGGCCAACGTAACTCAGGATCCTTCTTGGTATATTTGTGCCACAATGTGCTGTACATTATGGCAGAAAGACCAAACTTCACATACATGTCTCGATTAGGAGTCCCCTCGGGGGGAGCCGGCTGCGATTCCTCAAGTCGTAAATTGGTACCACCAAACAAGCAGCACATCTTTCGAAATGCGCGGTAAACAGGCATGCTCAAGAATAGTGCAAAATGTACACGACTATAGGGAAAGAGCGCTTAAGGTACTTTCTTAGTACGTTGCGCTATACATATCAAAAGCGGAGAAAAAACTCCATGCATCGCCTGTCTATATGAGTTGCAACACATATATATGCAAATATCAAACAAACATATCAAACAAAATCCAAAGTAGACAAGTCTATTCCAAAGTCAAACGTGCCACGGTAAGCGTCCTAAGACTACCTTACCATACGAGGCACTCCAAAGTCCAAAACCTACAACAGGCGCCGCAAAACGGCTCTTACCAATCATAGGCTGTCCAGATTCCAACTGCCAAGTTCAAAATTCGACCAAACGGTCACTGCACGGCAGACCAGCAGAAGAGATCTCAGTCGAGGACCGGCGCCACCTGGATGGTCGGATCGGAAAGTAAGGAGGAATCACCTCGGGTGCCAAGACTCGGGTCTTCTCTGGCAGCGATCGCGTCCTCAGCGAAGTTCCGATCCTTCGTCACGACCAATCCTTCGGGCATCCGAGTCGCCGATGAGCCCCACGCGCCGGGCGCCAATTTGTCATGCAGGCCTCAGCCAGACCCGCTAGTGCAAGGGGTTCGCCCTTCTGCGCACGAAGTCCTCAGACCCAAAGGAAAAAAGTTGGCACGGAAACTCGAAATGACAAACACATAGTATATTACACCTCATGAGGTGATGCTAAAGTTCAACAAGTACCCTTTGGCACAGCGAGAAGTAGCACAAAGGGCTACCGAACACATGGTTTATTTATACCCACACAGGGGCTCAAAAGAAGGCGGTACAAAGCACAAGAGCACATTTTATGTCCATACAAGGTAATATCGAGAAGCACAATCGATCGGTGGGAAGAGTTAACAGTCTTGGGGTCTCGGCTAACACATTCCAATCTAGGGTTAACCATTAACAGATGTAGACCCTAACGGTCAGCAGCAAAACACAGAGATGCTATTATTAGCCTGTTGCTGGGCAGATTCAAAGGCCATGAGCAGAAAGATAGGACAACGCACATGGCCGACACGAGGCAGAATGTGGCAGACAAAATGGCTGCCGTGAATCCAAAATGGAGGCCGCTAAACGTCAAGATAACAGTTAGAACTCGGATGTCTTTCGCTAACGCTCAACTTAATCGCTGTCAAACTACAACAAAAAGGGGGCCTAACAGGTCCATCACCACCCTTGGGAATGGTATGTCTATGATGGGTAAGGCTCTCAGCAGGACTTTAGTCACATGGGGAGGGTTGACCAACTAGCATTGCTCACAGGCCACACAGAACAGACGGATATCCAAAAATGCCCCCGGACAGTAAAAGCATCTCAGCAAATAATCCTCAATTTTTTCTCTACCATAGTGCCCCCTCCAGCCTGACTATGTGCCAGCTGCAGGACCTAAATGAAAGAGGAACTATTAACTGCGTGATGACCTCTTCGCCTTTTTTTACTTTGTGATACAGAAGTCCATCGTTTATGTAAAAATAAGGTACTACCTGGCCCTCTTCCTCACTGTTGTCACTGGCCCATGCCATATCGTAGGTTGGGATCTTCCTTCTGGGCTGCATGGTAGCTACGTGGTGTCATCTCTATGGTCTCTGTGGAAGAGGGGATAGAATTAGCTAGAGGGTTACCAGCTAAAACATACTGTCTATTGTGCTTTTGGTACTCGCTGCTGCTGCGATTCTTTTTACTCTCACCTCCTTGTATGGTTTCTGTTCTGTAGGGGGCCTCCCTTAAGCACTCTGGAAATGGATCTTGCCTCCCTACCGTGGCTAACAAAGAACTAAAGTCTCCATAGGGTGCAGGGACAGAATATCCAATCAAAAATATCGATTTACACAAATATCAATTTAAAAATATTGTGGGTCAGAGATATCGACAGAAAAATTCTCGTGGTCAAGAAAATCAAATTTAGGTAAGTAATATCAATGTTAAAAATATTGAAGTGTAAAATATTGTTTGCAAAAATATAGTTAAAAATATCGATTGTTTTTATTAATGTAATGTATTTTAGTATATATTTTATATGAATGTGATGTATGATTTTTTGGATAAGATTTGCTTGTATTTTTAATATATGTTACATTTTTAGTAGTTATTAATTGTTTTTTATTTGATTTTTGCGTTTTTAGTTTTGTAGCGGGTTGTGGGTTTATACGGGAATAGGGTGGGAAGTAATTTAATTATATTACATTTATTGAATGTTTTTTTATTTATTATTATTTGAGATGTTATAGTGTTAAATGGGTAAAGTAATGTATTATTAATTAAGTAATAATATGTTGTTAATTAATTTTAATTAGTTAATTATGGTAATTGTGTAATTAATTTTAGGTGTGTGTTGTGGTGTTTATAGAAGTAAAGGGTGGCAAGTATTGTGTGTTTAATTAAATATTGTAAATCTTTTAATTAATGTTAATTATTTTATATTTAGTTTGTGCAATTGTTTATTTTTGTGTGTGTTAAAGGTGGGTATTAAATACACTTTTAAATATGTAATTATTAGTTGTTAATAGTATTGTTTTTTCTTTTAGAAGTAATATTTAATTGTGTTTTATTATTTTATAGTTTAATTTAGGTGTATGTTGGGGATATCATTGTGTTAAAGCATGTGAACTGAATGAATGTTTATCATTTTTTTTCTCAATAAGATTTTTTTAATTGAGTATCAAATATGTTAACTATGGAAATACATTTAATTTATGTGATGTTATAGGATATTAAATAAAATAAATACATTTATGTTTTATTAAAAATGTGTTTGTTAATATTTGGTACCTTTAAATAATTATCGTTTCTAAATGTATGTATTAATTTATTTTATACATCATTTGTAGGTTTTTGTTAAATGTTATTAATATTATAGTATGTGTTCTTTTATATTTAATTTTATATTTTTAAAATATTGTTTATTTATTTTTATGTTTTTAAAAATTTCATATTTTTTTTCAATTGTTTAAGTGTTATTAGCAATTTTTGCTTCTATGCTATCCAACACTTTTCCTAATGTTGTAATCACTGGAGTGGGAATTGTAATGTTTACCTACTGTTGCATTCAATGGAGTGGAAATAGTAATTTTTACCCCTTCGCTATCCAGCACTTTCCCTACTGTTGCACTCACTGGAGTGGTAATAGTAATTTTTGCCCCTCCGGTATCCAACACCTACCCTACTTTTGCACTCACTGCAGTGGGAATAGTAATTCCCCCCCTCCGCTATCTAACACTTTCCCTACTGTTGTACTCTTTGGAGTGGGAATAGTAATTTTTTCCCTTCCGCTATCTAACACTTTCCCTACTGTTACACTCATTGGAGTGGGAATAGTAATTTTTACCCCTCTGCTATCCAACATTTTCCCAACTGTTGCACTTGCAGGAGTTGGAATAGTAAATTGAATTTCTCCACTATCCAACACTTACCCTACTTTTGTACTCACTGGAGTGGGAATAGTAATTTTTACGCCTGCGCTACCTAACACTTTCTCTACTGTTTCACTCTTTGGAGTGGGAATAATAATTTTTACCCCTCCGCTATCCTACACTTTACCTACTGTTGCACTCTTTGGAGTGGTAATGGTAATTTTTTCCCCTCCGCAATCCAATAGTTTCCCTACTGTTGCTATCATTATAGTGCAAATAGTAATTTTTACCCCTCCGCTATCCAACACTTTCCCTACTATTGTACTCACTGTATTTGGAATAGTAAATGTAATCATTCCGCTATCCAACACTTTCCCTACTGTTGAACTTATTGTATTGGTAAATGTAAGTTGAATTTTTTTTAATAGTTAAATTTTTTTATTTAATATAGATTTTTTTATTTTAAATTGTTGATATAAATATATATATATATATATATTACCTACTGGCGGTCGCCAGTAGGTATATATAGTTAGGATTTTTTCTCTATGGGTTTTTTGAAAATTCTATGTCTAATAACTTTGGCGTTTGTGGACGGAATTGGCTGAAATTTTCAGGAAAATGGCACATTTTGTTTCTGAGCAGCCCCTGAAAATTGGGGGGGGTTTCGTCCAGGGGGGGTCGAGAAAAAAGGGGGGTCCCAAAACGTGTTTTTAACATTGAGTTTTCCATAGGGCGGTTGGCCTCACTTTTAGCCCGAACGGCTGAATGGATTTGCACGAAACTTGGCAAAATTGTAGGGACTGGTAGCCCGATGTGCCTTTTGTAGGTCTCAATATATGTGCTCCAGTGGATTTTGAGAAATTAACGTTTAAAAAAAGATATATATCTGTAACAGCGGACTGGGCAGCGGCCCAGGACGCGTACTTTTCGCGCAACGGAGCTTTGTGAAGCGAAGCTGATTGGTTCTCCGGCGTCTGTCAACATTCCAAACAGTCCGTAGCGGCCGCCATCTTGTCTCTCGGTAGGATCGAGAGACAAGAGGAGGTCAAAACAAAGGGGGAAATAACTATAAGGGGGCATAGTAGATCCTCGCTGACCCCCTAGGTTTGATGTGGAGGTTTTAAAAGGGCCCCGCGGGGCAAAAAAAAATAATAATAATAATAATCGAACGGCTGAATGGATTTGCACGAAACTTGGCAAAATTGTAGGGACTGGTAGCCCGATGTGCCTTTGCTAGGTCTCAATATATGTGCTTCAGTGGATTTTGAGAAATTAACGTTCAAAAAAAGATATATATCTGTAACAGCGCACCGCTTCGCGTACTTTTCGCGTTACGGAGCTTTGCGAAGCGAAGCTGATTGGCTCTCCGGTGTCTGTAAACATTCCAAACAGTACGTAGCGGCCGCCATCTTGTCTCTCGGTAGGATCGAGAGACAAGAGGAGGCCAAAGCGAAGGGGCAAATGACCATAAGGGGGCATAGTAGATCCTCGCTGACCCCCTAGGTTTGATGTGGAGGTTTTAAAAGGGCCCCGCGGGGCAAAAAAAAAAATAATAATAATAATCGAACGGCTGATGACCATAAGGGGGCATAGTAGATCCTCGCTGACCCCCTAGGTTTGATGTGGAGGTTTTAAAAGGGCCCCGCGGGGCAAAAAAAAATAATAATAATAATAATCGAACGGCTGAATGGATTTGCACGAAACTTGGTAAAATATTAGGGACTGGTAGCCCGATGTGCCTTTGCTATGTCTCAATATATGTGCTTCAGTGCATTTTGAGAAATTAACGTTCAAAAACAAGATATATATCTGTAACAGCGCTCCGCTTCGCGGAGATAAAATTATATGTGTATTACCTAGCTGTTGCTAACACCAGTTAGCGACGGCTAGTAGGAGATAGCGACCATCTTGGGTCCCACTTTGCATGTGAGTGATATTTATCACTAATGACATGCAAAGTGGGCATGCCAAGATGTTAGCGACTGGAAACAGTCGCTAACATCGCTATCTCCTATTATCAACTTTTGGAAATATTCGAGATAAGCGCGAATATCTCCAAAAAGTAACAGCTGCCCTGAGCAGTTCTTAGCCATGTTATCCAATGGGAGGTGGATAACATGGCTAAGAGCATTAGCTCGGTAATGCATGAATATCGCGGAGTTTTCAGCGACATTAATGCATTGCGCTCGTTTTTTATCGTATTTGCGATAAACCTTGATAATAGCAAGGTTTATCTGCGATAATTTCTGACGGTAAAAAAATCTTTGCAATGCATCGTTAGGGATAAATATCGCTTAACTTTGGTAATATGCCCCAACGTCTGTTAACGTTCGATTCGAAGGAAATCAGGAATTGTTGAAAAACATTGTGTGCGCCATCTTGTCTTTTTTCAAATGCCACACTTTTGTCGTGCACGGCAGCCATTTTAGATGCCTTGACCAGATCCACTCTGTGAACGCTGTCGATCCTTACCATGGCTCCCCACCCTCGCAAGCATCTCCCCCAGGCAGTGGTCACCCCCGCTCTCTGTTTTATGCATGGGTAATAAACCTCCCCCCATCTGCGCTGTTCTTCCCTGAGAATCACACCCTGTGCCCGCCCGACACCTCCCTTTCGCCCTATTCACTACCGCACCCTCTGACACTCCTTTTCCTCTGTGTCCGATTGTCCAGGCCGGTCCTAGGCTATCAGCTAGCCCTGCAGATGTAGTTTATGGCCACAGCTGTAAAGAATCACCCGTCTTCAAAGGAGTTATAGTAGATCAAGGCCCACACTCGATGAGATCCGTCACAGCAGAAGCGTTGCTATTATCTGAAAACCATCCTGTATTGTGATTGGGGAGGGGACCGAGCGTGAAGCGGAAGATTCCAGGGATGACTCTTTGTACATCAAAGTTTTTACAATTATGTGTCACATTAAAAATATATAGCACTCCGACAAAGTAGTAAGATTATAAAACTTTAATAATTTATAAATATATACAAGAAAACAAAAATAGTAATAACATATAAACATTTTTAGAGAAAAACAACGAAGTAGCGGTCGGCTGTGCGAATAGTCCCAACGCAGCACAACGTCCAGATTTCCGGCGTGGGGCGTCGCGGGGGGTGGGTGATCAGTAGCAAACTGTTGTGCGAATAGTTCCAAGGCAGCAGAACGCGCCGAAATCTAGATGACACAAAAGTGATGTCTAGTAAGTTGCCACCCAGCAAATAACGGCGTGGGGCGTCGCGGGGGGTGGGTCATCAGTAGCAAACTGTTGTGCGAATAGTTCCAAGGCAGCAGAACGATGGCACCAAGGTGATGTCCAGTAAGTTGCCGCACTGGTTTTGGTATCCTACAATGCTGCTCCGAATAACGGCGTGGGGCGCCCCGGGGGAGGCGGCGTGAACGGGCCTCTCCAGGTGGAGTGTCATCTGTTGTAGTGGGGCGCCCCTTTACCGTTTCAGTTGCCATTCCGTCCGCTTTTGGTCCACTGTGTCAAAATCCGCCATTCAGCTGAGTTGCGCCCACTCTTGCGGTGCAGCGATAGGCGGCTGCCACAGGACTCTCAAAATGGCGGCAGGCTGTTTCCTTTTTGGGCCTGGTCCACTGAAATGGCCCTGGGACACCTTGGAAATCGGACGCTTGTCTGCTAGGTCTTGGACCCCATTCTCGAAAGCGTCCCCTCCGCCTTGAGAATTCATCAAAAGTTTTGGGGGCCCCGACTCCTGCAGGCTTCTGGTGGGGAGCGGCTGCCATGATTGCTCGCGGAATGACCACGACGGAGCTACGAGATGGTGGTGCTCTCATGGTGACGCCAGCTTCAGTCTGAAACATCCAGAAACAAGGTGGGGCTTTCATCGTTTGGGGGGAAAAAAAAGTTTTCATCCAATGAAAAGTGTTGTTTTTAGGTCATATGATCAAGCCTTCCATCATTAGGAAACCAAAAGTAAAATGAACCAATGAAAAGTTTTATAAAGAAGTCACATGACCTGTTATGCGGCATAGGGTATAAAATGTGGAGAAAATACGTTGGCACGTGAGGCGGTGTCAGTAGCGGACCGATGTGCGAATAGGCCGAAGGCAACACAACGCGCCAAGATCCGGATGGCATCGAGGTGGTGTCATAGTTGAGAGTTCTGAGCAGCGGTTGTAACACTGTCTGAAGCTTATTTGCAGCTGCTGCAGCTTCACTACGCGCGAAGATCCGGATGGCACCGAGGTGGTGTGTAGGAAGTTGCCGCACTGGTGTGGCCATCCTACAATGCTGAAAGTCGGCGTGGGGCGCCCCGTTGGCCTGTGAGTTTGCGTCAGTAGCGGACCGATGTGCGAATAGGCCGAAGGCAGCACAACGCGCCAAGATCCGGATGGCACCGAGGTGGTGTCTAGTAAGTTGTCGCACTTCTGTGGCCATCCTACAATGTTGAAAGTCGGCGTGGGGCGCCCCGTTGGCCTGTGAGATGGTGTCAGTAGCGGACTGATGTGTGAATGGGGCCAAAGGCAGCGCAACAATATTTTCTACTATATTTCCGGTGTAGAAGAGACCACAAGGCGCTGAGATGCCAAGATCCGGATGGCACCGAGGTGGTGTCTTGCAAGTTGTGGTACTGGTGTGGCCATCCTACAATGCTGAAAGTCGGCGTGGGGCGCCCCGTTGGCCTGTGAGATGGCGTCAGTAGCGGACCGATGTGCGAATAGGCCGAAGGCAGCACAACAATATTTTCTGACTGACACCACAAGGCGCTGAGATGCCAAGATCCGGATGGCACCGAGGTGATGTCTAAGTTGCGGACTGGTGTGCGAATGGGGCCAAAGGCAGCGTAACAATATTTTTTGTATGGAAGATACCACTAGGCGTTGAGATGCCAAGATTCGGATGGCACTGAGGTGATGTCTAGCAAGTTGGTGTGGTCATCCTACAATGCTGAAACTCGGCGTGGGTCACCCCATTAGCCTGTGAGATGGCGTCAGTAGCGGACCGATGTGCGAATAGGCCGAAGGCAGCACAACGCGCCAAGATCCGGATGTCACCGTGGTGGTTTCATAGTTGAGAGGCACTTCATCTGCAGTGGGGCGCCGAGATCCGGATGGCACCGAGGTGATGTCTAGCAAGTTGCTGTACTTGTGTGGTCATCCTACAATGCTGAAACTCGGCGTGGGTCGCCCCATTAGCCTGTGAGATAGCAGTTCTTTGGATTTGCGAATAGGCCGAAGGCAGCACAACAATATTTTCTGACTGACACCACAAGGCGCTGAGATGCCAAGATCCGGATGGCACCGAGGTGATGTCTAAGTTGCGGACTGGTGTGCGAATGGGGCCAAAGGCAGCGTAACAATATTTTTTGTATGGAAGATACCACTAGGCGTTGAGATGCCAAGATTCGGATGGCACTGAGGTGATGTCTAGCAAGTTGCTGTGGTCATCCTACAATGCTGAAACTCGGCGTGGGTCACCCCATTAGCCTGTGAGATGGCGTCAGTAGCGGACCGATGTGCGAATAGGCCGAAGGCAGCACAACGCGCCAAGATCCGGATGTCACCGTGGTGGTTTCATAGTTGAGAGGCACTTCATCTGCAGTGGGGCGCCGAGATCCGGATGGCACCGAGGTGATGTCTAGCAAGTTGCTGTACTTGTGTGGTCATCCTACAATGCTGAAACTCGGCGTGGGTCGCCCCATTAGCCTGTGAGATAGCAGTTCTTTGGATTTGGGCCTGGCTCGTCTGCTGTAGTGGGGCGCCCCTTTACCGTTTCAGTTGCCATTCAGCTGAGTTTCGGCTGCTCTTGATGCTACAGCGACAGGCGGCTGCAACAGGACTCTCAAAATGGCGGCCTGTTCTTTGGATTTGGGCCTGGTCCACTAAAATGGCCCTGGGACACCTTAGAACTCGGACGCTCGATTTTTTTTTCCTTTCCTGTACATGCAAAAAAAGGTAAATGCCCGGTACGTTACACGCTTCATCTGCCACGATGAACTCTCTAGAGGAACCGAAAAAAAATATAGTTGTGGTAACTATACCATGCATCGTCATATGGAGAGGTGGCAACAATTAATTATAGTGCTGCATAAAAGAGAGATTTGGAGGAGAACCCCTGACCTGCTAGTACATTCATCAAAGAAGTGGCACTGAGAGCTTCAGAGGCAAGGGAAACGGTCCCAAATATTTAGAAGAACTTTGGAAAGATTAAAATGACATGTTTAGATTGTGGCAAATTTATTTCATGTGGATATCTGAGTGTTACTCTAATAAATACAGCATATGAACATCATCATAGTCGATGGTTGGTAGAGACATTTTGACTATATCCTGGACCTGCCCGTCCTCGCCCAAAATGGCGCCAGAATAAATGGGACTCGTAACTCCTTGTTGTGTACTGGTTGCAGAACCTTGAAATCACGAGATACGTATGCAGTTTTGAAGCACATGGCGGGCGGGGACGAGAATTGATTGAATATTTCGACATCCCTATTGATATTAAGTTCTGATGTGTTATTGATTACTGTACTGTTGAAAGTTCGAATTAACGTCACCCATGGTACTTGCCCGCAAATGTATATCTAGATAATTTTATTGTAACTGGCCCTGTCGTATTTTAATTATAAAATGTACGTCCACCGATTCCGTAACTGTTAGACACCTTAGTTCTTGCAACCTAATGGCCCGCCCGTTACGTTCCTCTACAGTGTAAATGTCTATTCATCATATACGATTACAGTTTGCTCCGTGGCCGGCCCACGTGGTTATAGGCTCGTATTTGTATAATGAAATTTTCACAATAAAGGTTTTTAAAAGAAAACATGGTAGTAGTATATACATTGGTAAAGTTTTTAATAATAGTCACTGTTTTAGAATCATTAAAAGGCAAGTGAAATAAAGCAGACCAATTACATGAAGGGTAAAAGGTATAATACGAAGGAACGCAGTAAAGATAAATGGTCAAGGGCTGTTGTGTTTTCTATTCCTGCAACATAAAGTGATCGATAAGAATCTCATATTCAGGCGTATCGGCGACTAAGACAGCAGGTCGACCCTCTTTTGCTCAACGGCTCCGTCATGGGACGAAGAAACGCTCTTTTTCTCGAAAAAAGAATATATTTTACTTGCAGGACAGTTGTAAAATTTCCGGGAAAGTACATTAGCCTGGAACATTATAACATATATTTAAGAAAAAATAATGTTCGGAAGTAATGAAAAGCGTAATTTTTAGGTCATATGATCAAGCCTTTCATCATTACAATAAGAAAAGTAAAATGAACCAATGAAAAGTTTTATTAACAAGTCACATGACTTGTTATGCTTACGTTACGCGCTGCGCGCCCCGGATGACTTCCGGATGCGCTAACGCGGCGCGTCATATGACGCATTACGCGACAACGCAGGTACAGAATATAGTCAAAATGTCTCCACCAACCAGCGGTCGGAACACAACCCCTTTCAGCAGGCTAAATAGTTCTGTTAAATGACAACAGAAGGGACAGGCAACAAGAACCATCAGTCAAAGAGGGGAGGGCTAGTTCTTCTCTACCGGGTTACATTGGGGCGCTACCGGAACTGATCGAATTGGTAGTCTACAGTGTTTCTGGATGTTTCCGACTGAAGCTGGGGTTAGCATGAGAGCAGCACCATTTCGTAGCTCCGTCGTGGTCATTCCGCAACCAATCATGGCAGCCGTTCTTTATCGTTATTTTGGGCGGGGTGGGTGGCGGAGCCGAGCTGTTTTGCAGCCATCATTGTGTGGAGTTCAGTTCATCTCACTAGTTTTGTATTTGTCATGAGGGGTTGTTCCTAATGTTTCTATTTTTGCGAGGTCAAAAAGAGATCCCATTAGTGGCCTACTGATTTTGCTCGATTCCTTTTCTTTTTTTTTACACGATTTTTCGTTATCTGCAAAGACTAAACAGAGTATTGCGACTCTGTGTTTGTTTGTAAATAGAGAATGAACCAAAGAGAACTAATTCTAAAACAGTAAATACTTGGATAACAATGAATCAAATGGAGAGAGAAGCAGGCACGACGGATTACAATGGGGGCAAAGACCTGCGTTAACTACCTTTCACTATCTGCAAAGAGAGAGTACTCCTAATAGAAATGAGGGGGGGGGGCACCATTCAAAGCAGATCAGTGTGCATAAACACGAAAATGTTTTCACTTACCACGTACTTGACATTCGACAGCTTATGATATTTGCTATTAAAAAACCATTGAAATTCACTGAAAAAACCATAGGTTATAGACCATATATAGTTAGGAATTAGCATTTACAAAACCTTGAAAATTCACTGAAAAAACCATAGGTTATAGACCATATATAGTTAGGAATTAGCATTTAAAAAACCTTATTTTACTCACACAAAACCATTGAAATTCCATATATAGTTAGTTGCACTAACTATATATCGCGCACCTGCAATCCACTGCTGATGATGTCACATATTACATCATTCATGACATGGTCAGTGACATCACTGATGACATCACTGATGACATCTCAAATGACATCACTGATGACATCACTGATGACAACATCCAGTGACTGTATGTTTCTGTAAAGTTAAAATGTGTCTTACATATTGAAGAATGAGTGGAAGTATAAGTGTCTGGACAAAGGATTTAGTAGGTGCATGACTGAATGCATGAGTGAGTGATTAAATGTGTCTCACTGAGTGCATGGGTTAGTGACTAAAGTGTCTTAATTTGTGCATCATTATGTCTGTTGTTCTGTAAACTGCTGCATGTTTTGATCAGTAGCTATATGATTAACTATATGGGTTACTGATTGATTGTCCAAGTATTTGTATGGGAGACTGAGTGTGTGTGTGGCTGGCTGGGAGGTGTGTGACTCTGTGCAGATCAATGTGTACTTGTATCAATGATTGTATAACAAGGTAAGTATGTGTTAGTATATGTTTGAAAATGTAAGGTGCTCTATGTTTAACTGTATAGACAAGAAAATGGAAGTGTCATTGATTCTTTACAGGACTGACTAGGTGTGTGAGTAACTCCATGGATGAGTGGCAGACTGTGAGTGTCTGTATAGGTGTATGAGTGCATATGATAGTGTTGTAAAGATGAGTGATTGTATGTATGAATGATAGTATGGGTGAATGAGTGAAGGTGTGTGTAGACGTAGGAATCAGTGAGTGCGTATGTAGTAACTAGTATTGGTGTGTCAATGGTTTCAAAAATTATATTCTGTATTTAACACTGGGTGAAACAGAGGTTATATTAAAATGTGAGGAGATGCATTGTATTGTCACATGAATGATATCATCAGTGATGTGGTCATTGATGTCAAATGAGATGTCATCAGTGATGTCATCAGTGATGTCATTTGAGATGTCATCAGTGATGTCATCAGTGATGTCACTGACCATGTCATGAATGATGTAATATGTGACATCATCAGCAGTGGATTGCAGGTGCGCGATATATAGTTAGTGCAACTAACTATATATGGAATTTCAATGGTTTTGTGTGAGTAAAATAAGGTTTTTTAAATGCTAATTCCTAACTATATATGGTCTATAACCTATGGTTTTTTCAGTGAATATATATATATATATATATATATATACATGTATTTATCTTTTTCATTTTTATATAATTTTAAAGTAAAAAAAGTTAAATAAATATAATAGTTAACATATACGTTTTAAGTAAATATATGTATATGTGTACATTTTTATGTTTGTGTGTTTGTATTTTTTTAAATTAACCCCTTCGGTGCTCATGACGAGCTCACCTCGTCATGGCATATATCTCTCAGGTGCTCATGACGAGCTGAGCTCGTCATGACGACACCCGTTTTTATTATGGCCCAGCACTGCAGGGGAATCACTCCAGCAGCCATGAGGTTAAGGTTATTTGTTATATTTAGTTAAAATACATATTGAATGTAATGTATTTTGTTACATTTTTTTATATATACATATATATATATATATATATATATATATATATATATATATATATATATATATATATATATATATATATATATATATATATATATATATATATATATATATATATATATATATATATATTACCTACTGGCGGTCGCCAGTAGGTAGTTATAGTTAGGATCGATTTCCATAGGGAAATCGCAACATTCTATTTGGAATAACTTTGGCGCCGGTTGAGGAATCAGCCTGAATTTTTCAGGAACTTTGCCTCGCGGCGCTCCGCTCCTTCCCTGAAAGTTTGGGGGGGATTCGTCAAGCGGGGGCCGAGATAAAAGGGGGTCCCAAAACGTGTTTTCCCTATGTTAATTTCCATAGGGCGGTCTGTCGCACTTTTAGCTCGAACGGCTGAATGGATTTTCACCAAACTTGGCAAAATTGTAGGGACTGGTAGCCCGATGTGCCTTTGCTATGTCTCAAGATATGTGGTCCAGATGATTTTGAGTAATTTAGGTTTAATAAATTTATATATCTGTAAGCGCACCCGGTGCGCGTACCGGGGAGCGCTCCGGGCGCGCCACGCAACCTGCACACGGGAAGCTGATTGGCTCTCGGGTGTCTGTAAACATTCGAAACAGTTTGCAGCGGCCGCCATCTTGTGTCTCGGTAGGATCGAGACACAAGAGGTGGTAAAAACAAAAGGGAAAATTATGAAAAGGGGGCAGGGTACTCCCCCCCTGACCCTCTAGGTTTGATGTGGGGGCCATAAAAGGGTCCCTCGGGTAAAAAAAAAAAAAAAATCGATTTTCGCGGGGGGAGCGCCCGGTACGCGCACCGGGGAGCGTACCGGGGAGCGTACTTTGGTGAAAAATAGTGAAAATAATAGTGTAAAATAATCATTTTGAGTGATTACAGGTAGGGTAGCTCTGAAAAGAGCTTTTGGGTTCTGTGGCTGTTTTAGGTACCTACAAGTACGTCCCACACACACCCACATGCACACAACCCTACACCCCCACAGTCACATACTCCCCACACACACCTCACACACGCACACCTCCACCCACACCCAAACACCCCACAGTCCTACACCGACACCTTACACATCCATACCCACAACCACACATCCCACACACCCAGACACACACACACACCTCACCCCCCCAACACACACACACGCACACACAGATACCTCACAGACATACCTCACACATCCCACACACCTCCCCCCACACACGCACACCTCACAGACACATCCACACATCCCACACATACACACACATCCTATACACATACTCCCCACACCCACACACACCCCAAACACACCTGACACACCCACACTTCCACCTACACCGAAACACCCCACACACCCACACACACACTTTACACACCCACATCCCCACCCACACCCACATACCCCACACAGATATACACCTCATCCCCCAGACACACACACACACACACATACACACCTCACAGACACACCCGCACATCCCCCACACACACCTCTCCCACCCCCACACATGGGGAAAACTCAGTGAAACACTAAAATTATAATTTAAAGTGCTTAGAGGTAGGGTATCTCTGAATAGAGTTGTTGTGTTGTGTGGGTGATTTAAGTACCAACATGTAGGTATCAATGCAGAGTCTTAAATTCAATGTACACCTTTTACTCTGTAGATAATTTGCATGTTGTTATAGAAGTTATTGTGGTATATGGAATGCATACCATAGTCTGTCAGGAAAACATAAAGAACATGGAGGCAGGAGATGAAAAAGAGATGTCAAATACACTTTGGAGATAATATAGTGGGAGAAAGGAAGTATCTATGAGCAAAATTACTATGTAAAACAAAAAAGTTGCACAGTATACTATAAGTTTGACTTTACATTATAATCAATTTGGTAGTAGTTTAAGATTTACATATAAAAATGAATAATGTCTCAAACTATTTTAGAATTATTAAATATAAATTTATTTTTGAGATTCATTTTCAAAATTTGATAGAACGTATAACATTTGACTGTCCGAAATGTCCTCTTTTTGAGTGAACATAACTTCCAACATTTGACTGTCAAAAACGTCCTCATATTGAATTAACAAATCCACAGATTCTACACATTGTAGAAGTTCATGGTCCCGTGATTCATCCATGAATTCCAAGTCATTGGGTTCAATGATTTCCTCATTGTTCATCTCTAGGACAATTTCAAAGGAAACGTTCTGTTCTCCTTCCATTTTTGTGCTGAAATTTACATTAAAAAAAATCTGTAGAAATATGGCACTGTTGGGTTTAAGTTCAGACAGGTAGTTTTGATTTTTTAACAGTGAAGTTAACTTTGGGCAGTGTATGGTAACAGGCAGGAAGTAGAAATATAAAAAAGTGCCTGTGAAGAAATGTAAGTAAATTAATAATTATAGCAGAGAAGCCTAAGTCAATCCATAAATATAACAGAGGAGCCTATCTCTATCTATAACTATAGCAGAGGGACAGTAAATAACTATCAGAAAATGTTTTTAAAAAATAACTTGAAGTGCCCCTTACAAATTATCAACTTACTTTACAGAGAGGTGAAGAAGACAAAATGCGAAAATCCTTTCAAGATGTACCTCAGGTAGTTGTAGTCAAAATGGCTGTGTTTCCCTCTCATTTTTCATTTATATTCATGTACATAACCAATCAAATGTCAGGAAAAAAAAATAGAAAATGAAAGTAACATTTTAATTGGTTGTCAATTCTAACACTTCAGATGTGTTTTTGTGAAGTAATTTACCTCAGGATATTTCGAGAGGTCTACAGGCTAAATGGCTCAATGGAATTCCATCGAATTTGGGAAAATGGTAGGGATTGGTATGTAGTATGAGCTATTCTATATTTGGTGAAAGTGTCTCCAGTGGTTTTTATGTAAATTAACTTTTAACATTTTTTTAGAGCGCTTCCCGGTGCGCGCCCCGGTACGCGTACCGGCAGCGCTATGGCAGTCCTCCATTTTGTGTTTCGGTAGATTTAAGACAGAAAATGGAGGACAAACAACGTTGGGAATGGGTATAAGGGGGCATCGTAGGCACTCCTTGACCCTCTAGGTTTTCTGAGGGGGTCTTAGGAGGCCCAAATAGGCAAACAAAAAAAAAATTATTTTTCGCGGGGGGAGCGCCCGGTACGCGCACCGGGAAGCGTACCGGGGAGCGTACTATGGTGAAAAATAGTGAAAAAAGTTAGAAAAAAGATAATCATTTGGAGTGATCAGAGATAGGGTAGCCCTGAAAAGGGCTTTTGGGTTCTGTGGCTGATTTAGGTACCTACAAGTAGGTACCAATGCACAGTCTTAAATTCAGGAGGAATATTCTATTCCCCTCATCTGAAAAGTGCATACCATCTTCCCTGTAGATATCTTGCATGTTGTAACGCAAGTTATTATTGTATATTGAACCCATTCCATAGTCTCTCATGTAAGCAGAAACAGATTTATTCACATGTTTCCGTGCTTTCTCAAATTGTGGACAAAATTGATTGGACCACTTCCATTTCTGCCTTTGGCATATATTGGAATATACCAAGGCAGTTTGAGGAAAAAGTGCCATCAATTGATCAAAGGTGTCCTTTATAAGCATTTCCAGACCTACCCCAGTCAAAGTGACCAAGTCATTTCCTCCACAGTGCACAATTAAAAGGTCAGGGTGTGGCAAATGTAAAAAGGTTTTCACCAATGGTATCAATTGGTGACATTTCAATCCTCTGTGGCCAATCCATTTAATCTTCACATTTGGTAAGTCAAGGTTGTGAAAATGTCTGGTAGTTGGATACCTTTGAGCCCAGTGGATATAGCTATGTCCAATAATCCAGACAGAATACATGGTGAGAGGAGATTCTGATGCAGTCAGATGAAGTGTGGAAAAGAAATGGCAGTTGGAACAATAGGAGTTTGCAAAAAAAAACCTGTGGAGTTTCAGTGCTCTTGAATCACAAGCAATGATTGGTAGAATGAGATAGTTGAAAACTGAAAGTTAGGGTGCATGGTTGTGTTCTGTGTAAGAAGTAATTTGAATGGTTAAAAAAAAGTCATTTAAAGAAACCTTGCACCAGAAAAGCTGGTGTATTCGCAGGTCAAACATCCTTGATGAGGTGATTTGCAACATTGTAGAATAAACTTTTAACCCTGGGAGCTCAGTGAGGAGGGAGTTGCTATGGTAACAGGTAGAAAGGGCTGAGGGGGAGAAGGGTGTTGGTTTGAAAATACAGAGGGAAGAGATTTGATTGGTTACCATGAGCAATATGTGTGTAGAATTAGAGGTTTTCTGTGCCCTAATGGTTTGCAGTGTCTGGAGAACATACCTTTTGCTCTGCTAAAGAAATATTGGTGTGTGTATCTGACACTGTTCTGAATCTCCTAAAATATTTGTAAAGGTGAGTTATGATTCATTTAATATACATAGAGACTTGTATACTCTATGGAGAAGATTTGGAAGCAAATTGTGGTTTTTTAATGTTGCTTTGTGTCATGCTTTTTGATAATGCTTGGTAAAAAGTTTTTACTGCATAGAGTAATTGTATTTTGTAAAATTGTGAAGTTTTAGTCGTGACATGGAATGCTTCTACATAGGACCTGTGCTGTGTTTTGTAAATGTGATGTCAAAAACGATTTTGGGGAAAATAAATGGTTTTTACATTTTTTAAAAGGAATAAAGAATGTGTGCATGTTTAATAGAAATACATTTGACTCTTTACAATGATGTTACCTGTGTTAACTCAGTGTAGGAAGCATATTGAGTTTGTTTGCATAGAGGAATTGTATTTTGTAAAATTGTGAAGCTTCATGTGAAAGCGTTTGCCTCAGTCTTATTCCTGTTGTGAGGCAGGTGCAAGATTTTGCCTCAGTCTTATCCCTGCTGTGAGGCAGATGGTTGTAAATATGATCTGTGCTGTGTTTCCTAAATGTGATGTCAAAAAGGATTTTGGGGAAAATAAATGGATTTTACATTTTTGAGTATAATGTGGCGCAAAGGTTTAAAAAATGACGCATACATGCGTCACTTTTTAAATATGGGGAAAAAAGGTACATGTTTGGGCTTTCCTGGGGAGCCTAGGGGGTGAGGATTGTATCTAAGGGGGCCATTAGGATGGCGGGCAGGCTTTGCCCGCCCGCCACCCTATCGGGAAACAGGACCGCCCGCCTCGAGGGCGGGATTCCCGAAATGTGCATTAGGATGCACCCGCCACACAGGCGGGCGCATCCTGTATTTTTGCCATTGCGGCGGGCGGAGCAGTAATCTCCGCCCGCCGCCTTGTGAAAGGTGCACGTTGTGCATTTCAAAGTGCAACATGACAGGCACCGCGCGGTGCCTGCCATGTTGCACTTTGAAATGCGGGGGGGTACCATAGGTACCCCCCATGTGCACCCCCCACCACCACGGAGTCCCTGGGGGCCCGCAACGGGCCCCTGCAGGGGGACTCCGCATGCCTTTCCGTGGCGGCATTGCCGCCACGGAAAGGCGTGCCAGAATGCGCATTCTAATATGGCTGGCGGTGTCTAACAGACACCGCCACCATATTAAACATATTCCGCCCTGGCCGCAAGGCCACCGGGGCGGAAAACAGGCGGGCGGTGATTATCACCGCTGCGGTCCCCCCCCCCCGCCATCCTAATATGGCGGGGGGGAATTTGGCAATGGATGTCGGGCGGATTGCCTCCGCCAGGCCGGAGGTGGCTACCGCCAGCCTGGCGGAGGCAATCCGCCCGACATCATAATGGACCCCTAAGTGTGCAGTGGACTAGGCTTCATGAAGCATATCCCTGTCTGCATTCTTAGACACAGGTGTCAATTTGACTCTTTACAATGATGTTAGCTGTGTTTTAAATCAGTGTAGGAAGCATATTGAGTTTGTTTGCATAGAGGAATTGTATTTTGTAAAATTGTGAAGCTCCATGAGAAAGCGTTTGCTTCAGTCTTATTCCTGTTGTGAGGCAGGTGCAAGATTTTGCCTCAGTCTAATCCCTGCTATGAGGCAGATGATTGTAAATAGGATCTGTGCTGTGTTTCCTAAATGTGATGTCAAAAACGATTTTGGAGAAAATGATTGGTTTTTACATTTTTGATTATAATGTGGCGCAGAGGTTTAAAAAGTGACGCATCTACCTACATGCATCAATTTTTAAATATGGGGCAAAAAGGTACTTGTTTGGGTTTTCCTGAGGAGCGTAGGTGGTGAAGCTTGTGTCTAAGAGTGCAGTGGACTAGGCTTCATGAAGCCCAAACAAGTACCTTTTTGCCCCATATTTAAAAATTAACGCATGTAGGTAGATGAGTCACTTTTTAAACCTCTGCGCCACATTATACTCAAAAATGTCAAAACCATTTATTTTCCCCAAAATCGTTTTTGATATCACATTTAGGAAACACAGCACAGATACTATTTACAATCATCTGCCTCACAGCAGGGATAAGACTGAGGCAAAATCTTGCACCTGCCTCACAACAGGAATAAGACTGAGGCAAACGCTTTCTCATGGAGCTTCACAATTTTACAAAATACAATTCCTCTATGCAAACAAACTCAATATGCTTCCTACACTGATTTAAAACACAGGTAACATCATTGTAAAGAGTCAAATTGACACCTGTCTCTAAGAATGCAGACAGGGATATGCTTCAGGAAGCCTAGTCCACTGCACTCTTAGATACAAGCCTCACCACCTAGGCTCCCCAGGAAAGCCCAAACATGTACCTTTTCCCCCCATATTTTAAAAGTGACGCATGTAGGTAGATGCGTCATTTTTTAAACCTTTGCGCCACATTATACTCAAAAATGTAAAAACCATTTATTTTCCCCAAAATTGTTTTTGACATCACATTTAGGAAACACAGCACAGATCATATTTACAATCATCTGCCTCACAGCAGGGATAAGACTGAGGCAAAATCTTGCACCTGCCTCACAACAGGAATAAGACTGAGGCAAACGGTTTCACATGGAGCTTCACAATTTTACAAAATACAATTCCTCTATGCAAACAAACTCAATATGCTTCGTACACTGATTTAAAACACAGGTAACATCATTGTAAAGAGTCAAATTGACACCTGCGTCTAAGAATGCAGACAGGTATATGCTTCATGAAGCCTAGTCCACTGCACTCTTAGACACAAGCTTCACCACCTACGCTCCCCAGGAAAACCCAAACAAGTACCTTTTTGCTCCATATATAAAACTTGATGCATGTAGGTAGATGCGTCACTTTTTAAACCTCTGCGCCACATTATAATCAAAAATGTAAAAACCATTCATTTTCTCCAAAATCGTTTTTGACATCACATTTAGGAAACACAGCACGGATCCTATTTACAATCATCTGCCTCACAGCAGGGATAAGACTGAGGCAAAATCTTGCACCTGCCTCACAACAGGAATAAGACTGAAGCAAACGCTTTCACATGGAGCTTCACAATTTTATAAAATACAATTCTATATAACTATATAACTCAATACTTTCTCGGGAAGCATAGGTGGTGAAGCCTGTGTATAAGAGTGCAGTGGACTTAGACATAGGTCTCCTCTTCTTTGTACTTGTGGACAGAGCTGTCTTCCACTATACTCTTCAATACAGGCCTCACCTTTTGTGCACCCCTGGAGAATCCTCACCTGATCTGTAACCCTGTATAGATCGTTTGCTTTTTGTCATTGCTTTGTTGTTTGGTAATAGTGGTCTATAATGTGCTACTTTTTTCTTTAACACAGATTGAAATCGTTATTTGAAGAGTAAGCCAAGATGCCCACAAAGGAAAGGACAAAGAAACAACGTAACCGGGAAAAATCAAAAACAGCAACGGAATTACAGCACTCTTCCACAACAAATACTTCAAAAAACAGGAACCAAGCTCCTGGTAAGACAACTAAGTCTTTTTTACGTAACATATGTACATCCCAAAAAAATGATGGACAGCATGTAGAAAAAGAAAATGAGAGAGTAAAATTGAAAAGAAAGGAGAGAACTTCAAAGAATCCTAAAACTGGAGCAGGAGAGAATAATATGTATAGGAATAGAAGGCAGAATCAGTTTAGAGACATTCGTAGACGAATGTTTTGCAATAGAGTGGTTTTAAATTTGTTAAAAATCATTAGGAAAGGTAAACAGAGAGCTGCTTTTTATAAGAAAAAGAAAAGTGTAGAGAAGATTGTTGATCAGGCTTTTGAAGTTAAGAAAAAATTATTTATTTTAATAATCAATAGAATTAGGACACTTAACAAGACAATTGATGTTTTCAAATCAAACAGTAGATGGAAAAGAGTAATTAATCGGACTAATTTTTGTAAAGTTTTTTCTGGAGAATGGATGCACAGTTCAAGTTGTGAGCCATTTTTTAATGAGGAGAGTTACTTCCAGGAGAATGATTTAGTGCATGCAGTTGACACCAGTGGTCGAGCGTATGAAGTGAAAGACGGTTGTCCGATTGAAAAAGAGAAACTTGTGCCTAGAGAACCAGAAGAGGTGTTATCTGATGGAGTTTTAGGGAGACGTACTAAGGGTCCAGTGTACACTTGGAAGTGTAGTAGTATTTGTAGTGTGCGACAGGAATCAATTGATTTGTTTTGTAATTTCTTACGTACATATAGTAAGAAAAGTATAAAGCAGAAAGTGAAGTTGTTGCAAGACTTAGATCCTTGCAGAGTGAGAGGAATCACAGGTTTGCAAGGCCATTCACTGGCTTGTCTTTCTAGAAAAGTCTGTCAGAGTGTTTTTCATCATTTTAGGATGTTAGCAGTGCATCATACCAAAATGAGGAAATTAGTGAGAATGTTGTATTATGCCAAAAGTCCAGCACTTAAGCTTAAACAATTAAACAGTGCTCTTTTGCATGGAACTGAATTAGATGTGAAGAAGATTTGTGAAGAAATTGAGATTTGTTATTTTCGTGAAAAAGAGGACAGTGTAGAAATTGAGACAGCAATTCAAGGTAATGTGGAAGACAATGTACAGATTTTAAATACAGAAAAATTTGAGAAGCAAATTACCAGGTTTAAGGTGAAATCAAGTGAAAGGCCGAATTTTACTTGTGTGTGTTGTCGACGGACTCATTATAAGATTCAGACTAGGTTAGTTGATTTATATGCAAAAAGTGAAAAGATGGATAATTATGAGTGGAAAGATTTAGCAACTTATTTGTGGGTGGAGAATTGTTTTGATTTGAGTTCTGATCAGCGTATTTGTAAATATTGTTATGATAAATTAAATCAAAACAGAATGCCTGCTAGAGCTGTTCATAATAATCTGGAGTTGGTAGACATTCCCCGTGAATTGATGGATTTAAATACATATGAGTCTATTTTGATTCAATGTGTCCATCCTTTTCAGGCAATTGTTCGCATGGAGCCTAAGATAGGGAAATTGCCTCCTACAGATTTGCAGAGAGGATTAAAGGGAAGAGTTGTTTATTTGCCCCTAGATTTGATTTTTTTTTTTGATACAATTGGTATAGAAAAAGTAGAAGAGGAACCTTTAGTTATTCTAGTTAATGGGGTTCCAACAAAGAGTAAAAAAAATTGGCAAGATTTAGTGGATGTTAGGAAAGTCAAAAAGGCAACGTTGTATTTAGTCAAAAACAATGAGTACTACAAAGATGTATGTGTTGCAGCAGAGGAAAAAGCTGCAGATGAAGATAGTGATTGTTCAGGCGGCCAAATTGAAAAAGTTGATGTGTCTAGAAGTGAAGAAATATATGAACATTATACTGTTCATCCTTTGCATTCCAAAGAAGTAATGGGGAATGCAATTGAATTGTTTCAAATGAAAGCAGCAAAAGGAAGTCCCATTAGTGTATGGGAACAAAATTTGGAAGCTCGTTGTTTTCCACAGCTATTTCCAACAGGTCGAGGTGGACGATATGACGATCGACCACTTCAAATTCCTGCATCTGAATATCGAACTGTAAGATTATATGCTGAAGATGCAAGGTTTCGTCAATGCATTCCCTATTTGTTTCATCTACTGTATGAAAGTGACTTGTCTGGGCTTTCTTATGCAGTAAACCATATTCTGAAAAGTGGAGCACATCTGCAAAATGTTTCGGCGAGGGACTTTATGGAGAAAGTGAATCTGCAAGATAATATTTTAGAATCTCATCTAATCAATCTCATGGCATGTCAGCGTGGTACAAATGAGTATTGGTACCGTCGCCATGGGGAATTGAAATGTATGCTAAGAAACTTAGGAACTCCTACATGGTTCCTCACTCTTAGCTGTGCCGAGTATGCATGGGAGGACTTACTTCAATTTCTACGAGAGGCCAATGCTAATATACAAAATATAGAATTCAAAACACCTGGAGAACTGTGTTCTTTGGATCCAGTGAATGTATGCAGATATTTCAATCATAGATTTGAAGCTATGATGTCTTTTATTACCAACAAAAAAAATCCTCCCCTTGGAGAGGTTTTGGATTTCTTTTGGAGAAAGGAGTATCAAGCGAGATGTGCTCCTCACATACATATGTTATTATGGATTAAAGATGCACCCTAATTTGGAACAGATTCAGATGAGACAGTGATGAGCTTCATTGAAAAGTATTCAACATGTGCTGTTCCGAAAATTACCGAAGAAAACAATTTAAGGCAACAAGTTTTACGCTTTCAATCCCATCGTTGTGGAAAGTACTGTCGTCGAAAATTCAGAAACAAGGACAAGTTCTACACAAAATGTCGTTTCGCTTTTCCACGACCAGTGATTTCTAAAGGAAGAGTAAATAATTTAATGTCTTCTCTGCGACATATTGTGACGAGAAAATCACCAAAAAATACATACAATTTAAAAAGAAACGAAGAGTCCAAGTACATCAATGACTACAACCCAGTGATTTTGTCCATGTGGAATGCTAACATGGATATTCAATTAGTTGCTGACAACTCTATTGCTGTAGCTCGATATGTGACGTCTTACATCACAAAAAAAGAAAAGACAGAACTGAAGGAAATGTGGGAGGACATTTCACATGAAAAGAGCCTAAGCAAGAAATTGTACAGTTACAGTCTGAAGATGTTGTCGCATCGAGAAATTGGAGCATATGAATGTTCTGATCGATTGTCGTCAGCAAGTCTCTATGCTAAATCTAGAACCATCATTTGGGTGAGTCTAGGTCTTGCTGCAACACGAAATCGAGTTTTGAAATCTGTACAAGAGATAGAGTATTTGGCGGAGAAAGAACCAGAAAGTACAGATATTTTGAAGACAAACATGTTGGATACATACTATCCAAATAGAAGTCCTCACCTTGAGAACGTTTGTCTCTATGAAGTTCTGCAAAGATATATTTATAAAAGAAACATCAGAGAAGATATCAATAATGGAATATATGGAATCATTGGATGTGAAGGATGTCTAGTGAAACAGAAAAAAGGTCATTTGATTAATCATCGAAAATTGAGTTGTGAAAATCCAGACAAAAGAGAATTTTACTATTTGGCTCTTTTGCAACTCTTTAAACCATGGCGAGAAGAAGAGGAACTACTTGGAGATTTTCTCTGTTATGAAGACTCTTTTAATGCTACGAAGGATACAATAGAATGTTATTGTTATTGTTATTGTTATTATGGGTTTATATAGCGCCGGGTCACCTACAGGTCTCAGGGCGCTTTGACCACAGAACATAACATCCGAGATATAAAACGGTGGAGTGCCTAAGCTAGACTGAGTGCTGTTCTGAACAAGTTGGTCTTCAAGGCTTTCCTGAAGCGGAGTAGATTCCCCTCCTTTCGGAGTGTTTCAGGCAGGGCGTTCCAAAGGTTCGGTAATAAAACCGAAAAAGATCTCCTGTCCTGTTTTTCCAAATTATCTGCAAATGTTGAATGAAGAAATAGAGCAAGAATCAACAATTGCTGCAGAGATTGCGAGAGATAGTTCTCAAGGCAGTCAGAGTTCTGCCTCATTGAGTCAGGATCCACTAGGAGGACCAATTATCCAAAATGAAGCTGCCACTGCCATGGATGAAGTGGAAAGAGCTATGGAGCAAGCTCAAGAGGATGTAATTCATTTAGAAGATTTGGTGAAACAATTAAACCTTGAGCAGAAACTGATATATGACGAAGTCACAGAACAGGTTGAACATGGATTGAGTCATGAGAAGAAAGAGTGCTCATGTACAGCATTTAAGCCTGTCCAACGGTACGTGAGTGGAGAAGCGGGAACTGGAAAAAGTTTTCTGATTAAAGCAATTGCATCTTATCTGCAGAAAAGGACTGAATCACCGCTGTCTTGTGTTGTTACCGCTCCAACTGGGCTGGCAGCACATAATATTAAAGGGATTACTTTACATCGTTTACTGATGCTGCCATTGGAGCATGATAACAAAGTGCAATATCACAAGCTATCTGGAGATGCGTGTTCCGAAGTTTCGAGAGTCCTGAAGAAAATGAAACTTCTTATCATTGATGAAGTAAGCATGGTGTCAAATATAATGATTGCTTTTGTGCATTTGAGAATGCAAGAAATTCTTAGAACAGACTATGATGTTTTATTTGGAGGAAAACATATTATTGTTTTTGGAGATTTTCTGCAGTTGACTCCAGTGAAAGGACAACCTGTGTTCAAAATGCTCACACATGAAGATACCAGGAAGTGCCTAGGAAGCATTGGAAACGTTAATATATTGTTAAACTTCAAATATGCAGAACTGCTTCAAAATATGCGGCAGGCAAAGGATGAAGATTATAAAAATATTTTACAAGATGTAAGAGTAGGAAAAATAAGTCAACAAGGGAAAGAAGCTTTACATGGACGGTTAATTTCTAATTTGTACCCAAATGAAAACATTCTTCCAGAGAATATTTTTAAGAAAATTAACGAGAAGAAATCTGCCATATGTTTGATGCCTACTCTGAAAGAATGTTCCATGTTCAACAACAAAATGCTGAAGTTAGAAAATGAAGAGATAGTGAAACTGGAAGCTATAGATAAAATAGAGCATATGGGAGCAACAATTATTTTGTCAGCAAATTTGAAATCAAAATTGGATTCATTGGAGAAGACTATATCTAAAACTGCTGGTTTTGAAAAGACTCTGAATGTGTGTTTAAATTGTCGTATCATTTTGAGAAGGAATTTAAATGTTGAAAGAGGTCCGGTAAATGGAGCAATGGGTCATGTTGTTGGTTTTGTGAATTACAAAAATAGAGATGGAATTGAAATTATAAAAATTAAATTTGATGGCATTGATGAAATAGAACAAATTTGTCGTTGTTCAGCTAGATGTTTGCTCGTGAAAGACTTATATGTTCGCCGAAAACAGTTTCCTGTTTGTTTGGCATATGCAGTGACAATTCATAAGTCTCAAGGTTTAAGTGTAGATAGCGCTTTGGTGAACATTGGAAGTTCTGTGTTTAAAGAGGGTATGGCATATGTGGCATTATCACGAGTCAGAACTTTATCAGGATTGTACTTGATTGAGTGTGATGAAACAAAGATTTGTGCAGATCTAGATTGTGTTAAAGAATACAATAGGTTAAGAAGAGAGTATGCTCCACATATGCCTCAATATCCTCTGATTGAAAAACGTGTGGTAGGCCGAAAAAGAAGAAATGAGAGTAATTGCAGTGAGGTAGTAGCAAAAAGACAAAAAGTAGATGAAACTGTAATTGTAAGCAGAAGGAAAAAGGATTCTGTTGAGGATGTTGTTGGATTTCAGTTTGAAAACAGTTCTGGTGTCAACTGCTATGCTAATGTAGTAATTAATGTTGGTCTTTTTCTTCAAAATTTACAAAAACAGATTGTCGAAAATCGGGAACAAACATTGTGCTGTTTATTGAATTCTGTGTTAGAGAAATGTAGTAGTGATAGAGCAAAAATAGAAAGTGTTTCAGATATTAGAAATCTTCTAGACATATGTTCAGGTCAAAATCAATTTTCACAGAATATTCAGCAGGATTGTCAGGAATTTTTAAAGTATATGTTTGATGTATTGCAAGATGAAGGAGTAGATATAAAAAATCTTTTTAACCTTTCTTATCAATGGCAGCATGACTGTGATAACTGTGCTTCATCAAGTACTACTAGAATAGACCCTGAAAGATTTATATATTTGACTTTACCAGATTGCAAATCAGTGCCTTTTAATAATCTAGTTAAAGCAGCGGATCACAATATGGTGTGTACCCAATGTAAGTCTGCAATGCTGTCCACATTATTTCTACAAAATTATGGTCACTATGTCATTTTAATGTTCCAACGATGTAGACCTGATGGAACTAAATTGACAACTTCTATTAAAAATTTCGTGGCTTCTCAGTTATCGATATCAGGAAGAACCTTCGCAACTGTAGCTATTATTTTTCATGATGGTCCTTCTACAACATCAGGGCATTACACATGCTATTTAAAAACTTCTAAAGGTTGGACCCAATGTAACGACACTCATTTGACTTTCAAACAACGTTTGCCTTTTGGCTTTATAAATTCATACCTAGTGTTTTTACAGCCAAAATTTAGGTAAAATTAATTGGCATATGAAGACGGGAGTAGTTTATAAAGGTTATTTTGCTGTTTAAAAAACAGAGCTCCGCAGCAGTGGGAATGGCCGCCTAAACCGGAGCTCCGCAGGGGCGTGGCTTGGACGGCAGTGGGAATGGCCGCCTAAACCGGAGCTCCGCACTTCAGGAGAGCGACATCAATCCCTCTCTCACCGATACCGCGTCGCACTGAAACGGCTGTCACAGACATTAATGTCTCACACCATGGGGCACCCTTCGGAGTCTTGAACATGAGTTACCGACCCTTATTGGTGAACATAAAGGGGTTTTTTCATCCCGCCACGCACCGGCAGCGATGTGGACTAAAATGGCGCCACGATGTCACAGCGGCGTCGCCTGACGGAAGGTAGTGTCTTCGCGCCCTACCATCGCAAACCAAGACCGGAGCACTCGAGGGGACATGAACCGCTCCAAAGCCACACAGATCTCCTCTTGTAAGGTGAGAACTGTCACCTATCCGCCCGCATCTCCTAGTTGAGCAGCGCGTCCTGCCTGACCCTAAGATGGCGGCTCCTCAGTAACGCGAGCGCCTTAAACGAGCGACTAGGGGGCAAACAGCCGAAGGAAACAAAGGGGAAGTGCTCATCCTCCCCTGACACTGTATGAGAACACTGTATGACACTGTATGAGGTGAAAGATCCAACGCATAACCAAATTTCGGCTGGCACACTGCCACACTGCTTTTCCAACATCAGAGGAATCTTTAACACCCACGCTCCTGCACAGCTAAACACAGGAAGAGCAGAGAGAGCACCTCAATGACCCTGATATCCCCACTCAACATAAACCCTCAGACCAACAAGTCACTTTTACCATTACGAACATGAGGAATGAATGCTGGGGAGTTGCTAATGCCATTGCTGCCACGTGGGGGCTGTCCTCTGCAAGTGAGACCCACTAGCTCTTCCTCATATGATGAGATCTCGAACCATCTCAACCCGGCACTTGCGAAGACGATAATCTACCCACGCTTCCTGTGCTTCTGGTGACTGACACATACCACCCTTGGAGTCGTGTGGCCTTAGGATCCTGCCCACCAACTCTTGCCCACGCATTGGACACTGACCACTGCCCTATCACTCCGCCATCTTGACCTTCCTGAACCAAGCTCCTAGAACAATGGCAAACAGAGAAGACAGAAACAACCCAAAAAAGGTGAAGCCAGAACCTCTGATTTCCGACTCACCCATCAAAAACAGAGCAGACATGGCGGCTACAATGGAGATGATACTAAAGAAACTGTCAGACCTTACGGATATCTCCAAATCAACCAAGGCTAATACAGACTCTATGCAACTTGAACTGACCGCAATTAGGGCCGACATGAGCGCTCTAAACTCAGGCCTGGGAGCCGCAGAACAACGGATTAGCGATGTGGAGGATCTGTCACGATAATCAACATCCAGAATCCAGCGCCTGGAAAACACCACCGACGCACTCAGACGCCATAATGCGGAGTTGGAGGACCGCAACAGACGGGGCAATGTTAGAATTTTCGGCATACCCGAAAATGCAGAAAATGATGCTGACTCTTGCGTGGCCTTTCTAGAATCATGGATCCCCATGATCACCAAGACTGAGTTCCAGCATGGCCTTGAACTGGACAGGGCACATAGGATCCCTACCTTCGCGAGCAGGAATGCTAAAGGGCCCAGGCCAATGATCTGCAAACCGCTCAGATATCAACACGCTGAACTGATTCTCCAAAATGCAAGGAAAAATCATTCCATTACATGGGACGGTCACAAGATCATTTTCACGCAGGACTTCTCCAAAGACACGGTGGATGTACGCAAGGGCTTCTTGGACCTCCGACCCAAACTTAGATCCAAGAATATCCCCTTCTCTTTCGCAGGACCAGCCAAGTTCAGAATTATGATAAATGGTCGGCCGAGATTCTTCACGGACCCGAGAGACCTGGCGCATCATCTCGAAGAATGCCCATCACAGGATATGGACCAATCAACCGGCCTCTCCAACAAAAGGAAGACCACTTGTCCAAGTCAACAAGACGTAGCCAGTTAGTTCCATGCCACTTGTCACTCCTCCAGTGGTCCAGCAGCGGTTGCCTTGATAGGATCCTCCAACGTAGAACTTGACTCGGCTCTTGGCACGTGTTCCTAAGTTCTGCCTGCCGAGCTCATCGAATCGTCAGTACCGTGAGTTTGTAAGCGTGGCCTCTGGGGCCATCACAGTGACTTCATGTAATATATGACTGGTTACGACTCTGTATGATTTTGCCTCACGCAGATTATTACAATTAGATCAATGGATACAATCATTCACATTGCTCATCTCATGGTAGCGCCTCCAAACTTGGTCTTAATACGCCACAAACTTAACAATTGATGGGGGTAGCGCATCCCAACTGGTATACCATGGGCGTATTCGCTAGATAGACTCATAATCTTAAAACTGTTCTTTATCTACTTGCTTCATACTAGGTCAAACTTTTTATGACCTGATATTCATTTTCGCAAAAAATATATTCTGTGTCACTTTCTTGTTGGTTATACTAACCGTTTACATACATCTTGGGATTGATAATATGTACTCATTACTGTTATTGTTACTCCTGTTTTGCGTAGCATGGTACTGTCGTCGTACTCCCTACGTACGTATTTGGGGGGGAGGGAGGGTGGGGGGAGAGGGAGGGGTCACCTAGAGAAAGGGGAAAAGAGAGAGGATATAGGAGCAGACGCTCATCAGAATCTCAGTAGGTTCCTCCTCATTTTGTATCACATCCTGTTTTTTTTTATGACCTTTAAGTTCCACAGAGATACCACGCACAAATCACCATGCCAAGTCCACTTTATTCCCTATTATTTACACACCCCAGGCTGCAGGCACGCATATCAATACTCCTACTTATACGTCTTATCACTACAGGTTGCATCGAAACTTATCCGATTTGGTCAGAGAATGATGCTCGAACTTGACACAACAACGCGTCTGTCTCATATCGCACCACCAGCTTTCCACCGAGCGATAAAATATTTCACCGATGGTTAACTCCAACTCAATCGGAGACGATCTTAAAGTAATATCACTAAATGTCAAAGGACTTAACCACCCGGTGAAAAGGCGGAAAGTGTTCGACTATCTAGCAAAAACAAAAGGAGACATCGTCCTTCTGCAGGAAACCAAGCTTTCTGAAGATGACTTGCGATTCCTTAACATACATTGGTCGTCACATGTCCTGTCCTCTCCTGCGCCACAAAAGAAAGGTGGAGTAATCACACTGTTGTCGAAAAATGCCAATCTAACAGTGCTATCACACACTCACGATACAGAAGGCAGGTTACTAGTGACCCATCTACGCAGAGAGGATGATCCCATTCACGTAGTGAATATATATGGCCCTAACTCTGATGATCCCGCATTCTGGGATTCAGTCTCTCGGTCCATCGAACATATCCCCCAAGATGATCTACTAATAGTGGGGGGCGATTTTAACCTGCCCCTAGACCCCTTACTAGACAGACAATCCAAATGCTCATTCCACCCTTCACGATCACATGAGGCCCTTCTACGCCTCTGTGAGCGCTATTGTCTCAAAGACTCTTGGAGACTACAGAACCCGGATGGGAGAGACTACACCTTTTACTCTGCTCCACATAACTCATACTCACGTATTGATTTCATTTTGATATCCACCTCATTCGCACACCTGATTGAAGAAACTGGTATTGCTCCCAAACTGGTGTCCGATCATGCATGTATTCACACCAAACTTGCAGGCTCCCGCTCGATTCGCCCACCTCGAAGATGGCGTTTTAATGATGAAATTCTAACCAACCCAGAGGACAAACTCAAGATAGCGGACGCCATTGAGGAATACTTACTCCTACTTACTCCTAAACAACACCGTGAATACCAAACCTAACACTCTATGGGACGCTCTTAAAGCCACAATCCGTGGGGTCATTATAAATATCAGAGCTAAAACCAATAAAAAATTGAACAAAGAGCTGGAACAATTGGAACTAGATATTAAAGTCCTAGAAGACCAGCACAAGTCCAACCCCCAAGACCACAAGTCCTAGAAGACCAGCACAAGTCCAACCCCCAAGACCACAAGACCCTCGACCTCCTCACTAAAAAGAAATATGAATACAATGCAATAACTAGCAAGAGAGCGGGCGTTTGGATTAACCGTTTCAAAGCCCTAAAACTTTGCGAAGGAAATAAAGCAGGTAAACTGCTAGCTTCGTATCTCAAACATAAGCAAAAGCTGTCAACCATTTCATCAATAAAAGACGCCACAAATATTACCCACACCAATCAAACTAAAATACTAGATACATTTAAATCCTTCTATGAAGAGCTCTACAAGAACGACAACACGCTGGACACAACAGCATGCACCGACTATCTTGATTCTCTCGACCTTCCTAAACTATCAGAAACTGATAAACTACGATTAGGATCCGCCATCAGTAAAACAGAAATCACAGAGGCCATCAAATCTTTAAAAAGTAACAAAGCCCCCGGCCCAGATGGCTTCACTGCATCTTTTTATAAAGCCTTTGAAAACCAACTTACCCCTACGCTACACACTGTTTTCAACTCTACGGCATCCAGTGGATGTATCTCGCCTTCTATGAGTGAGGCTAACATAGTCGTGATCCCTAAAGAGGGAAAAGACCCTCTCAACACCAAAAACTACCGCCCTATCTCATTGATAAATCTTGATTGCAAGATATATGCCAAGATCCTGGCAAACCGCCTAAACGCTGTTCTTCCCAAATTAATAAGCCCGTCGCAAGTTGGCTTTCTGAAACACAGGATGTCAAATGACAATACCAGACTTCTGTGCCATGTATTAGAGAAAGCTAACAACTCCCAATCTCCGATGGTCGCGATCACCCTGGACGCTGAAAAGGCCTACGATAAGGTATCATGGTCTTTTCTCCAATACTGTATGCGGTCATTCAACCTCGGACAATCCTTCATCACGATGGTGATGGCCCTTTACTCCTCCCCTTCGGCTCGAATAGCAATTAATGGCACCCTCTCCAACCCATTTCGCCTCTACCAAGGCACCAGACAGGGCTGCCCACTTTCACCGGCACTCTTCCTTTTGGCCCTTGAACCCCTTCTAACTGACATCAAAAGAAATGAAGACAGTCAGGGAGTCTCCTTTGTAGATACTCAGATAAAATTAGCAGCATATGCAGACGATATACTGATTGCGACAGAAAACCCGGCCAAATCAATCGAGGGTCTTATGGACTCAATCAGCAAATACTCGAGCTTATCGGGATACAAGCTAAACAAGGACAAATCCGAGGTTAAACCACTAAACATCTTCACCACCAAAGAAGTTCTTGGTAACTCGGGTCTAGCTTGGCAAACAGGAGTTATAAAATATTTAGGGATAGAGTTTACCGACAAATTAATGAGCACCATCACACACAATGAGACGTTGACATTGACAAAAGTTAAAAGAATCCTTGATGGTTGGTCCCCACGCTTTATTACTTGGTGGGGAAGGATTGAAACTATAAAAATGATGATATCGCCACTAATCAACTACCTGAGCACTATGCTACCCCTTACCTTCTCCAAAGAATTCCTCTCCAAACTTGATAAAATAATTTCCTCTTTCCTCTGGCAAGGGAAAAAAGCCAGAATTAGCATGAAAAAACTACGGCTTGATAAATCCCTAGGAGGCGTCAATCTGGCTGACTTTAAGCTCTACCAAACCGCATTCTTAGCCAGACAAGGGTCTTTTTGGCTCACCTCACACTCAGACTACACCCCGGTGTGGCTGTTGGTGGAAAAATCCCTTCTGCATGGCCTTCCCCCCTCCACCCTCCTCACTACCAAGCCACAACCCACTGTATCCTCAGGTACCATCCTCAGAAACACGAAGGCTGCCCTCCTTCATGTAAGCAAATTTTTACAGCACCAATTTTGTAAATCACGGTGGGAATCACTGTGGAACAATACCAAGCTTCTATACAAAGGGAAACCAATGAATAATCCTACTTGGATAGAGAAGGGTATACACTTCCCACATCAGCTGTTTGATGGTCCGTTGCCACTCGCTTTCAAAGAACTACAAAATAAGTTTCAACTCCAGAACATAGACTTCTATTACTTCTTACACCTCAAAGTGGCCCTCTCCAAAACAGACCTATCCAACATCACCCCCTCCCTCCCTGGCTACCTTCACACACTTAATAGACAGGGTCATCAAGTATCCAGAATGTACAAACTGATCCGCCCACAGAACACCAAACTGACAACATCCATACAGTCCTTCTGGGACTCATACTCTTCCACACCAACTTCGGAAGCGGAGTGAGCCAGAATATGGGAGTCTACCACACGACACAAAGTCAGCCCTACACTATCCCAAACTAAATTCTGGCTTCTCCACAAAGCTTTCTGGACCCCTAAGAGACTCTTCTTGCACAACATCAAAGAAGATGACTCCTGTTGGAACTGTATGGCGGAGGGTGGAGACCTTGAACATCTATTATTCAATTGCCCCTGTGTCTCCGACTACTGGAATAGAATCTTCGAATTCATTACCAAAGTGCTACATGTCTCGCTCCCGAGGGAATTTGCAACCTTAGTCCTGGGTTTTACCAAAGTGTCACCCTCATTGAAAATGACACAGCCCTACTTGACCTACTCTTGACAGCGGCGGTCAAAATCATACTGAATAACTGGAAGGACACCGGCAAAGCTTCTTTCCCCCACTGGCTCAACTGGGTTTCGAACCTGAGAGGAGCCGACAATATAGCGCTGGCCGCCTCACCTTGGCGTCCCCCGTATAGGAAACTATGGTCCTCACTTGACGCTCACTTCGACCTATTCAAACCACCATGATTATCTGATGCACACATGCACCCTGCCCGCTAGAATTCCCTCAATACCCACCAGCTTAATTGATGTCCGCGCTATGTCACAGATAGGATTGCCTACTTGGACAAGCAACTGTCCTCACTAAATTAGATGGATATCTTGCACCACCTATGACTGTAAACTTGGAAATGTACTGATGCAACGCCTGTGTTTTTCTATTTTTCCTTACTATTTGTTTATTGATTTAATTAATGTAATTTAATTTAATTATCCCTCCTCTGTTACCGCGTTACTTGCTTTTGTTGCTACTGGAACCATGCCTGATATATGCTCATTTTTGTAATGCTTGCTTATCTCTCTCAATAAAAAATTTTGTGAACTCAAAAAAAAAAAAAATATATATATATATATATATATATATTCTGAGTAAAAGTGTTCCAGGCAATATAATAAATTGACTTGTCATATAGGTACTGTAATTGGATCTCATAATAAGTGAGGTTAGTATTATACAAAATGATGAACATGAGTGAGTCAGAGATGGTTTTACAAATATTTAAATGTTGTGAAAATGTTGTAGAGCCTTTCTTTCAGAACGTCGGGAAAAAGATCATTTCAGAGTGCCTTAGAATTAATTTGAACAAATACTCATACATCTGACACTATTTGGCCAAATGGAAAGGTGCAGGAATGAGTAAAGAGTCATGACTGAAAAAAGGAGTATATGAAAACATTGAAAATATTTCAGATGTTCTTGGAGCTTTTCTTCTAGAAAGTCGATGAAATTGATTTTTAAGTGAACAGCAAAGTACTTTCCAACGCGAAAAGGACCACCATGATACAGTATTTGGCCTCAAGGAAAAGTAAGTCAATCTAAGATTAGCGTAGATTTGTGATTTGTCAGTATCTACGTTTTTTTTAAAAACACAATCTTTTAGATTGTGGTTTTTTTTTCCCGCTGTCATATGATGAGTAATTTGAACTCACTCTTTTAAGTGAAATTCAATATATTCTGAGAACAGCAAAAATAAACTTTGTAACATGTTGTACAAGTTATTGTATACTTTGGATTGTGTAAATTAAATTGTATTCCCATTGTCTGACACTCACTTTTCTTTTTCCGTCCTCTTTCAGCTCTTTTTACTCACTTATAATGTCTTTCTCTCACTGTCTGTAACCCCCGTTCCTTTACTCCACTTCTTTGACAACCCCTCATTCTCATTTCAACTGTGTGCATCCCCTCTCTCCCTTGCTTAACTTTTCAGCTTTCAGTCTCTCTGCTTTACTTCCCTTCTCCGATTTTACTCTTTTGCTCTTTTAGTAATTCCTCTTTAGTCACTCAGCAGTATTGTCGCACTCTATCACTATAAATCACCCACTCTTCCTTGCTTATCTTTGTTTAATCCTTACTTTTGACCTCTTCTCTCTATTTTTCGTTCACTACTTCTATGTCCTCAGTGCCTCACTGTCCTTTTCTTATGTTCACTTGTGTTTATCTACCTTCTATCATTTCTTTTAGAACAACTTCACTGCTCTTCTCTCATCGTTCTTCATCCCATTTCTTTTACTCTGATTCTATTACTATCCCTGATTTTCTTTCTTTCAATGTCCTTCTCTTTACTTTCATCACCAAATTATTTTCTCTCAGTACCACTGTTTGTCGTCTTCTCCTCTCTTTCCTTTTTTTGCTCCCTTACTCATTTCCTTTTCTCACTCATTGTACTCCACCTCACTCAGTTTTTCTCTTAGTGTGTCTGCCTTCTAACTTCCTCAGTCCATTTCCCTCAATTGTTGTATATTATCCTCCCTCCCTTCATCCTTTCACTCTATGACTATTCTTCACTTACTCTCAGTTATCTTCTATTCCTCATTCTTCTAAATGCATCCTTAATTAGACTGTTTTCTGTCTCAGTCATTATCTTTTTACTTACTACTGTTTCCTGATTTAGTTTTGCTAACTCACATTGTTTTAGTATCTTTCTTCCCTTCAGTTCATTTCTCTGTTCTTCTCTTCCTCTGCCTCAGTGAATCTATATGCCTTACTCTTAGTAATTTGCCCTCATTCTATTTCTTTTTCCCTCTTTTTGTCCTTCTACCTTAGTTTATTTCCCTTTCTGTGTTCTTCACTCTAACTTTATTTCTAAATAGAGTGTTATGATTTTTAACCTCTTCATTTGTATCTTTTAATTTAAAATACATATTTTACTAATTATAACTTATTTTTTCTTCTCTCTTTCACAGATACCAACTGTAGTAAAAAAAATTAAAGTTACATTTATTATATGGTAAGTATGACTAAAAAAATGTAGTTTGTTATCACCCTTTGCTTTAAGGTCACTAACATTTTCTCAATCTACCTCACTCCTGTGTTTTTACTCTGCTTCTCTCACTTATTCTTATTCTCCATGTTTACTCCACTTTCCCTATTTACCCTATCATATTCAACTTCTTTTGATCCCTATTCTTTACTTCACTTACCCTCTGTTCCCTTCCTTTGCTTCTTCACTCATTCTCTTTTTCTTAATTATTTACCTTACTCCTACACATATACCTCATCCCCCTCCCAACACATACACACACCTGTAACACACACCCCACACACACACCACACACACACCTCATACACACAAAACAATCCTCCCACACACACTCCTCAAACACACACACACATTCCATACACACACATACATCGAACACATATACACCCCACACTCATACACTTCTCACACATATTTCACACACCCTCATCTCTACCCAAACCAAAACACTCCACACAACCACACCCACAGACACACCTTACACACCCACACTCCGACCTACACCCACTGACTCCCTGTAAGTCACACACACTGCATTACTTATCTTTTTTTGCTGTTTTACTCAAGCCCATTCAGGTACTGTTTCCTTTACTGTCTTTGTTCTCTCTCTTTGTCACTCCCCATGTGTTATCCTAATTCAATATTTCTCCCTCTTTAGTTATGCACACTACTTTTTTCTCTCTCTCCCTCACCAGTGTTATTTAAATCTGGTTCCGTTATTAACATTTATTTGTACATCATTTTTCTCTTTCCTTTTACTCTTTACAGCCACTCACATTCTTCATGTGCCTCTGCTTTAGTATTCTTCTTCTCTCTTTCTTTGTTTCACACCCTTATATTTTTTTCATTTTCTCTCTTACACTTTCTTATATCTTTTACACTGTTTTACTATGTATTACACAGTACCTCTGTGTTGCTCCCTCTTGCTGTCTGTCTCTTAACAATACTCTCTCTTTCTCTTTCTCTTATGCTCTCCTTCTCTTGTTTTTTTTTTTTTTTTTTTTTTATTGCGCTAACGGGGCGCTTACCGGTGCGCGCACCGGGAAGCGAACCCATGAGAAAAATGAAGTCAAGAGTGCTAAAAATTTTAGTAATTTTTTTAAAATGGGAGGTAGTTCTGAAAATAACTTTTTTTTAATGTTTTTGTTGTTTTATATTTTTTTATTATTTTTCTGAACATTTTTTTTATTTTTTATTTTTTGAACACTTTTATAATTTTTTGATGTTTTTTTGGGGGAACAACAAAAAAGGAATTACAAATGGCTCAACAGGAGCAAAAAAAAAAAAAGATTTATTGATTCTTCTTTTGGTTACATTGATGGTTTTCCACCGCATTGCTTATTAGGATCACGCTTAGTTCCCCATAGCACAGTGTCTTGCCACAGAAGACACATACAAATTTGAGACTGCCAACATTTTTTTGAATATTGGGCACCATTTGCCGTCCTTCAGGTGCTGCATGTGATACTTTGGCAGAGGAGGTGCTGGGCTGTGGATTCTTCTGATTTTGCGTCATGGCACGAACCTCTGCTTGAGCAAGATTATTAGGATGCACCCTTTGCATGTGGCGCAACATAGTATAGTTGCTGAATGAATATTTCTTCTTGGAATTGCCCCTGGAAAGAATATCTCCGCAAATAAGGCACTTAACCTTAGGGGCATTCACTTTCTTCTGCCCAGGAGGGTGGGAGAAGAAGTCCCAAATAAAATGCACTTTTATGTGACTCTGTCTTGGCTCTTCAGGCAAAAATTGCCTGTGTTGTTCCTCCTCCTCCTGTTCTTCCTTCTCATCCTCTTCTTGTTCAGGGACAAGGAACTGGGATGGTGGTCCTTCCTTTCTAGGTGGTTGTGGTGGTGGAGGGGGTCCACCAGCTGCAGCTACTAATGATGCCATTGTCAGAATCAGATACAGGTCTTCCTCTCTCAAAGTAGAAAGTCAGAGTGAGGAAAAAGGTAGGGGCTTTCATCATTTGAAAAAAAAAGTGTTCTGGACCAATGAAAAGTGTTATTTTCAAGTCACATGATCCAAGCTTTCATCATTTGGAAACCAAAACTGATCTGCACCAATGAAAAGTGTTATTTTCAGATCACATGACCCGACGCGCTTACGCTACGTGCCCCGGGGCGCATTGCATAAGCGCGTCATGATGTTGCACGATCGTATGCGATCGCGTAGTTCCGGGTGCGCTTACGCAGTGCGTCATATGACGCATGATGCGACTACGCGAAACGTCATGATGTTGTTTTTATTTGCGGGAATAGCGCTCTCGGGACGCTCCCCGGTACGCGCCCCGGGGCGCGCCGTAACATTGCGCTCACCCGTGCATTCACCGGTACGCGCCCCGGGAGCGCCCTGGGGCAAACAATAAAAAAAAAAACATATTACACAATATAAAATTTGTTATAAAAATTATTACTTTTCATACCTATAGAGATTTGCTATTAAAAAACCTATGAAATTCACTGAAAAAACCATAGGTTTCACACCAGTTATAGTTAGGAATTAGCATTTAAAAAACCTATTAAATTCACTGAAAAAACCATAGGTTTTACACCAGTTATAGTTAGCTGGAAATTTTACTCGCATAAAACCATTGAAATTCCCACGTTATAGTTAGTTGGACTCACTATAACTTGCGCGTGCAATGCACTACTGATGACGTCACATATTACATCACTCATGACATGGTCAGTGACATCACTCATGACATCACTGATGACACCATCCTTGTGACAGAGTGACAGACCTCCTTTCACTGTAATTTAACCCTTGAAACACATATTCAAAAATAGAAACTAAAATTTTCAAAAAAATGGAGATACCCATACCAGTTACAACAACCAATTCAATAATTCCACCATCTATATATACATCCACTCATTCAGCAATAGTTCTATATAGTCACTCATACATATACTCACTCATCATATGTAGTGATACACCTATACATCCTGTTACACACTGACAGGCATCCAAAAGTTACTCACACTCATACTCACACATGCAAATAAACTATTGAACATCCATTCATTAGCATATACAGCTATACACACACTACCACTTTACTTCTAAGGAAACTTACACATACTTACTCTCTTAAACAATCACTTATAGAAACATGTACTAATTTAAACAGGAACTCTTAGAATCCCTCACTCTCACATATACTCACTTATATACATCAATATTCACATATACTAGATTAAAACATATGTAGTTACTGATAAAGACACTAGTGAGACAGTCATTCAGTCACTAACACACACATATACACACTCATCCACCCATACAGTCCTGCACATATGCTGTCTTCAAAACACATACAAAGAGAGAGTCAGTCATTCATGCATCTATGTGCTAAGTAACACCCCCACCAAACATATAGACACTCATATTGATATTATAAAAAATCTAATAACCCATATACCTACACATCTAGCTACTCACCAACCCATGCAGCCACTTATACACAAAGTGAAACATTAACACATATATTTAAATATTTAAACATTACTCACTAATATTTATTTTTCAAAAAGACACACATTCACTGGATGGTGTCATCAGTGAAGTCATGAGTGATGTCACTGGCCATGTCATGAGTGATGTAATATGTGACGTCATCAGCAGTGCATTGCACGCGCAAGTTATAGTGAGTCCAACTAACTATAACGTGGGAATTTCAATGGTTTTATGCGAGTAAAATTTCCAGCTAACTATAACTGGTGTAAAACCTATGGTTTTTTCAGTGAATTTAATAGGTTTTTTAAATGCTAATTCCTAACTATAACTGGTGTGAAACCTATTGTTTTTTCAGTGAATACATATATATATATGCTGATGGTGAGGAGAAAATAAAGCACTTTATCTCACTGAATTTTGGTGTTGAGAGATCTGTACCTGGAGGAGAGACACACGCGGTGAGCCAGTCTCACAGGACTTTGTTTGTATATATATATATATATATATATATATATATATATATATATATATATATATATATATATATTACCTACTGGCGGTCGCCAGTAGGTATATATAGTTAGGATTTTTTTCCTATGGGATTTTTGAAAATTCTATGTCGAATAACTTTGGTGTTTGAGGATGGAATTGGCTGAAATTTTCAGGAAAATGGAACATTTTGTTTCTGAGCAGCCCCTGAAAATTCGGGGGGGTTTCGTCAAGGGGGAGCCGAGAAAAAAGGGGGGTCCCAAAACGCGTTTTTCCCATGCAATTTTCCATAGGGCGGTTGGACTCACTTTTAGCTCGAACGGCTGAATGGATTTCCACGAAACTTGGCAAAATTGTAGATATTGTTTGCCCGATGTGCCTTTGCTAGGTCTCAATATATGTGCTCCAGTGGATTTTGATAAATTAACGTTCAAAAAAATATATATATCTGTAACAGCGCTCCGGTTAGCGCCCCGGTTCGCGTACCTGACGCGTAACGGAACTTCGCGAAGCGAAGCTGATTGGCTCTCCGGTGTCTGTCAACATTCTAAACAGTCCGGAGCGGCCGCCATCTTGTCTCTCGGTAGGATCGAGAGACAAGAGGTGAAGAAAAACGAAGGGGGAAATTAATGAAAGGGGGCAAGTTAGTCCCCTCCTGACCCCCTAGGATTGATGAGGGGGCTATTAAAGGGTCCCGCGGGGCAAAAAAAAAAACAAAAAAAAAAACGTTTTTTCGCGGTAGAGGCGCTACCCGGTACGCGAACCGGGTAGCTAACCGGTAGCGTAACGGGAGTCCGCCATCTTGTGTTTCGGTCGAATTTAATCACAAGATGGAGGAAAAACAATGTGGGAAATGGGTATAAGGGGGCACGGGAGACGTATCCTGACCCCCTAGGTTTTCTGAGGGTGGCTGAGGAGGCCCATATGTGCGAAAAAAAAAAAAAAAAATTCAAATTTTCATGCGGTTAGCGTCCGGTGCGCGAACCGGGTAGCGCTCCGGAAAGCGTAAATCGTGAAAATTAGTTAAAAAAAAGTTACATTTAAAATTTGTTTAGAGTGATCATAGTTAGGGTAGCTCTGAGAAGAGCTTTTGGGTCTGTGGTAGATTTAGGTACTTATAAGTAGGTACCAATACATAGTCTTAAATTCAGTATGAAAATTCTGTTCCCCTCATCTGAGAAGTGCACACCATCTCCTCTGTAGATATCTTGCATGTAGTAACGCAAGTTATTGTTGTAGATGGAGCCCATTCCATGGTCTCTCATGTAAGCTGAAACAGACTTAATTACATGCTTCCTCGATTTCTCAATTTGTGAACAAAATTGGTTGGACCACCTCCATTTCTGTCTTTGGCATATATTTGAATATACCAAGGCAGTTTGAGGAAAAAGTGCCATCAATTGCTCAAAGGTGTCCTTTAAAAGCATTTCCAGACCTACCCCAGTCAAAGTGCCCAAATCATTTCCTCCACAGTGCACTATTAACAGGTCAGGGTTTGGCAAATGCAAAAAGGTTTTCACCAATGGTATCAATTGGTGACATCTCAATCCTCTGTGGCCAATCCAGTTGATTTCCACATTTTGTAAATTGAGGTTGTGTACATTTCTGTTAACAGCATACCTTTGAGCCCAGTGGATGTAACTATGTCCAATAATCCAGACAGAAAACATGGTGAGAGAATGTTCTGCTGCAGTCAGATGAAGTGTGGGAATGAAATGGCAGTTGAAACAGTAGGAGTTTGTAATGAAAAAAACTGTGGAGTTTCAGTGCTAATGATTCAGTAGCAGTGATTGGTGGATTATGATTGTTGAAAACAGAAAGTTAGGGTGCATGGATGAGTTCTTTGAAAGATGAAATTTGAATGGTTAAGAAAAAATCATTTTAAGAAACAATGCACTGGATACGCAGGTGTACTGAGAGTTCAGAGTTCAATTGAAACATTGTTGTGTGAACTTGTAAACATGAGAGGTCTTTCAGGAGGTAGTTGCTATGGTAAAAAGGCAGAAAGGGCAGAGGGGGGAAGGGTGTTGATTTGAAAAAAGTGAGGGAAGAGTTTTGATTGGGTGACATGAGAGATATGTGTGATGAATTACAGCATTTCTGTGCCTTTGTTGGTTGCAGCCTCTGGAGTGCATACCCTTTGCTCTGCTAAAGAAAAATTGGTGTGTGTCTGAGACTGTTTTGAAACTCAAAAAGTATTTGCTAAGGTGAGAAAAGATTCATTTAATTTAGATAGAGATTAGTATGCTTAAGGGAAAAAATTAGGAAGAAAGTTGTGTATTTAAAATGTTGCTTTGTGTCAAGTGTTTTAGAAATAGATTTTGTTTCTTTGAGTTTCATAGCCATGTTAAAAGTGACGCAAAAGTGGTGCAAGGGCCTTAAAAATACGCTTTCATGTGTGTTAGGGCATTTTAAGTCACTTCCCCATGAATATGGGTGAATAATTTGCTTACTTAAAGTGTTTAAAAACGTTTCTTGAAGTCAATTAGGTTTCTTGATATGTGCTGCTAGAGTTTCATAGCCAGCATGGGGCATATTTAGAAGGACTTTGAGCCACTTTCACGTTATTTTCCCCATGTTAAAGGTGACGCTAAAGTGATGAAAGGGCCTTGTAAATACATTCTCATGTTTGAGCCACTTTCATGTTATTTTCCCTATGTTAAAAGTGACGCAAAAGTGGTGCAAGGGCCTTGTAAAATATGCCCTCATGGGTGTTAGGGCATTTTAAGTCACTTCACCATGAATCTGGGTGAATAATTTGCTTACTTGATGTGTTTAAGAACGTTTCTTGAAATCATTTAGGTTACTTGATATGTACTGATAGAGTTTCATAGTCAGCATGGGCCATATTTACAAGGCCTTTGAGCCACATTCACGTTATTTTCCCCACGTTAAAAGTGACTTTAAAGGTGGTGCAAGGTCCTTGTAAATACGCCCTCATGAGTGCTTTGCAAATGTAAGTCATTTCCCCGTGGTTCAAGGTCCTTGTAAATACGCCCCCATGTGTGCTTGGCAAATTTAAGTACTGACAGGGTGTGCTTGTACATAGGAGCTGTGTTGTGTTTTCAAATTATGACCAGAAAATCGTTTTTTTAAAAAAAGAAATGCTTTTTACATTTATGAGAAGGTCAAAATGGTGTCTGCTTCTTTAAATAAATATTTCACTTTCCACCATGAATATGGGAGAATAATTTCCTTGTTTGCTGGTTTAAAAACACGTTTCTTGAAGTCATTAAGGTTTCACAATATGTTCTGCAAGAGTTTCATAGTCAACATGGGGGCAAATATACAAAGCTTATGAGCCACATTCACGTCATTTTCCCCACGTTAAAAGTGACTTTAAAGGTGGTGCAAGGTCCTTGTAAATACGCCCTCATGAGTGCTTTGCAAATTTAAGTCATTTCCCCGTGGTGCAAGGTCCTTGTAAATACGCCCCCATGTGTGCTTGGCAAATTTAAGTACTGACAGGGTGTGTTTGTACATAGGAGCTGTGGTGTGTTTTCAAATTATGATCAGAAAATCGTTTTTTAAAAAAAGAAATCCTTTTTACATTTATGAGAAGGACAAAAAGGTGTCTGCTTCTTTAAATGAATATTTCACTTCCCACCATGAATATGGGAAAATAATTTGCTTGTTTGTCGGTTTAAAAACTCGTTTCTTGAAGTCATTTAGGTTTCACAATATGTTCTGCAAGAGTTTCATAGTCAACATGGGGGCAAATTTACAAAGCTTATGAGCTACATTCACGTCATTTTCCCCATGTTAAAAGTGACTTTAAAGGTGGTGCAAGGTCCTTGTAAATAAGCCCTCATGAGTGCTTGGTAAATTTAAGTCATTTCTCCGTGGTGCAAGGCTCTTGTAAATACGCCCGCATGTGTGCTTGGCAAATTTAAGTACTGACAGGGTGTACTTGTACATAGGAGTTGTGCTGTGTTTTCAAACTATGACATGAAAATGGTTAATAAAGAAAAGGAATTCTTTTTACATTTATGACAATGACAAAAAGGTGTCTGCTTCTTTAAATAAATATATCACTTCTCACCATCAATCTGGGAGAATAATTTGCTTGTTTGTCGGTTAAAAAATCGTTACTTTAAGACATTTAGGTTTCACAATATGTACTGCTAGAGTTTCATAGTCACTATGATGATAATGATATACATTTAGAACTGTGTAGGAGGCATGGAGAAACTGAGGCTTCTGTAAGTGTCAAGGGAGGTGAGTAATGTACATTGCTCTGTTGCATACAGTCCTCATCTTCTGCGTACTCTTGGATATGCTAGACTACATCTGCACAATGAGATACCTAAGCTGAGGAAATACAGGTGATGTGATTGTGAAATGAGCAAAAATATTTGCACGTTTTTCAATTATATCACCTGTGTTTCCTAACATTACGAATCACATTGTGCAGATGAGGTTTAGGCCTGTCCAGGGAGACAGAGGAGGTCTGGCCTTTGTTCAAGAGTGCAGTGGACATGACTCACTTCGTTGGTAGGCCTGCACATGTATTATCTCCTCTGTACTCTTCAACAAGCCTAAATTTAATCTGCAACCCTGAGTAGGCCTCACCTCAAACAAACCTCTGGATAGGCCACACCTTATCGGCATCCTGAATCAATCATTTAAAATGTTAGGGGCAGATTTATGATGGCCGTGCGCCTCTTTTGCGCCGCCGTTGCGTCAATTTTGTGACGCAGCAGCGGTGCAAAAGATGCACCATGTTGCAAGATAGGCCTCACTTCATCTGCAACAAGATACCGTCAGTTTAAAATGTATACATTTAGGACTGTGTAGGGGGCATGGAGAAGCTGAGGCTTCTGTAAGTGTCAAAGTTGTTGCATACAGCGCTCACCTTCTGCGTACTCTTTGATATGCTAGACTACATCTGCACAATGAGATACCTAAGCAAAGGAAACACAGGTGATGTGATTGTGAAATGAGCAAAAAAATTTGCACGTTTTTCAATTACATCACCTGTGTTTCCTAACATTACGAATCACATTGTGCAGATGAGGTTTAGGCCTGTCCAGGGAGACAGAGGAGGTCTGGCCTTTGTTCAAGAGTGCAGTGGACATGACTCACTTCATTGGTAGGCCTGCACTTGTATTATCTCCTCTGTACTCTTCAACAAGCCTAAATTTCATCTGCAACCCTGAGTAGGCCTCACCTCAAACAAACCTCTGGATAGGCCACACCTTATCGGCATCCTGAACCAATCATTTAAAATGTTAGGGGCAGATTTATGATAGCCGTGCGCCTCTTTTGCGCCGCCGTTGCGTCACTTTTGTGACGCAGCAGCGGCGCAAAAGATGCGCTATGTTGCGACATATTTACAACTTGATGCATCTAGGCAGATGTGTCACGCTGTAAAGTCCTGCGCCACATGAAACCTGCGTCAGGTTTCATGTGGGCATTTTGTTGCAGGGTGGGCGTTCACTTGCATGAAAGCCCTGTAAAACTAACACAGTGAAATTTACAAGATTTCACTGAGTCAGCTTTATGGCATTGCTGAATCAAATCCTTACGCCTGTTTGAAACAGGCATAAGGAGTGATGCACCATGCAATGTGTGCCTTGCCCCTGTGCATTGCAGTAGTCATGTCGCGCTTGCGACGTGATTCCTGCAATGCGCGGCTTTTGCGGCACAGATGCGTGACGCATCTGTGCTGTTTTTGCCCCATGGTGCTCCGCATTGTAAATGCGGCACACCATGGGTGGCAGAGCAGCGGCGCACGTTAACTGGTGCATCCCTGGGGATGCGCCAGTTAACATAAATCTGCCCCTTTACATTTAAGTATGAGCAGGGGACACAGAGTCGGTGAGGCTTATCCAAGGTTAAGAAGAGATGAGTCCTGTTCACTGAAAATTGGACATAGGCCTCACCTCCTCAGCATCGCAGGACATTGCTAAATAATATCTGCAAAATGTTACTCTTGTTAAACAATTTTACTATTATAGTCTCTGAGATTTGTCTCTTACTCTGCAACATCTCATTGTTGTTCTCTTTCTTTAAAGATAACAACAACATCAACCATGAGTGATAATGAGCAATCTGTTGATCTCGATCTTATCATTGAACTTGTCATTGAAACGTCAGTGGAAGTAGATCCCTTGGATGATTTATATTCTGTGGATGATGAAGAATATGATGAGGATGCTGATTTGTCAGATTTGTATGACATAGGGTGGGCAGCTGACCTGCTCGAGCCTATTGAACTATAAAGACTTTTAAAAATAAATTTAAGTTACTGGAAATGAAAAGTAACCATGTTAACCGTTTTATTTAAAATTAAATACAACTTCAAAAACAGCTTACCTACAGCTTACCTACCATCCTACCTAACCTCTCATGGAAGAGTGACAGTACCCGTTCTTGAGTTCCCGAGGAGAGACAGAGCAGCTAATCAATCACAGAGGAGCCGTGAGCGTGAGCAAGCCGAGGAGCGAGTCGAGGAGCGAGCTGAGGAGCAGCAGTGAGGTGGAAGCAGAGCAGAGCGGTGCGAGCGCTGAGTCGAGCCCCCACCACTCTATCGCCTGCTGCTCTCACTCACTCTCAGCCCCTAACCGTGAACGCCATCACCGTCATCACCGCCGTAAGCAAGCAAGCTGCTGAGGGAAGAGCTTGCTCGGCGGGAAAACAGCAGGACGCGGCCGGCCGGCGGTGGGACGGAGCAATCACGGAAGGGGAGAGAGAGCGCAGCGGTGAACGGAGTTGGAGGTGAGCTGCAGCAGCGCTCGCTTCTGGGGGCGCTTACCTCAATTCAGTTCTGTGCCCTCCACCCGGGGGGTCCCTAATCTCGAAACTGCGCCGTACAAACTTCAGCTGGACACGCTGACCGACAGCCGTGGTTGTAAGCAGCAGCAGTGTCCTCTGTGCTCACCTGTGCTCACCTGTATCTGCCTGAATATAAAGCCTCAGAGGGGCTGAGAGGAACTAAGAGGGTCTAACTAAGGCTATCTAAGGCTAATTAAATCTGCTCGCTTCCAGCTTGCCTCATTAGCCGCCACCAGACCCCAGCAGCAGAACGCCAGTCATCAGTCATAGGCCATCATTCTCTCTGGCGAGCAGCGAGCGGGCTGTATTTTCATTCAAGCTCATTTAAGTCCGTCCCGATCTGGTTTCCGGCTCCCGGTTCCCCCGCACCCGGTAAACCAACTCCCGGTGCGGACGAGGGGGGTCAAGAGAGCCTGCGGGCGGAACCGACGCGAATGTAGACGTGGGCAGACGCGGCGTTCTATCCAGCACCCGAGTGAACGACCTCTGCTACAGACTGCTACAGACTGGACTGCCACAGCTGTGTTTTAAAATTTATCAGCATTTGCCAGTGAAAGGAGCGACTGGAGCTTCTGCGACTGGTCACAAGCTTACATGCTTACAAGCCACAAGCTTCATACGTCGAACTCTCGGTAAGCGGATCAAACAGTGGGAACTGAGCCAAACTATCCAAGGGTCATATATATAGAATATTACCCCTGAGGTATTTGAGCCCTGGTGATTGTTAAGAATACTTGGAATTATCCAGGGAAGGCAGACTGCTTTCAAGATTATTGCCCGCAGGCCCCTATTCGTCACCCTCCGACGGCTGCTGTTCGCAGTGCTAGGTCCATTGCCATTTGCCTTTGCTTGTCTCACATTGGAGGTTTTGCCAGTAACGGCAATTGTGTGTTGGTCACTTGCGCAGCGAGCAGAAAAGCAGGGGGAGGGCGTGTTGGACACTGTGGGTTTCTGGCGAAGCTCGAAACGTGGGTTGCACCAATAGTTGGAGATCTGGGTTACGGTGTGTAGAGAGGTGTGGAGGTTGAAGAAAGACACAGGTCTAACCCAACTAAAACTCAATCATCTCAAGAGTCTGTGGATATGAGATCTGGAAACCAACGTGGGGCGCCACCCAAACAGAAAAAAAGACAAAAACGGGAGGAGAATAAGGACATTACCACTCCACCCAAGCAGTGCCAAGATCATGTAAACGAAGCCTGTCCTGGAGTTTGTGCTAAAGAAGCAAACGAGTACAAAAGTGAGTTGGCAGAGGCCGTAACATCGGCCGTAAGAAAGGAGCATCCAAATGACCAGGCCCCACTGCTTGTAGCTCCTACTATCTCAGGTCAAGACATTAAGGTCGTGCCACATGTTATCCATGCTATTCAACCATCCATACAGAGCCTTTTTCATAATTATCAACAAAAAAGGTCACAAAAACATCAAAGAAAAAACAAAAATAATTGTGGATATGATGACACCTGTGAAATGTTTTCTCCATCCTCAGTTCCATTGGGTAAAAAGGGAGCTAATCCATGTGTATTATCAGAGGCCTCCTTAGAAATAGATGAATCGAATGAGGTAGCAGTCAACTACAATAAGAGAATTCCTAGTATGGGCAATAAGGGGAATAGCGATGTAAAAGATGATAAGGTAGAAAATGTTGAAAATGAAGAAAAAAAGCTAGGGTCATCATTAAAACCTAAACTTTCTTATCAGTCTGCGGGTCAGATTGGGACAAAAGCAGCATTTCATAAAGCCCAAATTCATTCGCATAATTTGCACGATGCTGTACTATGTTGCACGGAGTCCATTGGGGTTGGTAGCGGTCCAACCCCACTCGGTACCCGGATAGCTGGAGGTCCCAAGGAACAAGGTTCAGTTATTAATATCTCCTCTGGTCTAGAAAAGAATTCAAGTGATGAGGTTTTTGTACTGGATCATACTGCCAAAGATATGGCTTTACTAACTATTGATCTAGTATCTAGCCCAAAAGGTCCTCCTGAGAATGCTGGTAATGTAAGACTATTCAAACTGGACCAATCAAGTATAACCTTGGAGAATAGTTACTATTTGAATAAATCACTATTGGTTCCAGGCGCAGTTAATGGTCAAAAGTTCCATTGTATATCTGAACGAAAAAAATCCATTAACCTAGATCCAAATGATCGGCTGAACCCACTGGATTTTTCCTTGCTATCAAAATTTGATGGGAATTTTCAACCAAGACCAGAGCAAAGAGAAAATAAAACAGGTCGTGAATGTGACCTATGGGCCAATCTTCTGCACACTATGGATTCAATCACTAATGCCCTGAATTTTCATTCAGATAAATTAGATATGCAAGTTGATATCTTAAGTACATTAGCAACTCATGTGGTCGGAATAGATGAAAAGCTGCAGCATCTATCTGATTTGATTATTAGGGTTCAAAAGGATAATGAAGGCCAACTAATAACCTGTTATTGCGCTCAACTGATTGATAAAATATCAGATCTACCGGTAATTGTTAGCTCTATGTTACAGGAGGTAAAATTGCTATCTGTTAGAAAGGCTCAAGGCATCAAAGAGGGCATAAAATGTTTATGTAGACAATCCACTACCGTTGATCTTATGGATGGTGGGGGGGATACTACAGATAAAAAAGGCTCCATATATGTAGACAGACATAAAATAGTTAACGATAACAAAATAAATAAGTCTCTACTGTTACATGAAGAATCAACAAGTAATGTTGTGGAGCCAAACAAATCGTTAATTGATACCTCCAATAAAGTACAAGCCATAAAGTCACTAGAATTTAGTCAAGTTAAGAACACAAAACATAAACATAAAATCTTATCTAAAAGGGAAAGAAAAAGATTGAGGAAGAACCATAATAAAATCCCTTTGGGATCAAATCATACTACAGATGAGGTAACCATAAACCATATAAATATCAAAAATTCCTCAAAAGTGGAAGTTACTGCAAACCGTCCCAAAGAATTTGAAAAAAAAGCCCTTTTTCCAATTTTTAGGTGTGTCAAAAAACTTGAACCTAAAATAAGGGATGTACAAAATGACATTCACACAACACAGGATGAGGCTCTCCTGGCTCATAAAAGGGATCCTATGTCTAACCATCCACGTGGTAAACCGGTGGAACAACTTGGAGTACAAACAACCCCTAATGGGGAAACTGTAAATTTAACAAATCTGCATGTTTCATGTACAAAATCCTTTGTTGCTCCCCCCTGCACTTTAGTACAAAAATCCATCGAGTTGCCTATCTCACGTCAACAGGCAGAACCTATATTGGACCAAGTTGTTGTGAGGAAGGTCCAGGCTGTCCCAGATGGACAAATGGATAAAATGAAAGTAGTTTTCTGCCCTGAGTACATCACGAGGGGAACTCATGATGTTCTGAACCGTGGAAATATCCTGAAGTTATTCACTGCAATCCCAGATCTGACAGACATAACATCGGTAGATCTGGAACTTGTGGAGTTTAAGATCGACCGCAATATTGAAATAACTGTGACTACCTGGCAAATGGAGGATACTGTCAATAAAATATTGGCCAATGCAGATAAATTTGAAAAATGGGGCATTAAACTTAGGTCCTTTTGTGAAACTCAATACCCAACTTTGTTGATTCCGGTTAAATCACCTTGCAATTCGATACAAAGAAAGGGTGTACAAAAAACAGTTTATGGTTCACCTGTCAGAGTACTGAAAGGTGCCTCAGGCCCATCAACTGAGGTGAATACGATGCGGGGTATCAAGATCAAGAGCTGTCAGTCTGGATCCAGAGTTTGTGTTGAATTACAGTCCACACCTAATCCAATTGAGGATTGGAGTTGGCTTCCCTTAATACTATCAAAGGTTAACTCTGCAAAGAAGGACTGAAGCCTATCTCCCTCTAAAAAACCATTTAAATCCCTAAAGTTCTGTTCTTGGAACGTAAACGGACTCAAAACTCTTCTTGAGGATCCGAGTGTAACGAGCTTTCTGTACTCCTTTGATATCCTAATACTGCAGGAGACCTGGCAAATGTGTAGTGAACCCATTATTGGTTATTACGAATATTTGAACGTGGCAACTCGTGAGGCCTCTATAGGTCGCCCTAGTGGAGGTCTCTCCATATATATTTCCTTAAATCTCGATGTTAAACATTATGAGATAGACCTCCAAGTAAAATGGATCTTGTGTGTTAAATTTATTGCCAAACAATCATTTATCTTCCTAAATGTCTATTTGAGTTCAAAGAAAAACATAAGGTCCTCACAACTCGATCTATTATGGGAAATGGTAAAATTGTTATATTACGACCATTTGGACTCAATGATCATTATAACTGGGGATTTTAATATGCATCTTCTTTCATATAAAAAAGGAATGGTACCATCATCTACCCTATCAGAATGGTCTAACTGTGAGTTCAGAAAATATAACTTAAATATTCTCATAGATGTTGATAATACTCCTACATTTAGGAAAAGTGCTAGTCCTTCGATAATTGACTATAGCATAATTTCAGAAAATCTTGTTAAGGCAGTTCAAAGTTATCAAGTTGTACCAAGAATTGAGAGCGACCACAACCCACAAGTTATTACTCTTGCTTCAATTATCTGCCAGAGTCGAAAACAATTAGAACATCAACTACCGCTTTTAATTTAAAAAGGCTCATATGGAATGATAAAATTAAAAATGATATCTTGGACTTTCTAGCTGGCCTAATTGTTGATTTACAAGATGCGATACTAGAGGGTAAAAATCCGGTAGATCTTTGGCCTTGTTTATGTACTGCACTTGTGTCAAATTTTACTAAATCAAAATCTACAGGTGGTAAGACGTTAACTCAAAAGAACCCAGGATGGGTTTCCCCCCGCGTAAAACATCTTAAAAGAAAACTCAATAAAACCATAAGATCTTTTTATAGGAAAGCGAAAGGGTCCATTTGTGCTGTGGTCGCCCAACAGATTAGACAATTTAAAAAGATTTACAGGAATGAAGTTTGGAAGTCCAAACAAGCCTATTACGAAACAATTTGGGCCAAATTACATCATGCCTGTAAATCAAAAGACCCTAGGCTTTTTTGGAGTTTAATTAATAATTTAGAAAATGGAAACAATAGAAGCAATAGCGCAAATATCGATGAATCAACTTGGGTATCTTTTCTAAAAACCTCTAAAACGGTTCATTTAGGCCCTCAGTTCGTTCAAGACAAATCTATTCCTATTCATAATAAATGTCCAGATATAACCGTAATATCTCCTTGGACAGTTGAGAAAGTAAAAAAAAGTGGTACATAGGATTCGAACACATGGTGCGCCCGGACCTAATTGAATGCCAAATGCCATATTTAAAGCGACTTTGAAGGATTGGCCAGAGGTCCTTACCCTGCTGTTTAATGATGTGCTTAAAACTGGTAAAATTCCGGACTCTTGGCAGGGTAGTATCGTCCATCCAATCTATAAAAGTGGCCCTCAAGATAACCCAGCAAATTATAGATTAATAGCTCTAACTGATGTTGACGCTAAAATATTCGCAACCTGCTTGTTAGAGGAATTGGAATCATGGGTCTCTAAAGAAAAACTGATACCAAATTTACAAACCGGCTTCAGAAAGGGAGAATCAACCTACTCAAATTTAGTTTTATTAACTTTATTAGGCGAAAGAGCCAAAATCAGGAAACAAAATTTGTATATATGTTTTATTGATTTAAAAGCAGCCTTTGACTCTGTGCCCCGTAACATATTATGGTCCAAATTAGATAATTGGGGAATATCCGACGCACTTTTAAAAATGATTAAACTGTTATATTCTGATACTTGGGTCCAGATTAAAGTAGGCGATGGTAGTCATATAACCCGACGCCTGGAAACAAATATTGGCTTGAAACAAGGTTGCGTTTTGGCCCCTTGCCTTTTTAATCTTTTTATGTCCGATCTCCCTGCCCATTTTAAGGATATTAATGCTCATTCCCCTTTTGTGATGGGCCAAGAGATTAAATATTTACAATATGCTGACGATACTATTTTATTAAGTCAGACAGTTATTGGCCTTAAAAGATTAATAGACTCTTTCAACGTCTATGTCGCAAGTAATGGTCTAAAAATAAACATTAAAAAAACAAAAATAATGACCATGGGAAAAGGTAAATTAGCTGTTAAAGAATGGAATATCAACGGTATGGTCGTTGACTGTGTAAAAACCTATAAATATTTGGGCATAACATTTGACCACAATTTATCTTTTAGGAAACATTTTAACAACCTAGAAGCTAAAGGCTCTTCTCTCACATTTGCCTTTAGACAATTGAGGGATAAGCTATTATGCCCAAATCATGATCATTTGATGAAGGCCTTGAAAGTGAAGTTAATTCCTTCATTGGACTACGGTTCTGTTATTTTTCGGGGTAAAGATGCGAAACTTTTAGATGATATTGAAATAAGATCATATAAGTCGGTATTTAGAATCCCAAAAAACATCAGTCGAGCGAATGTCAGACTAGAATTTGGATTGAAGAAACAGTGTCTCGTTAGGCAATCTACATTTTTAAAATCTTTACTGTTATTATCCAGATCAGAGGAAGGCTCGCTGGCCAACCTTTGTTGGCTAGAGATTCAAAGAGGGGCCTATTCGGGAAGTTGGCGATCTTATTTAAACGAGTGCTTGCTTGCCTTTGATTGCCCGAACTTAGAGGATGAAACAAGGGGTAAAATGGTCTTTAAAAAAACAATCAATCAATCAGCAGCTCTGTTGTCTTGTATAATGGATAAAGACGATTTAAGGGAAAAAAAACATCTTTGGACAATAGCAAACTCTTTTAATAATTTGTATCCCCAGCCCTATTTGAAATTTTATCTAAAACCTTATATTAAAAATAAATTTATGCTGCTACGGTTTGGGAGATACCCAACCAAAGATGGAATCCCAAAATGGGAAAAAAATTGGCCATCTAATGTTTGTAGATTATGTGGTAAAAACGAAGAAACTCTACAACATATTGTAACTTTGTGCCCAAGTTTGCTTGTTGAACGAAAGATGTTTTTAAAACCACTTTTTAATGAAATGGGTGTAAGAACGTGCAGAACTGCAATCATTGTATGTCTAAGTGGTATTACACCTAGATTAGTTAATCAGTTTGTTAAATATATCCTTACAGTGGAAACAAAATTATGTAAGGAAAACGCTGTAATCGATAAAATCCATGAAAGGAATGTTATCTAAAATGTCAATGACTCTATAATAGTAAATGCTTTTAGGGATCTTGAGGAAATTTTATAGAAATTTTAAAATTTAATTGTTATAAATGTATTATGTCAATTCCTAGATAATATTTGTCGAAAGTACATGATCATCTAATTTGTCGCCTTAAAGTACAGCAAATTAGTGGGGAAATAGTATATTAAATCTTTTTTTTTTTTTTAGATTAAAATGGTTTTATCAGAATTCTTTAATTATTATCTAAAATATTTGTAATGGAACTAGAGCGCACATTTGCACTTTATTTAACTTCTGCTGCTAATCCATTCATTAACAACTCGTTGCACTTTATTCCACATTTGCTGCTAAATTGTTTATTGATTATCCTACTACAGCTGAAATAAGTATGTATATGAGTGCAGGATAATTTGGGTCTGTGTTTATATTGCTTTTTTTTTTAAACCAGGTTGTAAACTGAATTTGCTCTTTGCTGTTTGTAATGGTTTTAATTAATCAACAAAATAAACTTACTTTACTTAGCTTGTGTGAAGTGTCTTTAATAAAATAGTGAAATATGCTAATAAAATTAGTTCAGATTCACATATAAAAGAGCACAGGTCAAATGTAGAAGCATTCCATTTCTTTGCTACTATTTGTGAGTTTTAAATTTGTCAATGCACTAAAAATTATTGTATGTACAATTGACAACTAGTGTGTTAATTTTTTGACGACTGTTATTGATTTACTGTTTTGTAATAGTGGTTAATAACATTTTTTATTATATTTTACCACAGATTCAACTGCAGATCATTTCAAAATTAAAACATGCCTTCGAGGCAAAGGAGGAGAACGCTACAAAACGTCAAACACAGCAGCTTACTACATGCTTGCAGCAGTCCTCTACAATAAAAACTCGTCAAGTCACCAAAAAAGCTCCGGGTAAGACAACGAAATCTTTCCTAAGAAACATTTCCAGAAAAAAAAGTATCACTACAGAACATGTTTTAGTCCAGAAGAAGAGAGTCAATTTAAACAGGAAGGAAAGGCCCCTTAATAAAGTTAGTGGTAGAGCAGGAGAAAACTCTGTGAGTGCCGGTAGAAGGCACAATCAATTTAGGGACATTCGTACACGAATGTTCCGCAACAGGATAATTGTAAATTTGATGAAAAATGTAAAGAAAGGTCAACAGAAACTGGCTTTTTATAAGAAAAAGAAAAATGTTGAGAAAATTATTGATCAGGCTTTGGAAATGAAGCGAAAGTTATTTATTTTGGTAATCAATAGAATTAGGAAACTAAACAAGGCAATTTATGAATTCAAAACAAATAATAGATGGAAGAGAATAGTTAATCGTACACATTTTTGTGAAGTATTTTCAGGAGAATGGATGCATAGTTCAAGTTGTGAGGCATTTTTCAATGAGGAGAGTTACTTCCAGGACAATGATTTGGTGCATGCAGTTGACACCAGTGGTCGAGCATATGAGGTGAAAGACGGTTGTCCAGTTGAAAAAGAAAAACTTGTGTCAACAGAGGCAGAAGAGGTGTTAGGTGATGAAATTTTAGGGAGACGTCCTAAGGGTCCAGTGTACACCTGGAAGTGTAGTAGTATTTGCAGTGTACGACAGGATTCCATCAATTTGCTTTGTGATTTTGTACGGACATTTAATAAGAAAAGTTTAAAACAGAAAATGAAGTTGTTGCAGGAATTAGATCCATGCAGAGTGAGAGAAGTGACAGGTTTACATGGTCATTCACTGGCTTGTCTTTCCAGGAGAGTATGCCAGAGTGTTTTTCATCATTTCAGGATGCTAGCAGTCCATCATAATAAAGTGAGGAAATTAGTGAGAATGTTGTATTTTGCTAAGAGTCCAGCAATTAAGCTTAAACAATTAAGCAGTGCTCTTTTGCATGGTACTGAAGTAGATGTGAAGAATATTTGTGAAGAAATTGAGTTTTGTTACTTTGCAAGTAAAGAGGAGAATGTTGAAATTGACCCAGAAGAAGAAGGTAATGTGGAAGGGAGTGTACAGGTTTCCAGTACAGATAATTTTCAGAAGGAAATTGCCACGTTTCAGGTGAAATCAAGTGAGAGGCCTAATTTCACTTGTGTGTGTTGTCGACGCACTTATTATAAGAATCAGACTAAGTTAGTGGATTTATATGCAAAAAGTGAAAGGGAAAATAATAGTGAATGGAAGGATTTCGCAACATACTTGATGGTAGAAAATTGTTTTGATTTGGGATCGGATCAACGTGTGTGTACTTATTGTTGTAACAAATTAAATCAAAACCGGATGCCTGCTAGAGCGGTTCATAATAATCTGGAATTGGTTGACATTCCTTCTGAATTGAAGGATTTAAATACTTATGAATCTATTTTGATTCAAAGTGTCCATCCCTTTCAGGCTATTGTACGCATGGAGCCAAAGACGGGGAAATTGCCTCCATCAGATTTACAGAGAGGATTAAAGGGAAGAGTTGTTTATTTGCCTCTAGATTTGAAGAAAAACATTAATACAATTGGAGTAGAGAAAGTGGAAGAGGAACCTCTGGTTATCTTAGTTAATGGGGTTCCGACAAAGAGTAAGAAAATCTGGCAAGATTTAGTGGATGTTAGGAAAGTCAAAAAGGCAACATTGTATTTGATGAAAAACAATGAGTACTACAAGAATGTATGTGTTGCAGAGGAGGAAGTAAGTGACGAAGAGGACAGTGATTTGTGTGCTGGACAAATTGAGAAAGTAGAAGCCTCTAAAAATGAAGAAATATATGAACATTATAGTGTTCATCCTTTGCATTCCAAGGAAGTCATGGGGAATGCTATTGAGTTGTTTCAAATGAAACAAGCCAAAGGGAGTCCCATTAGTGTTTGGGAGGAAAGTTTGGAAGCTCGGTGTTTCCCACAGCTATTTCCAACAGGTCAAGGAGGAAGATATGATGAGCGACCTGATCAAATTCCTGCTTTTGAATACCGGACTTTACGATTGTATGCAGAAGATCCTAGGTTTCGTCAATGCATTCCCTATTTGTTTCATCTACTGTTTGAAAGTGATCTGTCTGGACTGTCATATGCAGTGAACCACATCTTGAAAAGTGGTGTACAGATGCAAAATATCTCGGCAAGGGACTTTATGGATAAAGTCAATGTGCAAGACAGTATTTTGGATTCTCACCTGATTAATCTCATGGCATGTCAGCGTGGTACTAATGAGTACTGGTACCGTCGTCATGGTGATTTAAAATGTATGCTGAGGAACTTAGGTACTCCCACATGGTTCCTCACTCTCAGCTGTGCCGAGTATGGCTGGGAAGACTTACATGAATTTCTACGAGAGGCAAATGGAAACATTGAAAATATTGAATTCAAGACACCCGGAGAACTGTGCTCTTTGGATCCAGTGAATGTATGCAGGTACATGCCAAAAACAATATAAGAAAAATATATAACAAAGCTTGTTCCATAAATATAAATAATTTCACTGTCAGAAAATTATTTAAACATTTAGATCTAATCACCGCCTAAGTGAAAGAATAAAGACAAAGGTCCATAAGTGAATAACAAGTATAGCAAAATCCAATATAAATAACGTGACTCCCGGTGTCAAAGTTAGAACCACAAAACATTCAGTTTTATAGCCAAATCCATAAGTATAGAAATAATATTTACCTATATTAAGTAGATCTCATTGCCGTATAATCAAAATTGATGAATGTAGAAAATGAACGTAGAAATTAAATCTGGAATGACATAAGGTAACCCTCAGTCCAGACACCAAGACTCGAGCCCAACAAGAAAACCTCTAAATTCATCTTCTTCTAATATTTAGTTCTATACCACACTTATTTGTTATTCTGTGATTGTAAAGTTATTTGACAGAAGTATAACTAAAAACGACAACCTTCCGTCCTAGTAGCAAACAAAATGTAATATTTCTGAAAGTGTTTTACCTTGTATCGGTTTCAAAACCCGAATACCAAATTATAGGTCCAATCAGATCGTCGTCCCAAAATCAAAATTCAGTATCTATGACAATAAGACACCACATCAGTCTATTACTTCTCTCATTATGTTGCCCAACTATCAAAAATTATGAACATTAACTTACCCAGTATCTGGGCACAATCGTAGCTGTATCGGGTTTCTCGTCTCAGTCCTACCGGGTTCAGTAGACTGGCGTCTATTGCGGCCGCCATGTTGTTTTAATAGACGTCGATCGTGATCTCTTTGGACCGATCTGATAAGTTTAAATGTATTATCCGACTTGTAATTCGGTTCAATCTCACACCAAATCTATCTACCTAGATTAAATTGTATTTCTTAATATTTATTCATGTATTACCGACTTTACGTGTATTTTTTTTTTTTTTTTTTTTTAAAACCTTTATTGTACAGAAAGAGCTCACAAATACGGGCCTACAACCCACCGGGCTGGCCACCACAGAGCCGAATGTCAGGAGCAATGCACAGAGTATCACAATATACAAAGGCAAAGAAACAGGAGAAATAACAAGCATCTTAGAGCAATCACAGGAGAGAAGAATTAGAAAGGTAGTTTTCTTATTTTTAAAGGACGGGTTAGGGAGTACAGGAGTATGGCGGGCCGGGAGACAAACCAAAGGGGCGGGGCCGCGGCGGACAGCAATACAATGATCGTAAAAAACACAGGAGAAACAAATACGAAATAGGCAGACCAATAAGCACCGGTCAAAACAACAGACATGAGGAAAGGCCATCGCACACATCGTCCAATGCCCGCCCACCGCAGCTACCACCTGTCCCACCGAACAGCACAGAAAAGGACCCAAATACAAGAACAATACGAAACGGACCCCCAATAAAAGAAAGGAACCCCGCATAAGGGGGGGGGGGGGAAAGGAAGGGGGAAGAAGGAAAGGAAGGGACTCTTATCCAAACACCCGCCCCCGGGCGACGAAACAGGAAAACAATAACCCGGTACAAAATAGACATTGAAAATACAGAAAACACACCCAGCAAATCAGAATCATCGTGATACCGGAAAAATACCCCAGAAAGACACCAGCGGGACAGACGACGAGACAGAGCCCCGAAAGAAGGGATACACAAGGGCCATAGAACCAAAAAGGGAGAAGAAAGGAGGAAAAAGATCCCCCAAAAACAGCAACAGACCCCCCCACCCACCCCACAAGCCCACCCTACACCCCTGCAGAAGGCTACGGCCAAGCCCCCAGCAGCGTGCCTGTCGCCCTAAATAGAACCCGAAATATAGGAGAAAGAAACAAGGTAGAAACAAAGGCAAAAAAGAAGGGCCAGGGAAAGGAAGGAACATTACACACGGGAGAGGGCAAAAAACAGGATAATCTGCAACCATCCTACCACCTGTGAAAAGGGGAGAGGCAGAGCCCACGGGAAGTTAAACGACATCAGGATAAGTTTCAGGAGTCCCACGAAGTTACGCAACATCACAACAGCACATGTCGGTCATAGATCAAAAACAAGACTACCGCATATAATAAGTCATTTCAGCCCTGTCCGCTTTTGTCCAAGGTTGTAATCATCCAAACAAACAAAGTCCAAACGACGAGGGACACAGGGTTCAGGAGGAAATCCAGCGGCAGTCCTGAGGAGAAACGTGAAGGAAAATACGAAGAATATAAAAAAGTTACGGTACAATCTTCGCACCGCAGGCACAGTTCTATGGACAAGTCCAACGAGGCAAGTCCAGCTGGGTCGGCACAGGCGCCCCGGCCGGGGAGCCGACGCGATGAGAAACAGAAAGGATCATCGAGGCCTGGACAGGATGCAAACGGACCGCAGACCAGCGGCCGAGGCAACAAAGCAGGACGACGAAGGGCGTCGGAGAGTCTCCAATTCAAGGATGCGGCCTCCGCCGGAGGCACGGAGACCAGGAGCACACCAGCCGTACCCTGCAGCAAGGAAGCAAAATCCAACGATGGGGGCCCGCATAAATCAAAAAGTGGGTCCGCCTCCACAGGGGAAACAGGAACAGCCACGGAAGTCCGCCAGGAGTATAGTGCATCCAGGACAACTTGAAGTGCAGGAAACCCTTCACAAGATCCGACATCCGGGCCGTGTGGCGGGCCCCCAGTGCTCGCCCAGGCCCGGCAGAGACTCCCAGGGTCGGCCGCCATCTTAAGAGCCCAGCAAGCCCTCGGTCGTCGGGGGCCCCGGCCGGAGCAACACCAAAGCAAAAGGAGGTCAGCCGAACTGCGGCGGGGCGCCCCAAGGCAGGAAGGAGACCCACCAGAAGAAGGATGTTCGGCGGCCCCCTCGCGCCGCCGGCCCCGTTCTCCGAGCCCGGGCGGAAAATCCAAAATGGCCGGGCCGGGGAACAAAGGGGGGACCAAGACGGATAAATGAGGAGGCTCTCCCGCAGGAGGCAGCGTCCGCACCCCTAGGCCCAGGCCGGTCGGGTCCGCCAACGGGCACAGCCGGCCTATTCGCACATCAGCCCCCGCAACCAGATCCACAGCGCCAGCAAGGGCCGACCATCGCGCTCCGTCACGTCCCGTCGCTGCCAGGAGGTCCAGGCCAGTCCGCCCCGAAGGCTCCGAGCGGGACCACCGCACAGGATCGACAGCACCCAGGATCACCGGAGCAACGGGTAAGTGTCCGCAAAGTGCCCGCGGTACCGAAACACCGCAAGGAGGGCTTCCCGGGGCAGGAGAAATACAGGATAATCGAAGAAAACAGGTGGTTGAACGGAGCCGAGCTAAAACGCGGCCATCTCGGTCGCGAGCTAGGCTCCTCCCCCCTAAATTTTAAATAAATTCATATTTCAGGCTCTAAATATTATTCATGGTGTTGTGTATCCTAGATAAACTTGAGTTTGCCAAAATAAGGTTTAATTTGAGTCATTATTCGTAAAAGTCGCTATTCCTATCTCAGTTATCACCGCCATGGCGGCTTTTACTAATAATGACTCAAATTACACCTTATTTTGGCAAACTCAAGTTTATCTAGGTTACACAACACCATGAATAATATTTAGAGCCTGAAATATGAATTTATTTAAAATTTACGTAAAGTCGGTAATACATGAATAAATATTAAGAAATACAATTTAATCTAGGTAGATAGATTTGGTGTGAGATTGGACCGAATTACAAGTCGGATAATACATTTAAACTTATCAGATCGGTCCAAAGAGATCACGATCGACGTCTATTAAAACAACATGGCGGCCGCAATAGACGCCAGTCTACTGAACCCGGTAGGACTGAGACAAGAAACCCGATACAGCTACGATTGTGCCCAGATACTGGGTAAGTTAATGTTCGTAATTTTTTATAGTTCGGCAACATAATGAGAGAAGTAATAGACTGATGTGGTGTCTTATTGTCATAGATACTGAACTTTGATTTTGGGACGACAATCTGATTGGACCTATAATTTGGTATTCGGGTTTTGAAACCGATACAAGGTAAAACACTTTCAGAAATATTACATTTTGTTTGCTACTAGGACGGAAGGTTGTCGTTTTTAGTTATACTTCTGTCAAATAACTTTACAATCACAGAATAACAAATAAGTGTGGTATAGAACTAAATATTAGAAGAAGATGAATTTAGAGGTTTTCTTGTTGGGCTCGAGTCTTGGTGTCTGGACTGAGGGTTACCTTATGTCATTCCAGATTTAATTTCTACTTTCATTTTCTACATTCATCAATTTTGATTATACGGAAATGAGATCTACTTAATATAGGTAAATATTATTTCTATACTTATGGATTTGGCTATAAAACTGAATGTTTTGTGGTTCTAACTTTGACACCGGGAGTCACGTTATGTATATTGGATTTTGCTATACTTGTTATTCACTTATGGACCTTTGTCTTTATTCTTTCACTTAGGCGGTGATTAGATCTAAATGTTTAAATAATTTTCTGACAGTGAAATTATTTATATTTATGGAACAAGCTTTGTTATATATTTTTCTTATATTGTTTTTGGCATGCAGCCCTGAGGAAGTTGTTTTGGCATACGATTGATGCCTGACGACACACGTGTTGGCTGCAGAACCTATTGTGATTTGGAAAATAAGGCTGCAGAACCTGTTGTGATTTGGAAATAAAAGGACCAACTTCACGTTCTTTGGCGTTTTGATTTGAAATAAGACTGATATCAATGTATGTACTTTGAGACTCTCGAGTTCGAATTGAATTTTTATGAAGATGGATTTGCAACTTTAAAGACTTCAGATTGAACTTTGAATCTAGACACTTTCAATTTTGAGTGCTCGGCAAGAAATTTGAATTTGCATATTCAGAGCATTGCTCAATGAATCTTGGGGGAGTGAGGTAACCTCCCTCTCTTGCTTTAGAGCACCTACTGTAATTTGTTCTATTTGTACTTTGGCCTTACTTTTCGCAGTGCGCCCTTTAAACCTGTTACCTATTTTTGTATATAAATGTATGCAGGTACTTAAATCATAGATTTGAAGCTATGATGTCTTTCATCATGAACAAGAAAAATCCACCTCTTGGAGAGGTGTTGGATTTCTTCTGGAGAAAAGAGTATCAAGCAAGAGGTGCTCCTCATATACATATGCTGCTATGGATCAAAGATGCACCCAAATTTGGAACAGATCCGGATGACTTAGTGATGAGTTTCATAGAACAGTATTCTACGTGTGCTGTTCCAAAGACAAAGGAAGACAAAAGCCTAAGAGAACAAGTTTTACGCTTTCAAAGCCATCGTTGTGGAAAGTACTGTCGTAGTAAATTCAGAAACAAGTACAAGTTCTACACAAAATGCCGTTTCGGCTTTCCACGACCGGTGATTTCTAAAGGAAGAGTGAACAGTTTAATGTCTTCGCTGCGACATAATGTGACGAGGAAATCACCCAAAAATACATACAATTTGAAAAGAAACGAAGAGTCCAAGTACATCAACGACTACAACCCAGTGATTTTGTCCATGTGGAATGCTAACATGGATATACAGTTTGTGGCTGATAACTGTATGGCTGTGGCTCGGTATGTGACATCTTACATCACAAAAAAAGGAAAGACAGAATTGAAGGATATGTGGGAGGACATTTCCCATGAAAAGAGCCTCAGTAAGAAGTTGTACAGTTTCAGTCTGAAGATGTTGTCGCATCGAGAAATCGGAGCTTACGAATGTTCTGACCGGTTATCTTCAGCAAGTCTCTATGCCAAATCTAGGAGTATCATTTGGGCGAGTCTTGGTCTTGTTGCAACGCGTAATCGAGTTCTGAAACCTGTACGGGAAATTGAGTATTTGGCGGAAAAGGAGCCAAACAGTACAGATATTTTGAAGACCAACATGTTGGATACATATTATCCAAATAGAAGCAGTCACCTCGAGAATGTTTGTCTGTATGAGGTTCTACAAAATTACATATTCAAGAGGAACATCAAAGAAGATATTGATAAAGGAGTGTATGCTGTAATTGGAAGTGAGGGATGTCTGATCAAGCAAAGAAAATGCCAATTGGTAAATCATCGAAAATTGAGTGGCGAATCTCCTGAAAGAAAAGAGTTTTTCTATTTAGCTCTTTTGCAACTTTTCAAGCCTTGGCGTGCAGAAGAGGAACTGCTTGGAGATTTCCTCTGTTACGAAGACTCTTTCAATGCAGCCAAGGAGACCATAGAATGTCCTGTTTTTCCAAAATATCTAGAAATGTTGAATGCGGAAATCGAGCAGGAAGCAACAATTGCAGCCGAGGTTGCTAGAGACAGTTCTCAGGACAGTCAGAGTTCTGTTTTATTGAGTCAGGATCCACTAGGAGGACCAGTTATCGAAAATGAAGCTGCCACTGCCATGATTGAAGTGGAAAGAGCCATGGCACATGCTCAGGAGGATGCGGTTAACTTACAAGATTTGGAAAGACAACTCAACATTGAGCAGAGGAAAATATATGATGAAGTTACCAACCAAATTGATCATGGATTAAGTCATGAGAAGAAAGAGTGCTCATGTATGTCGTTGAAGCCTGTCCGACTGTACGTGAGTGGAGAAGCAGGAACTGGAAAAAGTTTCCTCATTTAAGCAATTTCATGTTATTTGCAGAAAAGGACTGAGTCATCGCTGTCTTGTGATGTCACCGCTCCAACTGGACTGGCAGCACATAACATTAAAGGTATTACTTTGCATCGTCTACTGATGCTGCCAGTGGAGCATGATAACAAATTACAATACCACAAGTTATCTGGAGATGCTTGTTGTGAAGTTTCAAGAGTCTTGAGGAAAATGAAACTTCTTATCATTGACGAAGTAAGCATGGTTTCCAATGTCATGCTTGCCTTTGTGCATTTGAGAATGCAAGAAGTTCTTAAAACAGAGTATGATGTGTTATTTGGTGGCAAACACATCATTGTTTTCGGTGATCTTCTGCAGCTGACACCAGTGAAAGGACAACCAGTGTTTAAACTACTTACACATGAAGATACCAGGAAGTGCCTAGGGAGCATTGGCAACATTAATATATGGTTAAACTTCAATTATGCTGAACTGCGTGAAAATATGCGTCAAGCGAAGGATGAAGATTATAAGAATATTCTACAAGATGTTAGAATCGTAAAAGTGACCGAGCATGGGAAAGAAGCTTTACATGCACGATTACTGTCAAATTTGTATCCAGAAGAAGACGTTCTGCCAGAGAATATTTTTCGGAAAATTACTGAGAAGAAATCTGGAATATGTTTGATGCCAACTCTTGCAGAATGTGCCATCTTCAACAACAAAATGTTGAATTTAGAAAACCAAGAGATTGTGAAACTGGAAGCTATTGACAGAATAGAGCATATGGGAGCAACAATTATTTTGTCTGAGAATTTGAAATCTAAATTGGATTCATTAGAGAAGACTATATCTCAAACTGCTGGTTTTGAAAAGACTCTGAATGTGTGCTTAAATTGCCGTATCATTTTGAGAAGGAATTTACATGTTGAAAGAGGTCTGGTAAATGGATCAATGGGTAATGTTGTTGATTTTGAGAAATACAGAAATAGAGATGGAATTGAATTTTTTAAAATTAAATTTGATGGCATTGAGGAAGTACAGCTAATTGGTCGTTGCTCTGCTAGGTTTTTGCTTGTAAAAGACTTATATGTTTGCCGTAAGCAGTTTCCTGTTTGCTTGGCATATGCGGTGACAATCCATAAATCGCAAGGTTTAAGTGTAGACAGTGCATTGGTGAAAATTGGCAGTTCTGTGTTCAAGGAGGGTATGGCATATGTGGCATTGTCACGAGTCAGAACTTTATCGGGATTGTACTTGATTGAGTGTGATGTCACAAACATTTGTGCGGATCTAGATTGTGTTAAGGAATACAATAGGTTAAGAAGAGAGTATGCGCCACATTTGCCTCAATATCCTTTGTTTGAGAAACGTGTGGTAGGCCGGAAACGAAGAAATGTGACCAATAGTAGGGAGGTTGTAGCAAAAAGACGAAAAGTCGATAAACCCGAAATTATAAGCAGAAAGAAAATGGATTCTGTTGAAGATGTTGTTGGTTTTCAATTTGAAAATAGTTCTGGTGACAACTGCTATGCTAATGTAGTGGTTAATGTTGTCTTTTCTCTAGAAACTTTAAAAGAACAGATTGTGATCAATTCGGATCAAACATTTTGCTGTTTATTGAATTCTGTGTTAGAGAAATGTAGCACTGATAGAACAAAAATAGAAAGTGTGTCTGAAATTCGAAATCTGTTAGACAAATGTTCAGGTCAAACGCAATTCTCTCAAAATATTCAGCAAGATTGTCAGGAGTTTTAATGTATATGCTTGATGTATTGCAAGATGAAGGTGTAGATGTAGATCATCTGTTTGGCCTTTCTTATCAATGGCAGCATGTCTGCGAGAACTGTAGGGTATCAAGTACTACTAGTGTAGACTCAGAAAGATATATATATTTAACTTTGCCAGACAGTAAATCAGTGTCCTTTAATAAGCTAGTAAAAGCAGCCGATCAAAACATGGAGTGTAGCCAATGTAAGTCTGCAATGCTGTCCACATTATTTATACGAAGTTATGGCCAGTATGTCATTTTAATGTTCCAACGATGTAGACCTGATGGAACGAAATTGACAACTTTAATTAAAAATGTTGTGGCTTCGCAGTTGTCAATATCAGGAAGGACTTTTGTAACTGCGGCAATTATATATCATGACGGTCCTTCAACAACATCAGGACATTACACAGCTTATTTGAAGTCTAGAAACGGCTGGTCATTCTGCAATGATTCTGTTTTAACTTTAAAAAAAAATTGCCTTTTGACCTTAAAAATTCTTACCTGGTGTTTTTACAACCAAAATTTTAGGGAAGGAATCTCGGGATTTGCTCTGAGGAATTTCAAGAGGTTCTAATGGCTCCTACACTATTTGGCCTTGAGGATAAGTGTAGTACAGAGTGAAAAGTTATTTTTGAGTTTTAAGTAGTTCCTGAAAAAAAAGAAGGTTTTCTTAAAGAAAGTGGTGGGCACGGATTAGTTAAAGGACAACAGAGTATTTCCCAAAGCAAACGGTGTTCTTACCATAACACTTGACATCATGGAAAAATAACTGCACTTTGAATGAGTTCAGAAAAACTGTTTCTTTTAATAAGCTAATTCAAGCAGCCAATCAAAACATGGAGTAGAGGTAATGTAAGTCTGCAATGCTGTCCACATTATTTGTACAAACTTTTGGTTATAATGTCATTTTAAAATTCCAACTATATAAACTTGATGAAAGTAAGTTTTCAACTTTAATTACAAATGTTGTGGCTACACAGTCGTTGATTTTAGGAAGAACATTTGTAACTGCAGCTATTATATGACATGATGGTCCTTTGACAACATCCGCTTATTACACAGCTTATTTAAAATGTAAAAAAAGCTGGTGTTTCGGAAATGATTCCCATTTGACTATGAAACAATGTTGCCTTTTGACTTAAAATATTCTTACTTTGTGTTTTCAGAAGAGAGAATTTAGGGTAGGTAACTGGCTTATAATGATTCTAGGAGTTGATATAATTTTATGTACTGTTTTAAATTGCTTTGTGATTAACAGTGATCAAGAGAATTAAATAATTGTAGTAGTCATAGAGGTAGTGTAAGTGTGCCTCATAGTAAGCAGTATCAGTGTCATAGGAAATGTGGAACATGAGTGAGCAAGAGGGTGAGATATTACTAGTACAGGATTGTGAAAGTGATCTTGAACGTTTTCTTTCTGAAAGTTGTGGAAAAAGAAAATGACGGGATTTGCTTAGAAGAATTCCAAGAGTTATAAATGGCTCTTACACTATTTGGCCTTGAGGAGAAGTGTGGTAGAGAGCGAGAAGTCATTTATTGTATGTAACATATTTGTCAAAACGATGGAGCTTTTCTTTCAGAAAGTGGCGGGCAGAAAATAATAACAGCACAACAGAGTATAAGCTGTTCATAGGACATCCTTCGACGTCATGGAAAGTAAGTTACTTTTGAGGAGTTCTGATTTCTGATTGGTTATGTTATATGGGTTTTTTAAACACAATCATTTTGATTGTGGTTTTTTTTCCCCGCTGTTATATGATGAATACCTTCAACTCACTGTTTTTAGTGAAATTTGATATATTCTGAGAACAGCAAAAATAAACCATTTAACATGTATAATTAATTCTGTACTTTGTATAGTGATTTTTAATTTGTACTCGTCTTGTCTCATGCTCACTCGTCTTTTACTACCTTCTATCAATCCTCTTTACATACTCACATTGCCTTTTGTTTTATTCTCTTTCACCCTTGTTCTCTAACTCCACTTATCTTTCAACCTTTGTTTCCCTATTCCAACTCTGCTTTTTTCTTTTCTCCCTTGCACCATTTTGTAGCTTTTAGACCTTCTGCTTCGCTTGTCTTTTCCATCTTTCCTCCCTTTGTTTTCTAAATTAAATATTTCTGGGTTCTCCTTTTTTGGTGCAATCAGTTAGTATAACTCACCCTCACTCATTTATCTTTCTTTGGTGCCTCACTCAGTCTGTATCTGACACTCTTTCCTTCACTTCCTCTGTCTCCTCTCTCCCTCACTCTCTTTTCCTTATTCACCCTTTCCTTATATAGTTTACCTTACTCACTTTCTTTTAGTAGCTTACACAACTTCAATTTAGTTTTCTCTTCTATCCTTCTTTTCTGTCACTGAAAGTATCTTCCTTTTTTTCTCTTAGTAATTTACTCAATTACAATTTCTTTGTGTCTCTGACTGTCTATCACCGTTTCTTTCTCTTTTTTTCTGCATGTTTATCTCTAACTTTATTTCTTTGTAAAATTGGATGATTTTCAATCTTTTCCCTTGTCTTTTCTAATTTTTAAATACATGTTTTAATATTTTTCACATTTTTGTTCCTTCTTTCACAGATTGAAAGTATAAAAATAACAAGTGACTAAGTTAACGACAATTATAAGGTAAGTGTTTTGTACTCTTTTCGTTACATTTCTATCACATTTAACTTCTATTAGTTCCACTGCTTCATTTCTTTAACCCTCAGTTTCCTGCCTTTGCTACTTCCCTCATTCCTTTTTCTATTACTTACTTACTCTACTCCTTCCACTCCTTTTCTCAGTCCCTCTGTTCTCATAGTTCCTCACTCCTGTTCACTCACTCCGTCTCTATTACTCTCACTGTCTCTGACTCATCACTCTTTCACTACTTGTTCATTATGCTTTCTCCCTGTAGTTCAAGCACACTATGTTATTTACATTTCTTTGCTGTTTCAATTATTCCTTTTCTGTCACTTCTTCTTTTCTGCTTTCTGTTTTTTCTCTCTGTTATTCCACATGTTTTAACCTTAGTCACTGTCATACATCTTGTTTTATTCCTATTTACTTTCGCTCACTGTTTTCTTAACACTTTCCCTCAGGGTTGTTCTTTTAGTCCGGTTCTATCCCTACCTCTCATTCCACATCCTTTACTGTTTTTCTTCTTAATTTGAACATTCACTCACATTCTCTAAGAAACTCTTGTTCATTATTCTTCTACTCTCCTTTTTTTCTTTCACTTCCTTATCTATTTTGTTTTTCTCAATTATACCCTCTTACATCTTTTCTTTGGTAAATAGATCTATTAAACAGTATCTCTGTGTTACTCCCTCTAGCTGTCTTTCTTTTAACATTACTCTCTGTTTCCTTCCCTTATACTCACTCTTCCTTTTTTTTTTTTTTTTTTTATTCTGTTACGCTTCCGGTTCGCGTACCGGCGCGCGAACCGGTAAGCGAATCAAAAGAAATAGAGGTTGCCAGAGTGCTAAACATTCTAGCAATTTTTTATAAATGGGAGGTAGTTCTGAAAAGAACTTTTTTTTAAATTGTTTTTGTTGTTTTATATATATATTTTTTTAAACTTTTTTTACTTTTTTTGTATTTTTTGAACGGTTTTATATTTTTTTTGTTTTTTTTGGGGGGGAAACGAAAATCATTCATTATAAAGCGCTCAACAGGAGCAACAAAAAAAACAAGATAATTTACTTTCTGGGGCGTTTTGGACATTTATGATTTTCAATAGCTCTGTTGATTAAATTTATGCTACTCTCCCTATAGCAAATTAATTTGCCGCAAAAAATGCAGACTTGCTTCACGACCCCGAAGTTCATCTGAATGTTTGGGACCGTCTCCCTCGCCTCTGGTCCCGTCACTGCCTGTTCGGTTGATGTACTGGCCACAGGAGGGGGGTTTTCCTGCAGGTCACGTACCTGCGCAGCACTATAATTTATAGGGTGCCACCTCTCCATGTGCCGATGCATGGTGTAATTCCCAAAGCTGTACTTTTTATCAGTCCCTCTGGACAGAGCTTTGTCACAGATCAGACATGTGACGTAGCGGGCATTTACTTTTTTTTGGCCCCGGGGAAATGTATAGAATTGCCAAATATAACTATCCTTCACATGGGACCTCCTTGGCTCTTCAGGCAAAAACTGTCTCCTCCCTTGCTCCTCTTCCTCTTCTTCCTCTTCTTCCTCCTCTTGATTAAGGATGACCTGAGGAGGTGGTCTTTCCTTCCTAGGAGGTGGTGGTGGTGGTGGGGGTGCACCAGCTGCAGCTACTAATGAAGCCATTTCTTATTAATCAAAATAGGTCTTCCTCTCACAAAGTTGAAAGTCAGAGTGAGAAAAAAGATGGGGGCTTTCATCATTTGGGAAAAAAAATGTTCTAAACCAATGAAAAGTGTTATTTTTAGGTCACATGACCTAGCCTTACATCATTAGGAAACCAAAAGTGAAATGAACCAATGAAAAGTTTTATTAACAAGTCACATGACCTGTTACGCTTACGTTACGTGCTCCGCGCCGCGCCCCGGATCGCTTCCGGGGTGCTGCGCTTCGCGCCTCGGTTCACGCTCCGGAGCACTTCAGGGTGCGCTAACGCGGCTCGTCATAAGACGCATTACGCGACAACGCGATACGTCGCGCTTACGCGACGCGTCACGATGTTGTTTTCTAACACGGCAGTTGCGCAAACAGAACGTTTACTGGTTCGCGGACCGGGTCGCGGCACCAAATTGAGCTAACGGGAAGCTACCCGGTGCGCGGACCGGTAGCGAAACAAAAAAAAAAATATATATATATATATATACATAAAAAAATTGTATTAAAAACATATAAAATATATTTTTCGATTTAAGGAAGAATACATTTTAAAGCTTTTGATATTTGCTATTAAAAAACCATTGAAATTCACTGAAAAAACCATAGGTTATAGACCATATATAGTTAGGAATTAGCATTTACAAAACCTTGAAAATTCACTGAAAAAACCATAGGTTATACACCATATATAGTTAGGAATTAGCATTTACAAAACCTTATTTTACTCACACAAAACCATTGAAATTTGCATATATAGTTAGTTGCACTAACTATATATCGCGCACCTCCAATCCACTGCTGATCATGTCACATATTACATCATTCATGACATGGTCAATGACATCACTGATGACATCACTGATGACATCTCTAATGACATCACTGATGACATCACTGATGACATCTCAAATGACATCACTGATGACATCACTGATGACATCTCATTTGACATTACTGATCACATCACTGATGACATCATTCATGTGATAATACGATGAACTTCTTCAGACTCTAATATAACCTTAGATACACTCAGTGTAAACAGACACTCACAGACTGTCACTCATCCATGAAGTCACACACACACCTAGTCAGTCATGCAAAGAATCAATCACACCTCCATTTCCTCAACTATACAGTTATACTCACCTTACTTATTCAAACATATACTAACACATATTTACTCTCTTATACAATCCCGGATACAAGTTCACAATGATCCATACAGCCACTCACACATTCACTGGCTCTTATGCACAGTTATTTATATATGTCAACTCTCACATGTACTGTGTTTTACATATGTACTTACTTTGACATGTAGCACTGAGATATCCATTCACTCACCAATACACTCATGCACACAGTCAACCGCCCATACAGCTGTTTCCACATGCACTTTTGAACCCATACATCTAGTGAATCAACTGCTCACACATCTATGCACAGAGTCATACACCTCCCAGCCACCCACACACACACTCAGTCTCCCATACAAATACTTGGGCAACCAATCAATAACCCATATAGTTACTCATATAGCTACTGATCAACACATGCAGCAGTTTACAGAGCAACAGACATAATGATGCACAAATTAAGACAGTTTAGTCACTAACCCATGCACTCAGTGAGACACATTTAATCACTCACTCAGACAGTCAGTCATGCACCTACTAAATCCTTCATCCAGACACTTATACATCCACTCATTCTTCAATATGTAAGACATATTTTAACTTTACCGAAACATACAGTCACTGGATGTTGTCATCAGTGATGTCATCAGTGATGTCATTTGAGATGTCATCAGTGATGTCATCAGTGATGTCACTGACCATGTCATGAATTATGTAATATGTGACATGATCAGCAGTGGATTGCGGGTGCGTGATATATAGTTAGTGCAACTAACTATATATGCGAATTTCAATGGTTTTGTGTGAGTAAAATAAGGTTTTGTAAATGCTAATTCCTAACTATATATGGTGTATAACCTATGGTTTTTTCAGTGAATTTTCAAGGTTTTGTAAATGCTAATTCCTAACTATATATGGTCTATAACCTATGGTTTTTTCAGTGAATATATATATATATATATATATATATATATATATATATATATATATATATATATATATATCCACCACAAAAACTTGCCTGGAATGAGGGAGCCACAAACAGGGAAATTCGATTTTGCCACTTTATTGGTGATGAAAACAGCGAAAGAGCAGCCTGCTGCCTCACAGAAATAATGTCCAGCCCTGACGCGTTTCGTGCTATCAGCCGCACTTCTTCAAAGGGGTAAGGACTTGCTGCCTCTGAAACCAGTCATTTATCCCTGCACTCGTTATTCCTTCCAAACCCCCGCCCTTGTGGGCGTGGCCATGAACATGGCCTGATGGTTGTTGTAGTGCAGGGGTTAACCTCAAGTGAGTTGCTTGTTTCAAGTTTGTTTGCAAATAATAAAATCCTCGTGGGTTGTGGGGTCAGGGTCACTGTTCAGACGCCACATTACATTTCATCACCTGCTTTTTCCTGTTCCATACTGACACGTCGCTTGGCGCTCCAGTTTAGGACTGCAAACAGCAGCTGGGCTCCCCCGTGGCTCAGGCAACAAGCCACTATCAATCCACCACAAAAGCTTGCCTGGAATGAGGGAGCCACAAACAGGGAAATTCGATTTTGCCACTTTATTGGTGATGAAAACAGCGAAAGAGCAGCCTGCTGCCTCACAGAAATAATGTCCAGCCCTGACGCGTTTCGTGCTATCAGCCGCACTTCTTCAAAGGGGTAAGGACTTGCTGCCTCTGAAACCAGTCATTTATCCCTGCACTCGTTATTCCTTCCAAACCCCCGCCCTTGTGGGCGTGGCCATGAACATGGCCTGATGGTTGTTGTAGTGCAGGGGTTAACCTCAAGTGAGTTGCTTGTTTCAAGTTCGTTTGCAAATAATAAAATCCTCGTGGGTTGTGGAGTCAGGGTCACTGTTCAGACGCCACATTACATTTCATCACCTGCTTTTTCCTGTTCCATACTGACACGTCGCTTGGCGCTCCAGTTTAGGACTGCAAACAGCAGCTGGGCTCCCCCGTGGCTCAGGCAACAAGCCACTATCAATCCACCACAAAAGCTTGCCTGGAATGAGGGAGCCACAAACAGGGAAATTCGATTTTGCCACTTTATTGGTGATGAAAACAGCGAAAGAGCAGCCTGCTGCCTCACAGAAATAATGTCCAGCCCTGACGCGTTTCGTGCTATCAGCCGCACTTCTTCAAAGGGGTAAAGACTTGCTGCCTCTGAAACCAGTCATTTATCCCTGCACTCGTTATTCCTTCCAAACCCCCGCCCTTGTGGGCGTGGCCATGAACATGGCCTGATGGTTGTTGTAGTGCAGGGGTTAACCTCAAGTGAGTTGCTTGTTTCAAGTTCGTTTGCAAATAATAAAATCCTCGTGGGTTGTGGGGTCAGGGTCACTGTTCAGACGCCACATTACATTTCATCACCTGCTTTTTCCTGTTCCATACTGACACGTCGCTTGGCGCTCCAGTTTAGAACTGCAAACAGCAGCTGGGCTCCCCCGTGGCTCAGGCAACAAGCCACTATCAATCCACCACAAAAGCTTGCCTGGAATGAGGGAGCCACAAACAGGGAAATTCGATTTTGCCACTTTATTGGTGATGAAAACAGCGAAAGAGCAGCCTGCTGCCTCAAAGAAATAATGTCCAGCCCTGACATGTTTCGTGCTATCAGCCGCACTTCTTCAAAGGGGTAAGGACTTGCTGCCTCTGAAACCAGTCATTTATCCCTGCACTCGTTATTCCTTCCAAACCCCCGCCCTTGTGGGCGTGGCCATGAACATGGCCTGATGGTTGTTGTAGTGCAGGGGTTAACCTCAAGTGAGTTGCTTGTTTCAAGTTCGTTTGCAAATAATAAAATCCTCGTGGGTTGTGGGGTCAGGGTCACTGTTCAGACGCCACATTACATTTCATCACCTGCTTTTTCCTGTTCCATACTGACACGTCGCTTGGCGCTCCAGTTTAGGACTGCAAACAGCAGCTGGGCTCCCTCGTGGCTCAGGCAACAAGCCACTATCAATCCACCACAAAAGCTTGCCTGGAATGAGGGAGCCACAAAATGGGAAATTCGATTTTGCCACTTTATTGGTGATGAAAACAGCGAAAGAGCAGCCTGCTGCCTCACAGAAATAATGTCCAGCCCTGACGCATTTCGTGCTATCAGCCGCACTTCTTCAAAGGGGTAAGGACTTGCTGCCTCTGAAACCAGTCATTTATCCCTGCACTCGTTATTCCTTCCAAACCCCCGCCCTTGTGGGCGTGGCCATGAACATGGCCTGATGGTTGTTGTAGTGCAGGGGTTAACCTCAAGTGAGTTGCTTGTTTCAAGTTCGTTTGCAAATAATAAAATCCTCGTGGGTTGTGGGGTCAGGGTCACTGTTCAGACGCCACATTACATTTCATCACCTGCTTTTTCCTGTTCCATACTGACACGTCGCTTGGCGCTCCAGTTTAGGACTGCAAACAGCAGCTGGGCTCCCCCGTGGCTCAGGCAACAAGCCACTATCAATCCACCACAAAAGCTTGCCTGGAATGAGGGAACCACAAACAGGGAAATTCGATTTTGCCACTTTATTGGTGATGAAAACAGCGAAAGAGCAGCCTGCTGCCTCACAGAAATAATGTCCAGCCCTGACGCGTTTCGTGCTATCAGCCGCACTTCTTCAAAGGGGTAAGGACTTGCTGCCTCTGAAACCAGTCATTTATCCCTGCACTCGTTATTCCTTCCAAACCCCCGCCCTTGTGGGCGTGGCCATGAACATGGCCTGATGGTTGTTGTAGTGCAGGGGTTAACCTCAAGTGAGTTGCTTGTTTCAAGTTCGTTTGCAAATAATAAAATCCTTGTGGGTTGTGGGGTCAGGGTCACTGTTCAGACGCCACATTACATTTCATCACCTGCTTTTTCTTGTGTGCAATAAATAACTTCAAATAAGTATCCGGTTGTGCCGCCTTTCTTGTACCTAAAAATATATATATATATATATATATATATTTTTTTTTTTTTCAAACTTAAATCCCAACGTCGATAAAAGAATGGAATGTCCAGGCCAACTTGATGCAGATTTACGAGCTTTTTTTATTTTAGCTCCACTCGACGCGTTTCGAGATAAACTATCTCTTGGTCACGAGCGTGAGTGTTAGTGTATTGGTGCTTTAAATCTGGTCACATGTGAATGGAAATGATAAACAGACTCCCAGGTATGCTTAAAGAGCTATCTGGCACATTTGAAATTTACAAAATGTTTAACAAAAATGTAAACACGACTTCGAGGCAGATGCATATATTGCAAACAATTGTTGAAATGTCAAAATAAACATTAAAGAAAAGGCCAGCGCGAACGCATAATGGCCAGGGACCAAAACAGGCGTAATTCATACATTTAACTGAATTCAAAGTAAAGCCCAAGTGGGCAATTATCATCCTATGCTGATTGACAGACAAAGTAAATTCAAAGGTATAGTCACCACCTAGGGACTATACTCACATCCACCCATGTGGGTAAAATCCATGATTCAAAACAGAACAAAAACCGCCCCAGTGGGCATACTGTCTATGTTCAAAGTTCAGCCCCAGTGGGCACAATCCAAAAGCATACTTGTTCAGGCACAATTTTCGCACCAGGGTGATGGACCGCCTGTGTCCTAATGCATACGTGCTCAACTGCCATACATGTCGAAAATTAAAATGCTGGTGCAGTGAAATCTCTTGTGCATCCTTTCAGAGATCTGGTGAAATAAGTGAAACAAAATGTGATCAAACATTGAATCCAAAAAGGGTTTCTCAGTCAGATATACAAAACAACAAACATCTCACATACTATTAAAATCTAAAACAGCTTGATGGACCTTGTCATATACCATGTTACACTCATAAATATATCACCTACCCCAGGTGCACTTCTAGATCTTCATCCAGATTGTGTCCCCCAGGCTGCATAGTGTGATATTTAATGATTAGTCTTGATTCAAATCTGCGTAATTCCTGGAGTCTATCTCCTCCCCTCTCTCTCTGAGGGACTGACCCCAAGACGCAGAAGGACAACAAATTAGCATTACTCTTGTGGTTTTCTTCAAAATGTCTGGCAATAGGGTAATTCTTGTCTCTATTCGTGATAGCCCTCAAATGTTGCAATACCCTGTCTTTAGCTTGACGTTTCGTGCTGCCAATGTAATTCAATTTACATGGGCATGTGAGGGCATACACAGCATAGTTAGTATGACAAGAGGTATGGGACATGATTTTGAAAGCCTCCATTGTTCCAGAAAGTTTAATTGATTTGGTGCTAGAACTGTGTTTGCAGGCCTTGCATCTGCCACAGACGAAAAATCCTTTGACAGGATTCCGTGTCGTTTTCTTAGGAATGGTACTAGTACAGATCATACACATATATATTCAATAAAGATTTCAGCTACTCCTGGAAGAACCGCCCTTCTTCTTGTGGCGCGCGAACTCCGGCAGAGCCACGGCCGGCAAATTATTATTCCAACACGGTTTCCAAATAATGGCGCACTCTCTGTAGTGATTAGCAGGTGTTCATTTAGATGTCGTAACGCGTTTCAAGAGACTCAGCTCCCTTGTTCACACACCGAACGTGAATGACTGTGTGCATTTCATAGACGCCTTGTAATTTACATAGAAAGAGGACTGTACAACTTCGTGAATGTCCACCATCTTTGAATGTGTTTTTTTACATTTTATGTTTCGGTCACAGCATTATCCTGTTTATACAATTCAAGGACTTTATATCATAATAAACATTTTGGTTAAATCTTTAATGCCAATTTTCTCTTGCACATTCGGTATGATGTGCCTATCTAATTCCTTTTAGGTAACTACAAGCTCTATGGGCCTGTACCTACTACAAATAGAAATCTATTTGGGCATTGCTCTTAGTATGCTGTGTACATGTCTGGTGACCTTACACCTATCAATGCTCGCACCACGTGGTAGGTTAAAGGCAACCTTCATCAATCTGTATTGCATATCCAATACTAGCGCCAAGTGGCCATGATGGTAATTCTTAACATAGTAGCACTTTCCAGTAGAATGCAGACTGTCTTTGCAACACTTCATTAAAACAAAACAGACAGTGACACTAGTGAATAAAGTGAAAAAGTATCTTATCTAATCCTTCCTTGGTGCTCTCCAAGTGGTGTTTAGAAGAAAAGGTTAGGTGGCCAGTGGTTGTGCTCGTGGTTCTAGAGTTGGGCTCCTTCCTTCCCTCCTGTTGACGTAAAGAGAAGACAAGAGGATATGGTTCAAATTTGACTCAACTTAAGTACACAATATTTACATATTTCACAAAGTTAAAAACTGTGATAATACTTCATTGCTATAACAAACATATACTTCTGCATATACACAGAACAGAGGACTAAGGTGATGTGCATCACTCATGTTTCTAAAATTAAATTACAAGGCGTCTTCGAAATGCACACAGTCATTCACGTTCGATGTGTGAACAAGGGAGCTGAGTCTCTTGAAACCTGTTACGACATCTAAATAAACACCTGCTAATCGCTATCTACCGAGAGTGCGCCGGTATTTGGAAACCGTGTTGGAATATATATATATATATATATATATATATATCAACAGATCCAAATCAGGCACCGACACCGTGGGATGTAAATCAAGAGGGATATTTATTCCAAACGACCAGACGCGTTTTGGCAGACAAGTCCGCCTTGTTCACTACATCTGATTTCACTGAAGGGACAAGGTATTTTTATAGCATGTAAGACACTCGTGACACACAAGAAAAGAGCGCGCTTTAGTTGTCAGGACAACGGGTTGGGATGTGATGGACATAAAGAAATTCAAGACTGTGAACATGAAAGTCATTGTCATAACATGTCATTTCTGTTGATGAACATAACTTAAAATATTTTCCCGTGCGTTTAGAAAACATGCATCTGTTCTACTGATGTTAACATAGTTTATCTCCGCTTATGTCGTTTGACTCTACTGTTGTGTGGCCCATATCCACGCGGTACAGTGCACGGTTTAGCATAGACACAAAATACCTGGCTCCCCTGACTGTAAGCTTGCTTAATCTCCACAACGGCCCCCACAATGCTAAGGATGCCTGGCCTCCACCTTGGGGGTGCCTAGGAGTGGACACCTCACAGGGAAAGCCAGGATTGGTTCCACAGCGGTATTCGTACAAGCGCCTTGAGACCCTTGCGGGTGAGTAGTGCGCTATACAAGTATCAATTTACAATTTTTTTTTTACAATTTACAAAGGTGAGTGGTGCGTGCGCAATCTGTAACGGCAAGAGCATTTCCTCATGACCTGTGTGTCCATGCGGCGGTGAGCCAGTTCTTGCTATTGTGGCCTTTGATCGTGTTTATTGTTTTAACAGTTGTGTTGGTGCAGTTTGATTAAGAGCCGGGTTAATCGCTAGTGTGTGAATAAGGCCTTCATGATGCCTGTGCGCTCGAAGTATATGGTGGGTCATTATCTGCGGTACGCGTATGTGTGCAGCCCAAGTGGGCAAAGGTATGCGCTAGATAAGACCTCTACCTGGAGAAGCTCGGGATGTCGTCCTTATGTCTGGATGTTAAAAATGCGGTGGTGTGTTGGCCTTTGTGTGCAACGTGAGAACGGACGTTTGATTAAAGCATCAAACTAATGAAAAAATAAAAAATAAAATAAGCCCTTAACGCACTATTGGATTGATTGTGAGAAAAAAGTGTGAAATGTGTCTTAGTAGTTACGGTGTGTGTGTGTGTGTGTATGTACATGGGGATGGTGAAATCGATGTTAAAGAGAGGTGTGGGTTAGTTCTTCTGAGCTATCGAGGAAACATTTATGACTACATGTTGTTGCGGTCAGCTACTAGAGATGTACACTCAACGCCTCATCTGCATTGAGCCCATTAGGGATTTTGCAGTCTAACATTATAATGTACTTCGATTCTAGCCTTCGTAGGGTTAACTGTCTGTTACCTCGTCTGATGTGTTTTCTGACACTGTGTATGACAAAGTAAGTGAGATCCTCTGCTCTACCCCTGTGTTGTGTGTTGATGTGGCGAGCTACTGAATATGAGGGATCATCGTTGGTAATGGCTCTGAGGTGTTGCAAGATTCGGATATGGACTGGGTATATTGTGTTGCCCACATATAGTTTGTTACAGGTGCACCGAAGCACGTGCACTGCAAAGTCTGTTTTGCAGGTATTGTGGTCTCTTATCTCAAGCAGTGTTTTTCTGAGTGGTAGGTCGACTGTCTTTGTGTTAGATCCATGTTTGCAAGCCTTACATTTGGCGCATTTATAGAACCCTGTCTGCGCTTTGAGCCAGCTGTTTCCTTTCTCTTGTGTCGGGGCATTTTTGACTAGCTCCTGCCTCATAGATTTCGCCCTTCTGAAAGTCAGTTGTGGTAGTTTGGCACATGAGGGGCCTATGGTGGGGTCACTGCGGATGAGGGGCCAGTGCCTGTACATGATTCTGCAAAGCTTTGCGTGATATTTATTATACCCAGTGATCAGTCTGGGGGTGGTGGTTTTTTCTTTGCTAGATTCTTTCGCAGTGGATGAGTTAGCGTGTAGCAGATCATCCCTGGTGTGTGACGTGCTCTTGTGCCTGGCTTTCTCTAGTGTGGTACTCTTGTAACCTCTCTTGCTGAGTCTTTCAAAAAGGCTGGATGTGCATGTCTGTAGATCTTGGCTTGTGCTGCAATTTCTCTTCATTCTTATGCATTCGGCATAGGGAATGCTCTCAATTAGACGAGTAGGGTGGAAGCTTTGCGCATGCAGTATGGCATTTCCTGCAGTTTCTTTCCTAAATGTGCGTGTTTGGACCCTGTTCCCGTCCTGGTACAGTTCTAAATCCAAGAATACAATTTTTTCCATATTGGTGGTACAAGTGAATCTCAGATTAAGTGAGTTACTGTTGATACTGTTGGCAAATTCTTGAGCACTCTGTTTGGTGCCTCTCCATAGGATGAAAATGTCATAGATGTTGTAGATAACCACTTTGTCTGACGTTTCAACCTGGTATTCCTTCATGAGTACTTGCTCCTCCCACCAGCCAATATGCAAATTAGCATAGCTGAGGGCAAAGCAAGTACCCATGGCTGTCCCCTGTATCTGTTTGTAGAGTAGTTTATCAAATGTGAAAGTGTTGTTCTCTAAACACTATTCTGTCATGTGTAATAGCATCATGGTATGTTGGTGGAGTTTTATGTCACGTGTACCTAGGAAGTGTTTAAGCTCATTTAGCCATCCCTGTGCCTTATGCTAGTTTATAAACTCTCCTCATCTAGCGTTACAAATACACAATCATTATGCCATACGCAATCAGAGATATGTGATAAAAAGTCTCCAGTGTCTCTGGTCTAGGCAGGTAGGGTTTTGACAAATGGTTGAAGAAAGTAGTCGATGAACCTGCTCGTGTTTTCAAACAGGCTGTTGATGGCCGATATGATGGGCCTGCCTGGAGGGCATCTGATGTCTTTGTGCACCTTGGGGATTAGGTATAGCTGTGGGATAATGGGATATAAATTTTTTAGGAAGTCCAATTCGCGTTTAGTGATCAGTCCTTGGTCTCTCCATTCGTATAGACAAGTGTGGTATCTCTCTTTGATGTTGGTTATGTTTGTGGTGCTAGTGCGTATATAGCAGCCTTTATCTTGCAGTTGGGTCATGGCCTCACGGTTGTACATATCCAAAGGCCATAGTACCACGTTCCCACCCTTGCCTGCGCAGCATACCACAATGTCTGACCTTTGTTTAATTTTTTCCATTACTTTAGAGTACTTGGATTACAGGTTTTGAGGTCTCTTATTGAAATTCTCGCTGCTGGTCTTTGCTAGAATTTTACCGATTTAGGTTTAAAGATTGACTTCACTGTGGCAAGTATGGAGAGGTCCGAACTTGCAGCTGCTTGAGTGTTGCTCATTATCTCAGATTCTCTTTCTTGGTCCAGTACCATCATTTCCCTGAGGAAGTCCATGTCAGCCACACTTAGAGAATTACTTCCAACAGGGGTTGTTGTTTCCTCTTGGTGTACTTCATTTGTTTTCTCTTTCATATGGAAAAAGTGCTTGCGCAATTTCAATTTGCGGGTGAAGTGGTATAAGTCAATCCGTATCTCTGTGTAATTAAAATTGGTTTCCTGGCAGAACGATAGTCCCAGGGCAAGTGTCTGTTGTTCTTCATTAGTTAACGCCATATTTGTTAAGTTAATGACTGTGTTGGATGTCTCTGTTTAGTCTTTCACCTCCTCCTGTTCCTTCTGTATGTTGGCTTTGTTCTTTGTGCCATATCTGCGCCATCGTCTGTTTTTCCTCCTTCTGCTCTTTGAGGTTGTGTGTTGTATTGTGTTTGATCTTGTCTTGGAGTCCTTGGTCGGAGGCTCATGAGGCGTTCCACGCGTAAAAAAACAAATTAATCTACGGGTGTTGGTATTTTCCTACGTCGATTGACTATCCCTCTTGTCTCTGGCTCTGATTCTGCCCCTGAACTGATTTCAAATTCGCTGAGTTCCGGGGGACATGGGAGGGTGTTATCAATTGAGGATAAATGCTGGCGGCGGATGTTCTCGAATTTGCGTGAGAATGTGTAGATTCTTCCTTGCAGGTAGTCGTTCCTATCCCGCTGAAATTTGCCCGAATTTCTCTCTTTGATTGTTTGTTCATGTTTTGACACCCTCACTTTTATTGTAGCCAGGCCGTTGTTACCTCTTCCTGGTTGGGCAGTTTACCAAGTTCTTTTAATATGTGTTCGATGTTTGCTAGTAATTTCTCTCTGTCAGAGGTGGCAAATTTGACAAGTATACGTAGCATGTTGCGTGAGGACTCAGCGCTGTTGTCTGCCCATTCTTGAAGCATGGCCGGGTCAGGGTTCTCATATGTGGGTGCCATGAGAATCCTCAAACCTCTCAGGATCCTGCCTACTTCTAGATATCTTTTCAGGGAGGTACACTCCCACCATTTTGAGACTTCTTGTTTTCGTAATTTCTCTAGTTTTCCCAATCGTTTTTTGAGGTCATTACCCCCAGATGTTGTTTGCCTGTCTTCACTGGTTTACGGAGTGTTGCTTTCATCGTCTCTTTCACTGAATATGTCCAATGCTGCCTCCTTGCGCTCTCTGACCCACTCCTCTGCCATCGTTTGGGGAAGCTATATTTTTCAGGACACCCACTGCCTGTGAGCGCTCGCTGCTCTCAGGGCTACCTCTCCCGTCAGCTCATGCGGGTGGGAAAGTACTACATACACTACTGTCACAAGCGGATTTCACCAAAACTTAGTTTGCCCTCTGGCACCCCAGAATCAGGTTACTCACGTTTGCGATGAGTAATGTCTGCTTTTCCTCGGATTTTCGCTGCGGGGGGCTCTCAGTATTCCTCGAAGCAAAGATTTCTCCAAACAGTTTCTCCGGCAACTGAGGGCACCAGAACGAGAAGGGTCGGTGTGCGAGGCTCCAGAAATGCCTCTATGTATTGTACCAATCTTGGTTTCAACAGATCCAAATCAAGCAACGACACCGTGGGATGTAAATCAAGAAGGATATTTATTCCAAACGACCAGAGGCGTTTCGGCAGACAAGTCCGCCTTGTTCACTACATCTGATTTCACTGAAGTGACAAGGTATTTTTATAGCATGTAAGACACTCGTGACACACAAGAAAAGAGCGCGCGTTAGTTGTCATGACAATGGGTTGGGATGTGCTGGACATAGTGCCTCATTTATGAGGCTGTGCGTCACTTTTAAACCCTTCTCATCTCAAACAAAGAAGACAACCCTCAAGTCACTGAGTGGCTGAAGTCGATCGATGCTCTTAAAGGTTCTCTCACGCCAACTGACTCCGTCAAATCTCTGGGTTTCACCCTAGACCCCAAACTAACCTTGACAAACCACATTAAGAACTCGGCAAAAAGTGCTTTCTTCAACCTCAGACTGCTGAACAAAATCAAACCTTTCATTCCAAACAAGGATCTTAAACTAGCCACACAATCTCTAGTTCTATCTAGACTGGATTATGGGAATTCAATCCTTACAGGTATCCCTAAATCACACTTGGCTCCACTAAAAACAACACTACATGCGGCAGCAAGAATGATCACAGGATGCAAAAAATTCGACCACATCTCCCCAGCACTTAAAGAACTTGAATGGCTTCCGGTGGAAATGCGTAGCACCTTCAGAACGGCCTGCCTTACCCACAAGGCCCTCCACACCGGTGAACCAGAATACCTGGCAACCAAGCTCAAAAAAGCAGGCCAAAGCAGATATTTGAGAAGCTCCAACTCCCTGCTGCTCATCCTTCCAAAAACCAGAAAGAAGAAAACTGCGGACTGTTCCTTCACTGGAAATGCCCCCAAAATACGGAACTCTATCCCTCCGCATATCAGAACTCTACCGTCCTATGCGGAATTCAAGAACCAACTCAAATCCTTGTTCCTCATCCGCTCCCTAGGTCCCAGATAACTAGGATCTCCCACTGAACTATGTGTTATCTATGTATCCTTATACCAAAAGTCCCACTGTTACGAACTTTCCCTCCCCCAATATTGTCTTTCGAGGACTGCCTCTACTTGTTACATGTCTTTTTGTTCACCCTGTCACGCCTTTTACTGTAAAGCGCTCTGCTACCTTCGGGTCTTGTTAGCGCTATAGAAAACTTCTAAATAAAATAAACTTTTTGTGACGCACCAGTGGCGTAAAAAATGCACCTTTTTTGTGCCATATTTACAAAGTGACGCATCTAGGTAGATGCATCACTTTGTAAACCCCTGCACCACATTATACCTGCGCCAGGTATAATGTATGCAAGGGGGGCGTTTTGACGCAAGAAAGGGTCATGGAAGTGACGCAGTGAAATCTATAAGATTTCACTGCGCCACTTCTAGGACACAAATGCGTCAATTTCTTATGCCTGCCTCACAGCAGGCGTAAGACTGAAGCAGGCCCTTTCACATGGGGCTTGCCCCATGTGAAAGGACACATTGCTGGAGTTGCGTCACTTTTGTGACACACTCCAACAATGCGTCACTTTTGCGCCATACAGATACGTAAAAAATACTGACGTATCTGTAACTCCTTGCGCCATGATGCGTCATACTGTAAATATGACGCATCATTGGTGTCGCAAGGAGGGCGCAGTAAAAAGTGACGCATCTCTGTGTTCACACAGCGATGCGTCACTTTTCACAAATGAGGCCCAAAGAAATTTGTGACTGTGAAAATGCAAGTCATTGTCATAACATTTCATTTCTGTTGATGAACATCACTTAAAATATTTTTCGATGCGTTTAGAAAACATGCATCCGTTCTACTGATGTTAACATAATTTATCTCCGCTTATGTCGTTTTACTCTACTGCTGTGTGGCCCATATCCACGCGGTACAGTGCACGGTTTAGCATAGACACAGACAAAATACCTGGCTGCCCTGACTGTAAAGGTGAGTGGTGTGTGCGCAATCTGCAACGGCATATATATATATATATATATATATATATATATATACACATATATACATATATTACCTACTGGCGGTCGCCAGTAGGTAGTTATAGTTAGGACCTATTTTCCATAGGAAATCTGCAACATTCTATGTCCAATAACTTTAGTGCCGGTTGACGAATCTTCGCGAAATTCTCAAAACTTATGGCCCGCTCTGGTTCGCTCCTATCTTGAAAGTTTTGGGGTGATTTGGCAAGTAGGGCCAAGAAAAAAAGGGGGTCCCAAAACATGTTTTCCCTATGCAATTTTACCTAGGAAATTTTAGCCGCGGCTACAGCCCGAACTGCTGAACGGAATTACTCCAAATTTGGCAAAGAGGTAGCTTTTGGATCAGAATGGTGCCTTTTTGTTAAATGGTGTAAATCTGTTCAGTAGATGTTGAGAAAATGAAAAGTAAAAACACATATTTATCTATGGCCTCGGTGGATCCGTGCACCCTGCGCGCACCCACTCGATCACGAGCTGCATGCTAATTGGCTGTCAACACTCCAAACCAGGAATTGTTGGCAGCCATTTTGTGCCTCAGTAGAACCGAGGCACAAGAAATCAGTGCAACAAGTGCGCAAAACGTTAAAAGGGGGCAGGGTAGAAACATCCTGACCCCCTAGGCCTGCTTGGGGCATCCAACAAGGGCCCCCAGGGGCAAAAAAAATGTTGTTTTTTTCTTAAAAGTGGCAAAATCCGCGCCGGCGCCCGGATTTGGCCGTGAAAAAAAAAACGAAGCACAGGCTTCCGCGCTTTGTTAATAATTAGCCTCCGGGTGGGCCAAACCCTGGGGGCAATGTTTTTATTATAATGGGGGCCCAAATGGGCCCCCGGGGCTTTTAAAAAATATGGGGGGCTCACAATCCCCCTAGCCCCAGGGACCACCACCCCCGGGGCTTTGTACATTGTGGGAGGGGGGCCGCACGGCCCCCCTCCTGTAGCCCTCGAGCACCCTGGGGACCGCTACCCCCCAGGGCCAGCTTCTGCAGTGTCTCGGGGTACCCACCCCCGGGACACTGCTGTTTGCTATGGCAGGGCGGTGTACTTGTGCAACCATTGTGGCAGAAGCATGTGGTTACTTTATGTCTTTCCTGAGACATAAGTGCTTAAAAAGCTATCCTGTTGTCAAATTTCAGTACTATTAGAACTGAGTGATTACTTATGCATTCGCAGAATGAGTCAGGCATTCACACTAGAGTGCAGTAGTGAAATGTGTAGAATGTATGCAGTCACCTTACCCCTTCCAGAGTAGTGAGTTTCTCCTGCTAAAGTCCAGGGAATAGTCTTGCTTGTCTAGAATCACACTGTGAGTCTGTGTGCACTTGTGCAACCATTGTGGCAGAAGCATGTGGTTACTTCATGTCTTTGCAGACACATAAGTGCTTTAAAAGCTGTCCTGTTGTTAAATTTCAGTCGTATTTGAACACAGTCATTGCTTATGCATTCGCAGAATGAGAAAGGCATTCACACTAGAGTGCAGTAGTGAAATGTGTAGAAAGTATGCAGTCACCTTACCCCTTCAAGACTAGTGAGTTTCTCCTGCTAAAGTCCAGGGAATAGTCTTGCTTGTCTAGAATCACACTGTGAGTCTGTGTGCACTTCTGCAACCATTGTGGCAGAAGCATGTGGTTACTTCATGTCTTTGCAGACACATAAGTGCTTAAAAAGCTGTCCTGTTGTCAAATGTCAGTAGTATTTGAACCCAGTGATTGCTTATGCATTCGCAGAATGAGTAAGGCATTCACAGTAGAGTGCAGTAGTGAAATGTGTAGAATATATGCAGTCACCTTACCCCTTCCAGACTAGTGAGTTTCTCCTGCTCAAGTCCAGGGAATAGTCTTGCTTGTCGAGAATCACACTGTGAGTCTGTGTCCACTTCTGCAACCATTGTGACAGAAGCATGTGATTATTTAATGTCTTTGCAGACACATAAGTGCTTAAAAAGCTGTCCTGTTGTGAAATGTTAGTAGTATTAGAACCCAGTGATCGCTTATGCATTCTGAGAATGAGTCAGGCATTCACACTAGAGTGCAGTAGTGAAATGTTTAGAATGTATGCAGTCATCTAACCCCTTCCAGACTAGTGAGGTTCTCCTGCTAAAGTCCAGGTAATAAAGTCCAATTGGTCGCACACTGCTTGTCCTACCAGCGTGTTGCCCCAAAGCATTGTGGTCCATGAAGTAAGCATCAGCGGGTGCGCCTCTGCCAGAGTCTTGAGCAAAAGTCACTGTCGCGTTGGCCATCCCTGGACACGTGTTTCGAGGTTGTTACCTCTCGTCAGCAGGGAATAGGCATATATGTAGGGGTGCTGCGTAGGCTGCCAAAAAATATTCTCAGGTCCGGTACCGCTCGTGGCACGCAGGTGCGTAACCCGGGCTCGTCAGCCCCACCAGCTCAAGGGAGCTTGAATATAAAAGAAAGTCCAATTGGTCGCACACTGCTTGTCCTACCAGCGTGTTGCCCCAAAGCATTGTGGTCCATGAAGTAAGCATCAGCGGGTGCGCCTCTGCCAGAGTCTTGAGCAAAAATCACTGTCGCGTTGGCCATCCCTGGACATGTGTTTCGAGGTTGTTATCTCTCGTCAGCAGGGAATAGGCATATATGTAGGGGTGCTGCGTAGGCTGCCAAAAAATATTCTCAGGTCCGGTACCGCTCGTGGCACGCAGGTGCGTAACCCGGGCTCGTCAGCCCCACCAGCTCAACATGTGTCCAGGGATTGGCAAGCACATCAGTGAACACCCTCAAGATTCAAGACTCGGGTAGAAGCGCACCCGCTGATACCTACTACATCGACCATCATGCTCCGGGGTCACACGCTGATGGGACTAGCAGTGTGCGACCTCATTCGGAAATACTATTTATACAGGCTCCCTTGAGCCGGTGGAGGTGACGACCTCGAGATAACGCACCTGCGCGCCATAAGAGGTATCTGGACCTACGAATATTTTCGGCAGCCCACGCAGCAACCCCATGCACACGCCTAATCCCTGCTGATGAGCGGTAATGACCGCGAAACATGTGTCCAGGGATGGCAAGCACATCAGTGAACACCCTCAAGATTCAAGACTCGGGTAGAAGCGCACCCGCTGATACCTACTACATCGACCATCATGCTCCGGGGTCACACGCTGATGGGACTAGCAGTGTGCGACCTCATTCGGAAATACTATTTATACAGGCTCCCTTGAGCCGGTGGAGGTGACGACCTCGAGATAACGCACCTGCGCGCCATAAGAGGTATCTGGACCTACGAATATTTTCGGCAGCCCACGCAGCAACCCCGTGCACACGCCTAATCCCTGCTGATGAGCGGTAATGACCGCGAAACATGTGTCCAGGGATGGAAAGCACATCAGTGAACACCCTCAAGATTCAAGACTCGGGTAGAAGCGCACCCGCTGATACCTACTACATCGACCATCATGCTCCGGGGTCACACGCTGATGGGACTAGCAGTGTTCGACCTCATTCGGAAAGTCCAGGTAATAGTCTTGCTTGTCTAGAATCACACTGTGAGTCTGTGTGCATTTGGGCAAACATTGTGAGAGAAGCATTTAGTTACTTCATGTCTTTGCTGACACCTAACTGCTTAAAAACCTATCATGTTGTCAAGTGTTAGTAGTATTATAACCTAGTCATTGCTTATGCATTCGCAGAATGAGTCAGGCATTCACACTAGAGTGCAGTAGTGAAATATGTAGAATGTGTGCAGTCACTTTACCCCTTCCAGACTAGTGAGTCTGTTTTGCTAAGGTCCAAGGAATAGTGTTGCTTGTCTAGAATCACACTGTGAGTCTGTGTGCATTTGGGCAACCATTGTGAGAGAAGCATTTGGTTACTTCATGTCTTTGCTGACACATAACTGCTTAAAAACCTATCACTCCCCTTGCATTTTTCCAGTGACCCATTCAGCACCATGTACTAAACCATTACCTGCACCAAAACCCAACCACTTATAAATTCACCCAGTCTTTCTGTTTGTAGTACTCTAATCATTCAGTCAGTACCCAAGTACTCATGCAGTGACACAGAGCCTTAGCACATAGACTGCTTCAAACCCCTATTCACTATGCAAGTAGTCCTCTAACCACCTACACACTTGTCTTTCACACCTTCATTTCCCCAGTCAGTGTCCATACAATCCAGCAAACACCCTGTAACTCCCCTTGCACTCCTCTAGTGATCCTTTCAGCACCATGTACTAATCCATTCACTGCACCAAAACACAACCACTTATAAATTCACCCAGTCTCTCTCCTTGTAGTGCTCTAATCATTCAGTCAGTACCCAAGTAGTCATGCAGTGATCCAGGGCCTTAGCACATGGACTACTTCAAACTTTTATCTACTATGCATGTAGTTCTCTAACCACGTACACACTTATCTTTTACACCTTCATTTCCCCATGCAGTATCCATGTACTCCAGCAAACACCCTGCCACTCCTCTTGCACTTTTCTAGCGACCCATTCAGAACCATGTACTAATACATTCACTGCGCCAAAACAAAACCCAACTGCTTATAAATTCACCCTGGCATTCTCCTTGCAGTACTCTAATCATTCAATCAGTACCCAAGTATTCATGCAGTAATTCAGGCCTCACAACATGGAGTGCTACTAACATCTGTCCAATGTGCATGCAGTCGTTTAACCATCTACACACTTATCTTATACACCTTCATTTCCCCAGGCAGTATCCATACCCTCCAGAAAACACCCTGTCACTTCCCTTGCACTCCTCTAGTGACATATTCAGCACCATGTACTAATCCATTCACTGTGCCAAAACCCAACAGCTTATACATTCACCCAAGCATTCTCCTTGCGGTACTCTAATCATTCAGTCAGTACTCATGTAGTGATCCCGGCCTTAGCACATGGACTCCACGTACACACTTATCTTTCACACCTTCATTTCCGCAGGCAGTATCCATACACTCCATAAATCACCCTGTCACTCCTCTTGCACTTCTCTAGTGACCCATTCAGCACCATGTACTAATCCATTCTCTGTGCCAAAACCCAACCGCTTATAAATTCACCCAGGCATTCTCCTTGCAGTACTTTAATCATTCAGTCAGTACCCAAGTATTCATGCAGTAATCCCGGCCTCACAACATGGAGTGCTACAGAACTCTGTCCAATGTGCATGCAGTCCTTTAATCACCTATGCACTTATCTTACACACCTTAACTTCCCCAGGCAGTATCCATACACTCCAGAAAACACCCTGTCACTCCCCTTGCACTCCTCTAGTGACATATTCAGCACCATGTACTAATCTATTCACTGTGCCAAAACCCAACCGCTTATAAATTCACCCAGGCATTCTCCTTGCAGTTCTCTAATCATTCAGTCAGTACCCAAGTATTCATGCAGTGATCCAGGCCTTACAACATGGAGTGCTACAAACCTCTGTCCAAAGTGCATGCAGTCCTTTAATCACCTATACACTTATCTTACACAACTTCATTTCCTCAGGCAGTATCCATACACTCCAGCAAACACCCTGTCGCTCCCCTTGCACTCCTGTAGTGACCCATTCAGCACCATGTACTAATCCATTCACTGTGTCAAAACTGAACCACTTATAAATTCACCCAGGTACTCTCCTTGTAGTATTCTAATCATGGTTGTAGTACCCAATTACTCATACAGTGAGCTAGGCCTTAACACATGCACTTGTACAAACTCCTGTCCACTACGCATGTAGTAGTCTACCCACCTACACACTTGTTTCACATCTTCAATTACTCAGGCAGTACCTATACGCTCCAGCAAACACCCTGTCACTCCCTATGCACTCCTCCAGCCAGCCATCCAGCACCATGTACTAATCCAAACACTGCGCCAAAACCCAAACACTTATTCATTCACCCAGGCTCTCTCCTTGCAGTACTCTAATCATTCAGTCAGTAACTAAGTACTCATACAATGTCCCAGGGCTTAACACAAACACTGGTACAAACACTTGTCCATTACACATGCAGACTTCTAACCACCTACACACTTATCTTTACACCTTCAATTACAATTTCAATTAGTGATTACAAAAGAAAGTAGTTAAATGGTTTTTATATACAATGTGTTTGTATAGTAATAGAAAAGTATAATTCATAAATTTATTAAAATAAATGTTTTTATATTTATTGTTTACAGATATTGTTTATCATCATTAAAATAAACTTATCATGCCTGAAAAATCAAGAAAGAGAAAAGGACAGAAAAAGGACAATTATTTGAAGAAAATTCAACAAGAATTGGATGACCAACATCATGTGGGGAACAAAAATAAGTGTTCCGGTAAGAGGACCAAAGAATTTATCAAAAAACTTTCAAAGCCTACAACAATGTGCACATTGATGAAAGTTCAAAGAATGCTTCAACAACTAAAAAGAATAATAAGGAAAGAAACGTACATAAAACAAAATCACATTCAAAGACACAATGTATGGTAAAAGGAGGAATAGCCAGTATGCAGAAATTAGAAAGAAAATGTTTTGCAATAGAGTTGTTTCTAATTTGTTAAAAGATGTGAAGAAATACAAAAAAGAGCAGTATTTTATAAAAAGAAGGAAATAGAAATTATTGTAGAGAAGGCTTTTGAATTAAAAAGGAAATATTCATTTTAGTTGTAAACAGAATTCGATCACTAGATAAACCAATCCATTTTATGAAGGCCAAAAGTAAGAGGAAAAGAGTAATTAACTGAACCAATTTTTGTGATTTTTGTTGGGGTGAATGGAAACACAGTTCAAGTTCAGAGCCTTTCTTTAATGAAGAGAGTTATTTTCAGATCAGTAATTTATTGCATGCAGTTGATACCAGTGGTCGAGCTTATGAGGTTAGAAATGGTTGTCCAATTGACAAAGAGAAGATGGTTCCCAGAAATGTAGAAGAAGTGATATAGCTGATGAAGTTCTAGGAAGACGTCCTAAAGCCCCAGTGTATACTTGGGATTGCAGTAGTATTTGTAGTATACAACAGTAATCTATTGATATTTTATGCAATATGTTACGACAATATAGTAAAAAAAGTGTTAAACAAAATATTAAGATGTTGCAAGGACTAGATCCTTGCAGAGTAAGAAAAAATACTGGTTTGCAAGGTCATTCTCTGTCTTGTCCTTCTAGAAAATTATGTCAAAGTGTTTTTCATCATTTCAGGATGTTAGCAGTACATCATTCTCAAATGCGGAAGTTAGTCAGAAGATTGTTTTACGCAAAAAGTCCAGCACTAATGTTAAATGAGTTGAACAGTGCTCTTTTGCGTAGGTCAGTATCAGATGTGAAAAAGGTTTGTGATGAAATTGAGTTTTGTTACTTTGGTCCTGAACAAGAGAATGCAGAAACTGACACATTAATAGAAGAAAATGTTGAAGAGAATGTGCACCATACTACCACAAAACATTTTGAAGAACAAATTACAAAGTTATAGTGATTTCAGGTGAAAGGCCAAATTATTCTTGTAATTTTTGCCGGCGAACTCACTATAAAAATCAGACTAGGAGTGTTGATCTGTATTTAAAAAGAGAAAAAGAAAATAATGATAAGTGGAAGGAATATGCAACTTATTTGTTGGTAGAGAATTGTTTTGATTTGGTTTCTGATCAGCATATTTGTAAATATTGTTATAACAAATTAGATGAGAATAAAATGCCCGCTAGAGCTGTCCATAATAATCTAGAGTTGGTAACTATTCCTCCAGAATTGATAGATTTAAATATGTATGAGTCTATTCTGATTCAATGTGTGCACCTATTTCAGGCTATTGTTTGTATGGAGCCCAAAACAGGTAAATTGCCTCCTACAGATTTACAGCGAGGATTTAAAGGAAGAGTTGTATATTTACCTCTAGATTTAAAGAAACATATTGAAACTATTGGTGTAGAGAATGTAGAAAGTGAACCACTAGTTATTCTAGTTAATGGTGTTCTCACTAAGGGGCCCATTATGATAGCGGGCGGATTGCCCCCGCCAGCCTGGCGGGGGCAATCCGCCCGCCATCCACTCTCGTTTACTAATGTGGCGGGGGGGGACCTCGGTGGATGGAAAGACCGTTCGCCGCTTTTCCGCCCCGGTCGCCTTGCAGCCGGGGCGGAAAAGGAATAATATGGTGGCGGTGTCTATCAGACACCGCCAGCCACATTATGATGTGCATTTGGCAATGCCTTCATTGCCGCCACGGAAAGGCAGACGGACTTCACTCTGGGAGCCCGAAGGAGAGTAGGGGGGTGCACACGGGGGATACCTTTGGTAACCCCCTTCATTTGCATTTACAAAGCGGCAGGCATCGCGCGGTGCCTACCGCTTTGTAAATGCAAATGTGAAAGTGCTTTTTCTGCATTGTGGCGGGCGGTGCTGAGAGCACCGCCGGCAACAATGCTTAACATGCAGGATGTGCCCGCCACTGTAGCGGGCACATCCTAATACCACCCCCGGGACCCCCGCCCTTATGGCGGGCGGTCCCGAGTCCCGCTAGGATGACAGGCGGACTAAGTCCGCCCGTCATCATAATGACCCCCTAAGAGTAACACAATCTGGCAAGAATTAGTGGATGTTAGGAAAGTGCAAAAGGCAACATTATATCGGATAAAAAACAATGAGTACTACAAAACACTCTCACCAAGGCATTGAATGAATCTTACATTATGGGGAAAGCTCAACCATACCTAAGTGAAGCACTAGGGGCCCAGGCCCACAGGAAAATCCTTTTTATAAGACTAGTGGCCCTAAGAACTGCAGACTTCAATCCAGAATGGGCACGCGCAGATGGTGCTACCTCTTGCCACCTATGCAACTACCAAAAGGAATCCTGGCTCCACTTACTATATTGCTGCCCCAAACTAACCAGTGAGCAGCAAAGGATGCTCCGCCCCATCTTAAGAGACCTTGGCATCAGAACATGCAGTGAGGCATCAGATTGGTGCTTCTCGGAAACAATAACCCACTTTCTCGCAATAGCGGCAAAATTTACCCACCATATTAGACTGGCCTTAAACGCAAGCGCTCTACCATAAGCACGTAAAACACAGAGACTGATAACAGGCAAACAAGGTGTTTCAGTAACAATTTATGGGCAATAAAGAGCCAGCCTGATTGAACCATTGCCGAAGCACATTTAGGTTCCCGGACTTGACGGCAAAAGGGACTTTGCAACACAGGATTTGACTGTCGGAAACAGGGCTCTAAAGACTCGCAGTTCGGCGGGGGAGTGGGCCGGCAGGGGTGGGAGAGAAAGGGGGGATGGGCTTCAATTTTAGCTTCGTTATTTTTCTTTTTTTTTCCTTTTCTTTTCTTTTGTATTTATTTTTATTTTTTACTGTAATGATTTTAAAAAATTGAACGGTCAACAATTAAAACCGAAACCTAAACCTACAAAAATATGTATGTGAGAGAAGAAGAAATACTTTTAGAAGATGATACTGAAACGTCAAGTGGTCAAATTGAAAAAGTGGACATGTGTAAAAGTGAAGCAATCTATGAGCATTATAGTGTACATCCACTTCATTCAAAAGAAGTGATGGGGAATACTATTGAATTATTCCAAATGAAAAAAGCAAAGGGAAATCCCATGAGTGTATGGGAAAAAATTTGGAAGCTCGTTGTTTTCCGCAGCTGTTCCGAACAGGAAAAGGTGGACGATATGATCAACGACCTGTGCAGATTCCTGCATCTGAATATTGGACAATAAGATTGTATGCAGAAGATCCAAGATTTCAACAATGTATCCCATATATATTTCATCTTTTGTTTGAGAGTGACTTGTCTGGACTTTCATATGCAGTCAACCACATTTTGAAAACAGGAGTACATCTTCAAAATGTTTCTGCAAAGGAATTTATGGATAAAGTACTTCAGAGAGATGATTATTTAGAATCTCAGCTGATTAATTTGATGGCATGTCAGCGTGGTACTAATGAGTATTGGTACCGTCGTCATGGAGAACTTAAATGTATGCTAAGGAACTTAGGAACTCCTACGTGGTTTCTTACCCTAAGATGTGCTCAATATGCTTGGGATGATTTACTTGAATTCCTTCGAGAGGCAAATTCTAATATAAAAAATATTGAATAAATGACACCTGGAGTATTGTGCTCTTTGGATCCTGTTAATGTATGCAGATATTTCAAGCATAGATTTGAAGCTATGATGTCTTTCATCTGCAATAAAAAGAATCCTCTTCTTGGAGAAGTTGTGGATTTCTTTTGGAGAAAGGAGTATCAAGCTAGAGGTGCTCCTCATATACATATGCTGATATGGATCAAGGATGCACCCAAATTCGTAACTGATTCGGATGATACTGTTTTGTCTTTTATTGAAGAATATGCCACATGTGCTATACTAAAAAGAACAGAAGAAAACAACTTAAGACAACAAGTCTTACGATTCCAAAGTCATCGATGTGGAAAATACTGTCCACGAAAGTACAAGTCTAAGGAAAAGTTTTACACCAAATGCCGTTTTGGATTTCCACGTCCAGTAATATCCAAAGGAAGAGTAAACAGTTTTATGTCAGCTGTGAGACATACCATCACTAGAAAATCTCCAAAACATACATACAATTTGAGAAGAAGTGAAGAATCAAAATACATAATGATTATATTTTAGTACTTTCGCAACTTCTCAAACCGTGGCGTACAGAATTGGAATTACTTGGAGATTTTCAGAGCTATGAAGATTCCTTCAATGCTTGTAAAGATACCATAGAATGTACTGTTTTTGCAAATTATCTGAAAATGTTGAATGATGAAATTGATCAAGAAGTTACTATTGGAGGAGGAGCTTTGCGCGCACCCAAGATGGTCGCGTGAGCACAGGGCTCCCGGACCCTCGCCACCTCCATCGACTATCCTGTACTTTATCCTGGTTCAGACGACGGGTGTTTATTGGCACGGTTCTACTGCTCACTTATTTGTTTCAGCGAACTTTTTGGGACTTCGGGGTCCAGAGCTACAGACTGTCGCAGTTTTCTGGCCTGCTCCATGGTGACGCCCCGCGCTATCTTGTCTCGCTTGCCGTCCAGTAAGTGAACAACAACGGACTGCCATATTTGCGTGGGCTGGCGACCGGTTTCGGTTTCGATTCCTGTCCGGAGCTCAACCTGACTTTGTCGGCTCAGTGGACGGCCGGACGCTCCCACGCCCTTGGTCTCTCCGCTCCTACTTCCGATCTGTGGCGGCTTCCAGGTCTGAGACTGGCACCACCTTCGCCCTTTTGGTCCTACATTTGCCACCGCAGTCACCATTTTTACCCGTCAACAGGCGACCCGTACGGGTCCAGGATCCAAGATGGCCACCAAGCCTGAGGGTGGGAAGCGCGGGCCTAAACCGGGCGTTCGAGGGAGTGCCCTGCAAACGAACATTATGGACCGGTACACTCTAGCTAAGGGATCGCCGGGAGCCGCAGCTAAACCCTCGACGACAATGCCGGAGGACTCATCGATTGAGGAAGAGCCCTCGCTGCGAGATCTCATGGGCGCCATCACCGGTATGAAGGCCTCATTGGGGCAACAATATGAGGCCTTGACTCTCAAGCTGGATACGGTGTCGATTGATGTCAATTTGATCAGGGCGGACTTGGCGAAGACGAATAAAAAGGTCAAATCCCTGGATCTTAAGACCTCTAGCTTGGTCACCGACGTCTCTGACTTGCAAGCTGAAGTCGGGAATCTGAGGAAGGCCAATGATTATTACTCTAGGCGCCTAGAGGACTATGAAAGTCGTGCCAGGCGCAATAACATCCGCCTGATTGGGGTCCCGGAATCATCGACTGCTGCCTCGACGGACCTATTGGTGGAAGACCTGGTGCTGAATCACCTGGTGCCCAAGGGTCTCAGCAAGTTTTTCGCTGTCGAACGTGCACATAGGATCCCCGGCGGCACACCTAAATCGGGTGCTAACCCTCGACCCATCATTGCGAGGATCTTTCATTTCCGGGACAGAGACGCTATCCTGCAGGCCTCGCGGCAGTCTGGTCCCATTGCCTTTGAGAACTCTACTGTCAGCTTCTATCCGGACTTTACACAACAGGTCCAGAAACAGAGGCTGGGGTTTCAAGGGGTCAAGAAGAGACTCCGGGAAAGGTCTATGAAGTATGCCATGCTCTTTCCGGCCCGTTTGCGAGTGGTACATAGAGATCGTACTTTTTTCTTCGACCATCCTGGGGTTGTGAGTGACTGGCTCGACACGCTGCCTACGGATCCTGAACCTTTTGAAGACTCTGGCAAGTCGGATCGGGCGGAGGGTGGCCCGACGGAGCAAGAGTAACTGTTGACTTTGACCCCGTACCCTTCCCGTTGGCTTTGAACTGTGCTATGCTGTGTTCTTAATGTTTGCAAGTCACAGTCTTTTTGGGGGTGGGTGGGGGGTGAACGGGTCCTTTCTCCTCCTGGGTTTTCTTTTCGTAGATTAGTTGGGTGGTTGGGCGACAGGCACACTGCGAGTTTATGGGGCTCTTTAGTCTTCAGCAGGGGTGCGGGGTGGGGGTATAGTTGTTTTGACTTTGTTGGGGGAACTGGGTTGTTTGTTTGAACTTTATTGTTACTTGCAAGGCGAGGGAAAGGCGCACTCCTGTTTTTTGCAGTTGCTCTGGGTGTGGGGCGGGGGAGGGGCTGAACACGGGGATGGGGGGTAGGGGACTTCGGTTATTGTGTTGGAACGTGAACGGGTTGGGGGATGGGATTAAGAGGAGGGTGGTGTTGCAATTGCTGCAACGTTTAACTCCAGATGTTGTTTTACTGCAGGAGACTCATTTGCTCGGCAACAAGTGCCACGCTTTGAATAGGAGGGGTTATCGCCTTGTGGCGCACTCGGGTTTCACCTCGGGCTCTAGGGGGGCGGGCATTCTGGTTCGGACCTCCCTCCCCTTGGCCATTGATGATGTCATATTGGATGATAAGGGACGATACGCCGCCATTGTGGGGCGCTGGGAGGGGAAGGTTCTTATTCTGATTTCCGTGTACGTGCCCCCGGGCCTCCAGGCCACCACATTTGCTGATCTGAGTGGACTTATCCTGGGTCTCCCCGAGGGTCTGCTTTTGGTGGGGGGTGACCTTAATGCGGTGGTCTCGGGGATGCATGATCGTCACCCTCCCAGGGAACTGCCGAAGGCCCAGACTTGGTTGAGTGACTTCCTGGAGACGCTGGGGCTCACTGATTGCTGGCGGTTGCTTCACCCGGGACAGTTGCAATATACCTATCATTCTGGTGCTCATGGTAGTCTCTCGAGGTTAGATCACGTATTACTGCCCTCGGCCCATGCATCCCTCATACGGGAAGTTAAACATCTGGCACGGGGTATCTCGGACCATTCTCCGCTTTGGCTGGTGGTTGATGCACGGCAGAGTTCGGCGGGCCGAGTGGCTCCGATCAACCCCTGGTATTTGAAGGACCCCAGGGTCAGGGATGAGCTGGTTAAAGCACATGATTGTTACTTTGAGGAAAATGTGGGCTCTGTGTCCTCCCCTAGTTTACTTTGGGAAGCTTACAAGACGGTCATTCGTGGCCAGGCCCTCTCATTGATTGGTAGCGTGAAGTTGGCCAACCGTGCTGAGATGGTTCGACTTGAGGGGGAGGTCACGGCCCTGGAGGAGAGCTTGGAATCTGGGGTTACCGCTGAGGGGCTACATCTACTGGAGTTGAAACAACATGAATACAGGGCTCTGGTCACTGAAGCTGCCAAGGAAATGGGGAGGGAACAGCAGGGACACCTGTATGATGTGGGTGATAAGGCTGGGAAACTGCTTGCTTGGTTGGACAAGAGGGAGAATGCAAGTCGTGTCGTCCCTGTGATTGTTGCGGAGAATGGTGAGTGTTGTACAGACCCTGTTGATATTGTTGCATGCTTTGCCGATTATTTCCGCGAGGTGTACACCCAGGTGTCTGATCGATCGGAGCAGGACTCCCGCCTGTTATTGCGTGATATTGCACTTCCCCGATTGTCTGACATTGATAGAGATGCTTTGGATGCTCCGCCTACTGTGGACGAGATTGCCGCTGCTGTCCGTTCGGTCCGATCCGGCAAGGCCTCGGGCCCTAATGGGCTCCCCATTGAGCTATATAAACTGCGCCCGGATTCGCTAGCTCCTCATCTGCGCTCTATGTTTCTTGAGTCTTTGGAGGTGGGGTCTCTCCCGCCTGACCAGAGACTGGCCACTATTGTTGTCATCCACAAGGATGGTAAGCCTCGGGATCGTTGTGCCTCTTTTAGACCCATTTCATTGATTAATGCGGAACCTAAAATCTTGGCCAAGCTGCTGGCGACACGTTTGGCGACCGTTATTGGGGACCTGGTTCACCCGGATCAATCCGGCTTTATACCGCATCGCAATACGGCGCTTAACCTCCAACGGTTGCATGGCGTCCTGGCACGGGCCGAGACGCTGCGTGAGCCCGCCGTCTTGGCGTCCTTGGACGCTACGATGGCGTTTGATACAATAGAATGGCCGTATTTGTGGGCGGTTCTTGCTAAGTTTGGTTTCGGTTCGGAATTCGTTCGGTGGGTCAAATTGCTTTACGCCGGTCCCGTGGCTCAGGTGGTGGTCAATGGTCGGGTCTCTGCGCCCTTTGCATTGAGCAGAGGGACGGGACAGGGCTGTCCCCTGTCCCCCTTGTTGTTTGCTCTTGCCTTGGAACCGCTGGCGGCCTGGTTGCGGTGGGAACCGTCCCTGAAGGGCATTAGATGGAGTTCGGAGTTTGAGGACCGTGTATCTCTCTACGCTGATGATATTCTGCTTTATCTTACATCACCCCGTAAATCCCTCATTGTGTTGTTTGATGTCTTAACATCCTTCCGCAAAAACTCGGGTCTTGTCATCAACTGGTCGAAGTCCTGTGTATACGTCCTGTCGGGTGCCGCCCCCCTTCTGCCCAGTGGTTGTCCTATCGCGATTGTGGAAGACGGATTTAAATATCTCGGCATCTTTATCACGCTGAGCCCTGCACTCCGGTTCGACCGTAATTTACTGCCCCCTCTTCAGCGCCTTCGGGCGGATGTGGTCGCCTGGGAGAAACTTCCTCTTTCTCCCCTGGGTAGAGCGGCATTGTTTAAGATGATGTCACTGCCCCGCTTCCTCTACGCATTGCAAAACACACTTGATGTTGTCCCGGCTACATATTTCCGTGAGGTTGAGAGTTTACAGAGACGACTGGTGTGGGGGGGGTAGGCCCCGGATCGCCATTGCTAAATTGTCGCTCCCGTGGTACGACGGTGGAATTGCCTTGCCTGATATCCGTCGCTATTATTGGGCGTCTCAACTGGGGGCAATAAATCATTGCATGTAAGGCCCTTTGCCAAATCCGGCCTTTGAGATGGACAAGTGGTTGTTACCGGGGGGCGACTACAATAGAGCCCTCTACTCGAAAATCACCCCTCGCAACGTGACGGGCCCCACCAGGGCGGGCGTCCAGGTGTGGCGACATGCTTCCATGGCGCTTGGGTGGACTAATAAATTGACTCGCGCCACCCCCCTGTATGCGTCTGATAGACTTGGCTCACTTTGGCAGTCCCGGGGGTTTGATAGGTGGGACTTGATTGGTATCAGCAGGATTGATGATGTTTGGACCAAGGGGAAAATGAAGACGTTTGAGGAATTGAAAACCGAGTACGCTTTGGCCGATCGCGAAATTTTTCGTTACGCACAGGTCCGACACGCGGTGCTCTCGGTCTTCCCTTCGGGTGAGGAGATTCCGGAGTCGTCCCCGCTTGAGGACAGGGTATTGGACGGACATGTTCCTGACAGTACGATTTCGCTTATCTATAAAAAATTAATCAACTCCAGGTCTGATCTCCTGTTTCGCCTTAGAGAGGTCTGGACTGGTGATGGGCTGGAGTTGGACGATGAGGACTGGCAGGCGGCGATCTCTTCCCCTAAAGAGGTAGCCATCCAGGCGCGCCTTAGATTTGTGCAACTTAAAATCCTGCATAGAGTGTATGTGACTGGTCCCCGTTTGGTACACATGGGCTTTTCTGTGGATGGTTTGTGTCGGCGTGGCTGCGGTCTTTTGGGCACCTTTTTGCATATCATCTGGGAGTGCCCTGAGATAGTGCGATTCTGGACCCGTGTGCATGAGGTGATGAGTGAGGTTACCGGGGTGCAATCGATGCCGGAAGCAAGGAGGTGCCTGCTGAACGTATGGGAACCGAATGATTACTCCGTGTCGCAGCTTCGGTGGGTGACCTTGGGCAACATGATTGCCAAAAGAGACATTGCGCAATTGTGGGGCGCTCAGGGCCCGCCCGGAATTCGGAAATGGAAACAAAACATGGACTGATGCATGTTTAGAGGAAAAACTGTATATGTTTCTCGAGGTACCCCCCGAAAATGGGGGAAGATATGGACTCAGTGGAACACTTACCGTGGCGATATATGTGCCCCTCCTCTTCCTGACCCAGATGTTGCACCTACGTCCCCGTAGCCCGAGGGTTCCTCCACATACTATTGTAAACTGTTCGCAATTTGTTTCTTCTGCCCCCCCCCCCTGTGCGACTCTTTCTCGATAGAACAAACGCTCATTGGATTGTCCTTCCCGCTCCAACACCATGTACTGCAATGTTGTGTATACTGATGTCTCTTTTTCTTCACTCCTTGCAAGTTGTTTGTGTTTGTGTTATAAAATCAATAAAAAGTTTTCACAAAAAAAAAAAAAGAAGCTACTATTGCAGCTGAGATTGCTAGAGACGGTTCTCAAGACAGTCAAAGTTCTGCTCCACTGAGTCAAGATCCACTAGGACAACCAATTCTTGTAAATGAAGCAGCAATCGCCATGAATGAAGTGGAAACAGCAATGCATCAAGCTCAAGAAGATATTATGGACTTAGGAAATTTGGAAGAACAACTAAATGTTGAACATAAAGAAATATATCAGCAAGTGAGACAACATATTGACCATGGATTTCTTCATGAAAAGAAAGAATGCACATGCACATCATTTCAACCTATTCGAATGTATGTCAGTGGTCAAGCTGGAACAGGAAAACGTTTCTTAATTAAAGTATTGACCAGTTATCTACAGAAAACAACTGACTCACATTTGTCTTGTGTTGTAACTACTCCAACTGGGTTGGCAGCACACAACATTAAAAAAAATACATTGCATTGTTTACTTATGCTACCTGTAGAGCATGAAAACAAATTGGAATATCACAAGCTATCTGGAGAAGCTTGTTATGAAGTTTCAAGTGTGCTAAAGAAAATTAAACTTCTAATTGTTGATGAGGTAAACATGGTCTCAAACTTAATGCTTGCTTTTGTGCATTTAAGAATGCAGCAAATTCTTAAAACAGAGTACGATGTCTTATTTGCAGGAAAACATGTCATAGTTTTTAGAGATCTACTGAAACTTACTCCCGTAAAAGGACAACCAGTATTTAAAACACTTGTGCATGAAGAAACCAGAAAGTCTTTGGGAAGTGCTGGAAACGTTGATATTTGGTCATATTTTGAATACAAAGGACTCATTACAAAAATTGCGACAGGCAAATGATGTTGATTATGGAACTATTCTTCAAGATATAAGAATTGGAGTACTGACAGAACATGGCAAACACGTTTTGCAAAGTCGACTACTTAAGAATTTGTTTCCAAATGAAAGTATAGTTCCTGAAAAAATATATATGAAAATTGCAGAAAATAAATCTAGAATCTGCTAATGCCAACACTGCGCGAGTGTTCTATATTTAATTAACAACTTTTGAACCTAGAAAATGAAGAATTAATAAAAATGGAAGCCATTGATAAAATAGAGCATGAAGGAATCACTATTATTTTGACGGAAAAATTGAAAACAAAATTGGATTCTTTCGAAAAATCGATATCTAAAACTGCTGGTTTAGAAAAGAATCTATCTGAATGTGTAAACTGTTGGGTAATTGTAAGGCGTAATTTGGATTTAGAAAAAGGTTTAGTAAATGGAGCAATGGGTAAAGATGTTGATTTTGTTAATTATCAAAATGGAGATGGAATTGAATTTTTAAAAATCAATTTGATCAAATTGAAGAAGTAAAACAAATTGGTTGTTGTTCAGTTCGTTTTTCTGCTTGTTAAAGATTTATATGTCCGTAGAAAACAGTTCCCACTTTCTCTGGCATATGCAGTGACTATTCATAAATCTCAAGGATTAAGTGTAGACAGTGCTTTGGTGAACATTGGAAGTAATGTGTTTAAAGAGGGTATGGCATATGTTGCTTTGTCCCGAGTCAGAACTTTATCTGGATTGTTTTTGATTGATTTTGATGAGACAAAGATTACTGCAGATTTAAACTGTGTAAAAGAGTATAATAGGTTAAGAAGAGCGTATGCTCCCAATTTAGGTCAATATCCTGTATTTGAAAAGCATGTAGTAGGTCGAAAAAGAAGATATGAGAATATCTGTAGTGAAGTTATAGAGAAGGAAAAAAATCAAGATAATGTTGAGATTGCAAACAAAACGAAAAAGGACACTATTGAAGAGATTGTTGGTTATCAGTTTGAAAATAGTTCAGGTATCAACTGCTATGCTAATGTAGTGGTCAATGTTTTTTTTCTAGAAAGTTTGCAACAGCAAATTATGGAGAATCGTGAAAAAAGATTTTGTTCCTTGTTGCATTGTACTTATGAAAAATTGAGAACTGATAAAAGTAAAATGCAAAGAGTTTCTGATATTCGTAATCTTTTGGATATATGTTCTGGTTCCACACAATTTACGCAGAATATCCAACAAGATGCTCAGGAATTTCTAATGTATATGCTTGCCGTATTGGAACATGAAGGAATAAAAATTGAAAATCTTTTTGGCCTTTGTTATAATTGGTAACATCAATGTTTACATGTAGCACTAACATAGATACTGAAAGATTTATATATTTGACATTAGCAGACTGTAAAACAGAGTATTTCAACAAACTAGTTACAGCAGCAATTCAAAACATGGAGTGTAGTCAATGAAAATCAGAAACGTTATCAACACTATTTATACGAAGACATCGACAATATATAATTTTAATGATACAACGTTGTACAGCTGATGGAAGAAAATTGGACACTTTAATTAAACATTTTGTAGCAAGTCAAGTATCAATATCAGGAAGAACTTTTGTAGCAGTAGCAAATATTTTCCATGATGGTCCTTCAACAACATCTGGACATTACACTGTCTATTTAAAATGCAGTAAAGGATGGACATATTGTAATAATGATCAATTGGTTGTTAAACAACGTTTGCCTAGCGAATTACCAAATTCGTATCTAATATTTTTAAAGCCAATGTTTTAAGAAGATAATTCAGCTTGAGGAGTATGTTAAAAAGTATTAATACAATTACTATTGGACAATTTTAGTGTAAAGGATTTCAGGAATACCATTTGGCCCAGAGGAAAGGTATACATTTAAATTAAGGACTTTTTCTTGGATATTCTCACAGCATATGTTTTTAAAGAACATCATTTTAAGTATATGAAAATGATAAAGAATTGTTCATTTAATTATTAATTCAGTTCTTTGAAATTGAAGAAATAACATTTTCTTAGAGGAGGCATTTAATATATATAAGATTTGTATTATATGGTATGTTATTGAGGATGTTGTTTTTATGGAATGTTGAGAAACAGTTGAGTATATTGTAAATATTTTTTACATACATTTGTTTTTTTTTAACCTCTTCCATGCTCATGACGAGCTGAGCTCGTCATGAGCCACGGCGCTCCGGTGCTCATGACGAGCTCACCTCGTCATGAGCCGTGGAACGCTCGCATGTGGGGATAATTCCCCTGCTGTGCTGAGCGTTCCACGGCAGGTAATGCACCTGTGACGAGCTGAGCTCGTCATGAGCACAGGAGCGCCGTGCCTCATGACGAGCTCAGCTCGTCATGAGCATGCGGGCGCTGTGCGTGCCCCCTCCCCCCAGCACAGCGGGGGATTAACCCCCGCAGCGAAGGGGTTAAACAATCTTATTGATTGTTTTTTTTTTGCCCGCTGTTATGCGATGAGTAACATTGAAATCACTGTTTGTAGTGAAATTCAATATATTCTGACAACAGCAAAAAAGGCAAATACATTTTTTTATATAGTGTTCAAATTATGTTGTGTTGTAAAAAATATATTATTATATATTATAACTGAATTTTTTCTTTTCTTTCACATATCCTAGGGCCATATGTATCAAGCTGTTTTTTGCGATTTTGCAGCAGACCCTGCAAATCGCAAAAAACAGCGTTTGCGATTAAAAATTCGCTATTTCAAATGTATCACATCGCAAAATGAGAAATCGCAAAAATAGCGATTCCTTACGTTGCGAGACCCAGACATCTGCAATTTCCCCAGCGATTCCTTATTTTGCGATATCTCAGTTTGCAATATTCGCAAAAAGGAAATTGCAAAATAAGAAATCGCCATGGGATGTATGAAAAATCGCAAATAGCGAATTCACGAAATTCGCAATTTAGAGAATCACAATTAACACCAAGTAGGAGCAGGTGGTAACCAGGTGCAAACTATTTAAGGAGTCCCACAATGCAACAGACTTTTTTCCACAATGGCTGGGCTGTACGTGATAGCAAGGAGACTGCGACTCAGAGCTGCTGCACAGAGGAGGAGGTGCCAGAAGAGGATATTCCGTGCACGCATTACCCTGTTCCAGCGGACTGAGGACAACCATACACACTACAGGCTGGATGAAGAGAGCATCCTTGATTTAATTGAGGAACTCAAACCCTTTCTTGAACACCCCACACAAAGGACACAGTCCATCCCCACCCACATCCAGGTCCTGTGCTCACTGCACCTCTTGGCATCAGGTAGTTTCCAGGGGGTGATTGCCTCAGCAGGAGGGGTGTCACAGAGTGCACTCTCGCGCTTTTTCCACGCATTCCTTGATGCCATGGTACAGAGGCTGCATCACCACATTCACTTCCCAAGCACCTCACAGGCACTAGACCAGACCAAGCAGGAGTTCTATCAAATAGCCCAATTCCCCCACGTCATTGGATGCATAGATGGAACACATGTTGCAATATCCCCTCCTCCCAGAATGAGTACATATTCAGGAATCGCAAATCCTACCATTCCCTGAACATACAGGTGGTGTAAGATGCCAAACTCATCATCACGGACATTGTCGCTAAATACCCAGGCAGCACGCACAACGCTTTCATCTTCCGTCACAGTGGAATACACCATAGACTCACAAGTGGGGAGTTTGGCGAGGGATATCTACTAGGTAAATGCATTTGAACAGAGGCCACACTTGTTAAGGATAGCATGTGCAGGACAGTGTTTAACCATATTCCTCCCACCCCACAGGTGACAGTGCGTATGCAGTCCGGGACTTCATACTGACGCCCTACCTGAATCTAGCCAACGCTGGGGAGCGACCGTACAACAGCGCCCACATAGCAACCAGAGGCACCATTGAGTGTACATTTGGGATACTCAAGAGCAGATTCAGATGCCTACATAAGAGTGGAGGGGCACTACAATACAGCCCCCAGACCTGTTGCAAGATAGTGGTAGCATGTGCCATGCTACACAACATCCCCACCAGGAAAGGCACACCGGTGGAGCTCAGTGAATCGGATTCATCAGATGTGGAGGGGCCTGCTCCAGGACGTATTGCAGACGGTGTAGTTGGCGCAGCTGCTGGGCGCCTGAGGCGAGATGAGATTACTATTTCTAGGTAAGAAAATATGACACAATGCTAGATATCATTTGTGAGACTGCGTTTTATTCCTTAACTTCAGGATGAATGATGTCACACAGCCTGAATGACACCCAATGTCTCTCCCAATGTCCAGCACATGTTATCATCACAGTGGAAGTCTTTCATCAAGAGCAAGTGTCCATGTAAAGTGGGTAGCTGCACCCATCTAGTGGTCCCATTGAGTGCACCTCAAATGCGGCGCTGTCGTGAGGAAGCTCCTGTTTGGGGTTGCACAGTGCCCTCCTCACTTGGCCCACTAGGCCTACTGGTACGGCCACTGCGGCGCCTATCCATGGTGGGTGGGGGGTGATGCTGCTCCTTCCTGACTGTGCATCCTCATCTGTGGGAGTTAGGACTCCTGGTCCAGTAGTGCGAACTGCCCGCAGCTCGTCGACTGCAGATGTTATTTGGAACAGTGCCCTTGCAACATCCTGGCTGTTGTGTGCCACCTCGCGCTGGCTGCAGATGCTGCGCCTTGATAGAACATTTGTAGCAGAGGACAGGCGGTTCACCGCCTTGTGTACAGGTTTAGGCGCTGCATCTCTCTGTGCCTAGCAGCACGGTCAGCCTTAAGTTCCGCATAGAGTGCCTCCAGGGCACCCATCATGCCCCTGAAGCCTGCCCTGACTTCCCTCTGTAACAATTTTATATTTTTGGCCTGCAGGCGCTGTACTTACAACATGTGCATCTCCAGTCCGCCAAACACTGTGTCATCCCCTGGATCTGCAGCACTGCTGGATGTACAAGACCTGCACCTGGTTGGGACTGTTGGAATTGGATCAGCACGTGCACTGTGTTGTCGCTCTGGCTGTGTTGGCTCAGGTTGCACATCGCCATCCGTGTCCTGGCCCTCGTCCTCCAATGGGGGTAGTGGTGGCACTACATGTCTCCTGCGGCGCTTTGGAAGGTTTACTGGGCTGTCCTCCTCCTCTGTGTCCTCCTCTTGCCCTGCTGCTTGTCTGTTAGGGGAAACGCCCTGTCTTCCACTGCCTGTTGGCTGTGTTCCAGATGGTGCTGTGGACGTAAAAGCACACATTTATTTACTGTTCTGACTTGCTCTTTTCAATTATTAAATATCACTGTTTGGGATTACATGTGTCTTGTATTTGCCTTTCCTGATGTGCACATGCTGTTTGGGACTGGCTGGGTGTAAATGCACCACTGTAATGTGCATGTGACTACATCTCCCATAATGCATTGCAGTGTGTGCTTGTGTACCCGCACTGGACTACTAGTTTTGCCCTGCCCCTGAGTCGCTGCTGGGTGTGTGGGGGTGGTTGGGGGGTGTCAGGGGTGTGATGGCATGCTTCTTACCTTGAAAAAACAGTAAAGGGTCCCTGAATTCACTAAATACCAGGAGAGGGAGGCAGGGAACAAACTGGAACAAGAACGAACCTCCTAGGTATCAAATCAGTATTTTGGTAATATATCCATCATACAATATCTATATCAACATTGTCCCAACACAGAGATTATTTAGAAAACATATTCTTATTTATTAATTGCATAGCCAATAAATTCATAACAAAAGGACATCATCACTATATACAATACATTCAATAATACACAATACTATCTACAAGAGCCCCACAAAAAAAGAACAAAGAATGTCATTCATACATATAATCATACCAAACATCCAAACATCATTTCATATGTGATGTCATCAGTGATGTCGTCAGTGATGTCACTGACCATGTCATGAATGATGTAATATGTGACATCATCAGCAGTGGATTGTGGGTGCGCGAGTTATAGTTAGTAGAACTAACTATAACAGAGGAATTTCAATGGTTTTGTACGAGTGATATGTCCAGCTAACTATAACAGCCCTGAAACCTATGTTTTTTTCAGTGAAAAAAAAATATATATAGATTTATTTAAATCAATATTTTTTACATCAATATTTTTTTACCTCGATATTTGTCATTCAATATTTTTGTACTTACCTGTTAAGGTATTGGAGTCGCTATTTTTGCAGTCGATATTTAGAACATGGATGTTTGTTACATCGATATTATATCAGGGAAACCTCAATAGTCAGTCTCTATTATCATGCCCTCCACTAGATGTGGTATGGCTCCCACCTGTAGGTACTCTTCCTCCCTCACCAATGGATTGACTCTTCCGCTACTGAATACGCCTTGCTGTCCCCATGTACACAAGTGATGAGGACTGTATGGCCCTTTCTCCATTGATATGGACAAACTCTGTCTGAGGTGATCATTGAATGACGACACCCTGAATCTACCAGAGCCAAGGTCAGTAGATTCAGGGTGTCCTACAGGGACACCTGTAGCTGATTCTTGAATTTGAGTTGACTGCCCCCAGCCCACAAAACCTATCCTCTGGAATATCCTATGTCCATAGGTTCGTCTGGTTGAAATTTGTGAGGGCAGATGGGTGCTATGTGGCCCCATTGCACATATTAGTTTCACGGGGGCCTTGTAAATACTCTTTCCCTGGAGGTAGAGGGGGATATCTACCCTTCTGATTTGGTTAAGGGAATGGTTTTGGTGCAGGAAGGGTCCTCCAGCTCAGGACTGGTGTGCTGGTAGCATGAGGATGACTGCCCTTGAAGTCTGGAGACCTGTGATATGAATGGTGGTAGGGACTGTTTCAAACATACTGACACGACCAGTCAGGACGTCTACAGGCTGACGGAGCCGCTATCAGCACACTAATACTCTGCATCCCAACATAAAAAACAAGGGATGACCTACTACAACCATCGCGTTGACTAATTTCAAATTGAATAAACCTCATTCAAAGCGTATGAACACAGTTGAAGCAAGAAATCACGTTCGCTTCAGATTTTAAAATAATATTTTAAGTCACCATAAATACATGACATTTCTAATTAGGGACATACCAGAGCCTTGCTAGAGATAACTTAGGAGGGTACCTTTTGACCCAGACAACAAATAAATAGACCTTGGACTATAATTTCGACACAACGTTTGACTACTTAAATGTATATGTGTGGCTTTTCCTGACGAAGACGCAGTTTGCGTCAAAACGCACATCGAAGAAAGGTACTCTTTCTGCCACGACTTGGATTTTCTCTAATTTTATGTAACTGTTTTTTATGATGAAACAATTGTATGATTATGGTAATTAGATACATAGGATTTGATATGTGTTATATATTGATTTTTAACTTGAAATAAATGACTGTTTTTAATTAGTAGGAATTGTTACTGCACCTCTTTAGTTGATTATTACACTGAGTTCATAGAAATGCCTTACTGATAAGATGAATATATCTATAGATTTGTTACAACCACAACGTTTTAATTGCCTAGGGATGTACAATACACTGTGTTAGTGCCCTACCCTAGGAATTTCTGTATCAATTCAACAGGGGGTCCTTGTTATTTTTCACTAGCCAGTGACTGTTACATAGGTTTATTGTCTTATCCAAGCCCTTGCTTGATTCAGCAGGGCTTCAAAGAACTGCTCTAGGAAGATCCTATCCATCATTTGTTCCTTAGTGGATTCATTAGGCTTCAACCATCTAGTGCCAGGTTGTGTATCCGATAGAACAGGGCCCATGAATTGTCCTGATGGTTCCAGCTCTCTTTTCCGAACTTCACTCGGTAGTGTTCACTATCATAACCTAGACGCTACAGTACGGCCTTCTTGACTTCAGTATATAGTGTAGTGCAAGACGTATTGGCAGCCTGATAGGCCATTTGTAGTTCACCCATGAGGAGTGGAGACACATATTGACACCAGCCTACCAGGGACCAGGAGGTGGAGTTTGCAACTCTTTCAAAATTAATAAAGAAAGTGTTGGGGTAGTCTTCCCCTTGGTACTTCTGCAGTATGGAGCTTGGGACATTTAGGTGTACGTTGGAACTGGCTATGATTTCGGTAAGTCTTTGAAGGGCTGCCTCATGCACCAGCTGATTGCTGGCCTTGACTGATGCCTGGGCAGTGAGGGCAGTCTGCAGGTTCTCCCTATCCTGCTGCACACTTTTCCTTGTACTTCCACAACCAACTCCAAGTGACGTCGGACCTCGGCGAGCTGCTTTATCATATTCTCCATGGTTATGGGTTGGGCCATCTCCATCACCGTAAGGATGAGGGACAAGATCCCACTTCTGATACCACTGTAACGGGGTTACAATGATGATCCAGACCAAAGGTATGTCGTACAAGTATGCTTATTACTTCATAAATAGTGGAGGCAGTGACTGGGTTGATTTTAGGGCACTGGAACATGGCATCCTATGTTGCATGTCCTCTTGTTGCCTCCCTGGGGTAGTTCTGGTTAGCGTCTTCTCCTTTTCAGGTCTCCTGTTACTTGGAATCAGGGAAACATATACAGGACAGACTTTAGTCTTTGGGCCTCTTATGGGTTTAACATTAAACCACCACCACACCATGCAGGCTATGGGAAAGGCTGTATGGGTCAAGTGCATGGATCAGAAAACCCCTGGCTCCGGCATTCTGATCAAAAAGGACAGGAAGCGTTTCTTTCCTTTCAGTACAGTAAGTAGTACTAAGCCACCATGTGCTCCCCAAATCCCGTGGGAGTGATTCCTTCCAAGAGTCAGAGTAGAATATTGCCAGCCAGCTCTGGTCCCTGTGTCCCAAAACCCCTCCCTTTAAAACCACATTAGTGAAACCCACATTTGTGCCCAAGAAACTTCACGGTGAGGACCACTTGTACTTGCCTGGGCCTGTGACTCTGTCCTGGAGTCACAGCTGTCTTGTCCCCTTTACCGTTCATGCACTCACTCAGACAGTAATGTACTCACTCAGAAACCAACTCACACTGTGACACCCACTCACAGACACACTCAGAGACTCATGCACCCACTCAGAGATCTACTCAGACACTTTTGTAACCACTCACAGACCCACTCATTCTCGCACCCATTCACAGAGCTACTCAGACCCTCATGCACTCACTCACAGACCCACTCAGACACTCACTCACCTTCTCACAGACCCACTCAGATTCACATACACTAATTACAGACCCATTCAGACACCAATTCAAAGACCCCCTTTTGACACTCATAAACCCACTAACAAACCCACTCAAATACTTTTGCTATCATTGACAGAACCCATCTGACACTCTTACACCCAGCCACATACCCACTGAGAGACTCATGCACTCACTCACAGACCCACCCAGAGGCTCATGCAGTTGCTCACAAACACACTCAGAGACGTATATACTTACTCACAGACCCACTCAGAGACTCATGCACTCACTCACAGATGTACTTTGATACTCATGCACCCTTTCACAGACCCACCAAGACAGTAATGCACTCACTCTTAGACCTACTCAGAGACTCCTTAATCACTCATAGACCCACTGGGAGAGTCATGGGCTCACTGAAACACCCACTCAGAAATTCATACAGTCACTCAAAGACTCAGTCAGAGACTCCACTAATGGACCCACTGAGGGACTAAGGCACTCATGCACAGACCCACTCCAAGACTAATGCACTCATGTAGAGATCTACTCAGACACTTATGCACCCAGTCACACACACCCACTGAGAGACTCAGACAGTCACTCATAGACCCAATCCGAGACTCATGCACTCACTCAGAGACCCAGTCAGAGACTCACAGAGGCCCTACTGAAACACTTATGCACCCACTCACAGACCCTTTCAGACACTCATGCACAGACTCAGAGATCTACTCAGAGGCTCGCACATTCACTGACAGACCCAGAGACTCACACACTCAGTCACAGACCCACTTGTACACACACTCATAGATCCACACAGAGACTCACACATCCACTCACAGATCCACTCAGACACTCACACACCCACTCACAGACCCACTCAGATATTTATAAACCCACTCACAGACCCACTCAGACACTCACATATCCTCACAGACCCACTAAGGCACTACTGCTCCTAGTCAGATGCACAGAGTGATTTATATAGTTGTGAAATTTAAATGTGCTGTTGTCTTTTGAATGTCTGCTTTTGTTTTGTGTATTTATGATGCATTTGCAAATTTGAAAAAAACACAAAAAAAGAGATTTAACACTATCAATGCTACAGCAATTCATCCTCTGTGCTGCAGATCCTTGTTTCCCATTGTTCATGACGAGCTCAGCTCGTCATGAGCACACAAGCAGTGTACTGCATGATGAGCTGAGCTCGTCATGAGCATGGAAGGGGTTAAAAAGAAAATGAACCAGTGTTAGGGTAATAGCATGGCTCTAAAAAGAGCCTTTGTGCTTATTGTGTGTAGATAAAACACGATGAAGTCTTTCACGTTGGTGAGGAACACCCTGTTGCCTTTCTCTGTGACATGAACTCCGTCACTTCTATATACACCATCCATATCAAAGCACAAGTTGGTGTTGTAGATAGAACCCATGTTGTAGTGAGGGCTGGGCCTTGTTACTCAAATTGCTATGTTAGCATAGGCTTATTGGAAGTTTAAACACCATTTTAACTTTTTGCTGCTTTTGCACACGACACTGCATATAACTGTTGTTGTAAGTTAGGCTAAGTGAAATGCTTCACATGAGAATGGCTTATTTTCAGCATCCCTAGACTTACATTGTGAATCTAGTCTGCACACTGAGTGCTAAAGCCTCCAAGGTTATCATAACAAGGTAGCTGTTGTTCGGGCTGATCGGCTCACATTTTAGCCATAACATATATGCAGCTGCAGCCAATGTGATTCTGGCGCCTTTAACCCTTTCCGTGCTGATGACAGAACCGCTCCGTCATCAGCTGCAGTGGCGCTGTGCTGATGACGGAGCGGTTCCGTCATGGCCCGCCCGACGCGTTCTATTAAGCGGACGGGGCCATGACGGAACCGCTCCGTCATGAGCACAGCTCAACCGCGGCTGGTGACGGAGCGGTTCCGTCACCAGCATGGGCGCGCCGCACGCCCCCCCCTGCCCCCTTAGCGCTGCGGCAGAATAGCCGCCGCAGCGATGAGGTTAATAATGCAATGTAAGCATGATTTCAGACACTTGGAAGAAGCCCGTTTTTCCAGAGAGACAGAGAGAGCTTTTGCAGCTGATGTGATTCACACCTGCTGATCTTGGAGGTATGGAGTCCCCCAAACAAGCCTAAGAGACCTTCTATATTTCATAAAACATAGTTCCTAGGTAGGGAGGGTGATATACTAGGTGCTATAAGACCTTTTTTCACCATCATTGTAATAGGATTTCTCCTTTTGTGTTTTACGGAATTGTAACAATGCTGATCATATTATTTCTAATCATATGTCTGCTTATGTTAGCAAAGATACTGCATCTTAGAGTACGTTGTTAAAATAAATATCTTAACCTTTCCCCTGTCTCTTTTTTACTCCTGTTGTGGACTGGTATGAGAGTATAACGAAAGAGTGTTCTTGCTTCCCACCATTCCTGAGTATAACCTAAGTCGCACGTTATGGGTTGTCTAATCATTGGTTCCTTTGCTATAGGCCGAAGAGCTAATGTGACACTGATGCTAGCTGGTTAGGGTTTCTAGGCACTAAGGTGAGTTTTTTGGTACATCACAATTCACCGAGGTCCTGGGTCTCGGTGCACAGTTCTGTGTAGGAGCAGAATCCCTGCGACATGGCGCATCCAACGTTGTGGTCTTAATTTGAGACTCTCAAGTAGTGCTTATATCAGTCCACGACCCCCTCACTATTGTTTCCGGTTGACAGTGGTGACGGATAAAACCTACCTATAGTTATATAGGTCTTTTGAAGCTTGATTCATAAAACTTTTTTCGTGATTTACTACCCAGTTGTGCTACATTTCTTTGCATTGTACTTGTTCTTTTCAGTGTCCTAATGGCTGACGTTGACATCCCGCAACATAGTCGGATGGCCGTCCGCAATCATTTGCTGTCGTTTGGCGTAACGGTAGATGGCTTGGAAATTGTTTTTATGGTGAGTGCTGAGGCAGCATACCCATTTGAGCTCTTTTACTCATGGGTGACCTTTCCTGCTGTAGATGCAAATTCCGGTCTGTTTCACGTTCATACTCCCACAGCCGTGCCTCTACACTACATCCCATATAGGACTCTGGAGATCCCTGTTAATGCTTAGCAGCATCGCGTTTGGTTTGATGGCCCCCTTCCTCAATCTTTAACAGTGGTGCGGTTGGGCCCTTTGTCCATTCCAGGGGCCACGAGGCCAGTTTTGGCCGGTTACACGCCACATCCTCGTGCTAATCTAGTCACTATTGAAGAGTTGCGTGGGCTCTATACCTCTTTGGTTAGGGTCCACCGGGTTTTAGTTCAATATGTGTCCCGCAACATCCAGGGAGGGGCACCTGGTGCTGCGGCGCATCCAGTTGGGCCGGTTGGGATCAAGATTAATCCCGTCATGGTTGATTCGGTTATGGGCAAGCTCCCCCAAGAAAAGGATGATATGCATTTTTGGCTTGCTGAGAAATTTGACCAACTGGAAGCAGTGTTTCCTAACTCGACTCCTGTTGAAAAGCACAGAATTCTTACTATTAGTTTGCAGAAAGACTTGGTGCCGGAAGTGACTGATTGTGATACTTGGGTATGATTGTTGCGGCAGTCTATGCTAAGAGCTTCGGCACTCCGTCCATGGATGTCCTTCCCTCCGTCATTAAGCGTGTTCAGGACGAACACGGCCCGGAGGCGGCGGTTGAATTGGGAATGAGACTCGTTGGGGTGTTTGACGTAGTTTCAGATCTCGTCCTTGCTAATGTTAAGGGAGATGCAATAAACTTCCTGGTGTCTAATGCTTTGCGCGATGTCCCCGATAAACCTCATCAGTTACCGAAAATTATTATGGCAGCTTATAAGAACACTGGCCGCAATAGTTTGGGTATTAAGCCTTTTTTAACCCAAATTTTCCAAAGCAAAATTGGAACAAAAATAAAAAACAGGGGAAACAGCAACAGAAACAGGGGTCCCGTCCTGCTTAACCAATACCTGCATCTACTGAGCGCACTTATGAATTGTGTGGCCGCGCTACTATTAAGTCACCTGATCGTTTTCAGGTTCCTGGTCAACATTCTCCTCACTCTTTGCAGGATTCATCAGTCTCATCCACCGTTAGAGGAGACGGCAACGGGGTACGAAGCAGGAGCATCCCCGCAAGGCAGACGGTAAAGGCAAGCAGGGTGACTCTCCACATCAGAGGCCCCAGTTTCAGAAAAAGAAAGTTGCTGCTTTAACATTGAGATATGCCACCAATAGTGAGAACACAGCTTCGGAGCTTGACATGGGCGCTGAAGCTGTTGGACAGCGTGGCGGAGATTACCATAGTTCGAGAGGCGCTGAGTCCACTACTGAAGGTGACAGCGACTGACACATTCGTAGTAGTTGAGACAGCTGACACTAGAGTGGCTCCCCCTGAAAGACTTTTTGAAATTGTCCTTTTAATTGAAGGTGACATACAACATACTAAAAGCGGGGTATTTTGGGAGAATTTAACTATCTATGACATTTTGATGGTGGAGGTCGACTGTACCCCAACATTTTCTTTTAGCAGCTCCACCAAGGGAGGAGGTGATCCTCCCTAGTTTCTAGCACACAGTGCCGAAGGAGCAGGCTCTGCATTTTGCAGAAGATTGGGCTACGGTGCTTGCACCGGCTTTGTACCGTACTCACTGTGGACGGGACAAATAATCCCCCAGGCATGAGATACCATTGCGGTCTATGCCACAGCCTCAACCCCAATACCCCATGCGACGTGAAGCAAAAGCTGCTGTAGCAGAAATCCTTGAGCAATTGCAATATCGAGGTGTGATTGAAACATGTGTGTCTCCGATGAATAACCTTCTCTTTACTGTGACTAAGCCTGATGGCTCGTACCGTTTGGTATTGGATTACCGGCACTTAAACTCCCATTGTCGTACATGCGTGGTACAAAACACTCAGAGTTCTGCTTTTATGGATAGTCTCATGCAAAAAAGGTTTAAGACCACACTTGACATATCCAATGGCTTCTTTGCCCACAATCTGTCCTCCATTAGTAGTCAATGGACAGCTTTTACCAGTGGTGGCAAACAGCGCCAATAGTCCAGGAGTCTTTGCCGCCGACATTGTCTCTCTTTTGGAGGGACTCGACCCAGATGCATGTTCATATGTGGATGACATTTATCTCACAGATGAGGAATTATGGCCGCATCTGTGTCGTGTTGACCGCATAATGTGCCGTTTTGAGGATTTTGACTATAAATTCAACTTTGTGAAAATTAATTTTGCAGAGTACACAGTGTTGTTCCTGGGCTACGAGCTCAACAATGAAGGCCGAGTTTGGTACCTCACGTCCTGGAGAAATGTGCACAGCTGCGCGCTCCCACAACACTGAAAAAACTACAGTCTTTACTGGGCTTTTTTAATTTTGGGCATACTTACATTCCCGAATATGCTCAGCGTATCAAGCCTCTTTACGCTTTGGTACAACCTACTTTCTCCAAATCTTGCTGGCTGCTTGCACATTCAGCCATCTTGCAATCTTTGCAGGCTGATCTACAAGAATCTAAATTCTTGTTGACTCGTGATAACCACACAAACCTGGTAATAAGAATCCTACCTGGGGCGGTGGGTTTCACATACCTGACTTTTAATGAGGGTGATACAGTCCCTATCACTTACAAGTCACACTTGTACACTTCGGTTGAGCTGCGGTTTTCCACTGTGGAAAAAGTTTTGACAGAAGTGCAAATGGTGATTCTTAAGGAACGTGCACTGTCGCCGGGAAAACACATTTTGGATGTTACTCCGTATCCTGCCCTGGAGGCTGTGATGAAAGCTAGTGTACTGAATTCAAAGGCTTTGCATACGCGGTGGATACAATGGGCCACGTCCTTGACATCTCCAGATGTCACGTTCATTTTTGATTGCTCTTTGCAGACTCAGGAGTTTTTGTAGTATGAATTCGTTCATCCGGCTCCTCTGACCATGCGACCACTAGAGGATTTCCATTGTATCATTTACACTGACGGTTCAGCGCAACCGGCTATGGGTTTAAGACACGCCTATTCTTCGGCCTGCGCAATAGTGGATGGTGAATTCAATTCTGATGTCGTGCATACACAGACATTAGGGGATAGTACCACCCAGTTGGCAGAGCTTCGTGCTCTGATGCTTGCATTAGAGTACGCAGATCCTAGTATGACTACTCTTGTCATAAGTGACTCTTACTGCTGTGTTCAATCATACAATGACAATTTATTCTTTTGGACTCAAAATGACTATCATGACTCCTAAGGTCGCACAATAAAGCATAAAAGGATCTGGGTTTGAGTGGCTGAACTTAAAGAACGGCTTCCACTCGCCTTTGTAATTCATACTCTTAATCACCAGCGTGTCGGAGTTCATGCTGTTGGCAACAGTCTTGCAGATGAAGCGGCCAAGACGATAGCAGTTGCAGCATACTCAGTAGCAGCAGTTACACGCTCCAAAAGCAAGATTGATGATGACATCTTGGCAGCTATTGCCGCAACAGAGAAGGGAGGTAATTAACCGAAAGGTTTCCCTTTTAAATAGTCTTATAATTTAAGTCCTGATAAAGTTCCTTATGTGAGAATTAACGACGATGGTGACAGGTTGATTCCCAACACGGACCGCAGGCAGTCTTTGATTACAGCGGCTCACGAGGGCATGGCCTCAGCGCATGCCGGCATGTCAGCTACTGTATCTCTCCTACAACAGCATTACTGGTGGCGCGGATTGTACAAACAGACGCGTGATTATGTCCTTCATGGTGACATTTGCCAGCAGATTAAATCTTCTACTGCTGCACGCCCGCCCCAGACGCAGTTGTACATATCTAATAAACCACTTGGGTGTGTTTACTTGGATCACTGCGGTCCTTTCTCCTCCGATACTGCGTATAAGTACATCTTAGTTGCAGTTGATTCTTGCACGCGCTTTGTGTGGGTGTGGCCCCAAAGGAGTGCTGATTCTCAAACTGTCGTAAGGGATTTGCGTGTCTTTGTGGGAATTTTTGCATGTGGTACCTTCCATTTGGACCAGGGTCCGGCGTTTGCCTCTAAGGCATACAAGGATGCCCTGCGTTCATTGGGGGTCCAAGTCAAATTTTCGTCTCAATATCGGCCTGAGGGCAATAGTGTTGTGGAGTGGATTAACCATGACTTAAAGCAATCATTGGCAGCTAGGGTAAAAGGTACAGGCCGGAACTGGCTAGCCCACCTCAATAGCATTCAGCGTGCACTTAATAATCTCCCTAGAAGGTCTCTGGGTGGGTGGCCCCATACAAAATGCTCTTTGGTATCAAAATGTTTGTTCCGGACCTTGAGGGTCTAGACCAAGCGCCATCTGCCGCTCCCTTTGACGTAGATGAACATTGTACTGTTTTCCAGAATCTACAAAAGACCCGAGACAGTCTTGCAAAGGAACATTTGCTCTCCACATCTGATGCTGCGTTGCAGATTCCAGTAGTTGGCTGGCTATCCCGAGTTAGTGAACTGGTCCGAGAAAAGGTCGCAAACAAGAAGGAGTTTGGTCACTCATATCGTGCTCCAGTTCCTGTGCTTGGCGTGCAGGGTACAAGAACAGTCATTTTACCTCCACTTCCTGGTCGTAAAGAAAACAGGTACATCTCCATTGACAATGTCAAACTACACAGAGTGGCCGATTCTTCTTAGTATGACACCTGCGGTCTCTTGTCCAGCTATGCTGCGAAACTCTGTTTTGGCTCCGACACCCGCTGTTGGACCTGATGTTGCCATCGAAATCACTACAGTTACAAATCCTTTATTGAATCCACCAGCTGGTGATCTTCTTGATGATACAAAGTACACTTATCCCACAGATTTATCCATGCCTGATTTAGAGACCTGTGTGGCTAATCAATCACGTTTTTCATTTGACACTAACTCTACCACATCAAAGTCTCCTTCAAAAGTTTTGATTTTGCTGTTTGGTTTAAAAAACATTTTTTAATTCCCCCATGGACTTACATTTGGCTGGTGCTTTTTAATTTTTTTTTATTCATGTCCATTGGATTTGTGGTGTATTTTCTCCGTCTTGTAAATGGACACTATGTTAAAGAAAGAACTACAATTAGACTAATTGATGGAACTTTGGCACCCCACTCCTCATCACACAGAATTAAGAGGGACCAGACTTTTGTGAATAACACCGCTTAGCCTGTCTTAGATGGGATTGTATGGGATGCTGTTAAATTTCAAATACACAGACCCACAGAGATTATTAATGTCCCTAATGTACTTCGTGTTTCAATGGGGGATGTGGTTAAACTAAATATTCGCTCTGATGATTGGGACGTCCAGGCCATAGAGGCTCTGTTTTCTGATTTGAAATATTATGCTGCCTTTGATGCTGAAGATTTGTATTTAGACTCTGCTAATTATGATGATTTGTTTTGTTATCAACACTATGGCAATCACTTTCTGCACAAAGCAAACACATTTAGAAATGTAATTAATTATACACAGTGGGAACATTATCCCGCTCCTGTTGAAGGCAGTTCCAAAACTCTTTTGAAAAAGTTTTCCTACTTCACTGATTTTAATCAATCTAACCCTGGTGCATTATATTTTAAGATGACTGAGAAGTCCAGTTCCAAGGTTACACTAAATTATTATATTCAAAGTCCTTTATCGACCAATTGGCAATTGCAGGCTATGAGCTGTGGAAAGATACCATTGATCTTAAATCTGTATGGGGTTCTAAGCATTAGCAGGTACAATGCACTGAGGCTTTGCATCGTGCATGTCTTATCCCAAACCATATGTTGTTTCTGAACTTGACTATTTCACAAACCAAATTAAATGGCACCTCTTTTCCTGAATTGGGAAATTACCCCAATTGGAACAATCACACAAGTAGGTCCCTTAGTGACTTACAGACTCTGCTACTGAATTAGTTTTTTGACATTTCCAGTTTGGACTCCCAAGGTTGTCTGTTATGGCAGAAAAGTGCAGATTCATGCCAGCATCGTTTTCTGGGATTGACCCCTGGCTATACACAGGTTAGAGTTGACCCCCTTTTTCAGAGTGACCATTCTGTCAGTACATATTCTGTAGGCAAACTATGTCAGAACTGGCTCAAACACTCCACTTTAGCGTCAGTTAAGCGGCATCTGTCCAAATTGTCTGAAGATGTTGATTTGAATGACTTTGTGAAAGGTCCTGCAGCAGGCAGATCCAAAAGATGGATTTATGCCGTATATAACGAGGTTTGGAAACTGTCCCAAATTGAAGCTGCTTCTAGGTTAAGAGCTATTGATCAAGCTAATTTAGAAAAGGTGCCTGCAGTTGAAGATAATAGCATTAACACTCTTTCTTCCCGAATTTATACATTAGATAATATTGTTTCTTCTGTTGTTGATATTGTGCAAGATGAAGTCTCAGTTTTGTACCATGGTCAAAATCAATTGCGTTCTATTACGCAGTTTGCATGGACTTTACAAACGTTGAAGGCTGGGAAAGTGCCTTGGGACTATATGAACACTTCTTCGCTGTTTTTACCATTTAATCTTACTGTTAAACAACAATGTATGTCAATGAAAGATGCTACATTTTCACTTTTACATATTGAAAAAGTTAGAACCTTTACCATTTTCTGTGGCCGAGACGAATTCTGCAGTTTGGCTTATTCATGGGTTAATAATGCTGCCTTTCCTGCTGTTTAAATTTGAAGCATGCATGAAACACTATGCCATAGGCAGATATGAACCTTTGGGTAGCACATATCTCCATGAAGTTTGGTCTCTTCCGTTCACCTATAGGTGTTTGAGGGTGGGTAAAGAAGTTTATTTGAAAGGTGAAGATTGCACTTCCACCCCTGATCACTCATTGGTCTGTAGGAATATACAACTGCCCGGTCCTTGCAACCAGGAAGCACCGAATTTGGCCTGTATTTTAAAAGGTACACCAATCCCGGCTATTACACTGACTTTCACATTGTTAGCAAACTGTAGTTATTTATTATTAAATAATGAAGATTGCTGTGGTATGCTGGCGGAACACCGTACATAGTGACTGTTTCCCAACGTGTAGTCTGTTGTAAAAATGTACTGTTTCCTCCTCCGTATGGGAAGCTCTATATATCCATTTGGCCTTCCATTCCGACCTTGAAAGCAGAGTTCAACAAGATGAGTCGAATAAGCGCTCTTTTGTCTCAGAAAGAAGTCGCCATTACATCTGCACGTGAAACATTCTTCCTTCACGTGGCTAATACTCCTACTGAGGTACATGCCTTACTAAACACAGATCTCCCCCTGCATTTTGAGGCGTTGATTCACACTATCTTTAATGCCTCTTCGACCACGGGCTTGGCATACTTTTTTTAAGTAATAATTTCTGGCCTTGTGACTTCATTTCAAACTATATTTGGTGTGATACCAGCATTTTTTCATTCTATTTTTTCCAGCGTCTTTGGCAGTTTACTGTTAATTCTCACCTTGGCTGCCGGTGTACTGCTGTTAATTTGCTTGCTGCAAAATGGTTGCACATTCTGTGCCCCAAGACGGTCTGCCCCGGCTTTTCCAACTTCGTAACCGGATGCTTGAATACTATGGATCGCTGCCTATGGCGACTCTGAGTGTGGCGTATGGTTTATCTTTCTGGTCTTCATACTTTACATGCGTGCAGTCAGATTTCCACTGCCTGGATTGTGATTTTGAATGGGCTCTGGATTTGTGTCTCCGCAACACGGTGTCTCCTAACCCGGATTATGATCTACTAATGAGTCCCTTAGTTGCTCATGAACTAGATTGTTCTGGAGTCGGGATTATGGCCTGCGCAGCGGCTCATGGGGTCCTAGGAAATTGGAATATATGGACTGCAGCCCATGACTTTCTGGCACGCAGTTATCTCAAAGAACACCTGAGTTGTCCTCTGATGGTGCTAGAGTCTCTGGCTGTTGAAGAACACGTGTGTTCTTTTCCATTATTAAATTGGATGGCTGAAATGTTCACTGATGATAACAACGACTTCCTATTGGAGGCGGTTGCAACGTACTGTGCCTATACGCTGTTGGATTGAAGTTCCAATTTTTTTCTGCTTCATAGACACATAATGGACTTATGATTTTTGTCCCTTCATTTTTTTCTCTCACTCTACAAGTTACATGTGTTTTGACACTATACACCCCTGTGGGTTTTGAAAAAACTGTTGGTCACTAATTCGGATTTACTTCCAATTATCCAGTTTGGTGACATTTTTAACTTGGTTCTGTCTCATTCGAAGTTGAACTCTGCGTTCTAAAAATTGCCCCCGCTATTGTGCGTTCTTCGATCAAGGGAGGGTGTAGTGAGGGCTGGGCTTTGTTACATACAATGCTATGTTAGCATAGGCTTATTGGAAGTTTAAACGCCATTTTACCTTTTTGCTGCTTTTGCACACAACATTGCATATAACTGTTGTTGTAAGTTAGGCTGTGTGAAATGCTTCACATGAGAATGGCTTGTTTTCAGCATCCCTAGGCTTACATCGTGACTCTAGTCTGCACACTGAGTGCTAAAGCCTCTAAGGTTATCATAACAAGGTAGCTGTTGTTCGGGCTGATCGGCTCACGTTTTAGCCATAACATATATGCAGCTGCAGCCAACGTGATTCTGGTGCCTTTAATAATGCACTGTAAGCATGATTTCAGACACTTGGAAGAAGCGCGTTTTTCCAGAGAGACAGAGAGCTTTTGCAGATCCTGATGTGATTCACACTTGCTGATCTTGGAGGTTTGGGGTCCCCCAAACAAGCCTAAGAGACCTTCTATATTTTATAAAACATAGTCCCTAATTAGGGAGGGTGATATACTAGGCGTTATAAGACCTTTTTTCACCATCATTGTAATATGATTTCTCCTTTTGTGTTTTATGGAATTGTAATAATGCTGTTCATATTATTTTTAATCATATGTCTGCTTATGTTAGCAAAGATACTGCATCTTAGAGCACGTTGTTAAAATAAATATTATAACTTTTCCTGTGTCTCTTTTTTACTCTTGTTGTGGACTGGTATGAGAGTATAGCGAAAGAGTGTTCTTGCTTCCCACCATTCCTGTGTATAACCTAAGTCACATGTTCTGAGTTGTCTAATCATTGGTTCCTTTGCTGTAGGCCGAAGAGCTAATGTGACACTGATGCTAGCTGGTTAGAGTTTCTAAGCACTAAGGTGAGTTTTGTGGTACACCACAATTCACTGAGGTTCTGGGTCTCTGTGCACAGTTCTGTGTACGAGCAGAATCACTGCGACAATGTTACGGTCTCTGCAAAATGTGGAAACAGTTTTATTAATATGTTTCCTTTGTTTGTCTATGAGTGTATAGAATTCACTTGACCACTTCCATTTCTGCCTTTGGCATATGTTGGAGAACACCAGGCAGTCTGAGGGAAAGGTACCATTAATTCAGCAAAGGTAGCCTTCATTAAGATTTTCAGTCCTATCCAGTAAGTGTGCCTAGGTCATTGCCACCACAGTGTACAATCATGAGGTCAGGGTGTTGAGAATCTGCAATGCTTTTTACCAAAGGTAGCAAGTGGTGCCACTTTAAGCCTCTCTGGCCAACCCAAGTAATGAACACATTAGGCAAACCCAAATTCCTGTCAATGCCACTCTTTCTAGCACACTCTCTAGCCCGAAATACAGTAATTTTTACCCCTATGCTATCCAACGCTTTCCCTACTGTTGCACTCACTGGAGTGTGAATATTAATTTTTACCCCTACGCTATCCAACGCTTTCCCTACTGTTGCACTCTTTGGAGTGGGAAAAGTAATTTTTACCCCTACGCTATCCAACGCTTTCCCTACTGTTGCACTCACTAGAGTGGGAATAGTAATTTTTACCCCTAAGCTATCCAACGCTTTCCCTACTGTTGCACCCACTGGAGTGGGAATAGTAATTTTTACCCCTACGCAATCCAACGCTTTCCCTACTGTTGCACTCTTTGGAGTGGGAATAGTAACTTTTCCCCCTACACTATCCAACGCTATCCCTACTGTTGCACTCTTTGGAGCTGGAATAGTAATTTTTACCCCTACGCTATCCAACGCTTTCCGTACTGTTGCACCCACTGGAGTGGGAATAGTAATTTTTACCCCTACGCTATCCAACGCTTTCCCTACTGTTGCACTCACTGGAGTGTGAATAGTAATTTTTACCCCTACGCTATCCAACGCTTTCCCTACTGTTGCACTCTTTGGAGTGGGAATAGTTATTTTTACCCCTACGCTATCCAACGCTTTCCCTACTGTTGCACTCTTTGGAGTGGGAATAGTCATTTTTACCCCTACGCTATCCAACGCTTTCCCTACTGTTGAACTCTTTGGAGTCGGAATAGTAATTTTTACTGCTACGCTATCCAACGCTTTCCCTACTGTTGCACTCACTGGAGTGGGAATAGTAATTTTTACCCCTACGCTATCCAACGCTTTCCCTACTGTTGCACCCACTGGAGTGGGAATAGTAATTTTTACCTCTACGCTATCCAACGCTTTCCCTACTGTTACACTCACTGGAGTGGGAATAGTAATTTTTACCCCTACGCTATCCAACGCTTTCCCTACTGTTGCACCCACTGGAGTGGGAATAGTAATTTTTACCTCTACGCAATCCAACGCTTTCCCTACTGTTGCACTCTTTGGAGTGGGAATAGTAATTTTAACCCCTACGCTATCCAATGCTTTCCCTACTGTTGCACTCTTTGGAGTGGGAATAGTAACTTTTCCCCCTATGCTATCCAACGCTATCCCGACTGTTGCACTCTTTGGAGTTGGAATAGTAATTTTTACCCCTACGCTATCCAACGCTTTCCCTACTGTTGCACCCACTGGAGTGGGAATAGTAATTTTTACCCCTATGCTATCCAACGCTTTCCCTACTGTTGCACTCACTGGAGTGTGAATATTAATTTTTACCCCTACGCTATCCAACGCTTTCCCTACTGTTGCACTCTTTGGACTGGGAAAAGTAATTTTTACCCCTACGCTATCCAACGCTTTCCCTACTGTTGCACTCACTGGAGTGGGAATAGTAATGTTTACCCCTACGCTATCCAACGCTTTCCCTACTGTTGCACTCACTGGAGTGGGAATAGTAATTTTAACACTCTTGCTATGCTACGGTAATAATATTGTATATTTTTTAATAATATTATGTTAATATATATATATGTTGTAACAAATAAAATTGTATTTTTTTTATAACTTAAATTAATTATTTAATCATTTTAAGGTTATTTAAGTATTTTTAAGTACCATTTAGTTATTTTTTTTAATTTTTTTTAGTTTTACATTAATTTTAATAAATTCGATATTTTTACAAAGTACATATTTTTTATCGATATTTTTGTACTTACCTGTTTGTAGATAGGACTTCGATATTTTTGGAGTCGATATTTTGGAGTCGATAGTTTAAATACCTATATTTTTGTAGTCGATATTATAAAAGTGATCCTTTTGAAGGTAAGCAGGAGTAGCACACAGGAAAAGGCTGAAGCAGAATGAGACAGATTTCAAAAGGAAAGGCAGTTAAAATGGAGGGCAGGGCCTGTCACAAAAGGACATATTTGATTGGATGGGTTACATATGCATGTAGTTATAATTAGGTAGTGATTTTTATGAAACAATAAGTAGATCTGTGATTTGCTTTTGTAAAAATAAAAACATTTAATGCAATCTTGGATATGATTTTAATTGCAAACAGTCCACCACACCTGCTGCAGTTGAGTTGGAAAGTAATTTGCTGCTTCTAGAATCTGTTGTAAACTTGCGACCTACTGGTTGATAAGTTTGATCTAAATGGGGTTGCTATGGAAACTATGCTAAGAGAGTGTGGGGGGAAGGGCATTAAACAGACTGTAGTCTGTTGAAATTACAGTGTTTTACCCTCATTGTTTATTAAGGAGAGCTTATTTTCTTAGTCACATGTATGTAATAAAGTTTAGGACAGTTGCAAGGTATAAAGAGTACAAAGCTAAATATGTTTTTTGACATCCATACTTATTTGTACATTTGTTGCGAAGTTACAAGGGGGGTAGTGCATCTTGACTGGACTGCATGAAAGGGTTAAGAACCACTGACTATTGAAAAATTAGTTAAGAAAAAGAAAATATGAAAGGGACATTTTGATTTATCACTGAGAGCAACGTTGAAAAGGTTGCCATTAATGATTCCATTGTATGAGAGCGGTGTGGCATTCTTATGCTTAGTTTTTACATTAACACTGACCCTAAGATGAAACTGACATTATCCCAAAAAAACTGATCAATCAACTCAAATTACAGATATGTGGATTGTACTGTAGTTTTTAAAACCTATGCTTTTAAAGGCATGTGTATAGGTGACGTTAATAAAAGTGTGACTGAGATATGCACACGTATTGTGAGTGTATGAGGGAAAGTGTGAAAGAATGTTTGAGTGTTTCTGTGGGTTTGTGAATGCATATGTGAGTATCTATGGGTGTGTGAGTGAGTATGCAAGTGTCTCTCTGGGTCTGAGAGTAGGTGGGCGAGAGGTCCTTTAATCTTATATTCTCCTGTAACTATAGAGTATATGTGTGTTGTTTTACTGTATGGTCGAGTTGGTATTAAAACGTTATGCTGAGCTATAATCATCTGTTTTACTATGTTCTGGTTACCCCTTAGGTAGGGTGTAGGTAAGTCATAGGTAGGGTGGTATGTGCTTAGAAGGTTAGACATGCACTTTAAAGTCTCACTAACTCACATGTCTACTTTGAGACCCCTAGACATAGTTAAACATGCAGTCTTTTACCCATACTGCAAGTTAAATACATATTTACAAAAGCAGACTTACTCACCTTTCCTATAAGAGACAGAGAGAAGCATGTAAATATTCAGTGACATACCCATAGAGCACTTCTGTATGCAGCTTTAACAGAGGCAGTTGCATGCACATTTATGAAACACAACACTCAGTAATAGAGGCAGTAAGTAATATATACAGCCACTTACATAGACATAAAGACATAAAAGATTGTGACTTAGCTACTTCCACATTCAGTGACACAGCCAGAGAGGGACTGTTATACATATTTAGATGTGCATTGAAGTAGTGATACTCCTAGTCACTCATCCAGACTAGTAGACCTTTGAACATATGTACTGCTTGCAACTGCAGAGCCTGTTTATGCAGTTTGTCTGCTGGGTTGAGTTGGCATTATAAACGGATTACCAAGCGTCAAACTTTCCTTCTACTGGATATAAGTCATCCATTAGGTAGGGGGGATGTAGGTCAAAGCGCAGAGTAATATGTGCTTAGAAGGAAGACATGTACTTTGAAGTCTCAGTGAGTCACATGTTTAATTCCTTATCCATACCATATGTCAGTTATACATTGAGTATTGAACCTATCCTGTAACTCACATACCTATTTTATAAAAAAACAGAGGCACTCACCCACTCAGTCAGAGGGTTTTATACATTAAGTCAAATACCAATAGTGCACTTATGTATCCAGCAGTAACAGCCATTTGCACTCACAATTATAAACCCCAACACTCAGTAACAGAGCCAGTAAGTAATATATACAGTCACTGACATAGATATAGAGAGCTATACAGATAGTAAGACAGCTAGTCATGCAGTGAGATAATTAGTTTCATATTAAGTGACACAATCAGATCGGGACTAATACACTTATTTACATACGGCAATGGATGGATGGAATGCAATGTCAGCAACCTTATATTCAAACCAAAACTGCCTTTCAAACTACGAAATACTTTACTTTTGTTTCTTCAACCAAAGTTCAAACACGTATTTCCGGGGGGAAAAAAAGTAATGTACGGTGTTTCTTATAAGTGGATCGTCAGTGTTGTAGACATCATTTAGCCTATCAGGGGTAGTCTGTAAACAGCTTTCAAAAATTCAAGAGTGCTGTTATCTTCCACAAAGGAGTTAGTATAACATCTGGATACCACACTGACTAATTAAAGAGTGAAACTGGATGGACACAAAGCAATTTCAGCAACCTTAAATTGAAACCAAAACTGCTTTTCAAACATCTTGTCACATTTCTTTTCTACAATCTACGTTTTCATTTCCAACAGTGGTTGGAGTTATATCTTTTCACATGTGTCAACATACTTGTAGTGCCACGTGACTATTTGTTTGAGGTATTCCTGGAGACAGTCTTCTCACACAAAAGAGTACTTTATTTACTTTGGACAATTTTCTGTTCCATGGAGGGGACATGTGAAAAACTTCCATGCAATATATTGCCACTTTGCTGGGGCTGTTCCTCCAAAGACGTATGCTTAACAGGGTGTGGCAACTGATCCTCACTGCCAGCAGATGCCATTTTATTGACAAATGATGGAAAATGCTCCAAAATCTAATTCAGAGAAGGAAGATTAGAAAAGGGTTTTGTTTACAATCTTTATGATTGTTTTTCCCCACTGAAAATATATACAGTACATTTATTTTGGTGTGCAAGTACAAAAGCTGTAAAAAATAAAAAATGAAATCCTTTACTATAATGTGAAATACTATTATAGCATAACAAATGTCTACTGCTTGGTTTATGCATTGCAGAAACTAAAAGTTTATCATGGAATTTTGCAAAAAGTAATCCTAACTTATATTTATGTTCTTTATGTTTTTAAAGAGATGAATGACACCATGTCTCGGAGTAAAGTCATTTCCTACTTCTTTATGTGTAGCTCTACAAACTGACGGTGTCAAGGTATACACAAAGGTAGAGTCTCATAGAGCCACTGAGACATCCAGACACACACTGATAGAGCCACTCATATACCCATTCAGTCACTCGTTCAACCACTCGCTCACTAGCACAGTCAGTAACACACTGACTTATGAATACATCTACTACTATATGCACTCACTTACCCAAACAGATATTCACACACTCACTTACTTGCTAATACAAGTACTAACACATGCACTCACAATCCCAAACAGTCACTCATACATCCACTCAGCCACCTATACAATCACTAACACATCCAGTCACTCTCCCATGTAACCACTGACACACCCAATCACTCATCTATACAGCTAGAAAGACATCCATTCACTCCTCTAAACAGTCAGGCATACACTTAATTACTTACCTATACATCTACTAATACATCCAGTCAGTTACTTATACAGCTACTGTCATACGTATTCAGTGTTACATAGAGGCACTGACTCAATCATTTACTCACCGTACAGGCACTCTCAGAGCCACTTACTCACTGTTACACACAGAGGACCAGATGTACGACCCTTTCAATTAGTGACTCGCAAATTGCACCGTTTTGCGACCTGCAATTTGCGGCTCGCAAAATTGAATTTATAACCGCGTCTCAGACACTGTTTGCGATTCCTAATGAGGTTGAAAATTGCCTGTCTCATTAATATTCATGAGGCAGGTGCAATTTGCGACCCCCATTAGGAATGACTAGCACTCCCAGAGATGGTGGCCTGCTGGGATCAGCAGACCACCATGTCTGTGACTGCTTTTTCAATAAAGCTGTTTTTTTGTTTTTTTAAATGCAGCCTGTTTTCCTTATAGGAAAACAGGATGCATTCAAAAAGGAAAAATGAAATATTTCTGTTTTATTTTTTAAGAGTAAGCAGTGGTCCGTGGGACCTCTGCTTACTCTTGAAAAATATGTTCACTGCCAGTCAGTTGCAAAACATTTTTACATTGAAGTTGGACTGATTATTAGGAAGGGACGCCCTTGGCACGCACTTAAAAATATTTTCACTGCCAGTCACAAAGGGGAAGGGTGCCCCTGGGGCCCCTTCCCGTTTGCTAGTGGCTTACCACTCTTTGAAATGAGTGGTAAACTGCAAGTGTTTTTTAACCGCAATTGTGGCTGCAAAACATTTCTACATTGAAGTATGACTGACTATTAGGAAGGGACGCCCTTGGCACACACCTTCCTAATAGCGAGTTGGAAACCCTATTTAGCGAGTCGGTAACCAATCACTGAGTCACAAAATAGGGTTTATACATAGGGCAGAACTTTTTTGAGTTCGCAAATGGGCCGATTAACCATTTGCGACCGCAAAAAAACAGTTGTACATCTGGCCTAGAGCCACTTACTCACTGTTACAGACACTCATGCACCCAATTACTCACCCAAATAGATACTCACACACCCATTCACACACTGGTACAGACTCTAACACACCCAGTTGCATACTGTTCAATATACTATGCAACTCAGGCACATACTTATACACACTAACATGCCTTGGGACAGCTTCGTCCATACACTGACACATCCAGGTACACACTCATGCATCACTGATACATCCAAGTACACACTGATACATACAGTAACATACCCACACATACACTGGTGCATATACTGGCACACACTTATGTATACACTGATATATCCAGGCACACACTGTTCTATACACTATCATACCCAGACACACACTGATGCAGAGACTGAGACATTCAGACACACACTGATGCATACATTGACACTTCCATTCACTCACTCATACAGCTAGTTACACACACAATCACTCTCCTATATAGTCACAAACACAGTTACCTACTCACCCATACAGTCACTGACACAGCCATGCGTTGACTAATATAGCTAATACACATCCACTTACTCAGCCATATATGCACCTTCACACCCACTAAATCACTTATACTGTCATTCACACAGTCACATAGTTGGCCATATAGCCACTCACACAATCACTTGCTCATACAGTCACACACACAACCACTCAATTTCTTATACAACCACACGTAGAGCCGACCAAACATCCATAAAACACTCACACACTCACCTAATCACCCATACAGCCACTCAGTCACCCAGTCACTCACTCATACAGCCATTCACATGCCCAATCAGTCACCCATACAGCCACTGACATACCCAGTCACTCACCTATACAGACACTCACCCACCCAGTCACACCCCTAACACACCAATTCAGTCGACCATACAACCACTCACACATTCAGTTTCATACTCCTACAGCCTCTCATGCCCCCACTTACTCAACCATAGAGCTACTCACACTGTCAGTCACTCACTCATATAGCCACTTATGCACCCTGTCAGTCCGCCATACAGCCATTCATATACCCAGTAACTCAACTATACAGACATTCACCCACCCAATCACTCACTCATAAAGCCACTAACACATCAACTTAGTCACCCATACAGAAATTCACGCACTCTTTCTTATACATACACAAACATACTGTTTATCTTTTTTTAAACCATGAAAGGTGGTTCTAACAAGATCCTTTTTTGCTTTTTTGGGAACTTTTTCTTTTTTTTAGTTTTTTAACATTTTATATTTTTCTTATTTTTAGAAATAAAATGGCAACTGGGAAAAAATATTAGATGAAGACACTCTAAAATAGGGTACCAAGTGTCCAAGTGTTTGCAGTAATATTTAAGAAAAATTAACAGGTGTGGTTCTTTGCTGCTTGCAGACCATAAGCAATACATTATTTCCCCACTGTGAGGACTTTTTTGCATTCCAAACAGAATGTCCCTATTTTTTTAGGTCTGGGGACTTCTTTGTGGTGTAATGCGATTGGCAGTAGAGGTATTGTGTTCTCCTGCAGTGCTCTCCCTCTGCGCTCTTGAGAAGGTGTTCTTGTGGTATGTTTTCAGATTGGGCAACATACTTGTGGCCCCACAAGAGTATTTCTTAGATGTTCCCCTGGAAAGAGCTTTTTTGCACAACAAGCACTTCACATGCTTAGCCAATGTTGTTTTCTCCCTAATGGGGATAGTAAAGATATCCCAGGTAATGAATTGGTACTTTGCTGGGGGATCCTCATTAGAAGAATTCTCCTCTTCAGGATGTGGCTCTTGCTGATCGTTTCCACCAGTTACAAAAAAACCTTAAAATGAACTTTCTATTGAAAAATACAATAGAGTTCAAAAAAGCTTCTAATCTCTCCGCTGGAAGTATGAAAATAAACGTGTGGGGACTTCCTGCGTAGATTAATGAAAAGTGCCATGTCCAATTAAATCCTTTTGTTATGTAGGCATTGGATATTCGCAAACGCCAATGTTGTTGCGGATGCTGATGTCGTAGTGAATACGTGAAAAACAATATAAAAGTAATCAATAATAAAATTACTTACAAAAATGTTATTTTATACATTATGTAAGTAAACTACTAACCTTAAACATTAATAACAATATGTGTATATATGTGTTCTACACTTTTTAAAAAAAACTCTGAATTCTCAACTAACCGTGATACCTGAACCTACGTAATGTAACCTTTTGCGACAAATTTGTGGATAATACACATTTTGAAAAAAAAAAAACTGAATAAGCTCTTCTGGTAAACACCTGACCTGGAACCTAACACTAGGAGCCCAAGGTAATCATCACTCACAGGGATAATAGTGGTTGTAGTCACTGACAATGTAGGTAACAACGATGGTATATAACTTGATAACATTTATGAATATCTTGAAAAAAAATTGAAAAATTTTTAACACCCCGTTTTATAATGTAACTAATGTAAGTGTAATATAATACATGTGATAGTAACAGCACTTTCTCTCACAAAATGAAAAATATTAGTACTAAAAAAACACAAGAAAGTATGTTGAAATGTTATTTCATACTATAGCTGTCTGATGACAGACACAGACATCTGCAGTGTAGTAGCAAATAAACAGACATTATAATCAGGATATAGATTATAGAAAAAATGATATAAAGTCACAGAAAAAGAAAATGTTACAGTGGCCATATAGTTAGGAAATAACATTAAAACACAGAAATTCACTGATAAAAAAAGGTTACAGGGACATTATAGTTAGGAAATAAAATTAAGAAAATATTAGAAATTCATAGAAAAAACATAGGTTACTGAATTATACTCATACAAAACCAGTGAAATTCAGTTGTTATCCTTATCTTAGCTAACGATAATGTATGGCCCGCAATGCATTGCTTATGACCTCACATATTACATCACTCATGACATGGTCAGTGATATCGCTGATGGCATCACTCATGACATCATCTACAGACAAATTTACACACCCACACAACCACTCATATACCTACTCACACACCCATACAACCACTCACATATCCACTCACTCACCCATACAGCCACTCGTATACTACTCACATAGCCACTCACCCATACAGTCACTCATACAGCCACTCACTCACTGATACAGCTGCTCATACACCCAATTATTCAACCATATGGCCACTCACTCACCCATACAGTCTCTTAACAGAACCACTCACTTACCCATACAACCACTCACACACCCACACAACCATTTACATACCCACACAACCACTTACATACCCATGCACATATCCATGCAAGCACTCACATGTCTACTCACTCACCCATAGAGCCACTCACTCTCCAATAATGCCACTCACATACCTACTTGGCTAAACAAACACCCACTCAAACAGCCACTCACCCACATTACCCCTCACAAACTCACTTACTCATCCATACAGGTACTCGTACACTCATTCACCCACCCATACAGGCACTCACAAAGCCACTCACTCACTCACTCATACAACCACTTTTACACCCAGTCACTCACCAATACAGCCAGTCACACAACCACACACCCATCCAATCACCCATACAGCCACTTAATCACCTAGTCACTCACCCATTCAGCCACTTAGCCACTGATACAGCCACTCACATATTCAGTCACCCACCCATATACCTACTCACACAGCCACTTACTCACCCATACAGCCACTAATACACCCATTCATTCCCCAATACAGGCATTCACACAGCCACTCATTCACCCATGCAGCTACTAACAAGCCAACGTATTCACCCATACAGCTCCTCACACACCCACTTGCACAGCTATACAGCCACTCACATGCTGTAGGAAAGTAGGATCTGCTTCTTTTGGTTAACCCACATTTTGCTTCATGTTATACTGTTTTTGACTAGTCTGACTGTGATCCTGCTTATCAGGACCCCAGTCTATCTCCTTCCTCCCTAAACTGGTATTTGTCTCCTGGTCATCTGCAACATCTCCTGGTCCCTGTGGCTGCAGAGTCAAGAACCCCCTCAACGTACCTGAAGCTCCCGACATTGGTGGGTATTTGTCTAGTGATCCCCTGGTCGCTCCTGAGTGACCCAGACTCTGTCTCCTCTGCTTTCAGGTACTCTACATCAAGAATCCACCTTTGGATTCCGACGGACACTCTTCTTCTTCCCAGCAGTGGCTCTTCTTTGAAGTACTCCACAGAGATCGATGGTGGTTTCCGACCTATGCATCCGGCTCCCCTGGGATAGGTAAGTCTGGTACTATGGTATCCACAGATGGGATGGCTCTCCAACCTGCTACGTTTCATGGGGTTTCTTCAAAGTCCACTTAGAAGAGTCCTTAAACTTTAAAACTGCAACTGCGACTCTCCCATAGAATTGTACGGCGCACGGAACGTGTTCCCACCCTGCACCCGTCCTCTGTGGAGTCTGTACTTACTCACCTTGGGTAGTTCCTTGGGGTCCCGGCGATGCTACATCATCTAGACACTTTCTTGACTCGAGTAATGGTTCTTATACCACTATTTTAGTATATGGTTTGGTCTCCCCCTGGAGCCCACTGTGTATTAGTGCTATTTACTACTGTTTCTGTGCTACAGTATTGTGTGCTTTGTGAGTATCCTCGTGCAGAGGGTGCTGTGTTGCACGTAAAGGGTGTTATATCAATAAATACATATTTTTATAACTACTGTGTGGTTTTCCTTTCATTTAACCAACACTGTGAGGTTGCATTCTGGTAAAACAAGCTGCTTAAAATTCTTTCAATACTAAGCCTCAAGGCTGCTCTCCACAGCTACCACTTGGATAGCTTTCTACGGTTATCTTTGACCTCACAAATCACCATATGGGTTGCTTTGACTGATACAGGGTGCCACCAGGTGGTCAGTGAGGGCTTTCCTAACTGAGCCGAGTGAGGCCGGTTTTATTTTCCTTCGCTCCTTTGTGTGGTCGTGTAAAACCATATGACACTCTTTTTTTGTTTAAATATACATAACCGGGGAACAAGAGTGTTGCATACCTCTCCCTACCTCTCCTTTTGTTGGCATACACTTTAAATAATAAACAGCATACACCAGGCCAACTTCTCACATTGGTGTGCAGCGGTTGGGATTTAAGCCTGCATTGTTTTACCGGATAAATCTTAGAAATGGGAGTCTCTAGTTGGCAGAGTTAGGTACCTTGTCCAAGTAGGGACCCTTCCTTATAGTCAGGATAAGGGAGTTACACTCCTAAAATAACCACTGCTCAACCCCTTGGTATCTTGGCATGAGCATTCAGGCTTATCTTAGAGGCAGCGTGTAAAGCATTTCCACATAACCAACAGTAACTCAGTGTAAGCACTACAAAACGACACCACATCAGATTAGAAAAATATCCAATATTTTATATACTTAAGACAAGACCAAAAATGATAAAAATCCCCAAATACAGTTCTTAGAAATCTTCAATTATCAAAATAACCTTGAAATACAGTTCCTTGAAGTCAAAACTCCATCTGGGACTATCACGGCATCGTGCACAAACAAATCCAACCAGCGTCGCTGACCGCGGCATTGCACGCCAGCTACAGTGTCAGGAAGACCCGCAAAACCGCACCTTTAGAAATGCAGGGTATCGGCGACCTCTTGTTGAGCTCTGAAAGCACGGCGTCCGCAGGTGTTGGTTCTGGAGGTCGGTGCAGGAGTTGTTAGGCCCTTGAAGTTACACGCATTGCAGATCGAACTCCTCACGGTGGAAGTCAGGTGCTCTGGCGTAAGCAGACATCGGCTGCTGAGGTGCGAGGTGCAGCGGTGCGGCGTGCCATGCCCTCAGGTTGCGGTGCAAGCAGCAGCTCGGTGGCCGCATCTGATGATGTTGTACGTGAGACCAGGGTTGCGGTGCAAAGTGATGCAGTGCTTGTCACGTTGCTGGCAGGTCACGGTGCAAGCAGCGGCAGAGGCAGTGCTGAAACACTGTTGTTGGCTGACAAACTAGAGTTGACGGCGCCGGCATTGGTAGGCCAAGGCTGTGGTGAGGGATGAGGGTGGTGTATCTTGTAACTTTACAAGTGGTGCCCTTGAACCATGGTGCAAGCAGCTGCGTTGATTTCGGTGTGGAGCGTCATCGTTGGGTATACCAAGGTGAGGCGATGCGAAGTGGGGGGCTCACAGGTCACGGTGCGACCAGCAGCTCGATGGCGTCGTCATTTACACCAGGGACGTGGTGCGGTGGTGCACTCTGCGGTGCCTTCAGTACACAGAGTCAGCAGCGGTGTCGTAGATGGCTTTGAGTTGCTTTTCTTCTGTTGCAGCACAAAACACGCAGTCCCCAGTGCTGATGCCAGAAGAGCTCAAAGTCATTCCTGTTCCTGAGACTTCTTGAACAGGGGGCAGGCTCTACCTCAAGCCCTTGGAGATACTCAAAGAAAGAACTTGCAGAAAGTTCAGTCCAGTTCTCTCACTGCCTAAGGCTGAAGCATCCACTGCAGGCCAACACAGCAAAGCACACAGCAAAGTGGTAGTTCCTCCTCACAGCTTCTCCAGCTCTTCTTCTTGGCAGTCTTCTTGGTCCAAAAGAGTTCTAAAGTTTACAGGTTTGGGCTCCACTTTTTATAGCCCAATATTCTTTGTCCTCTCAGGCAGAGAGTTTCTGTGCTTAGTCCAAACCAGTTTGGTCCTCTCTGGCCCAGCTTCCCAGCAGTAGGCGGAGACAGCATTGTCCAAGGCAGACAGGGCCTATTCAGGTGCAAGGGAAATCTCCTCCCACCACTCTAAATGCAGACCAGGCCTATTCAGGTGCTGGTGACAACTCCTCCCAATACTCTGAATGCAGCCCAGGTCTATTCGGCCCAGCCCTGACCCATTATGCTCTCTTCAGCCACTGCCCCTCTCCAGCCCCTGTCATCCCAAAGCCAGACAGTCAATCCACAACCCCAGCAGAAGCACACAGGATGGCAAAGCAAAAAAATACCTACTTTCTAAAAGTGGTATATTCAAACACAGAATGTAAAAATCATCTTCACCAAAAGATGCAATTTAACATTCTGAGTTCAGGCATACTAAACTTTATTACTCTACCTTATTCTCAGGGCCAGTTATGTTTATAAGATGTTAAAAACAAACTCCCCATTCAGTCCTACGGGAACAGGTAGCCTTGCAATAGTGAAAAACAAAATTGGCAGTAATTCACTATCAGGACGTGCCATACACATCAGGGCATGTCCTACCTTTCACATACACTGCACCCTGCCCACATAGGGTACCTTGAGCCGACCTTAGGGGTGACTCACATGTAAGAAAAGGGAGGGTTAGGGACTGGCAAGTGAGAGCACTTGTCAAGTCGATATGGCAGTTACAAACTACATGCAGGCTGGCAGTGGCAGGTCTGAGTTACCTTTTCAGGGTTAATCATGTGGGTGGCACAATCAGTGCTGCAGGCCCACTAGTAGCATTTGATGTACAGGTCCTGACACACTCAGTGCACTTTACTAGGGACTGACAAGTAAATCAGATATGGCAATTATGGAAACACCAATCCATAACACAATTTACACAGAGAGCATATGCACTTTAGCACTGATCAGCTGTGGTAAAGTGCCCAGAGTCCTAAATCCAACAACAGTAGGTCAGGAAAAAATAGGAAGAAGAGGCAAAAAGTTTGGGGATAACCCTGCAAAAAGGGCCATTTCAAACAACTGAAAACTACTAAGTACTAGGTACATAAATTACTAGCTTAGAATAAGTAAGTTCTACTGAACTTAGGGGTGGGTTTCTCCAACCTCAGAGAGTTTAGTTCCCACTAGGTCAGGTAGGTGCAACACCTCACCGCACTTAGTATGTCTACTAAAGGAGATGCCAGTGGCTCTATGCCCTCTAGATACAGTGAGCTTTCATTCTAAGAATTGAAAGCCCTGTGTGCCTCTAGAAAGCTGAAGACAGGGAGAAGGCCAGCACTCAAGAACTAATAGAGATGTTACTGTTAGATGACCTAAGGAAGACTTCTGGGGCAGATGACCAGGGCAGAGTGGGTGGGACAGGGAGTGAAGATAGGTCAGGAGGTAACTTCTTTTATGACCTGGAATCTAACCCTGACTAGGGGGACCAAGATGAGTCCCACCTGGATAACTCAGATCTTCCAGAAAGCAGTGGAGAAGTCCACGAAGGCCCACTCTTCACCCCTCCTGGCAGAGTGTAGAGTTTACCAAGGAGATCTAGATCTCCCTTGGCAGAGTCTAATCACTCAGGGCACTCTGTAGGGACCTCTGTGTCTAGCAAGAGGGACCACTCTTGTGATATGGAGTACCAATTGCTTGGACTTGAAACAGCTAGGCTTAGGCAAGAACAATTGGCCCTTGATAAAGAGTCCCTAGAAGTCCAGAGAGCTAGAACAAAGTTGAGACTGGAGTCCCATGGTGGCAGCAACAGTGTCCCTAGAATTGAGGATCATTCCTTTGATAATAGGAACCTGAGCAAGATTGTTCCTCCCTACCATGTTTGGAATTACATCCATGACTAACTGACTGACTGACTGAAGCATTTATAAAGTGCTCTTATGCCGAGGCGTCTTGCCGTTATAGGACACAAGTGGAGCAAAGAGAGGTTACGGCGACAGGAAGAGCCAGGTCTTCAAGGCTCTTCCAAACCTATCCATAAATGGATAACTGTGTTAGAAAGGGCCTGTAAAGTTCAGAGGGCCCCCCCCAAGAGCAGCGGGCACCTATCTTGTGGCTCTCCTATGCTGAAAAAGGTAGAGATAAGCTCCTCACTGTTAGAGAAGAGGATGCTGACAACTATTCAGTCTTGAAGAGTGCTCTCATTGATGGGGTTGGCTTAACTACTGAACAGTATAGGATTGAGTTCAGAGATACCCAGAAGACACAGAATCAGGATTGGGTAGACTTTGTGGATAGTTCCATTAATGCTCTGGAAGGTTGGTTACCTGGCAGCAAAGTGAATGCTTTTTAGGGATTGTACAATTTGATTATGATGGAGCAGATCCTTAATAGTTGCCAAAATCAGTTATTGCATCAATACCTGGTTGACTCTGATCTGACTTCTCCCCAAGAATTAGGAAAGAAGGCAGATAATTGGGTCAGAACCAGGGTGACGCAGAAAAACCAGAACAATAGTGGTGACAAAAAGAAGCACAATGCTAAAACTCTAGATAAGTGTGGGGACAAGGGTAAATATCAAAAGTCTTCATCAGGGCCTCAAAACCTGCATCTGGGGAGGAGTCACAATTCAACAAAGGTAAAGGCAAAAAGAAACCTAGGTGTTACTTGACATAGCTTTAGTTAAGAAAGCAATGGGAGAGCAAGGGTATGCAGGGCGGGTTCTGTCCCCAGATTTAATATGTTGAACCAATGTGGACTGGCCCACTATGTGTATGTGATTATCTTGGTCACTGTTTTGTAGTCTGGATTTAGGACCCATTAGGTGTTATTAAAAGACCCCTCACACACCAACCTGGTTCGTGTCATGCTTCATCATCAGGGTCCCAACCAGGCGGCCGAGTGCCACCTGGTTGTGCTACGACGCTTGATTACAGTGGAGCGCGTGTTGGTGCAACAGTGTGATGTGAGTGAAATACAGTAAAAAATACCTCTGGGGATCCTTACCTATCTCTTTTAATGTTGGCGGCCCAGGGTATTGATTAAAAGTATGTCTAGTGCAACTACTAAAGGAGTTATTTTCCTATGAGTTGGCTTATGTGTGGCGTTCTACATGTTTCAGCCCCCTCTAGGTGTTTGACGGGGCTTTCTTCAGGACCAAAAATTGGAGAATGAGTGGCGAAAAGTGATAATTGCCACGTGAAAAAAACAGTGTTTTCCCTACACACTCGCTAAGGTGTGTGGTAAAGAAAAAGGATAAGTAAAGTGTTGGCGTACTCACGGACACTTTTGAGTAGCAAAAAATTCCTGTAGGGAAGAAAGAGACAATACATAACATATATCGTTTAGTAGCGTCATGCAATAGTCATCGTGCAGGCCATTAAGGTGACTAAAAACGGGCTCAGGCGGTGCGGCATGCATGGGTACTGTGTTGCATGCCTTTACTTAATTTTGATAGACGGATGGCAGCGATATATTAATAGAGCAGTGGAGCGCTGCATTAGGAGTATAGCTATTTGCTGTTGGCTGCGCTGTGTTTTCAGCCCGTGGTGCGCTTGTGAGTGCACTTAGATATGTAGCACTGGAGCGTGCTGGGGGGCTGCTGGGGAGGGAACCCAGCGGTCCGTGGCGCGCTGCGTGCAATTTGCTGATGACATGCAAATAACCCAAAACACTGTCCTGGATTACTATCGTGAAATGACCGCTATCGGTGCGAAGTACATTATAGTGCTACCAGAATGTTAAAATAGTAAAAAGAGTTCAAAAGTGCACCAATATTTACAATGCTACAGGGTTATCTGAGGCAGTAAACAGGGATCGGGGAGGAGGCACAGTAAATATCCAATCTGGAAATGAATGAAACAAGAGTACTGCTGTGAGCTGTATCGGAACGATCAGTTCAGAAAGAGTGCAGCGTCGGAAATGATTAGAGGCCTTACTTGGTAATTGTGTGTCCTCCGCATCAAACCTAAATGTGGTCCCTCGGCGTCCCAGCTGGTAAATGTGCGCCGGTGACGGCTGTTTAAATAGTATGCTTGGCTGATCTGGAACGGGCGCCGGACCATTTCTGGGTAGTTGGTGACTCAGGGATCCCGGTAACTAGCGCATGCGCTGACATGCGCATATGGCCAGTGGATTGTGGTCGAGAAGGGCAGCCATCTTAGAGAAGTGTTAGATGTATTTAGAGAGCCTAGCAACAGGAGCAGAGGGGTTACAATAGTGCACTCTGCATTGGGAGGAAAAAATTACGATATAAGAGTCACAAGGAGAAGGGGGGTGTATGTGACCCCCGCGATGGACACTGGTGGGTGTGGCCAGGAGTGGCAATGGTACTGGTGTATTTAGAGAGCCTAGCAACATGATCAGAGGAGTTACAATAGTTCGCTCTGCATTGGGAGGAAAAATATAATATAAGAGTCACATGAAAAAGGGGTGTATGTGACCCCCGTGATGGTCACTGGTGGGTGTGGCCAGGAGTGGCAATGGTATGAGACTGGTATTGCTATGAGAGAATGGAGGGACCACATAAGGAGGGGGTGGTTGTAGGGCAACAGGGTTGTGTTGCGGTACAGAGCCTATACGGATGCTGATGTATCCCGCAAGGGTCCCGCGGGTATAGCAGCAATACGCTTAGGTGTCTGGTGAGTTATGTAAGTCCTAGGTGCAGTAGCACAGCAGATGTGTTGAGCTGGTCACAGCACACGAGGACTGATTGGTGGCATGGTTCAGAGGCGCTAGTGCTAGTGCAAAGGTAGGCACTAGGAGGTGCAGAGAAGGTGTTTAGGATTTTAGCGTTTGCTAAGGCTGTTCCACGGAATATTGTCATTTAGACCAGTGTTGTGACTGGAAAGGTGGTAAATCCATCTCTGTTCCTTGTGCAGTAGCTGTTGCTGGATATTCGGCATGTTGGGGTCCATGGCTTCAATGATCACCCATCTCATGTCGTTGGTTGTGTGTCCTACTTCTAGGAAATGGTTAGTCATCTTGGTTGTGTTCTTTTTGCACCGAGTGGTGGTGCGATGTTCGCATATGCGCGTTTTGATTTTTCTGTTGGTCATCCCGATGTAGGTGAGATTACAGGGGCATACAACCAACGACATGAGATGGGTGACCCCAACATGCCGAATATCCAGCATAAAGTGGTGGCTTCTCTGAAGTAGTCTTCTTTGGCAAAACAGTTGCGTCTTATGCGCAGGAATTGCGAATATGGTAATGAGTCCCTGAGTGCCCTATGGTGGTTGCTAGTGTAACTAAGCAAAGTGTTTCGTTCCGTGGGCTTGCGGTACTGCTTAGTGTGTAAACTGCCTTCCGAGTGGTAGATGGTAAGGTCTAGAAAGTCAATGGACAATTTGTTGAATGAACTAGTGAATGTAAGCCCTGAGCAGTTATTGTTCAGCCAATGGATGAATTGTGGAATGGTGTCTGGATTGTGGCGCCAAATGAGGAATATATCGTCAATATATCTTCTCCAGATGGTTATGGCCGACGAGAAAGGGTTGGTTGGGGACAATATGGTGTTGGTTTCAATGTAGTTCATAAAGAGTATTGCCAGATTGGGGGCAAAAATAGCCCCCATGGAGGTCCCTTTGACCTGTTGGTAATAAAGGTTTTCAAAAACAAAGAAATTTCTGGTCAAGCATTGCTCCAATAATTGGAGAATGAAAATGGAGGATAACAAGCATGGCACTAGTCTGCCATGCATGTTATCCTTTCCCGTTAGTTTCTAACCAGCCACACTCCCTCCAGGTGATTCCAAGGAACTCTGCTATCCTCCAGCAGGGAGGAGTAATTCCATCGGAACCACGCTTCCATTGAGTAATTATACTCAAGACCTTTTGAAATTGCTTTCGCCAAGCACTTCTCCTGCCTACTATCTCCAGGTGAGATCGGCCTTAACCCTCCACTTCCTCGGGCCACCCCTGTTAAATCGGCATGATCGCATGAGTAATTATTCACCACCACTTCTGGCTACATCTAGTATGGAACCCTTCTTCCCTCCCATTGCTCCTGCCGTCACCTGTGCGCCCGGCAGCCATTGACGATTTCGAACCCGGAACTGAGGTAAGCACTTTCAAGGCCTTAGACCCTCTGTGGTATTAATTTTAAGGCCTTAGACCCCTTTGGACCCCATGGATGTCTGGCTCCTAACGCAAGCACTGAGGCCATTGTTATATCCCACAGGTACTATCCCTTCCGGAACTGGACCGAACGGGACAACGATCCCGAGGCCAGTCAATCGAACGCATCGTAGCTTCATGACATCAGGTAAATTAGCAGTTCGCCCGTCCATACCCACTGTGCCGGCGATCTAGGACATCAGCTCAAATATTTCCCTTTTCCCTCCAGACTCATCCCCTTTCCCATCCCTCCGGAAGTCCCCGCGATAACCTGGAATTCATCCACCGGTTCCCAGGTAAATCGTAGTGCCACCTTGACTCTATGCTTTTGAGCCCTTCCTTTCCCGTTAGTTTCTAACCAGCCACACTCCCTCTAGGTGATTCCATGGACCTCGGCTATCCTCCAGCAGGGAGGAGTAATTCCATCGGAACCACGCTTCCATTGAGTAATTATACTCGAGACCTTTTGAAATTGCTTTCGCCAAGCACTTCTCCTGCCTACTATCTCCAGGTGAGATCAGGGCCGGACTTGGAACCACAACCGGCCCTGGCAAAGTGTTCGGCCGGCCCCCCTCCCTACTCGGGGGTTGGAGGTGCCGCCGAGCTTTTTGCCGGGGCCGGTTTTCGGCCGATTTTGTTACAGGGCCGATTTTGCAGCTATGCTACAAAAACGGCCCTGTAACAAAAACGGCCCCCAGTGGTACAAAAACGGCCCCCACCGTGCGGCGCACCGGGGGATTGCCCGGTGCCCGCTATGGCCAGTCCGGCCCTGGGTGAGATCGGCCTTAACCCTTCACTTCCTCGGGCCACCCCTGTTAAATCGGCATGATCGCATGAGTAATTATTCACCACCAATTCCTCTCACGCACGGACACATTGTTTTGCGAACCACAACTGACGCATCATGTTTATATAAGATGAGGCATGTTTCCCTCCTGTAGATTACACTCAGCCAGTTCTAGGACCCCTGTTAACTGGCTTGATTGTATTAGTAATTGTTCACCTTCACTTCCTCTCATGCACGAACATATCGGTCTGCGAACCTCAACCGACGCATCATGTTCATAAAAGACGAGGCTTGTTTCCCCCGTGCAGATTACACTCAGCCGCCTATTGGCACAAGGGTGCCGCCTTGGTTTCTATCAAGATCGCCACTGTATCCTTTCTTCCACCATCACTTGCCTCCTTGTGCACGTAGAACTCACTTCACTGCGCATGATTAGCTGTTCAATTATGTGAAATGTTAAAAATGAAGCGGTTTGTCTCTCGACTTTCCAATGCACAAAGAACTCACTCTAATTGTGCATGACTAGTTGCCCAACTCTGTAACTATGCAGTTGTATGTCCTTGAGTTTCTTTCTTTTTGTCTTAAATAAGTTTTTCTATTAACTTCTCCCATTAATCCCTTACAGGTTTGCTTACAGTATTCAGGAAATTATTCCACAGTCCTGATGATGGTCCTTGTATCACTGTGTTTAGGACCGAAACGCCGTCAACAGTTAAAATAGTATCACACTAGCTCTCCATTGTGTTTTCATTTGTGTGCCTACTATTTAAGGACGATTCATAAAGGGGGGTGGTGATGGACAGAGTATCTGAATTAAGCAGAACACTCCTACCCAGTCAAAAGCTCAGGGCTTGATCCATCACCGTTTTTTAGCTCACTGCACCATCCCAGTTCAGAACCTGGCTACATGCAAATTAGTCTGTCCCTGGCCCAGTCCATCATGGGAACAGGGCAGACCAAACTACCAAGCCAATTCTTTACTGGAAAGGAAACAAGCTTCCGGGGACCGGTTTCTGGCATTACAGCCGTCTTCGGCCCGGCTTGCTTGAATCCTGATGGTGCAGTGAGCAAGGGACTCACATCTGAGCATACCCTTCCACGCTTGTGGTGGCCAAAACGATTCATAAAGGGGGGTGGTGATGGACAGAGTATCTGAATTAAGCAGAACACTCCTACCCAGTCAAAAGATCAGGGCTTGATCCATCACCGTTTTTTAGCTCACTGCACCATCCCAGTTTAGAACCTGGCTACATGCAAATTAGTCTGTCCCTGGCCCAGTGCATCATGGGAACAGGGCAGACCAAACTACCAAGCCAATTCTTTACTGGAAAGGAAACAAGCTTCCGGGGACCGGTTTCTGGCATTGCAGCCGTCTTCGGCCCGGCTTGCTTGAATCCTGATGGTGCAGTGAGCAAGGGACTCATGTCTGAGCATACCCTTCCACACTTGTAGTGGCCAAAACGATTCCTAAAAGGGGGGTGGTGATGGACAGAGCATTTGAATTAAGCAGAACACTCCTACCCAGTCAAAAGATCAGGGCTTGATCCATCACCGTTTTTTAGCTCACTGCACCATCCCAGTTCAGAACCTGGCTACATGCAAATTAGTCTGTCCCTGGCCCAGTGCATCATGGGAACAGGGCAGACCAAACTACCAAGCCAATTCTTTACTGGAAAGGAAACAAGCTTCGGGGGACCGGTTTCTGGCATTGCAGCCGTCTTCGGCCCGGCTTGCTTGAATCCTGATGGTGCAGTGAGCAAGGGACTCATGTCTGAGCATACCCTTCCACACTTGTAGTGGCCAAAACGATTCATAAAAGGGGGGTGGTGATGGACAGAGCATCTGAATTAAGCAGAACACTCCTACCCTTTTATGAATCGTTTTGGCCACTACAAGTGTGGAAGGGTATGCTCAGACATGAGTCCCTTGCTCACTGCACCATCAGGATTCAAGCAAGCCGGGCCGAAGACGGCTGCAATGCCAGAAACCGGTCCCCGGAAGCTTGTTTCCTTTCCAGTAAAGAATTGGCTTGGTAGTTTGGTCTGCCCTGTTCCCATGATGCACTGGGCCAGGGACAGACTAATTTGCATGTAGCCAGGTTCTGAACTGGGATGGTGCAGTGAGCTAAAAAAACGGTGATGGATCAAGCCCTGATCTTTTGACTGGGTATGAGTGTTCTGCTTAATTCAGATGCTCTGTCCATCACCACCCCCCTTTTATGAATCGTTTTGGCCACTACAAGTGTGGAAGGGTATGCTCAGACATGAGTCCCTTGCTCACTGCACCACCAGGATTCAAGCAAGCCGGTCCGAAGACGGCTGCAATGCCAGAAACCGGTCCCCGGAAGCTTGTTTCCTTTCCAGTAAAGAATTGGCTTGGTAGTTTGGTCTGCCCTGTTCCCATGATGCCCTGGGCCAGGGACAGACTAATTTGCATGTAGCCAGGTTCTGATCTGGGATGGTGCAGTGAGCTAAAAAACGGTGATGGATCAAGCCCTGATCTTTTGACTGGGTAGGAGTGTTCTGCTTAATTCAGATGCTCTGTCCATCACCACCCCCCTTTTCTGAATCGTTTTGGCCACTACAAGTGTGGAAGGGTATGCTCAGACATGAGTCCCTTGCTCACTGCACCACCAGGATTCAAGCAAGCCGGGCCGAAGACGGTTGCAATGCCAGAAACCGGTCCCCGGAAGCGTGTTTCCTTTCCAGTAAAGAATTGGCATGGTACTTTGGTCTGCCCTGTTCCCATGATGCACTGGGCCAGGGACAGACTAATTTGCATGTAGCCAGGTTCTGAACTGGGATGGTGCAGTGAGCTAAAAAACGGTGATGGATCAAGCCCTGATCTTTTGACTGGGTAGGAGTGTTCTGCTTAATTCAGATGCTCTGTCCATCACCACCCCCCTTTATGAATTGTTTTGGCCACTACAAGTGTGGAAGGGTATGCTCAGACATGAGTCCCTTGCTCACTGCACCATCAGGATTCAAGCAAGCCGGGCCGAAGACGGCTGCAATGCCCGAAACCGGTCCTCGGAAGCTTGTTTCCTTTCCAGTAAAGAATTGGCTTGGTAGTTTGGTCTGCCCTGTTCCCATGATGCACTGGGCCAGGGACAGACTAATTTGCATGTAGCCAGGTTCTGAACTGGGATGGTGCAGTGAGCTAAAAAACGGTGATGGATCAAGCCCTGATCTTTTGACTGGGTAGGAGTGTTCTGCTTAATTCAGATGCTCTGTCCATCACCACCCCCCTTTTATGAATCGTTTTGGCCACTACAAGTGTGGAAGGGTATGCTCAGACATGAGTCCCTTGCTCACTGCACCATCAGGATTCAAGCAAGCCGGGCCGAAGACGGCTGCAATGCCAGAAACCGGTCCCCGGAAGCTTGTTTCCTTTCCAGTAAAGAATTGGCTTGGTAGTTTGGTCTGCCCTGTTCCCATGATGCACTGGGCCAGGGACAGACTAATTTGCATGTAGCCAGGTTCTGAACTGGGATGGTGCAGTGAGCTAAAAAACGGTGATGGATCAAGCCCTGATCTTTTGACTGGGTAGGAGTGTTCTGCTTAATTCAGATGCTCTGTCCATCACCACCCCCCTTTTATGAATCGTTTTGGCCACTACAAGTGTGGAAGGGTATGCTCAGACATGAGTCCCTTGCTCACTGCACCATCAGGATTCAAGCAAGCCGGGCCGAAGACAGCTGCAATGCCAGAAACCGGTCCCCGGAAGCTTGTTTCCTTTCCAGTAAAGAATTGGCTTGGTAGTTTGGTCTGCCCTGTTCCCATGATGCACTGGGCCAGGGACAGACTAATTTGCATGTAGCCAGGTTCTGAACTGGGATGGTGCAGTGAGCTAAAAAACGGTGATGGATCAAGCCCTGATCCTTTGACTGGGTAGGAGTGTTCTGCTTAATTCAGATGCTCTGTCCATCACCACCCCCCTTTTATGAATCGTTTTAGCCACTACAAGTGTGGAAGGGTATGCTCAGACATGAGTCCCTTGCTCACTGCACCATCAGGATTCAAGCAAGCCGGGCCGAAGACGGCTGCAATGCCAGAAACCGGTCCCCGGAAGCTTGTTTCCTTTCCAGTAAAGAATTGGCTTGGTAGTTTGGTCTGCCCTGTTCCCATGATGCACTGGGCCAGGGACAGACTAATTTGCATGTAGCCAGGTTCTGAACTGGGATGGTGCAGTGAGCTAAAAAACGGTGATGGATCCAGCCCTGATCTTTTGACTGGGTAGGAGTGTTCTGCTTAATTCAGATGCTCTGTCCATCACCACCCCCCTTTTATGAATCGTTTTGGCCACTACAAGTGTGGAAGGGTATGCTCAGACAGGAGTCCCTTGCTCACTGCACCATTAGGATTCAAGCAAGCCGGGCCGAAGACGGCTGCAATGCCAGAAACCGGTCCCCGGAAGCTTGTTTCCTTTCCAGTAAAGAATTGGCTTGGTAGTTTGGTTTGCCCTGTTCCCATGATGCACTGGGCCAGGGACAGACTAATTTGCATGTAGCCAGATTCTGAACTGGGATGGTGCAGTGAGCTAAAAAAACGGTGATGGATCAAGCCCTGATCTTTTGACTGGGTAGGAGTGTTCTGCTTAATTCAGATGCTCTGTCCATCACCACCCCCCTTTTATGAATCGTTTTGGCCACTACAAGTGTGGAAGGGTATGCTCAGACATGAGTCCCTTGCTCACTGCACCATCAGGATTCAAGCAAGCCGGGCCGAAGGCGGCTGCAATGCCAGAAACTGGTCCCCGGAAGCGTGTTTCCTTTCCAGTAAAGAATTGGCATGGTACTTTGGTCTGCCCTGTTCCCATGATGCACTGGGCCAGGGACAGACTAATTTGCATGTAGCCAGGTTCTGAACTGGGATGGTGCAGTGAGCTACAAAACGGTGATGATTAAGCCCTGATCTTTTGACTGGGTAGGAGTGTTCTGCTTAATTCAGATGCTCTGTCCATCACCACCCCCCTTTTATGAATACTATTTAAGGACAGCCTTGTTGAGAATTATCAGATTACTTGCGTTCTTTGTTCACTCACTTTGCCTGAAAATAACCCCTTCTTTTATTTCTGTTTGTTGTCTTTTATGTATTGGATGCAGGATTGTATCCTACTGTATATTTTTGTTCGCATTATCTCCTTATACCTTACATTGATTAAATACAGTGTCCGGCTGGACACTTTTTTTTCCTTATAGTACACATTGTAGACTATAAATTATTACTTTCTGACTATTTAATATGTTAAGGACCATTGTTTACTCAGAAAACCCTGTAGCATTGTAAATATTGGTGCACTTTCTAACTCTTTTTACTATTTTAACATTCTGGTAGCACTATAATGGACTTCGCACCGATAGCGGTCTTTTCACGATAGTAATCCGGGACAGTGTTTTGGGTTATTTGCATGTCATCAGCAAATCGCACGCAGAGCGCTAAGGACCGCCGGGTACCCTCCCCAGAAGCCCCCCAGCACGCCCTAGTGCTACATATCTAAGTGCACTCACAAGCGCACCACGGGCTGAAAACACAGCGCAGCCAACAGCAAATAGCTATAGTCCTAATGCAGCGCTCCACTGCTCTATTAATATATCGCTGCCATCCGTCTATCACAATTAAGTAAAGGCATGCAACACAGTATCCATGCATGCCGCTCCGCCTGAGCCAGTTTTTAGTCACCTTAATGGCCTGCAAGATGACTATTGCATGACGCCACCAAATGCTTAAAGATTCCATTTTATGTTGTTAAACGATATATGTTGTGTATTGTCTCGTTCCTCCCTACAGGGATTTTTTGCTACTCAAAAGTGTCCGTGAGTACGCCAACACTTTACTTCTCCTTTTTCTTTACACACACCTTAGCGAGTGTGTAGGGAAAACACTGTTTTTTTCACGTGGCAATTATCACTTTTCGCACTCACTCTCCACTTTTTGGTCCTGAAGAAAGCCCTGTTAAACACCTAGAGGGGGCTGAAACATGTAGACCGCCACACATAAGCCAACTCATAGGAAAATTACTCCTTTAGTAGTTGCACTACACATACTTTTAATCAATACCCTGGGCCGCCAACATTAAAAGAGATAGCTAAGGATCCCCAGAGGAATTTTATACTGTATTTCACTCACATCACACTGTTGCACCAATACCCACTCCGCTGTAATCAGGCGTCGTAGCACAACCAGGTGGCACTCGGCCGCCTGGTTGGGACCCCGATGATGAAGCATGACACCAACCAGGTTACTTGACTTAGCCCCAAGAATTGGGAAAGAAGGCAGATAAGTAGGTCAAAAACAGGATGAAGCTGAAAAACCAGAACAATAGTGGTGATAAAAAGAAGCAAGATGCTAAAACTCCAGATAAGGGTGGAGACAAGGGTAAAGATCAAAAGTCTTCATCAGGGCACCAAAATCTGCATCTGGGGAGGAGTCACAATCCAAAAAAGGTAAAGGCAAAAAGAAACCTTGATTTTACTTGTATAAGGTAAAGACCCATTGGACAAGAGATTCTGATTGTCCAAAAGCCAAGGAAAATCCTGTTACCACTACTGCCCCTAAGGCAACTGCGCCCCCTAGCACCAGTACAGGTGGTGATACAGGAACAAGGGATTAGTAGGTTTAACCTTGGGCTCTGAGATGCGTTCTGGCTTACTCAGAACTCCAGCTCAGGCTGTGCTGGTCTGTGATGGTGGCAAGGATCTTGCCACCCTATTTGTCAGTCCCAGTAACTTGGGCAAATACACACAGCAGCCTTTAATCAATGGTAAGGAGTCCATGGCATACAGGGACACAAGGGCAAGTATCACTATGTTGACAGAGAATCTTGTGGGCCCTGGCCAAATCATACTTGGATAAATGTACCAAGTGACCAAATGCTAACAATGCCTGGACTGATCATTCCTTGGCAGTTGTTCATTTCAGCTGGGGAGGGGTAGCTATCCCTAGGAAAGTTGTGGTTAGCTCAGACATTCCAGTGGAGTGTTTGTTGGGCAATGATTTGGAAACTTCAGCATGGGCTGAAGTAGAGTTAAGGACTCATGAAGCAATGCTGGGTATCACTGCAAATGTGTTTGCTGTGAAAAGGTCACAGGCCAAGCTGGCTAACACTGAACAGGCCCTGGATCCTGGAACAATGGACCAAGAGAAAGAGCAGGAGGGGTAAGGCTGTGTCTTTCCTCCAGACTCAGTGCCATGATCAATCACTTGAAAGAGATGATCTCAGTACCTGTGAAGGAACTGTCTCAGAGAAACTTGATCCTGATTAGGTTGAGTTCTTGAAGATAGAGAGCCCTTCCAGGGCAGACTTGAGTTTGGAGCAGAAAACCAGCCCCTCTCTTGAATCCCTCAGTCAATAAGCTGCTACTGAGGCCGCTGGGAGTGTCAGTGGATGCAACAGGATCTATTGGGATGAGGCACTCCTATACTCAAAGGGTAGAGACCCCTAGCCTGGTGCTACCAGGAGGTTGGTCATACCCCTGGAGTTAACAGGCTTCCTACTCACCTTGGCACATGACATTCCCTTAGCAGGACAACTAGGCCAAAGTAAGACTTGGAACAGGCTTGTCCCTCACTTTCACTGGCCTCACATGCCAGAGGACACAAAGAAGTGTTGTTGCTCCTGTACCACCTGTCAAGCCAGTGGTAACTCAGGTGGTACCACAAATGCTCCCCTCATACCACTACCTATGGAGGGGGCTCTCTTTGAGAGGTTTGAGATTTATGTCATTGGTCCCATGAACCCTCCTACTGCAAGTGGACACAGTTATATTCTAGTGGTGGTAGACCATGCCACTCCACTAGGTACCCAGAGGCCATACCTTTTAGAACCATCACAGATCCTGTGGTGGCCAGGGCCCTCCTGGGAATCTTTTCCAGAGTGGGTTTCCCTAAGGAGGTCCTAACTGACAGAGATTTGTTAAAGGATATGGGTCTATAGTGACTCCCTTAAATGATCTCACAACAAAAAGAATGCCACAGAAGGTTCAGTGGGAAGTTAGCTGTCAGAAGGCCTTTGATGATCTCAAGCAGGCCATGTGCACTGCTTCCATTCTGCAAAGTCCTGACTACTCCAAACAATTTTTTGTCTAAACAGATACACCCGAGTTGGGGGTAGGGTCTGTATTGTCACAACTTAATGCAGAGGGTCATGATAAACCAGTAGCTTTTTGCAGCAGAAGGTTGACCCCCCAGAGAGAAACGTTGGTCAGCTATTGAGAGGGAAGCCTTTGCTGAGGTCTGGGCCCTGAAGAAGTTGAGGTCATACTGTTTGGCACTCCCTTCATTGTTCAGATGCATAATAAGCCCCTCCTATGGCTAAAACAGCTAAAATGAAGGTTGAAAACCTCAAACCTTTGAGGTGGTCCATTTCCCTACAGGGGATGGACTAAACAGTGGAACATCAACCTGGTTGTAACCATGCCAATGTAGTTGAACTATCCAGATATTCACACTTAGAAAATGAAGACTCAACGCGGCAAGGTTAGTCTCATCTCCTTACTTTTGGGTGGGGGGTTGTGTAGGAAAGTAGAATCTGCTTCTTATGGTTACCTCCACTTTTGCTAAATGTTATACTGTTTTTGACTAGTCTGACTGGGCTCCTGCTAATCAGGAGCTCATTCTATATGCTTTCTCCTTAAACTATTATGTCATGTACTTAGGTAAACTACAGATTGGATACTGGGGTACCTTTGTCAGTCCCTAGTATATGGTACCGATATACCCGAGACATAGGTACCCCAGAGGCCTCCCATGCCCTGAAGCATGTATTATGCCCCAATTATATCCCCCCAGTAGCCCTGAATTAGGGGTCTGCCACAAATCGTCTCCTACATTTTAAACAGAGCGGATCTGTGCCTTCCCCATTGCATGCAGACGGGGCCTATCATAGTACACTCTATGTAATATTTTGAATTGAACTACGCACAGTCAGGCCTTAATTGCTTCCTCACCTGGGTGCATCAGGGCTGCCTCCCAGTCAATGTCCTCCAGCACTCCCACTTCTTCCTCCTATTTTCCTCATGTCTGGCAGCGCAAGCCCGCCAATATATTGGTTACGGTGTAAAGTTTTGAGGGCAATTGTGCTTACTATCCCATAGCAGGGTTGCATGTCACTTTCAATTAGCTGGAAGGCCTCTGTGTAATCCTATAATAGGTGTTGTGCAGGGCATAGAGCAATTTGGGCAGGGAGATCATTTTAAACATGGCTGCCCTTCCCATCAGTGTGCTGGTCAACCGTCTTCATCTTTCCATGTCCTCCCGACATGATAGCATCACCCTCCCAGGGTTACACGCATAGCAAGATTCCTTTCTAATGTCATGAATAATTTGAGACCAAGAGTAGCGAGTGTCAAGCAGCGTGAGAGTGGGGATACCTCCAGCCCACTCTGTGGGAAAAAATCACTGACTTATCCCAGTTGATGCTATAACCTGAATAACTCCCATATTCCTCAAATAATTGAAAGGTCGAGGGTCAGTCGGATAAAGCAGGATATCATCTGCATAAAGTGAAACCTTTTCTTGTATCCTGGACTTTCCCTCAATTTTGAAACCTCGAATTCTAGGGTGGTCATGCACAGCATAGGATAGGGACTCTATAGTGAGAGCAAATAGAAGAGGGGTTGCAGGCATCCGTGCCTGGTGCCTACACCGATGAGGAACTCTGCTGATACTACCCCATTAACTCGGACCATCAGAGTTAGGGCTTGATATAACAACTTGGGGCCTGATTCACAGAACTAACTTAAGACAAAATCCTAAACTTAATACCATTTTGGTATTCACAGAAGGCACTTCCTGATTTCGGTATTCACAGAAGGCACTTACTCATTTCAGTATTCACAGAAGTTAGGAGTCCTAACTTTAGGACTCCTAAATGCTTTCTGTGAATACCGAAAGTCTTAAAGTTAGGATATTTCTCAGTTTAGGAGTAGTAAAGTTAGGACTCCTAACTTTAGGACTCCTAAATGCCTTCTGTGAATACCGAAAGTCTTAAAGTTAGGATTTTTCTCAGTTTAGGAGTAATAAAGTTCGGACTCCTAACTTTAGGACTCCTAAATGCCTTCTGTGAATACCGAAAGTCTTAACGTTAGGATTTTTCTCAGTTTAGGAGCCCTAAATTTACTACTCCTAAACTGAGAAAAATCATAACTTAAAGACTTTTGGGGGCAGATTTATGATAACTGGCGCATCCCCAGTGATGCGCCAGTTATTTTGCGCCGCTGCTCCGCCACCCATGGTGCGCCGCATTTACAATGCGGCGCACCATGGGGCAAAAACGGCACAGATGCGTGACGCATCTGTGCCGTAAAGGTGGCGCATTGCTGGAGTTGCGTCGCAAGCGCGACGCAGCTCCAGCAAGGCTCGGGGGTGCCCCATCTATACAATGCTGCGTCAAGACCTACGCCTGCTTCAAGCAGGCGCAGGGTTTTGACGCAGCATTGGCCTGAAAGTGACTGAGTGAAATCTTGTAGATTTCACTCAGCCACTTTTGCGAGGCGCACCTGCCCCGGAACGCCCAACCTGCGCCGGAACGCCCACAAGTGGCGCAGGGCTTTACAACGTGACGCATCTGCCTAGATGCGTCACATTGTAAATGGGTCGTAGGGATGCGCCACATTTACATCGCAGTTGCGTGACGCAAACGTGGCGCATTCCCATCATAAATCTTCCCCTTGGTATTCACAGAAGGTCTGGAGGAAGGGTAACCCTTTTATTGCTTCTACAAAAAAGTTCAATAGGTGAGGTCCTAGTAGACATACTGTTCGTATATTTCTGCGGGAATCCCATTGGGTCCTGGGGTCTTATTAGATTTGACTTTGACTATGGTGTCTTGGACATCTGCCAGCGTGATTTCAGCATTGAGAGCCACACTGGTCTCAGCTTCTAAAACTGGGGTGTTGATAGACTCAAGATAATGTTCAATATGAGGCAGTGTCTGTAGTGGTCTGGCTTTGTAAAAGCCCTTGTAGTAGCAAGCAAAAGCTTCAGCAATGGCCTCGTCCATCTCCACACAATCCCTTCATGGTCCACTGTCTGATGTACCCATCTAGCTTCCCCTTCCCGCCTAGTCAACCAAACAAGGAGTTTTACAGCTGTATTCACAGTGTCTTAGAAGCAATGCAAGGAGGCTATCATTTGACCTTTGGTTCCTTCTTGTGCTAAAGTTCAGCACTCATCTCTCAGGAGATTTAACTGTCTGTACGTGGGGAAATTAGGATCTGAGCCTAAGGTCTACTCAAACTCCAGCAGTTTACTCTCAAACTCCTCCATGGATCTCATCATCTTTCTTTTCTTTAGGGGTATATGGTTCTGAGCACTAATCCGGAGGACCGTTTTATACGCTTTCCAGAGGACTATATTGGATGTAACTGATAACTCATTTTCCTGAAAATAGAATTCAGAGTCTATTCTCAGGCCGACTGCCACCCTCTGGTCTCTAAAGTCCCACACATTTAGTTTCCAACTTGGTCCTTCCTTACTCTTACACCCAGTTTCACCAGCAGATGGGAGTGATCTGAAAGACCCTGAGCCAAATATTGGGCTTGGTGTATAGTTCCAACCTACCCCGCCCGAGCAAAGACAGAATCCAGACATGAGAACACTTTATGAGCTCCAGAGTAATAGGAATATCTCCACTCGTTGGGATGTGTGTGCCTCCAGAGGTCAGAAAGACTGGGAAGCTGCGAAAAGGGATAGGGGAGGGGGATGAACCGCCAAACCCCAGGAGCTCATCCTACCCATTTCAAGTGTCATTAAATCCTTAAATTCTTGTCCCATGATGTGGAGTAGAGAATCTGCCTCCAATAATACCTCAGCTAGCTTCTCCAATATGTAGGCAAGGACGTGTATAACCACTGATCAGTGTTGACATATGAAATGCCCCAAAGACCCCGTACTCCCACCTACCATCCTAGTAGGTCAGTCCGAATTTCAGACACATGGAAAGGTGGATCTTTCTTGATCAGAATGGCTACTCCCCTTGACTAGGAAGTGTATCCTGCATGTGCAAGTGTGATGTAGGCTCCTCGCCCTGAGAGTTTCCAATGCATTCCCTCATTTTCCCGGACTTTCCCCGCTCCAGCAGTTTAATTTCTTTGGCTATTGGATGTGGGTCATCCATATCTGAGGATCGATCTCCATTTGAGGTACGGGGAGTCTGACCACTGCATCCACCAGCCGATTTTACTTTTTACATAGTAAGGGGGATCTCCTTTAGTGTCTAAGGACAGTCTCGGCTTCTGTTCCTGTTGGTGTACCACCAGTGGGGTCCATCTACGGGCCCATTGGTTCGACTCTGTCTTCTCCTATTTCAGTGTGTCTTGGGCCTCGCCCCTTCCAAATATGAATTACCTCCGCCATTACGTCCATCTTCGTGTTCCACTGAGGTGGTCACTCCTCCACCCAGGTCCAAGTCATCTAGTTTACTTGGAGGGCTCTCAGTTTAACCTTAACGGAGACAAAAAATGCTGCTGTCTCTGCACCTCTGGAGAATGGTCTGGGAACACCATGATTTTGCTATTTTCATACCTGACCTCTCCCAGGCGATGGACCTCTCTTAGTATGGTATCTCTATTCAGGAAATTCATAATATGAGCTATCACTGGACTAGGAGAAGCACCCAGGGGTGCTTTGAGAGTTAGAGTCCTGTGGGTGATCCCTCAGCTCATGCAAACTCTAGACATTTTACTCACATGCAGGGCTGGAAGACTTATTATTTCACTACTATATAGAGCCATGAGGAAGGACGCCAGTGCTTGCCCTCCGGGGGCGTTTGCCACTTGGAGCGACCTGGAGGTGTCACTGGAGGACAAGGACTGGAGGGATGTGGGTGCGCTCACACATATGGTCTCCTGCAATGTCCATGCCAGTTAATTCACTACACCTATATGCACCACACCTATATGACCCCTGAGAAACTACAGTGAATGTCCCCCAATAGGTCAAACCGGTGCCCTAGGTGTCACAAGGAAGGCGCCAATTTTCTACACTTGGCTTGGGAATGCCCCGAGGTCAGTAGCTTTTGGACGGAGGTGGTAGAGAGGATCAGAGGAAGTGTTAACAGGTGTGTGCAATTGACACCCTCCCCTTGTCTATTGGGGTTAATACGGAAATCCAAAAAGCAAAGAAAGAAAGCATAAAGACTTCAGCAGTTACTCTTAGTCCTAGTGAGGTGCAGAAGTGCTATTGTGTGGATGGGGACGCAGGCACCTGAGGTATCGGCATGGATATGAAAAGTGCGCAAATGGACATTAGTCGAGGAGGCAGACATGAAGAGGTGCCGCAACGATGAAAATTTGGAGGAGGATTTATGGCTTTGGAGGGAGCTCTGTCATGATCTACCGGCTAATTGCCTACAGGCGGGTTCCCAAAACACATCAGTGGCAGGAAACCAGGCAGGAACCAAAGAGGAGGAGAGGGAGTAAATGTTAATTGTTAAATGTTTGTTTATACCTGGCAAATGATAGTAGATGGGGAGAGCTGTGGTTGGGCTGATCCCTAGAACTGTACCACCACCATGCCATTTGACTACATGTTTTTCCTTTTTTTCTTCTGCTGGTATTGTCTGCACACCTGTATTGTGTTGTTGTATAAAACTTTAAATAAAGTTTCTTAAAAAAAAAGTCCTGTGGGTGAGTTCAAAATGAAAAATGAGGAGAACTGTTCCAGCAGGAGCGAGGTCCAAAGTGAATCGGACAGAAAGGCCCCCTTGCTGGAGCCCTCAACCCCCTGCAGAAAGCCCAGAAAGCTTAGGTTATTCCTTCTAACATGGTTTTTCGCGTTGTCCACTCTCTAATTGAGGTCTTTCACCACAGCCCCAAGTTCTCAGACAACCTTCAGTATACGATTGATTGTGTCTTCAACTTCTGAAATTCTTGCCTCCATCGTTGTGACCCTCTCCAACAGATTCTGCAGGTCTTGTCACAAGAAAGATACCTCGCACAGGACCTCAGCGATGCATCCCTCAATGGCTTCCCGCAAAGATTAAATAGCTAATAGCAGGGTTGCATTGTCCGGTAAGGTTGGGGTATTCTGTTCCGTCACTTTAGTATAGGAGTCCAGTTTGACTTGTCTTTGAGGCTTAGGTTCTTTATCTTTATCCATGCTGGCTCGCACCCGAAAATACCACAAGCAGGAAACCTGGTGGCATGTTCAAGTTCAGTAGTAGTGGTAGAGACCTCTTGTGCCACCCCGCAGTTATGGAGCGCCTCTCCACCAACCATGTGGTTCTGTACAATTGCAGCTGAGTAAGGCCAGGGAGTTTCCGGGATCCGCTTGTGCACATTAAGTGACGCAGCACGAGCAACCCCCAGTAAGACAGGAGGTCTCAGAGGTGGACGCGTTCCCCACCTCTAGAACAGGATGGGGTATCCCAATCAACAGAAATGCACTGCTAACAGACGGCGGGTGAGGATCTGGTAGAGCTACTACAGTGTTTCAGTATGTCAGAGGTCAAAGGAGAGCTGATATTTGCCAGGAGCCAAGGACCTTTGCGGGAATTGTATAGTATGGTGATTACACAGACTCAGATGAGGCTGTCATAAGAAGGGTTGGCAAGACTGCACCAACACACAATCTGTGGTCAAAGGGGAAAGCTTGCACTCACAAAAGACTCCCAACGTGTAGTGCAGCATGAGCAGCCCCTGGTACTAAGTGCAAACAACGTTGTGTCTTCTAGTCAATAAGGTATGATGGGTGGTGGCTGTGGCATGTCTGAGTGGTGGTCACATTCCTTGTCGATGCCCCATTAGTTAAGTGGTATTCAAGCCCACATCAGTGCGCTGCTAAAGCTTCACGAAGGGTAGTCTGCAGTGTCCTTGATGCCAAAACTAAACAGAGGGAAGAGGCAGTGGGCAGATACCCTCCAGTGGCATCAACTGCTTTGCTTGGGACACCCAAATCAGATTCTGATTAAGTACATCTGGAGGCCTGAAGGGGGGCAGTCCTTAGGTGGTGGTGGCTGAAGCCTAAGTCTTCTCTGAAAAATATTCCAGAAGGGATTGACTTTTCCACAAAATGATTTATGGGACTTGGGAGAGACAGATTGCCAGGAAATACAAAGAGATTTGCAGTGGGCTTTTGGTCACATATTGCCGGAGAACTCACAGGGCGCTCTTCACTGCAATGAATCTCAAGGATCTGGACTCGGCTGTCTGAGCCAGAGAATCCCCGGAGGGAGAGAGCCAGGCCCTCAACATATACCACAACCCACTCCGCGTCCTCAACACTGTCTCAAAGGGACAGCGCAGGTTTCCCTTTTCGAATGGTGCCTCACTGCTTTCTTCAGTGCAGTCTGCCTCAGCTCCAACAGTGCCTTCCAGGGAACGCGGTCCAACTTGCTCCTGCACATCGGCTACTGCCCCAGTATTGTAGCCCGGAGGCAGTATTCCTGGCCTAATTTAGGCCACTGGTGATCCCATCCATGAGCTGGCATCTCCCCTTTCTCAGGCCACAATGAGAAGAGTTTGAGTGTCCCAGCAACATTGGTATGGCAGGAGGGCGTGGAGGGGTCCCCTTTCCTCCATTTCCTCCTTCAGTGGGAAGCCACAATGGCTCGGCATCACCAGCCCAGAGTCGACTCTACCCCGTCTTTAGCAGTTCAAAGAGCCACAATTATCAGCCCAGGGTCGGTGGCACATAGGGTAAATGACAGATAAAATGGGTTTTCAATGCAGAGCTCTGCTACAGAGTGTCCGCCATGATGGCCTCTCTAGCCACACCACAAAGTATACTAATTTAACTTTTGTAGTACCTTAGTATATATGTTTAACACTCATAAACTTTTAGGAAATACTCACAATAACTGAATGAGGTCATCAGTGGTCAGTTGTGATGTCATCAGTAATATTACTGACCATGTTATTAGGGATATTATATGTTAGATCATAAGCATTGAATTGCAGAGGCGTAAGTTATAGTTAGCTCAGGTAACTATGACTGCTGAACTTCATTGGTCTTGTAAGAGTGAAATCTGAGCCTAACTATAATGTCCCTGTAAAATTAGTTTTTTTCAGCAAATTTTTACGTTTTTGTTAATGATATTTCCTAACTATAACCTCCCTGTATGCTTTGTATCTTTCAGTGAACATATATATATTCAAAAGCCTAGAAATACATCTGCAGCACTCCTCACTGAAAATAGGCTTATTACCGATGCCAAAGACATCGCGCTTCAGCTTTACAGCCTATCGCAAGTGTGGGTTCCATCCACCATAAAAAATAAATAGTACTATCCAATCATCAACTTAAAAAAGTGACTATGTAATCTCAGAACCAGAACAAAAGACATTGACTGTAGTAAATTACATATTCATCATAGTTGTGCAAAATTCATGGTTATGACAGTTTTTTTATAATCAAGTGATTACTCATATTGTGTCCGCGCTAGTTAGTTACATCACTCCGATCTAAAAAAAAAAACAGCATCTTTTCCATCATGTGCATGTGACTGGGTTAGAGCGTAATCTGCAACTGTCCTGTGGGCGGAGTCCCACAGTGATGCGGTTTGAGTTGATATATGTCAGAATGTCAGCCCATTACTTATTTTACAGCCGGCATATTGTCGAAAGCTAAGTGGTGAATGTGGCAGCGGCCTTGAACCAGCTTTCTGCACATGTTGCTGGAGTTGAAGGGAAAGTTAATTATAGTTCCAAGTACGTGCGCGGCCGACCTGTCATCACAGTATGCCTGCGTTGGCTAGCATTTGGAGCCAAAATGTTCACTGCATTGAGTGGCCACTGTTCACACAAAGGTACTTATATTAGTTATACATAAACTTTAGTTTAAGTGTAGCATCAGTTACAGTTCGTGGAAACCTGGAACATTTTGGTTTCATGGACTTGTCAATGGCCTATGATTGTGTTAATTGCAACAGGTTTTGGCAACTTCTTAACGAGATGAGACCAGACAAGACCCTTATACATAAATTGGCCACACTCCACACAAACACTACAGCAAGGGCGCGGTATGGCCAAAGTGGTGAGGTACAGAAGTCGTTCAGATCAAGCAAGGAGTGTGCCAAGGGTGCGCACTCGGCCCATTATTATTTATCTTATACATCAAAAACCTTAGCACCTATTTGGCAGCTAGCACACCGGACATCCCAAAGATAAGTGGCACCCCACTCCCAGCACTGCCATATGCAGTCAACGCTGTTCTAATGGCCTGCACACCAAAGGCCTGCGTTTGTTAATTCACACTTTTGCAAATTTCATGGCCAAGCTTGACTTATCAAATAACTTTTCAAAGTAATTTATAATGACATCTCAGGTTCCCAAAATCACAGTTGGTTTAAACACCTCATTCAGTACAAAAACATATTCTTATTTAGGTGTCACTTTTAGTGCGACATTTTCTAGGGTACTACAAATTCTGCAAAGGAGGTTAAAAATGGCTAGATCAACAGGCTCACGCCTTAGTCTTTCGTGCCCTTTTAGGGGGTGGTCCCTACCCCCTGTATTACAAATCTATTCTGCACAATGCACCTCAACAGCTTCCTATTGGGCGGATGTGTGGGGGAATCGCTGACTGTATGCCCGAAGGAAGGAAAATACCTATTGTAGGAGAATTTTGGCTTTCCCAGTATCCGCCTCACATTTTTTTTTGCCACAGTGATTTAGGCCTGACTTACTTGAGTGATTTTATTCGGACAAGACCCCCAGTATTGTGGCTCTCTATTTGGCGAATTGAGGAAGCTTCTTTAACCAGGGCTATAATTACGGATTGTTTGGCATGTGATAAGGCCTTGTCAATTCCTTGGTTAGCATATGTGAAAGACTTACTAGAGGCGGTTGGTCTTTCACTCATTTTTTTATATAGCTTCATGCATTGATATTAATAAATACATGTGTCCGCATTGTTGTAAGCCCAATTACATGAAAAGAGGAATGGGAAGAGTCCCAGAAAACAACCATTGCAAACTATTTGATGATAAACAGTGCCGTAAACTCAGATAGCTATGTATGGAAACCAAGAAGGACTTGGGAGTACTCTCTTTTGTTTCAGTTCAGAGCTAACTCTGTAAAGCATCTACTCTGTTTTGCTACAGGGTTTCAGTCAAATCTAGTTATGAGATCCTGCCCTGTAATATTGGCGCTAATCAACCAATAGATTATTTTGCGTACTTTTGTAAATTTTATAAAATTTTCACTAAAAGTGTTTTGGTCCCTCTCATGAGATTAAGGAATTTAAGACATTGTGCATTAGTGTACCATTTTTTGCAGCCACGTTCTGATGAAGAGCTTGCATTGCTATGAGCCTGTTTCATCGTGCAGCTGTACAGTCACAGGGACCTACGCACTTTACTTAAATTTTGATAATTGTGTCTTATCTGGATCTTAAGTGTTTTTTTATCTTCACTTTTAGATATTTACATATTTTATGTGCACGCACATTTACTTTTATGGTTGTCTTATCAGCCAAATACATTTTTTTAAAGGATTGAACTGTCATAATCATGAATTTAGCACAACTGTGATGAATATGTAATTTCCAACAGTCGATGTCTTTTGTTTTGATTCTGAGATAACATAGTCTGTTTCTATGCTTTTTAAGTTAATGATTGGATTGTACTATTTATGCTCTGTGGTGGATGGAGCCCACACCTGAGAAAAGCCGTACAGCCGAAACAGGTTGTCGTTGGCATCGCTAATAAACCTATTTTCACCACGAGGAATGCCCTAGATTACTATCTTGGCTTTTTAATATTTAAAGGCCCCACAGCTTTTATTTCGGCACTTGTGCGACTGCTAGAAGTGATCAGCAACTTGTGGAAATTTCGCGGTGTATATATCAAGAAAGAATCCTGAAGTCGAATCCTCCGACAGCAAACAGGCATGAACCACTCCGTGTACGTTTTTAAAGTGCTTTATTCCTCTTTCACTCCGGCAGCATGACGCGTTTAGACCGGGATGTATATATATATATATATATATATATATACCAAGGTTGCCCTGTTGCAGAGACACACTCACAGTGGATGAATCACCAGGATACTTTATTCAACATCGGCAGTCCTTCCCCAAAGTAATTACGGGCTGCTTCTCCCTCATAGGCTTTGAATGCAAACCGCAGTTCGAGTGAAGTAACCTTCCTTCCTTCCTGCATGCTCCCAGTAATTGCCCTCTTGTGGGCCTCTCAGGTGAGTTCATCAGTGGCATGCTGGGAAAGTGAGTCCGCTTCACTCCAATACATCCCCTCCGGTGGGGTCCGTGATTGTTCTCCTGATTGCTTCCTGAAAAATTTCCGCAGCTGAGGACACCCCAAAACGGAGTCTTTTGTACCTGAACAGCCCTAGATGTGTTGAGAATGTCATGATGTATCGGGACCACTCATGCAACTCCAGCTGATGGTATCCTTTGTTTAGGTCCAGTTTTGAAAATATTTTGGCTCCATTGAGTGATGTGATCATGTCAATGATGTGGGGGCCTGGGTGCCTCTCCCTCTCTATCGCGGTGTTAGGCGCTCTCATGTCCACACATAGATGGACTCGGTCTGTCTCTCCTTTCTTTCGAACCACTACAACCGGGGAGACCCAGGGTGTTGGTCCATCAATTCTCTCTATGATGTCAGCCTCGAGGAAGTCTTGGAGCTCCTTCTCCACGGCTTCCTGTAGATGAAACGGGATTTTCCGGTGGTGTTGCGCCACTGGTGTGATTTGCTCGTTGATGTGGAGTCTAATTTGGCAGTTTCTCATCTTCCCGAGACCTTGGAAAAGCTTAGGGAACTTCTGAGTAATGTCTGGTTTGTCATCCACTTTGTATGGTTTGTCCACTAACTTTAGTCGTTCTGCGGTGGGCAGGCTTAGTAAGCAGTCCGCCTCAGGCCCATCAATGACGTGGATGTAGGTTTGGATGGTGTGATCTTGATATGATAGATCGGTCGCGAACTTCCCAAGACAGGGGGCGTGGTTACGGCGCCGACCGGGATGGCTGCGTGAGCGAGTTGCTCCGCGCCGCGTCCCGTCTTTCATCCTGCCGAACGTTGCCCCGGATCGCCTGGTGACCGGAAATGAGGACCGGAGGGGCCGCTGCCCTACTGGGGAAGGTCTGAGCCCGAGCGGAACCCTGGCTGCTGGGCGCGGGTGGCCGTAGTGCCCAGCTCTCTCCGACGAGCGCACAAAGGCAAGATGGCGGCGCGACCGGCATGATCGCTCCGAAGGCAGAGCGGTGAGGAGCACAAGAGCAGCGGCGGGCGCCTGCGGCATCCCCGAGCAGCAGTGGTTGGTGCAGTGACCCGTCGGAGCGGGCCCCAGACTGTGGAGACGCTCGGTGGGGCTGTTGGTAGAAAGGTCCCCCCCCCCTCCCCCCACCCGGACCCTCGATCGAGGCAGGAGCGGCGCCTAGGAGGGCGCTGGGCCGGCAGAGGCACTGTTAAGCTGTGGGGCCGCTCACCAGCCAGCCGACCCGCGGTGGAGACCGACAGCGCACAGAGGCGAGCAGCGGACGGCTGGGGCGCTGTGAGAGTGTCCGCCCGGGGCGCCCGCGCGTCCCGGTTCAAGAGGGGCACGGCGGCAGACCTGGACCTTGCTGGGGGTCCTGCCCGGGGGAGAGCACAGAAGCGCTGACCGGACGACGAGGTGCTGGGTTGCACATGGTGTGGTGCAGTGACCTGTGTTACGGGGGCAGTGTGCTAGGTGTGCCCTGGGACCCACTCCATTGACTGGCGGCCTTTCGGCGGACTCTGCTCCCCCTGGCCGTAGCGAGCTTGGCAGACGCTCTATGAGAAGCTGAGGCGGCCTGGGAGGTCCCTCTGGTTCGGATACTGTCAACTGGCCGGGTGTGAGGGCAGTTGGTGCCACGCACTTCCCCTTGCCTGGGGCGTGGTAGACCGCTCTGGCTGGGGCTAAGCGTTCCTGGTGCGCTTGGCCATTCTCCGCGGGGGCGGCCTGGGAGGCTAAATCCCTACACGCAAGATGGCCGCGAAGGGAGATGGCGCCGCCGAATCGCTTGAGAGGGGAAGCCGGGGATCGGCGGATGCGAGTGGCGGCTCCCCAACGGAGGCCTCCACACAGGAACAGAGGCTGAACCTCCGCCTTGATACTATCCTGGCCGCGATCACTGCTACGAGGGATGAGTTGCGCCAGGACATTGCGCAGGTGGCGTCTGGCCTCGGCCTGCTGAGGGCAGACCACTCCAAATTATCTGATCGTGTGAAATCCAATGAACTACTGCTTCAGGAGCTGAAACCGGCGGTGGTCACGGCGGAACATAAACTCGATGACGTTGTCCGTCGACTAACGAATCTGGAGCGCCGCACGGAGGACGCGGAAGGCCGCAACCGCCGGAATAACGTGCGGGTGGTGGGGCTACCAGAGAAAATTGAGAAGGACGATGCGATATCCTACTTGGAGGACTGGTTCCGCACAGTGGTGGCGCCGGAGGGCCTCTCCCCCTTCTTCTCCCTGGAAAGAGCGCATAGGGTGCCCGCGAGACCTCCTCTGGAGGGCCGACCGCCTCGGCCGATGGTGGCCAGACTGCTGCACTATAAAGACCGAGATCTGCTGATCCAAAGGGCGAGAGATCGTGGGCCCTTCCAGGTGGACAACAGTAAGGTGACGATCTTCCCGGACTATACGCAGGAGGTACAGAGGAATAGGGCCTCCTTCTTGCCGGTGAAAAAAGAACTGAGAGAGGAGGGGGTTCAATACTCCTTGCTTTTCCCGGCTAAGCTGCGGGTCATCGTTGATGAGAAGTCGCACTTTTTTCAAACACCTGACGAAGCGTGGTCATGGCTGGAACTATATCGTGCAGGAACGGATCGGGCGCATAGGCCCGCCAGGGAACGAGAACAGCCGATCAGGGTCAGGAAGTCGCAGCGCATTCGCTCCAGGAATAGGCGCCAACGGGCCGAGCGCGAGGCGCAGATACTTGCAGATCGAAAGAGTGCGCTGGAGGCCACGGCGACCATCACGGGATCACAACGAGATGATGCCTCCAGGGGTTCGGCTTCGGGGGACGACGATGAGGATGAGAAGACCGGCGAGGAAGATTTGGAGGGGGGGGGAGCGCAGGGGCCGGAGGTTACCCCGCAGACATCGGATGGTATCTTTAATGGATGAAGCTCGTGGTTGCTGAACTTTTATCGGGTATGGACGCTCATGCCTTCTTTTGGACTGCCAGGTATGGGGCTGCATTAGCAGCGTGGGACTGTGGGCGCGGGGTGGTTGCTCTGTCGTCCTGGCTCGGGGCTCCACAGCCCTCATCAGACCCTTAAGGTCTTCTGTGGTGTCGACCACAGATTAGTGTGATGTGTTGGGTGTTTGAGGTTTGGAACGGGGCTGAAGCTGGGTTACTAGGCCCTGTCCTGGGGAGGGGAGGAGTGGGAGTTGTGGGGGGTGTTTTAAAGGGGTTGTTCAATTGCTGCAATGCGGGTCACAGTTTTTGGCGAGCGCCACTGTTGGGATTGATGCTCTATGGGGACGTTACCTGATTTGAAATGTGTCACATGGAATGTCCGGGGTATTCGAACTATGGTCAAGCGCCATAAGGTGCATGCCTACTTGGTGAGGCGGGGATTGCAGATAGCGATGCTTCAAGAGACCCACCTGACGCAGCTGGAGTGTGGGGCGTTGCAGAGGAGGTGGCGGGGTCAGGTGTTCGGCACGACTTATTCGGCGTTCGCCAGAGGGGTGTTAATATGGATCAGGGCGGGCACGCCGTTCCAGGTCACAACTCAGAAGATTGATCCGGAGGGTCGTTATGTGGTGGTGGAGGGGAGGCTGTGTGGTAGGGAGGTGGTGCTGTGTAACATCTATGCCCCCAATGTTGATCAAGCCCATTTCTTTGAGGGATTGTCGCGCTCACTAGCATATTATTTGGCGGGCCCGGTATTGCTGGCGGGGGATTTTAATTCTATTTCGGATGTGCTGTTGGACAGGTCGCACCCACCATTAGCTGACTCACCAGTGCGCAGGCTTGCTACTCATAGGAGGGACTGGCAGGAGAGGTGGGGCTTGGTGGATGTCTGGCGGGCGCAACACCCTGAATCTAGAGATTACTCTTATCACTCTGCCCTGCATGATCTGCATGTTCGACTGGATTCAGTACTCTGTTGCGAGTCTCTAGCGCCGATGGTAACTCATTCTGAGTATCTGGCTAGAACCATCTCGGACCATAACCCTCTGCTGATTTCTGTACAATGGCAGCTGGCGAGGTCGGCGGTCCCTTCATGGAGACTTCGCCCGGAGACGCTGGAGGATCCGGCGTTCTGTGACACGGTCCGACAGGGTATAGACGAATACTTCACGGTTAATGCTGGGTCGACAGAGACTAGAGCGAATGAATGGGACGCGATGAAAGTGGTGGTGAGGGGGATATGTATGGGTCGGTTTCTGACTGTGAGAGGTACAGTGTTGAATGACCTCGCGAAGGCAGAGGCAGTGCTGAGAGGGGTGGAGCAGCGGCGGCCCGAGCGGCCGGAGCTGCAGGATAGCCTGTTGCGTGCTAGGGAGGCGGTGGCGACGGAGACTGAGAGACTGAGGTGTTATGATTATAAGCTGTATGCGGTGAAAGTGCATGACGAGCGGGATAAGGTGGGCACGCTCCTTGCGAAGTTGGCTGATCCGAACCCTAGAGGTTGTCCGGTTATGAGTGTGCGCCAGGAGGATGGGGAGGTGGTCTATTCGCAATCGGTGGTCCTGGGGCGCTTTCAGTCCTACTACGCGAACCTATACACCAGCCACCTCGAAATGAGTGCCGCGGATATAGGCGCTTACTTGGCTCGGATCCCTCTACCGGTGCTAGAGGAGGAGGACGCGCGGGATCTGGGGGGCCCAGTAACTCTAGCAGAAATCAGAGGAGCGATTAGTCATATGGCGCGGAACAAAACCCCTGGGGTGGATGGGTTGCCGATCGAGTTCTACGCCAGATTTATGGAAGTGTTGGCCCCCAGACTGCAGGTTGTGTATGCGGAGGCGAAACAATTAGGGAGGTTGCCTGACTCTATGACGGAGGCGCTGGTTGTACCCCTGCTGAAGCCGGGCAGGGATGCGTTGGATGTTTCTTCCTTTCGTCCGTTGTCTATGCTGACTGTAGACTATAAGATCTTGAGCCGCATCCTGGCCACCCGGCTCCTCCCACTGATGACCTCTCTGGTGCATAGGGATCAGGCGGGATTCATCCCCTCGAGGAGCACTTCGATGAATATCCGCCGGCTGATTGGGGTTATTGATAGTGCTGCCCTGGCAGATCCAGGCCCGGTAGTGCTGACGGTTGATATTGAGAAGGCGTTTGATAGTTTGGAATGGGATTTTTTGGATGGTGTGCTGTTGAAGTTCGGAGTTGGGGAGGGGTTCCGGAGTTGGACGAAGGTGCTTTATTCGTCGGCTAAGGCGAGGGTGCGGTTAGGGACATTGGTGTCCTCGGTTTATCCGGTCTGCAGGGGCACGAGGCAGGGTTGCTCGCTATCTCCGTTGCTCTTTGCTTTAGCAATGGAGCCGCTGGCGGCGCAGGCGAGGCAGGGAATCGTTTTTGAGGGGATTGCGCTGGGGCTCGACTCGCATTATATCTCGCTGTATGCCGACGACTTGCTCTTGTATTTGGCAGACTCTGGGAGGGCTCTTGAGGGTGCAGTGGATATGCTGGACAGGTTCGGGAGGCTCTCAGGTCTCAGGGTGAACTGGACTAAGACTTGTGTGTTTCCGCTACGGAAGACCACGCTCTGCCCCCAGCTCACGAGGCCGGTAGTGTGGGAGCCCTCTTGTTTTGTTTATTTGGGAGTGCGTATATACCATGACACGGCAGACCTCCTTGAGGGGAATGTGGGGCGCTGCGTTAGGGCGCTACGAGGCAGTATGGACTTTTGGGCCTCCCTCCCGCTCTCTGTACTGGGCCGTGTGGCGCTGCTGAAAATGGTGGCACTCCCGAGGCTCCTTTATTATTTTAGAACACTGCCGGTGTGGATCCCGCAGGGTGTCTTTCGGGAGTTGAGGTCACTGGTGACCGGCTTTCTATGGGGCCGCGGCCGCAGGCGAGTGGCACTGACCACCCTGATGCGACCCAAGTGCGAGGGAGGTGTGGCGGTCCCTGATTATGAGCTATACTATTTGGCAGCGCAGCTCCAGATCCTGACGCAGAATGTGGCAAGAGAGTTCAGGGGACCTGAGGAGGGCCGGGAGGTAGGCATTCGGAGGTATGTCTTGTCATCTATTGTGATGCAACAGAACCTGGCCAGTAGGGACCTCACGATGGAGGAATGGACGCTCAGATTGTGTTGGAACAGGTACCTGAAGAGGGTTGGGAAACGCCGACCGTATGCGCCTGAGATTCCGTTAGGAATGCTTACTGCCTTACCGCATGGGGGTGATTGGTCCCAATTGTTAGTGTGGGAGGACCTGGGATTGCAGATGGTGGGTGATCTTTATGTGGACGGGGCGCTGGCCCCGTTCCAGACCTTGCAAGAACAATTCGGACTGCCGAGTGGTACCTTCCTGTTGCATGCGGCGGTTATTACGGCCCTGCAGCGGCATTGGGGGGGCGGATTGACGGAGCCGGAGGTGGCGACGGTGTGCCAATATGTAGTGATGGCCGCGGGCACCGTTAAGGCGGTGACCTGCCTCCACAATAGGATGTTGAATGACGGCCTCGCCCCGCTGGCTGAACTGAAATCGCGTTGGGAGACCAGTGTTGGCAGACAAATCCCGGACTCGGTATGGGGTCAGGTGCTCCACAGGACCTGGAAGGGGACGAGGAATGCGAGATTCCAACAGGTGCATTATTTTGTGCTCCATAGGGCATATTTGACTCCGGAGAGGTTGCGGCGACATTTCCAGGTGCTTGATGCCATGTGCCCGCGATGTCTAGAACCTGCGGTGGATTTTGACCATATGCTGTGGGGTTGCCCGAAGCTGGGGGACTACTGGTCTGAGATTGGGGACCTCTTGAATACAGTCACAGAGCGGGAGGTAGACTTTGACATGGCCGCGTGCCTCCTTCTTTGGTTTCCGCATACTAAAAAGACCAAAGTTACGAGCAAATTCATTGGGTTGGGACTGATATTAGCACAGCGTGAGATCACGTGGCATTGGAAGTCTAAGGAGGGGCCGTCTGCACGGAGGTGGAGGAATGAATTGGTGAGGTGGTCGGGCTGTGAGAGTGTGTTACGAATGCGCCAGGCGATTAGGGCTGACAACGAGAAATGCTTGGAATTGGCGCGGTCCTGGGAGCTGGTGGTGCAGGCGTTGAGAGACTATCTCACCGAAAGTGAGGACACTGCTTAGTTATACCCTAGGGTTCCGTGTGGCTGCTTGCTTCTCGAAGCTTTCTGATAGTTGTCACCCGGGAGCAGTAAGGAGATGTTGGATCCCGCATTAGCAGCAGTTGGGGGGGGAGGGCATTGGGAGGGTGTTGTATGGAGGAGTGGTTTGCCAACTAGCGGCAGCCTCCTAGAATGGACTGGCCCGGGATAGTACTTAAGAGGCTTTAGTGACATGGCATCAGTGTAGCCTGGGCTCTGATGGAGAATGAGGGTTGGTTGTTGTGGGATAAAAGCGGAAACGGAATGTTATAATTGACCTGTGTCCCGAATGGGGCGTACACCATGGTGCCTCCAGTGTATTGATTTCTTGCGGTGCCGCCCAGCCTCCGGGATGTGGGCCGATCGGCTGTGTACTGTATGATTATTGCACTGTATGATGGGGACTGGTGGTGTACGGGTTGGCTTGTTGGATGTTTTTCTTCCTGTTCTGCAATAAAAATATATTCAAAAAAAAAAACTTCCCAAGACAGGGGAGTGGCTTCTTTGACATCCACGTATATACTCGCACGTGGGAGTTGATCAATTTGGGAGGTGTCCTCATTCTTCGATATTGCGCAACAGGTAGATAGTTTAGTGACGCCCCACTGTGCAGCACACACTTGGCGTGGTGGGAACCAATTCTGATGTCTAGCCGTGGAAATTCCTTTTGACGATCAGGATCCGCTACAAAACATATGTACTCGTCTCGGTCTTGCGAAATGGGTGATAGGGATCTTGATGATCGTCGAGATCGATGTGTTCGGCAGGAGTGAAAGCTGGATTGTGACGACCCAGTAGATGAGTCTCGTCTATCCTGTACTGCTCTGACATGGTGATGACTGCTTGAGGGACGATATTGCCTGGTGGGTTCTCGTTGATCATCCTTGTGGGAGGTCCCACACATGCTTTCGAAATGGTTCTCTACCACACTTCCGGCATCGTTGACCTAGTGCTGGGCATGCGTCTGTATGTGGGAAGTCGTAGCCGCATCGGTAGCACTTTAGTTGTCGTTCTGATCTTTTCTTGGTGCAACTCGTGCTTCTGCGCCTACGACTTGAAGGGTGGTACTGCTTTTTGGATCTGGAGGAGCGCGCTTGTGGTGGGGATCGTCCCTGCACTTGTCGAGACTGTATCCTGAACGCCTGCTCACGTTTCTCGCTTCTCCCGGCCTCCATCTTCTTCGCATGTTCGTCTGCTTGATCATCAATTCTTGTCATTTCCTCAATCTCATCTAGCGGGATACTTTTCTTGAGCAGTTTCCGTCTCAAAGGCTCTGGCAGACAGCCTTCTATAATTTTCAGTCGGAGGGCATCCTCCGTGGAGAACTTATCAAAGTCACAGTGTCTTGCTAAGCGTCTCGGACGTGTGATGAATACACTAATTTGCTCACCTTTCTCTTGTGATGCCAGGTTGAATGTATATCGCTCATAATCAACATTCCTTTTGTGCAAGGACTTGCGGTTGAGTGCTTCACAGATAGTAGCGTATGAAGCAGCGGACTCAGCAGGCAACTCTTTTATGATCTGTCCAACTTCTTTGCCTACCAGATTCCTGAGAGCAAACAATTGCTGTCCAGCATCAGTTACATGGGACCCTTTCATGAAGTCCGTGAAATCTTCTAGCCATTCTTGCCACCGCAGGCCCATACCCCCACCAGATTCAAGAGTGAGGGGCTCCGGAGGACGCAGGAATGATACTCCCAACACACCCATGGGACCTGGGTCAGGCATCGCGCGATCCCGTTAATCCGACACGTATTGACAAAAGTCCTTTCTGTCGGTTCTTTGATTGCACTCGCCAATGCTTGTTTACTTGCTTCTTGCACTCGCCAATGCTTGTTTACTTTTCTTCTTGCACTCGCCAGTGCTTGTTTACTTTTTCTTGCACTCACCCATGCTTGTTTGCTTTTCTTCTTGCACTCGCCAATGCTTGTTTCTTTTCTTCTTGCACTCGGCAATGCTTGTTTACTTTTCTTCTTGCACTCGCCAATGCTTGTTTACTTTTTTCCTTGCACTCGCCAATGCTTGTTTCTTTTGTTCACCGTGCATTTACCAGTGCTTGATGACTTTCGGAGTCTCTGCCTGACTCCAAAATGGCCGCCGAGGATCCCTGACAGGGGATTGGACGACCCGCCTGACTCCAAGATGGCCGCCGCGAGAATCTCGTGTACAACGAGATTTGGCCTTCTACAACCGGAGACACAATGCTTTCACTTTCTCCGATCGTCGGTGCCAGCCAGCACTCACCCTCTCAGACGGTCGTCGTCGCGGGATCATCAGGTGAGGCAGCCTTCATTTTTTTTCATATATCGCCGGGGTGGGCTCCCGGCGAGGAGGCACAATTTCTCGCTCTAACCCCCAGTGCAACACACACACACGGTGTAGCGGGGTGAGCTCCGGGCAAGTGGACGCTCCTCACACACCTCCGGACAGCTGGGGTGGGCTCCCAGCGCACGAGGACGCTCGCGCCGTGGCTCCGCTACCACGCGGTCAGCTGCCCCACGATCTTGAATGCTTGCACAACGGCGGAGCTTCCAAGGGCAGAGTTAGGCGTTCTCCTCACACCACAGGTTCCTTATCCCACCTTCGTCGCCATATGTAGTGTCCTTTGGTACATATACAAGGACACAGGGTATCATATGGGAGCTTCTTTATTGTACTTCCTTCGTCGTCCTGGTACATCGGCTAACTGCCGTCCCTAGTCCCTGGCTCCTCCCTATCCGCCCGCCCTCGTTCTCCTTCGGGCAGGTCCTAGTGCCCCATGTGTGTGCACTCATCATTACAGTAATTATGTTGCTTGGCACGTTTCGGAGCGGGCTGCTCCTTCCTCATAGGCTCGGAGTGCAAACCGCAGTTTGAGTGAAGCAACCTTCCTTCCTGCATGCTCCCGGTCATTGCCCTCTGGTGGGCCTCTCAGGTGAGTTCATCCTTTGCATGCTGGGAAACTGAGTCTACTTCACTTCAATACATCCCCTCGGGTGGGGTCTGTGATTTGCCACCGTTAATTTCTTTTCCTTTAACCCTCCAGTGGGCCCCAGGGAAGAACGGCCGATTTCAATTGTGCATCCACTGCGCCGCCTCGGCTCCAATGCTCAGAACCAGCTGCCCCAGATTTCATTCTCTTGATGGTGCAGTTTCTCACAGCCGGACTGCCGTGTATTAATTATCCCAAGGTTGCCGTTGCAGAGACACACTCACAGTGGATGAATCACCAGGATACTTTATTCAAAATCGGCATTTCTTCCCCAATGTAATTACGTTGCCTGACATGTTTCGGAGCGGGCTGCTCCTTCTTCATAGGCTCTGAGTGCAAACTGCAGTCCGAGTGAAGCAATCTTCCTTCCTTCCTGTATGATCCCGGTAAATGCGCTCTGGTGGGCCTTTCATGTGAGTTTATCCTTTGCATGCTGTGAAAGTGAAACCCCACGCATCCACAGAGCCAAAGCAGGGGGGAGGTCCTCCTCCTACATCACGGCCAAGACCTGGAACAAGCTCCCGAACGACATCAGACGCGCCCCCTCCTTGAACATCTTCAGGAAGACCCTCAGGACCTTGCTCTTCGGGTGAAATAGAACTGCTGACACCCCCCCTCCAAGTGCCTTAAGACAACGGGTGAGTAGCGAGCTTACAATTCCCTGATTGATTGAATCATGGTGCAGTCTGCTGTCGTCATTTACTGAGCGTTAAAAGCTAATACAATTGAATATATAATGTGAAATGTATTTTAGAATGCACCATTATTGCCCAAAATTTTCTTGGCTAGAGGACACCCCCAAATCCTCCTTTTAAGGGGTCAGGCTCACTCGCTGACCTCACTATGCATCGTACAGGGGCCGGTCTGACAAAATTTGCCAGTGCTGCTTTTGGTTCCTATTCCGGCCCTCTATAGAACTCTGAAGATGCTGTCACTTTGCAAAATGTGTAGGAAGGTAACACAAAGGAAGGAAATTGCTACGCTTCCCCAAGCTTGAGATTTTTTACATGGTTAACAGTAATATGCTCCTCTAAATCTATAGTGCAGCCTCTTTTGATGTACATTTATAAGATTTGCCCAACCTTTATGAGTTTACTTGTATAGGTTATGATCGGAACAAGACCAAGTTTGATGTCACACAACACCTACGCCCCCTCCTAATGGAAAAAAATGCTGCTGTTGGATTTTACCTCACATCAAATAATTTCATCTACAATTATTACCTATAGCTTATTAGGGTTGAGTAAAATCTCCCCAGTGTCCTCGCCTTCATTTTTAAAAAGTTCACTCTTACAAAACATCCATCACAGCTTTAGAAAAAGTAATTGAACTCAAAAAGAAACTGACACTTTCATTGCTTTTAAACTGAGTCCTTGCTTTTATTGCCTCTTCCAGCAAATGCGACTAGAACACAGTTGAAACAGTGAAATATCAAAGTGCTTTCTTTTTTTTTTTGCTGAAGATTGCATCTTTTGGAATTATCCAGAATAGAATAAAGAAATCAATACACAGTATATCTCTATTAAACCCTCGCTATCTTCGTAGTGCAAAACCAGAATCACGATTATTTACAAGCTGTCTCTACAAGATTAAGCCGGTCTTTATCCCTAGAGACGTCACTCTTTTTTAACCAGCAGAAAAAAATGAACAGCACATTGTTTCTTTCAAATGTTTTTTACACTCCGCTGAGAAAAAAACATTAAAGTGCACAACGTTTTACTATTTAGTTTTTACCATGCCACACCTTTTCTAGAACACTGGATGCTTTCTTCAGCTACAGAACCAAGTGTTCCCGGCGTTTTATTCTAAATGCCCCTCCGTCCCTCACCAAGTCTATCAAGGTACCATTATGAGACGAGCTAGATCAAAATGCCACATGAGTGTGCCCCTCAAGCATGCCACTACAATATCTCATGGAATATATCACATAAAAAACATATTGCATCCACTAAATCAACCTAACCATTATATCAAACGGTAAGTCTAGGCAAGTAGATGCAGATTCAAGAATAGTTGGCATATAGTTACTTTGACAATGTAGTCAGTGCTTCAAATGGCCTGCTTGTTTCTGAGAAGTGCCGGTACTCTCCAATTAAAAGTATTATGTCTCTCGTAAGAAGTGCCGGTACTCTCCCTCTCAAAATAAAAAAGTGCTGGTACTCCATACCACACAGTACCAGCCCATTTAAAGCACTAGATGTAGTGATGTACGATGTAGAAGATGCAATAATTTGGTAGGTTGAGTGCATGAACCTCAATACAGTGCTATACAACTGATTTCAGAACTAGTGTCTAGTATTTTGAACATTAAAGCTCTCCGACTGTCCACGTTTTCTCGAAGTAGTTTTATTTCTATGCTTCCCTGGAAAATTGGAGAAGAGACATAGAAAGAATCAAGGACAACACAATTTACCATTGTAACTCAAGCACTCGAAATTTCAGGATGGGTGTATTTTCACAAGCACTGGCATACAGTCGGCAGAGAGAAAATATGCCAATGAGCAGTAAACACTAGGGGACATAGACAGATGGAAAGCTTCAACAGACAGGACCCCTAGATTGTCTGCAACACTGATATTCCAGCTCTGAAATTAACACAGCACTGTCCTTTACAATGGTCTTCATAATTTAGGGAACATTTGTAATTATCATCTTCAAAATACGTACATCTTTTCAGGCTGTTGCCCAAGTGGAGAAACATGGAAAGGAGAAATGGAGCAAGAGAATCATCACACCAAAAATACATTTTTTAGATTTCTTTTCTCGCAATTTTCACAAAGGCTCTGCAAAGCTTTGGAGTTATGAGGAAAACCTCATGAAATTTGTTGAGAAAAATCTTCATAACTCACACACACTCATAACTGTAATTGAACAAATGCCAAATAAAGCATATAGAGAGCTGAAGTTCTGCTGGTTGGTGTTTCCACTCAGCCTAATTTAAAAGTTTCCAAAACTTGCCATAATTGCAAAAATGGCACATTCTGAAATGTTTACTTCTGCATTAGTATTGATACCTGGAAGGGGTTGGAAATAACAGGATGGTACCATAAAACGGTATGAAATAAGTGTAGCTAACTCTCCCATTATCTTAAAAACAATTGCAGCAACTTTACCAGAAGGCAGACCTGATTAATATTCTGCACTCATTTAGAGACATGAATCAATTCCAGATTCTAGATGAAGAAATAATGTTATCATATGGTATTGTGCTTAGAAATATCATTTAGCTCAAACACATGAGGAAGGACTTACGGTAAAAATGTTGCTGCCTAGTTTTTCACAGTTAATTCATTTAATTTCCAGCATCACAAAGCTGACAGAAATCATTCATGGTATTTCCATAGCACTCAAATTGGGTGGCAAGGGAAGGAATGAAGGGGCAACCGCATTGCTGCACAGTTCCCCCTTTATAGCTATACTATTGATTGATAGCTCTCTTAGATGTAGAGGGAAAATATTTTGCAGTTTTGCTGTTACAATATTTGGCATCTTGGGCAAATGAGCAGAAGTTAATACCGTGTCAGCAAACTGGCTAGCACGGCATGGGAACAGGAGCAGCTCCTCTATTAGGACGGAGGAGCGTTGCCCCACTGCCAAAAATGTCCCCCAGTAAAGCCCCAGAGATGAAAAATAAAAGGATATTAGAGTCAATTTATTACCATTTTATTTTTCATCCACCTGTCCTGAACAGAGTATCAGGACGGGGCGGGGACATTGCTGCAGCAGGGAGGAGTGATGGGCTGGCTGTGCACTAAGTTTAAAGTGAGCATGTCTCTCTGGCCAGCCATCATGTGATGGATGGCTAGACATGCGTATTTTAAAACACTTTAACCCAGCTGTCTTGGCCAGCTGGGTTAGAGAAAGCACAGGCCTCCAGTGCTCTTGAGAGCACTGAGAGGGGACACTACCTCCAATCCTGGTGCTTCTCTCATGCTGGTTACCAACATTAGAACAGCACCATGATTGGTTTGGGGAATTTTCTTGGCTAGAGGACACCCCCAAATCCTCCTTTTAAGGGGTCAGGCTCACTCGCTGACCTCACTATGCATCGTACAGGGGCCGGTCTGACAAAATTTGCCAGTGCTGCTTTTGGTTCCTATTCCGGCCCTCTATAGAACTCTGAAGATGCTGTCACTTTGCAAAATGTGTAGGAAGGTAACACAAAGGAAGGAAATTGCTACGCTTCCCCAAGCTTGAGATTTTTTACATGGTTAACAGTAATATGCTCCTCTAAATCTATAGTGCAGCCTCTTTTGATGTACATTTATAAGATTTGCCCAACCTTTATGAGTTTACTTGTATAGGTTATGATCGGAACAAGACCAAGTTTGATGTCACACAACACCTACGCCCCCTCCTAATGGAAAAAAATGCTGCTGTTGGATTTTACCTCACATCAAATAATTTCATCTACAATTATTACCTATAGCTTATTAGGGTTGAGTAAAATCTCCCCAGTGTCCTCGCCTTCATTTTTAAAAAGTTCACTCTTACAAAACATCCATCACAGCTTTAGAAAAAGTAATTGAACTCAAAAAGAAACTGACACTTTCATTGCTTTTAAACTGAGTCCTTGCTTTTATTGCCTCTTCCAGCAAATGCGACTAGAACACAGTTGAAACAGTGAAATATCAAAGTGCTTTCTTTTTTTTTTTGCTGAAGATTGCATCTTTTGGAATTATCCAGAATAGAATAAAGAAATCAATACACAGTATATCTCTATTAAACCCTCGCTATCTTCGTAGTGCAAAACCAGAATCACGATTATTTACAAGCTGTCTCTACAAGATTAAGCCGGTCTTTATCCCTAGAGACGTCACTCTTTTTTAACCAGCAGAAAAAAATGAACAGCACATTGTTTCTTTCAAATGTTTTTTACACTCCGCTGAGAAAAAAAACATTAAAGTGCACAACGTTTTACTATTTAGTTTTTACCATGCCACACCTTTTCTAGAACACTGGATGCTTTCTTCAGCTACAGAACCAAGTGTTCCCGGCGTTTTATTCTAAATGCCCCTCCGTCCCTCACCAAGTCTATCAAGGTACCATTATGAGACGAGCTAGATCAAAATGCCACATGAGTGTGCCCCTCAAGCATGCCACTACAATATCTCATGGAATATATCACATAAAAAACATATTGCATCCACTAAATCAACCTAACCATTATATCAAACGGTAAGTCTAGGCAAGTAGATGCAGATTCAAGAATAGTTGGCATATAGTTACTTTGACAATGTAGTCAGTGCTTCAAATGGCCTGCTTGTTTCTGAGAAGTGCCGGTACTCTCCAATTAAAAGTATTATGTCTCTCGTAAGAAGTGCCGGTACTCTCCCTCTCAAAATAAAAAAGTGCTGGTACTCCATACCACACAGTACCAGCCCATTTAAAGCACTAGATGTAGTGATGTACGATGTAGAAGATGCAATAATTTGGTAGGTTGAGTGCATGAACCTCAATACAGTGCTATACAACTGATTTCAGAACTAGTGTCTAGTATTTTGAACATTAAAGCTCTCCGACTGTCCACGTTTTCTCGAAGTAGTTTTATTTCTATGCTTCCCTGGAAAATTGGAGAAGAGACATAGAAAGAATCAAGGACAACACAATTTACCATTGTAACTCAAGCACTCGAAATTTCAGGATGGGTGTATTTTCACAAGCACTGGCATACAGTCGGCAGAGAGAAAATATGCCAATGAGCAGTAAACACTAGGGGACATAGACAGATGGAAAGCTTCAACAGACAGGACCCCTAGATTGTCTGCAACACTGATATTCCAGCTCTGAAATTAACACAGCACTGTCCTTTACAATGGTCTTCATAATTTAGGGAACATTTGTAATTATCATCTTCAAAATACGTACATCTTTTCAGGCTGTTGCCCAAGTGGAGAAACATGGAAAGGAGAAATGGAGCAAGAGAATCATCACACCAAAAATACATTTTTTAGATTTCTTTTCTCGCAATTTTCACAAAGGCTCTGCAAAGCTTTGGAGTTATGAGGAAAACCTCATGAAATTTGTTGAGAAAAATCTTCATAACTCACACACACTCATAACTGTAATTGAACAAATGCCAAATAAAGCATATAGAGAGCTGAAGTTCTGCTGGTTGGTGTTTCCACTCAGCCTAATTTAAAAGTTTCCAAAACTTGCCATAATTGCAAAAATGGCACATTCTGAAATGTTTACTTCTGCATTAGTATTGATACCTGGAAGGGGTTGGAAATAACAGGATGGTACCATAAAACGGTATGAAATAAGTGTAGCTAACTCTCCCATTATCTTAAAAACAATTGCAGCAACTTTACCAGAAGGCAGACCTGATTAATATTCTGCACTCATTTAGAGACATGAATCAATTCCAGATTCTAGATGAAGAAATAATGTTATCATATGGTATTGTGCTTAGAAATATCATTTAGCTCAAACACATGAGGAAGGACTTACGGTAAAAATGTTGCTGCCTAGTTTTTCACAGTTAATTCATTTAATTTCCAGCATCACAAAGCTGACAGAAATCATTCATGGTATTTCCATAGCACTCAAATTGGGTGGCAAGGGAAGGAATGAAGGGGCAACCGCATTGCTGCACAGTTCCCCCTTTATAGCTATACTATTGATTGATAGCTCTCTTAGATGTAGAGGGAAAATATTTTGCAGTTTTGCTGTTACAATATTTGGCATCTTGGGCAAATGAGCAGAAGTTAATACCGTGTCAGCAAACTGGCTAGCACGGCATGGGAACAGGAGCAGCTCCTCTATTAGGACGGAGGAGCGTTGCCCCACTGCCAAAAATGTCCCCCAGTAAAGCCCCAGAGATGAAAAATAAAAGGATATTAGAGTCAATTTATTACCATTTTATTTTTCATCCACCTGTCCTGAACAGAGTATCAGGACGGGGCGGGGACATTGCTGCAGCAGGGAGGAGTGATGGGCTGGCTGTGCACTAAGTTTAAAGTGAGCATGTCTCTCTGGCCAGCCATCATGTGATGGATGGCTAGACATGCGTATTTTAAAACACTTTAACCCAGCTGTCTTGGCCAGCTGGGTTAGAGAAAGCACAGGCCTCCAGTGCTCTTGAGAGCACTGAGAGGGGACACTACCTCCAATCCTGGTGCTTCTCTCATGCTGGTTACCAACATTAGAACAGCACCATGATTGGTTTGGGGAATTTTCTGGAGCCTGGCGGAAACAGAGCAGACCAGGACCGGAGCGAGGAGGACCGCCGTGCAGCAAGCAAGGTAAGTATATTTGTCTTTTTATTTACACTCATCTTACATGCATGCACAGAACGACCACACATTAGCCCCCCCCCCACACACACACACTCTGCCTACTTGCCAGCCTCTGCTGCATGGGAGCCATTTCTAACTTGATGACTCTTTCATTATTAATGAGCAAACCCTTTTCCTGGCATAGTTTATTATACACATGCTTTGTTGTTTTCAAATCAGCATTCAACACAGTTCACGGAAAAGAGCTTTGGTTGAAACTCTCACACTAGGTTATTTCATCAAGACTGCTAAAAGAAATCCTATTATATACTAATACTTGGATTTGTGTTATGATAGGCTTTGTTCATTCAGAAGGTGTATAACAAGAGTGGCCTCAAGAAGGGGTGCATCCTTGCACCACTTGTATTTAATCTTTACATTGCTGAACTTGACTAGGTAAATGTGCACCCCCAAAACTCGGTGGAAAGCTGCTATTGAGCCTAATAAATGCTACCAAAGTTTACCTATTGAGTAAAACAAAAAATAAGTTTGCAACGATTATTAAACAAATGAAATGACTATTCCTAAGCAGGCAAATTGGAAATTAATTTAAATAAAACAAAAATTGTCCTTTTTGGTAAAAAATGGAAGAAAGATCGGCACCTGCAATGTAGATAGCCAACTTGCAGCGAAAGTTCTGGAATATACCTACTGTGCTGCTCTTTTTGAAGATTGCTATTCCCTTTTGGCTGACAGTTGTCAAATCAAAAGCTAGTTGCCTTGGAATAGCCTTTCTCTCACTCTACAAGAATCTTTGGGGCATGTCCCTGACTCAAATTTCAAAAGTAATCAGTGCATAGCTACTCCCTACTATCTCCTATGGATGCAAAGTTCTACATGGAGGAGACGTCAAACTCCTGGATACAAAAGTAGCCAACATTTTTAGAAAACCTTTCTGGTTGCCTAGAAATGCTTCAAGAGCACAAATATACTTGGAATTAGGCTTAAACTAACAAGTAACAGCTGGACAAGTGGCCTACAGAAGAACGTGCTTTAAACTCTGGAAATCAAGTGAAGGTACGTTAGACCAAATCATGTGCCTTTCTAGATGCTTCCTTAAACAATTTGAAAATGAAAAAAGTCTGGGTCTTGCAGCTCTCCATAAATGCACTGAAAAAATTCTTAAACAAAAAGGAGTAGTTTCTTACCTGTAACTCCAGTTCTGTATTAGGGGTATCTCTGTGATAGTCATAATCATGTGAATAGTCCGGTCCATGTGCATGGACCCCGGAGCACTTCATTAGATATATTCTCTTAAGTTGTCCTCTTCTGCAGTCCTGCATAGACACTTAAGAGATAATGAAAAAGACAATAATGCAGCCTAAAAACAACTAGGCTACGCTGGTCAGTACTTCATCCTGAAGTGAAGAAGATAGCCATGTAACAGTTAAATTGAACTATTTTACTGAGAAACTCCCCTTCACAAAGATCCTTTTTTCATGATAGAGATGAAGGGTTGGACTGGCAAGCCCCATAGGCTGCCATTATGTCGGTGAATGGATACCGTGCCTTTAAGAATCCTTCCAGAGACCCTGGGTATCCCATGATGCATAGCCAAAGGCTAGTTACTTTCAGTTCTTATTGAAGGCGTATAAAGCTAGGCCTACTGAATACTGTATATCACTGTTTCATCCACCGGGGAGGAGGGCGGTTTGCTTATGACTATCACAGAGATACCCCTACTACAGAACTGGAGTTACAGGTAAGAAACTACTCCTTCTGTAGTAGGGGATCTCTGTGTATAGTCATAATCATGTGAATAGAATAGCAAGCCCATCCCCAAACAACAAACCCCAGCAATGGAACAAACAAACAGACCCACTATTGTGCAAATTGATTCCTCAGTGAAGCCTGCCCAATCTGAGCATCTGCCCTGGCATCAGAGTCCAGGCAGTAGTGTTTAGTAAAGGTTTGACTGACTTCCAAGTGACAGCCTTACATATTTCTGCAATAGGGACGTTACGGAGTAAAGCCGCTGTGGCAGCTTTACCTCTGATTGATAAAAAAAATTATAATGCGCAAAACAATAACCCGCAGGTATCAAGGCGCCTAACAATAACATCTAAAAAAGGAAACATGCATCCTTACACATAGGCTTGCAGGAAGAGGCGAGTTTTAAGGGCGCTTCGGAATTTCTGTAGGGAGGGTAGGGACCTGAGATCCAGAGGGAGATCATTCCACCATTTAGGGGCCAGGGTGGAGAAGGCCCTGCCACCCCACTTGGCTCTTCGTATGCGTGGAACTGTCAGGAGCAGTTTCCTGGAGGAGCGCAAGTCCCTTCCAGGAGTGTAGTGGGAGATGATGGAACCAATTCCCGTGTCGCTGTTCTTTGCAATGGCTCTATAGGTCATGCATAGGACTTTAAACCGTACTCGGTGCTCTACCGGTAGCCAATGCAGCGCTTTCCTGGCCAACGTGGCCGAGGAGCGTCTGGGAACATCCAGAACAAATCTGGCCGCGGCATTCTGGACTACCTGCAAGCGCTGCAGCAGGCTCCTGTTTAGTCCCGCATACCTCTGGTAGTGAGCCTTAGGCTAGTACTAACTAGAGTCTTGTTGGCTTTCTGATAACACAACTGCATACAGGCCACAATCCACCTGGAGATGGATTGCTTGGAGGTAGCAATACCAGCCCTGACAGAGTTAACAAACAACAGATCCGATCTACGAATCTCCTTAGTCTTATCTAAGTAGAACTTCAACACCCTTCTAACTTCAAAAGAATGAAGGGATCTCTCAGCAGGAGAGGAAGGATGCTGAAAAAATGCTGGTAAAGAAATCATTTGATTCACATGAAACTCTGACACTACTTTTGGAAGGAACTTAGGGTGAGTTCTCATGACTACCTTAGAAGAATGAAACACTGTGTAAGGCTCTTGACAACAGAGAGCCTGGATTTCACTCACCCAGCAAGCCGATGTTATGGCTACACGGAAAGCTGCCTTCCAGGACAGATGCTGGAGAGAAGCCTTATGAATGGGCTCAAAAGGCTCCAGCATCAGTATAGAAAGCACCACATTAAGCTCCCACGGAGTGAAGGACGCCTAATGGGAGGAAACACTTTCTTCAAACCTTCCAGAAAATCTTTGATGACTGGGAGTTGGAAAAATGAAGTTTGTGAAGGACATTTCCTGCACGCAGTTAAAGCTGCTAGGTGAACTTTAATGGAATGAAAATTAAGGCCAGATTGAGCCAAATGCAGCAAATAAGGAAGAATGACATCCTCTTTGCAGGAGGTAGGATCTGCATTCTTAGAGGCACATCAAATGCAAAATCTCTTCCATTTATATGCGTAGGAAGTCCGGGTAGATGGTATTTTAATATCTCCATACAGTTCTGAGGGAGATTTAAATGTCCATACTGCACTAGCTCAGGAGCCATGCTGCCAAATTCAACGACGAGAGGTTGGGGTGCACCATTTGCCCTCCGAACTTCGTGAGAAGGTTCGGCAGACACGGAAGTCGAAGGTGCAGCAGGAGAGACCGGTGTAGTAGATCGGTGAACCACCACTGACGGGGCCACTCCGGAGCAATGAGGATCATCTTGGCCCGTGATTGGGAAAGTTTGATCAACACTGTGGGGATCAGGGGAATGGGTGGAAAAGCATAGAGAAAACTGTTCGACCAGTTGATCCACAGTGCATTCCCCAGCGTCCCTGGTTGGCAGAACCTGGAGGCGGAGTCGCAGCATTTTCTGTTTTCAGTGGTAGCGAACAGATCGACCTCCGGAGTTCCCCATCTTTCGAATTTTTCTTGCACCACATCGTAGTTTAATACCCACTACTGATTTTCGAGAACAAGTCTGCTGAGCGTATGCCTGAGCATTTTGCACACCCGGGAGGAGAGTCGCTGTGATGGTCGAGTCCCTGGCCAGAAGCCAATGCCAGATCGTCTGGGCCTCCCGAGACAGTGGGTGAGAGAGGGATCCCCCCTGCTTGTTGAGATAGAACATCGTTGTTGTGTTGTCCGTCTGTACAAGCAGAGAACTGGTGCGAAAGGAAGGCTGGAAGGCTTTCAGTGCCAAGTGAACAGCTCGAAGTTCCAGGATGTTGATGTGATATGTGGACTCCTTCACGGACCATTTGCCTGTATCTGTAGGTGATCCAAATGCTCACCCCAGCCGTGGAGAGACGCATCTGTCACGATGGTCTGCGTTGGAATCTCCTTGTGGAAAGGAGTCCTTATGAGGAGATTGTGTGGAGAGCACCACCATCGTAGAGACTGGATGGCGTGCAGTCACAACATAATCCTGTCCTCCAACTCCCCTCTTTCTGGTTCAACTGATCCTCCAAACATTCCTGCAGAGGCCGCATTCGGAGGTGTGCATGAGGAGTGAGACAAAATACACAAGGCCATGGAGCCCAGGAGAGAGGACACCTTCCTCACCATTGGGAAGGGTATGGTCAAGAGATCTGAGCCTCCCAAAGGATTGATAAGCGTCTCTCCTCCGAAGGACACACGCTTGCCTTGGGAGTATTGATGGAGGTTCCCAGATACTGCAGACACTGGACAGGAGTCGGGACAGACTTTGAGAGATTGATGTGTAGACCCAAGTGATTCAGCAGAACGGACGTCCTGTTGAAATGCAGTTGTGCTTCCTGAAACGTACTGCCTTGATCAGCCAGTCGTCCAGGTATGGATAGACGAACACCTTGCTCTTCTGGAGGTGTGCTGCGACTACTGCCATGCATTTTGAAAAAGTCCTCGGCGCTGACTTCAGGCCGAAGGGAAGCACTGAATATTGGTAGTGATTTGTGCCGACCAGGAACCGTAGGAACTTGTGGTGTTTCCTTGCTATGGACACATGAAAATATGTGTCTTGCAGATCTATTGCGCATAGCCAGTCTCCCTGATGCAGCTGAGGGTATATCTGATGCAGAGATAACCTGCAGAACTTTTCTCTGCGGATCTATTTGTTCGCTTGCCGCAATCGAGAATAGGTCTGAATTCGTTCTTGTCCTTCTTGCGTACGAGAAAGAATCTTGAATATAGACCTTGTCCCCTTTGGGTAGGAGGAACCGGTTCTATAGCCCTTTTCTTTAGCAGGGTATCAGCTTCCATCTGAAGCTCGCGCAGCCAGTGTTGTGAGCGAACTGGCGGTATCGATGGAGGAGTACTGGTGAAACGTAGACAGTATCTATTGCGAACAATATTCGGCATCCAACTGTCCTGAGTTATCTTTTTCCACTCTGCCAGATAATTTTGAATGCTTCCCCCCACAGGAGTGGGCAACAGAAGAGGGGGAAGTAGCCCTTCAGGGGCTTGGGACCCGCTGGGGCCTTGTTCCCTGGTGTCGACTGCTGGTTAGATCTCCCTCTCGACTGTCGTCTCTGAAACGGCTGAAAGGACCATTGAAACTGTTGCTGTTGTTGCTGTCCAGACTGACGGCCCTGCCCACGCTGGAATCGCTGAGAGGTGTAACGCCATTGGAAAGGGCGGAAATTCCTACGCTGCTCCTTAGGCTTTTCCAAGCCAACGGCTTCGAGGGTTTCCATCTCAGCCTTCATGTGGGCCATCTCCTCGTCCGCATGGGAACCAAAAAGGGTATACCCGAGAATGGAAGGTTAGCGATGCGCTGCTGAGCCTCCGGTTTTAAAGAGGTGAGACGCAACCAGGAATGCCGTTGGAGTGGGATCCAAGGAGAGAGGTGTCCGCTGCTGCACTGATAATCTGATTAGAGACCATTAGTCCCTCGTTGAGTACCTCCTGGAAATCCTCCCGTTTGTCCCTAGGTAGGAGGTCTATGAACTTTTGAAGAGACTCCCACAAAGAACGGTCGTAACAGCCCAGCAGGGCAGTAGAGCTAGCTGCCTTCATTGATGTGGCTGCAATGTTGCAGACTTTTCTCCCCACAGAGTCCAGCTTACGGCTTTCCTTGTCCGGAGGGACTGTGGACAAGGGGGCCATAGCATGCTGCTTCTTTGCCGCCACCACGATGATTGAATCCGGGGGAGGGGGTCCGCCCGAAGGAAAGCAGGGTCAGAGTCAGGGGGCGGTATTTCTTCTGGAGCCTCAAAGGCGCAGATTTTACTGAGCCAAGCGTAAGGAATAACTCCATCGCCGGTTCCTCCAATCCGGGTTCCAATGGAAGCAGAGGACGAGAGGTGTGCCTCTGCTGCAGCGTCTCAAAAATCGACGTAGCGGGAGTAGGCACAGACAATGAAATGCACAGATTTCGCCGCTCCCCTCACAAGAACCTCCTGGAATGTGGCAATGTCATGAACAAGTGACACTCTCAGAGGTGGTGAGTCCGATAATGTGGGCGAGTATCTCCCCTCACTAGTGGAAGACGTGTCCCTAGCATATCGAGAACGAGATCTCCCTTGATGGCGGTGCCGGTGAGACCTTGTAGAAGAACGGTGCCGGCTGCAAGAGCGATGTCTTGGCCGGGACCGTGACCTTGCCCTTCTAGGTTCTGCAGGGAGCACGGGCACAGGAATCAAGGGCACCGGCGGAGACAGAGGAGGAACTGCAGGAGGCTGAGATGGAGGAGGCGGAGGAGGCGGAGGCGGTGGAGGAGTTTTAGGAGGAGGCGGTGGAGTAGGAGTCGTGGGCCGCAGAGGCGGTGACTGACGAGGAGTCACAGGCTGAACAGGAGCAGGTTCCAGTGTCCTAGTTGGAGAATAGGTCCTGGAATACTCACAGTCCAAGGTAGATACCACCCTTCTCTGCTTGCGGGCTGGCCTTGAAGAGGAAGCCCTGGATGTAGTGCCCCTCGACGGCGAGCGCCGACATCATCGTGATCTAGAACTTGTTGTCGAGTTTGAGAGGCTGGCCACAGAGGGAGACTGGTCTCTCGACATCGAGCTTCGATGATACCTCCGCGACGTCTAACGGCTTCTCCTCGACATCGAACGTCTCTTCGTCTTCTAGACCCAGATCGACAGCGATGGCATGTTAATGTTGACCGGGATGTTCTCGACGTCGACCTCAGCCGACGCCTCGATGTCCGCCCCCTCGACGTTGATCTTCGACGTCACTTCGACCCAGAGCCCTGAGTCGACAGGGAGCATATCGTTGTCATACCTGGACTCGACGTCGATGTTGTTGCCTTCGACGTCGACCGGGATCAGCGTCGTATTGGAGCCTTCTTTGGACTGGGGAGCCCCCCAGAGGCTGACGCATGGGTCTTGGAGGAGGATTGGCTCTCTCCTTGCCCAGATGTCCCACCTGCAGCCTGTTGTCTTCACTGCTCCAGGCCCTGAAGACGAATCTTCTCCCTGTCACGCAGGGTCCTCCTGGAGAAGGATTTACAGATGGTGCAGGATTCAGGTACATGTGAAGTAGGTAGACAGAGAATGCAAACTCTGTGGGCGTCCGACTTGGCCTTCTTCCTGCCACATTCAGGGCACTTGTCAAACAAAGATGGCATTTTGACAAGAAAAATGTGGGCTAACTGCCCAAAAAAGACAGCAAAAGGAAGGAAAAGGCCAAAGACGTCGAGTAAAACACTCAAACTAACTTTAGAAAGCTTAATTATTGAGAAATATACCACTCAAGGTAGAGCTCAATGCTCCAGGGTCCTGCTAGCAGGAGCCTGAAAAAATAACTGAAAGTAACTAGCCTTTGGCTGTGCATCATGGGATACCGAGGGTTTCTGGAAGGATTCATAAAGGCACAGTATCCATTTACACACACATAATGGCAGCCTATGGGGCTTTACTGTCCAATCCTTCATCTCCATCATAAAAACAGGATCTTTGTGAAGGGGAGTTTCTCTATGTGTGAAGCTCAGTAAAATAGTTACATTTAACTGTTACCTGGTTATCTTTTTCACTTCAGGATGAAGTAATGGCCAGCGTAGCCTAGTTGTTTTTAGGCTGCATTATTGTCTTTTTTATTATCTCTTAGGTGTCTATGCAGGACTGCAGAAGAGGACAACTTAAGAGAATATACCTAATGAAGTGCTCCGGGGTCCACGCACATGGGCGGGACTATTCACATGATTATGACTATACACAGAAAACCCCTACCACAGAACATGTTCTTACTTTTCCGTCTGCAAGATAAAAGCCTCCTTTGAAAGTTTTCACACGCCTGAATGACTCTTGCCAAAATATATTTTTTCACTTTAAAAGAATTGCAAATTTGTACAAGTGAAATCATCCCTGATATACTTGCAAATGTTGTCTTCGCCCCTGATCTGTCTTGTAGTCGCTAGTTTCCTAACAGGTGTGTTAAGACAACGGAAAATATTGTCAAAGGTATAAGTGAGTCCCTGGTGTCCCTGTCTCATGATGAAATATACATGCTTTAAGTAATGGGTTGCCTTATGAGATTTTATTGCACTATTGTAGCTGTCTATCCATATTTATGTACTGTATAATCTGCACTTTATATGTCTGTTTAAAGCCTAGCCTTTGTACTGTTGTGCAACATTCATTTTATTGTCCACTAAAGCTCTTTTACTTAAAGGTTTGGGATGGCCTAGATAACTAGATTATTGGTCTCATTTTAAACACTATGCATTGTTTGGTTCTTTTTTTAGTACTTTTGAATTGTATCCCTTATGTGCTTTTATGGCCTATTTTGGCCCAAAAAGAATTCTTTGACTTGACTCTTGCCAACTAACAGTCTACCAAAAGGCAACTTTATTTATAAGCATGTGGTTCGAAATTTTTAAAAACAAAAATTCATGGTTTACATCCTGGGTGGGCTCCCAACATTGGACTTTATTCCAACATGGATTAAGCACATTTTGTAATTTCGCTGTAGAAACCATTATCGATATTGGTACATATGTCCAGCATTACTGAATGAGATGAGAAGTCTGCTGAGACATCCATTAAACCGCCTGGACATTCGGACCAGTGTGATTGAATGTCTAAAAGGTGATAATAACATTTTGAGTTTACATTTACCCAATTTAAGTGTCAATTTTAAAATAACTTTCAAGGTTACTAAGACAATTTAAACAAAGTTATCTTATAGTTAAACCTGAATCATAAACTTTTATTTTTTTAAGTAATTGGAAATAGACTTGCAGCATGATGATATTAATTTATAAAGCAATGATCTTTTTTAACTTGTAATGGTTTTTATTAACCACATATGAATTAAATACAATTGAAAGTGTATGTGCCGGTGTGTGATATATCTGCCTGTAAACCCGCTCGCCTCCCTTACTGTGATGCCACAATAACCCGCAACAATTTTCAGGAGTCATCTCCACCTGAGGACCATCACTACAGCAGAAAACACATTTTTCACCCATTAATCCAAGTGGTAAACACAATGATCAGTTTATCCTCTCTCACACTAATTGGCCTCAACGGAAATCGATATTTTACTTTCTATTTCACAATCTTATGAATATTTTTTCATGGAGTAAGTTTTTGGCGAGCACTTTCAGCCTTTAAAGAACTGTCAGAATAAAAGGGAATTTGGTACTGGAAGCTTAGCAAATTTTGAGCTGGAAACTAGAGGACAGAGGGTGGAACTGCTCAAATACCAGAGTCTTGCTAGATTTGAAGTTGAATTTCATAGGAGGGCACCCAAACCACACAACATATGCCACATTGATGAGAGGGTCGAAACACATTTATCCTTATAAAAAGAGGAAGAGCCTTGATCCAATGAAAAGAATGTACACAGCATTAAAAACGTGTTACTGCAATCCTGATCAGGAACAGGGTAACAACAAGAAATCGTCCAATTACTCCAATTTCTAGACAAACTGCTAAATCTGGAGGTGGATCCACTGAAGGTGTTTCCACCACCATAAAAAATAATGTAATGGAGAACGTGTTTGCCTGTGGTTTCTCCTCTAGATTTGGAAAATACTCTAGAAATCTGAACATTTCTTCCACCCAATTGCCTAAACGAGGGTAACTGTGGCAGTAGGTGACACTTTGTGAAACCCTGAGGGGGACTGGTTCAGAGTGTCACTCAGAAAGTATTAGAGTGTCCCATTATCACACATTTTGATTTCAACAGCAAGACAAGACTGATGTCACCTGCTGTCACTTCAGTTTAGCAGGAATTCATACTTTGCCTTTTAACTGTACTCTGAACACGGCTATTCTTTAGAATTGTGCATGCTTGGACACCATGAGGAACTGGAGGAATATGGTTAGCTTAAGGCATCAATCTAAAATTCTCGAACATTTACTGGCAACAAGACAGAAAATACAACCAATTACCATGCTACTACGTCAAGGGAGAAACTAGAAGACAAACAACCTATGAACACCAGCTGATATGTATCCAGTTAGTTCAATCTTGGTCAAAAGGCCTTTTATGACAAGTTTTGTGTGATGCATACACCTCTTCTACATTTTCATTTTTATTCCGCTGCTAGTGTATGTTTGGCTTCATGGCTGATTTTACAGATGCAGTTTCCTAGGCTACTGGCCTCCTAATAAGTTTGAGAAGAAGCTCGGTTTTGCCTTTTTACTCTGCTCCTCTGATTGCTGCTTCAGTGATGGCTCCTGTTCCTTCTCAAGTTCCTCCAGCTCGGACTGATCAAGAAGTTCAAAATCATCTGCTTCTTCTGTATCTGAGTATTCGCTTTGACTGCTGGCTGGTTGCACAAATGCCTCCTGAGCCACCTGCAACTGGTCAGTGGCAGCAGCTGACACAGCAGATACAATGACACCCTCGGCAATGCTACTGACTAGACTGAATGCTTGCTCATCGGTCAGTGGGAGCAAGAGGCCAGCAGCCAAGTTGCTCGCTCTGCTTGACCTGTCTGGGTGCAGCTCCTTTCTCCTTCTGTGCTGGGCTGGAAGGCCAATGCTGGAGTCATCCGTTCCTGAGCCATTGCCCAGCTCCAGATTGGGAAATTCAGCAAGATCTCGAATAAAAGCATCTTCCTGATCACTGGTCCTATCTAAATCTGTT